>NC_047084.1:104433964-105718814 GCF_902459505.1 Geotrypetes seraphini
ATGGTCCATCATCTCCCTCTCCTCTATTTTCAGACCCATTATTTCTTCCTCCCCCCCAAAGTTTGGCATATGCACGTCTCTTTGAACACCCCCTTCCCTCCGTGTACTTCTAAACCAGGGACCCCCCCCAAAGGCCTGTCCCCCCTTAAAGGTCTGCCTGTCCCCCCTTGAAGGCCTGTCCCACCTCCTTGAAGGCCTGTCCCCCCCCTTGTAGGCCTGTCCCCCCCTTGAAGGCCTGCCTGCCTGTCCCCCCCTTGAAGGCCTGTCCCCCCCCCTTGAAGGTCTACACCCCCCCGAAGGCCTGTCCCCCCTTGAAAGCCTGCCTGCCTGTCCCCCCCTTGAAGGCCTGTCCCCCCCTTGAAGGTCTGCACCCCCCTTGAAGGTCTGCACCCCCCCCGAAGGCCTGTCCCCCTCTTGAAAGCCTGCCTGCCTGTCCCCCCCTTGAAGGCCTGTCCCCCCCTTGAAGGTCTGCACCCCCCTGAAGGCCTGTCCTCCCCCCCTTGTAGGCCTGTCCCCCCTTGTAGGCCTGCCTTCCTGTCCCCCCCTTGAAGGCCTGTCCCCTCCCTTGAAGGCCTGCACCCCCCCAAGGCCTGTTCCCCCCTTGAAGGCCTGTCCCACCCCCTTGTAGGCTTGTCCCACCCTCTTGTAGACCTGTCCCCCCCATTGAAGGCCTGCCTGCCCCCTTGAAGGTCTGCACACACCCCCAAAGGCCTGTCCTCCCCTTGAAGGCCTGCCTGTCCCCCCCCTTGAAGGCCTTCCTGCCTGTCTGTCACCCCCCTCCTCCTTGAAAGCCTGCCTGCCCGCCCGCCCGCCCCACCCCGAAGGACCGCTCGCCCCTGGCCTTCCCGCACCACTATGAAGCAGCACTACTTATGCTCCCGGCCTTGCCGTTCAGTCCCCCCCCCCCCGAAGGACCGCTCGCCCCACTGACCTTCCTGCACCACCTATGAAGCAGCCGCAGCAGGATCCCGACGTCAGCGATCTCTGTGCAGCTTAGGCGCTGCTTCCTGCGCCGCGTTCCCGCCCCTCCTCTGACGTCAGAGGAGGGGCGGGACCGCAGCGCAGGAAGCAGCGCCCAAGCAGTTCAGGTATCGCTGAAGTCGCGATCCTGCTGCGGGCTGCTTCACAGGTGGTGCAGGAAGGTCAGTGGGGCGAGCGGTCCTTCGGGGGTGGTGGGGGGGAATGAACGGCAAGGCCGGGAACACCCCCTCATGGCTGGCACCCGGGGCGGACCGCCCCTCCCGCCCCCCCCTTAGTACGCCACTGAGACTATCCACACTAAATATATATGAAATAGATTTATATGTATTACCTTTTTGGTATGCAAATCTATCTCATCCATCTTCATTGCCAATATCCAGAAAACTCAATTAGCTGGGTGTGCCCGAGGATGGGATGAGAGCCAGTGTATTAGATTATCGAGAAGCGATAACTGATGCATAAAAGACCTATAAATGATATTTCAGTCTTCATTTCTTTTAATGCTGTGGCCGTACAATTGGTTGCATTTTAGCACTAGGGGGTCATGCAATGAAGCTACTAAGTAGTAGATTTAAAACAAACTGGAGAAAATATTTCTTCACACAACATATAATTAAACTTTGGAATTTGTTGCCGGAGAAGGGGCTGAAATCAGTTAGCTTAGCAGGGTTTTAAAAAGGTTTGGCTAAATCCTAGAAGAAAAATGAATAAGCTATTATTAAGACGGTTTGGGGAAATGCACTGCTTATTCCTAGGATGGCCAGCACAAAATCTGTTTTACTACTTGGGATCTAGCTAGGTACTCGGGACCTGGGTTGGCCACTGTTGGAAACAGGATTCTGGGCTTGATGGACCTTCAGTCTGTCCCAATATGGCGATTCTTATGTTCTTACTGTATTAAGGGAAGCTACAGGAGATCTTGCTATGAAATCATCACTATCCAGATCCTGCATTTTGACTAGCTGAAAGCCATTTTTTTTTCCTCTCCTGCAGAATGCACCAGGAAAGTTTGTGACAGGTTCAAAATAAAGTTAGAAATTAGTTATGTCACCTCCGTAGTTCAGAGCTGTTGTAGAGGCACTGAAATATTATATTGCAACCCCTTCAGCTGCTGGCTGGCTTCTCAAGGTTATGCAGGTGGCTATCAACCAATGTATGACTCAGATAACCTCCGGTGTCCTGGCCAGCATTCCTTCCCTCAATTAATACCAACACAGATTAATTGTCACTAACGCAAATGTTCACAGCTGTATGTAGGACATTGCTGAGTGGATAATGGCTACTGGAGACAGTCACTTCACAGTTAGCATGTAATTAATTTCTTGATAGAGAGCATGGCGATCCAGTGTACGAAAGCACCTTATAAATACCGTGGCCATACAAATGCAATGCCTGCAAATTATCGCTAAACACAGCGCCTCCCATTATAAGATTCGGCAGATACCGTTATGGAGAGCCCCCTCGGACTCTTTCAGTTTGGTAGGGATGGGCTGTAATTTGCAGCTTTGGGGGAGGCCTGCCAGCTCAACCGCTCGGGGGATTCCCTTGCCGTGATCAGAAGGTGCGATTCTGTAACCGTGACATGGGCGCCGGTTAGAGAATCGGGGAGGGGAAGGCATCTGTTGGTTTTTTTTTAAAGACAGCCGCGATTCTGTATAGGATGCCAGTCACCTAAAGTCACCAGATAAGCACTGCAAACATATAATAAAGGCTCCCAAACACTACCCCAGTGATCACTGATCCCCCCCCCCACCCCCACACCTTTAAAATTCAGCCTCCAGACCATCATCACCTGGCAGCCTGGCATAGGAAAGCCTAGTCATCCAGCACAGAGGCAGCTTAAGCCATCTTGGGGGTGGGTTAGAGACTCATGGAAAGGAGGACCCTTGCTCATAAGCCCCTGTAATCACTGCATTGATACTTAAACATCTGCACTCCTCTGTACACCCCCAAAACCCTTTTTACTGGCATATAAGTGGCTCCTGCAGCCTCAAGGGCTATTGGGGTGGTAGATAAGTGGGTCTAGGGGATTCTGGAGGTGGTTTGGGGGCTCACTGTAACCTATAAGGGAGTTGTAGGGAGGAGAAGACATGGCACCCTTTTTGTGAAGTTCACAGCAGTGCCCTGTAAGGTACCCCACTATTTAGGTGCCATGTCTGGGTGTTCAGTCCATCACTTTGCAGACCCCTCCCACATCCAACAAGGCTTGTTCTAGGCGTTGTGGACTTGGATGAAAAGTTGGACAAAAATGTGGTATAAAGATGGACTATTTAGCAGCTTGGACGATCAGATCGGCAGGAAGTATAATTAGATGATTTTCAAAAATAAAAAAAAGTTGGACGTATTTTTCAAAAATGTGTCTTAAGCTGTTTTTTCACTTTGGACGACTTGCGAGTTGGACATAAACGGACTTAGACGTCCCTTTCGATTAGGCCCCTCCACGTCTCTAGTTCTGCTGTGTGGAGAGGAGTGACTGTGTAGGGCTTCCCTGTCCCCCCATTCTGGGTCTGTGACATCATCAAGCTGGTCAAACTGGTACTGGGAGCTGGCCTTGGAAATCCCCTTTTTGGGCTTCTTGCCACCCTTTCTCCTATCTTTAAAAGGGACCATGGCAGGCCCGGAGCCTGACTGGTCACAATGGATAGTCAAGGAAAAGATTTAAAGAGTGTCTAAAGTCCTTTAGGTAACTGAGGTCATACAAGCGTTTGTAGATGGATGTTAGTCAACGTGAAGCTTCACACAACTTCAGGTCCATGTCCTGCCTCCCCTTTTTCCACTATCTTGGAACTCCTCTAATCCCAGCACCACCAGATCCACTCAAAAATTCAAACTATCCTTCCCCTCTTTAAAAGGCATATCCCATGCAGGAAAATTAGGGACTTCCCTCTTCTTCAGGATCACCGAACTCTGGAACAGCTTTACTACCCCGCTTCGGTGCCTGACCTCCCTCCAACTCTTCCGAAAACATCCGAAAACTTGGCTCTTCTCTAAAATGCAATGACCCCCTCCCTCATCGATATACTAATTCCCTCTAAACTTCTCTTTCTAAGTCCTTCTACTTTCCATTGTGGTTTCTTTCAATACCAATTCCTGTAAACCGTGCCGAGCTCTACTTCTGTGAAGATGATGCGGTATAGAAACTTAAGGTTTAGTTTAGTTTAGTTTAGTTTAGTCCTTTATCATCTAGTCAAGTGGAACTGAGATCACTGCAAGACAGTGGCATAGTAAGGGTGAGTGGTGCTCCTCCCCGCCGCCCCTGCCACACGCGCGCCCCGTCTTTTTTTAGCTTCTCTGGCGTGAACAGCATGCTGCCCACGTCTGTCGGCTCACCCTTTGACATCACTTCCTTTGCGCGGGTCCCCGAAGTGACATCAGAAAGCGCCGACGCTGACGCGGGCAACAACCTCACGCCGGAGAAAGGTACGGGGCATGTGCGCGCAGCAAGGAGAGGAGCGGGGAGTAAGCGAGCAGGCGGAGAGGAGGAGGGGGTGCCACCGCACCCTTAGCAAGACTACGCCACTGCTGCAAGAAACATTTAAAAGAAAAATCACAGCTGCTACTACAATGCCACTGTTCATTATGGGCTTATTCTACACCTAAGCACAGTAAATCTTCTCAAAACATCCTGACTTGATATAGTAAAACATGTCATTTTGAAATCGGCGCATACTAATGCATTACGGAAATCGTGGATCTTTTCATTCATGCTTACAGCTAAATTTATTGTAGTGTTAGGAACAGTGAAGAGTCTTAATTTATTATGACGATTTAAGACCTTCTAGCACTTGACTATAAAAAATATCTGTCAAATAATTTTCCCTAGAAAACACAGCAGAGGAATGAATTTGGCCATGTTCTAATTCTATACAACATTTCACAGAGCTAACACACTTTGGAGTTGTCCTTATTCCGAGTTCTTGAAATGGCAGCCTGTGACCTTTTATCAATGATAGATTCATTCTAGCATCACATACTACACACGTATGATTAAACAGAGCGCTCTCTTTAAGTCCTCAGGACATTCTCAATAACTTGTCATTTTGCTTCGTTTTTGCAATCAACACATTTCTTGACGGGAATTACTGAATTACTGTCATCTCATTTGACAGAGCCATCACCTCTCTGCATCCATGCTTCTCAGGTTTGCAATTCTCTGCATTTGATAAACGCCTTCAATAAGAAGAACGTGTTTATGGATTTTTTTATTTTTTATTTTAAAGATTGGTCGTTTTCCAACAACCAGAGTGATATGAAATGGATGAAAAGCAGAGCCATGCCAGTTCAGTAATGCCTCTGGCATGCAACTATAATTAAAACCGGTAGCAAGGGATTTTAAAATGTGCCAAATTCCCAATTTCGCAGTTTTTACAGCCATTGACTGGGTAAAAAAAGTGGTCCAGTTGTTAGAGAAGGACTTCTCAAAACTATTCTGGTGACATAAGAACATAAGCAATGCCTCCGCTGGGTCAGACCTGAGGTCCATCGTGCCCAGCAGTCCGCTCACGCGGCGGCCCAACAGGTCCAGGACCTGTGCAGTAATCCTCTATCTATCCCCCTCTATCCCCCTTTTCCAGCAGGAAATTGTCCAATCCTTTCTTGAACCCCAGTACCGTACTCTGCCCTATTACGTCCTCTGGAAGCGCATTCCAGGTGTCCACCACACGTTGGGTAAAGAAGAACTTCCTAGCATTTGTTTTGAATCTGTCCCCTTCCAACTTTTCCGAATGCCCTCTTGTTCTTTTATTTTTTGAAAGTTTGAAGAATCTGTCCCTCTCTACTCTCTCTATGCCCTTCATGACCCTGCAGCTACTTGAGTTTTCAGGGCCTTCCACAACAAATATGCGCAGAGTTTGACCAAGAGTCGCTTTTAGCCTCTGATCCACGTGTTTCTGTGCCAGGGCCTTTAGGGACCCCTGAGGAAGACAGTTTTGTAGAAACACGGACCGTGTTGGGGCCATAGTTCCCAATGATTTGGGTCCTTAATATTTCTTTTAATGGATTATTGGATTGAATTTTTAATAAAGCCTGCATCTTGATCATCTTCTCCACAGTGTCTCTGGTTGTATGCAAACGTATGTTATTGAGTATAACTCAAAAACCAGGTCTGCTCTGTAGTTCCCAAGAAATCTGACCGTGTCTGCCCTGGGCTGCAGGTTGTTTGAAAGCTCTTGCTCTTTTTTCATAGGTCTATTCCATAAGGGTTTGATGCTCTGTCTTTGTGATTTATTAATCCTTTACTCTCCTGCATGTAATCTACATCACAAAATGGTGATTAACCTCCTGATTTTCCTCTCGATTGGACGCCACAAAACAACCAGCTGCCTTCTACCTCACACCGGCATGATGGAATACACTGTGAATGTCGTTACGGTTAGCGACAATCTGAAAAGTTCAAGAAGACATTTAAATTCCAATTTTTTTCTTAATTCTTTGTGGGGTAGAAATTCAGACGGGTTTAACTGGGCAGGAGCCTTAAACTCTGCTGAGCTGGCTGCTAATACACGGTAGTACTTGTCCACACAATTATTTTCTCACTGGTCAGTTATGGATGCGAAAGCTGGACACTACAGAAGCAAGACAGAAAGAAGATTCTCATTTGAGTTTTGGTGCTGTAGAAGGACTTTAGGTGTGTCATGGACTGCTGGAAGAACTAACAAATCAATTCTGGAAAAGATCAAACCGGCTATGTCACTCGAAGTTACGACCGTCTTATTTTGGTCACATCATCAGAAGATCGAAGGAACCAGGCGAAGAGGGTGACCTGCAATCAGATGGCTGGACATGTTGAAAATGGTGACGGGACAAAAGCACGCGAGACAATCGAGTGCCGACAATACCGAGCAGACAAGACAATCGCGCGCAGGACATCAGCGCGATGGATTTAAACTTAATTTTAAAGTGCTCCGAGGGTGTGGGGGTTGGGGGTGTGTGGGGGTAACCCCACACATTACAGAGGAAAATAACGTTTTTCCCTTAAAAAAAGGGAAAAATGCCTCTTCCCTCTATAATGGGGGGGATCCCCACCAACACCCCCACCTAACGGCAGCGCAAACAGTACTAACTTAACTGCAGGGGTTCCCTCCCCAAACCCCCCCTCAGAGCACTTTAAAATGAAGTTTAAGTCTGGCGCGCTGATGTCCTGCATGCGATTGTCTGCCCGCTATTGTTGGCGCTCAATTGTCCTGCGCGTTTTCGACTGTGAACGATTGAAAACATGGGGATGGCGTTGGAGGACCTTTCCGGACTAGCACAAACTAAACTAAACTAAACTAAACCTTAGGTTTGTATACCGCATCATCTCTACATTCACAAAGCTCGACACGGTTAACAGGAGTTAGGGTAGAAAGGAACTCCAGAGGAGGGAAGGATGAAGAGGAAATTTAGAGGACTAGAGTAAACAGAGAGGGAGGAAGAATAACCAGGTTTTCAGATGTTTACGGAAGAGTTAGAGGGAGCTCAGATTCCTAAGAGGGGAGGTAAGGTTGTTCCAGAGCTCAGTGATTCTAAAAGGGAGGGAGGAACCTAGTTTTCCTACAAGGGAGACGCCTTTTCGAGAGGGAAAGGAGAGTTTCAGTTTTGGGGTGGATCTGGTGGAATTGGGGTTAGGGGAATTCCAAGAAAGAGGAATAAAGGGGGGGAGGATGCCGTGTAGGATCTGCTATTCATCAAGTTGCTAGGACTAGAACACGATCGTGCCACTATTCGGTTCGAGTTGGGCCAGGGATGGAGTTTGGGTAGAGCCACTACTTTGGTGAACAGCAGTATTTGGTCCACTAACTGGATAAGTAAGGGCATAAAGATAGCACAACAAAATGGCTCTACTGACTTTATGCACTGAGGCCCAAATTCTCTATAGGGCGCCGACATTGGTGGCTGCCTAAAAAGCGACTGCCGATTGTGTGTCAGTCACATGACAACACCCTACAGAGAATTGCATCTCTGTGAAAAGATAGGCACCAGAAATGTAGGCCAGTGTTTCCTGAGCCTACCCTTCTCGCGCCAACTTTGTTGTGAATCGTACCTATGTAGGACTTTAGGCTACCTAATGCCATTTCCGGCGTTATCTTTACCCACAGTGGTGTTTGGCGGCCTAAAGTGCCTACGTAGATGTGATTCCAGCATGCATTATTTAGGCCCCGGTAGGCGCTTTAACAGTGCCTTTTTTGGACATTTTAAACGGCATTTATTACTAAATACAGTGGTACCTCGATTTATGAGTGCACCAGTTTGCGAGTGTTTTGCAAGATGAGCAAAACATTTGCAAAATCGGTGCCTCGAAAACCGAGCATGGCTCGATTTTCGAGCGCTCCCCTCGCAATCCGGCACCCTCCCCCCCCCCTGCGATCCGGCACCCCCCCTGACGCAATTGGGCACCCCCCCGCCACGATCCGGTACCCTCCCTGACATGATTGGGTACCCCCCCCGCCGCTTCTTACCCTCATCTGGGCACCCCGAAGATTGGCCTCCTCGTCTGCTGGGCCTTGAGCATCTGCACATGCTCAAGGCCTGCGAGTTCACGTTCAAGGCCCAGCAGACGAGGAGGCCGATCTTCGGGGTGCCCAGATGAGGGTAACAAGCGGCGGGGGGTGCCCAATCGCGTCGGGGGGGATGCTGGATCTGCAGGGGGGTGCCAGATCGCAGGGGGGGTCTTCGAGGGGCGTAATGCCGGTTCTCGGGGGGGGGGGGAACGCATCAAAGCGAGTTTCCATTATTTCCTATGAGGAAACTTGCTTTGATAAATGAGCATTTTGGATTACGAGCATGCTCCTGGAACGGATTATGCTCGTAATCGAAGGTACCACTGTATAGGTATTTTTCAAATTGCGTTTGTTGAGCAGTTTGCAGCCATGTTTGTCAGCCACTATGTTTAGGACTGTCTTTCAGCGTGTGTTATTATCATGCTTAGACTACTGCAATTCGGTGCTTCTGGGTATACCTGTATGGGCATTGAGTGCGCTGCAGGTAGCCCAGAATTTGATCGTTCAAACTTTGTTTCGACTAAGAAAGAGTGAACATGTGACAGAATGCTATATATCATTGTATTGGATGAAATTAGAACACCAAATTCTTTATAAATTATTAGTCATGGTGTATATTTGTATTCACAATAAGGCGCCAAGGCATTTGATAGATAGCATTCTGCCATATGAACTGCAGCGTATGTTGCGTTTGGTGACTTACGCTGACCTACATATTCTGACAGTGAAACAACTGCGACTAGTAGCTGTGTCTAGAGCTAGCATGTTTTTTGGGTTTTTTTTAAATAATTTTGAATACATTACAATATCCAATAATTCAAAAGAAAAAGGAAATCACATTAGATCTACACGTAATCAAATCATACATACAAAGCTCCTTTCAAGCCCACATTAATGGGGAGCATATCTTACTATTCTAATAAAGTAAAGTTCAAGAAATACAAAGGATAGTAATTCTTGGTTCATATTTATATCGATAAGCTGAAGTAGCACAAGTCACCTTAAGAAACGTTTGCACTTTAGGCATTTTTTGCACAGTAAAAGATTAAAAAATATATAAAAAAGTCTATATAAAAATAAGACTAGACAATATTAGAAAAATACTCTTCTATTACAACGAGTTTTGAGTGGTAATATTTACAACAACATTTTATAAAAAATTAGTTTGAATATTTAATATAAAATTAATAATTAAGGATGAAGGTTTGATCAATGAAAGAAACCACATGCCACAATTCCCTTTTGGACAATAACAATATTATCCTGGGAGTGGCAACTCTGAGATCTTTACCTTCACCAAGTATAAAATTACCATTAGAATAAGTAGTTTGTTGTTTTCAATAGGTTAACCTTTTTTGTGGATCTCATTGATAGTGGTTAATCTGTTCTCTTGCTTTATACTATTTTTGATTCATATTTAATGGACCCTGAATCATTCCTTAAACTGGGATACTATTTATATTAATTCTCCTCAGGTTTCTCAGCAAGGTGAAACAAATCTCATTTCTATTTCTTTTCTCTTGCAATTAAGAATTGTTGTAGTTGTATAGGATCCCAAAAACAATATTCAATATCTTGTAGCTTAATCAGACATTTACAGGGAAATTTCAGGTAAAAGGATGCATCCAGTGCCAACACTCTATCCTTCAATTTCAAAAATTCTTTCCTCCTCAACTGTGTAGTTCTGGATACATCCGGAAAAATCCTAACCAAATCCCCACAAAATTTCATTAACCTGTTTTTAAAGTAAAGTCTCATTATCATCATCTTATCCATCTCGCTCATGCATGTTATTACCAGGGTGGACCAACTCTGAATCACATCCTGTGTATCATCTAGGAATTCAGTCAAATTTACCTCTGGTGTGGTCAGATGGTCCACCTCCTGGGCAGATTCAAGTTTTTTTTAAGGAATGTAATAATAATTATTTATTGGAAAATTCTCAGCATTGGTCATTCCCAGTACTTCTTTAAAAAATTTCCTTAATAAAATCTCAGGTGACAATAAATGAGTTACTGGAAAATTGACCAAGCGTAGATTTTTCACTCTATTCATATTCTCTATAGATTCAATTTTAGAATGTATTACTGCAGAATCTTTAACAGCTGATACCGAGACAGCTTGCAGATTATTACATTGGTTTTCCACCACATTTAGTCATTTAGAAACATAGAAACATAGAAACATAGAAATAGACGGCAGATAAGGGCCCACGGCCCATCTAGTCTGCCCACCTTAATGTCCCTCCCCTACCTTTGCCCTGTGAATAGATCCCATGTGCCAATCCCATTTGGTCTTAAAATCAGGCACGCTGCTGGCCTCAATCACCTGTAGTGGAAGACTATTCCAGCGATCAACCACTCTTTCAGTGAAAAAGAATTTCCTGGTGTCACCTCGTAGTTTCCCGCCCCTGATTTTCAACGGATGCCCTCTTGTTGTCGTGGGACCCTTGAAAAAGAAGATATCTTCCTCCGCCTCGATGTGGCCCGTAAGATACTTGAACGTCTCAATCATGTCCCCCCTCTCTCTGCGCTCCTCGAGCGAGTATAGCTGTAATTTGTCAAGCTGTTTTTCGTATGGTAGATCCTTGAGTCCCGAGACCATCCGGGTGGCCATTCTTTGCACCGACTCCAGTCTCAGCACATCCTTGCGATAATGCGGCCTCCAGAATTGCACACAGTATTCCAGGTGGGGCCTCACCATGGATCTATACAATGGCATAATGACTTCCGCCTTATGACTGACGAAACCCCTTCGTATGCAGCCCATGATTTGTCTTGCCTTGGACAAAGCCTGCTCCACTTGATTGGCAGACTTCATGTCCTCACTGACGATTACCCCCAAGTCTCGTTCTGCTACCGTTTTTGCTAGGATCTCGCCATTAAGGATATAAGACTTGCATGGATTCTGGTTGCCCAGGTGCATAACTTTGCATTTTTTGGCATTGAAGTTGAGTTGCCATGTCCTAGACCATCGCTCCAGTAGGAGTAGGTCGTGCATCATGTTGTCGGGCACTGAATCTTCGTCTGTTGTGCATTTGCCCACTACATTACTCAGTTTGGCGTCATCGGCGAATAATGTTATTTTACCTCGAAGCCCTTCTGCCAAGTCTCTTATAAAGATGTTGAATAGGATTGGGCCCAAGACTGAGCCCTGTGGTACTCCACTAATCACCTCCGTCATTTCGGAGGGGGTGCCGTTCACCACCACCCTTTGGAGCCTACCTCCAAGCCAGCTCCCAACCCATTTCATCAATGTGTTACCTAATCCTATAGAACTCATCTTGCTCAGTAACCTGCGGTGTGGTACGCTATCGAATGCTTTGCTAAAGTCCAGGTACACGATGTCCAGGGACTCCCCTATATCCAGCTTCCCCGTTACCCAGTCAAAGAAGCTGATCAGGTTGGATTGGCAGGATCTCCCCTTAGTAAATCCATGTTGTCGGGGATCCCGTAGATTCTCCTCATCCAGGATCTTATCTAATTGGTGTTTGATTAGAGTTTCCATTAGTTTGCTCACTATCGATGTTAGACTCACTGGTCTGTAGTTTGCTGTCTCCATCTTTGAGCCTTTCTTGTGGAGTGGAATGACGTTAGCCGTCCTCCAGTCCAACGGGACGCTGCCTGTACTAAGGGAGAGGTTGAAGAGCGCGGACAGTGGCTCCGCCAAGACATCACTCAGCTCCCTAAGCACCCTGGGGTGCAAGTTGTCCGGCCCCATTGCTTTGTTAACCTTGAGCTTTGACAGCTCACCGTAGACACTGCTGGGCGTAAACTCAAAGTTACTAAACGGGTCAACTGAGCCAACCCTTGTCTGTAGCTGAGGGCCGAGCCCTGGCGCTTCTCGGGTGAAGACTGAGCAGAAGTATTCATTTAATAGTTGGGCTTTTTCCGAATCCTTTTCCACATAGTCTCCGTCTGGTTTCCTAAGACGTACAATCCCGCCTGAGTTTTTTCTTCTATCACTGATATACCTGAAGAAGGATTTATCTCCCTTCTGGATGTTCTTTGCTAGAGACTCCTCCATGAGGAATTTAGCCTCCCTGACTGCTGTTTTGACGGCTTTTGATTTGGCCAGGTAGTCTGCTCTAGAGTCCTGCTTCCCTGATTGTTTGTAAGAGATGAATGCTTTTTTCTTCTCCTTGATCAGGTCTGAGATCTCCACAGTAAACCACTGTGGCTTATTGTTCCTTCGCCGTTTACTTACTGATTTTACATAGCGGTTTGTTGCTTCTTGTATGGTTGCTTTCAAAGTCGACCACATGTCTTCCACGTTATCGGTTTCTTCTTGGCTTTGTAGCGCCTGGTGAACGAAGTCTCCCATTTCTTTGAAATTTGTGTCCTTGAATTTGAGGACTTTGGTTAGTGTAGTAGATTTAGTGAAACCTTTCCTGATATTGAACCATACCATGTTGTGGTCACTGGAGGCCAATGTGTCGCCCACCGAGACCTCTGTGACACTTTCTCCATTGGTAAGTATCAGGTCCAGTATTGCCTGATCCCTTGTCGGTTCCAACACCAGTTGCCTGAGGCTTGCTCCTTTCATAGAGTTTAATAGCCTCCTGCTGCTGCCGGAAGCAGAGGTAAGTGTAACCCAATCCACATCAGGCATGTTGAAGTCACCTAGCAATACTGTGTCCCCACGCAAGGTGATATTTTCTATATCTTCGATTATTTCCATATCCAGGTCATCCTGTTGTCTTGGGGGTCTGTAAATTACGCCAAGATACAAGCATTTGTCCTTCCCTCTGGCCAAATTAACCCAAAGGGATTCCCCAGTATACTGGACATCTGAGATTCTCGTGACCTTAATGTCATCTTTAGTATATAATGCTACACCCTCTCCCTTCCTACCCTCTCTGTCCCGGCGAAGCAAGTTGTAACCCGGTATGACCATGTCCCACCCGTGGGAGTCTGTGAGCCAGGTTTCGGATATCGTCACCACATCCAGGTCGGCATTCCTTATTTCTGTTTCCAATTCCAGGATCTTGTTTCCTAAACTGTGTGCGTTGACGTACATGTTTATCCAAACAACCTAAATTAGCATCCATATTCATGCATATTCATTGAGGAAATCCTGAAAACCCGAGTGGAGTGCGGCCCTTGAGAACTGACACTTGACACCCCTGCTCTAGAGGCCAACTTGGATTGGACTAGGGATGCAGACATGATTCAGACATTATGGCCCGGTTTCTGTAAACGGCACCATTATGGGTGGCTGCCTTAAAAATGGCTGCCGATCACGTGTCAAGCACACAACGGTGCCATTCACAGAACCGCAGCTACGAGAAATATAAGGTATCAGGGTTTTCAAGGCCAACATTTCTGGCCCCTACCTTTCACAAGAATCGTGTCCATGGAGACGCCCTATGACAAC
Organism: Geotrypetes seraphini; assembly: GCF_902459505.1. Lineage (NCBI taxonomy): Eukaryota > Metazoa > Chordata > Amphibia > Gymnophiona > Dermophiidae > Geotrypetes > Geotrypetes seraphini. The sequence goes on from NC_047084.1 coordinate 104,447,800, forward strand.
TAATGCCACTTCTGGCATTAACCATGCCTACAGATGTGATAATGATGCTCTTTTCGAGGCACTCTTTTGTTTTTTTAATTGGCACAGCCAATTAGTGTGCTAATTAAACCAATTAAGTTAGGTGGTGGTAGGGTGCCCACCGCCACCTAACTTAGGATGCCATTTTTTTTGAATCGGGCCCTATGACTCTTGATATAACGCTCCTAGATTAAGCCTGCTTTGGCATAAGTGAGGAAGATACAGAGGCTCATTTTCAAAAGAAAAAAATGTCCTAGAGGCAGTTAGTTAGAAAGGGTTTTTTTGTACTCTGGAAGATTCGGTCCATTAGAGCATATTTTGATGTTTCATCATTTAGAATTCTGGTACAATCTCTTATTTTGAGTCAACTTGATTATTGTAACATCGCCTATTTGGCAATTTCCCAGAAGAATATGTGGCGATTTTCCAGAAGAATATGCGGCGATTACAACTGGTGCAAAATGCGGCGGTCAAACTAATTTTTGGGTTGAAGAAGTTCGATCATGTATCACCTTCCTACCAACTTCTGCATTGGCTGCCGATGGAGGCACGGGTGAAGTTTAAGTTCGGATGTTTTTGCTTTAAGGTACTATTCGGTTTAGCCCCTAAATATATAATTGACCTTTTCTCTTTCTCAACCTATAGACATAAGAGAAGCTCACACTTGAATTTTGTTTCCCCTCCGGGAAAGGATGTAAATTTAAAAGGCATCATCAACATCTTTTCTCACATCAGGCAGCATTATGGGGGTAAAGATCTGGAACAACTACTTATGCTTGCTAATACTTATGGGGAATTTAGGAAACGCCTAAAAACATATCTGCTCCTGAAGTATTTAGTTAACTGATCTGTACAATCTTATTCCACAATAACTGATCCCTAGAGAGGTTAATCACTAGCTTTTAACTTTGTTAATTCCACTCAATTTGTAGCATCTTTTAATCATTGTAAACCGCATAGAACTTCACGGTCCTGCGGTATATAAACTGTTATTATTATTATTAACATCCAAATCGTTATTTTTGAAACCCATGTTTTAGACAATTGTAATCAATAATGGTAAGCTGCTGGAGTTTTCACAATTGCGACATAAGTTTAGTCTTAATAAATCGCAATATTTTAGATGGTTGCAATTGAAGCAGGCCACTCAGGTAGGGTTCCCTGAATGGAAAAATCTTAATAATTATCATAGTCTGGAATTCTTATGCTTTCAGATGGATTCTATGGGTCACCAGGCCGCACAGTGGTATAAATTAATATCTGGATTTGTAAATAAAAAACCCAAAAATGGTCTTAGAGATATTTGGAGCATTGAGATTAAGCATCAAATTAATGCATTTCAATGGCCACGACTTTGGTCTTGGAGGTTAAGATGTACAGTGTCAGCATCTATGAGACAAACATGGTTTTTTCTTTTGCATAGAGCTTTTTGGACCTCTGTTCGTTTACAAAAAATAGATAGCTCTAAGTCTAATAAATGTTGGCATTGTCATCTTGAAGCTGGGGCATTAGATCATCTTTTAATCTATTGTCCATTCATATTAACATTTTGGAAATCAATTTGGCCTCAAATAAATAGGATGTTGGAAAACCCGGTAGCCTTGACATATGATACTATTTTATTTGGAACGACAATGAGAGCAAGGAGTCAAATCTCGTCAAATAGACAATTGTTCCTGTAGTTCATATACAGTGCATCTAAATTTCAAAGGTGTGTTTTTTGTGGGGGGTTTTTTTTTTTTTGGGGGGGGGACCGAGGCAGGTTTAAGATTTAAACCAGCAAACAAGAAAAAGGGACTGTGAGTAAATGTAAATCCTTTAAACTGAGGTGCTCAGAACCAACGGGTTTATGATTTAGACATTTTCTGTAGAAAATGCCTAGAGCAAAAATTGGACGTTTGAGGCTAGACCTTTTTCAGTAACAAAAAAGGTGCCCAAACTGACCAGAAGACCACTGGAGCAATTAAGGCATGACCTTCCTCCCTTACTACCCAGTGGTCACTGACCCTCCTTCCAGCCCCCAAAGATGCAAAAGTAAAAGTACATAACAGTCTATATTATATTTTCAGATATTATGGCCAATCCTATTAGAGCAGCAAGCAGGTCCCTGGAGTAGCCTAGTGGTCAGTGCGGTGGACTTTAGAGACGGAGATCTTGGTGGAATGTCTCAGTCCTCCAAAAACCTATTTTAACTACATATCGGTGCCACCTGCAGACATAAGGGCTATTGTTGTGGTGGATTAGTACAATCTTGAGTTTTGTCTCAACTGGACTATTGAAATGTCACCTTTTTAGATTGCCCTAAATTTATAATTTTAAAAAAAAACTTCAAACGCTATAGAATATAGCCATTAGATTAATCTTCAGATTGAAAAAAGTGATAAGATTATACCTTATTTACGTGAATTACACTGGCTACCTATACTTCATAAATTCTATTTAAAATACGGTTTGGAAAAACTTCTGATTATATGCCGCATCTAGTTAAATTTTCTAATAATGCATCTTTGAACCTAAGAAACAATGATACTTTTTGGTATCCAGTCAATAGGAACATTGGATACAATAGAACTTTTAACTCCAGCAAAACTGTGGAAAGCATTACCAACTAATATTAACCAGCAATCTACCGTATTTGCCGGCGTATAAGACGACTTTTTAGTACCTTAAAATCCTCCCCAAAGTCGGGGGTCGTCTTATACGCCGGGTACAGTTTACATGCCCTTACTTGCGGGGCTGGATGTACTCAGTCGCGCGGCTCTTCTTCTCCCTACCTTCTCTGCTTGCAGCACAGAGCCGAACGGAAGTCTTCCCGACGTCAGCGCTGACGTCGGAGGGGAGGGAGGGCTTAAACAAAGCTTAAACAAAGCCCTCCCTCCCTCCGACGTCAGCGCTGACGTCGGGAAGACTTCCGTTCGGCTCTGTGCTGCAGGCATGGCAGGTAAGGAGAAGGAGAGTAGCCTCGCGGTACCAAGAGAGAGGGGCGGCCGCCCCGCCCCGGTTGCAGCACAGCCGGCCAGGTCCCCTTACTTTTGTGGCACTTCCCCGACCGACCGATAACAGCCCGGGTCCGACAATCCTCCCTGCCCTGTAGCCGCGAATCTAAATTACCTTCTTACAGCAGCTGTAAGAAGGTAATTTAGATTCGCGGTTAAGGGCAGGGAAGTTTGTCGGACCCGGGCTGTTGTCGGTCGGTCGGGGAAGTGCCACAAAAGTAAGGGGACCTGGCTGGCTGTGCTGCACCCGGGGCGGTAGAGAAGGAGGGGGGGGAGAAGGACGCTGAAATGCCATGGTGAAGACAGGGGGGGGGGAAGGACTCTGAAAGCACTTGAAGACAGAGGAGGGAGAAGAACGCTGAAAGCACATGGGGGAATACAAAGGGGTGGAGAAGGAAGAAGGGGTCGTCTTATACGGCGAGTATAACACAAAACTCTATTTTTTAACTAAAAGTTGGGGGGTCGTCTTATACGCCCAGTCGTCCTATACGCCGGCAAATACGGTAATTTTAAATGTTTCAAAAAAAGACCTAAAGACCTATCTATTTCATGAATTTGTTACTAATAATTCCTATATATTATAACTGTAGTTTTTAATTTGTGCCACCATAATTACTTATGTAAATCGCTGTGAACTTCATGGAGGTATTGGCGGTATACAAATAAAAAATTGTATTCTATTGTGTGTAGTTGAGTACAGTAGGTTTTTGGTGGGTTTTGGAAGGCTCACCATACAATGTAAGGATGTTTACCTGGAACCTTTTATATGATAGTCCATTGCAGTTTCCTCTATGGTGCTCCATTGCTGGGTTTGTGGCCAGTCATTGTGCTCTGAAAATTCTGCGCTACTGAAGGCAAATGTTAATCCAAAATAAACAGAAACCAACGTAATGACCTTTTCACGTGCAGGTGTAAGATTGTAACAAAGAAATCGTGGAGAGTCGATGTCCAAGATGAAGGCTTTATTCGAACGGATAAATAAATAATCCACATAAAAATGTTTAGGGCCTGAACCTCTGGGAAAACAAATGGACCCACCTGGTTCCTACGATCTTCCCAAACATGATGTCCTTCTCCAGTGATCTCTCTCTTCTGATGGTGTGACCAAAATACGGCAGTCGTAACTATCATATGGGCTTCTAGTGACAGAGCTGGTTTGATCTCTTCCAGAATCTATTTGTTAGTTCTTCTGGCAGTCCACGGCATACCTAAAATCCTTCTCCAGTGCCAAAGCTCAAATGAGTCGATCTTTTTTCTGTCTTGTTTTCTTAGTGTCCAACTTTCACATCTGTAACTAACCACTGAGAAAATTAGTGCATGGACAAGTCTGATCTTCGTTTGGAGTGTTACCTCCTTACCTTTGAATACTTTGTCAAGAGCCTTCATTGAAGAGTGACCAAGTGCTATTCTATGGACTATTTCCTCCCTGCTAGTTGTTTCTTTGTTTACAAAAGAGCCCAAGAGATTGAAATAAGAACATAAGAACATAAGAAACGCCTTCACCGGATCAGACCTAGGTCCATCTAGTCCGGCGATCCGCACACGCGGAGGCCCAGTTAGGTACTCCCTGTAGGAGACACGGATTTCCTGTATCCCTCGATATGATTTGCAAGAAGGTGTGCATCCAACTTGCGCTTGAAACCCAGAACAGTAGTCTCCGCCACAACCTCCTCTGGGAGAGCATTCCAAGCGCCCACCACTCGCTGTGTGAAACAGAACTTCCTGACATTTGTCCTGAACCTGCTGCCACTCAGTTTCAGGCTATGACCTCTTGTCCATGTCACATCTGAAAATGTCAGTAATGCTGCTTCCTGGTCTATTTTGTCAAATCCTTTTAATATTTTAATCCTTTTAATATCCTTTACAACTCCTAATCTATCGCCTTTAAGCTCAAAATCTTCATCATTTTCTGTGTTTATGATCTTCATCTTGTTTAAGTTCTAATCTCACGTTAACACTTTTGGCTTTGACTTCTCAGTAGAAACAGAATTAATACAAGGCTCAGAAGGTGCTATCATGGCCCTCACAACAGTAAATGTGACGTTGGACATGATATACTTTCAGATTGACAAACTGAAAAGCGACAAATCCCCTGGACCGGATGGAATTCACCCGAGAGTATTAAAGGAACTCAAGGTCGAAATCGGTGAATTGCTACAATCTGTGGCTAATATGTCAATTAGAACCGGGCAAATACCAGAAGACTGGAGGATAGCAAATGTTATCCCAATATTCAAAAAAGGATCAAGAGGTGATCCAGGGAACTATCGACCTGTGAGCCTCACTTCGGTTCCTGGGAAAATAATTGAAACACTGATTAAAGACAACATTGTACAACATTTGGAGGATCACAACCTAATAAGGGCTAGTCAACACGGATTCAGGAAAGGGAAGTCATGTTTGACAAATTTACTACAATTCTTTGAGAAAGTGAACAAACAAGTGGATAGTGGAGATTCAGTGGACATAGTTTACTTGGACTTCCAGAAAGCGTTAGACAAGGTTCCACATGCAAGGCTTATGAAGAAAATACTAAGCCATGGAGTAGGAGGAGAAGTGCACAGATGGATTGGCAAGTGGTTGGAGAACAGAAAACAGAGGGTTAGCATAAATGGGAAATTCTCGGACTGGGAGAGGGTGACTAGCGGAGTACCCCAGGGCTCAGTTCTTGGGCCTATCTTGTTCAATATTTTTATAAACGACCTGGAAGAGGAAACAACTTGCAATATAATTAAGTTTGCAGACGATACAAAACTATGTCGGGCTGTTGACTCTCAAAGGGACTGCGAGGAACTCCAGAAGGATCTGAACAAGCTAGAAGCATGGGCAATAAAGTGGCAGATGAATTTTAACATAAACAAATGCAAGGTGATGCATCTAGGGAAAAAAAACAAAGAGCACGCGAATAAGATGTTGGGAGTGACATTAGCAAAATGCGAACAAGAAAGGGATTTGGGGGTACTGATTGACAGAACCCTGAAGCCTTCGGCACAATGTGCGGAGGCGGCGAAGAAAGCAAACAGGATTTTGGGCATGATTAAGAAAGGGATCACGAGTAGATCGGAAGATGTAATAATGCCACTTTATAGAGCAATGGTCAGACCGCAGTTGGAATACTGTGTCCAACACTGGTCTCCATACCTCAAAAAGGATATAATTCTACTGGAAAGGGTACAGAAGAGAGCTACGAAACTTGTCAAGGGATTGGAGAAATTGAGCTACAATGAACGCCTTAGGAAATTGGGATTGTTTACCCTCGAGCAGAGAAGACTGAGAGGGGATTTAATAGAGACTTTTAAAATAGTAAAGGGATTTGATAAAATCAACCAAGAAGAAGCATTACTAACTTTTTCGGATGTGACACGGACAAGAGGTCACAGACTGAAACTGAGTGGCAGCAGGTTCAGGACGAATGTCAGGAAGTTTTTTTTTACACAGCGCGTGCTGGGAATTTGGAATGCTCTCCCGGAGGATGTTGTGACGGAGATTACTGTTCTGGGATTCAAGCGCAAGTTGGATGCACACCTTCTTGCAAATCGTATTGAGGGCTATGGTATATCTGGGTCTCCATTCAGGAGTACCTAAAAGGACCGCCGCGTGTGCGGATCACCGGACTGGATGGACTTCGGTCTGATCCGGTGAGGGCTTTTCTTATGTTCTTATGTTACTCAACTTTGTCAACAGATTTGGAAGGAAAAAACATGGCCAACTGATTGGAGAAGATCACCGTTCATACTTATATCGAAGAAAGGTGATGCCATGGACTACAGAACAACTACAGAACAATTGCATTAATTCCACATGCCAGCAAAATATTGCTGAAAATAATACAATGAAGGCTCCAATCATACATTGAGCAAGAACTACCCGAAGTTCAGGCTGGTTTCAGAAAAGGTCAAGGAACAAGAGACATTATTGCCAATGTTAGATGGATACTGGAGAAGAGCAAAGAACATCAAAACCCCCTACACCTTTGCTTCATTGACTAAAGCAAAGATTTTGACTGTGTGGATCACAAACTATGAAGAACTCTATTGCTAATGGGAATACCCAAACATATAACTCAGCTGAGAGAGAGCCTATATGAAAATCAAGAAGTTGCAGTGAGAACTGAAGACGGCAACACTGATTTTAAAAGACTCAAAATTTCCCTGTCTTCTCAGCAGCCTGTAGTTACAAGGAAAAACCACAATTTGAAGTGTCTGTATACAAATGCTATAAGTCTAAAGAATAAAATAGGAGAGTTAGAGTATATAGCACTGAATGATGAGGTAGATATAATAGGCATCTCGGAGACCTGGTGGAAGAAGGACAATCAATGGGACACTGTGTTACTTAGGTACAAATTATATTGCAAGGATAGAGTAGATCAAATTAGAGGGGGGGGAGGTGCGCTATATGTTAAAGAGGAAATTGAATCAAATAAAATAAACATTCTGCATGACATAGATAGCATTGTGGAATCCTTATGGATAGAAATTCCATGTGTGAAGGGAAGGAATATAAAGGTTGGGTTATACTACCGTCCCCCGGGACAAAATGAGCAGACAGACGAAGAAATGTTTTCAGAGATTAGGAAAGCTGGAGAATGGGCAACAGTATAATAATGGGTGATTTCAATTTCCCAAAAACTCTAATTTTAATCTCCTACTGCTGGTGAGAAGGAAGCAAAATTGCTGTAAATCACTATGAAGGAGAAAAAGACCTCAATTCCATCAAGGTGCTCATCATAACAGAGAAATGCTGTAAAAAGAGTGAGCCTTCAAATCATCATTAGTCATAAAAAAAACTCTTTCAAATCAGCAATATCCCTTCCCAATCCAACACAGGAATGTGCAAGAAAGAAAAAGCAGGTTAAAAAGGAAAAAAGTATGCTCTTACGAGAAGTATTGGTGCAACAAAGTCAGTGTAAGGTAGAAAGTCTAAATCCAGCAAGAAAAAAAGCAAAACAAAAGTCCAAAATTGAAGCATGAAGACCATATCCAAAAATCAGTACTTATCCAAACAAGCTGGAACAGAGAAAAAAAAAACTTTTGTCATTCACAGTCAATGCCTTTAACACTGGAAACACCCCAATGGGAGACCCCGTTTTGCATCCACATCATCAGGGGGTTGGGTATTAGATTAGCACCAACAGGAGACCCGTTTCGCATCCGCGTCGTCAGAGGGTGGGGTATTAGATTAGCACCAATGGGAGACCCGTTTTCCATCCGCGTCGTCAGGGGATTGGGTATTAGATTAGCACCAATGGGAGACCCGTTTCACATCTGCGTCGTCAGGGGGTTGAGTATTAGATTAGCATCAATGGGAGACCCGTTCTGCATCCGCGTCGTCAGGGGATTGGGTATTAGATTAGCACCAATGGGAGACCCGTTTCACATCTGCGTCGTCAGGGGGTTGAGTATTAGATTAGCACCAACGGGAGACCCGTTTTCCATCCGTGTCGTCAGGGGGTTGGGTATTAGATTAGCACCAATGGGAGACCCGTTTCACATCCGCGTCGTCAGGGGGTTGAGTATTAGATTAGCATCAACGGGAGACCCGTTCTGCATTTGCGTCGTCAGGGGGTTGGGTATTAGATTAGCACCCACAGGAGACCCGTTTCGCATCTGCGTCGTCAGGGGGTTGGGTATTAGATTAGCACCAACGGGAGACCCGTTTCGCATCTGCGTCGTCAGGGGGTTGAGTATTAGATTAGCATCAACGGGAGACCCGTTCTGCATTTGCGTCGTCAGGGGGTTGGGTATTAGATTAGCACCCACAGGAGACCCGTTACGCATCCGCGTCGTCAGGGGGGTTGGGTATTAGATTAACACCTGGCAAAAGCACATCTCAGAGCCATTCACACAGCTCTGAGATGTGCCCCCTGACTGAATTTGTTGCACCAACACTTCTCGTAAGAGCATACTTTTTTCCTTTTTAACCTTTTTTCTTTCTTGCACGCTGCTGGACCAGTGATGATTGGGTGCATAAAGCTTTGGGCTATGAAAGTAATCGAGCCCAGAGTAGTACCGCTGAGGTTCTGGTGAGCGGTATTGTGAGAGCTTTTTCCATGTTTGGGGGGTTGTTGGTTTGTTTTTGTTTTTTTTATACTTTCAGATACATGCATTGCCTCCTTGATATGCAAATCTCTCTCATGTACATTCATTATGGGTATCCTGAAAGAGTAGACCCCCAATGACTTTCTTTTCTTTGTGTCTGCCATGAGGCTTGAAGAAGCAAAAACACCAGGAGTTGATCTGTTTTATTCCCTGTTCTAGCTACAGTTTAAAGCTTTCAAATGTTTATTCCTTTGGTGTCACAAAACTCCCTTAGGAGAGTAAACAGTTTTTTAATAGATGCCCTATGGATTCGATTAAAACAGACACTGAAATGAAAGAAACTAACACAGCATGGAGGGAGAACTAAATAGTAAAGAACTGACAACAGAGACAGTACACCAGGAAAGGAAACTTCCAATTAATGGGATATCAAATGAACCTCATTTAGTTTGGAAAGTTCCTGCCAGGCCAAGAAGTCTCTAACTATATACCCTCCTATCTGCTGCATTTATTTATCACTTGTCAGGATGAATATATGAATAAATTAGTTTGTCTAGGTTTGTGCAATGCACAAATACCAGATTAAATTAGATTTCTTAAATAGAGCTGAATGTCCTCAAAGCCATTTTTGCTCCCTCTCTTTGCATAATACGTTTATCTTGTAATGTTCCTTTAAAAAAAAAAAAAATTTTGGTCCTGGAGAATACATACTACAAGATCAGCATCTATGAGTCAAACATGGTTGTTTTTATTACATAGAGTTTTATGGACCCCTACGAGATTACAAAAATTAGATAGTAGTAGATCTAATAGATGCTGGCATTGTAAGATAGAAGTGGGGACATTAGACCATTTACTATTCTTTTGTCCCTGCATTAATTCCTTTTGGAAATTAATTTGGCCCCAAATTAATAATTTATTAGAAAATCATGTTGGACTATCATATGATACAATATTATTTGGAACAGCAATGAGAACACAAAGTCCGATTTCTGCTGATAATAATAAACTTTTATTAATTTTAACAGGGGTCGCCATACAGCAAATTACTCAGAACTGGAAGGATTACACTAAATTGAATTACACTTTTTGGTGGAATTCAATTTGTCATATATATAAAATGGAAAAAGTACTGGCATTACAACAAGGTTATATTAACAAATTTAATAAAATATGGAGACCATTGACAATTTATTCCACTGATCAGATATAATAACACATGTATAGAACATATAGAAGGGGTAGGGAGGGAAAACTATTGTAATATTAATATGATATAAATTCTGAAAAAGGGTTTATTTAATTCACATTGTAAGAAAATTTAATGATAATTTCAAGTGTTTTTTTGTATAATTGAATGTATTACATGTATTTCACTTGATGTAAGAATTTAAAAAAAAAGAATAAAAAATATTTATACAAAAAAAAAAAAAAAAAATTTTTTTTAAGTACTGAAGATGCATTTCCCCTTATTTCTGCTACACACTTTCATAGAACCACACAATTATTTGTAAAGAATGATAGAATTTTAGTAGGTTATCCTTTATTGGAGCAACCTAAGGAAAATCAAACCCCGTTGTTTATTAGCCGCGAAGCTCCCCCAGATCTTTTTGACTCTTTTCTGACATTCTGGTAGTCAACAAACTGCAACTCTATGTATCAAGTTAAGTACATTATTTATTCGAATTTGGGATATAAGTCATGTTGGCCCAAACAACCTAAGAATTATGAAGTGAGTCACTCATAATTGTTGATGTATTTAAAGGTGGATAGAATAAAATTGGTATAAAACAGATGATTTATAAACGTTTTAATAGACAATGTTATAAATTAACCCCCCATGCAGCAAAAAGCAGGTACAGTATTATCACTGTCCGTTCTTCTTCCACTCCGGTTGTTTTAAAGGTGATGGGATTTGATATACCACCTTTCCATGTTACAATTAAAACAATTTACATATTATTTACAAGTATTTGAGGCGATGGAGGGTGAGGTGACTTGCCCAGAGTCTCAAGGAGCTATAGTCAGACTTGAACCCAGTTCCCCTGATTGTTGCAGTTATCCGGGTTTCCCTGGTTCTTAGGCCACTGCACTGACCACTGGACATCTCCTCCAGTCACTGGATCTTCAGGTATATCACAGTTGCCTTATAATTCAAAAAGAAACATTGATAGTTTGGCTCGACAAGAATCCACGGTACGTGAAAATCTCTCTTGGACTGGGTTACTCTGCAAATGTCTGGAAATTTTTTCATTTTGTGGGCTCAATTTAAAAAAAAAAAGTTTTAATCCATTTCTAAAGAATAATGCACCATAAGTGTAGATTCAAGTCTTTCATCCAGGATCTAGATGAGGTCCGGTTATGAGGATAGCTGTCCTTTGCTATCATTATAACTCTGTCCAGGAGCTAGAATAAACCAGGCCTCTTAAACTTAATAGTTCTTGTAGATAATGCTTGAATAAATCCACGAGAGATTCATTTCACTCTAGGCAAATTGACCACAGGTAGATTGGGTTTCCTACCAGTATTTATATATACAGTGGTGCCTCGCATAACGAACGCCTCGCACAGCGAACGCTGCACACAACAAACTTCATGTCTTGCTTCCTACAACGAACTTCGTTTCACACAACAAAGTCGCCCGAGCTGCATCCTTCCGCGCAGGCACTGCGCTTCATTGCCCTCTCTCCGCCTGGCTCCCTGTGCAGTGGCGGACCGTCGGCTCGCAGGGGCCCGGCGCCTACTGCTGATGCGTTGGAGGGGGGCGGAGCTATTCTCGCCGCTTCCCCGATGCTAGAAAAAAAAAAAAAAAATGAACAGTTAAGTCCCAGTTTTTGCCGCTGAGACTCTGCCCTCTCTCACTGTAAAATTAGACTCTACTTAGTCTGTCTTTAAATTTAAAAAATGTGTGTTGTTTTAAAAAACAATTATGTTTTTAGATGTATCTAAATAAAAATAATAACAAAAAATTTATCTTTTTTTATGTCATCTTAGCATATTTTATGCTACAGAACGAATTATTTTTTTTTACATGTATTGTTATGGGAAAACGCGTTTCACATAACGAACTTTTCGCATAACAAACTTGCTCCTGGAACCAATTAAGTTCGTTGTGTGAGGCACCACTGTATAAAAAAATGAGGAACGGTTCCAAGCATGGATGGACATTCCTTCACTCCTCCAATGCTACAAACAAATCTGCAAATTAAATTCTCTGGTATAATTATTAATGCACTAACCACAAAAAGAGATATTTAACTAATAAGAACCCTACATTAATGCTCTGCAACTCACAGGCATAAAATCTCTTTTGCGCTCTTGCGCTCTTGCGTTGTGACCTAGATTGGTGACTGCTGGAAACAAGATGCTGATACAGGCTTGATGGACTTTTGAATCTGTCCTAGTATGGCAACTCACGTATTACCTCAGGTGGTCTCATTTTTCATTCTGCAAAATTTAGCACTACCGGGACATCTTAAAGGATGTAGAATGGCATTCTATGATCACATTTTGAAACCTCAGTTGAAATGTCAATTATCCTTCTTTCAAAAAAAAAAAATTTCCCCCCCTAATCCAGTAAGAACCAGTGGTCCATCATGCCCAGCAGTCTGCTCACACGGCGGCCTTTGGTCAAAGACCAGCGCAGACTAGCCCTACCAGCATACGTCCTTGTTCAGCAGTAACTTGTCTAACTTTGTCCTGAATCCCTGGAGGGTGTTTTCCCCTATGACAAACTCTGGAAGAGCGTTCCAGTTTTACGTTTGTATGGAATCTATCCCCTTTCAACTTTAGAGAGTGCCTTTTCGTTCTCCCTACCTTGGAGAGGGTGAACAACCTGTCCTTTTCTACTAAGAAGGCAAACAGAATGTTGGGTATTATTAAAAATGGTATTACGACCAGAACAAAAGAAGTCATCCTGCCGTTGTACCGGGCAATGGTGCGCCCGCACCTGGAATACTGTGTTCAGTATTGGTCACCGTACCTTAAGAAGGATATGGCAATACTTGAGAGGGTCCAGAGGAGAGCGACACGAATGATTAAGGGCATGGAAAACCTTTCATACACTGAAAGATTGGAGAGGCTGGAGCTCTTCTCCCTGGAAAAGCGGAGACTCAGAGGAGACATGATAGAGACCTACAGGATCATGAAGGGCATAGAGAAAGTAGAGAGAGATAGATTCTTCAAATTTTCAAAACATAAAAGAACAAGAGGGCATTCGGAAAAATTGGAAGGGGATAGATTCAAAACAAATGCTAGGAAGTTTTTCTTTACTCAGCGGGTGGTGGACACCTGGAATGCGCTTCCAGAGGACGTAATAGGGCAGAGTACGGTACTGGGGTTTAAGAAAGGATTGGGCAATTTCCTGTTGGAAAAGGGGATAGAGGGGTATAGATAGAGGATTACTGCACAGGTCCTGGACCTGTTGGGCCGCCGCGTGAGCGGACTGCTGGGCACGATGGACCTCAGGTCTGACCCGGCGGAGGCATTGCTTATGTTCTTATGTTAAGTCTATCCCCTTCAGTACCTTGAATGTTTCGATCATGTCCCCTCTCAATCTCCTCTGTTTGAGGGAGAAGAGGCCCAGTTTCTCTAATCTCTCGCTGTACGGCAGCTCCTCCAACCCCTTAACCATCTTAGTCGCTCTTTTCTGGACCTTTTCGAGTAATACCGTGTCCTTCATGTACGGCGACCAGTGCTGTATGCAGTACTCCAAGTGAGGGTGCACCATGGCTCAGTACAGCGGCATGATAACCTTCTCCGATCTGTTCGTGATCTCCTTCTTAATCATTCCTAGTATTCTGCTCGCCCTTTTCATTGCCGATGCACATTGCGTGAATGGCTTCATCGACTTGTCGATCAGAACTCCCAAGTCCCTTTCCTGGGAGGTCTCTCCAAGTATCGCCCCGGACTTCCTGTATTCGTGAATGAGATTTTTGTTACCGACATGCATCACTTTACTCTTATCCACGTTGAACTTCATCTGCCATGTTGATGCTCATTCCTCGAGCCTGATTGTGTCACGTTGCAGATCTTCGCAATCCCCCTGCGTCTTCACTACTCTGAACAACTTCCTTCCTAAAGTTGTCACAGATTTTCATTTAAACCAAACTATATCTCATCATTGTTTTTGCCTCAGCTACCTGAGGAAGACTGGCATCAAAATGATTCTTTCCTCTTGGATACCATATTGCATTCATTTTTGTTATGTAAGAGCAAACTTACAACCGTCTGGTTCAATGGGTGCTCATAAAGCATGAGCTACACCTTCTTCAATGGAGAATTTGAAATATATTCCCATTCAAGATATTGGCGGACCACAGCTTACTTTTTACAAAGCACTACTGCCGGAGTCAGAGCCTAGTACACGGGGCTCGTTTTTGGTCACTCAGTCTTATGTAACCTATTTGCACTGTAAATTACAAAACAACATAAAATAAAATTTCCACCTCCCTAAACCTTCCTTAAGCTTGGGACTCACCAACAAGTGTGCCTGCATATCCCCTGCTTGTCTCCAGCGAAAGCAAAGTTGTTTACATGAGATTGGTAAGTTCTTATCATATGGCAAATGTGAATCCTTTGTTTTGCATGGGCTGGAAGGAATAGTCCTCACCCGATTTGCTGACACCATGATCTTAACCAGAAGAATACAGTATAGATAAAAACATCAATGATGAGGTCCCTTGAACAGCTCATGATAGTAAACTGGGAAAGGTGCTGTTGTAGCGAGGGCCTATCATGATACAACCCAGAACAAAGATAGAAACATAGAAAATGACGGCAGAAAAGGGCCACGGCCCATCTAGTCTGCCCACCCTAATGGCCCACCCCCTAACTACCTCCATGAAGAGATCCCACATGTCAAACCCATCTTTTCTTGAAATCTGGCACGCTGCTGGCCTCAATTACCTGTTGTGGAAGATTATTCCAGCGATCAACCACCCTTTCGGTGAAGAAATATTTTCTGGTGTCGCCATGAAATTTCCCACCCCTGATTTTCAACGGATGCCCTCTTGTCGCCGTGGGTCCTTTAAGGAAAAAGATATCCTCTTCCATCTCGATATGGCCCGTGACATATTTGAACGTCTCGATCATGTCTCCCCTCTCTCTGCGTTCCTCGAGTGAGTACAGCTGCAACTTACCCAGTCGTTCCTCATACGGGAGATCCTTGAGTCCTGAGACCATCCTGGTGGCCATTCGCTGAACCGACTCAACTCTCCGCACGTCATTTTGATAATGCGGCCTCCAGATACTGTTGACAAATTTGGCCACACAAAAGGTGAATGGGGCTGAATGTATTTTAATGCCCCTTTCTCAAATAAAGACTACCTAAATGTGCGAAGGCACTTTAAAAAGACAAAAACAGATGATGAAAACTATTTCTCAAAGGCATCGTAATCCCTACAAAAATTAAACACAGTGTGTACAATTAGTGGAATGTCTCTCAAACTGTGGGATAAAACAGAATTGGATATGCACTATTAAACAGGGATTCAGATCAGTTTTTCTTCCTTTATCTTAACTTTGGAGAAACTTATCTCTGGCTACATCCGTTGAAAACTTAGGGCCCCTTTTACTAAGGTGCGCTAGGGCTTTAACGCGCGGAATACCGCACGCTACATTGCCGTGCGTGCTAGACCTTAACATCAGCATTGAGATGGCGTTAGTTCTAGAAGCATAGCGCTTGGTAATTTTCTGTGTGCGCTAAAAACGCTAGCGCATCTTAGTAAAAGGAGCCCTTAAAAGCGGCGACTAATCTAAATGAAAAGCTTGTAATAGTTTGATGCACGGGGCCTGAATTCTGTAGTGAAAGCATGTGCATGCCTCAAAATCTGACAATCATAGCAACTATCCAATGAATGCCTCATAGGTAACCATTTACAAACAATACACGAGAAAAAAGAGAGACCAGACTTGAAGCAAATAGCCCCGGTTCATAGTCTGTCGCGGGCGAGACACGAGCGCGCCGACAATTTGGCGCAAGAAAGAAGCGCGCCGCAGAAAAACTTAATTTTAAAGAGCTCCGAAGCGGGGTGTAAGTGGGGAACCCCCTCACTTTACTGCATAGTGTTAGCGCTGCTGTTGGCGGGGTGGGGGGGGGGGAGAGGGTTGGAACCCTCCATTATAGAGAAACATATATTTTTTCTGATTTTTTCAGGAAAAGTTCTGTTTTCTCTATAATGTGGGGGTTGCACCCCCCACAGCAGCGCGAACACGATGCAGTAAAGTGTATGGGGGAGGAGGGTTCCCCCCCCCCATTGGAGCTCTTTAAAACGAAGTTTTCCCGCGGCGCGCTTCTTTCTTGTGCCGAATTGTCAGCACCGGCTTGTCGGCGCGTTGGTGTCTGGCACACGATTATCCCATCACCATAGCCCCAGCAGTGTATTCTCCTTTTCTCAATCACAGCACTCTAAAATGTTTCCCCATTTCAAAAACTACTGTACTTGAAAAAATAATAAATGGTAATAGGAAAACTTATGTGTGCTGGAGCTGTGCAAACTTGAAAGGTTTTTGATGCGTTTCGTATCAGCTGCTTCAAAAAACCCGCTGGTCTTAGTCAAGAATGAGCGAAGTAGACAGACTGAGACCAGTAATGTAAAATCAGTAGCGGATTTTCTTAAGCAGCTAATGTGAAACACGTCAAAACCCATTCAGTTCCAGCACATCCACTATCTCCTCCTCTCTTTAAGGGTTCCCACATGCCATAGAAACATAGAAACATAGAAGATGACGGCAGAAAAGGGCTACAGCCCATCAAGTCTGCCCACTCTGCTGACCCACCCCCTGTCTATGCCCTAATGACCCAATTTCCTTATTTTGATCCCACATGGGTATCCCATTTATTCTTAAAGTCTGGCACGCTGTCTGCCTCGATCACCTGCACTGGAAGCTTGTTCCAATGATCAACCACTCTCTCTGTGAAGAAATACTTTCTGGTGTCGCCATGAAATTTTCTGCCCCTGAGTTTGAGCGGGTGCCCTCTTGTGGCCGAGGGTCCCTTGAGAAAGAAAATATCATCTTCCACTTCGACACGTCCCGTGAGGTACTTAAATGTTTCGATCATGACTCCCCTCTTCCTACGTTCCTCATGCTTTCTTAAATTCAGACACAGTGTTTGTCTCCACCACCTCTACTGGGAGACTGTGCCACGCATCTACCACCCTTTCTGTAAAAAAGTATTTCCTTAGATTACTCCTGAGCCGATCACCTCTTAACTTCATCCCATGCCCTCTCGTTCCTGAGCTTCCTTTCAATTGAAAAGAAACTCATCTCATGTGTACTTATGCCACATAGGTATAAAATACGGCTATCACTATTTAAATCTATCTATAAAGTGCTTCATGTGCTCAGATAGTATACTGTGCCTTAAAAATCACCATCAATTGTGTGGAAGGCAACCATCACAATTATGTTTTATATCTTGTCTTTGAAGGGGCATATACTTCTTGTAAGTCTATTCTATCCCTGCTTGTGTAACATATAAAAAAAAACTGCTGAAACAGTTCTTGTTTGTCAAGAGGCCACAAGGTCTTTTCTTTTTCTGTTCTATAGCTGATTAGTTGTGCCAAGGTTACCCTCACATCTTGTGCTGTAGCTGTGCGTCAGGACTTAGATAAGACGCATTGCTGGACCTTAGACAAGACAGTATTACAGTCAAACCTCGGTTTACGAGTAACCTGGAGAGGGTGAGATCAGAAGGCCTGAGCATGCGCAGATGCTCAAGGCTCAGCAGCAGACCGGCGGCAGGCACTTTTATCATCGGCGGTGCAGGGGTAAGGACATGGCCAGTCGGGGAGGGGGGGGGGAAGAGGCGATAGCAGCACCGGTGGCCTCGGGTGGAGCATGGGAGTCGAGGTGCATCCAGCAGGAGTGAGCCAGCACTTGAGAGTCCCAGCAGAGGGGGTAGTGGCATCTGGGGGGGGAGGGATGCAGAGCGTCCGGGAGCGGCAGAGCCAACAGTGTCCAGTTGGGCTCTGTGGCGGTGTTTGCTTAGCAAGCACCACTCGCAGTGAGAGGCAGCGAATAGCAGCAAAGGAGGAGAATTGGAGGAGCTGCATGGATGGGTCTGTGGCAGAAGCAGCGGTGGAGGCGTCCCTAATGGTAATTAAGTTTTGGGGGATGTGGAACGAATTGTTCAAGTTTATACTAACTCTTATGGGAAAAGTTTCTTTGTTATACGAGTGTTTTGGTTTAAGAGCATGCTTCTGGAACGAATTATGCTCGTAAACCAAGGTACCACTGTATATGCCATAGTTATGGAAACTTCCCAACCCCCCCCTTATGTTTGTTACCTTTTTCTAGTTGCTTTTATGTATCCTGTTACCATATATGATCTTTCCTAGTCATATGCTGAGAAAACTGACCCATGTGAAATGCTATATATATGTATGTAGTACTCTGAATAAAGGAGACATCTTTTTGCATATTTTCATGTGCGTTTGTGTGTGTGTGATTTCTTTCTAAAGAGGTGTCCTCGGATGCATCTGTAGTGAGGACAGCAGAACGAGGCTAATACAAATTGGGACCTGGTCATTTCAGCCATCACAAACTTATTGCACTTCTTCGAAGGAATAAATGGGCAGATAGACAGAGGTGACCCAGTCGACATCGTATATCTAGATTTTCAGAAGGCATTCGACAAGGTTCCAATGAACGCCTACTTTGGAAAATTGAACGCCTACTTTGGAAAATTACGAGCCATGGAATCAAGGGTGATATACTCACGTGGATTAAAAACTGGTTGGCGGAAAGGAAGCAGAGAGTGGGGGTGAATGGACAATACTCGGACTAGAAAAGCATCACGAGTGGAGTGCCACAGGGTTTGGTGCTCGGGCCTGTGCTCAACATATTTATAAACGACCTAGAACTTGGCACGACAAGTGAGGTGATTAAATTCGTGGATGATACAAAGTTATTCAGAGTAGTGAAGACACAGGATTGCAAAGACCTACAAAGAGACATAAATATGCTCGAGGAATTGGCCACAAAATGGCAAATGAGGTTCAATGTGGATAAGTGTAAGGCAGGGATCTCAAAGTCCTTGAGGGCCGCAATCCAGTCGAGTTTTCAGGATTTCCCAATGAATATGCATTGAAAACAGTGTAAGCACATAGATCTCATGCATATTCATTGGGGAAATCCTGAAAACCTGACTGGATTGCGGCCCTCAAGCAGGGACTTTGAGACCCCTGGTGTAAGGTGATGCATGTAGGTAACAAAAATCGTATGCATGAATACAGGATGTCCGGACCTATACTTGGAGAGAGCCCCTAGGAAAGAGACTTGGGAGTACTTGTAGACAAGTCAATGAACCCGTCCGCGCAATGTGCTCGGAGGCGGCGAAAAGGGCTAATAGAATGCTAGGAATGATTAAGGGGATCACAAACAGATCTGAAAAGGTTATCATGCCTTTAGACCGGGCCATAGTACTCCCACCTGGAATACTGTGTCCAACACTGGTCGCCGTACATGAAAAAGGACATAATACTACTGGAAAGGGTCCAGAGAAGAGTGACAAACAGGGTTAAGGGACTGGGGAGTTGCCGTACGAGAGGCTAGAGAAACTGGGCCTCTTCTCCCTTGAGAAGACAGAGGGGACATGATTGAAACATTCAAGATATTGAAGGGAATTGACTTAGTAGAGAAAGAGAGACTATTCATCCTCTTCAAGGCGAAAAGAAGAGGGCACTCGCTGAAGTTAGAAGGGAAAAGATTCTGCACAAACGTAAGGAAGTTTTTCTTCACCCAGAGAGTGGTAGAAACCTGAAATGCTCTCCCAGAGGCTTTTATAGTGGAAAACACCCTTCAGGGATTCAAGACAAGGTTGGATGTTCCTACTGGAACAGAACATTCGCAAGTAAGGCTAGACTCTAATACGGCACTGGTCTTTGACTTAAGGGCCGCCGTGTGAGCGGACTGCTAGGCATGATGGACCACTCGTCTGACCCAGCAGCGACAAATCTTATGTTCTTATGTTGTCCAGTGAATTTCATAGAAAGTTCATAAGAACATAAGAATTGCCGCTGCTGGGTCAGACCAGTGGTCCATCATGCCCAGCAGTCCGCTCATGTGGTGGTCCTCTTGTCAAAGACCAGCACTCCAACCGAGACTAGCCCTACCAGCGCACGCTCTGGCTCACCAGGAACTTGTCTAACATGGTCTTGAATCCTTGGAGGGTATTTTCTCCTATGACAGATTCCGGAAGAGCGTTCTAGTTTTCTATCATTCTCTGGGTGAAGAAGAATTTCCTTACGTTCGTACGGAATCTATCCTCTTTCAACTTTAGAGAGTGCCCTCTCGTTCTCCCTCCCTTATAGAGGGTGAACAACCTGTCCTTATCTACTAAGTCTATCCCCTTCAGTTCCTTGAATGTTTCGATCATGTCCCCTCTCAATCTCTTCTGTTCGAGGGAGAAGAGGCCCAGTTTCTCTAATCTCTCGCTGTACGGCAGCTCCTCCAACCCCTTAACCATCTTAGTTGCTCTTTTCTGGACCCTTTCATGCGTACCGTGTCCTTCTTCAAGTACGGCGACCAGTGCTGGACACAGTACTCCAGGTGAGGGCGCACCATGGCCCAGTACAGCGGCATGATAACCTTCTCCGATCTGTTCGTGATCCCCTTCTTTATCATTCCTAGCATTCTGTTTGCCCTTTTTGCCGCCGCCGCATATTGCCTGGACGGCTTCATCGACTTGTCGATCAGAACTCCCAAGTCCCTTTCCTGTACTTATTTCAGTTCTTATTTCAATAACGTAAAGTTGTGCCACTCTTCAACAAATGTTCATAGTGATTCACTTGCAATAACATATTTGTCCCCAACAAAGAACTATATTTCATAGACCCTTTTGAAATCTTCAAGGAGATCTAAACTTGTACAAAACTAGAGCAAAATGTGTTTATATATATATTTTCTATTGTTTTAATATTTTTATTTTATATAATTTAAGCTAGATTCTGGGGATACTTAGTAATTAAATTTATTTCTCCCTATTTTTCTCAAATGTTTGAGTTGGAATAAACAAGACAACACTGGGTTAGAGAATGTATGACCTGAAAGGCAGTATCATGGCTGACAAAGTAAAGAAAATGAAGAAGCTTAGAAGCAATATTAAAAGCACCTCAAAATCAATCCAAAAATGCCACAGCAGATACAATCTCTCAGCACGTAGAGAACTTAAAATACCACATATTTATAGCTAGCGAATGACACGGGGACACATTTTCCCATCCCAACCCCTGTTTTCCTGTCCCTGCCCCATCCCTGCAAGCTCCATCCTCATCTGAACAAACCTCAAATACTTTAAAATCCTAAGTAGCAACATTCTAGGGCTCAGATTGTGATGTCATAATGCCTCATTCCACCAATGCCTAAGCTCCGTCCTCATCTGCACAAGCCTCAAACACTTTAAAACCATACGTAGCAACATTCTAGAGCTCAGACTGTGATGTCATAATGCCTCATTCCACCAATGCCTAAGCTCCGTCCTCATCTGCACAAGCCTCAAACACTTTAAAATCCTAAGGAGCAACATTCTAGAGCTCAAATTGTGATGTCATAATGCCTCATTCCACCAATGCCTGAGCTCCGTCCTCATCTGCACAAGCCGCAAACACTTTAAAATCATACGTATTTAAGGCTTGTGCTGTTAAGGCAGAGCTCTCAGGAATGGGGCAGGGCCAGAGAAAGCGACAAAATTCACGGGGACGGGACAGGGAATTTGAGTTCCTGTGTGGACAGGGAAAATTTGTCTCCGTGTCATTCTCTATTTACAGCTAAACTGTATGGACATACACAAAAGTGAAAACTACAAATTTCAGAAAATGAACTACACTTGCATTTTGGCCCCCTTTTATCAAGCTACGTTAGGGTTTTTTAAATGGAAGGCCACTGTGGTAAAGCTCCAACACTCAGAGGAATTCTTTAAGTGTCAGAGCATTTACTACAGCAGCCAGTGATTAAAAAAACCCTAACGCAGCTTGATAAAAGGGGGGCCTTTATGAGGTGGACAGTGCAGAAATATGAACAGTATTTGTTAAGATACTCCAAAATTCAGCCTGAGTTGCTAGAATGTCTAATATTCATCATTAAAGTGGTAATTAAAACAAGCAGCAGATGACATGAGAGTGAACAATAAGACATGCGTAGACATGACTATATGAATTGGTCCCCCTCATACATTAACATCTATGTAACTTGTTCATTCATCAAGTCAATCACGGAAGAACTTAAGTGTAAACAGAAAAAAAGTCACAATTTTCATTGGCTTGCTGCTGACATCATTGCCAAGATTCATTTAGAACTAGGATATATAATTTTGGAATTGGTTTGCTAGTACTGAGTGAGGCAGTAATGCCCTTTACTATAACACTGTGTACTCCTCCATTAAAAGCATGCAACTGCATCTGGCTACATCATAATTTGGGTAACCAGCACTGCACACACAATGAGTTCTAGCAAAATTCTGACTAATGCAGGGACGTAAACATGACAATTTTGCAATGCACAGCCAATTTGGTAAAGCGCTAACTCCTTTAATTATGACGTGCTAGTGTTTTGAAACTAATTAAAACAGAAGCAGTGTACACTGGGGGAGATATATACAATGACCCATTAGTGGAAACAGTCACCGATTAGCATTATTTATAATGGAACTGGTGCAGTAATAAATAGTGCAGTCCTGCACCAGTTTTAAACGGTATAAATTCCTCCCCCCAAAGAAAAAAAAGAAATCAAATACACATAAAAGCTGCTAGTGTCTGATTTTAGATCTTGAAGGGGATAATCAACCTTAATTTGCACCTCAGTTCTGTATGATGAAATATGAATCAGTTAAATGAATGAGTAAAAATTCCCAAGTCAACTAGCACAGTTTGTGGAAAGATTGCTGCCTCTTCACTTTTTCTTGTACTATTGGCACTCGTTTGTGTGTGTGTATATACAGTCAAACCTCGGTTTGCGAGTAACGCGGTTTGCAAGTGTTTTGCAAGATGAGCAAAACATTCTCGCAAATCTCGTCTCGCAAACTGAGCGTTGACTCAATTTGCGAGCACCCCGAGAACTGTCAATGCTCCCCCCACGCTCACAAACTGCCCCCCCATGTGAACTGATACCCCCCGCCCGAACAGCATTCAGCCTTACCTCCCATCTGGCACCGGCACGCAGCCCATAGGACGTGCCGATGCAAGAAGTTCCTGCCTCTTGCCTGGGCCTTGAGCATCTGCGCATGCTCAAGGCCTTCTGGTTCTCGCTCTCTCTGAGATGCTCAAGGCACAGGTAAGAGGCAGGAAATTCTTGCACCAGCACCGGCACGTCCTGTGGGCTGCATGCTGGTGCCAGATGGGGGGGGGGGGGGGGGGTAAGGCTGAATGCTGTTCGGGGGGGAGCGATGCCGGTTCTCGGGGGGTGGGTGGGAATGTATCAAGCGAGTTTCCCTTACTTCCCATGGGGAAACTCGCCTTGATATACGAGTAATTTGGTTTATGAGCATGCTTTTGGAACGAATTATGCTCGTACACACACTAGTCTTTAAGCCCGTTACATTAACGGGTGCTAGAATAGATGTGTCTGTCTGCCGCTCTCTCTCTCTCCTTGGCCGCTGTCTGCCTTTCTGTCTCTTTCTCTCTCCTTGGCTGTCTACCACCACCCCTTGCCTGCTCCCTGTCCAGCAGTAGCGCTTTCTTTCTGTCTCTCTCTCCTTGGCTGCTGTCTTTGTTTCATTCTTTCTTTCTCTCTCCTTGGCCTCTGTGTCTGTCTTTCTTTCTCTCTCCTTGGCCGCTGTCATTTTTTCTTTCTTTCTCTCTCTCTCCTTGGCCGCTGTCTGTCTTTCTTTCTCTCTCTCTCTCCTTGGCCGCTTTCTGTCTGTCTTTCTCTCTCACCTTGGCTGCTGTCTTTTTTCTTTGTCTCTCTCTCTTTGGCTGCTGTCTGTCTCTCTGGCCCCCTGTCGTCTTTCTTTCTGTCTCTCTCTGTCCTTGGCCGCTGTCTGTCTCTCTCCCTGGCCCCTGTCTGTTTTTGTGTGTCTGTTTTTAGTTCTCGTGTGCTGCCTGCCTTTCTGTCTCTCTCCATAGCCCCCTGCCCGCCTGTCTCTGTTGCGCCATGCCTGCCTTTCTTTCTTTCTGTCTCTCTCCGTGGCTCCCTTCGTGGCCTGCCTCCAGCACCCCCTCCCCCCAAAGCAGCCCCCTTTCCCTCTTCCCCTCCACTTCCCTGTGCAGCAGCAGCATTTCCCTCCCACCCTTCCCTGTGCAGCAGCATTCCCTCACCTTCCACTTCCCTGTGCAGCATTTATCTTCGTCTTGTCCTTTCCAAAGTTTGGCTCCTCTCATGATCCGCACTTGCTGTAGCTTTCTTTGGCAGGGTCTGATGCAGGGAAACAGCTGGAAGAAGTGTGAGGAAAGCACACACGTGCCGCAAACCGCCACAGGCTCCACCACCGCATCGCACGCTGTAGTGAGCCGCATGCTGTAGTGTGCATGTTTGACACAGAGGCACACATCATGGATGCAGAAATTACGGCATTTGAACTGCGCATGTCCGGTAAGGGTTTTATTATAGCGGATATATATATATATACACACACACACACAGAGGATTTACTCTTTTGCATAACTTTTTAAAGGTTATGATATTGCTATACTTCTAGACTTCCTAGAAGTATAGCAATACTTATAGAGTGGTGTGCTATAGAGTTAAGTATTGCTATACTTAACTCTATAACACACCATCAATATGCTTTTACAGATTTTGGTTGACATGATTACCTGTATGATAATGAATCTACTTAATCCTTCCATTTTTATTCATGTATTATTACCTGCGCACTAAGATGTTTATATGTTATATGACCTGGATGGTCTTCTTTATCTGTTTTTCACAGACATCAGTTATTTGGCTTGTGTATTATGCTCTTGAAACTTTTTTGTTCTGTTTTTGTTATATAAAATCAATAAACTTTATTGAACTTAAAAAAAAACCCCAAAACAAAAAAAAACCTTCAAATTTGGAAACAGCAGAGTCTTAACCAGGGATCTCAAAGTTCCTCCTTGAGGGCCGCAATCTAGTTGGGTTTTCAGGATTTCCCTAATGAATATGCATGAGATCTATTTGCATGCACTGCTTTCAATGCATATTCAGTGGGGAAATCCTGAAAACCCGACTGGATTGCGGCCCTCAAGGAGGGACTTTGAGATCCCTGGTCTTTAACTGACCACTTTCAAAGTGAGTCATGTGCTAAAGCAGCAGTGGTAGACATTAATACTTCTTTCTTTTTTTAAACATTAATGCAGCTACAGGTATGCCTCAACATTAGCCAGATGTTTAATATTGGTTGATCACACAGAAAGAAAATCTGAAAAGGTGGTTTTTTTCCTGAAGGCAATTTCTCATCCTTATAGGTTACATTCAGAGGACGGTTAGTGCCTGAATTAGTGATCCACAATTAACTACAAAGCAAATGAAAAATAAAAGAGAGAAGCTAAAAGGAGCAATATTAATTATATACATCTTCTACCTGCTTCCCAGTCAGCTCTGTCACTGAGAATAATCCATCACATACATGTTAACTTTCAACTTTAGCTTTCATTTGTTTTCAATTTATTTCTGAGAAGATATTCAAGTTTAAATTGTTAGAAGTTCATCCTACTGGCTGCTCTTTTCGTTATGAAACTAAGTGAATCAGGATGTTGTGCTGGATCTCGTCACACACATCATAATGGTATACAAAATTTAAGAGTGGTTTCAAGAAGGGAGTGGGGCCGTAATGAAAGCTAAGGGCTCCTTTTACTAAGGTGCGTTCTGGCCTTAATGCGCGGAATAGCACGCGCTAAATTGCCCCGCGCGCTAGACCTTAACGCCAGCATTGAGCCGGTGTTAGTTCTAGAAGTGTAGCGTGGGTTTAGCGTGCGCTAAAATCCTGCGTGCGCTAAGAACGCTAGCACACCTTAGTAAAAGGAGCCCTAAGTGTGCGCAAATATATCTTAAGACAGACCTTGGAATAACAGCACAGAGGAACCAAAAAAAACCAGGCAATTTCAGTAACTTTTCTAGCACAGACGTCACATCCTAAATTCTTCATTTTCCACAACACAAAATAGTAGTATTTGTTCCAATTGATTCTATATGCTTAATTCAGTGCCATTTTATAATAAATTCTTTGGTCTAGATCAGGGATCTCAAAGCCCCTCCTTGAGGGCCGCAATCCAGTCGGGTTTTCTGGATTTCCCCAATGAATATGCATTGAAAGCAGTGCATGCGCATAGAGCTCGTGCATATTCATTGGGGAAATCCAGAAAACCCGACTGGATTGTGGCCCTCAAGGAGGGACTTTGAGACCCCCTAGTCTAGATACTCTTAAGATGCCCATCACTGGCGCAGAGTCAGATACAGTCCAATTCCACACCTCTGAAGTAGAATATTTGGAAGATTGTTAAATGTGTACATTGTGGTATGCGAGGTAGGCCTGCTAGGATTGGCCCTAGTATAAGGCCCATGCCTAGAGCAGTTAATTCACATTCTGCTCAAGATAAAGAAGAATTTTCCTTCTTGCCTGATATTCCCACTAAAACCAGCAGAGGGAGCTTAGGGGGTTGAGCTACAGACTTCCCCTCCCCCTCACCTTCCCAAGGCTTGTGACCGGAAATGCTTTACACCTGGGAAGGTTGGGCGGGGCTGTAAGTTCCTTAACCTCAGGGCTGGGCAGTTGGAAAGGCAGAGGGAGAACTGGAGAGAAGGAGAACGGTCACAGGAACAATACTGGCAGCCTAGCTCAGGACTAAGAGCTCTGCAGGACCTACAAAGCCCAGAATGTATGGAGATTGCTGAAGCTGATACGGACTTGACTCCTGATCTCTCTGAAATTCCACAAGCCATGGAGTTGGGGCTGGAACCGTGTGCAGAGGTAAATCAACCCATGGAAATATGTTGCTCCAAGGCAAGTAAGGAAACCGCCTAAGGGAGATTTCCAAAACTAATGAGTTGGCTGAACTGTTTTGTTTTTTTTCTTTTTGTGAAGCTGTGCTTTAATTCAACCTATTAAGTTGGTGCAGGGAAGCACAGGGTCTAAGGACTGAAAGAATCTAAATTCATTTGTTTGCTGAGCTTGTTCCTGTTCTGGAGAAAATAAACCTTTTTCCAGCCAGTGTGGTGGGGATTTAGCCCCACGTTTTGAGGTGGGATAGAGGGCTCAATTGTGTAGTGAAATTACAACACGTGGAGCACACCACCTAGCCAGCATTTCCATTTGCTGAAGAAGTGCAGTGCTGTGTCACTGATCTTGGTATAAGTTTCTATCAAAGTAAAGAGACTGTTTGTTTTGGTTAGTTTTTCTTTTTGGAAAGAACTATAAAGCTGAGGCTCATAAATATCGAGCCCTTCTTCCTTTTTGCTGTATGAATTTTGAACTTTAAAGCATATGATATTGAAATTGAGTTTGGTTTTGAAGACTGCATTATTTGTTTGAAATCCTGACGAAAAAAGTTGGTTTTTATTTTTGTTTAATGCTATGCAGAAAAATAAAATCCAGTCCTGATTTTCAAGAAAACTTACCTGGCTTTTTGGCAAAATCCTTGCTCTAAACCATTTTCATTCCTTGTGGAGCCTCCCGCGGCTCACAAGGCTACAAATCTTGTCCCCGCAGTCCTGGACACATTGCCCTGAGAGTGCGGGCGACAACATGCAATCTCATCTGAATAAAAATGCTATTGCTTTCTAAGGTTTAACACTCACAAGCTAACCCTGTACAAGGTTTCACATCAAAACTGCCTTTCCAGCAAGGTCTCTGCATTGTAATTATAGCAGGTTACCACGACATAAAAAATATGTAAGCGAAGAGAGAAAAAAAGAATAAAGTGAGAACAATCGGAATATAGCCCTTTCTGTCACTGGTCTGTTACTCAACAGAATACTTGAAAGTGGTCCCTAGACAAGAACTGAACTTGATGCAATATTCATTTCAATGTGGGAATCCATTTTTATTTTTCTTAAGACGCACCCTGTCTGCCACTGTCAAGTTATCCACTGTAGTAGAGTCTATCAGAAGATCCCACTACACAGGGACAAACAGGGCCACATTTCTGTGGTTGGGTTAATTTGCAAATGCCTTCATTGTCCAGAAATTTTAACTTGGTTTACACCCAGAAGGAATCGACTGGGTAGCCATGTGCACTGAAGCTAAAAGACAGAATGTTGAAAGAGCAGCCAACAGATTTGTTGAGATGCATTATGATACTTGCACTACATGGTTAAATATATGGAGTGCTAAAAAGCTATTTTCCTTTGGAAAGCACCAGTTACAATGCCAGTTTTATTGTTTCTGCTACAATCTGCTCTGCTGCTAGGTCAGTAACAGTGTCATTTATGCAACCATTCTGCTTTGCAAACATATTAATCTTTCAAAGGAATTACTTGGCACACAAGAGGCTCTTCCTCTATTCCACCAAAATATGACATCTTTGGATGAGGATGGCCCCCCAAAATAAGAATCTTGTTTATGACGTGATTTCCACATACTACATGAAATAGGACGTTAATATAATATGCCTGGGCAATTAGAAATTATTTTTGTTTTCAAGTCAATAAGTTAAATAAAATGTAGAAAGGCGAAAATCATGTCCTTAAATCCAAAACGAATATGTGGAATGTTCACTAGCAAATAAAAAAAATCTCTCCTAGTATCTGGTTCTCTTCTAACTCATCCTCTGGTTCAGATCTTCCAGAAACAGATGCTGCAGGTTGCCTCGTAGGTTTCTGATAGCTCTCAGTGGATGGCGTATGGTTTCTGTTGTTCAAGTCTCTGCAGTTGGAGAGAGGTCTTGTGATAGGGATGGCTGCTCTTCCTTCCACCAGCTCCTGGAGAGATGATTCATACCTGTATTTTGATTAGAAACAATTAAACAGTTTCATAAAAGGGTGCAAATATTGGTCTTTGGTGCTAACCCTTTCTCTACAACCCCAACCTTCACTTGTAATCTAAGTAGTGCAAATTCTCTGTGAAAGCAAGGTTTATTGAATTACAATAATATAAATCCAGGAAATCAAATTTGGAGAGACAAATTTGGAGATCACCATGCTTTGTATTGTTAGTGGAATACTGTATAGAGGTAACCATCACATCAAGAAATAATGCAATATGATAATAACAGGTATACCATTATTCCTGCACTAAAATCGGGCCTTACCAATCGGGTGCTGCTTTGAAATGCAGCTCCTAATTGGTAAGGCCCGTCTTTAATGCAGGAAGAGGCAGTCAGAGCATACAATAAGTGGTTTCCTTCACTTGCCGGCGCTCCGGCTGCTCTCTCCTGCCTCTCCCGCTGCTCTCTCTAGTCTCTCCTATGAAAAAAACGTATTTGTGGTTTTTCAAGATTTGCGGGGGTTCCTGGAACGGAACCCCAACAAATATCGGGGGAGTACTGTATGCATTTCTGAAAACTATTAAAGACATCTCTTTTTGTAAAAATTCTTCGAAAGTAAGGAAGATGTTATTTCTCTTGTATTTCACCGTGATGTACAGTCTCTTGATGATGTAAATCACATCGATCTGGAAGGTATTGTGGTCTAGAAATGTATTTTAATGTAATGTAGTGTAAGAATCATTATTCGTTAATGAATATAAAAATGTTCTTTTTTGGCTAATTGTTCTTAGCTAGTACAATTATGTGTCAAATTACTTAAGCACAGCACAGAATGGAAAAACAGTGCAAAAATTATTGGAATGGTAGTTTGTAAGACACAAGCAAAAATCGTATGATGTTTGGAACAGGAAA
This sequence comes from Geotrypetes seraphini, assembly GCF_902459505.1. Classification (NCBI taxonomy): domain Eukaryota; kingdom Metazoa; phylum Chordata; class Amphibia; order Gymnophiona; family Dermophiidae; genus Geotrypetes; species Geotrypetes seraphini. The sequence continues at coordinate 104,477,608 of NC_047084.1, forward strand.
TGCAAGAGTGTGGAATATAGTTAAATGATGGCAGGATAAGAGCACCATATGGGGGTGAGCAAGGGGAAAGTTGATTTGGAATCTATTTGATCCATTACAAAGACAAAATGGATCAAAGGCAGTACACATCACATTCACCATGGGGTACCAGGATCATGAGAAACTATATAAAGAAATGAAGTACTAAAGGTAACAAATGCCCCAAAAAGAAAGGATCTGTGTTCCATGCTCAAAATGAGAAACTCCAAAACAAACCAAAGTGGAACTGTAGCTTCTGGATGTCACAGAAGAAGCAGATAAATGAATACAAACTTTATTAAATATATATATATATATATATAATATTTAAACACTGAAGTTCACATAGGTACATGAGTCAAGTCAGTCCAAAACCAGCTGATGAATATCTGTACAAAAGGGACAGACCAGACATGGTCCATGTTTCAGTAAACCTTCATCAGGGGTCCTGAGAACAACTGTAGAGAAATGGAGAATGTGACGTATCTAACTGAAGATTTCTACATGTACTACCTCAGAGAACATTCCATCTGATAACAATTGCGGAGAACAAGAACAGAAGCAGCAATTAAAGGTAACCCAAACATAAATCTAGACATTTTCTGCATCTTCAACACACAAGTCCCTTTCACTAAACTGTTAAGGTGCAGTTAATTACTTCTATGATAAATGAATAACAAAACTTGTGCTCAACCTTCCAAACTGTCATATTCAGCTCCCCAGAAGCATGAGGCCACTAACATATATCCTGATGCTCCCTGAGAGCCTTCTTAAAGGGACTAGAGGTTGTTGGTTTTTTTTTATTTTTCAAAATTAACAGTGCTTCCCCTCCCTCTTCAGGCTCCTTCTACAAACCTAAGAGCCTTCCCCCATCCCAGATCTAACTCTGTCAATCACTGTTGCTGGGTTTTAAAGTGGTGCTGATGACCTCTAGTGGTAGTCTCAAAATACTATCGCTAGACTGCAAGTTCATGAGAGTGCATGGGGCCATCCAACCCTCAGGGAGCAGATTAGAGAATGACACGGTGGCGGTTTACCCGCGGCTACCGCGTTTAGCTGCGGGTAGCCTGCCGAAACGGTGAAATAAAAATAGCAGTCGCTGTGGGGACGGGGACAAGGCCGTTCATTGCCCCGTGGAGCGGTGAATGGTCTTGTCTCCACAGTGAGGCATCAAAGATCGCGCGGTCCCCGCAGCCCCCACCCGCCCACCCAATCGATCGATCGTAGAGTTTAGCCAGCTCCCTCCCTCCACCTCACCTTAGTTTGCATTGCAGGCTTTCTTTTTTGGCGACCCGCATGCTTTCAAAGAGCCGCGCACGCGTGGCTGCTCAGTAAGTGTTCAATCTTCTGCTGTGACGCAACCGGAAACATGAAGTTGCAGCAGAGGAGAAGATTGAATACTGAGCAGCCGCGCGAGCGCGGCTCTTTGAAAGCGTGCGGGTCGCCGAAAAAAAAAGCCTGCAAACTGGATAAAGTCCCGAAAATGGTGCAGTCTGAGATACATCTTGGTGAAGTAAATTGTCATCTAACGAAGAAAATCCATTGCTTTCTATATAATCACTGAAATGACTCATCTGAAGAGAGCCAGCTGATACAGGAAAGTTCATGTCCACAGAGGACAATTTGGAACTGCTAAAACTGCCCTGAGGATGTGCTGAATGCAGCATTTGGAAATGATTTGAATTCAGTGTTGCACTGGGGTTAAGAATATGCTGGGTAGTTTCTTCCTTGGTCCCGCTTGCAGCTGAAAAAGCATCACTTATAGGAAAATCTGCTAAAGAGTGAGTTGATTGGCTGGTACTAAGAGCTGAGGATGACTGCAAAAGACCATTAGCGTGCTGCGATCGGGTAGGGGCTGCTGGACCGCACACTGGAAGGAGGGAGTGAAAGTGAAAAGGATTCTGGGCCAAGGGGATGAAGAGGGAAAGAAAAACCCACAGCAGGAAAGAAAGGGGAGGACAGGCAGGTGAGCCAGATGCTGGAAGCAGGGGGGGGGGGAAGAAAGAGGGAAAGAAGCTAGATGGGGTTGAAAAGAAGAGACACACTGGTATGGAAGAGGAAGATAGGGGAAATCTGGACACAGGAAGGTAACAGAGAGGGGAAATTATGTGCATGGGGCATAGGGACAGAGACATAAAGGGGACATGCCATGGGGATGGTATATGGACACGGGGGGGGGGGCAATGACAGATACATAGGGGAGATATTAGAAATGGGGAAAATAGGAACACAGAAGCGAGAGAGGGAGGTAGATAGATAGGCCACGCAAGAAGAGCTGAAGGGTGGTAGAAAGGAACAGATGGTAAAGGAGGAAGGGAAGGGTGGTGGTGGAAAGGAATAGAACAGACATTGAAAGAGGGTAGAGAGGAACAGACCCTGAAGGGAAATGTGGAAGACAGAGTGGGGAGAAGATGCTGGAAGGGAAGAAGACAGATGCCAGACTATGGGGGAATGGAGGGAAGAAGATGGGTGCTAGACCAATGGGGGGTGGGGGGGGTGAAGGGAGAGGCACAGTAACAGCAAATGGAAGACGCAGAGAGAAGACACACAGTGGATGGAAGGAATTGAATGAGAAGATGTGGAAAGCAGAAACCAGACAACAAAGGTAGAAAAAAAATTCTATTTATATTTATTTTTTGCTTTAGGATAAAGTAGTATATTAATTGTGTTGATAAAAATTTATAAACAAAGCCCTGCCTGCTGAACATCTCTTTCTCTAGTTCAGCAGCAGGAACTTTGATTTATAAGAAAGGAATAAGCTAAATATTACAGTACTAAGGCGTATATGGATGCTGCGGGGACGGTGACAGGGCGGTGAAAGGGATGGCGGTGACGGTGACGGGGCAGTGAAGGGAACGACAGTGATGGGGCGGTGCAGAGGATGGTGGGCCGGGGACGGGGCGGTGACAGATATTTTCCCTGTGTCATTCTCTAGAGCAGATCCAGCGTGGAAAGTGGATATACCTCCAGCTACAAGGATGAGTACTGGGGAGGAGCCTGTTCTTCTCTCAGAAAGCTTTGTCAGGGCCCCAACAATCCCTTCCCCAGTTAGATAGGCCTGATGAGGGGATTAGGGAATGGCAGATACAGTAGAAAAGGATGTGACTGGGCTTTTAGTATTGTAGTAGGGGCTCTGTTTCACTGGAAAAGCTGCATCAGGAGAATTCATCTTCCTCCGTCATTATAACACTTCCACAGTGGGTGACCCCCTCCCCCATAAGTCTGGCATCTCTCCCTCCCCAGGCCCTTAGAAGTCCTCCAAATTTACCTGGGTCGCAGGCAGCGGCAGTTATGAAGACAGGCTGCCTCTGGTCTATCCTCCCTGATGCAACTTCTTGTAGATTGGACGCAGCAGATGGAAGCCCAGATTAAAGAACATAATAGCAGCTATAGTGGGTCCGACTGATGGTTCATCTAGCCCAGTATCCTGTTTTCAACAGTGGCCAATCCAGTTCTCAAGTATCTGACAGAATTCCAATTAGTAGAAGCTACCAATCCCAGAGTAAGTAGTAGCTTCCCTCAGGTCTGTCTCAAAGCACAAAATATGTTTTGAAAAAACAAAAGATATAAAATAAGACACTGCTTAAACACTAAAAGTGGGAAGGTGTGGTTTACTGGTAGAGTTGCTACCTTTGCGCCCAGAGGTTGTGAGATCAAATCCCAGTGTCGCTCCTTGTAACCCTGGGCAAGTCACTTAATCCTCCAGTGAACGTCAGCTTTGAAATGACAAAGCCACAAAAGGCAGTATACTGGACAAGTTCCCATTCCTTGTCCCTAAAAAGAAAATTCTATAAAAGGCGCCTAAAGATAGGTGCCTAAATAAATAGGCGTCTAAGTTAGGCACCTAACTTACTTAGTATATTGGCTTCAATAAGCTCATAATTGAAAAAAATAAAAATTGGGCACAATTCTACATAAGATAACTCCAAAGTAGGCACGATTCTCTAAACTAGTTAGGCACCTATAATGTAGGCTTTCAAAACCATGGCCTGCATTTTAGGCGCCTAATAGACGCTTACGTTTTAGTTAGGCACGATTCTGTAATGGGCACCTAAGTGCGATTGACATGAACCAGGTGCCGATCTTTTCAGTCTCTTAAAGACTATTCCCCTGATATTCAAAACTATTTAACAAGCCAGGAATGGCTCCTGGCCAGTTAAATAGAATATCAGTGCCTAACCATGGATTTTCAGCGGGAGATAACCAGCTATCTCCTGATGAATGTTCACGATTTGCTGCTAATCAGTTATATGGCATGCGGATACTCTTTGGATTTTTGAAAGGTAGTTGTGATTTAGATTGGCCTCCGTGAAGACGGGATAGTGGACTAGATGGACCATTGGTCTGACCCAGTCAAGCTATTCTTATGTTCTTATGCAAAGGACAATCAAGCCATTGTGATATCACTGATGAGGCTGGCTTTTAGGCATTGGTGGAATGAGGCATTATGACATCCCAATCTCAGCTCTGGAATGCTGCAACTATTTGGGTTTTTGCCAGGTACTTGTGACTTAGATTGGCCTCCGTAAAGATGGAATACTGGGCTAGATGGACCATTGGTCTGATGGAGTAAGGCTATTCTTATTATGTTGCACAACACAGCTGGCTAGGAATGAATATTCAGCACCTAACCAGTTATAATAGGCCACATAAATAGCAGGCCTATCTTTAGCCGCTAGAAATAGAAATATTACATTACATTAGTGATTTTTATTCTGCTTGTACCTTGCAGTTCAAAGTGGATTACATATGAAGAGAACTGGACATTTCCAGGAGGGTACATGACTTTAGAGAAGACAGATTGAGGGTATAGACTTAGTAACAGAATGAGGGTAAAGACTTAATAACATTGGAAGATAAATCAGGTTACATTAAATTACAAAGCAAGTAGTCTGTTTCCATACGTTGGTAGATAGTCAGTTTCGATAGGATAATTTAGGTTTCAGGTAGCTTTCTTTGCCTTTCGTTTTTTTTTTGTTTTTTTTGTTTGTTTGTTTTTTTGGTCGATTGAGGGTATGGTGCCAGGGAGTGAGCAGAGCCTGGTCGGAGTAAGTTCGGAAGAGGAGAGGGAGAATAGGTAGATTGATTATACTTTTTGAACAGCAGTGTTTTGATTTATTGGGGAAGAGGAGAGGGAGATTACGTAGATTGTATATACTTTTTGAACAGCAGTGTTTTGATTTCTTTACAGAATGCTTTGAGGTCAGATGTTGTGGTTAGCAATCTGGTGATGGAGGGTTCGAGTTTTGCTGCATGTGTTGCAAGGAGGTTATCATAAAGCATTTTGCGATGAGTGCCTTTGAGTGGTGGGTATGAGAATGGTGTCAGTGTTCTTCTTGTTCTGGGTGGAAGGTTACGGTTTAGGCGATCGTTTAGATAGGCAGGTGCAGTACCGTTAATTACTTTGAAGAGTAGACTGTATAGTTTGAATTGAATTCTGGCTCGAATCGGTAGCCAGTGTGAGTCTAGGTAGGCATTGGTGATGTGGTCAAATTTTCCGAGGGTGTAGATTAGTCTGAGAGCTGTGTTCTGAACGGTCTGAAGTTTTTTGTGGGGCATGGTAGATATAGGATATTGCAGTAGTCCACAAGACCTAGTACCAGGGATTGTACAATGATCCTGTAGTGTTCTTTGTCAAAGAATTTCCTTATTTTTCTTAAGTTGCACATTGTGAAGAATGCTTTTTGGGTAATTTTGATGATTTGAGTCTGCATAGTGCAGCATCTGTCTATCAGCACTCCCAGGATTTTGAGTGAGGTCTGGATTGGGTATTTGGTTGCTTTAATTTCTAAGTCTGTTATGGATGGGTTTTTGTCCGTTTCAAGCATTAGGAATTTGGTTTTGTCAGAGTTTAGTTTCAGTTTGTGGTTTGTCATCCATTTTTCTACTTCATCTAGTATTATTTCCAGGTGTCCTGTTGAGGTGTGGTCTTGGGTTTCGAAGGGGAGGAGAATAGTTATGTCGTCTGCATAGCTGAATGAAGTTACATTTAGGTTGTCTAAAGTGGTACCGAGGGAGGAGATGAAGAGATTGAATAGAATGGGCGATAGTGGAGACCTCTGCGGGACTTCGCATGGATTTGACCATGGGTTGGATTTTGTGTCGTTTGTCTTGACTCTGTACGTTCTTGTTTTAAGGAATCCTTGGAACCAGTTGTAAACCACCCCTGAGATCCCTATTGCATCAAGTATCTGGAGTAGTATGGTATGATCAACTAGATCGAAGGCGGCGGAAAGATCTAGTTGGATAATTAGGATCCTGTGTCCTTTACTGAGGTATTGTCGGGCTATGTCTAGTAGTGTTGCTAGTAGTGTTTCCGTGCTGTGGTAAGATCTAAATCCTGATTGAGAGGAATGAAGTATATTATGGTCAACTAGGTAGTTGGTGAGGTATTGAGCCACAAGTCCTTCAATCAGTTTGACGTATAATGGGATCGAAGCGATAGGTCTATAGTTGGTAGGAGTGTCTATAGGACCTTTATGGTCTTTCAGTAGGGGTATGATTATAATCTCTCCAAGATCTTGTGGGAATTGGCCTTCTATTACAGTGCTTTGTATCCATTGCATGAGGCTGGTTTTGAATTTAGGGGAGGCATTTGTAAGCAGATACGATGGGCAGTAGTTCAGGTCGCATGAGGTGTGACTGTATTTTTTGTATAGTCGGTTCAAATCAGGCCATTGTAGAGTTGGAAAGGTGGTCCATGTTCTGTCTGCAGATATGGCTTCTTCCGTTGTGGGGGTTGTTATTATCTCATCGAGTTTGGTAGTTGAGTTGTTGAATGTAGTTCTGATTGTAATGATCTTGTGTTTGAAATGGTCTGCTAGTTGGGAAGCTGTTGGTGGTTTATTGCCTTGAGTGGCAAGGAATGGGTTTGTGTCTGTAAGTTTTTTTACTAAGTTGAAGAGTGTTTTTGTGTCGGAGGTGTTTGTGCCAATTAGTTTAGTGTAGTATGTTTTGTGCTTTTCCTTAAGTTTGATGTTATATAGCTTGATGGCAGATAGTGGATACTGTGTATGGGTCATTTGGCCTTTATCTCCTCCTCTCCCTAAAAGATCCCACATGCCTGTCCCATGCTTGCTTGAATTCAGACACAGTCTTTATCTCCACCACCTCTACTGGGAGCCTATTCCATGCATCTACCAACCTTTTTGTAAAAAAGCATTTTCTTCATCCTATGCCCTCTTATTCCAGAGCATCCTTTCAAATGAGACTCGCCTCGTGCACATTTTTGCCTTGTAGGTATTTAAATGTCTCTATCATATCTCCCCTCTCCTGCCTTTCCTCCAAAGATCTTTAAGTTTGTCCCCATATGCCTTTTGACGAAGACTAGGCACCATTTTAGTAGCCTTCCTCTGGACCAACTCCATCCTTTTTATATCTTTTTGAAGGTGCGTCCTCCAGAATTGTACACAATATTCTAAATGAGGTCTCACCAAAGTCTTATACAGGGGCATCAATACCGCCTGGACACCTGGAATGCGCTTCCAGAGGGCGTAATAGGGCAGAGCACAGTACTGGGGTTTAAGAAAGGATTGGACAATTTCCTGCTGGAAAAGGGGATAGAAGGGTATAAATAGAGGATTACTGCACAGGTCCTGGACCTGTTGGGCCGCCGCGTGAGCGGACTGCTGGGCATGATGGACCTCAGGTCTGACCCAGCAGAGGCATTGCTTATGTTCTTATGTTCCTACTGGTCATACCTCTCCCTAAGTACCATAGCATCCTTCTAGCTTTTGTTGCCACCTTTTTGACAACAATTAAAAATAAAAGTGTATAATTTAATGTCAGTTGCTGGAAATGGCTGAGCGCCGGGGTCAGGCGGACAGTGCACTGCCTGGCACCAGCTATCGGCCCATCTTATTTTCAGAATCACGACCTGCTTGTAGAAAGGGAGAAGAAAGGCTGCATCAGTCAGCTACCAACAATAAATGGCTCAAATTATGGTGTAAGCAAGGTGGTTTCACATACATGGGTAATTAGGACAATATACACCTGTAGCTTAACAAAACACTATTCTGTAATAATGGGCTCTTTCGATCAGCTGATGGCAAGCCCTCAATGTGCTGTTTTTTTTCCCCCATCTCTGGGTGGTGGGAGGGCGTCGGTGACCACTGGGGGAGTAAAGGGGATCAAGCTTTATCCCTCCAGTGGTCATCTGGTCAGTTTGGACAACTTTGAGACACTTAGGCGCAACTAAAACAGATCTAATGTCTGGCATCTAAGTTCCCTCTAGGAAAGCTTTGATTATCGCTGCAGTATGTCCAGGTATAAGCCCACCCAAATCCCACCCATAATACCTATCCCAATACACCCCTTTGAGCTCTGGAATTGAGAATGACACAGGGACACACTTTTCCCTGTCCCTGCAGAAACTTAATTTCCCCGTCCCCGCGAGTTTTGTCTCTGTCACAGTCCCTGCCCCATTCCTGTAAGCTCTGCCTTCTGATTTTAAAGTATTTGAGGCTTGTGAAGATGAGGATGGAGCTTGCAGGAATGGGGCAGGGACAGGAAAAGAGCTTGCGGGGATGGGGCGGGGAAAATAAGTTCCCGCGGGGACAGGGAAAAATTTGTCCCCATTTCATTCTCTACTCTGGAGGCACAGCAGCTGAGAAGTGCGGCTGCACATCCAGAAAGTTGTTTTTTGATTATTGGTACTTGGACGACCCTGCTAGTAGGATATCCAAATGCCAACTTAGGCAGATTTTTGGACGTTTTAAAGTTTAGATTATGCCCCTCCAAGGAGGAGAGTGTGGCGAGGTGGTTAGAGCTACAGCGGCCTCAGAACCCTGAGGTTGTAGGTTCAAAGCCTGCACTGCTTCCTGTGACCCTGGGCAAGTCACTTAATCCTTTGAGGCGGTATACAAGTCCCAATCCTTTTCCCTTCCAGGTTTTTCCTCTACTTTCTACACTTTAGTAGTATTTCTTGATTGACCCCACCATCACTAAACTGATGATCAAAACAACAGACATCAAAGTGTTTCGAAAAGAAATCAAAACATTTCTATTTAAAAAACACGTCCCCACTAACTAATCTCCTCCCCCTTCGCACAAGCTCTCCCTCTAACACATTAGTCAACTCCTAGAACCTTACCTTCCAAAAATATTCTGATTCCTAAATAAGCATCTACCTTCAGTATCCAACAAACTTCTTCCTTCATTGCTAGGTAATTTTTCTTCTGTAACCAGTATATACTGATATTCTCCACTGTACCCTGTTATTACTTGATTCTCTATTATGAAATTCTTTCGGAAAAATCCAGATATCTTATAATCTATAATCCTCTACCACACCATGTAAAGTACATGAATCACTGTTATGTAATTCTCTCGGTCATGTCCAGATCTCTTCTAATTTGTAATCCGCCTAGAACCACAAGGCACAGGCGGAATAGAAATCACTAATGTAATGTAATGTAATGTAATTGTATAATCTTTGGACAAGCTATATCTTGAATAAGTTATTTGCACCAGTTATTTAGTGTTCGACAGCTTTTTTTTTCCAAGTAGAATATGTCACGAGCGGTGTGCCACAGGGATCGGTGCTGGGGCCGTTACTCTTCAATATATTTATCAATGACCTGGAAAAGGAAGCGAAGTACGAGGTTATAAAATTTGCAGACGATACCAAACTGTGCGGCAGAGTTAGGTTCAGGGAAGAGTGTGAGGACCTGCAAAGGGACCTGGACAAGCTGGAAGACTGGGCAAACAAATGGCAAATGTGCTTTAACGTGGAAAAATGCAAGGTCATGCATATAGGGAAAAAGAACCCGTTATTCAACTACAAATTGGGGGGGGCATTGTTGGGAGATAGCAGACTAGAGAGAGACCTGGGTGTGCTGGTGGATGCATCACTGAAGCCATCTGCACAGTGCGCAGCGGCCTCAAAAAAAGCCAACAGGATGCTGGGCATCATAAAGAGGGGCATAACAACCAGGAAGTGGGAAGCCATTGTATCGAGCGATGGTGCGTCCACATCTGGAATACTGCGTTCAGTATTGGTCGCCGCACCTCAAGAAAGACATGGCGGTACTTGAGAGAGTCCAAAGGAGAGCAACGAAACTGGTAAAAGGGCTGGAACACTGCCCATACGCTGAGAGGTTGGATAGGCTGGGGCTCTTCTCTCTGGAAAAAAGGAGGCTTAGGGGAGATATGATAGAGACCTTCAAGATCATGAGGGGCATAGAGAGGGTGGATAGGGACAGATTCTTCAGACTGAGGGGGACAACAGGTACGAGGGGGCATTCGGAGAAACTGAAGGGAGATAGGTTCAAAACAAATGCAAGGAAGTTTTTCTTCACCCAAAGGGTCGTGAACACTTGGAATGCGCTACCGGAGGAAGTGATCAGGCAGAGTACGGTACAGGGATTCAAACAGGGATTGGATGGATTCCTGAGGGATAAAGGGATCGTGGGATACTGAGAGAGGTGCTGGGATGTAACACAAGTATAGAAAGCTAACCAGGTAATAAGTATAGAAAGCCAACCAGGTCGTGCATGGGCAAGACCAGAGGGTGAGGACTTTGATGGGAAGATAGGACTTAAATGAGAAACCAAGGTGGAAAGGGGCCCCTTCTGGTGATTCAGACAGGTCGTGACCTGTTTGGGCCGCCGCGGGAGCGGACTGCTGGGCAGGATGGACCTATGGTCTGACCCGGCGGAGGCACTGCTTATGTTCTTATGTAATGTGAGGTGAATTTGGACCAGCCCAGACCCACCCATGGTTACACCCCTGGTCTGCCTAGTACCAGCTTTAGTTCCTCACAGCCAGAGTCACCATCTAAGTACCATTCGACACATCAAACACACATGCAACCATTTAAGTTTTGCTATTTATATCATCCATTTTCTAATTGGAAATCCGGTGTGTTCATCCCACGCTTTTTGGAATTCCGTCACCATTTTCATCTCCATCACCTCCCTTGGAGGGCATTCCAGGCATCAACCACCCTCTCCGTGAAAAATAATTTCCTAACATTACTCCTAAGTCTACCACCCCCACAACCTTAATTCATGTCCTCTAGTTTTACCATTTTCCCTTTTCTGAAAAAGATTTGTTTCTATAGTAATGCCTTTCAAGTATTTAAACATCTGTATCACATCTCCCCTGTCCCTCTTCTCCTCTGGAGTATATGTATTCAGGTCTTTCAGTCTCTTCTCATATCTTTTGGTGCAAGCCCCATACCATTTTCATCACCTTCCTCTGGACTGCCTCAAGTCTTTTTACATCCTTAGCCAGAAACGGCCTCCAAAAATGAACACAATATTCGAAGCGAGGCCTTACTAGTGACTTGTGCAAGAGAATCAACACCTCCTTTCTTCTTCTGGTTACACCTCTACATAGCCTAGCATCCTTCTGGCTACATCCACCGCCTTGTCACACTGTTTCATCGCCTTCAGATCCTCAGGCACTATCACCTCCAGATCCTCAGGCACTATCACCTCAAGGTCCCACTCCCTGTCTGTGCATATTAGCCTCTCCCCTTCTCCTAGCAAATATGGATCCCTTGGATTTCTACTCCCCAAGGACATCACTCTGAGTTCATTGCATTGAATTTTAATTGTCAAACTTTTAGACCATTATTCTCATTTTTGCAGATCCTTTTCATGTTTTCCATTCCCTCTGGGGTGTTCACTCTATTACAAATCTTAGTATCATCTGTATAAAGGCAAACCTTACCTTCTAACTCTTCAACAATATTGCTCACAAATATATTGAATAGAATTGAGGCACTCCACTACTCACTTTTCCTTCCTCCAAGCGAATTCCATTAACCATCACCCTCGAGCATCTGTCTGTCGATCAGTTTCTAATTCAGTTCATTACTTTGGATCCTAACTTTCAGCCTGGCAAATTTATTCAAGAACCTCCCATGAGGAACTAAGTCAAGCTATGTCTATTTCCTGGAGCATCACAATGCTCTAACAGAGCAACAATTGTGAGGATGGATGCTTCTGTGTCACAAGTCGTAGTCTACCTGTGCTTCATCTATTCTTGGAAAAATATTAGCAGAAATCATATTATTTCTTTTGCATAATGATGATCTATCTTGCATGCCTTTTTGTAGTGTGTTTGTCCTGATTGGCATGTTAAACTGTGTATTACAGATTAACATATGTAATACAGCCTGGCAAATAGGTTTCACTGTTAGTTTTCAAATCAGAATGAAAGAAGCCGAAGTGTTCAGGCAATTTTCATGCAAATCATCAAAGATCTATGGTCTTTTCCTCACAAAAATAAGGTAAATTTCCTCCATTGAAAACTAGAAGATCTTCAAGTGGAATCCTTTCTAGAAGACAGGATTGAAATGTAGCTCTCTCTAAATCTTTATTCCATGGAATCCCACCTCAATAGTTGAAAAGTCCAGATGATGAAAAAAAATTCTGCTTCATAGCAATAGATATCGCCACTTGAACAAAAATAATCTTTATTTATAGATTGTAAAGAAGCACTTCATATCAGCCCCACCCAAAGTTAAGTTAGATTATTTAATTTGCTCACTTGAATTCATGGGAGCAGCTATCTTTAAACTGTGTTACAAGTAAGCATATATGGGATGAGATTTTGTTGGGTAATGCTTTGCTTGAGATATCGTATACACCAATCCAGCTCACCATAATAATCAATCCGGTTCACTTGAGTTCCTGAGGTAATTTATGAGTCTCTTGTTAACGTAACTGTTCCCAGGAGCTCAAAGAAATTGCTCTGGAGCTGAAAGAATTTCAGGAATAATAAGATAGCAGTAACATTTCTAACAGATGCAGGGCGAACATTACTGCTTGTCATGTATATTTCTGAAATATAGCACAGGACACAGAGGGTATAGCTTCCTTTTAAGATTCAACCTGCTGTTAAAATGATTCACCAAATGACAAAGTTGTGTCCCACTGACAAAGGCACTTGGAATAAAAGATCTACAACATATAATTCACTGCAGCAGGTGAGAAGCATAATGACCCTGGTGCCCAGGTTTATGGCAGTGTAATTCATAAGCAGTTGGTTGAAAAAGACAAAATACACTTTCAAAAATTAAATAAAGAAAGCCTTAAATGAGATTAGAAACATTCTGGGTTTTACAGTTGTATAATGGGAAAAATGTTTCACATTTACAATCACTTCTCATTTTATTTCCTAAGGTTAGATTGAGCTGCTCATGTCTAAATTTGAACTTAAGATCTTTGTACTTTTGCACAGATAGTCTTCAGGTTCAATTTCCCCAACAGGTGTTTTGGTTCTGTGCTAATGCTGAATCATAATCTGGCTATGAAGTTGAAATCTTTTCTTACCTCTTTAGTTTGGTATTACCTTTGATAGACTTATTTTGGTACTAGGATTTTATCGATCAACATTTAACCTTTGAAACTCAGTATATATGGTTTCTCAAAGTTTTGGAGCATTCTGTCAATTCAGATCAGTATGCAGTCTTCTAGATATACCATTCCAACTCACTCTCTTTTATGATTTAGTATGCAACTTATTTACGAAGATCTGTCCAGTTATATAGAAACACTAGTCTTTAAGCCCGTTACATTAACGGGTGCTAGAATAGATGTATCTGTCTGTCTTTCTTTCTGTCTCTTTGTCTCCTTAGCTGCTGTCTGTCTTTCTTTCTGTCTCTCTCTCTCTCCTTGGTTGCTTACTGTCTGTTTTTCTTTCTGTCTCTCTCTCTCTGGCCCCCTGCCTATCTCTCTCTGGCCCACCCGAGCAAACCAAGATCGCTGCCTGCCCCCCAGCAACACCCCTCCACCCAAAGCAGCACCTTTTCCCTCTCCTCCTCTACATCTTTCTGTCTGTCTCTCTCCCTGGCCCCCCTGCCTATCTCTTTCTACCTCTGACCCCACTGTACAACCCAAAGCTTCCTGTGCCCCTGTCCCTTTCTGACTCTCCTTACTTCCAAGCTTGCTATCCACGAAGTACCATCCTAAACATCCCCCCCCCATGGCAGCTTGCACTGGCATCCCCTCTTTGTGGTTTAATCAGAAGCTATAAATCACTAATCAGGGCAGCAATCCACAAAATACATCCTCAGCCCAGCACTATTCAACCTGACTTACAGGGGCATCTCGTTTCACACAGAGCCCTCAGTCCATGATTCTCCAGCTTCTGCCTTCCCCCCAGCCCCCCCCCCCCCAAAAGCAGGCCCTTTTCCCTCTGCTCCTCCACTTCCCTGCAGTAGCAGCCGGATGCCTTGCAGATACCCTACTGCCGCTGCTCTCACTGCCGCATGCGCCGCAAATCGAATACGGCCACGGAGTCAGACACCACAGCGGCAGGGAACACGCAGTTGTAAGTGAGCATGCGCGCTTAGGGTTTTATTATAGAGGATGATGGCAGAGTGTGGTGCAGTAGTTAAAGCACCCTGAGGCTGAGCCACTTAATCCCCCCCCATTGCCCAAGGTGCATTAGATAGATTGTGCGCCTGCCAGGACAGACAGGGAAAAATGCTTGAGTTCCTGAATAAATTCATATAATCTGTTCTGAACTTTCCTGGGAGAACGGTATAGAAAACGGAATAAATAAAGGCCAAATGGCCAAACCAGTATGCCCATCTGAAGCATCCACTATTTCTTCCTCTCCTTAACAGATCACAAGTGCCTATCCCATGCTTTCTTGAATTCAGACACAGACTGTCTCCACTGGGAATTGCATTCATCTACCACTGTTTCTGTAAAAGAAAAAAAAGAAAAAAAAAGAATTTCCTATCACCTCTTAACTTCATCCTATGCCCTCTCATTCCAGAGTTTTCCTTCATTTGAAAAAAAGACTCACCTCCTGTTCCTTAATGCCATGAAGATATTTAAATGGCTCCATCATATCCCCTCTCTCCTTAAGTATACATATTGCAGTCTATAAGTCTGTCCCCATATGTTTTATGACAAAAACCACGAACCAATTTTGTTGCAGCCCTCTAAACCAACTTCATCCTATTTATATCTTTTTGAAGGTGTGGTCTATGGAATTCCACACAGTATTCAAATGGGGCCTCATCAGAGACTATTGTCCTCAAAAAGCTCAGACCAGGTTACAGGTTAAACATACATAGTATACTGTATAGTTAACAGGCTACAATTTACACTAGATTTGCCATAATTTCAGTACAAGTTTCCGATGCAAGTTTTTTCCTAGCTAGACACATTAAGGGTCTAATACTAATATACCATGTTTCCCCAAAAATAAGACAGGATCTTATATTAATTTTTGCTCCAAAATTATTTTCAGGGGATGTTTTAAGCAAGGCTCTGTGTCATCTACATCATTGTTAACTAAAGCACAAAAAAGAAACCTTCCCAAAACAAGTCATCAGTACTTTTTATTCCTCCGTTTTAGTCAAATTTCTATGAGGCATATGCCTTTCTAATTGTGCAAGCCAATTATTTTTCATTCCCATGTTTCTTAAAATGAATTAGTTTGGAGTAATGCTCAGCTGGAGAGTCGCAACATGGAGAGTTTTATTTTAGAAATGTGGGGAGAACTTTGAATTTGGGACAGTTTACAGTTGGATTTGCCTTAGTAATAATACAGGATTTTACCTTATAAGCTTTCCTTACGAAACACATACTGGGTCCTGGTACCAATGTACATTTCTTTGTAGTCCTTGGGTCAAGGGTAGGGGTTTAGGTGAAAAGGTATGTTTTTATTGCTTTCCTAAAGTTGAGGAGTCCTTCAAGGGATCTGTTCCATAATTTTATTCTTTATAATAGCTTCCACTATTTTGCCCGGCACTGAAGTCAGGCTTATCTGTCTGTAATTTCCTGGATCACCCCTGGAACCCATTTTACAAATCAGTGTTAAACTGGCCACCCTCCAATTTATAGGTACTACAAATGATTTGAATAACAAGTTACAGATCACTACAGCAGATCAGCAATTTTATGTTAGAGTTCTTTCAGTACCCTGGCATGTATACCATCTGGTCCAGGTGATTTTTCACTCTTTAACTTGCTGATTTGGCTCAGTAAATTGTCCAGGGTCACAAAAATTTATTTCAGTTCCTTCTCTTTGTTACCCTTGAAAAATATTTCTGGTACAGGCAGATCTCTTATATCTACTTCTGCAAAGACTGAAACAAAATATTAATTCAGTCTCTCTGCTATGGCCTTGTCCTCACCTCAATGCCCCATTTACTCCTTGATGATCCAATGGCTCCATGGATTTCCTTCACAGGCTTTCTGCTTCAGATATATCTGAAAAAGTTGTTACTATGAGTTTGTCTTTGTGGCAAGTTTCTTTTCAAATTCTCTTTTAGCTTTTTTTTATCCATGCTTTGCATCTACCTTGCCAGTGCTTATGTTGCTTCTTATTTTCTTCATTCAGATCCTTTTCCATTCTTTGAAAGATGCTCTTTTGGCTCTAATAACCTCTTTCACGTCATCTTTTCAACCATGCTGGTTATTTTTTTTGCTCTTCTTTCCATCTTTGTTAATATGTGGAATACATCTGGTCTGGGTTTCCAAGATGGTACTTTTAAGCAACATTCATGCCTGATTTACATTGGTGTGCAAAAGTCTGGAACCACTTGTGAATTTTGCATTCTTTCAACTTTCTGACTTTTTAAAAAAAATAATTTTTGTTGACCCACATTATAAGGGATACTTTTGGCTATTAGAATCAACTTTTTATTCTTTCTGAGTTTGTTTGTAAAAGCTGATGGCACCATACACTTTTGCAGTATTGTGATGTACCTGGACCTGCTGACTATTTCATTGATGATGTGCAGATGTCTGATGCCACTGGCAGCTGTGCAGCCCCAGAATATGACTTTCAAAGAATGCATCACATTGAGATTGAGACACTCAGGCTTAAACTCCTCTCCAAGAAAACCTCCTCATGTAGGTGTGTGCCTGGTCACCAAACAGGCTGAAGATGCTTTCATTGCTGAAAAGCACCTTTTCTCTTGTTTCACATTTCCAGCTTGAGTGCTTCTGTGTCCACTTGATCCACTGCCAATGAATTGTTGATGAGTTGACACTGACATGACATGTCTGACCACTCATGCAATAGCTAAGGTGAGGTCAACCTGCGATTGTTGATCAACGATATGTATTGAAGTGCACTGTCTTGACAAGATGTTGATGCATGTGGATGACCAGACCGAGGCTTGTCTACCACTGAACCTGTCACTTTCTTCTTTAGTACAATCTTTACTACCGCGCTTACTACTGTGACTGCAGCTGACTTTGCTGGCAATCTGATAGCAGAAAAATCCTTCCTTGCTCATCACTGACACACAAAGATGCTCCAACATCTGGTTCCAACTCTTGTCCATGGTTGATGAAGAGTGTATGAAACTAAAAAAGCTTGCACTTTTTGTAGCTGCATTGTTATCTAGACATCTGAACTGTGACTGGCTGTTGAAAGCAGCCTCTTGATTGGTCAGAAATAACGCGTGCTGATTGGACAGTCTCAATCCAGTTTTGAAGCATAATCCGTAAAAGTTATAGTAGCTTTGATCCAATATCAACAAAATTGTAAAATTAGAAACAAGTGATCTTAAAAAGTTGATTCTAATAGCCAAATGTATCACTTATAATATGATATGCAGAAATCTTCTGGGTCAATAAAGAAATTAAAATAAAAAGTCTGAAGTTGAAAGTATGTAAAATTCACAAGTGGTTCCAGACTTTTGCATGCCACTGTAAAGTCCTAACCTTTGAGGATTATCTTTTAGCTTCTTTTTAACAATTTTCCTCACAAGAATTTAGCCAAACCTTTTTTAAACCCCACTAAGCTAACTGATTTCACCACATTCTCCAACAACGAATTCCAGAGTTTGTTTACATGTTGAGTGAAGAAATATTTTTCTGGTTTGTTTTAAATCTACTACTTAGTAGCTCCGTTGTATGTATCTAGTCCTAATATTTTTGGAAACAGTAAACAAGCGATTCAACATCTACCCTTGAGGTTGTGATAGCTCCCCACCTACTACAACTTCAGGAGAATGTTGAAGAGATTGAGGAGAGTTTAGTGCAATATTTAGAGCTACAGCATAGGATACCTAGCACAGGATTATAAAATATGCATATATGTCATCCTTACTTAGGCAGCCTGTTAGAAAATGACCCTCTATTTGTCCTTTGTAAACTCATAGTTACCATCTTACAAACAACAAGAAAATATGCCATGCAGTTCAATCTATTCTAAACTAATAGTTTCTGGTTTCATCTTTATATAACTCTAAATTTAATTCTAGCTCACCTACTCTGAGTGCCTCAAATGAGTTTTGTATTGACCTTACATTGATACCTCTTCAAAAAACACAACTACAGTATTGTTATTTGTAATTCCCTGTTTTATTTATATTATTATCTATTTAGCGCTGGTATGATCTGTGAGGGATTAATTTCTAATACAGGGTTATCTTTGTTTAAGCAATGTTGAAAGCAATAAATAGAACTCCCCCCCCCCCCCCCCAAATAATAGGCTTCTTGTCACACTGTCGATTGATAGAAAAATGACAAAATATCACTAAAGCTTACATAGTCCAGATGCCCTGAACAATTTCGGAAGACTTGTTTCCCTATTTTAATATAATTTTCAGTCAGATTTCTGAATTTTTTTTTAAAAAGGAGCATGCTGCTGTTCTAAACCTTTCCCCTCCAATGTAAATCTTAGAATAGATGACGATCAAAAGACTTTTCAGGACCAAGGCGAAATATAAAGTAAATATCTGCCTGTTTACTAGTGCATTGTTTTGATTAAACTGGCATACATCAAGTTCAATTATTTATAACCCAAAAAACATTTAATTCTGAATTTAAATCAGGTTGGCAATTATAGTGCACAGATGCTAATTAACTTTAATGGCAGCTCTTGGTCCAGGTCTAATCCTTGTATATGGAAAAAAATAACAAATCTAGTGTCCCGAACTATGGGGTCTTTTTGCTAAGGAGCGCTAGCCAAACTAGGATAAGCAAAGTGGGCTTACTGTAATTTTTGTTTCAGTGAATGTGTCTAACTGCCAATGTAATGCATACACCCCCTCTTTTACTAAGCCGTTTTAGCGCGAGTCCCGCAAGAACTGACGGCAGCCATTCAGGGAGCAGCGCAAGCACAGGCTGGATCACAAAAAGCTCACTCCTGCCTTGTGCACCACTGGCCCCGACATAATGAGGCAGCCGTCCAGCGAAGGGGGGGGGGGGCAGGAGCATGGAAAGCTTGCTCCTGCCAATACACTGCTGGACCACCATAAGCACATAAGCATTGCCTCTGCTGAGTCAGACCATAGGTCCATCACGCCCAGCAGTCCGCTCCCGCGGTAGCCCCCCAGGCCAATGACCTGTAGTGATCTATTACTCTACTATTCTATTACTTTACAGCCTTCTGTACTGTATAGTAACCCTCTAATTGTACCCCTGGATCCCCTTTTCCTTCATGAACTCGTCCAATCCCCTTTTGAACCCCAAAGTCGTACTCTGCTCTACCACCTCCTCTGGAAGCGTATTCCAGGTGGTCACCACCCTCTGCGTGAAGAAGAACTTCCTAGCATTTGTTCTGAACCTATCTCCCTTCAATTTTTTTGAGTGCCCTCTAGTTTTTGCTGCCCCTGCTAGTCTGAAGAATCTGTCCTTCTCTACCTTCACTATACCCTTCATGATCTTATGAGTTTCTATCATATCCCCTCTAAGGATATAATGGGGATTTCAAAAGGTACTGGGGGGTGTAAAAAATTGTTAATTGGCTGGGACGGATCCCTCCTGTCCCGGCCTACCACTAGACCACCAGAGAGGGTACAGGGCAGAGTGGTGGGACAGGGTACACAGCCTGGCATGGAAGGGGACAGGGTGCAGAGTCTGGCAAGGAGTGTGGGTCTGGGTACAGAGCCTGGCAAGGAGTGAGGGGGGCTGGGTGTAAAGCCTGGTATATTTTATGAAATATATTAGTACACCATTTGGCTCAGAATATTTTTTTCTTGTTTTCCTCCTCTAAACCTAGGTGCGTCTTATGGTCAGGTGCGTCTTTTAGTATTAAAAAAAAAATACAGTATATAGTATAATCAGCCATGTATCCTATCAGCAATGACTGTACTGGTTTATTCCAAGACTTGTTCTTCCACTGCATAATACAGCAGGTCCTTTCTGACTTGCATATTTGGAAGGGGCTTTGGTTTTCTGGTAGGGTAAAATAGTTGTGTTGAAAATGAATGTTTTTCCACAATTGTTGTTTTTTTTTCAAACATATCTCATTAAGGTTCCCAGGAGGGTATTATAGCAATTGCACAAAGATTTTATTTTATTTTTTTATATGGGGGAAAAGTCACCGAAGTTGGCCAAAAGGATTTTGTGGGGGGACAAGGGAACATGGGGGGAGGGCGATGCCCAATTTGTTTTGGTATTATCAAGCTGCAGAGTTATGATTTCTTTTGGTTGTATTGTGTCAAAACCCTTCTAAAATCAGCTGTTTTCATACTTTATACTTATATACTTTCATACTATATACTTTATTTCACTCTGATGCAAGCTCAGAAGGTGTTCTGTCCCGAGTCATGCCTTTTATACTCCTCTGTCCATTATACTCAGTGGCATACCCAGTGGCATAGTGAGGGTGAGAGGTGCACGGGACAGTGGTGCCCCTTCCCCACCATTTTTTCTTCTCTCCTACCCCCATCTGCTCCTTCCCCACCCCGCTTGCCATGCGCACCCTTCCCCATACCTCATTAACTTTCACTACAACCCCAACCTGCTGCTCGTGCTAGTGTCGGCTCTTCCTCTGATGTCACTTCTACGGCGCGGATCCAGGAAGTGACGTCAGAGGAAGAAATGACGCTGGCACAAGCAGCAGGTTGGGGTTTCTGCTCATGCTGCAAACGAGGTATGGGGGAAGGGAAGTGGCTTGCATGTGTGGTAGTGGGGGGAGGGGTAAGGGAAGGGCGGAGAGGACAGGTGCTGGCATCTGGGGCAGACCATTCCCTCCCCCTTACTACACCACTAGGCATACCTAGGGTATGTGACACCCGGGGCCGTTAATTTTTTTTTAACACCCTCCCCATATAAAAAATTATTTTTAGTAACCCCCTACCCCCTCCTTGACATGCCACTGCCTGAGGAAAGGGATTTTGGTCTCCAAAAGTTAGTAAAAAAATGTATTAAAATTAGTCCAATAAAAGGATTATCTTATTTCCAATTTCTATTTATAAATGTTTAGCAATACAGCTGCTACAATGTTACTATATTCTAAAGCAAAAAAAAAAAAAAAATCATTTTTCTACCTTTTTGTCATCCCTGTTTTCTGCTTTCTTCATCTTCTCTTCTCTCTCCATTCCATCCAGCATCTGTCCTCTTTCTCTGTTGCTTCCGTTTTTCTTTTTCTGTCTCCACTCCCTCCCCCATGCGCTGGCATCTCTCTCTTCTCCTTTCCTTCTCAACCCAACTCATCCCATGAACTAGCATTTGCTTCCCTTGCCCCATGCCCTGGGATCTCTCTCTTCTTCCATCTCTTCCTCCATACTCCATCTCCTTTCCTTCCTTTTCCTCCCTCCCTTACTTCCTGACGGTCTAGCATTTCAGTCTCCTTCCCTCTCCACAATACACTGGCATCTCTCTCCTCTCCTTTCCCTTCTATGCTCAGGTATCTCCTCTCCTTCCTTTCGCTCCCTCCCTCCCTTCCGGATGCTCTGACACCTGTCTTCTTCCCTTCCCTCTCCCCATGCCCTGGCATCTTATTCCTCTCTTTCTCTTCCAGCTCTCCCACCCCCTCCATGCTCTGGTATCTCCTCTCCTTTCTTTCCCTCCCTTCCTAATAATAATAATAACTTTATTCTTTTATACCGCCATAACCAAAAGTTCTAGGCGGTTTACACTAAAAACAGTTGGACAATTAGCGAAATACAATAATACAGTAAAAAAAATACAAATATTTGTAAAATAGAATTTCAATAATAAAACTCACTAAGTAATGGTCTGGCATCTGTCTCCTTCCCTTCCACCATACCCTGGCATCTCTCTCCTTTGCTTCCCTTCCATCTCTACCTCACCCTCCATGCTATGGCATTTTAACTCTCCCTTTCCCTTCCTCCCATGGTCTGGCACCATTCTCTCCTCTCCCTTCCATTCCTTCTCCCTTCCCCAATTGGATGGCTTTCTTCTTTACCCCTCCCCTCCCTCCAATCAGGTACACAGTGTAGCAATTCTCTACCACCCCGATGGATACCTCTCTTTCTCTCATTGTTAGCAGCTTTCACAACTCATTGTTCTGCTGACGTAAAGCCTTTCTCTGTGCCAGGTCCCACCTACTTCCTGCTTCCGCGAAGGCAGGACCCGGCAGAAAGGAAGGCTTGACACCAGCAGAGCAATGAGCTGTAAAGGCTCAGGCTGCTGCTGCCAGAAAGGCAAGTTCCTGGACCATGATGCTGATCCAGAGAGCACCCCATTATGGTCTGCACCCGGGGCAGACCCCCCACCCACTTTGGTACACCACTGCTTATACTATCTGTGTTTTAACTCAACTATATCAACGCTGACAAATTCATTGGAAACTAGGTTTTATCTTGTAATTTAATTCTGTAATTAAGATATGTGGAAAATATTGTTAGAAATCCAATATCTTGGGAGGCAGGGATCAATAAAAAGCAAATTTAATTATCATGCCATGACAATTAGCTTTGTTATTTTATGAATGCCTAGCAGACTGTGGCATACTTTTTCAGAGATGATGGACCTATAATTATAATTTGAGTCCTATGTATGAATTGTAATAATAAAGAGCTTTTATTATACCTCATCACCTTTATGTGTGCCTATCTTTAATTCCCACTCTTGTTGACTGCCTGGCTGCTTATTGTGGGTAATCTATTGTGGACTTATAATTAAACAGTCCTCAGTAGTATGAGCTCTTCAAAGAGCTGCTAGATCTAAAGTGCTTTCTTAGACTTCCTCTTCCACACAGGCTTCTCTAATTGATGGTGCTAAATGGCCAAGTACTTGTTAGACTTCTAAAACTGAACCTATCCTTCATTCAAAGCCTATTTTAGCAGCAGCTCACTCAATTTATCACTTAATAATAATAATAATAACTTTATTTTTATATACCGCAGTACCACAAACAGTTCAGAGCGGTTTACAGAGTAAGAGACTGTACATTTACAGCGATGATACAATGCGAACTGTACATATTCAGTATAGGTATTTTATACAGTAAAGAAACAGAGTAGGTTTATCATACAGGGGACAGTACATATACAGCAGAGTTCAGTATGTAGTGGTGAGGCAGTGCGAGAGGCCAACTAAAGAGGTAGTCTTTAGTTATTTGGTGATGGGGGAGGTTCAAGAAATTTGTCGTAGAGGAAAGATTTGAGAGATTTCCTGAAGGATAAGTAACATGGGGCAGATGAAATAAGGGTGGTCAGGCAGTTTGTCCATCTGCCAGCTTGGTATGAGAGAGTTCTGTTGAAGAATCTTTTGTAGGTGCATCCCTTTGGGGAAGGGTAGGTAAACAGGTTGGTATTACGTGTGCTTGTGGTTTCGGGGAACACGAAGTGGTGAGACAGATAAATCGGTGATAAGCCAGTTAAGGTTTTAAAGCAGAGACAGGCGAATTTGAAGATGACTCTCGCTTCTATTGGCAGCCAGTGTAGTTTTCTATAATAAGGGGTGATGTGGTCTGACTTTTTGAGGCCAAAGATTAGGCGGACTGCAGTGTTTTGGATAAGTCTCAGTCGCTGGATGGTTTTCTTGTAGGAGCCTATATAAATTATATTACAGTAATCCAGTGTGCTTAGGATTAGGGATTGAACCAGCAGTTTGAAGGAGGGGAAGTCAAAGTAATGTTTGATGGTGCGAAGTTTCCAGAGGGTATGAAAGCATTTTTTGACCTGGGTGTTGGTGTGGTCTTCGAAGGTCAGGCAGCGGTCTAGGATGACTCTCAGGATTTTGATGGTGGGGTTAATAGGATAAGTTAGGCCGTTGAGTTGTAAGGTGGTGGTCGTTAATTTGTGGTTGGGACTTGCTAGGAAGAGTTTGGTCTTTTCTGGATTTAGTTTCAGTTTGGACTGGGTGGTCCAGTGTTCGACCATTGTAAGTACTGATGAGATGAGTTGCTCTGTTTCTTGCGTGAATGAGTGGATGGGGATGACAATTGTGATGTCATCTGCATAGATGTAGGATTTCAATTTTTTGTCTGATAACATGTGTCCCAGTGGAGTCATATAAACGTTGAATAGAGAAGGTGATAGGGGGGAGCCTTGTGGGACACCACAGGGGTTGGACCAGGTGTGAGAGTAGGTTCCCTCGCTGTGTACTTGGTAGGTGCGGTTTTTTAAGAAGCCTGTGAGCCAGGTTAGTACCTGTCCCGAGATGCCTATGGAATCGAGGTTGTTGAGTAGTATGTCATGGTCTACCAGGTCAAAGGCACTACTGAGGTCAAACTGAAGTATTAGGGCGCTGTTTCCCTGTGAGAATAGTTGGAGGAGGTAGTCGGTTAGAGATGGTAGAACGGTTTCAGTGCTGTAGTTTGTGCGGAATCCAGACTGGGAATCGTGAAGGATGTTAAATTTTTCGAGGTAGGACATGAGGTTCTGGTTTACGAGGCCTTCCATAATTTTCAGGAAGAAGGGTATGTTGGCGATAGGTCTGTAGTTGGTGGTTGTGGAGAGTGATTCTTTGGGGTTTTTGATGGTTGGAGATATGAGGATGTGGCCAAGTTCCTGTGGAAAATAGCCAATGGACAGGCAGAGGGTAATCCAGTTGAAGAGCTCTATTTTGAAAGGAGGGGGGGCTGTTTTCATGATGGAGGGAGGGCAATTGTCTAGAAGGCAGTTTGATTTGGCATATTTAGTGTATAGCTGTAGGAATAGGTTCCAGTCTGGGTTCTCGAAGCGATTCCATGTCATGTCTGTGGTAGTACCTTCATTAGTAGCTATCAGCTTAGGTTGCAGGTTTAACTAGAAACAAATTAAGTATAGCATCACTGTGCTACGTTCCTACATACTGTATATCAAAAACATGTCCAATTAGCCACAAATGCTGAATGGATTAGAACATAAGAGCAGCCATACTGGGTCAGTCTCCTGTTTCCAACATTGGCCAATCCAAGTCACAATACCTGGCAGAAACCCAAATAGTAGCAACATTCCATGTTACAGATCCAGGGCAAGCATGACTTCCCCCTTGTCTGTCTCAATAGCAGACTATGGACTTTTCCTCCCGAAACTTGTTCAAACTTTTCTTAAACCTAGCTACGCTAACCACTGTAACCACTTCCTCTGGCAATGAGTCCCAGAGCTTTAACTATCCTTTGAATAAAAAAAACAAAATTTCCTCCTATTTGTTTTAAAAATATTTCCATGTAATTTCATTGAGTGTCCACTGGTTTCTGTACTTTTTGAAAGGGTGAAAAATCAATTCACTCTTACCCATTCTACATCACTCAGGATTTTGTAGACTTCCATCATATCTCCTCTTATCCGTCTTGGAAAAGAGACGGTTAAGGGGAGATATGATTAAGGGCTACAAAATCCTGAGTAGTGTAGAACGGGTAAGAGTGAATCGATTTTTCACCCTTTCAAAAAGTACAAACACCAAGCTGAAGAGCTCCAACCTCATACGAAAGGAGGTCCATTCACTTTATCATTTTGGTTGCTCTTCTTTGAACCTTTTCTAATTTCACTATATCTTTTTTGAGATATGACGACCAAAACTGTGAGCAACACTCAAGGTGAGGATGCATCATGGAGCAATATAATATTCTCGGTCTTATTATTCATCCCTTTCCTAATAATTCATAAAGATAATATGTAGAAATAAAGCAAAACAAAATGAATCCAAGTGATTCAGAGCATCCTGTTTGCTTTTTTTTTTTGCCTCAGCTGAACATTGTGTCAAAGATTTCAGTATAGTGTCTAGAATGACACCCAGATCTTTTTCTTGGGTGCTGATTCCTAAGGTGTATCCTTGCATCTGGATTATTCTTCCTGATTTGCATCACTTTACATTTATCCACATTCAATTCCTTTTTCAACCTTCCAAGTTGTTGGGTCATTAATGAAAAAACTTTTAGGTTTCTGTCTGAAAAAAGATCAAGATCTCAAAAGTACAAATATTTAAATTTGATATTAATAGGCGATGTCACAGAGGTCTAACAAATGTAAATGAATAGGGAACCAATTGCCTTTCTCTTGTGGAAAATTTAAAATATTTCTATTCTTAGATGTAATAAGCGTAAAATTTAAGGTCCATGCATCCCTGCTCTATGTCAACTATTCTCCCACTGTAAATGATGAACAGTGTACACATTTCTCTATTTAATCATCCAACAATGTAGTCCCCCCTTCTTACACCTCCCTAACTCATTCCCCCTACCCCTTCCATAGCCTCATCTCCTCTACACACATTTAACCGCTCTCATGGTGGCCTCCAGGTCAAAGACCAGTGCCCTGAGACAAGCCCTACCTGCATACGCTCCGGTTCAACAGGAACTTGTCAAACTTTGTCTTATAGAGGAAAACACCCTTCAGGGATTTAAGACAAAGTTAGACAAGTTCCTGTTGAACCGGAGAGTATGCAGGTAGGGCTGGTCTCAGGGCATTGGTCTTTTGACCTGGGGGCCACCGTGAGAGTGGACTGCTGGGCACGATGGACCACTAGTCTGATCCAGCAGCGGCAAATTCTTATGTTCTTATGTAGAGTACCCCAGCTATCTCTTCAAGGCATTCTACCTTACACAAAATTATTAACCCTACCCTATTCCCCCCAAGCTTATACATTCAGTTTGGAACCTAGTCTTTGCAGTGCATTTCAAAAAGTCATTTTTGTCTATCAATAATGCATTCTATCTAAATCAACAGGCACAATCGGTCTCTCCAGTTCCCGAGTGTAGGGAGGGACCCGAACACTTTTCTAATGCAGGACAATCAAGCATTTAGCAGCAGCAAAGCCTAATGGCAATAAACAACTGTACTTCCATCTGTAGTGCCTTACGCTAAACAGTCCTAAAAGACGACTTTGAGGTGTGAGCATCCTTTATGCAGACAAATTAGTCACCACCTCTGTCCAAAACTGATTCATCATTGTACACCAAATATGAAGAAACATCCCTATTGTAGAACCACACCTCCAGTATATTTATTTTTATTTAAAATTTTTAATATACTGCTTAACTAAGATTAATAGATCAAAGCGGTAGTGTTCTGAAGCGGTTGGAGACATAATTTTCAGGTGAGCTAGTATGTAATACCATTTTGTGTGCACCTTGAATGCATTTTCCTGCACTAAAATACTAGTAGATACTCGCATGACTTCTAGGCACATTGTCTTCCTTTCTCTCTCAGCAAAAATATAGCTCCAATCCTCTTCCTAACGCACCATATATTATAAATGGATGTTTTCCCTAGTTCTAGGACTCCTAGACTACTGCAACATCCTATACCTGTCATGCCATCCTATACCTGTCATGACCTGCCAACAAAATATAGCCCTCAGACTGATATACTTGTTGAAGAAATACGACCACATTACCACTGCCTTCCAAGACTCATACTGGCTCCCTGTACAAACACGCATACTCTACAAATTCTACTGCATGCTATTCAAAGCCCTGAATGGAGATGGACCAACGTATCTAAACAATCGCCTAACCAGGAACACCACATTTAGACCAAAGAGAACACAGGCACCCTTCACTAACCCCCCAATCAAAGGCATACAATGTAAGAAAATATATGACGACCTACTAGCCATCCAAGCAGCGAAACTAGACCACCACATCTCCAACCTGCTGATCACAACGTCCAACTACAAAACCTTCAGGAGAGAATTAAAAACCAAGTTATTCAGGAAATTTGTCAAATCAAACTAACCTTCTCAATATATCCCCAGACCCTAATGCTTCTTCTAATTATCTATCTTATAATTTCATTGGGTATGCCCAGACCAATTCTTTTATAATCCGCCTAGAACTGAAAGGTATTGGCGGACTAGAAGGCATGCCTTCTCAAATAGGTATATATCATGCAAATGGATTGTGGTACCCTCCCCAGTAATAACAAAGTTCCCCCACCCAGCTCTGAGTCACTATAAAATGTCTCAGCTGCATATGTGCAAAGAAGTCCTCAGCTGGTAAATCATTCCTATCCCTTAATTTTATGAAGGATATTATCTCACTTCCCTGCAGTCCATTCCTAAAAGTTGCTAAGCCCAACTGTTCCCATCTCTTACATGCCTCTTGTTGACTATCCACCTCAAATTGAAGTTCTAATAGATGCTAATGTAGAGACCTTCACCCTCCTGCCCCCACTTCTTTTGCAGAGCACCCCATGCCTCCATCAGATGCCTTAGAAAGGGATCAGTAAACCCCCTTAATCTATCAAAATATTCAGACTTATGGTGCTTGACGCCCAAAGTCAGCAGTGGTAAAATGTCCATTCTCAAAAAATAAGTCTAGAATATTTTTTTTTTGTGAAAATCTTCTATCTGGACGTCCAGGCCATTGATCGTCCAGACCGCAAATATGTCTATCTTTATACCACATTTTCGACCACAAATTAGTCTAAGTCCCAAATGCCCAGAACAAGACCATTTGGACATGGGAGGGGCCAGCATTGTGACGGACAGGCCAACCAGACATGGCAACAGAGCAGCGGGGCACCTTACAGGGCACTGCTGTGAACTTCACAAAAAGGGTGCCACATAAACATCTCACCAGAACTCCCTTATAAGCTATGGTGAGTCCCCCAAAACCCACTATACCCACCTGTCTACAACCCTAATAGCCCTTATGGCTGCAGGTGGCACTTATATGGCAGTACAATAGGGTTTGGGGGGGTTTGATGGGCTCACATTTTCTATCATGATTGTAGTGGTTAGAGTGGCTTATAGGCTTGGGTCCTCCTCTCTATGGTTTCTTAGCCCACCCCCCAGGCTATTTAAGAGACCTGTGCACAGCATCGTAGCCAATCTGAATGCCAGAGCCTTAGCCAAAATGTTCGCATCTACATTTAAAAGTGAAATTGCCTGATGTGAACTACACAATGGAGGGTCTTTACCAGGCTTCAGGAGCACCACAACTCCTGCTTCACCAATAGACAAAGGTAGGGATCCCTACCTCCACTTCCTAACCACAACAGTACCCCCCACCCCCAAAAAGATCCCTAAACTGTTTATATCCATCCAATCTCAGTGCTTTGCCATTTTTTAATGAGATGACACCATCCACTTCCCCCTATCATAAGAGGTTCATCCAACTGAGCCCTCTTCCCCCATGAGAGTGCTAGAAGATCTACAGTGAAGAAGTGGTGTGCAAACATTCAGCTTGGAGATTTCAAGATTGAAGATGCAGCAAGGTCTGGGAGGCCTCAATCAGTGTCAACTCATGAAATTGTTGAACATGTCCATGACCTGATTTTGACAGATCAGTGAATATTGGCTAAAACAATTGCTAAGACACTACAAATATCCAGGGAACATGTTAGGTCTATCTTGAGCAGCTGGGTATGCAGAAGCTGTCAGTCAAGTGGGTGCTCAAATGTTTGAATGTTGATGAGACACGACTGAGTGGACACTTCCAAGTTGGTTTTGCCGCATTTTCAGCGAGCTGGTGCCAACTTTTTGGAACTAGTTACTGTTGATGAAACTTGGTTACACCACTATGATCCTGAGACCTAACAACAGTCCATGCAATGGCAGCACTCAGGTTCTCCAAGGCCAAGGAAATTCAAGACCCAAAAGTCAGCAGGAAAGATCATGGCCACAGTGTTTTGGGATCAAGAAGGTGTTGAAATGACTATATTTCAAGGGGCCCCTTAATGGAGACTACTACTAAAACTTGCTGTGCCGATTAAAGGAGGCATTGAAAAAGAAAAGGAGAGGAAAGCTGTGTAAAGGAGTTCTTTTTCCAAGACAATGCACCTGCTCACAAAGCTGGCAAAATGATGGATGTTTTGATGCAGTTGGGGTTTCAGTGCATAGACCATCCATCCTACTCATCAGATCTTGCTCCATATGACTATTTTCTGTTTCCAAACCTTAAAAAGAGATTGAAAGGGCAACAATTTTCGAGTGATTTGGAGGTGATTGCAGCCGTGGAGCAGTATTTCAGTGACCAGACATCAGAGTATTTCTTTTCAAGGTTTACAGATACTTCAGACACAATGTGTCAAGTGTGTTGAACTTAGGGGTGAATATGTGGAATAACCTAGAAGTTTCATGACTCCACATCATTCCCTTCTTGGTTGGGCTGAGAACCTTTCAGCATCCCCTCGTGTGTAAACTATTTTCAATCCTTCAAAGAAAGGCACCAGCTACAAAAGTCTAACCTAAGTCAAATATTCAGGTGATAAAAGACGACATTGGCAAATTAATCTCTCTTATTCACGGTGCAGGTCGTTAATTGTTCCCTCTGCTGGCTGTCGATACAGTATGAAATTTTCATTCCCCATTCAAGATGGAAAAAGTTGTGGCTGAAAATGTTAACATTTGCATTTGTATTTGTTGATTTATTTAAAGGACAGTCTCTTTTCTAGTAATCCATCACTCAGTGACACCCCAAATATGAATAATGTATTGTAGACTTGTGGTTACAATGTGTAATAAGTGCCAGAGACAGCAGTAGAATGTTAACTATGCAACAAATGTAATATTTATCGACTCATAAAGTTTATTGCTTTCGAGGTTCAATAATACTGACCACAGGACATTAATATCATTTATCCTGATTTAACTTGGGCACTTCTGCATTGTGAAATAAACTATCTATCTACTGCTTACAAAATAAATGTGAAATTTACAGCACTTTTAAGAAGGGTGTTATGGCTTCCATTGGATTGTTGCTGAGGTATTCGCTTACTGATTTCTATCCTGGCATCTCATTTGTTTCTATCCAGGCTTGATCCCACTCAAATGGGCAGCTCTAAAACTGCAAGCACCAGTAAGCTTTCTTTATTCAGACGGTTCATGGAACACATCAGCTCCTATTATACTGTCCATTCTACACCAAGAAGAAAAAAAGGCACTATTGTAAATCTTTAGTCCCTTAGTGGGTACAGACCTCCCTATTAATCACTCACCAGCCAGGATTACATCTTACTCCTTCTTTAGTCAAAACTTTTTACAAACCACTATTTTTCAGGTTGCAAAAACTTTTCTAAGGTAAAGATCTGGCACTATAATAGGGCTTATTTCAAAGGATCATTAAAAAATATGAAGCCCCATTTTACACAGGACATAGGAATTGGGACACGCGGATGGGGCACTCACAATTTCCTGAGCATTTTAGAAATAGCTCTACCAAACAGATTGTGTGTTCTCATTATAAAAATGGGGCAAGCACATGTTTTTCAACACCTACAGCAAAGGCAACAATTTTACCATACTGCATGCCATAAAAACTAGCCACCCAATCTTGAAGTGAGGTGGTTCGTTTTTGGCGGTTATGGGAGGACTCTTGAAACAGCGCTATGCGAAACATGTCGGGTCCAACCTTCCCAAACTGAGCAAACTTTAAAAACAGCTGCTAAGCTAAGTTTCTAAAATATTTATATTTATTTCTATATTAAAAAAACAAACAAACTTTTTATAAATTGGTGATAATGAATATGAAGTAAAAGATAAAGCACTTGCACTTTAAACTCTTCTGAAAAAAATCTTTTGAACAGCTGAGCCGATGAGGAGTTTACCACATAAAGCTCACCGTACGAAGAGAGACTGAACAAATTGCAGCTCTACACTCTCGAGGAACGTAGGGAGAGGGGAGACATGATCGAAACATTTAAGTACCTCACGGGATGTGTCGAAGTGGAAGATGATATTTTCTTTCTCAAGGGACCCTCGGCCACAAGAGGGCACCCGCTCAAACTCAGGGGCGGAAAATTTCATGGCGACACCAGAAAGTATTTCTTCACAGAGAGAGTGGTTGATCATTGGAACAAGCTTCCAGTGCAGGTGATCGAGGCAGATAGCGTGCCAGACTTTAAGAATAAATGGGAGGGTCAAGATAAGGAAATTGGGTCATTAGGGCATGGACAGGGGGTGGGTAAGCAGAGTGGGCAGACTTGATGGGCTGTAGCCCTTTTCTGCCGTCATCTTCTATGTTTCTATGGAGTGGTGGGACTGAGGTTCCGAAAGATATACTATACATATAAATACAGTGGTGCCTCACACAACGAACTTAATTCGTTCCAGGAGCAAGTTTGTTATGCGAAAAGTTCGTTATGTGAAACGCGTTAAGCACAGTGACTAACGACTGCCTGCAGTGCCTGCGCGGAAGGATGCAATACATCGGCAGCGATCGTGGAAGCTCGGGCGACTTCGTTGTGTGAAACGAAGTTCGTTGTATGAATCATGACATGAAGTTCGTTGTGTGCAGCGTTCGCTGTGCGAGGCGTTCTTTATGCGAGGCACCACTGTACTCCTTTTTGAAATAGTCTATATATACTTGGAGTTTTTTCTACAGAAACTGTTTTAGATGGGATACTCTACAAGTAAAGCTATATGGAATTCATTGAAATAAAGGATAAAAACTAGCAGCTTTATATATGTAAGTGCTGGTAAATAGGTGGGCATTTTATCAATATCACATGCGTATTTGCCAGTATTTACAAGTGCTGGATTTCACAAGGGTGCATGTATACAAGGAGTTCAATTAAGAAACAGAGTGAAAAATACATGCTATTTTTCTGTGGTAGTTGTTCTATGAGGACAGCAGGACATAAATCCTCACTTGTGGCCAATGTCATCCAAAGAAGCTTTGTGTGGGAACTTTCTCTAGCAGAACTTTTGAGAACATTCAATTACGCGTGCATGCTTCTTTTCTTTTTGCAATGAATTGAATTGAAATGGTCCCTCGTGACAGAAGCAGACAGGAAGAGCAGACCTCAGCAACTAAAAATTAAAAGGCATGAAACAGGTACTTCACAGGAGAATCAGTTTTTAGTCTTAATCCACGTGTTTTTATATCAGGACTTTTAGGGACCCCTGAGGAAGACAGCATTGTTGAAACATGGACCGTGTTAAACATAGAAACATAGAAATAGACGGCAGATAAGGGCCACGGCCCATCTAGTCTGCCCACCCCAATGACCCTCCCCTATCTTTCTCTGTGAATAGATCCCAAGTGTCTATCCCATTTGGCTTTAAAATCAGGCACGCTGCTGGCCTCAATAACCTGAAGTGGAAGACTATTCCAGCGATCAACCACCCTTTCAGTGAAAAAGAATTTCCTGGTGTCTCCGTGCAGTTTCCCGCCCCTGATTTTCCACGGATGCCCCCTTGTTGCCGCGGGACCCTTGAAAAAGAAGATATCTTCTTCCACCTCGATGCGGCCCGTGAGATACTTGAATGTCTCGATCATGTCACCCCTCTCTCTGCGTTCCTCGAGTGAGTACAGCTGCAACTTATCCAGCCGTTCCTCGTACGGGAGATCCTTGAGTCCCGAGACCATCCGGGTGGCCATTCTCTGGACCGACTCCAGTCTCAGCACATCCTTAGGGTAATGCGGCCTCCAGAATTGCACACAGTATTCCAGGTGGGGCCTCACCATGGATCTATACAATGGCATAATGACTTCAGGCTTACGGCTGACGAAACTCCTGCGTATGCAACCTATGATTTGCCTTGCCTTGGATGAAGCTTGCTCCACTTGATTGGCAGTTTTCATGTTCTCACTGACGATCACCCCTAAGTCTCGTTCTGCTTCAGTTCTTGTTAAGATCTCGTCATTAAGGGTGTAAGTCTTGCATGGATTTTGGCTGCCGAGGTGCATGACTTTGCATTTTTTGGCATTGAAGCTGAGTTGCCAGGACCTAGACCAGCGCTCCAGTTGTCGGACATTGAATTTATGTCTGTTGTGCTTTTGCCCACTACATTGCTTAGTTTGGCGTCATCGGCGAATAATGTTATTTTACCTCGCAGCCCTTCTGCCAAGTCTCTTATAAAGATGTTGAATAGGATCGGGCCCAGGCCCGAGCCCTGCGGTACTCCACTGATTACCTCCGTCATTTCGGAGGGTGTGCCGTTCACCACTACCCTCTGAAGCCTACCTCCAAGCCAGTTCCCAACCCATTTCGTCAATGTGTCGCCCAACCCTATAGAACTCATCTTGCTCAGCAACCTGCGGTGTGGTATGCTATCGAATGCTTTACTGAAGTCCAGGTATACGATATGTCCAGGGACTCCCCAACATCCAGCTTCCTTGTCACCCAATCAAAGAAGCTGATCAGGTTGGATTGGCAGGATCTCCCCTTAGTAAATCCATGTTGACGGGGATCCCGTAGATTCTCATAGTTCAGGATCGTATCCAATTGGCGTTTGATTAGAGTTTCCATTAGTTTGCACACTATTAATGTGAGACTCACCGGTCTGTAGTTTGCTGTCTCCATCCTGGAGCCTTTCTTGTGGAGTGGAATGACATTAGCCGTCTTCCAGTCCAACGGGACGTTACCCGTACTAAGGGAGAGATTGAAGAGCGCAGATAGCGGTTCCGCCAAGACATCACACAACTCCCTGAGCACCCTGGGGTGTAGGTTGTCAGGCCTCATTGCCTTGTTAACCTTGTTAAGCTTTTACAGCTTTCAGTAGACACCTCTGGGTATAAACTCGAAATTACTAAACGGGTCATCTGCGTCAACCCTTGTCTGTAGCTGAGGGCCGAGTCCTGGCGCCTCATGGGTGAAGACTGAGCAGAAGTATTCATTTATCAGTTGGGCTTTTTCCGAGTGCGTTTCTACATAGTCTCCGTCTGGTTTCCTAAGACGTACTATCCCGCCTGAGTTCTTATTTCTGTCACTGATATACCTGAAGAAGGATTTATCTCCTTTCTGGATGTTCTTCGCTAGAGTCTCCTCCTTGCGGAATTTGGCCTCCCTAACTGCTGTTTTGACGGCTTTTGACTTGGCCAGATAGACTTCCCTAGAGTCCTGTTTCCCTGATTGTTTGTAAGAGATGAATGCTTTTTTCTTCTCCTTGATGAGGTCCGAAATCTCCGCAGAGAACCACTGTGGCTTATTGTTCCTTTGCCGTTTACTTACTGATTTAACATAGCGGTTTGTTGCTTCTTGTATGGTGGCTTTCAAAGTCGACCACATTTCATCCACGTTATCGGTTTCTGCTTGGCTTTGTAGCGCCTGATGAACGAAGTCTCCCATTTCTTTGAAGTTTGTGTCCTTGAATTTGAGGACTTTGGTCAGTGTGGTAGATTTAGTGAAACCTTTCCTGAGATTGAACCATACCATGTTGTGGTCACTGGAGGCCAATGTGTCGCCCACCAAGACCTCTGTGACACTTTCTCCATTGGTAAGTATCAGGTCCAGTATTGCCTGATCCCTTGTTGGTTCCAACACCAGTTGCCTGAGTCTTGCTCCCTTCATAGAGTTTCATAGCCTCCTGCTGCTGCCGGAAGCAGAGGAAAGCGTGTCCCAATCCACATCAGGCATGTTGAAGTCACCTAACAATACTGTGTCCCCACGCAAGGTGATATTCTCTATATCTCCGATTAATTCCATATCTAGGTCATCCTGTTGTCTTGGTCCATATTTCCCAACGGTTTGGGTCCTAGATAGAAACATAGAAACAGACGGCAGATAAGGGCCACGTCCCATCTAGTCTGCCCACCTCAATGACCCACCCTCTACCTTTCTCTGTGAATAGATTCCTCGTGTCTATCCCATTTGGACTTAAAATCAGGCACGCTGCTGGCCTCAATAACCTCTAGTGGAAGACTATTCCAGCGATCAACCACCCTTTCAGTGAAAAAGAACTTCATGGTGTCCCCGTGCAGTTTTCCGCCCCTGATTTACCACGGATGCCCCCTTGTTGCCGCGGGACCCTTGAAAAAGAAGATATCTTTTCCACCTCGATGCGGCCCATGAGATACTTGAATGTCTCAATCATGTCACCCCTCTCTCTGCGTTCCTCGAGTAAGTACAGCTGCAATCTATCCAGCCGTTCCTCGTACGGGAGTTCCTTGAGTCCTGAGACCATCCGGGTGGCCATTCTCTGGACCGACTCAAGTCTCAGCACATCCTTACGGTAATGCGGCCTCCAGAATTGCACACAGTAGTCCAGGTGGGGTCTCACCATAGATCTATACAATGGCATAATGACTTCAGGCTTACAGCTGACTAAACTCCTGCGTATGCAACCTATGATTTGCCTTGCCTTGGATGAAGCTTGCTCCACTTGATTGGCATTCTTCATGTTCTCACTGACCATCACCCCAAGTCTCGTTCTGCTTCAGTTCTTGTCAGGATCTCACCATTTAGGGTGTAAGTCTTGCATGGATTTTGGCTGCCCAGGTGCATGACTTTGCATTTTTTGGCATTGAAGTTGAGTTGCCAGGACCTAGACCAGTGTTCCAGTAGGAGTAGGTCGTGCGTCATGTTGTCGGACAATGAATTTATGTCTGTTGTGCTTTTGCCCACTACGTTGCTTAGTTTGGCGTCATCGGCGAATAATGTTATTTTGCCTCGCAGCCCTTCAGTCAAGTCTCTTATAAAGATGTTGAATAGGATCGGGCCCAGGACTGAGCCCTGCGGCACTCCACTGATCACCTCCGTCGTTTCGGAGGAGGTGCCGTTCACCACCACCCTCTGAAGCCTACCTCCAAGCCAGTTCCCAACCCATTTCGTCAATGTGTCGCCTAATCTTATAGAACTCATCTTGCTCAGCAACCTGCAGTGTGGTACACTATCGAATGCTTTACTGAAGTCCAGGTATACGATGTCCAGGGACTCCCCAACATCCAGCTTCCTCGTCACCCAGTCAAAGAAGCTTATCAGATTGGATTGGCAGGATTTCCCCTTAGTAAATCCATGTTGACGGGGGTCCCGTAGATTCTCTTCGTTCAGGATCGTGTCCAATTGGCGTTTGATTAGAGTTTCCATTAGATTTTATGTGGATTATGAATTTGTATATTTTTGAATAAAGCCTGCATCTTGAACATCACCAACTCCACAGAGTTTTGTTTTCGTTGGACTTGCATTTTCTGTGGAACTAAGGGTTAATTAATTGCTTGCTTTCATATAAGTTCCTTCCTTATTTGGGGTCTCTTAAATTACTAGGTTTTGGTAATTTTTTTCCTTGCACTTGTAATTGAGTTTTCATTACTAAGGTGATCTTTGTACTGTATATTCTTGTAAAATTTAATAAATATAAAGTAAAAACTAAAAAGAAAATGGGGGAGCAGATATCTTCTTGTAGACATGAACACTAGTGTCCAGACAGTCTCATCACTACAAGAATGCCATTTATTTACATTTGGTAATGATCAAATGACATCACTTTAAATCCTATTCCTAAATGAATGCGAGGGTTGATTCATAAGTCATGGCAACTACATTTTTTTCTCTCAAAAAATGTGCCAACATTAGAAATTTAATATATACGTTTGAAAGTGTGTGACCTGAGATGAGTGCAGGGGTCTCTGGTAGGGGAGAAGCAAAAAAAAAAAAAAAAAAAGGTGACATTTGAAATCATTGTTTTATTAACAAATGTTAGCTGTTTCACTGAACCAAGCACACAATCAGCTTGAAAGTATGTCGTGTAGAATTATGGTGGTATGCAACAGTTCTGTATGCTTCTCCCATACTGCATGATGCAGGTGTTACTGCAGAAATGACTTGTAATACTGTGCATTCACAGTGTGTCCCTCATGAACTGGATGACAGACAAGACAACACAACGTGGGAGACTACTTTGAAGGATGTTAACAGTTAAACAGCGGGACTTCAAGGGTGTGATTGTATGTGATGATCTTAAGATGGCCAAACAGGTTGAAAAGGTAACGGTGAAAGCTAGAAGGATGCTAGGATGCATAGGGAGAGATATAGCCTGTAGGAAAAAGGAGGTATTGATGCCCCTGTAAAAGAATCTGGTGAGACCTCATTTAGAATATTGTGTACAATTCTGGAAGCCACACCTTCAAAAAGATATAAAAAGGATGGAGTCAATTCAGAGGAAGGCTACTAAAACGGTGCGTGGTCTTTGTCATAAGGTATATGAGGATAGACTTAAAGATCTCAATATGTATACTTTGGAGGAAAGGCAGGAGAGGGGAGATATCATAGAGATGTTTAATAGCTATGTGGTGTAAATGCTGAGGACTGCTTTTACATATCCATACATATGTAAGGCATTTCGTCCTCATTGCGCATGAGTCGAGCCTCTTTCATTTGCATCTATCGAAGAAGTGTCTTTGCCGGTAGGCTGGCTAATCTACTGAAGAGGGCTTTAAACTAGAAGTGATGGAGCAGGGTGATCAAAGCTCCCGGGTGAGTATAAGCCCTCAGGTAAGTAAATCACTGAATACCTCTACATGGATGGGAAAAAGGGGCAATGTCTGGAAAGCAGATAGAACAGTGAACAATTAATTTCAAACTGAAACTCAATACGGAAAAGACAAATTGTCAGAAGAACAAGAGAAACCACCCAAGGAGAGTTGTTCTGCCTCTGTATTGCCAGCATGTATCTGCAATTTTGTTTTGCACTTGTGTTCTGTAGTATTGGATTTTTGCCTGTTTCTATTGTGGTCTCTTGAATAAAAATGATGTTAAAAAAAAAAAAAAAAGACAAATTGTTTCTTGACTAGTCCCAACAACAAAATAACAAACTCATTGTTTCATCTTAATGGTCATGACTACCCGATTATTAAATCTATCAAAATTCTGGAAGTCACACTAGACCAACATTTAACACTAGCAGAACACACGAACTTAGTGGTCCAAAAATGCTTTTTTACACTGTGGAAATTAAGAACCATAAATAATATTTTGATTCTTTATCATTCAGACTATTGGTGCAGGCATTAGTTTACCTATTTTAGACTATTGTAACATCATCTATATAGGAGCACCCAAAAAAACTCTAAGGAAATTAAGGACAATTCAGAATACAGCTGTTCGATTGATTTTTGGTTAAAAAAAAAAATGACCATATTAGTCCATATTATCGTTTACTTCATTGGCTGCCTTTGGAGGCAAGAATATTATTCAAATTTTCCTGTATCTGCATTAAGATGATATCGGGATTATCTCTAGCTTACCTTTTTCCTCATTTTGTGTTGCAAAGACCATTAAGAGAAACTAGAAACTTCTGCTTATTTGCTTATCCAAAAATTAATGGGTGTAGATATAAGACCTTCTTAGATAGGACCCTAGCATTTCAAGCTGGTAGGCAACAATCTTGGTTAGGTAAATATATTCAGCAAGCTATGTTATCCTATTGCAGTTTTGGGAAATTAATTAAAACCACTTTGTTCGATAAGTTTATTACTTAATGAGAGTTTTATTATTGAAATTCTATTTTACAAATATTTGTATTTTTTACTGTATTATTGTATTTTGCTGATTACCCAGCTCATTTTAGTGTAAACCGCATAGAACTTTTGGTTATGGCGGTATAAAAGAACAAAGTTTTTATTATTATTATTATTATTATTAATGCTCGAAGTATGGGAAACAATATTCTGGATCTAGATACTGTGATGGAAGAAGAGGGGTTGGATATAGTGGTGATCAAGGAGACGTGGTTCATGGAGAACCATGACTGGGATGTAGTTATACCGGACTATAATCTGTTCATGAAAGACAGGGTAGGAAGAAAAGGAGGAGGAGGAGCGTGATATGTTATAGATCATATTAAAGCCACACAATTGCAGGGTCTGCATGGCAAGGAAGAGGGCACTGTGGATTGATTTGGAAAGAGGGAATGGTGAATATATTTACATTGGTGTGATATACAGGCCTCCTTCACAGATTGAAGAAGTAGATAGAGATTTAATAGTAGACATTCAGAATATATCTAAAAACGGGAAGTCTTACTAATAGGTGATTTTTAAATGCCGGATGTTGATTGGGGTATCCCTATTGCGGGGTCTTCTAGAAGTAGGGAGATTCTACATTCTCTACAAGGAGAACTGTTTCAGCAGTTGGTAATGGAACCCACGCGGTATGGGGTCATACTGGACTTAGTGCTTACAAATGGGGAAAGTATTTCTGATGTTACAGTGGGTGATCATCTGGCATCTAGTGATCACTGCATGGTACAGTTTAATATTAAGATGGCTATAGAGAGGGCTCATTCAAAAGCAAAGGTTCTAGACTTTAAAAAAACTAACTTTGTTCAGATGGGGGTTTACGTCAAAGAATTGTTGTGTGTCTGGAAGGAGTGGAAATGCGGTGGGCAAAACTGAAAGGAGCGATTGTAAGGGCGACAAACCTATTTGTGAGCCAAGTAAGTACAAGTAAGAGAAAAAGAAGGCTGCTTTGGTTCTCAAAAGTAGTAGCTGAGAAGGTAAGGAATAAGAGGTTAGCTTTCATATACTACAAAAGATCGCAGAAAGAGGAAGACAGGCAAAAATATCTGGAAAAGTTAAGAAAGGCTGGTCATGTAGTCAGGAAAACAAAGATGCAAATGGAAGAAAAAAATAGCTGACAGTAAAACAGGGAGCAAAGACATTTTTTAGATATATACAAAGCTATTAATGAAGAAAGCCCAACCTACTGGAACAACCGACTAACCCAACCAGGCACAGGAGAACCCACTCACTATTCACACACCCACCAACCAAAAATGTCAAAAGAGGAAAACTATATGACAACCTAATGGCCACCAAAGCAGCTAAACTAGACAGACAAATCACCAATCTGCTATCTTCGACCACAGACTACAAAACCTTCAAAAAGAAACTAAAACACTACTCTTCAAAAAACACATAAAACCTGTTTAACACGACCAGTTCCTTCCCTATCTCCACCTACCACATACTCCACCCATATCTAATCTAAAATGTTTCTAATTATCCAACATGTTGCTTCTTAAGTTCTCAACAATTCTTATGTAATTCTTAAGTTCTCGACAATTCTTATGTAATGCTTACAATTCTTATGTAATGTTACAACTCTTGTAACCTCCTGACAACTCTTGTGTAATTCGCCTTGAATCGCAAGGTAATGGCGGAATAGAAATCACTAATGTAATGTAATGTAATATATTAGTAATGGGAAGAAGTGCAAAAGTGTCATTGTGAGACTCAAAGATGAAGGGGAGGAATATTTAGAAGCTGATAAAGAAAAGGCCGAATTGCTTAACAAATATTTCTGTTCTGTGTTCACGGCTGAAGTGCTGGAAGCGGGACCGCAGAAGATGGATGGAAGAGTAATAGACCTTGATCGATTTTCAGAGGGTTGTGTTCGTGAGGAGCTAACTAAAATAAAGGTAGATAAAGCGATAGGGTCGGATGGTGTACATCCGAGGGTGCTGAAGAAACTTAGGGAAGTTCTGGTAGCTCCACTGACTGACCTTTTCAATGCATCTCTAGAGTTGGGAGTGGTACCGGAGGACTGGAGAAGGGCGGATATGGTCCATTTCCACAAAAATGGAAGGAAGAAGTAGGGAATTACAGGCCGGTAAGTCTGACTTCTGTGGTAAGCAAATTAATGGAAACGCTTTTAAAACAGAGAATGGTCAAGTTTCTGGAATCCTGTGGATTACAGGACTGGAGGCAACATGGATTCACTAGAGGTAGGTCTTGTCAGACAAATCTGATCAATAAACTGAGTGCCCTTTGGGATGGGTCCCAAAGAGACAGGCTGGGTAAGGAACTGGTTGAGTGGAAATGGTTGAGTGGTTGAGGGTAGTGATCAATGGAGATCGCTCTGGGGAAAGGGATATTACCAGTTGTGTGCCTCAAGGTTTTCTTCTTGGGCCTGTTCTTTTTAACATTTTTATAAATGATATTGCTGAAGGGTTGTTGGGTAAGATTTGCCTCTTTGCAGATGATATGAAAATCTGCAATAGAGTAGACACACCGGATGGTGTGAATAACATGAAGAAAGACCTGGCGAAGCTTGAAGAATGGTCTGAAATTTGGCAGCTAAAATTTAATTCTAAGAAATGCAAGGTCATGCATTTGGGCTGCAAAAACCCAAGGGAAACGGTACAGTTTAGGGGTGAAGAACTTATGTGCACGACTGAAGAGCAGGACTTGGGTGTGATTGTATGTGATGAGGTTGAAAAGGTAAGGCAAAAGCTAGAAGGATGCTAGATTGCATAGGGAGAGGTATGGCCAATAGGAAAAAGGAGGTATTGATGCTTCTGTATAAGACTCTGGTGAGACCTCATTTAGAATACTGTGTACAATTCTGGAGGCCGCACCTTCAAAAAGATATAAAAAGGAGGGAGTCAGTCCAGAGGAAGGCTACTAAAATGGTGTGTGGTCTTTGTGATAAAGTGTTTGGGGACAGACTTAAAGATCTCAATCTGTACACTTTGGAGGAAAGGCAGGAGAGGGGACATATGATAGAGACGTTTAAATACCTACGTAACATAAATGTGCATGAGTCGAGTCTCTTTCATTTGAAAGGAAACTCTGCAATAAAAGGGCATAGGATGAATTTAAGAGGTGATAGGCTCCAGAGTAATCTGAGGAAATACTTTTTTACAGAAAGAGTGGTAGATGCCTAGAACAGTCTCCCGGAAGAGGTTGTGGAAACAGAGACTGTGTCTGAATTCAAGAGGGCCTGGGATAGGCACGTGGGTTCTCACAGAGAGAGAGAGAGAGAGAGAGAAAGAGATAATGGTTACTGTGGATGGGTAGACTAGATGGGCCATTTGGCCTTTATCTGCCGTCATGTTTCTATGAAAAGAAGCTCTGGAATTAGAGGGCATAGGATGGCGTTAAGAGGTAATCTAAGGAAATACTCAGGAGTAATCTAAGGAAATACTTTTTTACAGAAAGGGTGGTAAGATGCATGGAACAGTCTCCCGGAAGAGGTGGTGGAGACAGAAACTGTCTGAATTTAAGAAAGTCTGGGATAAGCACGTGGGATCTCTTAGAGAGAAAGAGATAATAGTTATTGCAGATGGGCAGACTTGATAGGCCATTAGGCCTTTATCTTCCATCATGTTTCTATGTGGTTACTGACTTGAGCACCATTACTTAGTATAAAGTTATTATATGCCCCATCAACAACAATTGCATTAAGCAGTAGTAAACCTAATAAGGCCAGGTGGTAGATCCATAGCCATTTCATCTTAAAGTTTTTAGGTGAACAGCTTTTGGGATTATGTAATACAGAGTTGTAAGGTTAACCACTGCAACTGTTCTCAATTACTAGCAACGTCACCCAATTAAAATAATATTAATATTGGCATGCAATTAAGAGAGTGGACGGTTTTAGGTAGAGCAAAAAGTAATCTCTCTCTAGGGTAACACCAAATTAATGGGATCATTTCCCTCTATTAGCACCACAAAGTAATCACATAGTTACTATGCTGGGCACTGGTGGTGAATTATGAAGGTAGTAGATGCATTTGGTGCTCTTTCTGTTCTAATTCAAGTTTGGTTCTGTGCTTAGACCTCCTTGGTCTGCACAAAGGACCCTTTGGCGAGGTCCATCTGTGGGAGAAGCCCACCTGTTTGGCGGCCCTTTAAGAATGGAAAATGGTAGCCCCCTTCCTCCTTACCCTGTTGGATAAAGAAAGTAGCTGGATTCCCTTTTTGGCAGTCCTTTAAGAGCAGAAGAAAAGCCTGATCTGGGAGGGGGTGGGGTTAATCACTAATGATCTCCCATACAGCAGGTCTGGTGGTGTAAGGAGGGAAAATGGCAGTTTCCTTATCCTTCTTTATTATAGAGCATGAACTCTCAGCTGGACCTCTACCTAAGGGGATGGCCTGGACTGCAAAAAGAAGACATGAACTCCCAAGGCCCCTCATCCTATGAGAAGGGAAAAGTCCTCTTGAGACACTCTAGAGAAGTGATTCTTAACCTTTTTTTGAGTCATGGACCCCTTTAAGAATCTGATAAAAGCTACTGACCCCCTTCCCCAGAAATATTCACATAAACACAACTTTGAATGCAATGAATATAATGTACTTTATTTATCAAGAACCACTCATTATAATTATGAAATACAATCTTCTTGTGCAAATTAAAACAGATCTACTACTACTACATCTACTCTCTCGTTACCTGCGAGAAAAAATCAACAGTACCGAGCTGTATAGTGAATATAAATGTTAATTTTTATCCGACGCTCAGAGACCCCCCTGAAACCCACCCATGGTCCCCAGGTTAAGAACCCCTGCTCTAGGGCCATTCAGATAGCAGCTCTGCACAGAACAGGAGCATAGGAAGATCGTTTCTACCCTTGTTCACTATTGGACCACCAAAGATTTTAAAGGTATAATTTTTACTAATCAGGGAGGTGGGGGATGAGAATTGTTAGTGTCGGCCAGAACAATCCCTCCTGTCCCAGCCCACCACTGGACCCTAAGTTCTTACGGCAGGCATAGATTAGAAAAAGAAGATAACTGCTTGGTAGGTGGGAAAGTAAAAGCAAAGCTGGAGAATGTGTTTGGGTAGGAAAGATGGATAGATTAATTAGACCTGCTGGTCTTTACCATTAGTTTCTCTATTGCTATGAAAATGGAGGAAAAAGGCAATTTACCGTAAAGAGTTGGCTTGAATGGGTGATGTTGCTGTGGTTGCCAGTTCCTTTCTGTTACCTCTCATTACAGGAGATGTTGCTGCATCCTTTCTAGATCCTGTAGCAAAGAAATAATAAATGTGGTCAACA
Source organism: Geotrypetes seraphini (assembly GCF_902459505.1). Taxonomy (NCBI): domain Eukaryota; kingdom Metazoa; phylum Chordata; class Amphibia; order Gymnophiona; family Dermophiidae; genus Geotrypetes; species Geotrypetes seraphini. The sequence continues at coordinate 104,522,118 of NC_047084.1, forward strand.
AGGGATTGAGATGGCGAAATTTTAGCAACAGTGACTTCTACTGTATTTTGTAGTTGTATTTTGTCTGTTTCTCTGTTCCAAAATGCAATACATGTTCAGTTGCTATGCATAGCTGGTCTAATTAATAATAATAATAATTTTATTCTTATATACCGCCAAAGCCAAGGAAGTTCGAGGCAGTTTACAGCAAGAAGCGCTGGACAATCAGCGAAGAGGTTACAATCAAAGTCAACAATACAATCTTACATAATGAAAGAATTGCAAAACTATATAGTTCTAATTAAAGAGATTTCATATTACATTATCCAACATTTATCTCTATACATTGATAATTCAAAATAAGAAGCAAAGCAGTAGGGCACTGCATTAGTCTACCTTCATAAAAATCACTTCTTTCAATTGTTTGAAATCAAGCTATACAATAGCAATCGTTTTACTATAAAAGGGGTCTCTAAATGTGTTTGATGATTAGCACCTAAAAAGGGGGTCTGTTCTTTGCACTCTCTCCACTTGTGTTGATCCATGAGTGGTCTCATTTCAGGTGGCATATGGTTAGTTACTTACTCTCTTTGATTATATCACTGTATAAGAGGAGTTTATAGTTTTATATCATATAATATTGGTTTAGAGTACCTATAAGACATCACTTTTATCCTAAGAGGCAGCATAATACAAGCAAATTCCTAATTTGGACTATTTTCACAGTTTTACTAATTGATTTTCAAGCAGAATATTTTTATACTATCATCCCTAATCAAAGGAAAAATTTAGTTTTACCTGATAACTTTCTTTCCATGTGACAAACCAGCCCAGCCCAGCTCAAATGCATGGGCTTTGCACTCTGCCACCAAATGGAGATAAAGAATAGCTAGAACTCTAATAGCACCTTGTTTAGAATCCCATAAAGCCTCTTTCTTTCTTGTATTTCTGTAACAGACTAAATATAACAACCTTCATCCTCTCTTATAAGCAAGAGATTCAATCAACATAAACCTCCTGAACAAATAGGCTGAAACACACTGAGACCAGAACCTGAACTAAAAGTAGCTGCAGACACTGATAAGTTAGACAAATAAAAATTCTGACGATACTTCAGGTGAGTACCTGGTAAAACTCACAGAAAGAATTAACAGTTGAGAATAAAATTTTCTTTCCTATTTGTCCCACCAGACCACCCAAAATTAACCTCAAACCAAGGCGGAACCTGTGCCACCCTTTAGAATGTCTGCCTCAAAAGCAGCATTATGCCTGGCCTGGACATCTGAATGGTAATGCTAGCAAAGAAGTGCAAGGATGATGAAATAGCCCTGCTTGTACTACAATATTGGAGAAAAAAAATAATGCATTTCCTTTTTACTGAACATAATACAAAGACATATGTGATGCACCCTTTCCAAAGCTAACATATTCTACTTAAATTCAGAATACAGCATTTTTTCCTACCTCTGCTGCCTGATAATTTTATTTTCTAAGCACATTGGTCAGTTGCTCATTTCTGCTGTCCTGTCTTCTGCTCTCTTTCCAGTATGTTCTGTTCATTTGTCCTTTCTCCAATTTTCACCTTTTTACATTCCCTCACTTCCCTTCCAACTTTATGGCCCAGCATTTTCATGTCTGTTCTTCTAATCTAATCTTTGGTTTATAAACCGGGTCATCTCTCATCAGAGCTCGACTCGGTTTACAAATAGTCAAGAGACTAGAGTGTACATAAATGATGTAGAATAGAGTAGAGTGTTTAAATTAGAAACTATCATAAAATAGAACTTGCATTGTTATCGGTTAGTGGATTCTGTAGGTAAACTTTTAAAAATACTGTGAAAAAGCAAAGTTTTTAAGGTTTTCCGAAATAATTGTAGTTGGTCTATCGTTCTAATAGGACCTGGTAGTCCGTTCTTCCTTCTCCATTATCCCAATGGTCCAGCAGGTCCATGTCCTCTCTTCCTCCACTACCTTCTAGCTTTGTATCCCCCCTCGCTTTCCATTCTTATAGTCCATTTCCTCTTGCTTATTTTCATAAGCTCTAATTAGAACCACTCATATATGATTTGTTCCCAATTTAATAGTAGCACACCAAAAGGTGAAAACCAAGAAACTTCAAATGAGGCACTGAAAAAAGCTTAGCTTCAAGCCACTCTATGAATACAGACAAATGGTTGCATTGATAGAAAACATTTGAAGCAGAGTCTGTGCCAAAAAAACCTCTACTGTAGAGTCTGAAGCAGTAGAGAACAAAGGAGCAAAGCAAATGGATCTCATACATGAAAACCATGAGGGAAAATAACTGCAATGTGGCACTCGACTCCAAAAAGGAAAAGATACATTCCTGGAAGGACGAGAAAAAATCTCAAGTTTATTATTTCACCATTTCCACAAGTGAAAATTAATTCATCAAAACAAAAAGCCCTTCAAAGAAAACCAGCCCTAGAACTTTGCTGAAAAGTAACAGCTTTCTCCAGCTTCAATTGATTGGTCCAGCAAATACAAAGCTGAAGTGTTATACAATGACTATTAGGATTCACAGAGCACAACAGAAAGTGCCGAAATGTCACAGGACTATACAGCAAAAGTAATGGGTCCTGAACCCCTGTTAGTCAAAAATGATTTTGTCTCAAATTAGAAATTGATTTTTTGGACACAAACCCTTTACTGTTTTCCAGTTTTTGTCGCTGTGCCATGGAGGAGATTAACCTCAGCCACTGTTACCTCTTCAGAAGTTTCTTGGCTGAAACTGCTTTTTAAGGAGAGTACAGTCTTAACTAATAAAAGAAGTTATTTGTTCCTTTGAGAGCGGCAGCACATTTCCCCTATTTTGTCTTGTATTTTTATGCTGACAAAGAGTGCAACAAGGTCCAGAAGTTAAAAAAAAAGAAGGTTTTCTTTAGCTGGTAAATGAAATAGAAGGATTATGGTAGGGAGCTTACTGTAAAAGCTTCTATATCTCTGTACAATCTGATTACTTCTCTACTATATCAGTGATTCCCAACCCTGTCCTGGAGGAACACCAGGCCAATCGGGTTTTCAGGCTAGCCCTAATGAATATGCATGAGAGAGATTTGCATATGATGGAAGTGATAGGCATGCAAATTTGCTTCATGCATATTCATTAGGGCTAGCCTGAAAACCCAATTGGCCTGGTGTTCCTCCAGGACAGGGTTGGGAACCACTGGACTATATAAACCGGAGATACTAAGACAAACACAATAATAATAATAATAACAGCTTATATACCGCAATACCGTGAAGTTCTATGCGGTTTACAAAAGATTAAGCAAAGGTACAAATTGACTGACTTCAAGAGGGGAAGAAGAAAGAGAAGTCATTAGACAGGAAATTCATTGTTGAGGAGAAAAGTGATCAAAAGGACAAAACACAAACTACACAGCTTTATTATAACTACATTTAGGGGTCCTTTTATCAAGCTGCGGTAGGGGTTTAACACGCGTTCAACTGCCTGCCGCGCTAGCAACTAGCGCCTGCACTGAGCAGGCGTTAGTTTTTTAGCCGGCCGCAGGGGTTAGCGCGTGATTAAATGTCCGACGGGCTAACCCCGCTAGTGCGGCTTGATAAAAGGACCAATGTTCCCTCTAAGGATTGATGAGGTGTGTGCAAAAAAAAATATGCATGAGCGACAAGTTACATACTCCACAAATTTATGAGCGGGCGCGGAGGACGCATTTTTAAACAAATGTAGTTTATCCTTGTACTCCTTATGTAATTTTAATCATCTATGGATATGTTTGTATGTTTATTGTTCAAATGGTTTTATTTATTTCCCCAAATTTATTTTTGTTATACGCATTGAAAATATTTGATATTGCGTTTAAATCAAAATCTCAATAAACTTGAAACGAGTGCCCGTGAGATTGTGGGAGGGTTAAATACTCAAAACTTAGAAAAATAACAATTTACTTAAAGTTTTTGCTACACCAGCTTTCTGGTATCTTTACATACAGTGGCGTACCTAGCATATGTAACACCCGGGGCACATCATTTTTTGGCACACACACACCCATCTGTAAGAAAAACATGATTTTTAGTAACAAACCACACGTCACACATGAGTACCTAGGAAAAGGCAGCATCTTACATATTGCAGTGAGCAGTACATCAATACACCCATTGTAAAACTAAACAAGCCAGACCAGCACAGATCAATCCTACACCGTCAATCCTAACAGAAAACCATGTCTTTCGAACACACAGAACACAGAAAACACCTTCGCCTAGTATGGAATATGTCATCACAAACTAACCCCTCACCCTTTTACAAAACTGTAGTGTGGATTTTAGCCACGGTGGTAACAGCCCTGACGCTCATAGAATTCTGAGCATCAGAGCTGCTACCACCACGGCTGGCGCTAAAAAACGCTCCACAGTTTTTTAAAAGGGTGGATAAAATAGAAATACACAGTTTCAACGCTCTAGCTCAGAGGTGCCCAAACTTTTTGAGCTTGTGAGCTACTTTAAAATGACCAAGTCAAAATGATCTACCAACAATAAAATTAAAAAACACAAAGCACACTATACGCTGAGAAAATGTTAATTATCATTCCTATTCTGGGGTTTTTTCAAAGAGGTCAAGGCAGATGACTCTATGCATTGTCACCTCAGTAACAACCATACAAAAATAGACAAATATACCCCCCATCCTTTTTATTAAACCACAATAACAGTTTTTAGCACAGGGAACTGCGCTAAATGCCCAGCGCTGCTCCCAACGCTCATAGGCTCCCTGCGCTAAAAAACACTATTGCGATTTAGTAAAAGGGGGCCATAGTGCAAAATATAGACAGCAGATATAAATTCAGACACATTTTGATCACTAAATTTAAAATAAAATCATTTTTCCTACCTTGTCTAGTGATTCCATGAGTCTCTGGTTGCACTTTAATCTTCTGACTGTGCATCCAATCTTTCTTCCCTTCTTTCAGCCTGTATGCTTCCTCTCCTCCAGACCTCATTCCCTCCCCTAACTTTTTCTTCCTCTCTCCTTGCCCTTTCTTTCGTTTCCTCTTGATTCCCCCTTTCTTTTTTTCTGTTTCCCTTCTGTCTCCCTGCCTGCCCCCTTTCTTTCTCCCTACCCTCCACAAAGCCACTGCTGCCACCATCGGGGAAAACAGGCCTCAAAGCCACTGCCGCGACTGCACCAAGCTCTCTCTGCGTCCCACCAGGCCAACCAGCAATCCCCCGACGTCAATTCTGCCTTCAGAGAGGAAGTCGGGCCTTATCCAATCAGGAGCTGCATGTCAAAGCAGCTCCTGATTGAATAAGACCCGGCTTCTTGCAAGAAGAGGCGGTCGGAGCGTACGCGAGTCCGGCTGCCTCTCCTTGTTGGCGTGTGTGCGCTGTGACGAGAAACTTGTGCGCTGCGAAGTAATATTTTGTGCGCCAGCGCACACCAGCGCAGCTTAGCGGGAACACTGAAAAGGACCCCCTTAGTTATACTGTACAATTGATAGAAAACAAATGTTTAAAATGATCAATAGCTCCCCATCAAAGATCCAATAATAAAATTATACTTAATTAAAAATACAGCTATGCTTTCATTAGACTGTTTAGTGTTTCATTTAAGTACCTATGTTTAGGTGGGAATTCAGCTGAAATTAGGAACTGATGTTTTGGGTTGAAAATTTTGAACATTTAGGTTTCTAAAACTCAGAACCTTAAATGCCTCACAAATTACAGGGCCCTAATTTAGGTGCTTAGGGGGAATTCTATAAGCAGGTGCACCTCGATGCCACAGAATGAGAACCTATTTTATAATGGCTTCTGGGCACCCAGATATTAAAGTTACTTACCTGTAGCAGGTGTTCACAGAGGACTGCAGGATAAATAGTCTTATATATGCGTGGCAAACAATTAAAGATCTGGGATGATGCTTGCCGTTCTCTTCTTGACAAAATAGCTCCCATGACAACCCGTACCATTTCTTCGAAAAAGCAAAAGAATCCCTGGTTCAACTCTTCTCTACTTCTTCTTAAGCGCCAATTGCGCTCCTTGGAACGTAAATTGCAAACCAACCCTACATTATTAAACCTTAATAAATTCAAGGAACACTCAAAATACTACAAACAATCAATAAACATGGACAAGAGAACATATTATAAGAAATGTATTTCAAAAGCAAAACATTCTGCGGCCCTATTCGCCATTCTTAAAAAACTGACACAATTTAAGCAGAAACAAACTTTCATCAACTCTTTGACTCCCTCAGCTGAAAACTTAGCAAATTTCTTCCAAGAGAAAATTCACACTATTAGAAAAGACATTAAAAACAAATCCCGAAATATCTACCGTTTGAAGGACAGTACCCCAAACCACTTGTGTTCAACATGTTCACGTTTTTCTCTTTCTTCTTTAAATGGTATTCTGCGCATCATGCAATCGCTAACTCCCAAAGGATCAAGCTGTGATACAATTCCCCCATTCATTTTGAAACAATACTTTTTGATTTTTGGCCTTTTTATACTTAAACTAATACACAAAAGTCTTACCATAGTGACTATGCCCACAGTTTGGAAACATTCTATTATCTACCCTATGATCAAAAACACCAAAGAAAGTATTCAAGACTGCTCCTATTATAGGCCAATTTCAAACCTCCTATTCCTTGCAAAACTAACGGAAAAAAATCATATTTAACCAAATTTCAGACTATTTCAAAAAAACTCAAGCTCTCCACCCTAATCAAACTGGCTTTCGAAAAAAATCACTCTACAGAGTATGCACTAATAGGCTTAACCACATCCATGTACAATACTTTCTGGATCAACATAAATCGGTTATTCTTGTTTCTTTAGATCTGTCAGCTGCATTTGATACAATAGATCACCAACTCCTAGTTCAAAGGCTAGCTGCGGCAGGGATCTCTGAACAAGTCCTTGAGTGGTTTACCTCTTATTTCACAAACCGCACTTCCATTGTCTCTTTCAATAACTCCACTTCGTCAGTTATCCAAAATAACTTTGGCATCTCTCAAAGATCTATACGGTCCCCTTTACTCTTTAATATCTAACTGGCCCCTTTATTGACACTTTGCTAAATCTATTGGTCTTACCACCTACACCCACACAGACAATATTCAGATCATCCATCCTATCGATGCCTCCGGCCTCAATGACATTAATCTCATTAATTCAAAATTAGTCAATGGCTTCACGAAAATATGTTGTCACTTAGTATATTCAAAACAAAGGGCTCCTTTTACGAAGGTGCGTTAAGCGTTTTAGCGCACGCACCGGATTAGCCTGCTCGAAAGGATGCGGTAGCAGCTAGCACGCGTGGCAATTTAGCGCACGCTATTCTGCGCGTTAAGGCCCTAACACGCCTTTGAAAAAGGAGCCCAAAATGTCCTCCTATCGCCATTAACGATGCTCCAATTATTTCTGTTAGTGCTGTTAAAATCCTGTGAGTAATAATAGATAGTAACCTGTCTTACCGTCCACAAATTAGTGCAGTAGTAAAGAATTTTTTCTTCAAATTTAGGTTGAATAGATTTCTTGCGAATATTCTGGACCCCCCAATCTCTTAACATTCTAATTCACTCTCTCATCATATCCAAGCTCGACTACTGTAATGCACTGTATAAAGATATCTGACAAAAAGACATCCGTCGCCTACAACTGATACAAAATACTGCCACAAAAATGATCACAAATATGAAAAAATTAGATCACGTCACCCCCTTACTAAAAAGCACGCACTGGCTGCCAATCCCACACTGAATCGTATATAAAATAGCTATTGTCTCTTTCAAGTCCCAAAATACTAAAGAACCAGCCTTCATTCATAAGCTCCTTATTCCACATGATTCTTCAAAAGTCCTAAGATCCTCCTCTCAACATCTCCTTCATATACCGTCCTTGAAAATCATTAGTACGCGTCGGGCCTCTTCATTTGCAATTACACCCCCACAGTATGGAACTCCTTACCACCTCATAGTAGGGCTGAACAAAATTTAGATAAATTTAAGGGAAATCTAAAATGCTTCCTCTTCCAAGACGCATATGATTGCTGAATAGGTTTCGTGACCACCTGGGTTGTTTAATAATCTGATCTCCCTAGCTTACCTACTGTTTTTTACCCTCTATGTCTTCTTTACTTTAAAATTATAGTTCTCCCCACTTTCCTTTCGTTTTTATGTTTGTCAAGTATTGTCTAGTCCAGTGTTTTTCAACCTTTTTTGGGCAAAGGCACACTTGTTTCATGAAAAAAATCACGAGGCACACCACCATTAGAAAATGTTAAAAAATTTAACTCTCTGCTTATATTGACTATATATAAAGTAATTCTCTTGAATAGGAATCAAATAAACACAAAGAAAGTATTTTATAATTACTTTATTACGAAATAAAAATTATAAAAATTATAAAATACTTTATTCAGTGCGAAACCTGGGCCTGTTTGGCTGAACACAAAGCTGATATTCTGGCTGGAATCGAAGAAAGACACACACGTAGCTCTTCGTCAACAGCTCTCAGTCTCTCTCTGTATTTGGTTTTTATAGCATACAAAAATAGACAAATATACCCTCCATCCTTTTTATTAAACCACAATAGCAGTTTTTAGCGCAGGGAGCTCGCTGAATGTCCAGCGCTGCTCTTGACGCTCATAGGCTCCCTGCGCTAAAAACCACTATTGCGGTTTAGTAAAAGGGGACCATATTGTAAAATATAGACAGCAGATATAAATTCAGAACTGTGCATAGTAAGTGAAGGGAAGTTTTCATCTCTGGGAATTTACCCAGTTAACTATTAAGTTATTTGGGCAAATTCCTTTGAAAACTGTGGTAAAACTGCCTCCACTTTGCTAAATTTAAAATAAAATCATTTTTCCTACCTTGTCTGGTGATTTCTGGTTGCACTTTCTTCTTCTGACTGTGCATCCAATCTTTCTTCCCTTCTATCAGCCTGTATGCTTTCTCTCCTCCACACCTCATTCCCTCCCCCAACTTTTTCTTCCTCTCTCCCTGACCTTTCTTTCTTTTTTTCTGTTTCTCTTCTTTCCTTCCGTTTCCCTGCCTGCCCCCTTTCTTTCTTTCTCCCTGCCGTTCCCCAAGCCACTGCCACTGCCACTGCCGCTGCCATCGGGGAACAGGACCCACCAATGGATAACAGGCCCCAAAGCCGACGCGGACGCATGCTCTCCCTGACGTCAATTGTGCAATCGGAGAGGAAGTTCCGCCCAGCCAGGCAGCGATTGGCTGGCCCGAACTTCCTCTCCAACTACAGAATTGACGTCGGGGAGAAGAAGACTTATCGGCTCGATAGATTAGATCGCCAAGACAAAGTGAGTCCTGGGTGATCGACTCACTTTGCCTTGGCGAGCTACTGACGCCCCTGCCTCGGGCCCCCTGTCAGCTCCGGGCCCGGCGGCCCTGCGGCACACCAGGCAACATCTCGCGGCACACTAGTGTGCCGCGGAACAGCGGTTGAAAAACACTGGTCTAGTCGGTACTTATCTGTTTAATGTTTCCTCCTTTTTTAAATTGTAAAACGCCTAGAATTTACGATTAGCATTTTATCAAAATGTTAATAAACTTGAAACTTGACTTCATCCGATGGAGCCTGCATGGGAATGTTCGGTTTGGTTTACAATTTTTTAGAATGTTACACTGTGCATGTAGGTATGTCTTTCCAACTTCCACTGTCATGTGAGATCTAGCCAGTCAAATTTATAAGCTGATAGAACTCAACTCCAATAGGTGTTCCTAGACAAGTGGTACATTCAGTGTTTGGAATGTCTGCTCTCTTCAAGGCTGATTCTAATTATGGAATGATTCATAAGCTGCACCATGTCAAAATCAAGGCTTGAATGCACCTGTATATGAAATCAAGCATTTTTGCTTGAAGAATTGGAAAAATATCAAATTTTGCTACATCTGACATTGAAGCTTTTGCAGGTGTGTATCTGTACAGCTATGGGCTAATTTAGGGATCCACATATATATTATAAAAGCCCAAACAGATCAGCCATGGCCTTTTTGTCCTCCAGGAGGGGAACAGGTATCTCCTTAGACATCTTTTGATATTTAGTACTGAGGATGAAAACAATGAATGATTGCCTATATGCTGCTCTGTAAAAGCCCTAACACTTTTCACCTGTTGTGGCTCAGTTTAACACCTTCATCCAGAAACCTCAACAATATTGCAGGAGAATAATGCTGTCCTCAGCAACAAAACAAGGATCACAGAGATATAGGTCTCCTTAGATTTTTGTTTATTATTTTATGAGTAGATAAGCTGAAGATTTACTTTTAGAAAAAATATCTTAACCAAGTGTATAGATATAATAAGAAAAGGTTTGAAGAGACGATAAAGGAAAATAAAAAGATCAGTGGGCTTGATTATCTGCCTAGGCTTTCAGTAGAGGGAAATAACATTTCTTCAGGGTCATGAACCCAATTCTTCCTTTGGGACACAAATATTGACAATAATAGTGCTTTATGAGTCAAACTACAAGAGAAGCAGCTCAAAATGGCTTAACGCAATAGCTGTCTGGTCCTTCATCAACCTAGCTTACCACATTATGGGAGTAATTTTATAAAGCATTTACCACATGTAAAGCATGTTTTATACTGTACATATAAAAGGGCTCTAAGACTGCAAAGCTAAATATGAGAACAAAAGTACATGCACTGACAAGATAGGGCAGAAGAAAGATGCAGAGATGAGGACCCAGTGTTGAACCATGTGGGATTCAAAAAGGAGGGAGCTGGTAGGGGAGAAAGGCTGAGAAAAGGGTTCTGAAAAGAGAGAAGATCAGGTTGCGGAGAAGAAGCATTAAGGGATGAAGAAAGAAATGCAAGTGACAGAAGGAACGCAGGTAAGGCTGATAGTGGAGAACCGGTGGACATAATATACTTGGCCTTCCAGAAAGCGTTCGACAAGGTTTCACATGAGAGACTTCTCAGAAAACTACAAAGCCATGGAATAGAGGGAGATATACTAAGATGGATAGGCAATTGGCTGGAGAACAGGAAGCAGAGAGTGGGCATAAATGGAAAATTTTCGGACTGGGAGAAAGTGACTAGCGGTGTGCCCCAGGGCTCGGTACTTGGGCCCATCTTATTTAATATTTTCATCAATGACCTAGAAGAAAGAACATCCAGTGAGATCATCAAGTTTGCAGATGACACAAAGCTATGCTGGACAATCAGATCGCAGAAGGATAGCGAGGAACTCCAGAGTGACTTGTGTCAGTTAGAGAAATGGGCAGAGAAATGGCAGATGAAGTTTAATGTGGAAAAGTGCAAAGTAATGCATTTAGGCAGAAAGAACAAGGAACACGAGTATAGAATGTCAGGTGCAACTCTGGGTAAGAGCGAACAAGAAAAGGACCTGGGTGTACTTGTGACAAACCCAGCACCAGCTCTAGTTTTGACCCTGGAAAGATCCGGTGCAGAAGAGCTGACCAGGTTGATTCTGGCGGTCAACTTGAGGCTGACCTCTCTTGCCCCTATAATCAGAGCAATAATGGTATGGAACAGAGGCAGGCAGACTGGCAACAGCAGCCTCCGGGCTATAGGGCAGCTAGAGAAGCCACAAGGTATTTAGCTGCACCGAGTAAACCCAGGCAGAGAAAGACTGCTTTGAAACCAAAGCCCATCCCCAGCTACAGGCTGAAGGGGATTGGCTCTGAGCTGCTTAAGAGCAGGCTGAAGCAAGCAGCAGGAGGAGGAGGAGGAGCGAGTGACCAGGGAGAGTCACTCCCACAGCCCAAGGCAGTGCAGGATCCGTGGAGCCAAGCAGCAGAGCCAACAGTTTCAGATTGGCCTATGCAGGAGGTGGAAGAAATCTTCCCTACCTCAGACTTCCAGATTGCTGACTGTGTGGAAGGAATGGAGGTTCAAGCTACTGGCCCTATGATAGAGAGCCAGACAGAATGCATGGACATTGAATGAAAGGAAGTGAGTAACTGTGAAGCAATTAGTGGGGTTTTTTTTTTCTGTCTTCTTGTGCTTTCTTTCTGTGCAAGAAAAGCCTGAAGAATTTGCTATGTGTTTGGGCTTTATTATTATTTTTGGTTTAAGTACAATACTTACCTGAATACTGACCACTGGATTTACTTAAAGCCAAGTTTGAGCAACAGAACCTAAGGGTTGAATATTTAAGTTTATTTTTGAACTGTGAAAATCCTGCTGTGGCTCCCGTTCCTGGGAAGATAATTAGCTTATCTTCCTCAGCTGTTTTTGCCTTCCATGAAGTAGCTGAAGAAACGCTGGGCTATTTGCAAAGCTGTGCTGAGCAAGGCTGTGCTGTGGCTTACTGCCTAATGAGGTATCTAATATTGTTTGTAACAAGGGTTTGTTCTGAACGTTGCCTGACTGCTGAAAGACAGCTGTTTCATGCCTCTAACAAATATTGCTGGGAGAGAATTTAAATTGTGTTTGAACACCATTATAAAGTGCATTTCTGAATCAGAGTACAAGATCTCAGGCAAAACCTTTTCTTTATTTTTGCAATGGACTTTGTTTTTAATGAAATGCTACAGTGACTTTGTTTTATGTTGCACCTTTTTGACCGCTGAGGCCAGAATAAACATCTTATTCTTGCTTGAAGAACGTGGTTTGACTGGTGGTGTTTTGAAAACCCCTACTTACCCTTGTTCTCCCAAGCCTAGGCAGTTGCCCAGTGCCTACCGAAAAAGTCCTGAAGATACCCCTGGTTAAAGGGGACACGCCAGAATTGCAGGGTTTGTCACTGGATAGCTCCGCTCTGAGGAGTGTTTGTGACAACTGATAGATAGGATCCTGAAACCGTCGGCACAATGCACGTCAGCGGCAAAGAAAGCAAATAGAATGTTAGGCACGATAAAGAAAGGAATCACGAGTAGATCGGAGAATGTTATAATGCCGCTTTATACAGCGATGGTGAGACCACGCTTGGAATACTGTGTCCAACATTGGCCTCCCAACCTAAAGAAGGATATAAAACTGCTGGAGAGGGTGAAGAGACGAGCAACAAAGCTAGTTAAAGGTATGGAGAACTTGGAATATGAGGAACGACTTAAGAGATTGGGATTGTTCTCCCTTGAGAAGAGGAGGCTACGAGGGGATATGATTGAGACTTTCAAAATACTTAAGGAAATTGACAAAATAGAGCAGGAAAAAAAATTATTTACAATGTCTAATGTGACACGGACAAGAGGACATGGACTGAAGCTAAGGGGGGACAAGACCAGGACGAATATCAGGAAGTTCTGCTTCGCGCAGCGGGTAGTGGAAACCCGGAATGCTCTCCCAGAGAAGGTTATTGCGGAATCCACCGTTCAAGGATTTAAAATCAAACTAGATGCACATCTCCTTACGAGAAGCATAGAGGGATATGGGTGAATAAAATTACACCAGGTGCACACTGGCTGGGCCTCCGCGTGTGCGGATCACCGGAATTGATGTACCGAAAGTCTGATCCGGAGATGGCAGTTCCGATACCTATCACCCAAGGAAATGATACACCGGCAGACATGATCTGGAGCTCCTTTCAAGATTTAGAGTGGAACAATTACAACAGACTATATAACAAATACTCTAAATCCTATTGCGTTCTGGACTCATGCCCCCCAGAAATCATGAAAGCGGCACCTTTAGTATTTAAACTATCGTTGATGCAATATTTGGCTCATAACCTAAAAACTGGGAAGTTCCTCTCTAATAATGGTCACATAATAATAACCCCAATTCTAAAAAATCGAAAAGAATCTTCAGCTATAATATCCAACTACAGACCAGTAGCATCCATTCCGTTTATTGTAAAAATTATGGAGGGATTGGTACACACCCAACTGATGGATTATCTGGATCAGTTCTCTTTCCTACATGAAACTCAATCCGGTTTTAGACCGTTATTCAGTACTGAGACAGTAATTGCGGCTATTTTAGACAATCTGCGCCTACTGTTTAGTAAGGGCCTTAATGCCCTGGTTATGCAATTCGATATAAGTTCTGCCTTTGATCTAGTAGACCACGGGAAACTGCTGCAATGCCTAGACGCCATTGGTATCAGGGGTGAGGTGCTGAATTGGTTCCGTGGCTTCCTTATGTCCGGCACTTATCAAGTACGTTTTAATTATGAACTTTCAGATACCTGGAGCAATCCATCCGGTGTGCCACAAGGGTCTCCGCTATCTCCATTGCTCTTCAACGTCTACATATCCTCACTAGGCACGCAGCTAACCCAGTTAGGGATAAAACTATTTAGTTATGCAGATGATTTTACAATCATCATCCCATTCGTTAATTCTATCTCTGAAACTATTCCTAAAGCTTCAGAAGCCATAAACATGATGGAGCACTGGATGACAACCTTTAGGCTCAAACTTAATTCAGAAAAGACAACTTTCTTCGTTGCTTCGCCACATCTGCTTGACACCAAATCACCACTATGTATCAATAATCTTAATTACCCTATCCAACCTACCATAAAGATACTAGATGTAACTTTGGATCCGTGCCTAACCATGAGAGACCAGATGGACTCCTTGATCAGAAAGGGATTTTTCACTCTCTGGAAACTCAGATCCATTAAAGCTTATTTCGATACAGCGGCATTCAGAACTCTAGTCCAATCCCTCATACTGAGTCTACTTGACTACTGTAACATCGCCCATTTAGCAATTTCCCAAAAGAACATGCAGCGTTTACAATTGATGCAAAATGCAGAGGTCAAACTCATCTTTGGGCTGAGGAAGTTTGACCACGTGACACCCTACTACTGGCAGCTGCATTGGCTGCCAATGGAGGCGCGCGCAAAGTTTAAATTTGCCTGCTTCTGCTTCAAAGCACTACACGGACTTGCCCCTAAATATATAACTGACCTTTTCGTCTTCTCAGCCAACAGACACAAGAGAAGCTCACATTCCAACTTCGTTTCCCCCCCAGTGAGAGGTTGTAAACTGAAAAAACACCATGAACATCTTCTCTCGCACCAAGCAGCATCATGGGGTAAAGACCTAGAACAATTGCTTTCGCCCACTACTTATGAAACGTCTGAAAACACACATGATCCTAAAGTATCTATACAACTGATCCTCTCTTCTCTCTCCCCTCTATAGCGATTAACTTGTTCTATTGATCACTCTCTCCTCAAAAATGGATTTCCTGTCCTATTAACCCTCTTTCTTCCTCCCCTCTTAAAGTCAATCAATTTGTACCTTTGCTTAATCTTTGTAAATCGCATAGAACTTCATGGTATTGCAGTATATAAGCTGTTATTATTATTACTAGTTTTGGCCTTAAATGATATTTGTCGTTGATGCGACGTGTATGTTATATGTAATTTGATTTGATATGTAAGTATGTAGTGTGTCCTTGAAGTGTTTTGTACTACAAATGTAAATGTTTTATTTTGTATGTTAATATGTAATGCGGGTGAGAAATAAACAAACAGGATAACATACAAACTTCGACTGACGAACGAACTTTTTGCAGCGTACTCATAACGATATTAAAAAGCAAAGCAAAAATAGAAGTTAGCTCCTAGAAAAGGTTCCATCCTTCAGCACGCTATAATTCCCATTTACTAAAAAATAATTGAACCAATTAAGTACAGATCCACCTATACCCAACTCACTCACTGTGTTGATAAGCAAAATATGATCAACTGAATCAAAAGCTGCACTGATATCAAATTGTAACAAAATCGATTGATAACCTTGACTCAACCAGCAGACTGGCGGCAGGCCACAGGTAAGGACAGGGCCGGCCGGTAGATGGGGAGGAGACAATCGTGAAGGGAGGGAGCAGCGCCGGGGGGGGGGGGGGGGGGTGGAGCAATACTGTTGGTTCCCGCAGTCGGGTCGGGTGGGGGCTCGCAAATCGAGTCAATGCTCGGTTTATGAGTCAAAAGTTTGCTGAGTGTTTTGCTCGTCTTGCAAAACACTCGCAAACCGGATTACTCGTAAACCGAGGTTTGACTGTATATATATTTTCTAAGGTGAGTTTTAAAAAGAAGTGATAAGAATGCTTCTCAGTAAAACCTTGCTTCCTGTCTTACTTCATCATTTTCTTAAATGATGGCTATTGAAGGCCATCTTTCTCATAGTGTGGAAAATAATTTAGTCCCGAGTCAGTTGCATAGAGGTACAGTAAATGCAGACAGCCTTCTGGTGCTAATTTGAACACTGTTAAACTAATTTTATTTGTTCAATTTTCTATACTGTTATCCCAGGGGAGCTCAGAATGGTTTACCTGAATTTATTCAGGTACTCGAGCATTTTTCCCTGTGGGCTCACAATCTATCTAATGTACCTGGGGAAATGGGGGGATTAAGTGACTTGCCCAGGGTCACAAGGAGCGGTGAGGGTTTGAACCCACAATGCCAGGGTGCTGAGGCTTTAGTTTTAACCATTGCCCTACACTCTCCCCTAATCTTATTACCCTTTCTTCCTTATTTTGAAGTTGGCCTCTCGGATCAGAAGAATTTCCCTTCTCTTCTACGAAACCGCACTAGCATTTTATAGCGCAGAGAGAGCACAGAAAGCTGCGCTGAATATCCCGCACTCCTCCTGATGCTCATGAAATTCCTATAAACGTCTGGAGCAGCGCGGGCTATTCAGTGTGGCTCCCCGCACTAGAAACTGCTAGCGCAGTTTCGTAGAAGAGGAGGTTAGAGTTTTGGTCATTACACACATACAGTGCTATCAAGACCCAAATTCATCTTGTATTGTCATTGGGCGCATTTATCACAGAGACGCTGTAGTCAATCCAAGCGTTATCTGAATTGGTCTTCAAGCAGCGACCTGGTGATTTCAGAGAGTGATATATTGTGTCTGTGCCCCTCTACTGTCGTACAGCATAGCAAAAAACAAAACAAAACAAAAACCCAAAATCCCCACCACATATGCTAGGGGAAACAAAAAGAACAAAGCAGATGTAGGAAAGGGAAGGGTGGAGGGAGAACTTACATCAGTAAAGGGGAAGATGGCTCTTAATGTTCCATGAAAACCAGCTTAATATACCATCACTAGTGTTTAAGCCCGTTACAAAAACGGGTGCTAGAGTAGATGTCTGTTTTTTGTTTGTCTCTCTCTCTCTCCCTGGACGCTGTCTGTCTGTCATTCTTTGTATCTGTGTCTCTCCCTGGTCCCCTGTCCGTGCGTCTTTCTTTCTGTCTGTCTCCCTGGCCCCCCTGCTTGCCAAAGCAGCCTCCTTTCCCTCTCCCCCTGTTGTGCAATGCCTGCCTGCTTCTTGGCCCCCTTCTATTCCCCCCCATGATTGCTGTCTGCCACCAGAACAACCATCCCCCCAAAGCAGCCCCCTTTCCCTCCCCCCCAGCCCCCAGTTGTGCCATGCCTGCCTGCTCTGTGGCCCCCTTATGTCCCCCCCCCCATGATTGCTTTCTGCCCCCAGAACAACCATCCCCCCAAAGCAGCCCCCTTTCCCTCTTCCCCTGTTGTGCAATGCCTGCCTGCTCCGTGGCCCCCTTCTGTTCTCCCCCATAATTGCTGTCTGCCCACAGCACAACTCTCCTCCCAAAGCAGCCCCCTATCCCCCTGTTGTGCAATGCCTGCCTGCTCCATGGCCCCTTCTATTCCTCCCCCCCTTGATTGCTTTCTGCCCCCAGAACAACCATCCCCCCAAATCAGCCCCCTTTGCCTCTCCCCCTGTTGTGCAATGCCTGCCTGCTTCGTGGCCCCCCTTCTGTTCCTCCCCCCCTCCCTGATTACTGTCTGCCCCCAGCACACCCCTCCTCCCAAAGCAGCCTCCTTTCCCTCTCCCCCTGTTGTGCAATGCCTGCCTGCTTCTTGGCCCCCTTCTATTCCCCCCCATGATTGCTGTCTGCCCCCAGAACAACCATCCCCCCAAAGCAGCCCCCTTTCCCTCCCCCCCAGCCCCCAGTTGTGCCATGCCTGCCTGCTCTGTGGCCCCCTTATGTCCCCCCATGATTGCTTTCTGCCCCCAGAACCATCCCCCCAAAGCAGCCCCCTTTCCCTCTCCCCCTGTTGTGCAATGCCTGCCTGCTCCGTGGCCCCCTTCTGTTCTCCCCCATAATTGCTGTCTGCCCACAGCAAAACTCTCCTCCCAAAGCAGCCCCCTATCCCCCTGTTGTGCAATGCCTGCCTGCTCCATGGCCCCTTCTATTCCTCCCCCCCTTGATTGCTTTCTGCCCCCAGAACAACCATCCCCCCAAATCAGCCCCCTTTGCCTCTCCCCCTGTTGTGCAATGCCTGCCTGCTTCGTGGCCCCCCTTCTGTTCCTCCCCCCTCCCTGATTACTGTCTGCCCCCAGCACACCCCTCCTCCCAAAGCAGCCTCCTTTCCCTCTCCCCCTGTTGTGCAATCCTGCCTGCTTCTTGGCCCCCTTCTATTCCCCCCCATGATTGCTGTCTGCCCCCAGAACAACCATCCCCCCAAAGCAGCCCCCTTTCCCTCCCCCCCAGCCCCCAGTTGTGCCATGCCTGCCTGCTCTGTGGCCCCCTTATGTCCCCCCCCATGATTGCTTTCTGCCCCCAGAACAACCATCCCCCCAAAGCAGCCCCCTTTCCCTCTCCCCCTGTTGTGCAATGCCTGCCTGCTTCTTGGCCCCCTTCTATTCCCCCCCATGATTGCTGTCTGCCCCCAGAACAACCATCCCCCCAAAGCAGCCCCCTTTCCCTCCCCCCCAGCCCCCAGTTGTGCCATGCCTGCCTGCTCTGTGGCCCCCTTATGTCCCCCACCCCATGATTGCTTTCTGCCCCCAGAACCATCCCCCCAAAGCAGCCCCCTTTGCCTCTCCCCCTGTTGTGCAATGCCTGCCTGCTTCGTGGCCCCCCTTCTGTTCCTCCCCACTCCCTGATTACTGTCTGCCCCCAGCACACCCCTCCTCCCAAAGCAGCCCTCTTTCGCTCTCCCTCTGGCCCCCTGTTGTGCCATGCCTACTTGCTCCGTGGCCCTCTTCTGTTCCCCCCATGATTGCTGTCGGCCCCCAGCACAACCATCCCCCCAAAGCAGCCCTCTTTGCCTCTCCCCCTGTTGTGCAATGCCTGCCTGCCTGCTTCTCAGCACAACCCTCCCATCAAAACAGCTCCCTTTTCTGCCTGCTCCATAGCCCTTCTTTTTTGGCTTCCCCTCCCGTTCTTACCTCCCTCCATCCATCCATGGTTCCTGCTGCTGCTGCCGCTCCTGTTCCTGTTCAAAGCGGCCTGCTTAGGTTCATGGGCGGCTGTATTGAACCTCGCAGGCCGCTCTCCATATGGTAGCATGTTCCTTCTGACGTGATCGCGTCAGAGGGAACGTGCTTCATGTGGAGAGCGGCCTGTGAGGTTCGCTACAGCCGGCCGCGAACCTCATCAGGCCGCTTCAATCAGGAGCGGCAGCGGTTGGTGCGGGAGGGGGGAGTCATCGACTTGTTCCCTACCGACACTGCTGCGGCGCAAGGGGATCGGGGCCATGCTGCCAGCGGGACAGCCCCCAGCCCTCTCCCTCCTCCCCTCGCGGGCTTGGCAGATAAGTAATTCCGCGCTGTGTAGGCGATCATCGGCTGGCTGCGGTCCCGGCTTGGAGAGGGCAGGGGGTGCTAACAGCCGGCAGCCGCCACTCCGCAGGTGGAGAGCAGGGAAGGGCGCGCATGTGCACTTGTCTTGCCTCGCGTGAGTCCAGACCGTAAGCCGCGCATGCGCACTTCCTATGGGTCGCTACAGCTCATGGAAAACGGACGCACGCATAGAAAGTGCGCATGCGCAGCTTACCATTTTATTATATTATATTATTATGTTCTTATATGCTGCATGAAGGTGTACCTGGGGGTGTAGTTTGGATAGATTATGGACCAGAGCTGTGATGTATTGCCAGGCTGGATAAAATTCAATGATTTAAAAAACATAGTTGTATTTTTTTTTTTTTTTTTTTTATAAAATGCTTTTTTGAGGAAAAATCTATCTAGAGACAGTTTTCTATTTAAGATACTTTATAGTCCAAGAGTTATTCATCATGAAATAAGGATTCGTTTTTAATTATGTAGAATGAGGCTGTATATTCATGCAATGTTTAAATTTTTAGATAAGTCTTGATGGGTAGAGCAGTGGTTCCCAATCCTGTCCTGGAGGAACACCAGGCCAATTGGGTTTTCAGGCTAGCCCTAATGAATATGCATGAAGCAAATTTGCATGCCTATCACTTCCATCATATGCAAATCTCTCTCATGCATATTCATTAGGGCTAGCCTGAAAACCCGATTGGCCTGGTGTTCCTCCAGGACAGGGTTGGGAATCACTGGGGTAGAGTAATGTCCACAATGATCCTGTTGTATATGTGTGCTCATATGACAACAGAAGAAAGGAATGTCTTTCTTGCAGAAACAATTGATATCTCAAGAAATGCACAAAAAACACAGCTACTTACTATAACAGGTGTTATCCAGGGACAGCAGGCAGATATTCTCACACATGGGTGACGTCACCGACGGAGCCCTGATACAAACACTTGAAAAGTGAATCGCAACTTTAAGTTTTAGAAAGTTCACGATCAGCCCGCACCGCGCATGCGTGAGTGCCTTCCCGCTCGACATGGGCGTATGGTCCCTCAGTTAAGACAAGCCAATTAAGAAGCCATCTTAGGGGAGGTAGATGGGTTGTGAGAATATCTGCCTGCTGTTCCTGGATAACACCTGTTACAGTAAGTAACTGTGCTTTATCCCAGGACAAGCAGGCAGACTATTCTCACACATGGGTGACCTCCAAGCTAACTAGCTAACTAAATTTTGTAATACTGACTGGCCGAAGTGCCCATCCCATCTGGAGAAAGACTCCAGACAATAATGCGAGGTGAATTAATGAACTGAGGACCAGGTGGCAGCTTTACAGATTTCCTCAATTTCCAGGCTTTCCAGACTTTCCAGGCGCAGTCCAGTCTGAGCATAGCAAAATGATATACAGGCCACTACCCAGTTGGAAATTGTTCTCTTGGAAACAGGATGCCCCAACTTATTAGGATCAAATGAGATGAAAAGTTGAGGAAATGTTCTATGTGGCTTTGTCCTGTCGATGTAATAGGCCAATTAATAGTAAAGAATGGGGTAACTAGATGATAAATATAAAAGTTCTTATTAATTTTTAATTATTTTTTACCGTTATGATAACAAATACCGTTAAGCACAGTTACTTACCGTTAACAGGTGTTATCCAGGGACAGCAGGCAGATATTCTTGACTGATGGGTGACGGCACCGACGGAGCCCCGGTACGGACAATTTTAGAGTGCTTGCACTCTAAGAACTTGGAAAGTTCTAGTAGGCCGCACCGCGCATGGGCGAGTGCCTTCCCGCCCAACAGAGGCGCGCGGTCCCCAGTTAGGATAAGCCAGCTAAGAAGCCAACCCGGGGAGGTGGGTGGGACGCAAGAATATCTGCCTGCTGTCCCTGGATAACACCTGTTACGGTAAGTAACTGTGCTTTATCCCAGGACAAGCAGGCAGCATATTCTTGACTGATGGGTAACCTCCAAGCTAACAAAAAGAGGGATGGTGGGAAGGTTGGCCATTAAGAAAACAAATTTTGTAAAACAGATTGGCCGAAGTGTCCATCCCGTCTGGAGAATGCATCCAGACAATAGTGAGATGTAAAAGTATGAACTGAGGACCAAGTGGCAGCCTTGCAGATTTCCTCAATAGGAGTGGAACGGAGGAAAGCTACAGATGCTGCCATAGCTCGAACTTTATGGGCCGTGACAGAACCTTCCAGTGTCAGTCCGGTCTGAGCATAACAGAATGAAATGCATGCTGCAAGTCAATTAGACAACGTACGTTTAGAAACAGGACGTCCCAATTTATTCGGATCAAAGGACAGAAAGAGTTGAGGAGATGATCTGTGGGGCTTAGTACGCTCTAAATAGTAAGCTAAAGCCCTCTTACAGTCCAAAGTATGCAGAGCCTGTTCTCCAGAATGAGAGTGAGGTTTCGGAAAGACAGGCAGAACAATGGATTGGTTGAGATGGAATTCAGAGACAACCTTAGGGAGAAACTTTGGATGTGTACGCAGAACCACCTTGTCATGATGAAAGATTGTAAAAGGTGGATCCGCAACTAGTGCACGGAGCTCACTGGCCCTCCTGGCAGAGGTTAGAGCAATAAGGAAGACTACTTTCCAAGTGAGAAACTTGAAAGGAGTCAAAGCCAAAGGTTCAAACGGAGGTTTCATCAAGGCGGAGAGAACCACATTGAGATCCCAGATCACAGGGGGTGCTTTAAGAGGTGGCTTCACATTGAAAAGACCCCGCATGAATCTGGAAACCAAAGGATGAGCTGAGAGAAGTTTTCCATGAACTGGCTCATGAAAAGCAGCAATAGCACTGAGGTGGACTCTAATGGAAGTAGACTTGAGACCAGAGTCAGACAAAGCAAGAAGGTAATCCAACAAGGTCTCCACTGCAAGGGACGTAGGATTATGATGATGAAGAAGACACCAGGAAGAAAATCTTGTCCACTTCTGATGGTAACATTGTAGAGTGGCAGGTTTCCTGGAGGCATCCAGAATAGAACGAACGGGCTGAGACAACAGAGAATCACTTGAAGTCAGCTAGAGATACCAAGCTGTCAGGTGTAGAGACTGGAGGTTGGGATGCAGGAGGGTCTCCTGATGCTGTGTAAGTAGAGAAGGAAACAATGGAAGAAGAATAGGCTCCCTGGAACTGAGTTGAAGTAGAAGGGAGAACCAATGTTGCCTTGGCCACCGTGGAGCGATGAGAATCATGGTGGCTTGTTCCCTCTTGAGCTTGAACAAGGTTCGTAACATCAGAGGTAGCGGAGGGAAAGCATGCAGGAACAGATTGGACCAATCCAGGAGAAATGCATCCGCTGCCAGACGGTGAGGAGAGTAAAGTCTGGAGCAGAAGAGGGGCAGCTGGTGATTGTGAGGAACTGCAAAGAGGTCTATCTGAGGAGTGCCCCACCGAGCGAAGATGGACTGTAGAGTTAAAGGATCGAGTGTCCACTCGTGAGGCTGGAGAATTCTGCTGAGCTTGTCCGCTAAGGAATTCTGTTCTCCCTGAATGTAGATAGCTTTCAGGAATAGTTGGTGATCTGTGGCCCAAACCCAAATCTTTTGGGCTTCCTGGCACAAGAGGCGAGAGCCTGTCCCACCCTGCTTGTTGATGTAGTACATCGCAACTTGATTGTCTGTGCACAGTAGGAGGACCTGAGGAAAGAGAAGATGTTGGAAGGCCTTGAGGGCATAAAACATCGCTCTGAGTTCCAGGAAATTGATGTGATGCTTCATTTCCTGGGTTGTCCAAAGACCTTGAGTTTGGAATTCGTTCAAATGAGCTCCCCAGGCATAAGGGGAGGCGTCGGTGGTGATGACAAGATGATGAGGAGGTAGATGGAACAGAAGACCTCTGGAGAGATTTGAGGATATCAACCACCATTGTAGAGACTGACGAAGAGATGATGTCACAGATATGTGTCGTGAGCAAGGATCCGTCGCTTGGGACCACTGGGTAGCCAGAGTCCATTGAGGAGTGCGTAGGTGAAGACGTGCGAAGGGGGGTGACATGAACTGTAGAGGCCATGTGACCCAAGAGTATCATCATTTTCTTGGCAGAGATGGAACGCAGTGGAAGTAGCTGCTGACATAGAAATTGAAGAGTTTGGAGACGATTGGACGGCAGGAACGCTCTCATGAGGACTGTGTCCAGCACTGCTCCAATGAATTGGAGTCTCTGAGTTGGGATGAGATGAGATTTGGGTAGATTGATCTCGAACCCCAGAAGTTGTAGAAACAGGATGGTTTGGTTGGTGGCCAGGAGTACAGTCTAAGATGAATTGGCCTTGATTAACCAATCGTCCAGGTAAGGAAAAACCTGAAGGTGGTGAGAGCGTAGAAAGGCAGCCACCACAATCAGACATTTGGTGAACACTCTTGGAGAGGATGCAAGACCGAAGGGCAGTACCTTGTATTGGTAATGACAATGATTGATCATGAAGCGGAGGTACTGTCTGGAGGCCAAATTGACCGGTATGTGAGTGTATGCCTCTTTGAGATCGAGGGAGCAT
The DNA here is from genome assembly GCF_902459505.1 of Geotrypetes seraphini. Lineage (NCBI taxonomy): Eukaryota > Metazoa > Chordata > Amphibia > Gymnophiona > Dermophiidae > Geotrypetes > Geotrypetes seraphini. The sequence goes on from NC_047084.1 coordinate 104,546,078, forward strand.
AGCCAGTCGCCTTGATTGAGAAGAGGGTAAAGAGAGGCCAGGGAAAGCATCTTGAATTTCTCCTTGACCAAGCATTTGCTGAGATCGCGAAGATCTAAAATGGGTCTGAGATCTCCTGGTTTTTTGGGGACTAGGAAGTAACGGGAGTAGAATCCCTGCCCCTTTTGATCTAGAGGAACTTCCTCTATGGCGTTCAGAAGGAGGAGAGATTGAACCTCCTGAAGAAGGAGGGAAGACTGAGGAGTGTTCGAAGCAGACTCTCTTGGTAGACTTTGGGTAGGAAGTGTTGGGCAGCTGATGGCAAGGGATGAGCCACATAACGGCGTTGATAGGCTGACTGCTGTCTGAAAGGCCACGCCGGTGGAGTCTTCTTTTTTGTTTTTAGCAGAGTATCCCATCGAGTCTCATGGGCGGAGAGCTTTTGGGTGGTAGAGTCCATGGATTCCCCAAAGAGTTCACCCCCAGGCATGGTGCATTGGCCAACCGGTCTTGATGGTTGACATCAAGCTCCGATACTCTGAGCCAAGCCAGGCGGCGCATAGCCACAGACATGGCTGTTGCTCTGGTAGTAAGTTCGAAGGTGTCATAAATTGACCGAACCATAAACTTACGAAGTTGGAAGAGGGAGGACGAGCAGTGGTGAAAAGCCTGTCGTTTTCGTTCAGGAAGGTACTTTTCAAAGGAAGCCATGGTGGTAAGAAGATGCTTGAGGTAGAAAGAAAAATGGAAAGCATAATCACCAGATCTGTTAGCTAACATTGCATTCTGGTATAATCGTTTACCAAATTTATCCATGGCTTTACCTTCCCTGCCAGGAGGGACAGAAGCGTATACACTAGCTCCGGCAGATTTTTTGAGCGTAGATTCCACAAGAAGGGATTCATGTGGAAGCTGCGGCTTATCAAATCCAGGGATAGGAATCACTTTGTATAAAGAATCCAATTTACGAGGAGCTCCTGGGATGGTCAAAGGAGTCTCCAGGTTCTTATAAAAGGTTTCCCTCAAGATATCATGGAGGGGTAGTTTGAGAAATTCCTTTGGAGGCTGGTCAAAATCCAATGCATCAAGGAAGGCTTTGGATTTTTTAGACTCAGCCTCCAAAGGAATAGAAAGAGATTCACACATGCCTTTCAGGAAAGAAGTGAAAGATGTAGAATCTTGTTTGGAGGATGGATCAGGGTCAGCTGGATCATCCTCATCCGAGGAACACTCACCTTCAGAAAGAAAAGGCTCTTCGGAGTCACCCCACAGATCAGGGTCCCTAATATGGGAGCTACGGTCTCGAGACTCCGGATTGGAGGGTTCCAGGTGTCGGGATTTGCGTGCCGACTTACCTGACCTCATAGACACGGTACCGGGAGATGTTACAGGCTGCATCGGTGCCGAAGTCTGAACAGCCTGGTGTTGTGCTCTCGGTTCCGGTGCGAGGACTGGCATCGAGACCGATGAAGCGGATTGGACCGGTACCGACAAAGTGGACGCAGACAAAAGAGGCTGCTCCACTGCCGGTACCGGTGGCTCAGACCGGACCGGGACGGGAAGGCTCGGTGTCAAGAGAGCAGGAAGGAGCTGTTGTAACTGCTCCTTGAGCTGCACCTGCAGGACGGCTGCAATGCGCTCGTCCAGAGAAGGCACCGGTACCGCCTTTTTCTTCTGCGGTACCTGCGGTGCCGCTCGACGCCCCAAGGATGAGGAGCCCGAGGTCGAGGGACTCACCTCAATAGGGGCGGAGCGCTTCCGCGGGCGCCTCGTGGTCGGCAGGACTGTGCTCGCTGCTATCGAGACCGGAGGACGCTCCAGCGGGGATGGCTTCTTAGCCGGCTTACCTGGGTGTTGCGACGCCGGCGCGGTGTCGTGTGGTGTCGACGAAGTGGGTGCCGACTGAGTTGGGGCCGAAGCCGGTGTCGATGCTGCCGGGTCAGACATATCGGCACCGAAAAGCAACCGTTGCTGGATTTGTCGGTTTTTTAATGTACGTTTTTTCAAAGTGGCACAGCGGGTGCAGGTGAAAGCCTGATGCTCTGGACCTAGGCACTGTAAGCACCAGTTGTGCGGGTCCGTAAGAGAGATAGGCCGTGCACACCGCTGGCACTTCTTAAACCCTGGCTGGGGGGGCATGAAAGGAAAAACGGCTTCTGCTAAATCGAAGGCCGAGGCCTCGATGGTGGCAGCAGGCCCCGCCGGGGCAAAACTGATTAAAGAAAAGAAAAAAGAAAGTAACTTTTTTTTTTTTTTTTTAGATAAGAAAATAAGAAAAGAAAAAAAAGGAAATACAATTTCCTAATAGATTTCGCAAGCGGGAAGGCGTCAGGAAAAAATCTTTTCAACAGTCGTTGAAAAGTGCGACTTCTTAGCTCCGCGGAAACTAAGAAACTGGGGACCGCGCGCCTCTGTCGGGCGGGAAGGTACTCGCGCATGCGCGGTGCGGCCTACTAGAACTTTCCAAGTTCTTAGAGTGCAATCACTCTAAAATTGTCCGTACCGGGGCTCCGTCGGTGCCGTCACCCATCAGTCAAGAATATACTGCCTGTTTGTCCTGGGATAATGTATGTTATCTCATATGTCATTTATTTGTGAATTCTATTGTGTATCATTCTAACTTTACTTTGGGCAATGAAACTTGGGGTGGGCATATCATATCTATACAGACATCAATCCTTAGAACCTCTTATGATATGAACTGTATATAATTTCAAGTTCACGTCACGTATGTCATTTGTAATAATTTATGCCCACCACCCCCTACCAATTAGTGTTTTTTACTTAAAATTTAAATAATTTATTCATTAATAATGTTACTTACCCATAAATTTAATATTTTGAATCTAAGTAATTCATTGGTTGAAAATAATACCTGTAAATATATTTCCTAACAAAACTCTTCAATTTCCTAACAAAACCTTTCATAAATAATGTGGAATTCAATTTGTTCATTGTGATTGAAAGGCAACACTTATCTGAATCAGGTGGAACATTGCCACCATCAATGTTGATGTTTTCAAACTCATGATGCCTTAAGATGTCATGGGCGTTTCAACCCCAAACGGGTCTTCCTCAGGGGATATTAAAACTAAGGTGCTTCTCTCAATAATATGTGTCGTAAATTTAGTCTTACGGTCTTCTTACAGTGTCTCTAAACTTCTCATTTATTATTAAAAGTCAACAGTCATACTATTAAATCCAATTACTTAAGCAGTAAATCTAATTAACAAGTTGGAATATAAAAGTAGTGTCCATTTTTGATACTGTGCAAATGGTTTTCAATAGTTTCATATTTTGTGTATATAATACCATTTGAAGTTTGTATTGTTTTGTTGTATCAAGACACTTAGTATTATAGTAGTACGGGCATCTAGATTGAGCTGTATATCTTCTATAAAATGAAAGACATAGAGATCTGTGGCTTAGATGAGCTTGTAATGCGGTCTACTTGTTTCTTTTTATAAATTAGTTCAGCCACTTCATTTCACCAAACCAGTGAAAGAAATACTTATCTTCACTGGTTTTGTATGTCAGATGGCACAGGCCACATACCCTTTAAGAATGAGACAGAAAAAGAACTTCACTCAGAGTTTTTTTTAGCTCCTCGACTATGACTCTCCTGCAAGGTAATGTATAATAGTGAAGAATGCTTGTTAAAAAAAACTGGGAGAACCCTGTCAGTTCAGGTAGGTCCTAAAAAATTGACACCATGCATAGAAAACAAGTTTCCAGGTTTTGATAGAACTCAGCTGCAACATCATTCCTTAGTTGTTGAATCAGCTCTGAAGTGCTTACACAGTTCACGATCCAGTCTTTGAGATGGGGTAGAACACAGTAACATAGTACGTTTCAAGTTTATTTAAAATTTCTTATACCACCTAAACCAGACATGCCAAACTCTGGCCCGTGGTGTGTTAAAAATTGGCCCGCCACACATTTTAAATTTTATAGTAAATCTGGCCCGCCAGCATGAACCGCTGCTGCTGCTCCTCTTCTTCACTCACAACTGCCTTCACCTGGTCTCCTCTTCAAATCAGCCTGTGAGGATTGCCGGCCGGCTGTAGCAAACCTCACAGGCCACTGACCACCTCGGTTTCAAGTTTAATTAATTTTAATATACCGACCATCGACATGCACCTGACCGGTTTACAATGCTAAAAATGAGAGGTTAAAATAAATTACTACAGGGGGAGAGGAAATGTGAACATTAAATGGACAAATTACAGATCTGAACATGAGCTTGAGGATAAAGGGGGAGGGGAAGTTAATAATTACATCATTAAAAACAAATTAAAAGGGGGAAGAGGGGTGGAGGTTATAACATCAGGAAAGCAGTTCAAATTTATTTTGCTGGCTGGCTGAGGATCGCCGGCCGGCTGTAGCAAACCTCGCAGGTCGATGTCTACCTCGGTAGCACGTTCCCTCTGACGCGATCCCGTATGCCACAGGAGGGGCGGGATCGCGTCAGAGGGAACGTGCAACCGAGGTAGACAGCGGCCTGCGAGGTTCACTACAGCTGCCGGCAATCCTCAGCAGGCTGCTTTGAAGAGGAGACCAGGTGAAGGCAGACGCGAGTGAAGAGCAGCAGCTGCGGCAGCGGTTCGTGCCAGTGGGCCAGAGAAGACCACCTGGAGGCTAGATCCACTAGGTGCTGAGCTACTGTTCTTGTTCTTTCCCAGGCCTCTAAACTTCCTTCAATAGTTCGCTTTGGTGAGGCCTAATCAGTCCTGTGTGGTTGCCTTCATTGCTACATAGTCCAGGGCTTTTGTATTGTCCAAAGCCCTATAAACTACTTGAGCCTCCCTGGACAAATATGGGGTGAGGCGAGGTGAACGTTCCGGTTGCTCAGATCAGGTTGTAGGCTTACTGAGCTAGCATTCCTCCTCTTGAGGGCCACCTGGGATTCGTTATTCCCATTAACTCCAAACTATGCTCCTTTGGGTTGGGAGTAGAGAATGACAATTGGGACAAATTTTTCCCTGTCCCCGCAGGAACTCAAATTCCCTATCCAGTCTGCGCAGGTTTTGTCACTGTCCCTGCCCCATTCCTGTAAGCTCTGCCTTAACCACACAAGCCTCAAAAAGTTATGATTTTAGTGTTTGAGGCTTGTGCAGATGAGGACAGAGCTTGCAGGAATGGGATAGAACTCATTGGGAAAAATCTGTCTTCAAGTCATTCTCTAGTTGGGAGTCCATTAACAGATCCCCCCCTTTTAGCTCAGGGTGAAGTCCCTCTTAATCCCTCAAAATGTATCCTAATGGCTGAAAGGAACCAAGCTGAAGCTCTGCGCCCTAGGAGTCCAGTTGAAGTCTTTAAGAGTCTTTTCTCTTTTTAAATAAACCCTTTTCTTTGTAGTTCAATGGTATGCAAATTACGATGGAAATCGGTTCATCAAATCCAGTGTAAATGTCATCCAATCTTCTCTGCTATTGAGGAAAGCAACACTCCAGGGAAATAGGGGCAGCCTGTTCCTAATACCACCCACCTATTACAAAAAGGGTATTACAACCAGGACGAAGGAAGTCATCATGCCGCTGTATCGCGCAATGGTGCGCCCGCACCTGGAGTACTGTGTTCATTACTGGTCGCCGTACCTCAAGAAGGACATGGCGATACTCGAGGGAGTGCAGAGGAGGGCGACTAAACTGATAAAAGGTATGGAAAATTTTTCATACGCTGACAGTTTAAAAATGCTGGGGCTGTTCTCCCTGGAGAAGAGGAGACTTAGAGGGGACATGATAGAAACCTTCAAAATCCTTAAGGGCATAGAGAAAGTGAATAAGGACAGATTCTTCAAACCGTGGGGAGCCACATGCACTAGGGGTCACTCGGAGAAATTGAAAGGGGACAGGTTTAGAACAAATGCTAGGAAGTTCTTTTTTACCCAGAGGGTGGTGGACACATGGAACGCGCTTCCGGAGAATGTGATAAGCCAGAACTCTGTACAGGGGTTCAAGGAGGGTTTGGATAGGTTCCTGAAGGATAAGGGGATAGAGGGGTACAGATATAACTTGAGGTAGGTTATAGAAGTAGGCAGAAACCACTCCACAGGTCGCAGACCTGATGGGCCGCCGCGGGAGCGGACCGCTGGGCGAGATGGACCTCGGTCTGACCCAGTGGAGGCACCTTCTTATGTTCTTATTAGTTTTCCACAATACCACCCCATGAGGAACTAGGTTGGCCTGGCTGTTCCCTGTTTGACCCTGGTTACCTATTGCTTGTCCCTTGGGAAACCCTGGGGAGACTTAAGTTCTGGTGTACTCCTCTCCTGAGGATGCACTCTCTCATGTGATGGGACAATGTCCCATCAACCAGACTATAATTTTGATTTACCTTTTTCTGTTCTGTTTGCTTCTTCTTTTTTGTGCATCCACAGTGTCTCTTCCTCAGAATCTGTACTGAAGTAGGCTGCTTTCCTTCCTGTGCTGTTGCTTCCATGTTGATTTTTGAAGATCTTGCTAGATACTGGTGTTCTAGAAAAGAAGTGCTTACAATTAGATTTCAGGAAGCTAGCAGGGATTGAAAAGGTTATAAACTATCAGAGCACATGAAATTTTGAGAGCTCAGTTGTATTTTTCATACTCTCAGTTGACCTTTTTGGGTATGCCCTGTTTGAATGAAGTTAAACGGACAGAGATAAAAAAAATCTTTTCTATATTTCAGATTCTGGAACTCTACAGGATTGGGGCTATTTATAATTTAGAAAAATGTGTAAACCATGGTGATTGTTTAGGATTGTATTTTCTTTTAGTGTATGCAATTTATTTGTGTTGCTTGTGCTTGCAATTTTTTACTGCATACATTTTTATATTTTAATTAGGTTAGGGTTACCAGACGTCCAGGAAAACCCGGACATGTCCTCTTTTTAGAGGACTGTCTGGGTGCCCAGAGGGATTTCTAAAACCCGGGGCTGCGTCTGGAGGCCCTCTGTGCATGTGTGGATGTCAACATGATGATGTCATATGCAAGCGCATGACATCATTGCATCAATGTCCGCGCATGCACAGAGGCCCTCCAGTCTTTGGAGGAAGAGGGTTTGGATGGGGGCAGGGCTGGGGTAGAATGGGGCAGAGCTAGAGATGGAACAGGGAGGAGCCAGGTGTTCTTTTTTGTAAGAGGAAATCTGGCAACCCTAAATTAGGTGATTCTGAATTTGTTGTCTTCAGTGTCTGTTATTACTTTGTATGCCAAAATGATAGCATGGTAAATTTATTGCTTTATGACTTAGTTTATTATTTCTTTATTTTATTTAATCACATTATATTCCAACTCAGTGCGATTTACAATTAATGAAACAAATTCACATATGATGGTATTATTATGTACTTGTTGAAAGTTTAAAAATGAATAAAGATTTAAAAAAAACCAAAAAAAAACCCCCACAACAAAACAATATAAAATCACATTAAAATGCCAATAAATATTAACCACTCCAAATATTTATTGAACTATATGCTGCTTATTCTGTTTTTTTCCCTAAACATTTGACTTGAAAGGTGGCTTATAAATATAAGGAAATATATATCCTTTAGTCCTTCCAATCCTCTACAGCAGGGATATCAAAGTCCCTCCTCTAGGGCCACATTCCAGTCGGGTTTTCAGGATTTCCCCAATGAATATGCATGAGATCTATTAGCATACAATGAAAGCAATGCATGCAAATAGATCTCATGCATATTCATTGGGGAAATCCTGAAAACCAGACTGGATTGTGGCCATCGAGGAGGGACTTTGACACCCCTGCTCTACAGGAAAAATGATGGGGACTTAGCAGTAGAAAAAACAGAAGAACAAACCTCAACAAGATACAGAACACCAAACACATTAGAGATAATCAAACTGCATACCATAAGTAATTGAAAGACTTTGTCAAGACTCACGCCAAAAATAATCTTTTATTGGTAAACTGTCATCCGACTCAACACGGCTGTGTTTTGGCTACTTGGCCTGCATCAGGAGTCTCTTTTGTACAAGTGTGTTATTGATTCTTAGATATAGAACAACTCATAAAACATTCTATTTTATATTGTATCTCCCATTGATTGTCTGGTATCTTGTTTTTGGCTGGAATACTATGCTGGTATTCTACTGGAAATTAGAGTATGCTGTTGCAGTTCCTTCAGGACAGGGGTCTCAAAGTCCTTCCTTGAGGGCCGCAATCCAGTCGGGTTTTCAGGATTTCCCCTATGAATATGCATGAGATCTATGTGCATGCACTGCTTTCAATGCATATTCATTGGGGAAATCCTGAAAATCCGACTGGATTGCGGCCCTCAAGGAGGGACTTTGAGATCCCTGCTTTAGGAGAACTTTATTTCATCAGGAATATTAACAACAGGCTCAGGAACTGGCTGGATTGATGACTCAGCAGCTCCAGTATAATTCACATATTTTACTCCTGACACAAGAGCAACAATGAGGCTTGGTGACACCCAAAACACTCTCATCCTACCCTTTTCATGATCAAGGGATTTCCATGTTCCAATCTCTACCCTGGGCTCCTTCCACTCCCTGAATGCTGGTAGGTCCCTTGTGTGCCATTTCCTACTCTTTCCAAAAATAGTTGAATAATGATCCCAAAAGAAGAGTATGATTTCTTCCCAGCCTGCTGCTATCACCCTAATAAAACAATACTGGCTGCCTTCTTGCCCTCTTCCTTGCCTCATATTCATTTGCTCCATGTCCAGTTATCAGTCCACCAAGTCCCATACTCCTCTTTCTCTTCTGTCCAACTCTGCTCTGTTTCCTCCATGCTTTGTATATTCTCTTTCAACCACTTATGTTTCTCCTTTTCTGTATCTTCTCTCCTCCCATGACTACACCAATTCTCTTCTGCCTTGCCTCTCTATCACTTTGTCCAGAGCTTCCATTCTTAGTCTCTTCTGCCCAGCAGTCACTCCAGTCTCCCCTTCTCTTTTTCCTCACCTGCTTTGTGACCTATATTCACTGTTCCCCATGACCGTGCACCTCTCTATAACATAACATAACTTTATTCTTCTATATCGCCATAACCAACTGATTTCTAGGCGGTTTACATCAAAGAAGACTGGACAATCAGTGAAATACAAGATTTTGAAATAGGGTAGTCATAACCATTTAAATGAAGCGATGATTTGGTTATTTTATCATTTGGGCTGGTTAAAAAAAGTTTAGTCTTTTCTGTATTAAGTTTCAATTTGAAACTAAGGGCCTGCTTTACAAAGCCGCACTAGTGGCTGCTGCACGGTAACGGCCCCGAAGCCCATAGAGATTTAAAGGGCTTCGGGGCTGTTGCTGCGCAGCTTTGTAAAACAGGCCCTATCGAAGACATGATGGAAGATATTTTTTTTTTTAAATATCAGAAGCAAAATCATTTAAAGAAATTAAAATAGATATATCATCCGCATATATGTAAAAATTTAAATTCAAGCTCTGCAGTAAGTGTCCGAGGGAAGAAATATAAATGTTAAACAGAGTAGGTGACAGCGGGGATCCCTGAGGCATCCTTGATGGGTTTCTCCAAGAATGAGAATAGTTACCGTCACAAACCACTCGATATGATCTTTTTGTCAAAAAAAAACCTTGGAATCAATTCCAGTCTCTTTCTGAGAGCCCTATCATGTCCAGACAATTCAACAATATCTCATGATCTCACCCCTACTTCCCAATACACCCATCTCTCTCCCTTTTCTTTGCACGGCATTCCCTACTCTTTGAGTCTGGTATTTTCCTTCATTCTCCTCTGTCCCACAAAACAAGCCTCCCTTCTTCTACTGGCAGTAGTTCTCTAGCAGAGTAGCAGATCATGCAGTGCTCTCTCTGGCAACCAGCAGCTCTTGAACAAAGGCAGAGCTTTCCTCATGACTCCTTAATTCAGTAACTTCAGTTCTTCCTTCATGCAGCAATGTATCTGGTGAAATCAGTTAGCTTCGTGGGGGTTTAAAAAAAGCTTGGATAATGGCCGTCGCTATTCACGGGACCTAAATTGCCTACCACCAATCATGTACTCGCTTACAATACTAAAACTTTAGTACAATTATGTTTTGTTCTGTTAGTACAGTGAATGCTGTCCTAAATCTATACTATGCCATGTAATATCTTCTATGAATGCCGAAACTTCTTCTAAGCTATGTCTGCCAAAAATGTCTTTCAATAATTTTGTCCTTTTATACTGTGAATGTACCTTTGTAACCCATTCTGGGCTCCTTTGGGAGGATGGGCTAAATAAATGAACAAATAAAGTCCATAGGCCATTATTGAGAAGGCTTGGGGAAATCCACTGCTCACTAATAGAATAAGCAGCATAAAATCTGATTTACAACTTGTAGCTAGGTACTTGAGACCTGGGTTGGCCAGTGTTGAAAACAGGATACTGGGCTTGATGGACCTTCGGTCTGTTCTAGTATAGCAATTCTAATGTTCTTACCTTTTTTAATGTAATACAAATGCCTGTGTTTTTCTTAACCCTGTGCTGTTGCCTTCCTCTCAATACTGGTTGGCAGCAGGAGCCTGACTCTGCCTCATTTTTGTGTGTCTGGTCAATGGGGTTGGAAATGGACTAGGAAAATAAGGATCACATCATTCTTAGCCACAGGCTTGAAAAACAGCATATCTAACCTTTGATGTTGCTGGCTGAAAGCTGCAATGCGATCTGCAGCAAAGGCCACTTTGTGAAGCTGTAACCAGTGTAAATAGATTGATGAGATCAAAAAGTGGCTGAGGAAAAGATTACAAGGGATACACAGAACATTAACAGTGCCATGGGATGAGGCCTTGCGCATTCTGACATGTTTCTCAAATGGTGCTTCAAAAAGTAATTAAGCTTATTAAGAGATCATCCACATTGCAGAAACAAGGTTCTTGTAATCTCTATTTGATACAAGGTTAGATAGCATTTCTCAATCCCTCTATATAATATACTGAAGTGATCATTTTAGAAGGGTTAGGCTGCTTTTTATATATAAAACTTGCCACTTGTATATACATATCACATACAGATTCAAGGGGACAGAGTGTACGGATTTGCTTTTAGTTCTTAACGATTTTGTTGAAAATGTTTATATAAATATTGCAGAAATATAAAAATCCATTTAGTAATATATCAGGTTATCACAACAGAACAATATTATAACAAGACAACCAAATGTACTAAACACCGATCGTATATGAGGTTCTACATCGTGTTCACATAACCTTTAGACAATGTAATTATGATGTGGTAGAGAATTTTACAACTATAACTAATCATTTCTATAGCGCTACTGGACATATGCAGCACTGTACATCAAAACATAGAAGAGTCTGCGCCTGTGTATGGCCATTTGGTGGAGGATGGGCAGGGGAGGGCTTCAATGGCTGGGAGGGTGTAGATGGGCTGGAGTAAGTCTTAACAGAGATTTCGGCAGTTGGAACCCAAGCACAGTACCGGGTAAAGCTTTGGATTCTTGCCCAGAAATAGCTAAGAAGAAAAAAAAAAAAAAAAATTTAAATTGAATCAGGTTGGGCAGACTGGATGGACCATTCGGGTCTTTATCTGCCGTCATCTACTATGTTACTATGAAAGAGAGAAAGAGAAAGAAAGACAGAGAGAGAGAGAGAAAGAGAGAGAAAGAAAGAGAGAAAGACAGAGAGAAAGAGAGAAAGAAAGACAAAGAAAGAGAGAGAAAAAGAGAGAAAGAAAGAGAGAGAGAAAGAAAGACAAAGAGAGAGAGAGGTGATGGAGAGGAAAACGGTGACTGAGTTCAAAGAAGCATGGGATGAACACAGAGGATCTAGAATCAGAAAATAATATTAAATATTGAACTAGGCCAGTTACTGGGCAGACTTGCACGGGTCTATGTCTGCATATGGCCGTTTGGGGGAGGATGGGCTGGGGAAGGCTTCAATGGCTGGGAGGATGTAGATGGGCTGGAGTAGGTTTTGACGGAGATTTCGGCAGTAGGAACCCAAGCACAGTACCGGGTAGAGCTTTGGATTCTTGCCCAGAAATAGCTAAGAAGAAAAAAAATTAAATTGGATCAGGTTGGGCAGACTGGATGGACCATTCAGGTCTTTATCTGCTACTATGTTACTATGTTAGATCATCCCTGCTCAAAATAGCTTACAATCTAGTCAAGACTAGGGTTACCAGACGTCTGGATTTCCACGGACATGCCCTTCTTTTCGAGGACATGTCCGGGGGTCCAGACAGCTTTTCAAAACCCAGCACTTTGTCCGGGTTTTGAAAAGCTTCCCATCAAAATCACGCTGGAAAGGGGGGCAGGGTTGAGGGCGGAACAGGGCATGGCACAGGCGGAACGGGGCAGAACTGCGTGGGCCTGAGGGCATGGCCATAAGTCTGGATTTTCCTTTGGGAAAATCTAGTAACCCTTGTCAAGACAGACAAACTGGACAAGAAGGTACATCAATAAACAGTGCTCAGTTAGGGGAATTACAGAGGGAATGATAAGACAGATATTGATGCTTAGAAAGAGGGCTGGAGTTTGGAATTGAAAACATCTTCAAAGAAGTAGGCTTTGAGTATGGATCTGAATACTGCCAAAGACGGAGCTTGATGTATCAAGTCAGGCAGTGTGTTGCAGGCATGTGGTGCAGCAAGGTAGAAGGGATGGATTCTGGAGTTAGCTGAAGAGGAGAAGGATACAGATAAGAGAGACTTCTTATCCATTGAGCAGAATGCTGGGGGAAGGGGGGAGTGTAGGGAGAGATGAGATACTGAAGAGCTGCTGAGCTAATACACTTGTAGGTTGAAGGTGATAGAATAGAAGTTGTAAAGGATTTTAATTTCCTGGGCACTTTTGTAATCAAAAATGCAACTAGCAGGGAAATAATACTCTGCAGAATAGCACTTGGTCACTCTTCAATGAAGGCTCTCGACAAAGTATTCAAAGGCAAGGAAATAACACTCCAATGAAGATCAGACTTGTCCATGCATTCATTTTCTCAGTAGTCAATTACGGACGTGAAAGCTGGACACTACGGAAACAAGGCAGAAAGAAGATTGACTCATTAGAGCTTTGGTGTTGGAGAAGGATTTTATGTGTGCAGTGGACTGCAAGAAGAACTAACAAATTGATTCTGAAAGAGATCAAACCAACTATGTCACTAGAAGGCCAAATGATGAAGTTACGACTGTCTTATTTTGATCATTGTCAGAAAAGAAGGACATCTTATTTGGAAAGATTGAAGGAACCAGGAGAAGAGGGCGACTTACAATCAGATAGCTGGACACATTGAAAACAACCATGGAGATGACGCTTGAGAACCTTACTGGACTAGCACAAAACCGATCTCTTTAAAAATCTGTAATTCATCAAATCGCTTGATTTTGAGCACAAGTCGATTGCACCTAAGAAGAGGAGTTTGAACTGGATGTGGAAACGGATAGGGAGCCAATGAAGTGACTTGAGGAGAGGGGTAAAGGCATAGCGGCATTGATGGAATATGAGGCGTGCAGTAGAGTTCTGAACAGACTGAAGGGGAGAGAGATGGTTTAGCGGAAGGCCATGAGAAGGATTCCATATTCTCTTAAACTTATCCATTGTATATGATTAACTGTAAGTTTCTCCTGCCCTAACAAGGGCTCTCTTGCTGTAAATCGCTTAGAACCTATGCAGGTATAGTGCAATCCATAAATAAAAGATTTGATTTTTCTGCAATGACGTATTCATATTTATACACTAAACAGAGTTCCACCATAACATTTATTTATTTTAAACTATTTATTACCCGCCTATAATCTTAGGCCAGGGGTTCTTAACCTGGGGTCCATGGATGGGTTTCAGGGGGTCTGTGAGGGTCAAATAAAAATTAGGATGAATTGTACTGTGAGGAGCTACGAACCCATGGCTTTTTAAGATGTAATTACCTATCTGTAATTTAAGATGTTTGTACAAATCTAGTCTGTTCCATTTTGTGTCTGTTACTTTTGTAAAGCCGCCTAGGAATAGGCGGTTGACAGATTTTTAAAATAAATAAATATTCACTATACAGCCCAGTACTGTTGATTTTTCTTGGAGATAACGAGAGTAGATGTAGTAGATCTGTTTTAATTTGCACAAGAGGATTGCATTTCATAAGTATAACGAGTGGCCATTATTTTTACAAAAGGAGTGGCTTTTTTTTTTAGATTGTTTCAAGTTTAATAATACTTTGTGTATATCATATATGTATGAGGCAATCACATCTTAATAAAGTACATTATATACAAAGTTGTATTTATGTGAATATTTCTGAGGAAGGGGGGACCATAACGTTCATGAGGTTCTTAAAGGAGTCCATGACTCAAAGAATCACTGTCCTAAGCGGTTTGCAATAATAATAGTAGTAAAAAAAGACATTCATAATAATTTAAACAAAGGCACTGAGGTATTTTCTCCAATATATCTGTATATGTCTTCAATATAGAACTTGGTCCCTAAAATAGCTCCTGATTCCCCTCCTGCCAAGCCCCCCACCCAAAAATAACCCTGGTAATCTAGTGGGCTGGGTCCTCAAGCTCAAGGACCTCTCTCATCCAACTTGGCTATACAGGCCAAGATAACCCCCGACTTTCCAATATCTCATTTTGAAGACTGCCAGGAGGGATGCCTACTACCTCCTGCCTCAGGGCATGCCTCTTCAAAATGGTGGTGCCCTGCCCCTTTCCAGTGCATCAGGACCTAGATATGAGAGGTATTCAATAATTTATCTACCAGAGTATGAAAGAAAGTAGCAAGTGTGTTGAAACAAGTCTGTGCATGTTGTGACTTGTCTCAAGGTTACTCATGCACAGTTGTGGCTCAATGCAAGTGTAACAATCCAAGAGAGAGGATGTCAGAAGAGTCCTTGTGCAAATCAAGTAAGAAACTGCTAGATTTGGTGCACCGTTCAGTGATAAAATTTCTCACAAAAGAAGGGAAAAAGCCAAAGGAGATCCATGAAGACATGACTGCAGTTTATGTTGAGTCTGCCCCAACATCTTACAAAGTAAAATTTTGGAGCAAACAGTTTAACTGGGGTAGAGAGCCCTTTGAAGATTTATTTATTTAAAAAATTTATAAACCGCTTAGAATCAAAGCGGTGTACAAAACAACATACATATTTATTAAAACAAACCAAGTATCCATAAAATAGACAAAGTTAACATTTACATTTCACAATTATCAAGGCTGGTGTTCTTACATCATGTTACTGCACCCACTGCATTAAACATGGTCCCAAAAATAGGTCAGTGCTCCCTCTACGCATGTTACATAAAGTCGACACTCAGTCTAAAAATTGTGAGCCAATCGGTAAAAAGAACTATCTTCATGAAGGGCATAGAGAGAGTAGAGAGGGACAGATTCTTCAAACTTTCAAAAAATAAAAGAACAAGAGGGCATTCGGAAAAGTTGAAAGGGGACAGATTCAAAACAAATGCTAGGAAGTTCTTCTTTACCCAATGTGTGGTGGACACCTGGAATGCGCTTCCAGAGAGCGTAATAGGGCAGAGTACGGTACTGGGGTTCAAGAAAGGATTGGATAAGTTCCTGCTGGAAAAGAGGATAGAGGGGTATAGATAGAGGATTACTGCACAGGTCCTGGACCTGTTGGGCCGCCGCATGAGCGGACTGCTGGGCACGATGGGCCTCAGGTCTGACCCAGCGGAGGCATTGCTTATGTTCAGAACTTCTAAATGGGACAATGCTTGAGTTTGACGACTGCAACAATCATTTGGTATTACAAAGTCTCAAGTCGTTGTAGTTGAAGCAGGCCATTCAGAAAGGGTTCTCTGATTGGCGAAATTTAAAAAAATCAGTATAGCTTGCCAGCTCTATGCTTCTAGACAGATTTGCTAGGGCATCAGGCCGCCAAGTGGTATAAATTAATATCTGAATATTTGAATAAGAAACCACAAACTAGTCTAAAAGACATTTGGAGCATTGAGATAAAGCAGCAGATTTCTGCTACTCAATGGCCATGGATTTGGTCTTGGAGGATGAGATGTACAGCGTCAGCATCTATGAGACAAACCTGTTTTTGTTACACAGATCTTTTTGGACCCCAGTTCGTTTGTAGAAGTTAGATAGTTCTAAATCTAATAGATGCTGGCACTGTCATCTTGAAATAGGGACACTGGATCATCTGTTGTTCTATTGTCCTTTGATACTCAATTTTTGGAAGTCGATATGGGGACATATCACTAACATACTGGAATCATCGATTCCATTAACCTATGATGTTGTCATCTGTGGGATACTATTGCATATTAAACCCCCATTGGACATGTATAAATGCCAGTTTTTCATTATCATGACCTGGATTGCCATGCAAATGGTTACCACAATTGGAAAAATTGGGATCAGCTTAGTTTTACCTTTTGGTGGGCGAATTTATGTTTGTGTTATAAGTATGAGAAAATGAACGCTGACATATTGGGGCATAATAATTTATTCAGATTAGTTTGGGGTCTGTTAACGACTTTTGTTACTTCGGTATAATTGTCTTTTATCTTTAATTTCCTTTAGATTTATACATACATCCAGGGATGAGTGGGAGGGGGGGTATCTCCTTTGTTTTAATCCTTGATTGAATGTACTGGAAGGGAGTGGGTGGTAATTCATTTTGTATTGTTACTGATGGATTGTAAGTGCTGATTCTGATTATTAATGTATGTATAATTTTATGCACTTTGTATTAGCCTTGAAAATTTAATAAAGATTTTTTTTTAAAAAAAAAGAACTTCTAAGCAGATAGATTTATATGAAAAAGAGAGAGGTATTTTGTAGTGATTATTTTGTTCTCTCTCATACCTGTATATATTATTGGTATTTTTATATATCCCAGGGACTAACCTGTCTTCCAAAACTATTGAAGCAGGAAACACACCATAGGTCAGAAAAACTCCATACAGTTCCATTGTTCAAACAACATTCAAACGTTGTCCAAATATCAAAAGTGATCAAAAAATAAATCTAAACTAAAACTTAATTTTATAGACCGGGTCTTAACCCAAAAGGTGCTCGACTTGGTTTATAATAATGTAAATATAGTACATAAACATAGAAGAAGAATGTAATCTAGAATGGCTTAGTTTCCAAAGTGTTTAGTAAACAAGAAAGTTTTCAGAGCTTTCCGAAATAAAATCTAAGTGAAAGCGATAACTCACTTTGTATAAAGGGTCCACTTGATCACCGGCAGTACGAGCAGATATTCAAATATTTCAAGGCTTGAATAATCCTTCAAAACTTTGTGGTCAGTCACTACTGCTACATCCACATATCCAAACGCAGCACCTTTTTCGCTACTGCTTCATCAGGGGAGCCACCAGCACATTTCCATCGGGTCTTTCTGTTTGCAGGGCTAGGTCAGCTTAGCTTTCCTGCACGTCTCCACTCAGGACTTCCTTCTTCTCTCCCCTCTCTCAGCAAGGCAGAGAGAGAGGCAGTTTTTAAGACAAATGCTCTGCTGAGAGAGGGTAGAAAAGATGGAAGCCCTGAGTGGAGACATGCAGGAAAGCTAAGCTGATCTAGCCCTGCAAACAGAAAGACCCACCTAAAGTGACCAGATAAGCACTGCAAACACATAATACAGACCCCCACACACTACCCCAGTGATCACCAACCCTTCCATACCCCCATAAAAATATTAATCACAACATGAAAATTCAGCCTCCAGAACATCATCACCTGGCAGCCTGGCATAGGAAAGCCGTCTTGGGGGTGCATTAGGGACTCATGGAGAGGAGGACCCATGCCCCTGTAATCACTGCATTGATACTTAAACATGTGAACTCCCCTATACACCCCAAAACCCTTTTTTACTGGAATATAAGTGGCTCCTGCAGCCATAAGGGCTATTGGGGTGGTAGATAAGTGGGTCTAGGGGATTCTGGAGGTGGTTTGGGGGGCTTATCATGACCTATAATGGAGCTATAGTGAGGAGAAGAGATGACACCCCTTTTGTGAAGTTCACAGCAGTGCCCTGTAAGGTACCCCACTATTTAGGTGCCATGTCTGGGTATTCAATCCATCACTTTGCAGACCCCTCCCATGTCCAACAGGGCTTGTTCTTGGCGTTTTTGACTTGGACGAAAAGTTGGACGAAAATATGGTATAAAAATGGACGATTTAGTGACTTGGACGATCAGATCGAAAGGACGTATACTTAGACGATTTTTGAAACAAAAAAAAAGTGGATGTATTTTTCGAAAATGTGTCTTAAGCTGTTTTTTACTTTGGACGACTTGTGATTTGGACGAAAACGGACTTAGACGTTCCTTTCGATTATGCCCTTCCAAGTATTCAGATAAATTCTTCCCTCTGGAGAATGCAATACACGGATTATCACGAAAAGCTGGATGGAGTTGAAGAATATGCCAATGGGTACATATACTTTGAGCCACCCTCGAGGATTGAGTGGAACGACACAAAACAAAAATAGAAGACAATTCCTTAGTCCTTTGGGTAAGCAGAAGATCTCTACTGGCATGCCATGCCCTCAAAAAGGCTTTATGACTAATGGATTTAGGATAACCCCAAGATTCAAATTTTTCTTCTAAGATTTTGGCCTCCCTTTTGAAATCAGTATCAGTGGTACAAATCCTTCTGGCCGTAAAAATTAACCGATGGGTATGGCAGATTTTAACCTTTTTGGATGGCAGCTGGAAAAGGATAGACAATTGTTCCTTGCTGTGGGTTTATGGTGCACCTTCGTGAGTATTCTGCCTCCTACAAAATTAACAGAATGTTGGCTACTGGTAATGGTGAACTGCAAGCAAGAAGTCAAAGAATTCATCCAAGTAATAAAAGTGGTAAGATGTTCTTTGGTAGAAATCCATAGTAAAAAAATGTCATCAATGAGGCGCAAATAGCATTGTACCTGTTGAAAATGACTACTGGAGTAAAGATGTTCTTTCTCAAATTCTGACATAAACAAATTGGCTATGCTGGGGGCGGCAGTTGTCCCCATTGCCACTCCTTGGCATTGCTGAAAAAAAATAGTGTCAAATTTGAAATAATTCCTTTTCAAAACTAAACTAGCAAGCTCCATAAGAAAAGTGGTAGTTATTCTGATAGAAGGCTGACGAGAAAGTAAAGTCTGTTCAACTGTATTTAGGGCCTCATCTTGAGGTATGCTTGTGTAAAAGGCAACTACATCAAGAGTGACTAGGTGAACCTCAGTAGGTGCAGTATAATTCTGAAACTCTTGCAATTTACATAAGAAATCTGTAGTGCCCTTGATATAGGACCTTGATTTGCTCACAAAAGGTTGAAGAAAATAATCCAAAAACTGAGATAAAGGTTCCAAAACAGTATTTTTTAGGAACACAATGGGTCTACCTGGAGGGGAAACTAAAGATTGTGAATTTTTGGAACAGCGTAAAACACTGGAATTCTTGGGTTGAAAAGTTGAAGAAAATGGCTTTCAGCTTTGGTGATTATACCTTGAATCTGAGCTTCTTGAACAATTCTAGTTATAGTGAATTGTAATTCCCTGGTAGGGTCACTATCTAAGGAGATATAATTCTGTTGTTTCAAAATTTCACCCTCAGATTGTTGTCTGTTCTGTACAACAATGGAACCTCCTTTGTTAGCAGGCTTAATTATTAATCGATGATCCTGTTGTAAAGTTATGAGAGCTTGAGATTCAACTATAGGCATATTGACATACTGCTTTCTACACTTCTCCCTCCCTATTCAAAGGGTTAGGGGCAGAGCCAGCCCGCGAATAGGGAAAAATCATGAATAACTTTTGGCCGGCTCTGACTCACCACTGGACCTTACCTGGTGGCCTAGCGGTGACATGGGACAGGAGCTATTTTCCTACACTCCTGCCCCATGCAGAGCCATGCTGCTGAGTTCCCATGGTCTCATGAGACTACAACAGGAACCTCCTGTTGTAGTCTCATGAGACCACAGGATGCCGACACACAGGTTCCTAAATTGCTCACCTCAGCTCAGATCTCTGCTAGTGTGGTTTGTACATCATGGCGCAAACATACCATTTCAGATTTTAGATCTTTTAACCAATCCAAACTGTCTGCTTTGTAATTTTTATATTGGCAGATAGTTGAAAAGTGAGGTCTTCTTCCTCAGATTCAGAGTGCTATTGTGGTGCCATTTTTTTCTGGTTCATTAGGGAAGGACCGGAATCAGCCCCCCTATTTCTCTCCCAAATTATTGCCACACCAAAACAGTTCTAGTTTATTTCTTGTCGCCATATCTCCCATGGAACTTCTAGGCTCAAGAACAGGATTCAGAGTGTGTGGAGAACTCTGCTTTCTGATAAATATCGGATGTCCCTCAGGAGCTCCAAATGAAGCAACCATTCAGGAGCGTGACATTACTTCCACCCATACAATCCTCTTTCTATCTTTTCTTGCTGAGTATATTGTTTTCAGCTACTATTATTTTGCCCATAATTCTTAGCTACAGAGTGCATGTATTCATTTTTTCCTGTTTCTTTCTAAATGCACAGAAGACAACTCATAATAGAAGAATACCAAACAAAATTACTGCAATACAATCCAAAATGATAAAATTGGAGCCAAACGATAAAATCCCAGGATCTTTTCCAGGACTAACATACTTCTGAATAATAAAAAGAAGCATACAAATAACTGTACTCAAAAAACTCAAAATCCCAAGACAAATTACATTGCATCTGTAATTAGCTTAACTAAATCCCTCTGAAGCAGCATCAACCTCAAACCATCCATTATTTGAAAACACAAATGTATACATAATAGAGCCTATTGCAGGGGTGCCCAACAGGTCGATCGCGATCGACCAGTAGCTCGCCAAGGCAAAGTGAGTTGATCATCCAGGACTCCCTTTGCCTTGGCGATCTATCGGGCCGATCAATCTTCCTCTCCCCGACGTCAATTCTGCCATCGGAGAGGAAGTTCGGGCCAGCCAATCGCTGCCTGGCTGGGCGGAACTTCATCTCCGACGGCAGAATTGACGTCGGGGAGAGGAAGATTGATCGGCCCGAAGCAGAGAGAGCATGGGGCGGCGTCGGCGTCGGGGCCTGTTATCCGTTGGTGGCGTTTGGGTCCTGTTCCCCGATGGCAGCGGCAGTGGCTTGGGGAAGGGCAGGGAGAAAGAAAGAAAGGGGGCAGGCAGGGAGACAGAAGGAAAGAAGAGAAATAGGAAAAAAAGAAAGGGGGCATGAAGAGAGAAAGCAAGAAAGGGCAGGGAGAGAGGAAGAAAAAGTTGGGGGAGGGAATGAGGTTTGGAGGAGAGGAAGCATACAGGCTGAAAGAAAGATTGGATGCACAGTCAGAAGAAGAAAGTGCAACCAGAGACTCATGAAATCACCAGACAAGGTAGGAAAAATGATTTTATTTTAAATTTAGTGATCAAAATGTGTCTGAATTTATATCTGCTGTCTATATTTTACAATATGGTCCCCTTTTACTAAACCACAATAGTGGTTTTTAGCGCAGGGAGCCTATGAGCGTCCAGAGCAGCGCTGGGCATTCAGCGCAGCTCCCTGCGCTAAAAACTGCTATTGTGGTTTAGTAAAAAGGGAGGGGGGTGGGTATTTGTCTATTTTTGTATGGTTGTTACTGAGGTGACAGTGCATAGAGTCATCTGCTTTGACCTCTTTGAAAAAACCCCGGAATAGGAATGATAATTAACAATTCTATGCGTACAGTGTGCGTTGTGTTTTTTTTAAATTTTATTGTTGGTAGATCATTTTGATTTGGTCATTTTAAAAGTAGCTCGCGAGTCAAAAAAGTGTGGGCACCCCTGGCCTATTGTATAATATGGTAAAAATTTTACTGTGGTTATGACCTAAATCTACAGTATACTTTTTGCAGTGTTGTTCATTCAAATATAATAGGCAAGAATGACCACAAGCTATCTGCGTTTTTAACCAGGCCCCTTGAATTCAATGAGACTTTTCAAGGCACCTGAAAAATGTGTGTGCACTACATAAACCCATGAACAAATGACCCTGTGCTCCGTTAAGTCATTTCTACTTTTATCTGTTTACTAATTTTTTAAAAATGCCCCAGAGGTCTTACAGACTTATAATGACACTTTGAGAAGAAGTTGAACAAGAGGATACCAATAATAGCCAGTGTTAGAGCAAATTATGCCGTGTGCTCCCCCTACCTAGGAATGCTTTTTCTGTTCAACAAGGATGAATATATCTACTCTGAAATAGCAGAGCGTGTTGAAAGGTTACTATCCTGCAGACATGACAAGCATCAACACGCCACGCTTGGGTTTTTTTCTCCTTGCAGGCTAGTTACACACATAAAATGGGAAAACAGCAGTGGACGATGTTGAAATGTTTCATTTTGTCAACTTCATATCGCGACAGTCCTGCTGAGTCTAAATGGCAAGTTTCAAAATGTCATTCAAGACCGAATAACTGCTTATTATTTGCATTCCTTAAAAAGTTGAAAAAAAAAACATTAACCTTTTGTTTTATTGA
This sequence comes from Geotrypetes seraphini, assembly GCF_902459505.1. NCBI lineage: Eukaryota > Metazoa > Chordata > Amphibia > Gymnophiona > Dermophiidae > Geotrypetes > Geotrypetes seraphini. Next base: position 104,568,449 of record NC_047084.1, read on the forward strand.
ATTAAAATGCCACAGAAATGCTGATGCTGTCTTGGGAGAGTGGAGCACTTTCACAGAGAAGAATAGCTGTCATTTATTAGACACAAAGAACAATTACTTGATGGGACTCTTTCTGACAAAACGCAGCCTGGTATTCTTATCATAAAAAGGCACGGTAAAATAAATAAATAAAAGGAACGGAGGCCTCAGAGACCTGAATAATTTAAAGCCACATTTGGTGCAATTTGAATTTTTCTTCGGGGAGGCAAAGTTAAATACCTTTAATTTGTTCTAATTATTTCAAATTTGCAAGTTAATTATAGCTGATCATTAAATAACAAAAAGGACTATCGTCTCCATAGAGTTTTACCTCCTACCCTCTGCATTACTTAGGCTAGATTTTAGTATGCATGAATTAACTTTCTAAATAATCACGGTTTGACTAAATGGCTCAGTAAAATGAGCTTGGATTCTCTGAATAAGCATTAATGGACATTAGAAAGGCTATTGGGAGCCATGTTACTTACATTATAAGTATTTTTAATGGGGTCTTATTTACTAATCTTTATGTAGTGCTCAAGTTAGGGCACCATATAGATACATTAAACTGCTTTTTAATGGCATAAAAGTCACTTCTTCAAGATGATAAAAACAAATGTCCATTTAGAGTCAACTAAATTCATTTTTAAATGAATGTGGGGAAACTGATGGATTTTAACTTGTTTTAGTTACTCATCCAGATGAATCAATCTAACATAACTGTAGGCTTAGTCTGGAAAAAATCATTTTATAGATGATCTGATGTACTGAGCAATGAGTGCTGTGCTGAAGTTTTTCGGCTAGTAGCAAAGTAATACCCACAATCCATCGGTCTGTGACAGCTTTGTGCTCCAAATGCAGAACTTGGAATCATCTGAAGAATTCTCTGATTTCACGCATGAAGGAAGAGAAGAGCAGAAGGTGTCTGAGCTTACCTAAGCAAATTGAAGTCTGTCCTTCAAATCCTCTGCTTCTGAATGAAATGGTATGAACATAAGAAACGCCTTCACCGGATCAGACCTAGGTCCATCTAGTCCAGCGATCCGCACACGCGGAGGCCCAGTTAGGTGCTCCCTGTTGGAGACCCGGATCTCCCATATCCCTCGATATGATTTGCAAGAAGGTGTGCATCCAACTTGCGCTTGAAACCCTGAACACTAGTCTCTGCCACAAGCTCCTCTGGGAGAGCATTCCAAGCGCTCACCACTCGCTGTGTGAAGCAGAACTTCCTGACATTTGTCCTGAACCTGCTGCCACACAGTTTCAGGCTATGACCTCTTGTCCGTGTCACATCTGAAAATGTCAGTAATGCTTCTTGCTGGTCTATTATGTCAAATCCTTTTAATATTTTAAAAGTCTCTATCAAATCCCCCCTCAATCTTCTCTTTTCGAGGGTGAACAGTCAAAGTTTTCGGAGGCGTTCTTGGTAGCTCAAATTCTCCATACCTTTGACTAGTTTAGTGGCTCGCCTCTGCACCCTCTCCAGCAGAGTTATATCCTTCTTGAGGTATGGAGACCAATGTTGGACACAGTATTCCAAGTGTGGTCTGACCATCGCTCTGTAAAGTGGCATTATGACGTCCTCCGACCTACTCGTGATCCCCTTTTTAATCATGCCCAACATCCTGTTTGCTTTCTTTGCTGCCGCCGTGCATTGTACTGATGGTTTTAGGGTTCTGTCTATCAGGACCCCCAAGTCCCTTTCTTGTTCGCATTTGGCTAATGTCACACCCAATATTCTATATTCATGTTCTTTATTTTTCTTTCCCAGATGCATCACCTTGCATTTGTCTATACTGAAATTCATTTGCCATTTTATCGCCCATTTTTCCAGCTGGTCCAGATCTTTCTGAAGATCCTCGCAGTCCCTTGGAGAGCCAACCCCCCGACATATTTTTGTGTCATCTGCAAACTTGATATATTGCATGTCGTTTCCTCTTCAAGGTCATTTATAAAAATATTGAACAAGATGGGTCCAAGAACCGATCCCTGGGGCATACATTAGTTAGGTAAAGAAAAGTGTATACGAGGAGGAAGACAAAGAAAGTTCTGGGGAGGCGGAGCTAAGATGGTAGCAGTTTGCTGAGTGATGCTAGAGCTTCCATGTGGTAATTAACTTTTTTTTTTTTTTTTTCTTTATTGATTTTCAAACTATAAATGCGCCATAAATGAATCACATATATGTACATTGTATAATAAGTGCAGCAAACTTTCAAATATTACTGCAACAAAGAAATTTCCCCCTCCCTCCCAGCTAATATACAAACAAATAACTCAAACCTTCATGAAACCATTCATAAAATCATAACATTCCATTCCATTCCCTTCCTTACCCCACCCTCCCAGGATGTGTACATTTTCTTGCTTATAAATAAAATAAATTATTCCTCTTTACAGTATTTAACCAATGGCTCCCAAACATCCATAAAATTCTTAAAGCATTCCTGTTGTATGACCATACAACGCTTCATTTTATATGTATAACACAGGGATTCCCAACAGAATGTATAGTTCAACCTATCCCAGTTTTTCAAATTTCTTAAAATAAGCTGCATGGCAACCCTGTCATCACTAATAGAAGCTTGTTATTATTCATTGATAGTTGACTTTTGGCTCTCATAAGAGTACCAAATAAAATGGTATCATAAGATAAAGCCACTGGATTCTCTAACATGGTATTTACTTGATCCCAAATAGATCCCAAAACTGCAGAATCAAGGGAATTTTTATAAAATTTTCTAGAATGGCTCCTAAATGCTAAGGAAAGTTCATGTTTACCCAGCAGCTGTAACTCCCGTTGCTTTGGCTGAACTAGACATCAAACGTTATGCTCGGCTTCTTCCAAATGCAACCTCAGGCCAGTCCTCTACTGCAGCTGCCATTGGTAGCACACCAGAGCTGCCTGGAGGGAAGTCAATTCCAGTCCAGGTGTTTACTTCTCTTTGATTTCCTCCATGTTGTCCCTGGAAGAATTAGTGGCTGACCAGCTTGGACTTACAGTTGCTGTGGGAACAACTCCAGAGGTTCGGGACCAATAACCCATGTTGAGAAGTGAGTCAGAAGCCTCTGTGAAGGATGTGGTCGGCACCCAACAGTGTGAAGAAGGAGACGCTAACCCAGTAATGGGAGCTCAGAATATCATTGTGGAGAGGAATACTCAAGAATCTCATTGGTTTCAGGTACGATGCCATCTGTGCCAGGAACTGAGATTTCCTTACAGACAATATGGCAGATGTTGGTAAAGATGGACAACTCACTTTCCAAGTGTACCACAAATTTGTCCTCATTGGTATATACTGTAGGACAATTATCTCAGAAGCAAGATGTTTCAACCCAAAAGCTTCAAGATATTCAGGCAGCAGCAAAGACAGAATAAAATCAGTCTGTCATTATTTTTATTTATATTTCTTATATACTGCTTTTTAATCAAAGCGGTTTACATTCAGATACTCTAAGTATTTTTCCCCATCTGTCCCGACAGGCTTACAATCTAACTTTTATATTGGAAACCGCCTAGATTTCAGGCGGTATATAAATGTGTTAAATAAATAAATGAACTATGGTAACCTAAGGCAATGGGGTCCACTTCAGAATGCGCCTATCCTAAAGTCACATATACTTTAACAGTCCATTCTTGTTATTCACAGTTGTATGGTCACCGAAAATGTTTGCGAACTGCCAAATCACAAATAATGAAATGCTGAATCTATGGGAAAGCAGAGGTTAGATTCCAGCAGTACACATTGTGCCTCAAAACTTCAGAAAGTGAACAATGGATCCTATTAGGAAAATAGGGTTAGGTTCATGGCTGGGAAAGCATTTGGAGTACCAGAAGATGCTTCTCTGGATGCTTGGGAGCCATATCCGGAAGCAAATGCCAGACCGCAAAGTAAAAGTAAAGAAAGCAGGAAATACAGTTAGGGGAGAAGACAAGATGGTGGATGGCTGTTGACGGCGTCCTGAATGTCCGAGACTATACTTGTTGCCCCTTACCTTATTGCATTAATCCTCGGATTATTAATTGTTTTTTGCCAATGTCACACACTAAGAGGAAGGGAGTGATGAGGGCCGTGATGTCTCCGACCCTTTCATCTTCCCCAATCCAGTCCACGCTTCCTCAGATTTTTGAACAGCAGATCACTGCCAACACTTGGCCAGGAAATCGGGGGTCAGACTCCTCGACAATCTCCATGCTTCCATGTCCAGCAGAGGTGCGGAGTTTTGAATCAAGCCCCGGAAGAGAGGAGGAGGAGGAGACTCTGGAGCTAAACTTAGGTGAAGCTTCTTCTGTGATGGAATGGCAAGGTGGGAAGAGCGAAGGAGGGATTGGAGAACTGACCGCTGCACCAACAGTTAACTCTGGAGACACTCTTTTAGCCCAAAAGGAAGCTGGATATGACAGTGGGGACAACAGCACAGGATATGGAGGTACAGTATTGGTAACTAAAGTTGATGCTTTCTCCTTAAATGTTGAAAAGTTACGACAAGACTGTATGGAAAAGATTCAGACAGAGACTAATACCTTGAAAAACTCTATTTCTGCTGTTATTAAAAAACAGAATTTTCTCTCTCGGAAGATTGAACAAATAGAGGATTTCAATAGACGTTTCAACCATAGGGTGTTAAACTGTCCAAAAATTGTGGCTTTGTCTGCAGTTGAAGTATTTAAGAAATTTCTACTAGAAAATTTGAATTTTCCACAGCATATTATTTACCGGTTACTAAAGATAAAATGAATTCTGGAACAGGGGACATACCTGCAATTGGAAGTGGGATTACTAATCATAATTTTGAAGATCTTACAGCAATATTTGAAGATTCTCTTGTTGAAGTTAAGGAGCGAGCTACTTTGATAATGAATTTTGTGTTTGAACCAAACCTTGCCTCTGTTATGAGAATTTACTTTAAAAAAGGTATAACTCCTTTTTGTGGTTTAAGAATATTGATATACCTGGATGTGACAAAATTAACCCAGGAGAGACAAAGAGTTTCTTATAATGAGAGAAGAAACAAGAAAATTAGGAGCTACCTTTTTGCTAGCATATCCCTGTAAATGCATGGTTAGATATTTGGGACTGAGATATGTGTTTTTCCTCCCTGAACATCTAAGATCCTTTTTGGACCTCAAAAAGTTAACCAGTGAAACAGGATGAAATTAAAAATGAAGAACAAGATTTAGCTGTTTAAGCCTTGTTTCTTTGAATTGTATTAGATATGATGTCGCCCAATGATCTATCTCTTGAAAACCTGACTGGATTGCGGCCCTCTAAGACAGACATTTGATATCCCTGGTGTAAGAACATAAGAACATAAGAAGTTGCCCCCGCTGAGTCAGACCAGAGGTCCATCCTGCTCAGCGGTCCGCTCCCGCGGCGGCCCATCAGGCCTAGTGCCTGAACAGTGGTCCCTGATTAATTTTGTAACTTACCTCTAATCCCATCCCTATAATCTACCTCTACTCTTATCTGTACCCCTCAATCCCTTTGTCTTCCAAGTACCTATCCAAAGCTTCTTTGAACCCCTGTAGCGTGCTCCTGTTTATCACATCCTCCGGTAGCGCATTCCATGTATCCACCACCCTCTGTGTGAAAAAGAACTTCCTGCCGTTTGTTCTAAACCTCTCCCCTTTCAATTTCTCTGAGTGCCCCCTTGTACTTATTGATCCCCTTAATTTGAGAAATCTGTCCTTGTCTACTTTTTCTATGCCCTTCATGATCTTGAAGGTTTCTATCATGTCTCCTCTAAGTCTCCGCTTTTCCAGGGAGAAAAGCCCTAGCTTTTTCAGTCTGTCAGTATATGAGAGGTCCTCCATGCCCTTTATTAGCTTAGTTGCTCTTCTTTGGACTCTCTCAAGTACCTCCATGTCCTTCTTGAGGTATGGCGACCAGAATTGAACACAGTACTCCAGGTGCGGGTGCACCATAGCACGATACAGTGGCAGGATGACTTCCTTTGTCCTGGTCGTGATACCCTTCTTAATGATACCCAACATTTTGTTTGCTTTCCTTGAGGCTGTGGCGCACTGCGCCGACGCCTTCAATGTTGTGTCTACCATCACTCCCAGGTCTCTACTGTATATGCATATGTGACTACTGAAATGGGGGTATTTTCGCACTTAAAAAACATATTCCCCTATAAAATTACCCTAAAATTACAAATTAGGCAACAAATTGTTAGACTGAGAGGAGAAAGAAAAAGAACAAAAGAAGATAAAAAGGAGAACAGGAGAAAAGGAAAAGAAAACCCACATTCATTTTTTAATTAAAGGCAGGGCTGGTTTTAGACATGCTGGGGGCCCAGGGCAGAAATTGAGGGGGGTCCCTCTTCTACCTGGCCCCTCTCCCAATTTCCCCACCCGCCATTACTACCACTTATAAAACAACTTTAAATGACTTCTTCACAAGCAAAACACATACAGACTTTCACCAAATACAGAACAATGGATCACAAATTAGAAATAGAAATATGAATACCAAAACTGAACTGGAAACCCCAAAAAGTTTAACCTGGCAAGTACCGCATTTTTCCCTCCCCCCCAAAAAAGTGGGTGGAAATAAGGGTGCTTTTTATGGAGTGAATATAACAAATCCCTGGTCCCGCGCCGCTCCATGATTGGCTGCCGTCAGTCTCATCCCTTCTGCAAAGCCCTGCTCCTTTTTGCAATCTAATCCATGCAACTCTCAGCCACACAGCTTCATGCGTGCCCTTCTGTTTTGCAGCAGCTCGCAGTAAGGAACCCTCGCGAGGATCGTTCATCTCCACGCTGCAGACAGAGGGAGAGTTGCAGAGGAAGGAAGGATCGGGGGGTCACATATTTAGCAGCCCGGACTGGGGGGAGGGTTTCAGAGGAAGGGAGGATTGGGGGTTGTTCACTTTGCAGGTGGGAGTTGCTCATTTTCTAGCCGCAGATGTGGCTGGTGGGAAAGATCGGGAGTGGCTTACTTTAGAGCTAGTGGGGTGGGGGGGGGGGTGCAGAGGAAGGAAGAACAAATCAGGAGTCGCTCCTGTTGCAAACTGGGGGCAGTAGATCAGGGGTCATTGGGGTAGAGGAACTTGTTTTGCCCCCCCCCAGGACTTTTTTATTCATTCTTTCATTCATAAATTTTGCCTTCCTGTCCTCCCCTCCCAGGCTGCTCCTGTCCCCTTATTCCCCATGACCCGGGCTGTCCGTCTTCCTGCTGGCTGTAGCATTTTCTTGATGTGTGTGTGTGTGTGGAGGGGGGGGGGGGGCGTGCTTAACTCCCCACACTGGTTTATTTCAACAGGAGGGACAAGCAGGTCCACGGTGGTGGTGGTAATAGTGATGGTGGTTGTTTCAAGGACAGCTTCCCTGTAGGTTCTCTGGTATGGGGGTATTTCCCTGTTTGTTTGTTTTTTTTTTTGGGGGGGGTTGCCAAACGGAAAGGAGTTGTCCATTGCAGATCCTTGCACTGGGGTTTTTGCAGTCTGTCCACATGTTGCCCTTTGAGGAGCATCTATAGAGAAGTTTGGAATGTAACATCAGTTCACCTTTACTACTACTATTTATTATTTCTAAAGCACTGAAAGGTGTATGCAGCGCTGTACATTTTAACATACAATAGAAGGTCCCTGCTCAGAAGAGCTTACAATCTAATTTAGACAGGACATTTCGGCATTGGGGAGATTCTGGTACAGGAAATGATACAGTAGGTATTATGAGCCAGCAAAGTAGGCAAAAAATGTTAGAAAATAAATTTAATGCCTACTTTGACCCCTTCATTGCTTCTGATCTGTATTTTGATTCAAGTCATAACTGTTTCAGCAGTCATGGCATATGACATGAACATAGGATTTGCATTATGAAGCTTTGAAGCCAATTGGAAGCAAAGATATAATTACACAAAGAAATATTAGTACTTTATTCAAATTTTGGCCATTTTTTGGGTGCATGTATCTCAACTGTATATTGTCCAATTTATCACCTGAAAGAGTTTCGTGTTTTGTTTTTTTTGCTATAAAAGCCATTCTGTTTTGTATTTGATCTGGCCTTGCTTTGGCTAGAAGTTAGGTCTCAAATGCACGCATTATTTACACGTGTATACATGCAGTGGTAAAAAAGGGCATCTTTGACATCCTATTGTGTAACATGCAAATGAGTTAGAGGTGTGAAATTACATGGTGCAGCTAAGCTTGTTGGGCTTGCCATGCTAACTCAGGTTACAACCTCCACTGCTTTCACATGCTCTTGTAAATGGCCTATCAAAATGGGCATTTAATTGTTGGTGATTCATTGCAAGTTCAATATATTCAGTTGAACTCTGCTCTCCCTTTCATAGTCCACATGTTCCCCTTTATGCTTTACTTCAATTCTGGCAGGTACAACAGAAAGGCAAGGGAGACAGCCTTTCAACCAAAACCAAGTTTTTATTAATAAAGAGTACGGTCCCAACAAGGATTCTAGTTTCGGCGTATATAAATGCCTTCCTCAGGGAACACTATAAAAACATATAAAGCACAAATAAAATACATTTAAAATACAAAAAATAAAGTATTTTTAAATAAATATATGTGCGTACATCATGGTAACATGCATATATTGAGTCGGAATGAGACGCATGTTAGAACCAAAAGAAATTAAGGCACAAAAATAATAAAAATGTTGAAAGCTAATCATTCCAGAAAGAAATGATGAACCATCACCATAAAAACATAGATGATAGAACAGGCAACGATCTCACATGTGGCCCAAAAAAAAAAAAGAGAGGAAACAGATGAAATCAAACAAGCGAGTGTGGAAGAGAGAGAAACCTAGAGTAAAGAAAAGAAGAAATAATGTACCGTATTTGCCGGCGTATAAGACGACTTTTCAGTACCTTAAAATCCTCCCCAAAGTCGGGGGTCGTCTTATACGCCGGGTACTGTTTACATGCCCTTACTTTACATGCCCTAACATCTCCTTCCTTACCTCCTTACGGTGCTTACGGTACTAGTAAACCTGCCGGGACATCAGCGGGGCCATGGCGGGACATCAGTGTGACAAGGGTGCCAGCTCCTTCATCCTGCGCAGCGGGAAGCAGCGGCGCTCTGGTCCCACCCCTTTTCTCTTGACTACGTCTCTCGCACATGCGGCCGTGTGTGGAGTCTAGCCCTTAAGGAAGTTGCGGGGGCGAACAGGAGGCTTTTGAAGGCTTTTAAAGGGAAACTGTCATGCCAGCAAACTTGCTAGGGACTTGCCCGGCACTTGCTCTCTCCCTTTATGTGTTATCTTCCTTCTATCATTGACAGTTTCAGTTTGGTTAACAGTTTAGAAAACAAATAGCATGGCAGCTCCCATGGGTTTATTGTTCTATTCAGCTTTAGTGAATTAATTAAAATTGTTGAAATAAATTCTGATGTTCTTTTAAGTTTTATTTGTTGTGCAGAAGGTGTGCGGAAGAAGGGGTAGTCTTATATGGCGAGTATATAACAAACTCTATATTTTAACTGTAAAAGTTGGGGGGTCGTCTTATACGCCCAGTCGTCTTATACGCCGGCAAATACGGTACTAAGGTGCAAAGACCAAAATCAATAACAAAAAAGAAACAAAAAATAGTTATTACCCTCTAGCTATCAGCTAAGGAATGGGCATTTTATCTTAGAAAGCCAGGAGAGATGTCATTTGTTACAAGGTAGAAAAGGAAAATACACCAGCTTTCAATCCAACACAATTTTTCTTCTTGTCTAGCACAAAGCAAATAGAGATGCAGAACATTCATAGTAAGGAGCAGAAAGCACAATGATAACTTCTTGACATTTTGAGAAATCTGCCTGGACAACTAAGCAATTCACTGGGTAACCCCATCAGGCTGAAACTTCCCTCCCCTCAGTAACTGGACACAGCTACCGAGTTCCATAAGGTGGTGGATGTAGGGTAATGGATGGGATAATCAAGGAATTCAGTTTGAAACTGAAACAACATGCATTACTGGAATTATCTTGCCTAATTGTACCTGTGATCTCTGCGGTGTCAGGTCAAAAGCGCGCCGGGACAAAGGCACGCCCAGACAATTGAGGGCAGCGCAGGGGTGCGCGCCGTAGAAAATTACTGTTTTTAGGGCTCCGACGGGGGGGGGGGCGTGATCGTGCCGCGTTATGGGGGCGTTGTGGGGGGTTGTAACCCCCCACATTTTACTGAAAACTTCACTTTTTCCCCATTTTTAGGGAAAAAGTTAAGTTTATAGTAAAATGTGGACGGTTACAACCCCCCAAACCCCCCATAACGCCGGCGCGATCTCTATTAAGTAAACTGGGGGGCTCCCCAACAAAACCCCCCGTCGGATCCCCTAAAAACTGTAATTTTCTTTGGCGCGCGCCTCCGTCTTGCGCTCAGTTGTCGGCGCGCGCCTTTGTCTTTCGCGGGGTTGTCTATGAACCGATCTCTGCTAGTGCAAATTCTTAAATAAACTCTGTAGGAACTTTCCCTTTGAAAATGTACTTGTTAACATCATGTAAAGTCAAGCAACTGACTTGGTCACAACAGCCGTGTCTTCAAAGAAATCTGTAAGTTAGCTTGAACTGCTACAGAATTTTGCAAACCTTCCTGTAATTCTTAAACTGCATATAAGAGAGGCATGAGAAAAAAAATATAATATACTGCATGTCAGATGCAAATAGCAATATTGCTTACCTAAAACAGAGCAGATTAAAAAGAAAAGAAACAATGAAAACCAAAATCAGAAGAAACAGTGGTAGAAAAGCTCTCAAATTCTCAAGAATACAGTCAAACCTTGGTTTGCGAGTAACGCGGTTTGCGAGTGTTTTGCAAGACGAGCAAAACATTCTTGCAAATCGTGACTCGCAAACTGAGCGTTGACTTGATTTGCGAACACCCCCCCCCCCCACGCGAACCGGCATCCCCCGCCCACCCAAACAGAAGCCTTACCCCATCTGGCACCGGCACGCAGCCCACAGGACGTGCCGGTGCACGAAGATCCTGCCTCTTGCCTGGGCCTTGAGCATCTGCACATGCTCAAGGCCTTGTGGATCTCGCTCTCTCAGACAATCAAGCAGCTCATAAGACAAACAAAAGAATAGAAACTAACAGCCAATGAAAAATGTGTGTGTGGGGGGGGGGGGGGGTAGAAAATGAATGCCTTTTTTGTATGTTACATGTCTTTTTCCTTCCTTTCAGAACTTCTGCTTATAACATACTTTTTCTTGACATTATTTTTTTTCTGAAATTGCTCTCCTGTGGCAGGTGTTGTCTCTCTTTTCATTCTATTTTATTTAGTTTGAAATGGTGTGCTCTCAAAGCTAATACCACTAGCTTATCAATATTCACACTTCTACTCCATTTGCATAAGCAATACAAACATAAACTGCTCAGGCTTTTTATTGATGTTCTCTTTGGATTTTCAGATGACATTTGACAAAGTCCCCCATGAGAAATTCTTCAGGAAATTAAAATGTCATGGGAGAGGAAGCAATATCCTGTTGCAGAATGGTAACTGGTTAATGATTCTTTTTCCCAATGATGAGACATGAAAAGTGAAGTAGCCCCAGTCAGTGATCAGTGCTGGGACCACTGTTTTGTTTTTACATATTAATTAATAATCTGGAAAAAGAAGCAGTAAATGTGATCAAATTCTCAAATCACATTATTCAAAGCAATTAAAACATGAGTTGAAGAGGGGAGTGAGTCGGGCCGGTGTGGGAGAGTCGCTCTACCGCCGGATGCTCCTGCTAAGTGCCGCCATTATTGGGAGCCCAGAAGCACCAAACCTAAATATAGGGCAGCTCCTTTGCCACCAGGAGTTGCTCCACAGGGATCCAGTACAAGAAATTATCTCAGACCTCACCTGCCCATATGCAAGCGTAATTGTCTTAGGTGACATAAATGTCCACTAGAGTCTCAAGACAATGCTAACATCTCCAAGTTCAAAAAATTCCTCCTCGATAGTCTACTAGACTTAAAATAATCAGGTTCTACACCAAAAGGGACATACCTCAGATATTATAACATCCAACCCTCCCCCACCTCATCATGGATACAGAATGGACAAGTATGGCGGTATAGAAGAATAAAGTTATTATTATTATTACAGTTCCATGGTCAGATTACTACCTAGTCTGTTATTGAGAAAGACATGGAGCAACCCACTGCTTGCCCTGGATCAGTAGCTTGGAATGTTGCTACTCTTTGGGTTTTGGCCAGGTACTAGTGACCCAGACTGGCCACTTTGAAAACAGGCTACTGGGCTTGATGGACAGTAAGGCTACTGTTATATTCTTAGTGTCTTTCAATCTTATCCTGTACATGCAATTACATCACTTTCTTTTCCAGAGATAAATTAAAAAAAGATTTGACATCGATATGTGAACATTTCTTAAGAAATAACTCGTATAATCAGTTCTTTCTTAAGAAATGTTCACTTATCGATGTGGTGCGTATGTTGAGCTTTGGATGGTGTGTTTTTGGTACGTGAATGTGAATTGCGACTGGGGTTTTTTCTGATCTTCAAATGAACCAAATTTTGCAGATTGCGACTGGACTGTATGACGATATCCCGTTCCTTCATTTCTCTTCTGTATATTGCCTGTTTCGAATATTCCACCCAGTTTTGTACCTATTGTGGGCCTTGTGTCCTTGTACTGTTGGATTTCTGTACATTCTGTGTTGCAATCGCTAATAAAAATATTATACAAAAAAAATAAATAAACAAAGAACTGAATATTTCATGGGAGTCCTAATTTTTTCACAACTGTATTTGTCTATTTTTCTATAGTTGTTACTGAGGTGACATTGCATATTTTAAAGTCACCTGCCTTGACCTCTTAGAAAACCACCCCAAATATAAATGATAATTAACATTTTCTTTGTGTAGTGTGCTTTGTGTTTTTTTAATTTTGTGGTTATCATTAGGTATTAATAAGATTATATTGCATGTAAATGAAAAAAGGATGGAAGAAATTGCATTACAATTAGTACTATTAATATGGGGGTGGCTTCAGGGGCGGGTCTGGGGTGGAGCTTGGGTAGGTCTGGAGTGGAGCTTGGGCAGGGGTACTCGGTTGGTATTTGTTAAGCTTAAGGGGTACTTGGCTTGAAGAAGTTGAGAAACACTGTTTTAAAGTATTACATATTTATTGTATGCTACCAAAATATATTTGTCCTCTCATTTTGATTCTATTTGCTCTTCAGTCCTATATGCAGCCCCACTAGATCCATGGCATAGGAATCTGGTTTCATATTGCTGGATTTTTGAAAAAGGTTTCACGATGAAGAGATCTTGGCATTCACACCTTACAAAAGTACAGTGTGAAACAATACATTGGCTTTCAATGGATTCTCAAAGGGTAAAATGGGTGTGTTGCAGTTCTTACACCATTCGGAAGCAGTGCCCAGGTCATGCATAATACCTTTATTAATAGTTAGGTTGCCCTATGGAAGGGTATTGCATCTTATTGCACTTTTAGACAATCAGTTAAGACCTGTTGTTCAAAAAATTTGTTCTTGATTGATGACTTTTATAGTTCCATACTGTATTTTTTCATCATTGAAATATTGTATTGCCTTTCTCATTGCTTTGTATTATCACTGGAATGTCCAGTCCTTCTTACTCTCTGAACCGCCTAGAACTTTTTGGGTATTGGCGGTATAGAAAAATAAAGTTATTATTATAATGTAACATTATGGTACTCAAAACACAAAGGAAACACACAACCCCACATGTAAAAATGTAAACCAAAAAAGGAGAGAGGAAGGGACACGGTCAACCAACTTCAGGGACAACCAATTTATTGAAAATATATAAATAACTGATACATATACACAAAATTATGCAGGCCATTCAGCTTATACGGAAGCCCGCAGTGTTTTTCTTGTTTGCAACCATGTTAAGCAGCAGGTTCTGAACAGGGTATCAAGAATATTCCTTTTTGGTTTTACTACCTGTATTCTGGCGCCATCTAGTGGGCTTCATTCATATACCCCTGAGGAAGGCTTTTATAGCCGAAACACGGACCGTGTTGGGGTCCAGCACAAAAAGTATTGAAAGACTCTTTGTTAGGCCTGCATAATTTTGTGTATATATTGTATATGTATTAGTTATTTATATATTTTCAATAAATTGATTGTCCCTGTAGTTGGTTGACCGTGTCCCTTCCCCACTCCTTTTTTTGGTTTACATTATGGTACTCTACATCCTTCAGCTGAGCTGATTCAATGCTAGAGAGCAAAATATGGACTTACCTCTGTCCTGAACTGGTGCCATTCATCAATAGAGTCATCCCTGCTTGTTTCATTAATGCTTCACCAAGCAATTCTTCAGAATCAAGAGCAGCTTGACTTCTAAACCAGTGAGTGTGAATACAGTTAGTTGCATATTTGGATGTCATCAAAATTAGTTCAAAGTATCTATCACATTTTTTTTAGGACTTTACAGACAAAACCAAAGAGGGAAAGACCTTATGAAGAAAATCAAGAAAAGACGTTTCCAAATTCAAATTTTTTGAATATCATATGACATGGTTGATTGGTTAGCACAGGGGAAGGCAATTCCGGTCCTCGAGAGCTGGAGCCAGATCAGGTTTTCAGGATATCCATAATGAATATGTATGAGATGGATTTGCATGCACTGCTTCCTTGAGATGCAAATCTCAAGCATATTTATTGTGGATATCCTGAAAACCTGAGCTGGTTCCGGCTCTCAAGGAATTTTTTATTTTTATTTTTTGTAAGTTCTTGTTGCAATACATCTTGGATAATTCTTTTGTAAACCGCCTTGAACTGCAAGGTAATGGCGGAATAGAAATCCCTAATGTAATGTATTTGCCTACCTCTGGGTTAGCACGAGGCTTATAATTCTTCATGCTCATGCTGGGATGGAGCATAAAGGCACAGTACCTTACCTGCAACAGGTATTATCTACTAAGTCTATTCACTTCAGTATTTTGAATGTTTCAATCATGTCCCCTCTTCTCAAGGGAGAAGAGGCCTAGTTTCTCCAATCTCTCACTGTACGGCAACTCCTCCAGCCCCTTAACCATTTTAGTCGCTCTTCTCTGAACCCTTTCGAAAGGTAACGTGTCCTTCTTCATGTATGGCGACCAGTGCTGGACACAGTACTCCAGGTGAGGGCGCACCATGGCCCGGTACAGCGGCATGATAACCTTCTCCGATCTGTTCGTGATCCCCTTCTTTATCAATCCTAGCATTTTGTTTGCCTTTTTCGCCACCACCGCACATTGTGTGGACAGCTTCATTGACTTGTCGATCAGAACTCCCAAGTCTCTTTCCTGGGAGATCTCTCCAAGTACCGCCCCGGACATCCTGTATTCGTGTATGAGATTTTTGTTACCGACATGCATCACTTTACACTTATCCACGTTGAACCTCATTTGACCTGTTGATGCCCATTTCTCGAGCTTGATTATGTCACGTTGCATATCTTCGCAATTTCCCTTTGTCTTCACTACTCTGAATAAGTTTGTCCACAAATTTAATCACCTCACTCGTCGTACCAATGTCCAGATCGTTTATAAAAATGTTGAAGAGCACGGGTCCAAGCACCGAGCCCTGCGGCACCCCACTAGTGACGCTCTTCCAGTCCAAGTATTGTCCATTTACCCCCACTCTGTTTCCTATTCGCTAGCCAGTTTTTAATCCACGTGAGTATTTCACCCTCGATTCCATGGCTCGCAATTTTCCGAAGTAGTCGTTCATGTGGAACCTTGTCGAATGCCTTCTGAAAATCCAGATAAACAATGTCGACCGGGTTGTCCTTGTCTATCTGCCTGTTTACTCCCTCAAAAACCGTGCTGGCTGGTCCTCATCAGACTGTGTCCATCAAGGTGATCAATGATGCGGTCCTTTATCAGCGCCTCTACCATCTTTCCCGGTACCGAGGTCAGACTCACCGGTCTGTAGTTTCCCGGATCTCCCCTCGAACCTTTCTTGAAGATCGGCGTAACATTCGCCACCTTCCAGTCTTCTGGAATCTTTCCCGATTTGATCGACAGATTGGCTATTAGTTGAAGCAGTTCAGCTATAGTCCCTTTCAGTTCCATGATGACCCTCGGATGGATGCCATCCAGTCCAGGGGATTTATTGCTCTTAAGCCTATCGATCTGCCTGCATACCTCTTCTAGACTGACCGTCAACCCTGTCAAGTTTCCCGTCTTCGTTTCCAGCATATACCCTGAGGGGTTCCGATATGCTGTGTATATCCTCTTCAGTAAATACAGACGCAAAAAATGTGTTCAGTTTGTCGGCAATTGCTTTGTCCTCCTTTAGCACTCCCTTTATTCCATGGTCATCCAACGGTCCCACTGCTTCCTTCGTGGGTTGTTTCCTCTTAATATATCGAAAGAACGGCTTGAAGTTTTCGCCTCCTTGGCTATTTTTTCCTCGTAGTCTCTTTTGGCCCCTTTTACCGCCTTATGGCACCTGTGTTGATGTTGTTTGTGCTTATTCCAGTTTTTATCTGTTCTTGACCTTTTCCATTCCTTAACCAAAGTTTTCTTGTCTCTGATCGCTTACTTCACCTCTACAGTGAGCCACACTGGTTCCTTGTTCTTTTTCCTCTTGGATCCCTTGTTGATATGCAGTATATATAGATTTTGTGCCTTGGTGACTGTGTACTTAAAAAGGGACCAAGCTTGCTCTAGCGTTTTTACAGTGCTTATCCTCTTCTTAATCTTGTTCCCCATCATGAGTCTCATCCCTTCGTAATTCCCTTTTCGGAAGTTCAGTGCCGTGGCCGTTGTTCTGAACCGATGTTTCTCCCCTGCGTCCATCCTCTATCCAATTCTCTGGTCACCCAATCAAAAAAAAATGATCAGATTTGTCTGACAAGACCTATCTAGTGAATCCATGTTGCCTCCGGTCTTGTAATCCACAGGATTCCAGAAAGTTCACCATTCTTTGTTTTAAAAGTGTTTTGTGTTTCCATTAATTTGCTTACCACAGAAGTCAGACTTACCGGCCTGTAATTCCCTACTTCTTCCTTACTTCCACTTTTGTGGAGAGGGACCACATCTGCCCTTCTCCAGTCCTCCGGTACCACTCCCGACTCTAGAGGCTCATTGAAAATGTTAGTCAGTGGAGCTACCCGATCTTCCCTAAGTTCCTTTAGCACCATTGGATATACACCATCCGGCCCCATCACTTTGTCTACTTTTATTTTAGCTAGCTCCTCACGAACACAACCCTCTGAAAATCGATCAAGGTCTATTACTCCTCCATCCCTATTCATGTTTGTCTTCTGTGTTCCCACTCCCGGCACTTCAGCCGTGAACACAGAAAAGAAATACAGTAAAACCTTGGATTGTAAGTAACTTGGTTTGCAATTGCTTTGCAAAACATTTCATTAAATTTTAACTTGATAAACAAGCAATGTCTTGCAATACAACACATAATAATAATAATAGCTTTATTTATATCCCATCATACCTTTTTAGTTCAAGACGGTATACTATAATGGAAGTGTACAGAGTTACTGTAGGGTACAGGTACAGTTACAAGTACCAGTACAGGTATATATGAAAGGTACAGGTGTACAAGGAGATCACATCACATCATCACAACTGAGCCGATGGTTCTTCTCTCTCTGACGCTGCAAGAGTGTAATGACTGTTCTAAACGAGCGAGGTCTTGCAATACGAGTACATACAGTATACACGCATCACATCATCAGAACTGAGCCGATGGTTCTTCTCTCTCTGACGCTGCAGGAGTATTCTAAACGAGTGAGGACTTGCAATACGAATACGTATAGTATTTTGTATTAAAGTTTTTGGATTGTAGAACGAATCATCTGAGTTTCCATTATTTCTTATGCTTTGATATACGAGTGTTTTGGATTACAAGCATGGTTTCGGAACGAATTATGCTTGCAAACCAAGGTTTTACTATATTTGTTAAGCAATTCAGCCTTTTATCAGGTTCTACATATTCCTCCCCTTCACCTTTGAGTCTCACAATGCCACTTTTGCACTTCTTCCTATCACTAATATATCTAAAAATTGTCTTGGCTCCCCGTTTTACCATGTCAGCTATTTTTTCTTCCATTTGCATCTTTGCTTTCCTGACTACATGACCAGCCTCTCGTAACTTTTCTAGATATTTTTGCCTGTCGTCCTCTTTCTGCGATTTTTTGTAATTTATGAAAGCTAACCTCTTATTCCTTACCTTCTCAGCTACTACTTTTGAGAACCAAAGCGGCCTTCTTTTCCTCTTACTTTTACTTACTTGCCTCACAAAAAGGTTTGTTGCCCTTACAATCACTTTCAATTTTGCCCACCGCATTTCCACTCCTTCCAGATGTTCCCATCCAGACAATAATTCCTTGACATAAACCCCCATCCAAACAAAGTTAGTTTTTTTAAAGTCTAGAACCTTTGCTTTTGAATGAGCCTCTCTATACCCATTTTAATATTAAACTGTACCATGCAGTGATCACTGGATGCCAGATGATCACCCACTGTAACATCAGAAACACTTTCCCTGTTTATAAGCACTAAGTCCAGGATGACCCCATCCCATGTGGGTTCCATTACCAACTGCTGGAACATTTCTCCTTGTAGAGAATCCAGAATCTCCCTACTTCCAGAAGACCCTGCAATAAGGGATACTCCAATCAACATCCGGCATGTTAAAATCATCTCTCCACAGTTATTTGTTAAAATATATGTACGTATATGCAGAGACTAATGTCCATGCCCCAAAAGTTGTGTGGGAGGAGAAAAAGTGTGCTACCTTATCCTTTGAAGATATAGAAGCAGCTTTTATGACCATCTGCACATTAAAATGGATATGTATCGTATTTTTCGCTCCATAAGATGCACTTTCTCCACCCACAAAAAGGGGGTGGAAATAAGGGTGCATCTTATGGAATGAATACCCAAACCCCTCCAGTTACCTTTTTGTAAATTCTGAGGCCCTCCCTCACTGGACGCGGCTGCCTGGAGCACTGACAGCTGACGCGGCTGCATCTGAGTCATCTTCCCTTACGGGAGAACAGTGCACAAGGCTGCCGGCCTGGTCCCGTGCCGTTTCCCGCGAGAGTTCTTAATAGGAGAGTTCTCGCGGGAAGCGGCACGGGACCAGACCAGCAGCCTTGTGCGCTGCTTTGCCACAAGGGAAGAGGACTCCGAGGAAGCCACGTCTAGTGCTCTAGGCAGCTGCGTCCAGCGAGGGAGGGCCTCAGAATTTAAAAATGGTAACGGTGGGGGGGGGGGGGTGGAGGGAGGCCGGGAACTGCCCTGCCTAATTAAAAATAGGTACCGGAGGGGGGGGGAGCGGGGGCCTGCCTGCCTGCTGGCCAGCCAAATTAAAAATAAGGAGGGTGAGGTCGGACCTGCTAGCTGACTTCCCTACGCCGTACAGCGCCAGCACTGCCCAATTCGCCAATGGCCTGCATGTTTCCCCCTTCTCTCTAACATCCTCTGGCTTTCCCCCTGGCCTCCTGGTCTTACCTTTAAAGCTAATTACAGCAGCCTGCAGAGGATCAGCGGTAGGCAAAATAATTTTATTTTAAATATAGTCAGTTTTGAGAATTTATATCTGTGTATATTGAGTGTATATGAAAAATGAATGGAAAAAATGCATTACAATTAGTAAAGGGGATGGGATCTGGGGCAGAACTTGGGTGGGCCTAGGGAGGTCTGTGGTTGGGGTACTCAATTGATATTTGTTAGACTTAGGGGGTACTGAGCTTGAAGTAGTTGAGAAACACTGCTGTAGGCAATCAGTTGGCACCAGTGTCTGTCCTTCTCTTCGGCCTTCTTCCCTGCTGGCACCCCCTACTGGCGTCTCAGAGCCCATTTGGAGGGCCTATGCACATGCGCGGACATCGACGTGATGATGTCACGCATATGTGTGATGTCATCACGGCGACATCCACGCACTTATGAGTGCCTCAAGCCGTGGCCACTACTTTTAGTGTGCCCCGGCTCGAGAAAGTTTGAGACACGCTGTTTTAGAAGAAAGTCACTAAGCGAGATAATTTTGAAGGCTCTTTGTCTTCTCTAGCATAATTTAATGAAAATACTGAATTGTACTGAAAATCTGGATAATAATTAGTAAAAATATTGTTTTAAATGTTGTCAAATAAACTTACAGAATTTTGCAGAATTTGAAAATGATCGCTGGTTTTTACAAAGCCACAATAGGCCAGCGAGGTAAATGTTCAGATGCTTAGAATTCCAATGAGCGTTGGAGCATTTACCTTTTGTAAAAGAAGCCCTATGTGCGCAGAATTTGGATTTTTTTCCACAGAATTTGCCAGGAGTTCATAGGACTAGCCTTACTAGGTCAGCCCAATGGCCCATCTAGCCCAGTATCCCATCTTCAGGGTAGCCAATCCAGGTCACTAGTACCTGGCAGAAACCCAAAGAGTAGCAATATTCCATACTACCAATCTGGGGCAAGCAGTGGCTTCCCCCAAGTCTGTCTCAACAACAGACTATGGAACTTTCCCTCAAGGAAATTGTCCAAACCTTTCTTAAAACCAGCTACGCTAACCGCTGTTATCACAACCTCTGGCAGTGCGTTCCAGAGCTTAACTATTCTCTGAATGAAAAATACATTTTGTTTTCTTTTAAACTAATTTTGGTGTCAGTATAATTGGAAAAATCCTTCAGCAATCCGGTTCTTAAAAAAATAAAACATTTAACATACAACTTGCTCTAATTATATCGAACTGTATCATCTTTCCCATAACCCCCTTCCTACTCACCTACTGGAATCTTGCCAGGACTGGCTCAGCTGCTGCTGTTTTCGAAGTAGCTTTGCTTCCTGTTGTGCCAACAGTTGCTGAAGTCTCTCCTTTTCGATTTCCAATTCCACTTTCTGCAGTAGAAGTTTGTGCTTTCGTTCTTCGGTTAGCTCTTTTACAGGACTCATTTCTTGTGGCTTTGATTTGACTTTATCATTTTTTAAGGGAATTTCAGGGGGTCTTACAAATTCATCTGGTTTAGGAAAGGGAGCAGAGGACTTTGGGGGCAAAGGATCATCTTGGTAATTATTCTGAACATGTTCTGCAGTTCTTTGTTGTTCTCTGTACATACAGCAGTGACTCACAAGATGTGGAAGTGTGTTCTGATGTTCATCCATTGGAGAGTTCATATGATAAGTAATTTGTGGATTGTGTGCTTCATTGTGCATTGATGGCACCATATTGTTACACTTTCTCACGAAGCCATTTTCCACTTGAATATTATTCACGTCCTCATAATGGACTGATTTGTGTGCTAGCCTAGCAAAAGGATCATTTTTACAATGGGGACGAGGCGTTGAAAATGAAGCACCGCTTTCAGAAAATGATACTCTGTTACTTTTGTACAATACTTCTGGTCTGGGTAAGCCCAAATAACATCCATTTTGCTCCACTGATTTTGGTTGATGTGGACTCTTCTCATGGGGCACCTTTAATAAACAGAAAAATAATTTAAAATTAACAAAATTCTCTGCTTCTCAGCAATTTTGGTTCTTTGCACTGTTTCCATAATAATCTATAAATTAAGCTATTATTTTTCAGGAGCACTCAGTGCTAATCAAGGCGGAAGGGTCAAAGTAATATTCAAATAACTTTAAAATCTAATCCCATCTTTTTACTGTCTCTGATTTTTTTTAAAGAATGTGTCAAAGGGGCTTAAAAAAGCCGCACACATCTCTTAAAGCTTGGGAAGGCTAGAGAGCAAGTGCAGGTACAAAATAAATACAGGAAATAATAAGCACAAAGTCTGATTTTCTGAGATTCCATGGTTGAAGCAGAAGCCATAGAATTTATCTTTGGCTAAAGGATAACAACAAATCAGTCCATTCTGATTCACTAAACTGCTGTCCAATGAATCTCCTATCCGATCCGATCCACCCAAGCAAATGAGTAAAAACACATGCAAAATAGCCAAGTGACTGAGTCACTAACAATAGCTTGGCTATTTTGCATCGGGTTTTATGATTGTAAAACACGATTGCTGTAGACCTGTCGGGTAACTGTGTTACCAACAGGTCTGCCTGGTTTTGTTTCATGTTTTTTTTTAATGGCACTGATATTTTGCATGTATTACACAAGTAAAATATCTGTCCAATAAAAAAAAGGCTCCCTCGAACCCAAAAATATGGCAGGAGGGATGCCGACTCCCTCCTCCCCCCAAAAAACAAATGGCAATGGCCTTCCTTAGGCTACTCCCTAAGGAAGTCCCTGATTGGCTCAGGCCCCTCTCAAGGGAGAAGCCCAAGGCGCCTGAGCCAATCAGGGACCTTAAGCCCCTCCCTGTGCATCACATGATGGAGGCCTCCGAAGCAGAAGGAAATGAGCACCCCTTCTGCTCCCAACTTTTAAAGGTACAGAGAGCGGGACGGGGCATCCGCGTCCAGTGGCAGGAGGGAGTCAGCATGATGGTAGGAGGGAGTCGGCATCCCTCCTGCCATATTTTTGAGCATGGTGGGGGGGGGGGAGCGCGGATGGCAAGAAGGAGTCAGCATCCCTCCTGCCATTTTTGGGGGGTTCGGGGAAGGGGGGGGAGAGCTTTGTCGGTGGGGAAGAATTTTTTTTTCCCATTGTTTTTTATTGGCCAGATACTTTGCGTGTGTAATACAAACAAAATATCTGGCCCATTAAAAAAGAAATGAAACAAAAAGAAAAAATGCCAGCAGAAGCCCTGACAGCAGTGACAAGAGGCTGCTTCTCCTGTCACTACTGTCAGGGCTCTGCCCCGACTCAATCGCTCATTGAGCGATTGAATCGGGGAGTTTGCATGCAAATGATTTGCATGCAAAAAAGATAGTGAATCAATTGCTGTTTAAAAATCGTCCAGAGAATCGGCCAACAGCGATTGAGTCGCTATCTTTCATGAATCTGGACCACAGTCCCTGCCATTTTCGTGAGACAGCTGAAGTTCCAGGCTGGAGGGAAAGATCAGATGCTAAAACACTAAGGTCCCGATTCACTAAAGTCAGTAATCATCGATAAACTTGTTTTCAAAGGTTTAGTAATGATCGCTGCTAACTGACCCGATTCACAAAATGGCTCACTGCGTGTTTTTTCCTTCGATCGTCCATTTTCCGATCTGGCCATGCAAATGAGTAAAAACCCATGCAAAATAGCCAAGTGATTGATTTGCTTACATTGCTTGGCTATTTTGCATCAGGTTTTACGATCCTAAAACCCAACTGCTGTAGACCTGTCGGTAACTGTGTTACCAAAAAAGAAAGGAAACAATATGGTAATAATCCTATACTTCTTGTTTTCAAAAAAAGTGAATAAACACTTTGATCTCTAATCACAAAATATCTCTCAGTTTTTTAATGCCCACAACAAGTAGCACAAAAATTCAATGTTCCATGCTAATTTTCAATGTCTTGAAACAAAGACATTTCTTTAGGTGGGTGTCTTTTTTTGGATCTTTTGAAAGTTGCTTAGAGTGTCCTACTAGCATGTAACATTGAATTTTTGTGCTACTTGTTGTGGGTATTAAAAAAACTGAGAGACATTTTGTGATTAGAGACAATCCAATCGAATATCGCCACGGCCCTTCTACACAAACTGGTGCAAACGTAACTATAAGCTTACACACCCCTCCCACATGAGAGCCTGCTAAGCGACATAGGCTCACAAAAGGCGCAAAGAAAAAGCAAACATAACTAATTCTACAAACCCCTCCCCCCTATGAACTTGTTAAGCGGAATTATGCTCTCAAAGAAAGCGGAGAGAGCGACCATAACTAAAGTTTTACAAAAACCTTCCCCATATCCACTTACTTACTGCATTGCGCTCACACGGAGCTGAAAATCTTTGATCTGCTACCGCTACGCAGTGAAATTTCCTTGCATTCACTCCGTTCCTTACGTTCTTTAAGTAACCATTCAAAAGAACTTTAAATAGCTGAAATTCATCCCAAATCAAATCCTTACATGCTTCCAGACACTAGCCACTCCCAACTCACTTCCTAACCAATCAAAAAAGCCGCACACTAAACACACCTCTCAAAATTTATTTATTTAGATTTTTATCCCGTCCTCCCAGTAGCTCAGAACGGTTTACAAGTAAACATACACAATGGAGTGAATTGGACATACAAAATTATACAGTAGATTTAAATACTTGGACATATGAGACTGTGCAGCAGTGTAAATATAGAGACTATACAGCAAATTAAGAACAGTAGTTTAAATATAAGTAGTTTAGTTTAGATACAAGTTATTTGAGTATAGGCTGAGAGTGGACTATACAGAAATTTAGGCAGATTAGAATGGAGAAAGAAGGGTAGAGGTGGGGTTTAAGGGGTTGGGTGTAGACCAACACCAAACCCCATTCACGAATAACACCAAGCCTCATTCCCGAATGCTCACAAAAATTACTGTCAAATCATCCGTTTTCTATTCTGACAAGCCACATATTATACCAACATACAATTTTTAGATAAACACAAACTTAGAATCCCAATTATTTGCTCAAAACCAGTCCTTAATAACACTCCTCCCATTCCCCCAATGAGTATCGAATAGCGATTGAGTCGGTGGGTTTGCATGCAAATGATTTGCACCTCCATGCAAATTTGATAGTGAATTAACCCCTGTTTGAAAATCGGCCAGAGAATCGGCCAACAGCGATTGAGTCGCTCTCTTTAGTGAATCTAGCCCCAAGCGTTTTTAACTTGCATTCTGAATGGCTCAAAAGCTGGAGCTAAGGCCTATAAGCATCAACTACCAGAGCAATAATAATCAATAAAATATATACAGTGGTACCTTGGATTATGAGCATAATCCGTTCCAGGAGCATGCTCGTAATCCAAAATGCTCGTTTATCAAAGCGAGTTTCCCCATAGGAAATAATGGAAACTCACTTTGATACATTCCCACCCTCCGAGGCCAGTAGCGCTGCTCTATCCCCCCCCCCCCCACGAGAACCGGCATTGCTCCCCCTGAAGGCCCCCCCCTGCGGTCTACCCCCCCCCCCCGCCGCGATTGGGAACTCCCCCGCTGCTTCTTACTGTCATCTGGGCACCGGCACCAGCATGTCCTGTGCGTTGGTTCCGGTGCTCGAAGATCGGCCTCCTCTTCTTGCTGGGCCTTGAGCATCTGTGCATGCTCAAGGCCTGCGAGTTCACGTTCTCTCCGAGAATCTCGGAGAGAGCGTGAACTCGCAGGCCTTGAACATGCGCAGATGCACAAAGCCCAGCAAGAAGAGGAGGCCGATCTTCGGGCACCAACGCACAGGACATGCCGGTGCCCAGATGACAGTAAGAAGCGGTGTGGGGGGGGGGTGCCCAAACGCGGCAGGGGGTGCCCAATCGCAGGGGGGAGGGTGCCAGATCACGGGGGTGGGTGCCGGATCACCGGGGGGGGGGGGGGCGCCGCTCGCAAATCAAGGAACGCTCGGTTTCCGAGGCGCCGATTTTGCAAATGTTTTGCTCGTCTTGAAAAACACTTGCAAACCGGTGCACTCGTAAACCGAGGTACCACTGTATATATAATACTATTCTAAGGCATCAGCTGCTGCCTCTGCACCCAGAGGATGTGAGTTCAAATCCCAGTGCTGCTCCTTGAGACCCTGGGCAAGTCCCTTAATCCTCCAGTGCACACTGCTTTGAATATCAGCTTTGAATGCCAAAGCCACCAAAAGGCAGTATACAAGTTACTAGACTTACACAGACTATCAAAGCTATTTGCTAAGAAAAAAAAAAAAAAGATCATACTGCAAAATGCCACTAACTCTTCATATTCTGTAGATGGCATGCTCTAAAGGTGAGAACTGTAGTCTTCTAGTATTTCACTTCTGCCCTTTTCTTTCCCTGAGAATTCTGGGGTTCGGGACCTAGATAAATACTGCAGAAACTAAATTATTTATGAGAAAAAAAGCAAATCACTATCATTTCCCAAAGAATGTCGAGTTCAGGGAAAGTAAGGTCATGGGAACCAAGGAGGTGCGTTATTCTAATCTGGAAGAAGCACCCAGGGAGTAGCTTCCTAGTTGTTAGAGAATGTGTAATATAACATCTGCATGGTATACTATGCCAGAACTCCTATTCCAAATAAATGCAGTGTTGTCTCCTTAGTGCAATTAAGCAACATGTATCGGCACCTTCCTCTTGCCTCCCCCAACCTCCTTTGATAGAAGATTATCAAGGTAGATTACCTTCTAGAATATGAACTAAATACTTACAGGTGTTACATCGTCTGCTATTACTTACAAACTTTTGCATTTAACAAGACATCCAGGCAAATGAACAATCTTGCTTATGAATTATGTATAAACCTTAGGCAGCATGCTTCTGGCATCATTCGTGGCCTTTTCCAGGTCATATGACACCAATTAGAGCTGAATTTTAAATTATTCAATAACCTGAACTGTCTTGTCATTTAAACATATAGATATCAGTGCAGTAAACAAGTTAAATCTAATAGGCCCTGGAGGTTTGAGCTCCTCCACCCATCAGTAGAAAATCCTATACGCCAGCGATGAATATAAAGAAGCAGGAAAAAAAAAACATTTACCCGGTCTTAATAAGTTAGTTGGGCAGCCTTAAGGGATTTTAGTAGAGCTCAAAAGTGCTTCATTTAAAAAAAAATATCAGTCATTAGCTTGGTGCTTTAAAAAAATAAATAAATTAAGACATCTTGCAGCAAAAAATGTGAGTATGATATACTGACTGGTTAATGAGTCACTAATAAAGGTTAAAATGAGCTGGTAGAAGAAATCTGCTCGTGGCATAGGATTTTTGGCACTGCCTCCATCTAGTGTCCAGCAACAAATCTCTGATACTTAGACACCAAAGCGGTTTCTCTTTTTGGGGGTGAGGGAGAGGAGAAGAAAGGGAGAAAAGAAGAAAAAAAAAAAAAAAAGGAAGTTGATCATAAATATTATTTCAATGGCACTTTTATTAAAATGTGTTAAGCACTCAATGCACGGTTTATTGCATGTTACTGGATTTTGCAGTATTTTAGCAGTTACTAAGGGGAAAACCAAACATTAAGAGCTTTTTGTGTTAGAGGTAAAGGTATGGGGAGAATGGGTGTTCACAGCATTTAGCACAGGGGTCTCCAAAGTCCTTCCTCGAGGGCTGAATCCAGTCGGGTTTTCGGGATTTCCCCAATGAATATGCATTGAAAGCAGTACATGCACATAAATCTCATGCATATTTAGTGGGGAAATCCCAAAAACCCGACTGGATTTGGCCCTCGAGGAGGGACTTTGGAGACCTCTGTAAAGCATGCAGCAAATACCACATGCTAATTGGCAGTTCTGCAGTTACCGTAGGCCTATCTACTGCTTCCTACTAGGAGGCACTAAGGCCCTGTACTCAGGGTTTAAGAGTGGTTTACAATTTAAAAAAAATTTCAAACTCACAAATAACTTACAAGTGAATGATTAATAAGCAAATGAAAAACAGCCGAGTGTTAAGCATCTTATAGAACATCAAATAACTTACTAGGGCAGGAATAGAAGTAGGAAGGGAATTCCATGAAGAAGGGCCTGTATATGAAAAGCTCTCTTCTTGGTGGATGTCATATGAATTTATCGCAATAAAGGAAGCTCTAACAAGCTGAACTGTGAGAAGCATAGTACTCTCTCTCTACATTGCTCCTTACGCTTCTCCATAAGATATATAGGCTAGGACTGCTTAAAGGCTTTAAAAACAAAGCAGAGTAATTTGAATGAAATCCATTATTTGATTGGAAGCCAATGTAAATCCTTAAGAATGGGTGTAATATAGTCAGTTTTCTTTGTAAATGTGATTAAACGTGCGGCCGTATTTTGGACTAACTGTACTCTCTTGAGATCATTATTTAAAAGACCTAAATATAACACAGTGCAGTAGTTTAATCTGCTGATAACAAAGGCAAAAAATAATTTTGCCATCTCTCCTTTGTTAATAGTGGCCTTAGTTGACGAATAACGTAAAGTTGTAAATAACAAGATTTGACTACTTTGTTTAGTTCCTTAAATTTTAATTCTGAGTCACAAATGACTTCTAATGTAGTGATCTGAGTTCAAAGAAATGGATTGATCACCTATCTGTGGACTTTCAACAAGCAAATGCTGTTTCCTGGATACCCTAAGAGTTGAACATTTTTCAATACTGAGAAATAAATCTAGAGCCTTTCCTATAAAAGATCTAAGTGATTGTTTAATTCTTGTATAACTTCTTGTTGATCATCCTTCATGAACATCACCATTTGCACATTGTCAGCACAGAAATGGAAGTTATAATTCCAACTTTCAAGAATTTCAGCTAAAGGAATCAGATGTAATTTAAAAAGTAAATGGTAAAGGAGTGATCCCTTGAACTCCTGTTTTCAATGTATTTCTAGTAGAAAATTCTGAGTTGCAGTGTACCATTTGTGACCGCTCAAAACAATAACAACAAAATCAATGCAAAACTAATGAACTGATACCAAAGCCTTCTAACAATAATAATAACTTTTATTTTTTTCTATACCACCACAATCTTACGACTTCTAGGCAGTTTACACTGAAGAGAGCTGGACAATCAGCGAATTACAGAATACAAATAGTAGAAATATACATATTTCTCAAAGTTCTCAGTATGGTGTTATTAGTTTTAAAATGATATCTGATTAGGAGATAAATCTGTTGAACAGTGCTGTCTTAATTTACATTACATTACATTACATTAGGGACTTCTATTCCGCCTATACCTTGCAGTTCAAGGCGGATTACAAAAGAGCTAACTGGACATTTCCAGTGAAGTTACAACAGTTTTTTGGGGGTTTTTTTGGTTACAAGAGAGGAGAGGTAGCTGGATTAATTCCGGAAGAACTTGCAAATTGGATATTAAATTGACTGTACATTACTGTGTGATATAACAAATAGATTACAGTTAGAGTACAAATAAGATTACGTTACATTTCAGGGATCTGGGGAGGAAGAGATTATTTAAGTGGAGGTTTTGGGGGAGAATTTATCTTGGAGGAGGGGGAAGGGTTGGGTTAAGATATCTGGATACATTTTTTTGAAAAGTAGGGTTTTGATTTCTTTTTGAAAAGTTTTGAAATCGCCCGTTGCCGTCAACAGGTTGGAGATGGAGCAGTTAAGTTTTGCTGCTTGCGTCGCCAGAAGGTTATCAAACATCTTTTTGCGCTGAGTGCCCTTGAGTGGAGGGAAGGCAAAAGGGTTTGGAGTTCTTCTTTTCGAAATGCGCCGTAGGTCAACCTAGCTCCGTTGATGTAATTGCCTAGCCAGGTCTGCTGTTTACTAGCTTGAAACTTAAAAGTTCTGTCCAGAAAGGACCTGTAGTTGCAATCAGTCTAGAACTTAACTGCTAGGTGTTATTGAGCGCACTTATTAATCATCCACTAGGTGTCGTTTATAGAATCATACCTAAGCAGCCTTAAGCACCGGTAAGCACTGAAACTCTCATTTAAGTCAGGGTTTTCTTGGCCTAAATGAGTGTGCTTAAGTTAGATGCCTTAATCAAAATGTGCCTTGGAGTAGACAACTACCTAGAAATGGTAGGAGCCAACCGAGTTAGATGCTTATCAGCTAATTAATTTTTTTAAATCATTAATTGTTTAGAGGGGCATAATCAAAAAAACGTCTAAGTCCCCTTTTGGCCTAAGGCCTTAAACGTTGAAAGCAGAAGCAGGGAAAATGTGCATTATCAAAAAAACCATCCAAAAGGAGGTTCTTTATTATAATGGCCTGCCTCTACGTTCAGCTGTTTAAACACCCAGACCACCACTACGTCTACACTAACACCATATAATCAACCTAAAAAAAGCCTAACTCCCAAACAGCCAAAACAAGAGCTTTGAGAACCAAGCCAGCATGGGCAGGAACTTCTAGGGATTACTCCCTCCCTGACTACCCCTTAGACCAGTGATCTTTATTAATTTATAAGTTGGGGGTCACTTTGGATTCTAATGAGCTGAAGGAGAGCCGCTAAATATTTTCTCATGGGGGGAGGGGGTACGAAACTACAGACCTCAATCCCTAGAACCCACCTTCTAGGGATTCATTGGGGAGTATTTTCAAGGTTGTGACCATTTCTAAATGCATTCCCCTGTCTATTAAGAAATTCCTTGTCCTTCAAGCATGTGCTCTTGCCCCCATCTACTTTCCCCTTCTATCCTAAGCCTGGGTAGAGAAGTGGAGCAGTTTGAAAAACAAAACAAAACAAAAAAACCCAACCAGAAAGGCAATCAGGATGGCCAAAGAGGCCCACAAGTCTTGCATTGAAGTACACTGCCCTAGACAGTGAGGTATTTTAAAATATACAGGTGGGCAGTGGGACTAGCTTTTTTTAAACTTTGGGATTAGAGTAGCGTATGGAATCTGTTTATATATGCCTTTGGTGATGTTCAGACATTGTCCAGTAATTTACTTGTACAAGTTGTTCTCCACAAATAGGATAAATAGATAGCTTCTCTAGTTAAAGTTAGGATCACATATTCAGCTGTACCACTTATAGAGCTGGTAAGAACATAAGAACATAAGAAATGCCTTCACCAGATCAGACCGAGGTCCATCAAGTCCGGCGATCCTCTCACGCGGCGGCCCGTTTAGGTTCTCTATTATGAAAACCTGAAATTACCATATCCCTCAATATGATTTGCAAGAAGGTGTATATCCAACTTGTGCTTGAAACCCCGAAGAGTAGTCTCTGCCACAACATCCTCAGGAAGAGAATTCCAAGCGCCCACCACTCGTTGTGAGAAACAGAACTTCCTGGCGTTCGTCCTGAACCTGCTGCCACCCAGTTTCAGTCTATGACCTCTTGTCCGTGTCACATCTGAAAATGTTAGTAATGCTGCTTCTTGGTCTATTTCATCCAGTCCTTTTAATATTTTAAAAGTCTCTATCAAATCGCCTCTCAGTCTTCTCCTCTCGAGTGTGAACAGTCCCAGTTTCCTGAGGCGTTCTTCATAGCTCAAATTTTTCATTCCTTTGACTAGTTTCGTGGCTCGCCTTTGCACCTTCTCCAGCAGAGTTATGTCCTTTTTAAGGTAAGGAGACCAGTGTTGGACACAGTATTCTAAGTGTGGTCTGACCATTGCTCTATAAAGTGGCATTATGACTTCTTCCGATCTACTCGTGATCCCTTTCTTAATCATGCCCAACATCCTGTTTGCCCTGTTTGACAGGAAAATCTTGTGCACACATTATGATATGAGAAACATGTCTTGAGGTATCAAAAAAATATCTGCATACTCTGTACTCACTATATTTTTAAAGAGAAAATTAGTGGATGGATACTAATAATGCAGTTAATTAAAAGCTTTGTTGCCACTTTTCATTCTTTTTTTAAAATCAGAAAAGCTGCTTTTATTCACAGTTTTATTTCATGAATTTAAAGTCTATCGTCCTGCTGCACAGCTTTGCTGAGCATATTACCACAATAAAGTTAATTGCAGAATGTGATATTGAAATGTTGATTAGACGCATGCCTTTAACTTTGTCTGGCTAAAGGCACATTCATGCAGAGACCAGGAAGTAATGGAGGTGTTCAGAGGAAGCAGCAGGGCACCCCATAGTTATAATCCTCCTTTGAGAATGAAAAAGTATTATAAACCCACAATAGGTTATAAGACAAATGGAATTTAGAGAAGATTTTTCTTCAAACACTTTTGGGTTAGAATCAAATAATTAAGGTATTTGTTAAACTGGAGGCTATATGCTGTAATTAAAGTGATAAAATGTTTATAACGAAGAAAATGTAAATAAGGATTATAGTTTACTAAGTCTAAAAAACAGATTAAGAAAGTTTCCTTGAAAACTCACAAGTACTATATGTACAAACCATAGGGTAAGCTACATCAGCCAGATAGCACAGTTACTCACCCATGGGCAGCAGGCAGATATTCTCACATGTGAGTGACGTCATCCACGGAGCCCGGAATGGACAGTGAAAAAGTGTACTGTCACTTTAAAAGTCTCAAGACTGCCTATACTGCACATGTGTTGGTGCCTTCCCGCCCAATGTTAGCTAATGGGACCTTCAATTCAGTAACAAAACTAAGAACTTAACTAGGAGATGCGAGAGGATTGTGAGAATAAGGTTTGGTAGAACTGCTTGGCTGAACCAACTATCCCATCTGGAATAATTCTCTAAACAATAGTGGGATGAGACTGTGTGAATTGAGGACCAGGTGACTGCTTTATAGATCTCCTCAATGGGAGTAGAACATAGATGAGTTATTGAATTTGTTATTGCTTGAACTTTGTGTGACATGACATGGCCTCCATGCCTCTGCCCAACCCGAGCATAACAAAAGGAGATACAGTCTACCAGCCATGTGGAAATGGTTCTCTTAGTGACAGGAGTTCCAAGCCTGTTTGGATCAAAAGACAGGAACAGTTGAATGGAAGTTCTGTGAGGTTTGCTGCGATCCAAGTAGTAAACAAGAGCACGTTTACAGTCCAATGTATGGAGTGCCGCTTCACTAGAGTGAGAATGTTGTCTTGGAAAGAAGACCAGGAAAACTATGGACTGATTTAGATGAAAATTCCAAGACGACCTTTGGGAGGAACTTGGAATGAATGCGAAGAACTAATCTATCGTGGTAGAATGTAGTATAAGGTGGATCTGACACGAGAGCTTGAAGTTCGCTGACTCAACGTAAAGATATGATAGCAAATTTTTTCCTGTATTTTACTGAATGTCAATTGTAATCTATCTCCGATGTATACAACATAAATGTCCTGTATTTAACTGTGAATGTCAATTGTAACCCATTCTGAGCTCCCAGGAAAACGGGATAGAAATCCAAATAAATAAATAAAGGAAGGTTATTTTCCAAGTAAGATGTTTAAAGATTGAAGATGAGAGTGGTTCAAAAGGAGACCATCAGAGCTTGACTGGAAGTTTGATATGGAGAAGGTCCTTCATGAATTTATTAACCAAAGGCAGCAGCATTTTTTATCAAGTAGAGTATGAAAAGCACTAATGGCACTGAGATGAACTCTGATTGAAGTGGTTTTTAATCCAGAGTTAGAAAGGTATAGAAGATAATCTAGGATCGATGGAAGATGACACGTAATCAGATCCAGTGAGTTGAGATTACACCAGATTATGAAACAAGTCCATTTGAAAATATAACAGCCTGTGTGGAAGGCTTCTTAGAGGCTTCAATGATGGATGAAACTGGTGCAGATAACGTAAAGGCATTTATTGGTTGGGAGAGAGATGCCATGCTGTCAGTACAAATGAACATAGGTTGGGATGGAGGAGAGAGCCTTTGTTCTGTGTCAATTGGGTTGGAAAAATTTTAAGTGTGATGGATTCCCTTTTGCTTAGTTGTAGGAGGAGAGGGAACCATAGTACCGGGTAGAGCTTTGGATTCTTGCCCAGAAATAGCTAATAAGAAGAAGAAAAAAATTTTTAAAATTTAAATTGAATCAGATTGGGCAGACAGGATGGACCATTCGGGTCTTCATCTACCATCATCTACTATGTTACTATAATAGAAGGCCTCTGGAGAGATTAGACTACGATATCCACCACTGAAGTGACTTTCGGAGTTGTAATGTCACTTTGAGCTGTTGAGATAGCAGTCTGGTAGCTCAAGATCATTGGGTCGAAAGTGCCCATTGAGGTTCCCTGAGATGTAGACAGGAAAAGGAGTTATACTTATTATAGAGGCGATATGGCAGAGGAGTTATGGCATTTGACGTGCAGTTATGCAGCGAGAAGACTTTTTGGCAAATCTGAATTATAGTATAGAGTCTTTGTTGAGGGTGGAATGCATGAGATTGAGTCATGTCCAAGAGGGCCTCGATGAACTCTAGAGTTTGAGTGGGTTTGAGATGAGATTTCTTGGAGTTGAGTGCAAATTCTAGGAGCTCCAGTAGATGAACTGTTGTGTTTATGGTATGGTAAGCTTGCTGAGGTGTGGAAGCCTTGATCAACTGGTTGTCCAGATAAGGGAACATATGAAAACTGTACGAGTGAAGCAGTGCAGCTACTACTACTAAGCACTTCATGAATAATGCCAGAATAATTGGAAGCAACCTTGCACTGAAAGTGACGTGTTCCCACCCAAAATCGGAGGTATTTCCTGGGAGCAGGGAATGTGAGTGTAGGCTTCTTTGAGGTCTAGAGATCAGAGCCAGTCATTCTTTTCTAATAATGGTAATAAGGTTCCTAGAGAGACCATGCAAAACTTCTCCTTCACTAAGTATTTATTGAGGTCTAGAATTGGACAGATGCCTCTAGTCTTTTTCAGTGTGAGAAAATATTTGGAGTAGAACCCTAGGTCCCTCTCCTGCAGAGGAACTTGTTCTATGGCACTGAGGAGGAAGAGGAGGGCTGAGAACTCTTGGTGAAGGAGGGCCCATGGGTGGAAGTTGAAGAGAGACTCTTTTGGGGGATGGTTTAAGGTTTCTTTTGCAAATGCAAGGGATAGCCCCGACCTGAAGGACCCAATAATCAGATGTTATTAGGGCCCAATGGTGATGGAAATGGGTGAGTCAACCCACTATTGGTAGAGTCTGAGGGGATGATTGAGAAACACTGACCATGCTTTCTAGAAGGAAGTCAAAAAGACTGCTGCTGTTTGGACTGAGATGGTGCAGATGCTTTCTATTGCCTCTGTCGTCTGGATTGCCTTTGAGTGGTTGGGTGAGTGGACACAGAAGGTTGGTGATACCTATACCTCAACTAATAGGTGGAACATTTAGAAACATTTGAATATCTCCTTGGCTGCTGAGGCTGATGAGATTTTGAGAGGATAAGGTTGTCATACAATCAGCATGAAGCTTGACTTTTTTTTAATGTGGCCTCCAAACAAATCATCTCCTGTACAATGTATGCTAAAGAGATGATCTTGAATGTTAGAGTCTAAATCTGAGATCCTCATCCATGATTGTCTTCACATGGTGATGGAGAATGCAGCAGTTTGAGATGTATATATAGAATACATCAAATATAGAGCAAACCATGTGCTTACTGGTTTCTAGAAGATAATGCTTCAGATGTTGAAAAGAAGGAAGGTTTCTGATGGTATGCATTGATCATACTGAAACATCTTTTGTTTGAGAGACATTATGTAGAATGTCATGTAAAAGCTGTAATTCAATATCCTGTTTCCCAGCATACAGCCTTGGAACACTCTGCCACCAAACCTATCTAGAGTTCTGCCCTCTTTCCCTTGGGGAGTACTGGCATATGTTCTGGAACTGTTTGCTCTCTTCAAGGCAGACTCTACAACCAAAGACTAATGCTGCAGTTGTGGCCAGTCAAATCCAGGGCAAGACTGGATCTGATAACGTGTGTCCAACCAATTCTTAAATGCTTCTTCATGAGGTTGTGAAGAGGAACCTTAATGCAGTCTTTGGGACACTCTTTGTAGTTGAGAGTATCCATAAGCTCTGCTGGTTTTAAGAAAAGTTTGGACAAATTCCTGGAGGAAAAATCCATAGTCTGTTATTAAGACAAGGGGGAAGCCACTGCTTGTCCTGGAATGCTAGCATGGAATGTTACTACTCTTTGGGTTTTGGCCATGTACTAGTGACCTGGATTGGCCACCGTAAGAATGGACTACTAGGCTTGATGGACCATTGGTCTGATCCAGTAAGGCTATTCTTATGTTCTTATGCTCACGGCTCTGTCTCAGACTCCATGTTTATAGGGAATGTTTGTTGTATGAATATTGTAAAGGACAAACTCTCTGGAGATGACCGGCAGTAGTGGAGATGGATCTGAAAGTATTCCGTAAGTCTCATTTGCTGATAGCTCTGAATAATCAGTAGAACAGCAAGGCAAGTCAGCATCATAGTCCATGACGTCAGCCTTGCAGAGTGAGATCAACATGATGAGCATCGAGACAAGTGCTGAGTCGATCTTCAACATTGAGTGAAGAGATGAACATTGAGAGGAATGTCAAGAGTGGGATAATGAACTGTAGTCTTTAGATTATAGATGCATACCTCGATGCAGAGCCTCGATGTCATGGCATCTCACTCGCTGCCTCAATGGAGCTCCTGTGTATTGCTTGGACCAAGTTGAGGCTGTGGACATGGAAGTAGAAATTGGCACTGAATGTGCCTGCAGTAGACCAGCTAGTTCTTTCTTCAACAGCATGAGAAGCTGTTCTTGCAGAGCTGGCACCAGTACTGATGTTGTCAAGGGTATGTTAGGCACTGGTTGTGTTAGATGTTGAGGTACTGGGGATCTTAATGTCGAGGCACGCCTTAGAGAAGACTAACTGCAGAGAAGGCGATCTGGCACCAGAGCGTCAGCACTTGGAGTGTGTCAATAGTGATGATGCCAATACCTGTCTTGAGAGGGAAAGGCTTTTATGATTCTTAGTTTTCTTAAGAGCTTCCCCCAAGGCAGGTAGCACTGCCGAAGACAAGGGTTGTTGATGCTGTCAATGCTGGAGTTGTTGGTGTCGGAGGCTCCAGCCATTCTTGATGCAGATGAAGTTGACCCCCAAAATTTTTGGTATTGCAACTTCCTGGCTTTAAGTGACCTTTTCTACAGTTTTAAGGAGAACGGGCAGGTAATGTCTCGGTGTTCAAGATCTAGGCACTGGACACAACAATTATGCAGGTCTGTACCTGAAATGGTCCTTTGGCATCGAGTGCACTGCTTAAAACCGCTAGGAGCTTTTGACATAAAAAAAAAAAATCAACCAATACAAGGTCAAAGGACTCAATGGTCTAGGAAGGTCTAGTAGATAAGCCTAAAATAAATGCTCCCAGCCTGAAAACAGGCTGGAAAGGGTCCTGTTTTATTCATTTACATTTTAAATTTTGTAACATTTAAATAATGTGACCGTTAAGGAAGTTGCTTATGCTGAAACACTGCTCTGTGTCGCCTTCATTTGTCTAATTGTGCCATCTTCTAGTGGATAGGATGATATGGATTTATTTGAGTAACATAGGACAAATTTTTCTATAAATTTTGCTTCCTTAAAACAAATTGGTGATTATGATAGACCCCTTCAAAATAAACAAATATAATTTCTCTTCTAGGAATTTTGAGAAACACAATGGTATCTTTGACTATAATTAATGCACAAAGTGATAGATTTAATGAACAGTGTGATAGTTCACCGTGACTAAGTGTTTTCCTGCTGATTTTCGTTTGTACTCGGTGTCCGGTGCATATCATTGTAGTGTCCAATAATAGTCAGCCAGCATTGATGGATTCCAGTTGCCATGATATCTTTTTTCCATAGTGGCAATGTCCCGGTGAAACCTTTTGACATGTTTATTACTGACTGCACCAAGATTTGCAGGGAAGAAGTCTAAGTGTGAATGTAGAAGGTGTATCTTCAGTGACATATTGTACTTCATGGTTTTATATGCTCTAAGAAGTTTGTCAACTAGTTGAATATAGTTTGGCACTCTGTAACTGCCACAAAAATTATCAACATCCTTGACTGCATTCCAGGCGATTTTCTCTGGCCCAACAGAACTTCAAATCTTTCGTCATTGATGACGTGTCTGATATGTGGACTGACTAAAATGCCTTCCTTAATCTTGGCATCAGTTAAACATAGAAACATGATGGCAGATAAAGGCCAAATGCCCCACCCAGACTGTCCATCCGCAGTAACCACAATCTCTTCCTCTCTCTAAGAGATCCCACGTGCCTATCCCAGGTTTTCTTAATTCAGACACAGTCTCTGTCTCCACCACCTCTTCCAGGAGACTGTTCCAAGCATCTACCACCCTTTGTGTAAAAAAGTATTTCCTTAGATTACTCCTGAGCCTATCACCTCTTAACTTCATCCTATACCCTCTCATTCCAAAGTTTCCTTTCAAATGAAAGAGCCTTGATTCATGTGCATTTATGTCATGTTGGAATTTAAACGTCTCTATCATATCTCCCCCTCTCCTGCCTTTCCTCCAAAGTACATATATTGAGATTTTTAAGTCTGTCCCCATATGCCTTATGACGAAAACCACACACCATTTTAGTAGCCTTCCTCTGAACCGACTCCATCATTTGTATTATTCTTGGAAACATCTGTCTTGGACAAAGAAAACCTTTGCCTTCCTTGTTCATAGCTTTTATGAAATTTTTCATCAGACCAAATTTCATGTGAGGAAGAGGCAAAAATATCTTTGACGGGTCAATATGTGGTTCATGCACCACATTTTGCTGTCCTGGAACCAAATTCTTATAGAATGGCCAGTTCTTTTGAACGTAATGCAACTCCTTAGCATGGCTGTCCCATTCACAAATAAAACAGTATTTGGTAAATTCAAGCTGCATTACAAGTAGCAGAGCTACTACTTTAAGATCACCGATGTTCCATAGTAACATAATAGATGATGGCAGATAAAGACCTGAATGGTCCATCCAGTCTGTCCAATCTGATTCAATTTAAATTTTTTTCTTCTTCTTAGCTATTTCTGGGCAAGAATCCAAATCTCTATCCGGTACTGTGCTTGGGCTCCAACTGCGGAAGTCTCCGTCAAAGCTCATTCCAGCCCATCCACACCCTCCCAGCCATTGAAGCCCTCCCCAGCCCATCCTCAACCAAAAGGCCATATACAGACACATACCGTGCAAGTCTGCCCATTACTGGCCTTGGTTCTTCATTTTTACTATTATTTTCTGCCCAGTACTGGCCTTAGTTCTTCAATTTTTACTATTATTTTGTGCCCAGTACTGGCCTTAGTTCTTCAAGTTTTACTATTATTTTCTGACTCTAGATCCTCTGTATTCATCCCACACTTCTTTGAACTCCGTCACCGTTTTCCTCTCCACCACCTCTCTCGGGAGCGCATTCCAGGCATACACTGCCCTCTCCGTAAAGAAGAATTTCCTAACATTGCTCTTGAATCTACCACCCCTCAACCTCAAATTATGTCCTCTGGTTTTACCATTTTCCTTTCTCTGGGAAAGATTTTGTTCTATGTTAATACCTTTCAAGTATTTGAATGTCTGAATCATATCTCCCCTGTCCCTCCTTTCTTCTAGGGCAGGGGTAGGCAATTACGGTCCTCGAGAGCCGGAGCCAGGTCAGGTTTTCAGGATATCCACTATGAATATGTATGAGATGGATTTGTATGCAAATCTATCTCATGCATACTTATTGTGGATATCCTGAAAACCTGACCTGGCTCCGGCTTTCGAGGACCGGAATTGCCTACCCCTGTTCTAGGGTATACATATTCAGGGCTTCCAGACTCTTTTCATATGTCTTATGGCACAAACCTCCTATCATTTTCGTCGCTCTCCTCTGGACCGCTTCAAGTCTTCTTACATTCCAGTTGTACTTTGTGTACTGGATAAGCTTTAACAGCAGTTCCATGTTTTCATATGCTTTATATAGACTTGTCAGGCAGCATCAAGCCCTTGTACAAGCATTGCATAGACTGCATCATTTCCATGAACGTTATGCAACCTGCCCTGAATGTACGCCTGGACAGCAAGGTATAATGTGAGCAATAGACCTATATTGAAGGAAGGGCTGTGGCTCACTGGTTCACAACCTAAGGGTGGCTCACAACCTAAGGGTTGTGAGATCAAATGCCAGTGCTACTCCTTGTGACCCTGGGCACGTAACTTAATCCTCCAGAGCCCACCGCTTTGAATGTCAGCTTTGAAATGCCAAAGTGACAAAAAGGCAGTATACAAGTCCCCATTCGCCTTTCCCTATATTAAGAATTAGGCTAAGAATTAATTGAATTAGACTGAGCGCATAACAAGAAATTGTAAAAATTTACCTGAAAGTGTTGAAGAAGCAAATACTTTGTTGTCCAGTGTAATTGCTCCATTTTTTGGGGGAAGAAACTGTTGAGCTTTTGGCTACTGTATTGTGATTGATTTTTATTAAAAGAGTACCTTTTCCCTCTGGCTCCTCCTCTTTCTTTTTTGCAGAAAACAGATTATCCATCCCTATTCATGATATTTGTTGTTAGAAGAAAATGGGAATTCTGCCCTCAATTTAATTTCAGCATGTTTTCTTTAAAAACAACATTTGGAAGATTTAAAATGTTTTATCAAAGTAAGTTATTGGCATCTTTAATGTTCACATATAAATATGCATATATATTACATTACATTAGGGATTTCTATTCTGCCATTACCTTGCGGTTCATGGCGGATTACAAAAGAGTTACAGAGGGTGTTTTACAAAAAGATTTTTTGGGGAAAAAAGAGTAGAGCAGGTTGATTTGGGGGTTCGGGGGTTAGAGGGATGAAAGAAGGAAGCTTGAGAGGTTAGGACTTTTTCAGGGATTTTTTTGAAAAGTATAGTCTTTATTTCTTTTCTGAAAGTTTTGTATTCTGGGGTCGTTATCAGAAGGTTGGCGATTTGGTTGTCTATTTTTGCTGCTTGAGTGGCTAGGAGGCCATCATATAGTTTTTTCCGTTTAACTTCTTTGATTGGCGGGTGTGTGAATGGGGTGTGAGTTTTCCTATGTCTGGTTGAGGTGGTTTGGATGAGCGGTTGTTCAAGTAGGTTGGGCTATCTCCGTTTAAAGTTTTAAATAGTAGACAGTAGAATTTGAATAGTATTCTTGCTGGAATTAGAAGCCATTGAGAGTTGAGGTATGCCTCTGTGATGTGGTTGTGTTTCTTCAATGAGTAGAGGAGTCTTAGAGCTGTGTTTTGAATTGTTTGTAGTTGTTTTGTTATTGTAGCAGGGCACAGGAGATAGAGGATGTTGCAATAGTCTAGTAGTCCTAGTATTAGTGATTGTACTATGAGCTGAAATTGTGTTTTCTCAAAGAAATTTCTGACTTGTCTTAAGTTTCTCATAACTGCGAATGATTTCTGTATTGTTTTATTGATTTGCGGTTGCATGGTGCAGTATCTGTCTATTGTTATTCCTAGTAGTTTTAGGGTGGGTTGAATGGGGTAGTTAATTGCGTTGATTTCTATGTTGGTTATGGTTTTGTTATTTTCGAGGAGGATAAATTTTGTTTTGTCTGAATTCAGTTTCAGTTTGTGATCTTTCATCCAAGTCGCTACTGTTTCAAGTGTTTGGTGTAGTGCATCTGTCATGGAGGGCTTTGGTTTATCAAAAGGTATGAGAATGGTGATGTCATCTGCATAACTAATACCTTTTGATCAACCAAAGCCCTCCATGACAGACGCACTACACCAAACACTTGAAACAGTAGCAACTTGGATGAAAGATCACAAACTGAAACTGAACCCAGACAAAACAAAATTTATCATCCTCGAAAATAACAAAACCCAACCATAACCAACATAGAAATCAACGCAATTAACTACCCCATACAACCCACCCTAAAACTACTAGGAATAACAATAGACAGATACTGCACCATGCAACCGCAAATCAATAAAACAATACAGAAATCATTTGCAGTTAGGAGAAACCAAGCATATTATTTACTGTCCATCAATAATGTCCCTGGTGATTAGTATTAGAACTTTACACATCTGACTATTCACATCTACTGCAAAATACCATCCTATGGCTCTCATACTGTAATAGATCTTCATGGCACTAAATTAAATAAGGTAACAAACTAACTCCCTTCACAAAAAAACATCATTTTAAAACAGACTATCAGAGTACCTTAGTATGTTGCAATGCTCTTTTTTCAAATTTAAAATTATGGCCCTTTCTCTCTACTTATTCACAGTCCTATAAATAAGGTTTCAGAAGAGACTGGAAGATGTGTCTTATCATGTTCTCTAGTTTTGCCAAGGGCACTTTCTAAAGGTCAGACTTGGGATGAAAAAGCTCCACATTGGGATTTATTGATTGGAACATCTTACACTGTCACTAATACTTTACTTAATTCTCAACAGAACAATGTTACACTATACTGAAATAGTGGGCATATATATTGCACTTGTGTACCTCACACACAGAAAGGGCTCACTAGGATAAATGTCCTGATATATGATAAAAACATAACATAAGAATAGCTTTGCTATGTCAGACCAATGGTCCATCAAGCCCAATAGCCCGTTCTCACGGTGGCCAATCCAGGTCACTAGTACCTGGCCAAAACCCAAGGAGTAGCAATATTCCATGCTACTGATCCAGGGCAAGCAGTGGCTTCCCCCCGTCTTTCTCAATAACAGACTATGGACTTTTCCTCCAGGAAAATGTCCAAAACTTTCTTAAAACCAGCTACACTATCCGTTCTTACCACAACCTCTGGCAATGCGTTCCAGAGCTTAATTATTCTCCGAGTGAAAAAAAATTTCCTCCTATTGGTTTTAAAAGTATTTCCCTGTAACTTCATCGAGTGTCCCCTAGTCTTTGTAATTTTTGACGGAGTGAAAAATCGATCCACTTGTACCCGTTCTACTCCACTCAAGATTTTGTAGACTTCAATCATATCTCCCTTCAGCCGTCTCTTTTCCAAGCTGAAGAGCCCTAACCATTTTAGTCTTTCCTCATATGAGAGGAGTTCCATTCCCTTTATCATCTTGGTCATTCTTCTTCAAACCTTTTCTAGCACCACTATATCTTTCTTGAGATAAGGAGACCAGAATTGAACGAAATACGGAGCGATACAGTGGCATTATAATATTCTTAATCTTGTTAACCATCACTTTTTTAATAATTCCAAGCATCGTTTGCTTTTTTGGCCGCCGCCACACATTGGGCGGAAGGTTTCATCGTACTGTGTATGATGATACCCAGATCCTTTTCTTGGCGCTAATCTCCAAGGTGGATCCTAGTGATTCAGGTTATTCTTCCCAATGTGCATAACTTTGCATTTGGCCACATTAAATTTCATCTGCTATTTGAACACCCAGTCTTCCAATTTCTTAAGGTCTGCCTGCAATTTTTCAAAATCTGCATGTGTTTTAACAATTTTGAACAGTTGAGTGTCATCTGTAAATGTATTGGAACACTTCTTGCTCAAATATAAACTCAAAAGTCATAAAATACTGAGAAAAGTTAAGAGAAACAGTTGCCCGATAACACCCAAACACCCTCCACCTTCCGGTGTTTACTGGGGTATGAATATCATCACTAACTGGCTGTCATTCCTATTTGCTTATTTAAAATATTTGGTGATTTTCATATATATTGAGACTGCTATATACTTAGCTTTCACCCGACGGACGGGGGCCCAGCCGTTTTGCCAATGCTTGCTTCGTCAGGAGTTGAAAGAAAGCTAAAGCAGTCAGGAAATTATTTTACATTATTCAGCAACAAATGCCCAAACCAATTCACTGCCATTTTTTCTCATGGCTTCCGTCAATACTGGGATCTTAATGAGCAAATTATTGGTACTAATTGGAATTAATTAAATTTCAATGTGCAAATTTAGGGCGATATCTGTCCCTAAATTTTACAAATGGATCCAAAAAAGGGGGCATTGCAATGGGCGGGTCATAGACAATAGTGTTGGTATTTCATCAGAGCATTCCTTGATATCTGACACAGGTGATGACACTATCGACCGCTCCAAACCTTATGGTCTGAGGGGACAATATGACTATCATTGACAGATTTTTCAAAAGTACATTATGAAAGTAAATGAACATCTGCTATCTCATTAGCAGGAGTGACCTTATGGAATGATTTAACTGGACCAATGAGAGCCCTTTTGGAGTTTCAAAAATTTAAGAAGGTGTAAAAAACCACTTTATTCGTGGAAGCATTTATTCTAAATGATCGTTTATTCTCATTCCATGAGGATATTCCTAATGATATATGTGGTTGGCCATATCAGGTAACTGTATCTTTGAAGAAATTGGTGTATCTGTTTTTCGTTTGTGCAAAATTATCGTATGTGCCTGCATTTTATGACTGCATTTTGTAAACTGCCTAGGAATAGGTGGATGAGAAATTTTTAAAATAAATAAACTTATGCATGCAACTAGAGAGTAAGGGAGGGATCCGTGTTTAACCCCCCACCCCCTTTTTATAAAACTGCATAAGAGCTTTTTAGCACTGGCCAGTGCACTGAATGCTCTGCGTTGCTCCAATGGTCATAGAGTTCCTATGACTGTCGGAGCAGTGAAGAGCATTCAGCGCACCGAAAAAAGCAAGGCCACATGTCGGTTCATGCAAGGAGTAGGGGAAGTCCATGTAAAAGCCATCTTTTTAGGCGAAATATGTTGGACATGTTCCCCCTGGCCAATTTACACCAAGTTTACCAAAAAGCTTTTGAAACCTGATTAGCATATAATGTAAAACATGTTAAAAGTTATTAAGGCTTATGACGAAGTGGGTGTTTAAATATTAGTACAATGAAAACAATTGAGCACTAAGTGGAACCACTGAAGCCTCTAGAGAAAGCTTTACAATTAAAAACAACACTAATATATCCTGAGAGATTTGAGGTATAACTATTGAATATATAGTAGCATAGTAGATGACAGCAGATAACGACCCGAATGGTCCATCCAGTCTCTCAACCCTACCCACTCTTTAAATTACTGACTTAATTTAAATCTTCCTTCTTCTTAGCTATTGCTGGGCCAATACCTAAAGCTCTGTCCGATACTATGCTTAGGTTCCATCTACTGAAGTTTCCATCAAAGCTCACTCCAGCCCATCCAAACCATCCCAGCCATTGAAGCCCTCCCCAGTCCATTCTCAACCAAATGGACATATACGGACATAGACTGTGCATGTCTGCCCAGTACTGGCCTTAATTTTTTCTGATTCTAGATCCTCTGTATTCATCCCATGCTTTTTTTAACTCTGTCACCGTTTTCCTCTCCACCATTGCCCTCAGGAGCACATTCCAGGCATCCACCACCCTCTCTGTAAAGTAGAATTTCCTTGCATTGCTCTTGAGTGTACCACCCTTCAATCTCAAATTATGTCCTCTGGTTTTACCATTTCCCTTTTTCTGGAAAAAATTTTGTTCTACGTTAATACCTTTTAAATATTTGAACGTCTGAATCTCCCCTGTCCTTCCTTTCCTCTAGAATGTACATATTCAGGGGCTTCCAGTCTCTCCTCATATGTCTTTTGGTGCAAACCTTCTAACATTTTCATTGCCTTCCTCTGGACCTCATCAAGTCTTCGTATGTCCTTCACCAAATACAGTCTCCAAAACCGAACACAATATTCCAAGTGGTGCCTTAACACCTATCACATATAT
Source organism: Geotrypetes seraphini (assembly GCF_902459505.1). Classification (NCBI taxonomy): domain Eukaryota; kingdom Metazoa; phylum Chordata; class Amphibia; order Gymnophiona; family Dermophiidae; genus Geotrypetes; species Geotrypetes seraphini. The sequence continues at coordinate 104,613,394 of NC_047084.1, forward strand.
CTTGGGATAAAACTAATATGTGCATACAGTAAATCCCTTAGCATCAGGTTATGTTAGAGATCATTAAAAATAAACTAACTTAAAAAGAAAAAATTATTAAATGTAATATCAGGTAAAATTTGTACAAGATGCCAAACAACCAAAATTTAAAGGCGACAAATACACTATGGGGCTCATCTGTAAAAAAAGAAAGAAGTCCAAAAAATGACATAAAGTGTCTCTTCAATGTTTTTCTCACCAAAATTTTCAAGTCACCATTTTCAAAACTAGCTTTCTGGATGTCTTATTAGGCTTCTTGGCCATAAGGTGTCTAAATTTCAAGGGCATGTTGGAGATGTGTTATGGGTGGGCTTATCGTCTTGTGACGATAACTGAACATTTACCAAAGCATCCAGAGCACCATTTACATAATAATGATATTAATAATAATAACTTTATTTGTAGACCGCAATACCTCGCAGTTCAATGAGGGAAACTGTACAAATACAGCAATAATACAGCAAATTGACATTGTCAATATCACCAAAACAATAAAATTGGGAAAATCATTGTACAAATTTACCAAACAAATAGGTTTTCAATGATTTTCTGAAGTCTTGATAAGAAAGAGAAGACATAAACAGACCACTTAAATTCTTATTCCATTTACCTGCTTGGAAGGCTAAACTCCTTTAGAAAAATATTTTACATGTACAACCTTTTAAAGGTGTAAAAGTAAACAATGTGATATTATGAGTTCTGCGATTACGGTAATTTCAGATAACACAAAATGCTTCAAGAGATAAATTGGAGCAATACCAAATATTGTTTTGTAACATAAACAAGCAAATTTAAAAATTATCTTTGCTTCTACTGGAAGCCTGTGTAGCTTTTGGTAGTAAGGTGTAACATGATCCAATTTTTTCAAACTGAAAATCAAACACACAGCTATATTTTAAATAACTTTCATTTTTTTAATAGTTTTCATATTCACGATGTTTTTTAATAGTAAACAGCGAATAACATATGAAAAAGTTTTTCGCTGTTTTTCTGTATTCACGGGTCTGTTAATCGGGTCTGTTAATCCCCTATCTCAGCGAATACAGAGGGAGAAGTTTAATTATGAAGCATGAGGCTGTATATTCATGCAATGTTTAAATTTTGGGATAAATTAATTCCATTAATCCATTTACAAAGTTAAAGGCAATTTTTCTATCACAGATGCTTGCTTTTGCATGTCTCAAAACTATGCATTTATGTCTGTAGAGATAACATGCATCTTCACAGCAAAAATGTTATAAAATATACAGAGTTGAGAAAAAGATCTTAGCCAAATTGTTCTTTTACAAATCGATGTACACAGAATCAAACCCTTACCTCTTAAGTGCTACGTTTATAAATCTGCACAAGGAACTAACATAACACAGTAACATAGTAGATGACGGCAGATAAAGACCCGAATGGTCCATCCAGTCTGCCCAACCTGATTCAATTTAAATTTTTTTATTTTTTCTTCTTAACTATTTCTGGGCAAGAATCCAAAACTCTACCCGGTACTGTGCTTGGGTTCCTACTGCCGAAATCTCCGTTAAAACCTACTCCAGCCCATCTACACCCTCCCAGCCATTGAAGCCCTCCCCAGCCCATCCTCCACCAAATGGCCATATACAGACACAGACCGTGCAAGTCTACCCAGTACTGGCCTTAGTTCAATTTTTAATATTTTTTCTGATTCTAGATCCTCTGTGTTCATCCCACGTTTCTTTGAACTCAGTCACAGTTTTACTAAGGGCTCTTGTCACGAAGGTGCGTTAGGGCCTTGCCGCGCACGCTAGCCGCTACCGCCTCCTTTTGAGCAGGCGGTAGATTTTCAGCTAACGCGTGCGCTAATCCGGTGCATGCACTAAAACTGCTAGCGCACCTTCGTAAAAGGAGCCCTAAGTGTGAGGAGGGAGGGGCAAGCAGTAAAAATGAAATCTTTTGAGCAGAATACTTCACAAGTCTTGGGATATTTGTGTGTATAGCAGGAGGTTTACCATATTATTTTCTCCTTGAAGAATAAAACCTATAATGAAAGCAGGCCATAAGAGAGACCCAATCTGGAAATATTTTAATTAAGCTCCTTTACCTATGGGTAAGGCAAGCATGCGTGTAAAATGCAAACACTTGGTGGCCTGAATGAAGCATCATGAGAAGTGCTCTGATGAAGATGACACAAGGAATATGTTTGAACAAGGAAGATCTTCAGGTTGGAAAATATTTTGATTTCATCATATTTCTTAAATACTGCTTTGAGGAACTGTCATATTTGAGCAAAATATATATTTGTTATTTATTACTACGTTACTGTCATTTTGATACAGCTGAAACAAGCAAATATTTCTTTTTGGGCCAGTACTAAGTGGCAGTGAATATAATCATATGAGGTGAATAAAAAATTAAAGGCAATTGTTAAATTATGCAATACTCGGAACAGAGCTTATGAAATGCAACATATGTACCCATACATTGACTATCGGATAGTTTGTCCACATACTGTGCAGCACTTTAGTCGTGTGGAACCCACAAAGTCAGAAACATAGACGCTCCGTTGCAAGAAACATGGACGCTCCGTTGCAAGACTGCACCATTGAAGAACCACGTGTAGTAGCTTTCTTTGGGCAGAAGGAGTGAAACCTCCATAGGATATTCACCATAGGATATTGACTCATAATGGACATAGCACCATGTATCAATGAAAGGTTAGGAAAGGGTATAAAGGTTTAAAGTGGGAAGAACAGGTGTAACCGACAAACACTATTCTGGTCATCCATCAACATTGTGCATACAAAAGCACATTGGCAGGACAGATGCCTTGATTAGAGAAGACCAATGGATAATGTTTCTCGGTTGGCTGCAAATTTGGATATCAACTATGGATCTGCTTTTGCCATAATGCATGATGACTTGGGATAAAGGAAAGTCTATGAACAATGGGTTCCCAAACAGCTTATTGATCTGCATAAGCAACAGCATGTGAAAGTTGAAACCCAATTCCAGAGATGATATGAAGAAGATCCAAGTACTCTGGAAAGAACTTTCACCAGTGACAAGACATGAGTGTATCACTGTGACCCGGAGAGCAAAAGACAAAGCATGATGAAATAAAGAAAGTGGTTCTTACCTGGCTTTGGGAGTGATGGTGATAATTGTATCATTCAGGATATAAGGGGGGGGCCTATAATCCTATATTTATGAGACACCCCTTGCCTGGGAACATGAAAAGACACTAATAGATATAGATATATTTATATAAAGATGAAGCTAAATGAGCACGCAGAATATATATTTTTCTGTTACCAGTGAAGCAGAGAGAAAAATATTTTGTTTTGGTTTAATGTCTGGAAAAGTGAGTGACAGTCATAACATAACAGTTGACTGAAGCTAAAAGTCATAAAAACAACTTATAAATAATAGAAAGCATAGGCTAGGGGGTCACCCTGACCTAAGAACTAACATATTTTGCACAGTTCTCTTGGCAAATGCGTGGGAAGCAAAATTTAGCAGTTTACCTTCAGATCCCCAGTATTGCTGGTGAGGTATGATTAAAAAAAAAATAAATGTGACAGATAGAACCAATAGACATTACTGAAGTATGCAGTTTGTAATAGGATCCTAGTGAAGCAATTGTAATCTAATTGGAAGATGTACCAACGACATATGTTTAATAATGAATTAAATGATGATATCATAATCCAAATAAAATGGCCAGCCACTTGTATTTGGATGAGACTTTTTGGATGTTGTCCTATCGGTTAGTAGGATGCCAAAAACACTCCTAAGGCCTTGAATATTTAAATGAAAACAAAGAAATTGACCCTGGACAATCCACAGAGAATAAAGAGTCCAAGAGAAACAAAAAAACAAAACAAAAAACTGTGGACAGACGATATTCCTGAAATGGACTTTATTATTGAAAAATATATATCAAAGCCAACATAGCAATACACATAAAAACCTTAAGGACATAGTCTGCTGGGAGCGTTGGACCCAACATGGTCCGTGTTTCAACAAAAGAGTCTTCCTCAGGGGTCCCTGCTAGCCCTAGGATGTAAAATATGCATAAAAGCTAAACAATCTAAAAGCACCAATATGTAGAAGCTCCGCATGAACCGTTTTTGCATCGGGTCCAACGCTCCTAGCGGACTAAGGTTTTTATGTTGACTTTGATATATATTTTTCAATAATAAAGTTCATTTCAGGAACATCGTCTCTCCACAGTGTTTTTTTTGGTTTCTCTTGAATATTTAAACTACACTTTTCTGTCTGGTAGGTTTTTTTTTTAACTTGACCTCCTCTGGAGATAGAGATAAGAACTGAGGGGTTATGTAGCCTGTTCATGTAATTATTAAGACCAAACAGGAACAGGCAAAAAACTCTGCAGGAATGCAGAAGCTAGATGAACAAAAAACAAATGTGTCATCTTGCATGGAGATTATGCAGAAAAGTGATATGTTTAATTGCTCACAGTTGCTTCTATTAAATCCGTTAAATATATTTTGCCCTTACTTTTTGATTTACCCTCATACTAAATAAGCAGAAATGGTATCAATAATAAAATAATAGAACTGACTTTTTTGTTTAGGGGAATCTATCATCAACCTAAAGGATTCTAGAAATTATCCACCTTCGATATCACCATCCTTCTGTTCTATAGTTTCAGATGTATCTGTCCAGGATAGTGTTTCAGTCACATCATATACATCACATATCCACAGTATATCACCTAAAAGAAAGAAAAAAATCCAACCATTCAGGAACCACCACAGATAAGTTTGTGATAAAAAAAAATCAATAAATTAGAAAAAGATGTCTCTGATAAAAAAAAATTACCCTCTCCCCCGTCGTTTTTTCCTGCACCCTTTCCTTTTATTTCTACCCTACTTTTTTGTCCTAATTGTCAGTTTTGGTTTGTTTGTCTTTCCTCCGATTTTTAATTAATTTTTAATATTATAAAGTTGTAAACTGCTTTGGTATGTAAAACCGGTATATCAAGTCAGAATAAATTTGAAACTTGATAAACTCATTCATTCATTCAGTTTTCTATACCATTCTCCCAGAGGAGCTCAGACCAATTTACATAGATTTCTTCAGGTATTTAATTTTTTTTTTCCTGTCTGTCCTGTCAGGCTCACAATCTATCTAACATATCTGGAGCAATGGGGAACCAAGTAACTTGCCCAGGGTCACAGGGAGCAGCATGGGTTTGAATCCTCAACCTCAGGGTGCTGAGGTTATAGTTTTAAACCCTGTACCACACTCTTAGACATAGTATGGTAGAAGATAGCATGGCAAACATTGCCTGACAGAGATGGCAAAACAGTTAACAGAGTATGGTAAAACATAATATGACAAAACATGGTATGAAGAGACATAGCATGGCGAGTATAATACAGCAAAATATTGCAAGGTGAGCACAGTATGGCAAAATATCGAACAAACAAAATAATTACAAAGCATGACTAACATACTGTATGATACGACTTGGCAAAAACGGTGAGGTCTGATTTCCATCTGATTGAAAACCCACACTTCATTAATTTATGATTCAGTCACTGCGACCAGGATACAGTCCAGCCAGTAGAGCAGATGTTACAGGAAAACTTCTGGATAAAGTGTAGGACAGAGAAATGGAGCAATGTTCAACAGTTCTAGAGGGTAAAATTATTAACCTAAGTCTTGATGGATGGAGTAATGTCCCTAATAATCCTGTTGTATGTTCTTATATAATAACAGGAGGGGGGAATATCTCTCTTGCAAAAAACAATTGATACCTCAGGAAATGCACATACAGCAGATTACTTACAAAAGTAACAGCAAAAGCTATAATAAAATGTGAACAAAAATTCAAATGTCTAGTACACAGTAGCCAGTCTGGAAAGGTCCTCTAGCGTTATCCCTATGGTTGTTTTCAATATGTCCAGCCATCTGATTGCAGGTTGCCCTCTTCACCTGGTTTCTTCGATCTTCCCAAACATGATGGCCTTCTCTAGTGAACCCGCAGGGTTCCCCCTATCCCCTATATTATTTAATATCTACCTAGCCTCATTAGGGAATCTATTGCAAAGCTTAAAAGTCAAATTTTACATCTAAGACGATGACATCACTTTAGTTTTTCCCCTAACAAACCTGACTTCTGAGCCGAAGAACCATCTGGCATCTATATTAAAGCAAATTGATCAATGGATGGCCAAATTCAAATTGAAACTCAACTCAGAAAAAACCAAATTCTTTCTAGCGAGCCTAAATGACAAACTCAAAGATTCTTCAATTTCCTTGAATGGTCAAGACTTTCCTATTGTTGATTCCATAAAAATTCAGGGAATGACTCTGGACCGTTACCTTACCCTAGAGGCACACACGGAGTTATTGGTTAGAAAAGGCTTCTCGACATTATGGAAACTAAGAACTATCAGAAAGTACTTCGATGCAACTTCATTCCGTTTACTGGTGCAACCGTCCATTCTAAGCATTCTCGACTACTGCAACATCATTTATTTGGGGTCTTTCAAGAAAACCATTCAAAGACTCCGAATTATCCAAAACTCGGCAGTACGACTGATTTTTGGCATAAAAAAAATGGGACCACACAACCCCCTATTATCAAAAATTTCATTGGCTACCCCTGGAGGCAAGAATCCTGTTCAAATTTGCCCCTACATATTTGGTCTCTCATTTCAACTTGGATTGTTCTATTAGGCCTACACACAGAGTCCACATGTTCACCTATCCCACAATAAAGACCTGCCGATACAAAAGATACCTGGACAGAACACTTGCTTTCCAAGCAGGCCAAATGAACAATTGGCTGGGTAACATAATTAAGCACTCTTCATCCTATCTAAGTTTTAGAAAACTAGTAAAAACAAACTTGTACAACCGATTTGTAACCTAAGAACTTCTATTGCCCTTTCTCTTTATACTCTAACCGATTTGTAACCAAGATCTCTCAAACCCTCTCTGTACTCTGCTTACATATATTGATGACTTTACAGTGTGCCTATTCTCTCTGAGAGTTCGCTGATTGTTCCAGCTCTTATCTCTGCATCCTGCTTACATGTATTCTATGACTTTACATTGTGCCTATCATCGCTGATTGCCCAGCTCCTCTTATTGTAAACCGCCTCGAACTACTATGGCTTTGGCGGTATATAAGAATAAAATTATTATTATTATTATCTTCTGATGGTTTGACCAAAATAAGACAGTCGTAACTTCATCATTTGGGCTTCAAGTGACATAGCCGGTTTGAAGAGGATACCAAGCTAATAATATATGGCTGCAGTGCTCATTTGCTGCAAGCACCTCCTAGCCAAAGACTTCAGTGTCCCAGAAATAAAGACTAATGTCATTGAAATTGCTAATACTTCTGTATAAAGCCAAAAATATGAACAAACTTAAAAGCAATGCTATCACACATCCAAAAAATAAATGTCAATCCAACCATCTAATATACTAGTATATAGCAGTATATAATACTCTCCTCCTCCTCTCTGCCTTGCCAGCTAGCAACCTCAGGGTAATCTTTGACTCCTCTCTCTCCTTCTCCATTCAGATCCAACAAACCACAAAAACCTGTTGCTTCCTTCTCTATAATATTACCAAAATCTGACTTCTTTTCTCTGAGCACTCTACCAAAATCATGATCCATGCTCTCATCACCTCTCGCTTAGGTCTTCCGCTCAACCGTCTTTCCCCTTCAGTCTGTTCAAAATGCTGCTGTATGAATCATATTCCGTGAGAGCCGCCGCACTCACAATTCCCCTCTCCTCAAGTCACTTCTTTGGCTCCTCATCCATTTCCGAATATTGTTCAAACTCCTCTTACTGACTTACAAGTGCATTCATTTTGTTGCCCCTCAATATCACTCCTCACTTATCTCTTATTATGCTCCCTTCCTCCCTCCCCCCCCCAGTGAACTCTATTCACCAGGTAAGTCCCTCTATCTGTACCCTTCTCTATTGCCAAATCCAGACTCTGTTCCTTCTTTCTTGACGCGTCGTATGCCTGGAACAGGCTGCCTGCCCCTCCCGGTGTTCTGCTGCTGTTCTTCACTGCCACCACCACCCCCTTGGCGTTCTGCTGCTGCTCATCGCCCCCCGCTCCCCCAGCTGCTCGTTACCCTCTTACCCGCTCGTCACTGCAGGAAAGGAAGAGAAGGGCCGGCAGCGTGCAATTGGGCCCACAAGTCTTGCCCCGATGTCAATTCTGACGTCAGAGAGAAGGTCCTGGCCAGCCAATCGCTGGCCCGGATCTTATCTCCGATGTCAAAATTGACATTGGGGGAAGGCTTGTGGGCCCAATTGCACACTGCCAGAACCTTCCCTTCTTGGAGTTGCGGCAGCAGTGGGCGAATGGCGGACCAGGGAGGATGAATTGGTGTGGCAGGGAGAAGGCAGGCAGGCTTTGGTGCGTAAGGGTGGAAGGACAAAGACTGGAAGGCAGTGAGAGGGAGGGGGCAAGAACTCAGGACATAGGAAGGAAGGAGGGAGGGAATAGAAAGAGACAATTGTTGGGCCTGAGGAAGAAAGGAAGGAAAGAAAGAGAAAAAAAAAAAGAACTATCTAGTGCAGGGGTGCCCACACTTTTTGGGCTTGCAAGTCAAAATGATCTACCAACAATAAAAAAAAAACAAAAAACACAAAGCACACTGTATGCAGAGAAAATGTGAATTATCATTTATATTCCGGGGGGGGGGGGGGGGGGGGGGTTCAAAGAGGTCAAGGCAGATGACTTTATGCAATGTCATATCAGTAACAACTATACAAAAATAGACAAATATACAGATACATTTTGATCACTGAATTGAAAATAAAATCATTTTTCCTACCTTTGTTGTCTGGTGATTTCATGAGGCTCTAGTTGCACTTTCTTCTTCTGACTGTGTATCCAATATTTCTTCCCTTCTTTCAGCCTCCTGTACGCTTCCTCTCTTCCAGACCTCATTCCCTCCCCCAACTTTTTATTTCTCTCTCCCTGCCCCCTTTTTCTTTCTGTCTCCCTGCCCCCTTTCTTTCTTTCTGTCTTTCTCTCTCCATGCCCCCTTTCTTTCTGTATGTCTGCCTTTCTTTCTCTCTCCATGCCCCGTTTGTCTCCCTGTCTTTCTCTCTCCATGCCACCTTTCTTTCTCCCTGTCTTTCTCTCATCATGCCCCCTTTCTGTCTGTCTCCCTATCTTTCTCTCTCCATGCCCCCTTTCTGTCTGTCTCCCTGTCTTTCTCTCTCCATGCCCACTTTCTGTCTGCCTTCCTGTCTTTCTCTCCATACTCCCTTTCTGTCTCCCCGCCCCCTTTATCTGTCTTTCTCTCTCCATGCCCCCTTTCTGTCTGTCTCCCTGTCTTTCTCTCTCTATGCCCCTTTCTGTCTCCCTGTCTTACTATTTCTATGCACCCTGACTCCCTGCCCCCTTTGTCTGTCTTTCTCTCTCCATGCCCCCTCTCTGTCTGTCTCCGTCTTTCTCTCTACATGCCCCCTTTCTATGTCTCCCTCTCTCCATGTCCCCTTTCTGTCTGTTTGTCTCTATGCCCCCTTTCTCTCTATCTCCCTGTCTTTCTCTCTTTATGCCCCTTTTCTGTCTGTCTCCCTGCCCCCTTTCTGTCTGCCTTTCTCTCTCCATGCCCCCTTTCTATCTGTCTCTATGCCCCCTTTCTTTCTGTCTCCCAGTCTTTCTCTCTCCATGTCTCCTTTCTGTATGTCTGCCTTTCTTTCTCTCTCCATGCCCCCTTTCTGTCTCCCTGCCTGTCTTTCTCTCTCTATGCCAACTTTCTGTCTGTCTCCCTGTCTTTCTCTCTTTATGCTCCCTTTGTCTGTCTCTCTGTCTTTCTCTCTTCATGCTCCCTTTCTGTCTGTGTCCCTGTCTTTCTCTCTCAATGCCCCCCTTTCTGTCTGTCTTTCTCTCTCCATACCTCCTTTCTTTCTGTCTCCCTGCCCCCCCTTCTTTCTCTTTCTTTCTCCCTGCCCTCCTCCAAGCCACCGCCGTCGCGATTGGGGAAAAGGCTGCTGCGGCGTTCTGAGCTTTCCCTGCTTTCACACTGTAAAGAGGACGCAGAAGCGCCGGGACCAGCCTTCCCCACCCGATGTCAATTCTAATGATTGGCTGGCTCAGAACTTCCTCTTTACGGTGTCGGGAAGCAGGTAGACCACGAAGGCTATTCAAGTCTATCATAGAGCCTGGGATGGGCTCCGCGATCGACTCACGTTGCCTTCGCAATCGATTGGTCAATCGCGATCGACCTTTTGGGCACCCCTGATCTAGTGCAACCAGAAAACACCAGACAACAAAGGTAGGATTTCCTGCACCCTTTCCTTTTATTTTCAATATTGTCTCCGTCTTTCTCTCTCCATGCCCCCTTTCTGTTTGTCTCCCTCTCTCCATGTCCCATTTCTGTCTGTCTGTCTCTATGCCCCCTTTCTCTTCATCTCTCTGTCTTTCTCTCTTTATGTCCCCTTTCTGTCTGCCTTTCTCTCTCAATACCCCCTTTCTGTCTGTCTCCGTCTTTCTCTCTCCATGTCCCCTTTCTGTCTGTCTGTCTCTATGCCCCCTTTCTCTCTGTCTCCCTGTCTTTCTCTCTTTATGCCCCTTTCTGTCTGTCTCCCTGCCCCCTTTCTGTCTGCCTTTCTCTCTCAATGCCCCCTTTCTCTCTGTCTCCGCTTTCTGTCTCCCTGCCCCCTTTCTTTCTGTATGTCTGCCTTCCTTTCTGTCTCCCTGCCCCCTTTCTGTCTGTCTTTCTCTCTCCATACCCCCTTTCTTTCTTTGTCCCCCCTTTCCTTCTGTCTCCCTGCTCCCCCTTTCTTTCTCTTTCTTTCTCCCTGCCCTCCTCCAAGCCACCGCCACCATGATTGGGGAACAGGCCGCTGCGGCGTTCTGAGCTTTCAATGCTTTCACACCATAAAGAGGACGCAGAAGCGCCGGGACTAGCCTTTCCCACCCGATGTCAATTCTAATGATTGGCTGGCCCAGAACTTCCTCTTTACGGTGACGGGAAGCAGGTAGAACACGTAGGCTATGCGAGTCTATCATGGATCTTGGGATGGGCTCTGCGATCGACTCATGTTGCCTTCGCAATCGACTGGTCAATCGCGATCGACCTTTTGGGCACCCCTGATCTAGTGCAACCAGAAATCACCAGACAACAAAGGTAGGATTTCCTGCATCCTTTCCTTTTATTTTCAATATTGTACCCTCACCCTATTTCCTTTTGTTTCTACCATACTTTTTTGTCCTAATTATCAGTTTTGGTTTGTTTGTCTTTCCCCCGGTTTTTAATTAATTTTTAATATTGTAAAGTTGTAAACTGCTTTGGTATGTAAAAACGGTATATCAATTCAGAATAAACTTGAAACTTGATAAACTCATTCATTCATTTTTCTATACCATTCTCCCAGAGGAGCCACTTTATAATGGGTCTGTAGTATACTGTATACGTTTGTGGATCCAACACGACTGGACAAGAAATAAGTTTTAGGGTTAGGTTTAGACCTCAGATTTTTTTTTGTTTTATTCTTCTTTAGTTTTGAAAGGTTTGATATGGAAGACATTCTTTATTTTCCATGATTATGTTCTTTGTATCTCTCCTTCTCATGATGTGAACTGTTGTTTTGTAGAAAATGGTTATTTCTCCTATTTTCTTTTGTGCACTGTCTTTTTCTTTATTATTTTTGCAATTTATGGCCCCCTTTTATCAAGTTGCGTTAGGGTTTTTTTTATTGCGGGTCGCTGCAGTAAAAGCTCCGATGTTCATAGGAATTCATATGTTCATACATTAATTTAAAAGATTCAGGAAAAAAGAGAAGTGGAGCACTTCCTTCTGACCAAGTAAAATGAGCAAGTTAAAAAAAGGACTATGGAGAGGGGGAGGGAAGAAGGAAGAAACGACCTTGTAACAATGTTGTGCTGACAAACTATAACTGTCAAGACACAGCTTGAGGAAATGGACTACTAACATTTGCAAATATGGAGATATAAAATCTTTTACATGAACTGTATTTAAAGCACACAAATGCACCCTGGGGAATGTGTCCAGGTTTAAGACATGGTTACAGATAATAGTTTATAGGTCAGACGGCCAATAAATTATTGAAATAGGAAGCTGTAAAGTATGCATTGTGGCTGCTTGTGCAATTTAACAGGCTAAAGGGAAAGGAGAAAAAAATGGTCATTGATGCATGAAAACAAATTTTACTGCCAGTGCTACATCAATCTGTATTCACTTGTACAAATATGTAACATTTTAAAACATTTAAAAGTCAAATCATCTTGAGAACAGATTCATACAAAATTCATTTTAAGAAACTGCTGTTTCGTCTGCTATCAGTGTTGATTGTTCTTACGTGTAAGCTTTATTGAAGATTCAAAGGGCTTAAGAACACAAAAGGCTGACATTTCAGGGTGCAGACTCAAGTGTGTCATTAAATGATATCCAAATGAGAGAATATTTCTGCTTTTACAGGAATACTTTATTAGGGGGAATGGTTATGTTAAAGGGAAACACGATTATTTGATGAGAACTTCGATATTTCAAGGTACCTAAGTTGGTTTGAACGTTATTTCTTAATTAATTCATGTTCCATCCTTATATTCAAGCAAAAAACAACTCGGAAATGTGAAAAGTTAATAATACTGAAATAAACACTTTCACCAAAACAATATAATGGATGTCACAAAAATCAGTGCTGCTGCAGTTTCAATAAAGGAAGTTTCAAATGAATGGAGGAAAAAGCCTCAGATTGGAACCCTTCCACCACCACAATGGTGGTCCAAGGTGGTTGGGCGAACACCTCACTGGCAAAAAACCTCCAGACCGACTCCCAGTAGTTGTAAACTTGAAGCAGGGCTGTTGTGCAAAAGATAGAGGAAATATCCACTTATCTAATTAGTTAATCGGTACACCGATCAACTAATTAGTGTACCGATCAACTAATCAACTAATTAGATAAGTGGATATTTCCTCTGGATATTTCCTCTATCTTTTGCACAACAGCCCTGCTTCAAGTTTACAACTACTGGGAGTCGGTCTGGAGGTTTTTTGCCAGTGAGGTGTTCGCCCAACCACCTTGGACCACCATTGTGGTGGTGGAAGGGTTCCAATCTGAGGCTTTTTCCTCCATTCATTTGAAACTTCCTTTATTGAAACTGCAGCAGCACTGATTTTTGTGACATCCATTATATTGTTTTGGTGAAAGTGTTTATTTCACCATTCTTATAGTCAACCATTTTACATCATGTTCCCTGTTTACTTTTGGAGGAATTCTGCAAACAATATTAAAAAAATTCTGCATACCATATTTATCAAAATAATACAGTGTACCCATGGTTTCTGAATAGTAATTAATTTAAACTTCCAAATAGCAAAGTTCTTACTCAAAGTTGCAAAATTATCAAGTTCTGGTGCAGATTTTCCCCAGGAGTACAGGAATAGTGCACCATTACTAGGGCTTCTGTCTTTCAGCAATCTATTGTCCAAGGTAAGCTCTGACCTGCCTGCAGTGCTGACTTCTTGCACCTGCCAATACTTGCAACAACATAGCCGTGTTCATAGCTGTTGCAATTAATGTCACAGTTTGTCTAGGGCTCTCGAGATCACTTAAGGCCTCTTTTACAAAGCCGCACGGCAACAGCCCCAAAGCCCTTTAAATCTCTATGGGCTTCGGGGCCGTTAGCGCAGCCCAGTCGCTAGTGTGGCTTTGTAAAAGAGGCTGTAAATGAAAATACATGAATTCCAGAAGCCTTAACTATAAGTCACTTCCCTCTACAAATATACATACATGTATACATATACTGTCCTCTTGGATAACCCAACATTCTCTTCTATCAATCCCTGCTCATTCCTCTTCAACATTCTCTTTCAGCTCATCTTCTCCTGTCCCACTTTCACTAAGTACATCCTGTTATTTTCTTCAGTTCTTCTTAATCCCACACCCTCTTATCCAAGCCCCCCTGGATCATCTACATTCATTCCCTTATCTTATTCCATTTCACCTTTAACCCCCCACCCCTCATCATCCAGATTTCCCACCCCCACACACTCTAACCCTGGGGTGTCAAACTTAATCACATAAGGGGCCGAAATTCTTAACATAGGCTAAGTCGCGGGCCAAATTTTTTATTAAGATACTTAGGGGTCCTTTTATTAAGGAACGCTAACTGATTTAGCGAGTGCTAAATGTGCATCTTAATAAAATGACCCCTTAGTCTTAGTAGAAGTCTAGGGTTACAACCTCTCCAACCCCACGCCGGCTCTGTGATGTAAACAAAATAAATTTTAAAAAACTGTTCCTCTCACTTTTAGGTCCTAGTTCACACATATTGCATTTGATTACCCTCACATTCTCTCACACCCAACACTCCTCTTCACCCGCGATCGGCAATCAGGAACTTCTCCCTTGTCCAGCATGTTTCTCTCTCTACCCCCGTCCACAGTCCTGCGCTTATTCACCAGGTAGCTCTCAAACAATCTTGACATGTGGAGGTCAAAACCGCCACTAAGTCTCAAAGTGCAGCAAGAGGCAAAGTGGAAGACGCACTCAAAAAAAACCCCTCCCCCGTCTGGTAATGGTACCTCTTGCAAGCCCAGCCCCTCCAGCTATGCTACGGGATCTCTTCCTCCTGCTCCAAACTTGCCACCCCCGCGTCCCACCTTCAAACTTATCTTTAAAGGCACTCGTGATCGGCCCCACAGTTTTCCCTCGGTCACGTCCCACCCCGCCGGAAACAGGAAGTGGCATCAGAGGGTGTGTGTCGCAGCCAAGGGAAAGACGTTGCATTAGATACTCGAGAAGAAAAACTGTAGGGTTCGTTACGGTGTTTTTACCTTGCTCCCAGCGGGCCAACTTAATTTAAATTTTGTATTTGTCTTGTGGGCCAGATTTGGCCCGCGGGCCAGAGTTTGACATGTCTGCTCTAACCCATCTCTGCTGGAGCACTACACATGTATATACTTGAGACCAAACTACGTGGTGTCTGTCATCTATACTATGTCTGGGCTATTTTGGAAGGACGGGCTAAAGAAATGAATAAATAAATGTTACTTCTCTCAGTTCTTCTTTACCCTATAATCGTATGCCTCCTCACCCAGTCTCCCCACAGGTTATCCCTCCTACACTCAATTTCCTTATTTTACCCATCTCCACTTTACCCTCTCCCCTCATACACCTTTTAATCTTTATTTCCAATTTACCATACTGCTATATCTGACATGCATGGTTTACAAAACTAAAAGGAAAAGCAACTAAGAAAGGAATCCAGGCAATGATAGGAAAAGATCACATTCATGCAAAAACAAAATCCATAAAAGTATAAAACCATAGGATCTGGTGTTCAGTGTATCGACAAAACCATGCACTGAGTCATGCATTAAAGGCTTGCTCAAAAAAACAGGTTTTCAGTAGGGTTTTAAAGGTCATCAGCGAGTGTTCAGCATAAAGTAGTAAGGGCACCGAGTTCCACAATGCAAGGGCTGCAGAAACAGAAGACACCAGGCGCTTTCAAGCTGTGCATGACGAGGTCCCAGGAGAACAAGATGATTGTCCAAAGATCTTATGATATGAGTGGAAGAATATGGTACTGTTAGAGAGGCAAGATAAGAGGGCGTGCCAAAACAGTTAAAAAAGTAAGCAAAATAATTTTGTATTGGATGCGGTAGTAGACTGGCAGCTAGTGATATTTTTCAGTTGAGGAGGAGATATAGTCTGTCTTTCACAAATGAGAGAGAAGACGAATAGCACCAAGATCAAAGCAGAGAATGGCTCCTTGCTCTCCTTAATGCACTAGAGCTAAAATATTTCCCAAACCTTAATGTTAGCGGAGACCGTTGTAGGTTTTTTGGCTCTGAGTAGAGTAGCAATGACTATATCTGAGTATCCTTCACGCACCAATACTGCACGCTTAAAAGCCATGCTGTAAGAGCAAAGCAATCCGATCTTCTATGACCACTGGTCCCTAAAAAAGGTGGTCTGGCTGTACTCACAGTCTGTGACTTGTACCCCTCTGAAGATGCACTAGATCTGAAAACCACAGTCTGAATGGACAATCTGGAGCCACAAAAATGACTCTTCACTGATGGCTTGCAATCCTATGGAGTATTCAGCCTATCATGGGCCATGGAGGAAACACGTACAAGAGCTTGCTCTTTGGCCATGGCTGGACCAGCGCATCTAGCCCTGCATTTCCAGGTTCAGATCTTCAACTGAAGAATCGGCCCACTTTCCTGTTTCTCTTGGTTGCAATCAGATCGATCCCTGGGCGACCCTAGCGATGAACAATGGATTGGAAGGCTGCTGCCGACACCATTCTCCTGGATTTAGTGTCTGTCTGCTAAAAAAATCAGTTTGGATATTGTCTACTCCAGCTACATGTGCTGCTAAGAGAGCCTGACGAAGCTCCACCCACCCGAACAGTAAGCGAGCCTCCAGACTTGGCTGCGCACTCTTGGTGCCTCCCTGGTGATTGACATATGCCAACGCAGTAGTATTGTCCAAGAACACTCGAACCACTTATCCCTGCAGATTCTTCTCGAAGTTCCAATCTGTTGATCAACCACTTGTGAGACCACCAATGCCCCTGATCAGGCATCTATTGCAGTGAGCTCCCCTCCAGCCAAATAGGCTAGCATCCATTGTCACAATTACCCACAATGCTATTCTGAGGGGCATGTGATTTAACACCTGTGGGCGGAGCCACCAGCCCATACTGGTCCAGGCTTCCAGAATTCACAGTAGAGACATCTGCAGGGAATCTGATTGAGGTCACCACCATGACAGCAACAAGCTCTTAAGAGGATACATGTGAGCCTTTGCCCATGGGATGTCTATTATGGCTGCTATGGAATCCTCTTATCGGTACAACTTTATTTCTTCTCTTAATCAATTCAAAAACAATCTTTTTCCTCAATTGGTATTATAAAGCACTATAGAATCATCAATGCACAAGCTTATCAGGGATTTTCAGATATCCACCCGAGTGACATATCCCATGGTGGTAGGAATCCTCATTATTCCCAGCCTGGCATTTTCAATTTTTTATAAATACTTTTTTCTAATACTTTTTTTTTTCCATAAATACTTTTTTATGGGGAATCCAAGATGGCTGCACGCTAATGCTGGCTTCGCTTACCTCTCCCGTGGAGCCGGCTAATTCCTCTGCAGATTTTAACACCGGAATTGTTTTTGCAGTGTATTTTCCTCACAATGCCTCATACAAAAAGAAAGGGAGTTCTGAGAACCACTCCGTCCCAACTCAGAACTTCCACGCTGGCACAGCAGCAAACCCTTGAGAGGTTTTTGAGCCAGCTAGCAACCCTGTTATCAGGAGAAGAGGGCCCTGCTGCAGGTTTCGATGATGGAGCATCCAGCCTACTAGGGCAAAAAGTATCGCTGTCCCCTCCGATATCCAGCGCACCACCGTGTCCGACGTCAGCACGGGTTTCCCTGGCAGGGATTCCAGGTGCGGAAGTCGTGGACCTGGATCTGGGCCTTGAGGGAGGAACGCCCGTGGCGAAGACTGCCAAGCAGCTAACTTTGGGAGCATCAGCGAGTTCGGCGCTGCTTCTGTCTCCTCTGGCGGTGACTTTGGAGACCATTTGGCAGGCCTTACAGAGGCTCGATGGCAAGCTAACGGACTCAACACAAGAGGTACTTTGTCTATCGGGGAAAGTGGACAATTTGTCAAAATTACTAGAACAGGCAAAAAATGACTCTATTGAACAAATGACTTGTGTTAAAAATGAAGTAAAAGACTTGAAGGAAATTACAACTACTTTGGTTAGAGATAAAATATATGTTCATTCTAAACTGGAACAATTTGAGAACCATAATAGGAGGCTAAACTTACAGATACTAAACTTCCCAAAATCATCAGCTTTAAATCCTCAAGACTATTTTAAAAAGTATTTAATGGAGATTCTCAAAATTCCGCAACAAGCTATTCCTCCCGTTAATAAAATATACTATATACCAACTACAATGACTAAAGCTGATGAAGAAGGAAATTTGGTAGTACAAAAAGATTTGACTGCAATTTTGGAGGAATCCCTTTCCGATGTTAAGGAAAGGGGGACGCTTTTGGTCTCCTTTGTTTGAACCACATAATTAAACTTTACTTTAGGAATTTGCACCAACACTTCTCTGGACAAAGAATTTGGATCTATCCAGACGTATCCAAGATAACACAAGATCGCAGAAAAGAGTTTCTTTCTATGTGAGATGAAACAAAAAGATTGGGGGCTTCTTATCTTTTAGCATACCCCTGTAAATATTTGGTTCACTACCTGGGGATTAAGTACACTTTCTTTTTATCATCACAATTGAGAGCCTTTTTAGACCTTAAAAAGATCTCTGAAGTAATGGAATTTAACTTAGACAATCAGTTGGATTTTAAGTTTTTTGGGGTTTGTCAAGTGTAGTCAGCTTTCCTGTAATTAATTATTTAATTTTCCTGTTTATTCTCTCCATGGAACTTAATGGATTACCCTCTCTAATTTTGGTCTAAGAAAGGAATTGGATTATTATCTATATAATATGTTTCTTGGAAAAATTTTATGTTCTGTATTTCTGTAACAAGTGTATTACTTGTGATATATATTTATAAAAAAAGTATTTTTTTTTTATTTTTATTGATTTATAATATAACTTATGAAGTTTTTAAACTTAGCTTGTAAGCAATTATGTCCCCTTGCCGACACGTTTCGCAATACTTTCTCAAGGACAGGGGAGTCTTAACTCATAATTACTACTTAACTCATGCAGCCGCTGGCTTTCTTTTAAAAAAAAAAAAAATCTTTATTCATTTCATATCTTAAAATCAAGTACAGTAAATGATGTTTAACAATGGAACATTTAAAAACACTTGAATTCTTACATTTGATCGTATCATTCTAAAATATTGTACCCCCTCCCCCCAAAAAAAAGTATTTCTAGAAAATTGTAAATGAGAGGCTGGAAGTAATGAGGATTCCTATCACCACGGAATATGTCACTCAGGTGGATATCTGAAAATCCCTGATAAGCTTGTGATTGATGCATCTATAGTGTTTTATAACACCAATTGAGAAAAAAGATTGTTTCTTAATTGCTATGGAACTCAGCACTTATATGTAGAGTCATGCAGACGGAGCTGGTTTGGCCACAAGCTCGTTATCTTGGTGCAAAGCATTAGTCTGTGTGCCTCTAGAACAGTGTTTTTCAACCTTTTTTGGGCAAAGGCACACTTGTTTCATGAAAAAAATCACGAGGCACGCCACCATTAGAAAATGTTAAAAAATTTAACTCTCTGCCTATATTGACTATATATAAAGTAATTCTCTTGAATAGGAATCAAATAAACACAAAGAAAGTATTTTATAATTACTTTATTACGAAATAAAAATTATAAAAATTATAAAATACTTTATTCAGTGCGAAACCTGGGCCTGTTTGGCTGAACACAAAGCTGAACACAAAGCTGGAATCGAAGAAAGACACACACGTAGCTCTTAGTCAACAGCTCTCAGTCTCTCTCTGTATTTGGTTTTTATAGCATACAAAAATAGACAAATATACCCTCCATCCTTTTTATTAAACCACAATAGCAGTTTTTAGCGCAGGGAGCTGCGCTGAATGTCCAGCGCTGCTCTTGACGCTCATAGGCTCCCTGCGCTAAAAACCACTATTGCGGTTTAGTAAAAGGTGACCATATTGTAAAATATAGACAGCAGATATAAATTCAGAACTGTGCATAGTAAGTGAAGGGAAGTTTTCATCTCTGGAAATTTACCCAGTTAACTATTAAGTTATTTGGGCAAATTCCTTTGAAAACTGTGGTAATACTGCCTCCACTTTGCTAAATTTAAAATAAAATCATTTTTCCTACCTTGTCTGGTGATTTCTGGTTGCACTTTCTTCTTCTGACTGTGCATCCAATCTTTCTTCCCTTCTATCAGCCTGTATGCTTTCTCTCCTCCACACCTCATTCCCTCCCCCAACTTTTTCTTCCTCTCTCCCTGACCTTTCTTTCTTTTTTTCTGTTTCTCTTCTTTCCTTCTGTTTCCCTGCCTGCCCCCTTTCTTTCTTTCTCCCTGCCGTTCCCCAAGCCACTGCCACTGCCGCTGCCATCGGGGAACAGGACCCACCAATGGATAACAGGCCCCAAAGCCGACGCCGACGCATGCTCTCCCTGACGTCAATTCTGCAATCGCAGAGGAAGTTCCGCCCAGCCAGGCAGCGATTGGCTGGCCCGAACTTCCTCTCCGACTGCAGAATTGACGTCGGGGAGAAGAAGACTTATCGGCTCGATAGATTAGATCGCCAAGACAAAGTGAGTCCTGGGTGATCGACTCACTTTGCCTTGGCGAGCTACTGGCGCCCCTGCCTCGGGCCCCCTGTCAGCTCCGGGCCCGGCGGCCCTGCGGCACACCAGGCAACATCTCGCGGCACACTAGTGTGCCGCGGAACAGCGGTTGAAAAACACTGCTCTAGAAGATAGACACAACCTTCTGCTATATTGAAGAACAGTTCCAGGTATTTCAGGGACTGGGACGGAATGAGTTGGCTTTTTCGGAAATTCATTATCCAACCCAGGCTCTGCAGGACCCCGACTAAGTGAGCCACTGCTTGTTCCCCTTCCAGGAACAACGGTGCTCTGATCAGCCAGTCGTCAGGTATGGATGAACCTGCAAGCCTGTTTAGCATAGATGGACAGCTACCACCACCATCATCTTGGTAAACGTGCAAGTTGCTGTCGCCAGTCCAAAGTGAAGAGTCAAGAACTCGTAATGGTTTTCCAGTACATGAAATCTCAGGAACTTTCTGTATTCTGGAAAGTTCATGAATAAGCAGGTAGGCCTCTGTCAAATCCAGAGAGGCCATAAATTTCTCCAGCGTCACCACCACTATGACTGATCATACTATCTCCATGCGAAAGAGTGGAACTTTAAGTGCTACATTGATGTGTGTAAGATCTAGAATGGGTCACCAATTGTCTGAGCCTTTTTTGGGCACTATAAAGTGTATGGAGTATGTGCTCAAGCCTGAATCTTCGGGTAGCACAGACTTTGGCCTGAATATCTAACAGCCTCTGAACTGTAGCTGCAACTTTCTTTGGTTTCTCTGGTTGCCCCACCAGGGAGTCCACAAACCAGTCTGTTAAGGGCTCGGGAAATTCGAGCTTTTAACCGCTGTAAATGATCTCCAACAACCAATGGTCTGATGAGATCTGCACCCAGGCCTCAGCATACTCCAAGAGCTGCCCCCCTATCTTCTGGGGAACTGCTCCAGACCTTGCGTCATTGTGCTTTCTTGTAGGTTGTAGTGAGATGAGAACTGGTGACCTGGCTCCGTCTGGAACCTATGAATCTCTCTCTGGCTCCCTGGAAGGCTCTGAGAGGAGACTCCTCCTGAGTACTGCCGAAAGCCCCTTGAGTCATGAAAATTAGACCACTTGGAGTATCTAGAAGTTCGCAGTCTGCTGTTAGGTAGAGATTTTGGCCAACGCTGGTCATGAGATTGTCCAGTCCCTTTCCAGATAAAATTTGTCCCTTGAAAGGAAGTCTGCTAAAGGTAGCCTTGGAGGTGGAATCTCCTGCCCACTGCCTGATCCAAAGCATAATGTGGGCTGAAATCAAATAAGCCAAAACTTTGCTCATGACTCTGATGATGTTGTAGAGAGCATTAGCTATGTAATCCACTCCAGCTAACAGAATCTAGGGGTAAAGGCTTGCCCTCTGCCAGCCCAAACCCCGCAACCTGGTATGACAGGCGTGCATCACAAAGGAAGCAGCTGCAGCTACTTTGATTCCCAAAGCTAGTGATTCATATTGTCTTAAGAATCACATCCACTCTGTGATCCTGCATATCCTTTAATACCACGCCTGCCTCACTCGGTAGGGATGTGTGTTTGGTTATCTGCGCTACCAAGGAACCTACCTTGGACAGAGTGAACAGCAGCTCAGACTTCTGTGCCATTGGATACAGCCGAGCCATTGCACTGGCTATTTTAAAGGACCCTTCAGGAGCATCCCAGTGCCATCCTGATATTAGGATGGCAGGGAAACTCCGCTCATTATAGAACAGGGAGCAGAGGGACCTGCTGGGAGTCCAAGTTTAACTCCCGTAAAGAGTGAGTGATAAGCTCTAACTGAGCTGAGGGTCTGAACAGCCAACGGACTATGGGATCATCCCCTTGATTGAGGGTCACTACTGTACCTTGAGCATTCGCACCTGCCTGTGATCCTGCATTTTCCAACAGGGAGGACTCGCTCTGTGACAGTAAAGGCATAAAAATAGACTCCTCATCCTCTGAGTCTCATTTGGAAAGGCCCACCAGATCCTGGCCAGCCTCTGACACTGAGTCAGATGTACCCTGGGAACAATGTTCCCTCTAAGGAGAGAAATGAGGTGATACCAGAGCTTTCCACCATAGATCAGTTTGACAAGCTGTACTTTTTTTTATATAATTTAAATGAAAGCCTTGGAATAAAACATTGCAGTAATCCAGATGGCCTAATACCACAGCATGAAGTAGGGTATGAAGTCAGTTGTGCTAAAAAAAGGATCAAACAGAACGTTTTTGTTTTTTTGGTAGTAAAAATTAACAAACAGTAACCTGAAGACTATGCACAGCTTGAAAAAAAATGCATTTATAAAAATAAAAGTAAGGTCTTTAAGATATTGGTATAGTAGTTGAAGATTCCAACATTTAACTGGAAATGAGAGGGAAAAAATGTAGAAGTGATTTGCTTAAATTTCACTCTCTCTCCAAGCCCCACACTCTCTGGAATTCAGGAAGGTAACCCCAATTTTACACTGATCATATGAAAGAAGAAACAGCACACATCATGTTAGCTAATTTAAAAATAGTCATTAACCTTAGACCAAGGGATTACTTTGCATTTTTACAGTTATGACATTATGTTGATAGTACTGTATTATAGTACAGGAGTTAACAGCTGGATGGGCTCTGGCTTTACATAATTGTTTTTGACGTAAAGATCAACATGCCATCTGGTATCTCATTAATACAAGCATATGATGGATTTGGTCTCAAAGCCCTGATAGGAAATTTTAGCAAAGACATGGAGGTAGAATCAAGATATTTAGTGGGAGAAGACCTTTTGCAATTTGGGGTTGATGCAGAAAGCCTTGCAGTAAAGCCAGCTCAGCATACAACTCTACCGCAAAACTACCACTCCAAAAATATTATGGTATGCTCTAAGCAATAAGCATGTAAATCACTGTCATATTAACCATTTATTTGGCATTGTTGTTCAGAAGAAATATGTTTTTCCTATGGCTCTTATGGGAGATCTGCATCTCCAAATGCCAGTTACTTGACACTGTTGCTCTCGTTCAACATCAAGTTACCATAAAGCAGCCGTTTCACCATCAGCTAATTAAAGGGTTAAAATTGTGTCAATAATCCTTAGCTCAATGAGAAATGACACTTTTCCTGTAAGTGTCTGACCTGTGATTGGTTCAAGCATTGACAGGAAGGATGACATTTTAAAAAAATTGCCAGTGATTTGCACCAGCCCCTGATTTCTCTCCACCCTGGCTCGGCCCATTCCTTCCCTCCTACCCACCCCTAATATTAAAAAAAACAAACTGATGTCTGGTGATGCTCGTACCTTCCAGCACCAAGCATAAGCTCATTCCCCCCTCAACTGGATCAACCATCCCCCCTCCTAACATTAAATTATTGCACTGATGTTTAATGGCATCTCTCTCTCTCCCCCTTCATGACTTTATTTTAAAAATAGTTTCTGTTGTGTAGTGGCATCCCAACCCCTCCCAAGCCTTGCTCGAGCCCCCAAACCCTAGTACCTGAAAATAAAGGCAGAAGTAATGCACACTCATCCTTCCTCTGTCACCACCCTCTTCAAAATGACAGCACCCTACTTTGTGAAGTTTATATTTATTGGTATTGGATAAATCGCTTTTCCTCAGGGGAATAACAATGCATCTGTACACCAGAGGGCCCAGTTTGCCAAATAAAGGAATTTTTCTCTTATATTAAATTGATTAAACTAGCCCTACCTGGTACACCCCAGGATGTAATGTCTGGACAGAGAACTAGGGAAGCACCAGAGTCGGGATTGAGTGGGCATCACTCCTACCTCTTTTCAGATACAAGGATCCAGAGGCTCAGGAGAGGGGTTGTGGTGCTGCTGAATACCAGGGACTATATTTCTTTAAATTGGGTACAAGGTCAAGTTGGAAGGAGGGTCCACTAAACAAGGGGAGGAGGAAGATGGGGTGATAGCTGAAAGGACAGATAGGGTTCTGCGTTTATTGAAGAGAGGTGTAATTACGGCATGTTTGAAGACATCCGGGACAGTTGCCATTGAAAGTGATAGACTGAGGATCTGACCGATGGAAGGGGTGATAATAGGAAAGATAGTGCTGAGTAGATGGGTGGGAATTGGATCAGAGGAGCAGATGGTAAATTTAGGAGGAAAAAAAAGGGTGCAGTTTCCTCTTCAGTGATTTTGTGAAAGCAAGAAAAATTGGCAAGGGTCGAAGGGGGACTGACAGAACGGGCTAGAGAAGGGAAAGGTAGAAGTAACTTAGTTGAGAAGTCATGGTTGATTTTGTGAACCTTGTCATAGACGTGGTCAGCCATAGACTGGAGGAAAGTGATGGAGGGGTCAAGGGTGAGGGCACTTTGAGTAGAGAGTTTAGTGTGGCTAAGATATGATGAGGGGTGTGAAGTATTTGGCAAGTGAAAGAGCAGACTGGAAGGAGCTCAGGAAGAATTTGAAGTGGATGAAGTTGGCATGAGTGTGGGATTTGAGCCAAAGACATTCAACAGATCTGGCACATGAAAATAAATAGCGGATTTTAGGACTCTGTCAAGACTGGGGTTTGGCACATCTTACAGGACGTGGATTGGGGAGAGCGAGGGTGTTTAGAGAACAGGAGAGACTGGCATTTTAGTTGGAGATAGCCTTGTTAACAGACTTGTGTAGCATAGTAATTGTGAGAGGGGGGGGGTCAAAGTAGTGGAAAGAATGCAAGGATTAATAGGCTGGAGATTCTTAAATGTATTGTTGAAGATTGGTTGGGTCTGGTGGGAAGGGTGATGAGTCATGAAAGTTATCAAATGAAGGTCAGAGTGGAAGAACTGCAGTAGAGATGTCCATGATGGAGCAGTTGGAGAAGACAAGATCAAGGCAGTGGCCATTTTGGTGCATAGGGATGGTAGATTGAATGAGGATGTTAAGGCCACCTGAACAACATCTGTGTTTCCAGATATAACGGAGCACTCTTGATACCCCCTTCTCTGTTCATATATGCTACCGTGGTGGCATCATCCAAGAACACTCTGATTGCTTTGCCTTCCAGATCTATTTCCAGTGCCTTTAAGGATAGTCAAATGGCACACAGTTCCAGATGATTTATGGATCATTTTCAACGAGGGTGAGACCATCGGCCCTGCAGCAGACACCCACCGCAATGGGCCCCCCCTAGCCTAACAAGCTGGCATCGGTTGTGAAGATCACCCATGAAGCGATTCGAAGAGGAATACCACTTGACAAAGAATCTACTTGGAGCCACCAGCGCAAGCTGTTCCTCACTTCCACAGTCCAGGAAAACTGTATTTGGAAGAAATAATGCTGCGGGACCATTAGAAGAGAATCTTGTAGGGGACACATGTGTGCCCTTGCCCAGAGAACCACATCCAGGATGGCTGCTATCAAGCTCAGGACCTGAAGATAATGCTAGGCAATGGAATCTTGCATCACTAGAAGATCTGCAATCTGCTTCCTGAGCTTATGTTTGTGTGGCTCAGGAAGAAGGATGCGGCCCTTCACCCGTGTTGAAGCAGACTCCCAAATATTCCAAGCTTTGGGTCAGTTCTAGATTATGCTTCCTGAAGTTGACTATCCAACCCAAATCCTAAGAACATAAGAATAGCCTTACTGGGTCAGACCAATGGTCCATCAAGCCCAGTAGCCTGTTCTCAAGGTGGCCAATCCAAGTCACTAGTACCTGGCCAAGCCCTGAAGTAATGCCACTTATTTTACCTCATTTGAATGACTACGAGACGGCATTGTATTTTCCAAAACAGACAATATTTTTATTGTTAGTATAAAGACTTACAAAATTACAGCAGCAAAGACAGCAGAAAGAAATATTATATTGTCAGTTCAGAATATGCAATGGAGAGTAGAACTTACACTGATATGCCTAGCAGGGGGCTAGCACATCCCCGCTGACATAAGCAAGTGAATCTCTCTGGTTTTACCTGTGATGCGTGGATTGTCATATAGAGAAATTATCTCTCTATTCCAAAAAGCACATCCCCGAACTCTGGTCATGTACCTCCCTATTGGTACAAAAATGTATACCTAACTATTCCCCCCCAGTCCACGCCTCTCTCACTTCCCCCCCACCCAGGAGGGGGGCCCGAGCAGAAACATAGAATTCTTCGTGAACTTTCTTCCTCCAGCTCTGAGATCCTTATCACCTTGCAGATGCTGATTTGTGGTTTTACAACGCTGAGTCTTATGCAGAAAGTTGGCAAGGGTGACCTTCCAGCACCCCAGCTGTGCCTGGGTTCCATAACTTGCTCTTGGTACCAGGCTCCTACATTTCCTACGCCCCCTTCATCCTGCAGGGGTTGTTGCTTGTTATAAATGTTTTATGGCTTTTCAGGGTGTCTTGCATATATCATACAGCACTGCTAACGGCTCAGCACAAATGAACAATGGCCACAGAACCTTGGAGAAGTATCCTCCCAGCAGGGAATGGAGACAATAACTTTGTAGCAAAGGCCAGCTGGGTTAGCATTTCAAAGGATATATGTGTTCACAGACAGCAAGGTACAGGCTGGGCCATCTGGTTAGCTTGTAAAAGAAAGCTGGTTTGGGCTGTGAGAAAATATAGGTTAAAAATGTCTGTAGTGTCCAGCATACACAAGTGAGGCCAGTATGTCCAGGTTATCCATCTCAACCCAAAGAGTAGCAACCTACCATGCTACCAATCCAGGGCAAGCAGTGGCTTCCTCACATGTCTTAATAACAGACTATGGACTTTTCCTCCAGGAAATTATCCAAACCTTTCTTAAAACCAGTTATGCTATCCACTTTTACCACAACCTCTGGCAACGCGTTCCAGAACTTAACTATTCTCTGAGTGAAAAAATATTTCCTCCTATTGTTTTTAAAAGTATTTCCCTGCAGTTTTGTCGAGTGTCGCTAAGATTTACCACTTGCCACACAGCTAGCTTGCACTCGGTGACTTTGGCAGGGCTCTGATCAGCCAATCGTCCAAGTATGAGTGGACCTGTACTCCCAACCTGTGGAGGTGAGTTGCCACCACCATTATCACCTTGGTGAAGGTGTGAGGAGCCATTGCCAACTCAAAGTTTAGGGCCATAAACTGGAAATGTCTTTGCAGGACATGGAATCTCAGGTATTTCCTTTGGGCCAGGAAAATAGGAATATGAAGGTACACCTCTGTCAGATCAAGGGACGCTAGAAATTACCCTTGTGCCAACACCACAATTACTGACCGGACCATCTTCATGTGAAAGTGCAGTACTTTGATGGTCGTATTTACAGACTTGTGATCCAGAATCAGTTTTTGATGCGCCTTTTCTGGGGCACTATGAAGTATATGGAGTATCTGCCAGAGCCTAATTATTTGTAGGGAACCTAGTTCTATGGCATGAATGTTTATCAGCTTTTGCACTGTTGCTCAGGACCAGGCCTCCTTGTCCAGCCATCCAGCTGGAGAATCCACAATCAGATCTGGTGAAGGGCAATAGAACTCAATCTTGTGACCCTCCCGAATAAGATTTAGAACCCAGCAGTCTGAGGAGATTTACTCCCATGCTTTCAAGAATGCCAACAGACGCTCGCCAATGTGCCAGAGCGTGTTTGCTGCCTTGGTGTCACTGTGTCTTCTTGGAGGCAGGGCTGACTCAAGACCCCCTAGGGTTGCTGGACCCTGGAGCTGCCAAACCTCTGTCTGGAACCCTAAGATCTTTGAGCCGAGGCACCTGTGTAGTACTGACGGAAGCATTAGAAGGAATGAAAATTGCTTCTGCCTCCCCCAGTGTGTCAGCAAGGTCTGTTGTCAGGTAGAGACTTAAGCTGACAATCTATCACACTGGCCATGAGGTCATCTATGCTCTTACCAAATAGCATTTTCCCTGCTTCAGGTGGCCTTGGAGGCTGAATCGTTCACACATTGCCAGATTCAGAGCATCCTACGGGCAAAAATGGCATACACTGACACCTTACTCACGACTCTGATGATGTTATAAAGAGCATCTTCACATAATCTACCCGCTCCAGGAGCAACAGGAGGCAATACGTCTCCTCTGCCACAGGACTCTGTTGTAACCTGGTGTGGCATGAAAGTACCATAAACGAGGCTGCCGCCACAGCTTTAATCCCCAAAGCAAGCACTTCAAATTGATCCCCATGAACCATGTCCACCTTGCGGTCCTGTGCAACCTTTAATATCATGGGAGGTACGCTTTGTCACTTGTGCCACTGTAGAATCTACCTTCAGCTGACTAAACAGCTGCTGAAATTCCGGAGCCATAGGATAAAGTTTAGCTATAGTTTTGGCTACCATAAGAGAGTCTTCCGGAGACTCCCACTGCTGACTGACTAGCAAAGTGATGTCCAGGTATGTAGGAAAAATGGTAGTTTGAGCATTTGTACTGCTCATGACTGTGAACTCAGAGGTTGGCGGTTGCTACAGTTCCAGCTTCAATTCCCTGAGCGCATCCGTAATAATGTGAGATATGGTAGCCAACTTTAAAAACTGCTGCAATGAGGGATCATCTCCCCGGTGAAGTGGAACTATTACCTCCTGACCTCCGATATCTGAAATGGAACCTGAGTCCTCCAGGCAAGAAACTGCATTCTGGGACAGTAAAGACATGGAATCTGATCTCCAATCCTCCCAGTCCTCGACTGCCTGGTACACTCAGACTGGGTGTCAGGTTCCTTAGCAGTGGGGAGATCTCTTGGAGTGGAATCTCTCCAAGGTCTAAGGCCAGCATGCGCACAAGCAGCACAATGTGTCCCAGACCTGGCAAATAGGATTTCCATAGGAGATTAACAAAATCTGAGGTAAACCCCTAAACAGGAGGCCCCATGAACCTCAGACTGGCTTCTCTTGGGCTCCGCCACTTCTATGCACAGGTGCGCTTTGTGGGCTCACTGTTCGGGGGCTCCAGGAAGGATTTCTTTGCTGTCACCCAGATCCCTGCTTCCCCAGTCCTAGAAAACTCAGGAGTCTAATCCCAAGGCTTTCAGCCTTCCCTCACTTGCCCCACAGCATGTAGTACAAGAATGCTCCTCGTCTGACCATCCAGCACAAAACTGGCATGATATGGGGTAGAACAGCTTGAGGAGTCCATCCCAATTGATTTTGAGCCAAATCAAGGGGTTCTGAGGCAGAAAAAAAAATGCTTAAAATCCAAGATGGCTGCTGCCAGCGAATTTGTGCCAAAAATGGCCCATGAGGGCACCCTGAAGGTAAATAAAGTCAGGGAATTTTATAGGAGGGGGACCTCTGGCCCCAGAAGCCCTCAAAAATGAATTTTTGACCACTCCCCCATAGTGAATAATGGGCTGTACTCACTGTGCTGTGCCTGCCTTGTCAGCTTTCCTGCAGCCTGACTAATGGGAAAAGATTTTCTGCCTCAAATCCAGAATGGATCCAAAACTGGAAAAGTTCAGGCTACCAGTCATACTGGACCTGGCCGAGACCTCGACCCCCACAGATACTCACACCGCAATGAGGGGGAGGGGGGAGTGAAAAATGCAACTGGCTCCCTGAAGTCCAAGAGGACTCACACAGGGGTCCTACAGCTTGCGTTCAAGTCTCTGATAAATCAGAAGATAAGCTACCTCCCAGGAGATCAATCCATGAGCTTCCAAAATTAACCAAGCAGGCTAGCTCAACAGGTACACTTGGGAGTTGCCCTGTGAGTAGCGGACTGCCTATGCAGAATCTGCATCCTCTCCCAGGCAGAGCTGCCTCATATGGGGGGCCTCTAGGCACCGAAGCATCACAAAACAGATTAAAAAATAGCTGAAAATAATAAAACCAAGCAAAGAGAGCAGATCAGAACATACCTTCTTAGTTTGCTTGTAGAAGGAAAGACTGAAGCGGGCACTATACTCCACTGGTGAAGGAGGAAGAGCTAAAATATGTGATTGACATCCTTCTGCAACAGTTTGTTACCAGAGGATATTTACCTCAAGTACAGACTCCTATGTTCATGTAACAGAATATACTTCAATAGCCTACTTATAAAATAGCTATCCAAAAAGCAAAAAGTATAATTTTAAATTGCATTCAGAATGTCACCAATGTGATGATTGCAAAACTAAGGTAAATATTAAATATTTTAGCATATACTACCATATATGTTGGAGTATTCTGAAGAATTCTAAAGAAACAGAAGATACTTACGATTCTTTAATGAAATATTAGCATATAGTGAATTGCAACAATTATCTCTGTTGTCACTACAGTGTGCATTCTTAAAAAGCAGCACTAAAAAATAATGTAATAATATATGTAGGACAATATTTAAGCTTAATGAACAAAAATCATTCAACTAGACCTATGACAGCCATAACAGACAGTCTGACGCGTCTTCCCTTATGAAATACTGACACTGGAACAAGCAAGATACTTCCGGATGCTCATTCTTATGTATACATCTGCAAGATCTAGTGGCCTTCTCAAATTTTTCTATTAAGAATGTTCTGTTTAGGTCCTTTGTTTTGCTAAATGAGAAAATACTGATTTACATATGAAAATGATAAATGTGTGTCAGGATTCACCACAGAACTTTAAGATCTAGAGAGTAAATGTTAAAAAGATGAACCCTGAATTCTTGAATGCAACTTAAATTTGTCTTGCCTTCCAATCAACAGTATCATCTTCAAATATTAATACTGTAGGATGCAGTCATTCAAGTATTATTTTCATTATTTTGAGTTAGTAAGCATATGAAAGTAATCTGTCTTCCAGTATCTCAAGATTTGCACTAAAATAAAAAAAAACCTCATCCTATCTTCTATTGATCTATGTAGTACTAGAATTATAAAGCTGAAGAGGATGTTTATCATAATATTCAAGAACAGAGAATATAAAGGGTTCATTTTCCATAAAATAAAAAAAGAAAAACATACTTACAATATTCCTATTATTAAAGCTGTCAAATAGTGTCATTTCCCTATAGATTCATGCTTACTGCCTTCAGGGTTGGGTATATTTTACACCAATCCAATTCTGTAGAGTAAAATTGCCCAAAGGGGTATAAAAATGTATGCGGAAAAAAAAATCACTATTTCAAATACAAATATAATTAAAAAGAATAGTTTATATAGATTATTTTACAATAGCATGAAAATTTATGTAGGGTGAAAGGCAAAGCAAGAAGCACTTTTAAATGAGCAGTGAGGATGATATGCAGTACCAAGGCCTGTAATTTGTACAAGCGGGTCACAGAGTTTTAAGATTAAATAATACACTTTATATGCAAGAGTTCGATCACATTTTATAATATGACGCTTCTCAAACTGTGATCAACTCAGCAGTTACTTGCACTGCGGGCTCTGTGTAAACACCGGTGGAAAGTCAAATGCGCGCAAGACAAATGCACGCGGACAATTGAGCACAAGACAATTCAGACAATTGAGCGTTTGTCTTCGCGCATTCGACTATGAACTGAAAAACTAGTTCAAAAGTAACCCGTGTTTAGGTACATTTTCTGTATATTCTACATTTTTAAATAGACTTTGGCTTTTCTAACAGGAAGGAGTATGTCAGATTTTCTTTGCCAAGTCTGTTTGCACCAAAAGCAGAAGGTCCTTTACTTTCTAAAATCATCATTTCAGTCTTTCCCAAATGAGAATATCTACAAATGTTATACCAAAGAATCATTATTCACAGCAATAATGCCCTCAACACTGGTTGTATGAGGAAGCTGCAAACAGGTTAATGATGAGTAACTATATTTTGAATTTTACAACATATCTGTAAATCTAATCAACATGCTTAGTCCGTCTATACCAGGGGTGTCAAAGTCCCTCCTCGAGGGCCGTAATCCAGTCGGGTTTTCAGGATTTCCCCAATGAATATGCATTGAAAGCAGTGCATGCACATAGATCTCATGCATATTCATTGGGGAAATCCTGAAAACCCGACTGGATTCTGGCCCTCGAGGATCGACTTTGACACCTGTGGTCTATACAATGCAAGCCAGTGGCTTTTCAGAGAGACTCCTGAGGAGCAGCGCTTTGTCTATTTGCCAGTGACTTTCCTTTCTCTAGAGCAAGGGTAGGGAACGCCGATCCTCGAGAGCCGTAATACAGTCGGGTTTTCAGGATTTCCCCAACGAATATGCAATATGCAAATAGATCTCATGCATATTCATTGGGGAAACCCTGAAAACCCGACTGGAATACGGCTCTCGAGGACCGGAGTTCCCTACCCCTGCTCTAGAGCAATGTCCCGCAAACGTTTTGTAGTCATGGGGCACTAAACTCAGGGCGGCGGCTGCAGGGCATCCGGAAATGCGCAAACCTCAACACGATGATGTCATGCGTATGTGTGATGTCATCACATCGACATCTGCGCATGCAAGGAGGCCCTCCAGATGGGGCCCTGAGCCTGCTATCACTATATCAGTTTGGGGGGGGGAGGTGCTGAAGGAGGAGGCACTGGCAAGAGGTATAGGCTGACTGACTACAGGATGTGCCTCTTGCTGATGCAGACTTTTATATAGGCGAAACATGGCCATATTTGGCACAATATTTCCTTGGTTGAAATAAAGCATTCTGTGCTACTATTTGCCATTGTTTTGGTGGTCTGCTTTGTATATAAATATACAGGATCCATTGCACACACACATGGGTAAACTAAACTGAAAATTTTCTTAAATTCTCAAATCTCATTACTAAATAATGGGCTAGTTTTCTGCTTGTGTATTTTGGGAAAGGTTTCAAACATTAGAACAGCACTCACAAACCATTCTATGGCTGCAAACGCAATTGTGTAGCAACAGAAAGTGCACAATCTCCAAGGCAGTGTTGACTAATGACATCCTATGGAGTGCTTGCCCATGTCACAATTCTGAATGTGGGTTTTGCGACACCCTTTGATATCACAATGCAGTTTGTAAAGCTCTGCGTTAGAAAAATGACCGCCTTAATTGACATTTGATAGTCTGCAAATTTGCTCTGCATGGGCTGCAGGGAAGAGTTGTGACAATGCAAACACATATTTGTTGTGAACCCCTGATAAAGCTAACATAGAAACATGATAGCAGATTAGATGGGCCATTTGGCCTTTGTCTGCCCATCTACAGTAACCATTATCTCTTTCTCTCTCTGAGAGATCCCACGTGCCTATCCCAAGCCCTCTTGAATTCAGACAGTCTCTGTCTCCACCACCTCTTCTGGGAGACAGTTCCACACATCTACCATCCTTTCTGTAAAAAAAAAAAGCATTTCCTTAGATTATTCTGGAGCCTATCACCTCTTAACTTCATCCTATGCCTTCTCAGTCCACTGCTCCCTTTCAACTGAAAGACTCGACTCATGCGCATTTACATTACGTAGCTATTTAAATGTCTCTTATATCTCCCCTCTTCCGCCTTTCTTCCAAAGTATACAGATTGAGATCTTTAAGTCTGTCCCCAAATGCCTTATAATAAAGACAACATACCATTTTAGTAGCCTTCCTCTGGACCGACTCCTATTGGGATTTTATTCAGAGAAGTGTTTCATTCCACTTATTATTAATCTTTTGGACTGCCTATATATGTTGCAACAAATGAAAGGTTTTTACCAATGATTACTGTGCAACCCAAAGTTAAGCAGTTCTGCGAGTTCTAAGAAACGAACGTTAGAGAGACTGCTCAGATATCTGAGGTTTTTCTTCCACTTGATTTATAAAAACAAAGATTAATATATTTAATTTATAGTGCTTAAATTTGAGAAAGTGACTGATTTCTCAACAAATTGTGTTGGTTAGTAACACACTTGTGGTCAATTTATTGACTATGAAGACTGGAAAACTAAATTCTATAGAGAGCACAAAATTTCCAAAAGTATTTTTGTAGGTACAACCTGGAACAAAACAAAAAAATGGGCCTAGGAGGGCAAAGTTGGATTCTAGACCCAAACAAATTCTGAAGAACTGTTTAACTGTCTAACAGAAATGGCTGTTCTACTAGAAATCCTGCTCAAGGCAATAGAGTAATGAGAATGTGTGGACAGAAGCCCACATTGCAACTTTGCAAATCTCCTCAATGGGTTACCAAACACGGCTCTGACATTGCTGTTAGCATAGCTATTGCTAGCATTCAGCATTTTCAGTTGGCATTACCAATGTCAGCGAAGGCCTATGGGAAATTATATCAATCTGACTCTGGCATGTGAATGCAGATAGACCCTGAGGGCAGGGAGACTGTTTTAAGTAGCCCTGATTAAATCATGATTAGCTAAAAGGTGTTAATGTCTGATTAAGAAGGTGCTTAGGACAATGGGTCCAGGTGCACAGATAACTAAAGTTAATCAGAAACTATTGTCAGAGACAGACTGGAAATACATATATGACTACAGCCTATTTTTCTCCTGTCTACGAAGAAGGGGGGAGATTTAACTTCTATTGAAGCTCAATAGATTTTGGTTTTTAGAATAAGTTTCCAAACTATAAAAGCCCCCTCGCAGCATCACTCCCCTCTCTTGGCTCTTGGCACTCTGGTCCTCTCTTGTTTCTCTTGAGCTCTCTCTTTCTCTGTCTATCCTTTTCTTTATCTATGGAACACGAAGCTTGGACCATCACCCCATCCCCCTTTCCTCTCTCTCTCTGCCTTTCCCTGGAACTTCAGACTTCTATGTCTCTCTTTTCCTCTGAACTCTGTAAGGCAGGGAAACTGCTTTGCTCTCTACTTAATTGTAATGCTTCAGAATATTGCTTTTCTGTAAGACTATTTCTATAATATATTCTTTATGCAATCACCTCTGGCTGTGTCTTTTTGATTCTACTTCCTGGTGAATCTTCAGTGAGGGAACTGAACCTGGGACCTGGCGTGTGTAAGGGCACCTCTCAAGTGACCCCACCAACCATATATTGTGGGGGCCACTAACAATCCTTACAATTGCGACCATGACATGACCCACCAGAGACAGCTTAGCCTGGGCATAAGTGAAGGAGATTTAGTCTCATAGCTAATAGGATAAAGTACAATTACCAATTGCTGCCCCATCTTGATTAGTCAAAAGAAATGAAATGTTGATGAACTGTGTGCTTTAGTCCACTCAAAATAGGCCAAAGCTTGTTTGCAGTACCAAGGTATGCATTGTGCTTTTATCAGGATGGGCATGGGGTATTAGAAAGATGGCACTGGTTAAGATGGAATTCTGAGAATGACAGAAGGACAAATTTATCCCCATCCCTGCCAGCTTTGTCCTCATCTGCACAAGTTTCAAACCCTTATGATTTTATAGTGTTTGAGGCTTGTGCAGATGAGAACAGAGCTTGCAGGGATGGGGCAAGGACAGGACTCATGGGAATTAGATGGGGTTGGAGAGAGATCCTGCAGGGATGGGGACAAATTTGTCCCTGTATCATTCTCTACATTTCTGACAACACTTTAGGAAAGAACTTTGGATGTATGTGGATAACTACTCAGTTGTCATGAAACGTTGGGTAAGGTAGATCCAATACTAATGACTGAAGCTCGCAGACTCTGCACATTGAAATGACCTCCAACAAAAACAAAGCCTTCAGATAGCAAGCGTCGAGGGACTCAAAAGGAGTTTTCATCAGCTGGGCGAAGGCAATGTTGAGATCCCATGACACTCCCTGCACTGCTTGTTTTGTGCTTCCCGAGGAGAGGATCGACTAACAGTTACACCCTGAGGCTGCATGGAATTGTGAAATGCGGGCCATCGTTGGTGTGCTGATCCTTCACATAAGATATTATCTGGAACTTTTGTTTTCTTTCACTGCACAGAGTAATTTTTAAGGTGCTGAAAAGAGGGTTTTTTTTAATGCCCGTGAGGTTTTGTCCAGGCACGCCTTGAGCCGCTGGCATGTGTGGCATGTTCTGAGGCTTTTTCCTCCTTTTCACATTTGAATTAACTCGTGCATGTCAGTTTTTGAATAAGCTTTGGCAATCCTTGTGGAGTTTTCTTTCATTGCATTCTTTGCACCTTTGTATGGAAGTATGATAGTGTGATAAGAACTGTGCATAGTATTCAAGGTGCAGTGGGATCATGGAGCAACACAAAGGTATTATGGAATTTTCATTTTTTTTTCCCCCTACTCCTTTCTTGATAATTCCTAACATTCTCTTTGCTTTCTTAGCCATCACTGTACACTAAGCAGAGGGTTTCAACGTATAATCAACAATAACACATAGGGCTCCTTTTACTAAGGTGCGCTAGCGTTTTTAGCGCACGCAGGAAATTACCGCACGCTACACTTCTAGAACTAACGACAGCTCAATGCTGGCGTTAAGGTCTAGCGCCCTATTACGTGCGTTAAAGCCCTAACGTGGCTTAGTAAAAGGAGCCCATAGAGCCTCATTTTATCATAGTATCCCGACATTATTATAACTGTTCATGTTTTGATCACTTATCAAGTGGCCCCAGCACCATTTCCTCTGCATCAAATCACATGCTCAACTAAGAACTAGGAATAGCATTGTTTCCCCTGTCGTTGGCTCCAGACTCATCTGCTCCTTTTAATGCAATCCTTCATTTCATTGAGGAATTTAATTTCCCTAGCATGCCCTGCTGTTACATTTCCCCAGTCAATATTGGGGTAATTGAAATCATTACATTAAATTGGTGACTTATATTCCGCTTTTACCTTACAGTTCTAGGCGGATTACAAAAGAGGTAAACTGTGCATTACCAGGAGAGATATAGAGTTAGGTACCGCACTAATAAATATAATCAATATCCAACATACATCTGCATGTGTTTTAACAACTTTGAACAGTTTAGTGTCATCTGCAAATTTAATTATCTCACTCGTCGTTCCAATTTCCATATTATTTATAAATAAGTTAAATAGCATCGGTCCCAGTACAGACCCCTTGACACTCCATTGTTTATTCTCCTCCATTCAGAAAAATGACCATTTAACCCTACCCTCTGTTTTCTATCCGATAACCAATTCCTAATCCACAAGTGAACTTTGCCACCTATCCCATGACTCTTTAATTTTCTCAGGAGCCTCTTATGAGGAACTTTGTCAAAAGCTTTCTGAAAATCTAGATACACTATATCAACTGGCTCACCTTTATCCACATGTTTATTCACACCTTCAAAGAAGTCAAGCAAATTGGTGAGGCAAGATCTCCCTCGGCTGAACCAATGCTGACACTGTCTCATTAAATCATGCTTGTCTACATGTCCCACAATTTTATTTTTTATAATTGTTTCCACCATTTTACCCAGCACTGAAGTCAGGCATACTGGTCTGTAATTTCCCAGATCTCCCCTGGAACCCTTTTTAAAAATTGGCGTCACATTGGCCACCTTCCAATCTCCAGGCACTACAGACAATTTTAGTGACAGGTTACAGATGAAACAGTGGTGAAACAATTGTTTATTCTTTTGAAAAGTATTAAGACTAGGGGGACACTCGGTGAAGTTACAAGATAATACTTTCAAAACAAATAAGAGGAAATATTTTTTACTCATTGAATAGTTAAGCTCTGAAACTTATTGCCAGAGGATCAAGTTATAGTGGTTAACATATCTGGGTTTAAATAAGATTTGGACAAGTTCCTGGGGGAAAAGTCCATAATCTTCTATTGAGATAGATGTAGGGAAGTCATTGCTTGCCCTGGACTTGGAAGCATGGAATCTTGCTACTATTTCAGATTCTGCCAGGAACTTGTAATCTGAAATTGGCCACTGTTGGAAGCAGGACAGAAGGCTAGATGGACCATCAGTATGCCCCAGTATACCTATTTTTATGCTTGAGGTCATCCTTTGTTCTTTAACAAAAGTGCAAAGATTAGATCCTGCTTTATCACCTTTTGGGTACCCAACCCATAAAGCTTTCAAATTATTTGAAATACTGTATTTAGCTGTCTGTTTGGACCCTGCACTAACATTTCATTTACAGATTTCATCAGTTGTGAAATCCTGTTTTTTCTCTTTACGAAAGATTCGCTCTATTCGTACTTACATCGATACATCAAGTTGCGAGTCTCTCATTTATGTCCTAGTAACATCCAAATTAGATTATTGTAACATTGTTTATATTGGATTACCATCAGTATCTCTTAAGAAACTACAAACTGTTCAAAATACTGCTATCAGAGTTCTTGTTAACGCTCGGAGATATGATCACATTTCTCCTTTTTTAAAGGCGTACCATTGACTTCCCTTTAAATTTTGCATATGAAGCATTATAATCAGGTCAACCAGATTACTTAGGAAAATTATTAGTTCCCCATAAGCCTTCTCGTAGCCTATGTTCATTGACTGCTCATCAATTGGCTTTGCCTGCCATTCATTTGGTATGTTTGGCATCGACGCAAAGGTCTGCCTTTTTTGCAGAAAAACATAACATAGTAGATGATTTCAGATAAAGACCCGAAAGCACAATTACTTACCGTAACAGGTGCTATCCAGGGACAGCAGGCAGATATTCTCACATGTGGGTGACATCATCTACGGAGCCCCAACGCAGACAGCTTTTCAAGCAAACTTGATTGAAGTTTCAAGCTTGCTATGCTGCACCACGCATGTGCATGCCTTCTCCCTCCACTAGAGGGCGCATCCCCACCTCGTGGTCCTCAGTTCCATAGCCAGCAAAGAAGCCATCCCCGGGGAGGAGGGCGGGTTGTGAGAATATCTGCCTGCTGTCCCTGGATAACACCTGTTACGGTAAGTAACTGTGCTTTATCCCAGGACAAGCAGGCAGCATATTCTCACATGTGGGTGACCTCCAAGCCAACCAAAAAAGGGCAGGTGAGAGGATGGCAATTTAGGAAAACAGGTTACGCAAAACCGACTGGCCAAACCGGCCGTCGCTCCTGGACAAAGTATCCAGACAGTAGTGGGAGGTGAAAGTATGAACCGAAGACCAAGTGGCAGCTTTACAGATGTCCTCAACAGGAGTAGACCGGAGGAAAGCAACAGAAGCTGCCATAGCCCGGACCTTATGCCCCGTGACTCGACCATGGAGCGCGAGACCAGCCTGAGCGTAGCAAAAAGAAATACAAGCAGCCAACCAGTTGGACAAGGTGCGCTTGGAAACAGGACGCCCCAACCGATTAGGGTCGAAGGACAAAAACAATTGAGGAACCCTCCGATGAGACTTAGTGCGTTGAAGATAAAAAACCAACGCCCTCTTACAGTCAAGCGTGTGAAGCGCCACTTCGCCAGGATGAGAGTGGGGCTTCGGAAAAAACACCGGAAGAACAATGGACTGATTGAGGTGGAAATCAGACACAACCTTAGGTAAAAATTTAGGATGGGTGCGAAGGACCACCTTGTCATGATGAAACACAGTAAAAGGGGGGTCCGCAACCAAAGCCTGCAGCTCACTAATCCGACGAGCAGACGTGAGCGCAAGCAGAAAGATCACCTTCCAAGTGAGAAACTTAAGATGAGATTTGTCAATAGGCTCAAAAGGAGGCTTCATCAGTTGAGCCAAAACCACATTAAGATCCCAAACCACAGGAGGAGGTTTCAGAGGGGGATGAACATTCAAAAGACCCCTCATGAAACGAGTAACCAGAGGATGAAGAGAGAGAGACCGACCCTCGAGATGCCGATGGAAAGCAGCAATAGCACTGAGATGCACCCGAATGGAAGTCGTCTTCAGCCCAGACTGGGATAAATGCAACAAATAGTCCAGGACCGAAGACACCGGAACCAAACTCGGATCCAGATGGTGCGAGGAACACCAGGATGAAAATCTGGTCCACTTCTGGGAATAGCAAAGCCGAGTCGAGACCTTGCGTGAGGCTTCCAAAACCTCCCTTACAGACTGAGAAACAGGAACCGAAGTCAAGGGGAAAGGAACCAAGCCGTCAGATGTAAGGACTGAAGATTGGGATGCAACAGCGAACCCCGACTCTAAGACAGCAGAGAGGGAAAAACAGGCAGAAGCAGAGGCTCCCTGACACTGAGTTGAAGGAGCAGGGAGAGCCAATGTTGACGAGGCCAACGAGGCGCAATGAGAATCATAGTGGCTCTGGTCGATTTGAGATGCACCAACGTCCTCAAGATCAGAGGGAAAGGAGGAAACGCATAAAGGAACCTCCCTCCCCAGTCGAGAAGAAAGGCATCGGCTTCGAGACGGTCCGGGGAGTATATCCGAGAACAATAGAGAGGCAGTTTGTGGGTCTCCGGAGAGGCAAACAGATCCACCTGAGGAGTTCCCTAGCGGGCGAAGACCTCGTGCAGAACTCGGGAGTTGAGCGACCACTCGTGCGGCTGGAGAAGACGACTGAGTTTGTCAGCCAGACAGTTTCTCTCTCCCTGAATGTAAACCGCCCGAAGGAAGATGTTCTGAGAGACCGCCCACTCCCAAAGGCGCAGGGCCTCCCGGCACAGGGCCCAAGAGCCCGTCCCCCCTTGCTTGTTCACATAGTACATCGCCACCTGGTTGTCCGTCCGCACCAGGACTATCTGATCGCGTAGCAGATGGCAGAACGCTCGAGCAGCCAGAAAAATGGCACGAAGCTCCAAGACATTGATGTGACAAAGACGGTCTTCCGCCGACCATAGGCCTTGAGTCCGTAGACCGTCGAGATGAGCCCCCCACGCGTACTCCGAAGAATCCGTGGTCAGGACCTTGCGATGCGGAGGGACGAGAAAGAGCAAACCCCTGGAAAGATTGGAAGAGTTGGTCCACCAACGGAGCGAGCGTCTCAAGGAAGGAGTCACTGTCACAGGGAAGGAGACCGGGTCCCGGTCCTGACGCCACTGGGAGGCCAAGGTCCACTGAGGAATCCTC
The DNA here is from genome assembly GCF_902459505.1 of Geotrypetes seraphini. NCBI lineage: Eukaryota > Metazoa > Chordata > Amphibia > Gymnophiona > Dermophiidae > Geotrypetes > Geotrypetes seraphini. Next base: position 104,654,361 of record NC_047084.1, read on the forward strand.
AGGTGCAAGCGGGCAAACGGCGTGACATGAACCGTCGACGCCATGTGGCCCAGCAGAATCATCAGACGCTGCGCCGATACTGAGGGCAGCAGCGAAACCTGGCGACTCAGGCGAAGCAGGGCCTCCAAGCGCAGAGGGAGGAGGAACGAACGAAGACGAACCGTGTCCAGCACAGCCCTGATAAACTGAAGGGATTGAGCAGGGCACAATCGGGACTTGGGAAAGTTCACTTGACGTTGAAGGAAGATGATAGTCTGTCGGGTCGCTAAGATAACCCCCTCCCTGGAAGGGGCCTTGATCAGCCAATCGTCCAGGTAGGGAAAGACCTGCAGACCCTGTGATCGCAGGGCTGCCGCGGCTACCACTATACACTTTGTGAAGACTTGAGGGGACGATGCCAAGCCAAAGGGGAGGACCCGGTATTGAAGGTACAATTCCCCCACCTGGAATCGTAGAAACTTGCGGAAGGCGGGATGCACCGGAACATGAGTATAAGCTTCCTTTAGGTCCAGGGAGCACATCCAGTCCCCTTCCTCCAACAACGGGTACAGGACCGGAAGCGATAGCATCCGGAACTTCTCCCGGACAAGGAACTTGTTGAGCCTCCGGAGGTCCAAAATGGGGCGCAAGTCCCCTGTTTTTTTCGGGAACAAAAAATAATGGGAGTAAAACCCCTTTCCCCGCTGGTCGGGGGGTACTGGTTCCACAGCCCGAAGACTCAGCAAGGCCCTGGCTTCCGAGAGGAGAAGGGGAAGAAGCGTCCGGTTGGAAGGACACGCGCCGGGCGGACTGTCCGGCGGAATATCCCTGAAGTTGAGGGAGTAACCCTCCGAGATGACTCGGAGAATCCAGGCATCGATGGTGATGAGAGTCCAGGCGGGGTAGAAAGCCCGCAACCGACCCCCGACTGGCAGCGGTGTCGACGAAAGTGCAGAGGGGGCCCGCCCCCATCCGCTCAGAGCGTCAAAAAGACGGCGCAGGCTTAGACGCCCCTTGCGTCTGAGGCTTCTGTTGGTGAGCTCTGGCCTGCTGAGGAGGTCGCCTGGGTGGAGGCCGGGAGAACGCCGGCGTGGACTTCTGCGGATAACGCCGCGGTGGAGGGCGGTACGGCTTCGGAGTCGACGGTTTCGCCTTAGGGCGCACAAGGGAGGCGAAGGAGCGCTCATGTTCGGAGAGACGTTTAGTAGCCGCCTCCAGAGACTCGTCGAAAAGCTCTGAGCCCACACAGGGCAAATTTGCCAGGCGCTCCTGCAGATTTGGGTCCATGTCTACAATGCGCAGCCATGCTAGGCGGCGCATAGCTACCGCAAATGCGGAGACCTGAGACGTCAACTCAAAGGCGTCGTAGACGGCGTGGAACAGAAAGAGGCGTAGCTGGGACAAATTGTCCATGAGCTTGCCGAAGTCCACCTTGTGCGAGTCGGGCATGACCCCATGATAACGGGGCATGGACTTGACGAGAAGACGCAGGCAGGAAGAGAAGGTAAATGCGTAGTTGAGCACCCTGTTCGCCATCATGGAGTTTTGGTAAAGGCGGTGCCCAAACTTATCAAGGGTACGCCCCTCCCGCCTGGGCGGAACCGCCGCAGACACCCGAGAAGGCTGAGATTTTTTCAAGGACGACTCCACCAGCAGAGACTGGTGGGACAATTGAGCCTTCTCAAACCCCTTGCAGGGGATCGTGCGGTATTTCGACTCCATCTTAGAGGGAACCGCCGTGACCGCATAGGGGGAATCTAGATTCCGCAAGAAAGTCTGCTGCAGGATCTTGTTTAATGACAGGCGCGGAGACTCCCGCGGAGGAGAGGGCAAATCCTGTTCCTCCAAAAATTCTTTGGAATATTGGGACCCCGATAAAAGGTCGAAGTCCAAAGCTTTCCCCATATCCATCACAAACCTCGAAAAAGAGGAGGGCCTCGAGGGAGGGGAAGGGGAGCGAGAGGCCCCTGCCGCCAAGAAGGACAAAGAAGCCTCACGGGAGTACTCCGAGCCCCAGGAAGCCGCACCGAGGGACCTCGTCGGGGTCGGAGACCTCCAAAGCCCCGAGGAGCCCCTCGGGGGAGTCCCCGGGGTACGGGGCACCGAGGCCTTCCCCCTCCACCTCGGGGAGGAATCCCTCGACCCTTTCCTCGCAGGGGAACGCAAAAGCCTCGGGTTGTCCAGGCGGAGTTCCGAAACCTCAGAGTCTCCACCTCCCAGCTCGGCGAGGAGCGACCGCGCCTCCGAGGTGAGCCCCGAGGGCGCTTGGACTTCCGGGTCTGGCGCTTCGCCCGAGGCCGACCCGAGGGCGAGGATCCACGGGAGGACCCCGACGAGGAGTCGGACGACGAAATCCTGCGAATCCAGCGCACCTTGTCACGAGGCCGCACGCTCCGCCCAGGCTGGTCCACTGTCGAGGTCGATGGTAAGGTCGGGGCCGAGGCCGGGACCCACCACCGGAGCCGAGGTCAGAGCCAAGGCCGAGGTCGAGGCCGGCTGCAGGTGGGCCAGGGCGCAGGACAGCTCCGAGGTGATAAGCGCTCGGAGCATGTCCTGGAACACAGGGATCGCCATCATAGACGGCATGTCTGAAATCGGCGGGTGCTCCCTCAAGGGCGACCTCGGCAATGAGTATTCACGCGGAGCACCCGACTTCGACGTCCTAGGCGGGGCCGAGGACGACCCACCCGCCCCCGTCGAGGAGCCCGAGGATGGCTTCTTAGAGGACCCTGGAGTAGAGGAAGGAAGCGGGGACTTACCCAGGGTCGACTTCGGGGTCGAGGACGCAGGCTTCGACGAGGAAGGCATCCGCGGCGAGGTCGAGGGAGTCGAGGCCGAGGTCAAGGCCGGGGCCGAGGCCGACGTCGAAGCCTTCCCCGCCGCGGGGTCCACACTGAACAGTTCCGCCATGCAGGCGCGCCGGCGGCGGAGCGCTCGAGGCTGAAAAGTAGAGCACCTAGTGCAAGAGTCAGTCGGGTGATCCGCACCCAGGCAACCAAGGCACCACCGGTGGGGATCGGTGATGGAACGTAACCGATCGCACCGGGTGCACTTCTTGAAGCCTGTCAAAGGACGGGACATGAACACAAAAAAAGGCCGGGAACAGACGAGGTCCCGCGGCCGCGGCTACCGGGAGCCCCCGGAGCCTAGACGAAAAACTTTTTTTTTTTTTTTTTGACGATTTTAACAACACGAACGAAGGAAAATAAAAAAGGAAGCACAGCGACCGAGAAAAAGAACCTAGCCGCGGTGTCAGAAGGCAAAAAAAGGACGGAGCACAACTCAACAGGGCTTCTGGCTCCACGGAAGAAACAGAACTGAGGACCATGAGGTGGGGATGCGCCCTCTAGTGGAGGGAGAAGGCATGCACATGCCTAGGTAAGTCGGGGGAGGGTACCCATTCACATATTAGTGCAGAAAGGAATTATCCTGATGAGGTGAGTCGAAACTCCGCTTCCATGTCCAAGGTAAGTACCCACATTGCAAACAGTTCTTTGGGAGTCACACCGACTCGGGTAGGATACGCCTCACAGGGACTTAGCAAACACAAGATATGGAGGGCCATGTATGTCAATGCACACAGTTTAGGTAACAAAATTCTAGAATTGGAGGCTGAAATAAGGAATGCCGACCTAGATGTGGTGGCAATATCTGAAACTTGGTTCACGGACTCACATGGGTGGGATATGGCTATACCGGGCTACAATCTACTTCGTCAGGACAGAGAGGGCAGGTTAGGAGGGGGGGTAGCTCTATACATTAAAGAGGACATCAAAACCACCAGGATCACAGATGTCAAGTACACCGGGGAGTCCCTCTGGGTAAACCTGGCAAGAGGCAGAGAAAAATGCCTGTATCTAGGTGTGGTTTACAGACCCCCAAGACAACTGGAAGACATGGACGCAGAATTAATTGAAGACATAGAGAATATCACTCTACGAGGAGAAGCTGTACTGCTAGGGGACTTAAATATGCCTGATGCAGACTGGAACTCATTTTCAGCGACAATCAGCGGTAGCAGGAGGCTCTTAACCTCCATAAAGGGAGCACGTCTCAAACAAATGGTAATGGAGCCCACTAGGGCCCAGGCGATCCTCGACCTGGTACTCACCAACGGGGAAAGCGTTTCAGAGGTCTCAGTAGGAGATACGCTAGCCTCCAGCGACCACAATATAGTATGGTTCAACCTTAGAAAAGGCTTCCCTAGATCAAACACGAAAACAAAGGTACTCAATTTCCGGGGCACAGACTTCGCACGCATGGGAGATTTCGTCCATCAGACGCTGCAGGACCAAGCGGAGACCGATGATGTAGAAGCTAAGTGGTTAACACTGAAATCAACCATAAATGAAGCAACTAGCCGCTTCATAAAATCAGTAAATAAACGACAAAGAAACAATAAACCCCAATGGTTCACCGCGGAGATCTCGCACCTCATTAAGGAGAAGAAAAAAGCGTTTCTCTCCTACAAGCGCACGGAGAAAAGAGAGGCAAAAGTAGAATATAGGACCAGGTCTACAGCGGTCAAAATGGCAGTTAGGGAGGCAAAACTTCGAGTGGAAGAAATTCTGGCAAAAAACATTAAAAGGGGGGACAAATCCTTCTTCAGGTATATTAGTGACAGAAAAAGGCGGGATAGTACGCCTTAGAAGACCGGACGGAAGTTACGTGGAAGCAGATTCCGATAAAGCCGAACTACTGAATGAATACTTTTGCTCAGTCTTCACCTGTGAGGCACCGGGACACGGTCCCCAGTTGAAGGCAACACAAAGCACAGAAGACCTGTTTCAGAATTTTGAGTTCACACCAGGTGAAGTTTACAGTGAACTGGCAAGACTCAAGGTGAACAAAGCCATGGGACCAGACAATTTGCACCCAAGAATGCTCAGAGAATTGAGCGATGTCCTGGCGAAACCGTTGGCTGAGCTATTCAATCTCTCCCTAAGTAAGGGGAAAGTTCCCCTGGACTGGAAATTAGCTAATGTCGTTCCTCTGCATAAAAAGGGTTGCAGGGCAGAGGCTGCGAATTATAGACCGGTGAGTCTCACATCAATAGTGTGCAAACTCATGGAAACACTAATTAAAAGCAAATTGGACACGATCTTGAATGAAGGGAATCTTCGGGATCCCAGTCAGCATGGATTCACCAAGGGTAGGTCCTGCCAATCCAATCTCATCAGCTTCTTTGACTGGGTAACAAGAAAGTTGGACTTGGGAGAGTCTTTGGACGTCGTGTACCTGGACTTCAGGAAAGCTTTTGACAGTGTCCCACACCACAGGCTGCTAAGCAAGATGGAATCGATGGGGTTAGGAGAGACACTAACTGCATGGGTCAATGATTGGCTGAGTGGCAGACTTCAGAGGGTGGTGGTTAATGGTACCCTCTCTAAAACATCGGAGGTGACCAGTGGAGTGCCGCAGGGCTCGGTCCTGGGTCCACTCCTTTTCAACATATTCATAGGGGATCTGACTCAAGGGCTTCAAGGTAAAATAACACTATTCGCCGATGACGCCAAACTATGTAATATAGTAAGTGAATGCAGTTTACAGAATTATATGGCGCAGGACCTGCTTACATTGGAAAGTTGGTCCTCAACCTGGCAGCTAGGCTTCAATGCTAAGAAATGTAAGGTCATGCACCTCGGAAGCGGAAATCCATGCAGGACGTACTTCTTGAACGGAGAAACTTTAACTAGGACTTCAGCAGAACGAGATTTAGGAGTAATCATCAGTGCAGACATGAAAACTGCCAATCAAGTGGAGAAGGCTTCATCTAAGGCAAGGCAGATATTGGGTTGTATCAAGAGAAGTTTCGTCAGCCGAAAGCCTGAAGTCATAATGCCGTTGTACAGGGCCATGGTGAGACCTCATCTTGAGTACTGTGTGCAATTCTGGAGGCCACATTACAGTAAAGATGTGCGCAGAATTGAATCGGTTCAACGGACGGCCACCAGGATGATCTCGGGGCTCAAGGGTCTCTCGTACGAAGAGAGACTGAACAAATTGCAGCTCTACACTCTTGAGGAACGTAGGAAGAGGGGAGACATGATCGAAACATTTAAGTACTTCACGGGACGTGTCGAAGTGGAAGATGATATTTTCTTTCTCAAGGGACCCTCGGCCACAAGAGGGCACCCGCTCAAACTCAGGGGCGGAAAATTTCATGGCGACACCAGAAAGTATTTCTTCACAGAGAGAGTGGTTGATCATTGGAACAAGCTTCCAGTGCAGGTGATCGAGGCAGAGAGCGTGCCAGACTTTAAGAATAAATGGGATACCCATGTGGGATCCCTACGAGGGTCAAGATAAGGAAATTGGGTCATTAGGGCATAGACAGGGGGTAGGTAAGCAGAGTGGGCAGACTTGATGGGCTGTAGCCCTTTTCTGCCGTCATCTTCTATGTTTCTATGTGGTGCAGCATAGCAAGCTTGAAACTTCAATCAAGTTTGATTGAAAAGCTGTCCGCGTTGGGGCTCCGTAGATGACGTCACCCACATGTGAGAATATGCTGCCTGCTTGTCCTGGGATAATGGCCAATCCAGTCTGCCCAACCTGATTCAATTTAAAAATTTTAAAATTTTTTCTTATAGCTATTTCTGGGCAAGAATCCAAAGCTCTACCCAGTACTGTGCTTGGGTTCCAACTGCCTTGAAATCTCCGTCAAAACTCACTCCAGCCCATCTATACCCTCCCAGCCATTGAAGCACTTCCCAGCCCATCCTCAACCAAAAGGCCATTAACCGAAACATGGTTGGTCTCCAACAAAGATATCATAATACGTGAGTGCATTCTACCAGGGTTTAAAATTATATCTCTACTCAGAAACAGGGGAAGAGGGGGAGGACTAGCAATCATATTAAGAGATTCCTTCCACTCCACCATCTTAGCTTCGAATTCCACAGCGGATCTTGAAATTCTTTCCTGTAAACTCTGGTCAGATCAGTTAGAAGATGGTCTAATAATTACTCTATTTTACAAACCCCCCAAGAAATGGTCCACAGCTAAGGCCAATCTTTTCGAATTCCTCCTCACAAACTCAATAGCAGGCCCCTATAACCTACTGACCGGCAATTTAAATATTCACCTAGAACAGTCAGAGCAGGGTGACTCTAAAGATTTACTATCCTTTATTTCTTCATTAGACTTCTCTGTACCGGCCCCAGAAAAGATCCACCAAAAAGGCCATCAATTAGATCTATTATAAAAAGTGTATACTGGCTAAGAATCTTAACCTTGCAGACTCATGAGTGGATAAATGAAAAAGCCTCAGCCCCACCACTCCACCGCTGTAATATCTTGTTACTGCGGGAAGAAATTACGTGGTGCAATCATCACTTTTTGTTTAAATAGTATGTTTAAATAAATAATTTATTAGGTAATAGTAAGAAATACTGAGGTTCAGTGTACTTATCTTATGCCAGCTAAACCCTGGGAACATGACCCGACATGTTTCTCACCGTCTGTGCTGTATCAAGGGTCCCCCGGGTTGCCTATGTCATCCGACTCTGTCTATGTTTGTATGCTCTTTTACAAACATAGACAGAGTCGGATGACATAGGCAACCCGGGGGACCCTTGATACAGCGTGTGCAGCAGTGTGTCATCAGGGACGTGCCAGAGTAAATCAGGGCAGTAGAAGGACCCCAAGCAGTGTGTGAAGACTGCTGCACACGCTGCTTGAATCGCCATGTGTAGTCGGGCCCGCGGGAAGGGAAGGGGGGGGGCGGCAAAGGACTCGGGACCGCGGGAAGGGAAAGTTGGGGTAGAGGAAACGCTAATGCTGCTGCACAGGGAACTGGTGTGGGAGGAGAGAAATGGAGGGGGAGGGAATGCTGCTTTGGACAGACAGACAGAGGGAGGAAGGGAGACAGAAAAAAAAGAAGAAAGACACAGGGGCAGGGAGATACACAGAAAGACAGACAGACAAAGGGGGCCAGGGACAGAGACAGACAGAAAGAAAGACAGCGGGAGTCGCGTCAGGAAAGGTGTGGGATGCGGCAGAGGGAACTTTTCCAATGGGTGCAACTGGGCGGCTGTCGGGAACCTCTGATCAGGGGCAGAGCAAGGTAAGTGTATCATAGGGATAAGAAGGAGGAGGGGGAGAAAAAGGAAGGGACGCCTACTGCTGGACAGGGGGAGAAGGAAAGAGGTGCTGATGGACAGGGGGGGTGAAGAAAAAGGAACGGAGGCCTAATGTTGGACAGGGGGAGAAGGAAAGAAGTGCTGCTGGACAGGGGGGAGGTAAAACAAAGGGAGAAGGGCTGTTGCTGCATAAGGAGAGCAGTGAAGGGATGGTGGTGGACACAGGGGAGGTAAAAGGAAGGGACAATGGACAGGGGGAGCAGGCAAGGGGTGGTGATGGACAGCCAAGGAAAAAGAAAGACAGAAAGAAAGAAAGCGGCTAAGGAGAGAGAGAGAAAGAACTAAAGACAGACACACACACATATATTCTAGCACTCGTTAATGTAACGGGCTATAAGACTAGTCTAATATAATTCCAATTAAACCCCTTTGAATTATGCTAGTGATATTTAGATCTCTATGTTTTTTAGCACTCTGACTGTAGAGCAAGCTAATTAGATATTCTCATAGCAACTCCTTTGAAAACTGTCATTACAGAATGGAAAAAATAATAACAAAGTCAATGTGTCATTCTGGTGGAACACTGATTTATAAATACGAGGATGGTTGGAAAAGTTTGGTAAAAAAACAAGTTAAACAATCTCCATTGAGGACTATACACTTAGCGCCAGTTTTACAAAACCGAGCTAGCGGCTGCTGCGCGGTAACGGCCCCAAAGCCCATAGAGATTTAAAGGGCTTCAGGGCTGTTGCTGCACGGCTTTGTAAAACAGCTTAGTCCAGCGAGTTTCCTAAGCTATTTTTCCTATGATATGAAAAAATTGTAAATTCGCTGGGCTAAGTGTATAGGTCTCAATGATTATGTTGTTTAACTTATTTTTTACCAAACGTTTCAAACCACCCTCGTATGAGATTCTCATAGCTGAAAAATCAAATTCTATTGAGAAGTTTATTAAGCTTTGGAGCCCTATAATCAATTTTTGTAAAAACACTTAACTATGTGATTTTTTAAAAATTATAGTAATGTATTTGCAGTTATTTGTTGTACTTCAACTGCTGCTGTGTTAATTTGCTATTTGAATTATTTGTATTTCACATTGCTTGTTTTATTCACATTAAATTTTCAATAAAAAATTATCAGAAAAAAAGTGCAATGATCTACAGTGGCACCAGTTAAAGGAGACGCTGAGAACAATCTATTGAATGTCAACACATTGGAAAACTGAAGACCTAAAAGAATTTGGCTTCATCAGAGCAGAGTAGAACCATGTGGGGATGGCAAGATGGCGGAGAGCAGCACCTATGACTAGAGAATGACACAGGAACAAATTTGTCTCCGTCCCGTGGGATCCATCTCCTTCCCTGTCCTGTCTCCATAAGTTCTGTCCCTATCCCATCCCTGCAAGCTCTGTCCTCATCTGCACAAGCCTCCAACACATATGACAACAGAGTCATTCTCCGTGTCATTCTCTATGCCATGACAACAAACCAAACACTGTAAAGTGCATAGGACCTTCTCCCTCCCCCATATCTGGTGCACAGCTTCCAATAACGCATTATGAGCTCCAGAACTGGTTTGATGAGCTAAAGAATAGCCTTACTGAAGTAAAAAAAGAGATAGCAGAAATGTCTGCAGAACTCAGAGCAGACATTGTAGAGCTGGGCCAGAGGGTGCAAGATATGGAGAAGAAAACAGAGGATCAAGGAGAAGTGTTAGCTGAAATCTGGAGGCAGCTACAATAGCTTGAAGAAATAAAAAAACCCTTAATATCCAAGGAACTGGAGAACCAAGAGAGATTAAATAACCTAAGGATTTGATGAGTCCTTGAATACGGATTGTAAAGATCTTGTTATGAAGATTTGCAAGGGCGACTTGTGCATGGGCAAGCAATCTTACCCTCCTTTGATTGTGGAGATGTCCTTAGATAGAGCACATAGGGCACTGAAGTGTCTGATAAGCAATATTATATGAGACTTTGTGATTTGTATTTACCACCATTCTACTAAAGAACAGATTGTGTACAAAGTGTGAGCTGCTACCAGCTTCTTTTGGAAGGGTCCAAAGCACAGCAAGCACTAATGGCCCCTACCTATCCCTTACCACACTTCGAACTACACATCCCCACGAAGACAATCAGAAATCGCAATCTCTTTGCCTATCCAAAGATCACTGATTGCAAATATAGGTCCTTTCTGGACAGAACCTTTAAGTTTCAAGCTAGCAAACAGCAGACCTGGCTAGGCAATTACATCAATAGAGCCTTTCGGAAAGAAATTAAGACAGTTCTGTTTGATAGATTTATCTCCTAGTCAGATACCCCCCCCCCCTCTTTTTTTTTTAAACTTTTATTCAACATGTTGATATTGCGTATTCTCACTAATTGTATTCTGTATTCACTGACTGCTCAGTGACATCTTCCCTATTTGTATTCTGTAATTCGCTGATTGTCCAGCTCTCTTCACTGTAAACCGCCTAGAAGTCGCAAGATTGTGGCGATATAGAAAAAAAGTTGTTATTATTATGATTAATTGTGAGAGTCAGCCATAGACATCACTTTACCATACCAAGAATATTTTTTAAAACTGATTTTTGTGACATTGGAGGGAAAATAGCTGCAGTAAAATCAAACAGCTCAAAGGTTAGAAAAAAAAAAAAAAAAAGAAAGAAAAAGGAGAAACCTTAAGTTGAGAAGCACTGACCTAAGTTACAACTTCTATAAGCTACTTTTCACTTGGTCTTCACTTAACAGCACCACTTGAAAAGATGTTCTTGCAATCTTAATGTTATATAACCATAATCAAATACTAAAGGTGAAGAATGGTGGTGACAACAGTTCAGAAGCTCAAAAAAAACAGGGGAAACAAATCCACAAAATACAAAGGAACAAATCAAAGTGGAAATGCCCAATCAGAAAGGTGCACAAAAAAGTGTCTTTCAACTCATCTGATTGATCCAATATCTTTATTCATCCAAAGTAACTCAATGACCCGACATGTACATGTTTCGGCCTCCCGGCCTGCATCAGGAGTAGTTCAGTTGTTCTCAGGCCACTTCTTCTTTTACTGAATCCACACTACAGCCAGCACGTTTCTGAGTTTGAAATAACTAGGAGTATATATGGGGAAATAAGGTATGTACTCCAGTTTCTTTCACAAGCTGTATTAGGCTCTGTAACGTTCCTGGCTCGCAAAAGAAACTGGAGTACATACCTTATTTCCCCATATATACTCCTAGTTATTTCAAACTCAGAAACGTGCTGGCTGTAGTGTGGATTCAGTAAAAGAAGAAGCAGTGGCCTGAGAACAACTGAACTACTCCTGATGCAGGCCGGGAGGCCGAAACATGTACATGTCGGGTCATTGAGTTACTTTGGATGAATAAAGATATTGGATCAATCAGATGAGTTGAAAGACACTTTTTTGTGCACCATTCTGATTGGTCATTTCCACTTTGATTTGTTCCAACAGTTCAGAAGCTGACAGTTAAGGCAACTGAGCAGGCTATGAGAGCTTTTATTTTTTGACATCATCGTTGTTTCTACGTAAAACAATATTCTTAACATGCATTTCTTGTTTCAATACATGTAAAGTAATGGTTTTTGTGTTATACCTACACATTCTATGTTCATGTATTGTTCATTAAAGAAAACTGCTTAATTCATGTGCATGTAAAATTAATATTCAGAAGCAAAGAATGAATTCAGCTTGCTTAAGTAGAGTAAGAAAATGGTTGACTTTGTATAATAGCTACTATTTTAAAGAAATTATTTTAAATGAACCTGCACTATAAAAGTTAAGATTGTAAGGTAAACTGGGCCGAAAATATACAAGCACATATAAGAAAAGGAAAATAAAAGCAACATTAGTTTTACACGGGTGAGAACTGGAGCAAGTGCAGAAACATTGATGCAAAAAAAAACTGAAGCTAAAGATTCAGCAGTTATCAGGCTGCTTCACGGTTTTTCATTTCCTCCCTTGCGGAGGTTTAAAAGTTCATTAATGCTGTAGCTCAGCCAACCTCACCAGTCAAAGACTGGCAGTTGTAGGCTGATGTGATAGCAGCATTTGCAAATGCCAAGATAAGATTGGAGATGAGGGAAACCTAATGCCAGAATACCTCGCAGCAATATTTCAATTTCCAACCAAAAATCAGGTATGTATAAATGTACTCTTGCAGATTTATGCCACTATTATATAACAGTGCATATTCACAGAAGCTAAAAGCAAATTAGAAATTAAAAAAAGGTTATTTGCACCATAAAATGTTTGGTTCCATATTACAGGATGTTATTTTATTGCACATGAAAAGCTACAGCGATGCAATTTACTGTGTTATGCAAAATATGGCATTCCAAGTCAAACGATGAGCACTTATATTTTATAGCAGAGAATGTCTCTGATGATATTATCCCCAGTGTATATACTAAAATCATTGATAATGACAGTTAACTGGCATTAACAAAAGTCATTAGCATTGCTAAAGTGATTATCTATGATTTTGGCAGGTTTATATTTACAAAATCCTATTTCTTGACCATATTCATTTTAAGAGGAGATTACTAATAAATATTCAAGAAAATTAAAAGGACCCCAAAGCATCATTGAATTAAACTTTCATGCATATTTAGTACCATGAACTGCATACCAATACAACGACAGTGCTAACTGCTGTTAGTAAACTCTACAACCCTTTACAAAGGATGAGATTTAGGAAAATTATCTATGCTCTCTGGAGAGTGAATGAAACCCAAAAAAATTAAAAGCAACCATTATAAAAATAAATGTTTAGAAGATACCTAGCATTCAACTAAAATGTCAAGTCGGGGCTTTACCCAATACGTATTATTGCACAGACTAAAATGAAGCAAAGTCTTCAGAAGACCGTAGCGCTAGTATAATTCTTTGTGTTTTATGACCAAAATCAATTGAATAGTTTCCTAAATGCTAGAGGGTCTTCATATACTATGGTAATCCTACTTTCCTTCAAGTGACTGTGCACCACATTACTGTGCATGAGCCTTATAATACGATCATGGTTCCCTGGCTATAGGTGTGTGTTGCCTCTATTTTAATTTGTGTTAAGGTCAGCCTTATTGCTTAATTGGAGTCGCCTCTCTTTTACTGTGGGCTTACAGTATATTTTACTTGAAGGATACTGTAAAAAAAAAAAAAAAATGCTCATAAAAATAAAATATCAAAAGTCAAAATAAAAGACGATGTTTGAAATGTACAGTCATCACCAAACACATTGTAGGAACTAGCCTGTGTTACATTAGGGGCTAAAAAAAGGGAAGAGTAGTGATAACCTCTTTTGTCAATCTGGTTATATCTTGCTTGGGTCAGAAGTATGGGTGGGTTGAAAATAGCAACAATTACCAGTAAAATCCATGAAATCCCAAGAGCACTGGGTGGGGAGAGAAGTTAAGGATGAGGATTTTGTTGCTATATGGATCTCCAAGACTTTAACAGAAGGTTTTAAGGCCAGGTTGTGAATTGATACTAGCTACTACAATTCAATGTATGGCTCATCATCCATAAACAAAACCACTGTGGAGATGTTCAAGATGCAAGCTTTATTGAAGATACAGTCATAAAATCCACATAATAAAATGTCTAGGACACATAAGATGGGAACTGTGGACCCAACACGGTCTGTGTTTTGACGATCTTGTCTTCCTCAGGGGTCCCTAAGAGCCCTAAGTCAAAAAACGTGGATCAAATGCTGAGAACAGTCCTGCATTATTCCATCGCGCAGAGCTCTCCAGCAGGACTGTTCTCAGCCTTTGATCCACGTTCTTTGACTTAGGGCTCTTAGGGACCCCTGAGGAAGACAGACCATGTTGGGTCCACAGTTCCCATCTTATGGGTCATAGACATTTTATTATGTGGATTTTATGACTGTATCTTCAATAAAGCCTGCATCTTGGACATCTTCTCCACAGTGTTTTTGTTTTTGGTTGCTCTTTGATTCTGTGGAGTACCAGGGTCAATTTCTGTTTGGTTTGGCTCATCATCCATGCCTTTAAAAATCAACCATTCCATCTCCAATCTTATGACAATATCAGACAACCTCAAAACATTCAGAAAAGAAATCAAAACCCTGCTTTTCAAAAAATTCATCCAAATATCTTAACCCCTCCTCTTTTACCTCCAGAAGATTCACCTACCTTCAGATAACCTTCCCCCAAATTACCCACCTTAACACCTTCCAATTAAACAAATACCATCAATAGATTGTAACCTACCCTCTCTAACTGCATTCCATATGTATTTTTCATACAGTTCTTCACTGTCAGTTTAATTTCCATCCTATAAGTTCACATAGAATTTTTCTTTTTTCAACCATCTTTATTTTCTCTTCTTTATTAATTTCCAGGTACTTTAGTTAGATTGTGAGCCTTCGGGACAGTAAGGGAATTTTTAAGTACCTTCTTACTTCTCATTTATAATCTTAATGTATATTTTCTTCAAACCGCTTAGAACCTAACGGATGTAGCGGTATATAAGAAATAAATTACATTACATTTAATGGAAGTAATTAACTCAGTGTATTGCAAACTGTGTGCCTCTTGAGATTTCAAGTGTGCCATGAGACACCAGGAAGGAGGAGAGGCCCCGGCGCTGGCCGACTGCCTATAGGACATACCTCTTGCGGCAAGAGGCACAACCTGTAGGAAATCAGCCAGCGTATCTCCTTCACTCCATGCATTTTCCTTTCTGGCAACCCCCATTGGCAGCTCAAGACCTGTCTGTAGGGCCTTCATGTATGCACGGACGGCAACGTGATGTCATCACGTCGACATCTGCGCACTTCTGCATGTCTTAAGCCGTGACTACTACAAAGTTTGCAAGACACTGAACTAACTTGTTAGTTACACAAATAACGGGTAACATGAGCTACACATACTGTAGCAGGACATGCTTATCCCACTCCTAGCCTCGCTGACATTATATTCATGTACCTTTCTGACTTCACATACAAATTTCTTTCAATTAGCCCCCTTACTTTCTAACTCCTGTTACTCTATGTTTCATATTTCTAACTATATATTTCACCCTATACTATTAAAATGTTTTATTGGATATTGTGTTGACATATTAACGTAGCATACTATGCCATACCTTGTGTTATTTGAATATTTTTACTGCTCTGTCTATTGCCTATGTTTGACTTTGGCTTGCTGTACATCGCCTTGAGTAAATTCTTTCAAAAAGGTGATAAGTCCTAATAAATAAATATGAGATTATTTGATTACAGCAGGTGATTTTAATTAACATGTGAAAGATGTTCTGTGGGAGGATTATAAGATGATCTTGGTGAATTGTGATCTAACAGGTAGAGTGTGAACATACAAATGCAAATGGATACACAATTGATTTAATTTTTAATACAGAGTTAATGCTATTAGAGCACAGTTTGAGGGTGGGATAAAATAACTGTTCCCTGATTAGATCATTGGTGCATCCTATTCTCATTTCAGATGGGGAAGGATGGCTGTTGAGGGCTGCAAAATAGGGGGAAGAAAGTCAGGGGGCATGGAGAAGCAAATGAGAAACATTATTTGTGAATAGAGAAGGCAAATTGGGCCAGGGTGATTGATTGTTAGAGGAATTAGTAGTGGATTAGGGGTGTTACATTACACTGCACAACAATTTTTTGGTTAAGTCTTGATTCCTGAAAAGTTTTTGGTGATTATGACAGGTACCAACTTGGTATGCTCAAATATGGTTTTGGTTTTACTGCATCACGTAAGAACTATGAGAAATAGACATTTTTATGTTTACTGACAATAAAATATATAGTCAAGTTTACGTTTCGCACAAGCGACTAAATGAAACAGAATTAAAAGTGTTTTGCTCCCGAGTTTCTTTTATATTCAGTGTCTGGTGCATCACGTTGTAGCATCCAACAATAGTCGGCAAGCATTGACGGATTCCAATTGCCCTGGTATCGTTTCTCCATCGTAGCTATGTCTTGATGAAACCTTTCACCGTGCTCGTCACTCACAGCACCGAGATTTGCGGGGAAGAAGTCCAAGTGTGAATGGAGGAAATGAATCTTGAGTGACATATTGCACTTCATTCTCTTGTATGCTTTGAGAAGTTTGTCTACCAGCTGAATGTAGTTTGGGGCTCTGTAATTGCCCAGAAAATTGTCAACAACGTCTTTCAAGGCTTTCCAGCCAATTTTTTCCGGCCCAACTAACAGATCTTCAAATCGCTTGTCACTCATAACATGTCTGATCTGGGGGCCAACAAAAATACCCTCTTTGATCTTGGCATCAGTTATTCTTGGGAACATCTGTCTTAAATAACGAAAACCTTCCCCTTCCTTGTTCATTGCTTTCACAAAATTCTTCATGAGTCCCAGTTTAATGTGAAGAGGAGGCAAAAATATCTTTGTCGGGTCAACAAGCGATTCATGTGCTACATTTTTCTGTCCTGGAACTAACTTTTTACGGAGTGGCCAGTTCTTTCTAGAATAGTGCGACTCTCTGTCTCGGCTGTCCCATTCGCAGATGAAACAGCAGTACTTTGTATAGCTAAGCTGCAGTCCTAGTAACAGAGCAACGACTTTGAGGTCTCCACAGATATTCCAGTTATACCTGGTATACTGGACATACTTTAGTAACATTTCCATATTCTCATATGTTTCTTTCATATGTGCTGCATAGCCAACAGGTACTGAAGGATAAACGTTGCCATTGTGCAACAGAACAGCTTTCAGGCTTAACATTGACGAATCAATGAAAAGACGCCACTCTTCCGGGTTGTGATCACAACCAAAGACCGAGAACAATCCTTCAATGTCACAACAGAAACAGAGACTGTCGACTTGTGCAAAAAATTTGGTTATATCATGATGCCGGTCTCGAAACACAGAAATTTTCGTACCTGGTGATAGCAAACACCATTCCTGCAGTCTCGAACCTAGCAGCTCAGCTTTTGCTTTTGACAGACCCAAATCTCTGACCAAATCGTTCAATTCGGACTGTGTTATCAGATGTGGATCGCCTGATGAGGATGGTTCAAAATCCGGGTCAATGTCACTGTTAGAACCCTGCACTGCAGTTTCTTCATCTGGTTCGTCTAAGGTCCAATCCTCTGGTGGTTTCGGAACTGGAAGACTGTCATCATGTGGCATGGGTCTCATTGCTGAAGGCAGATTAGGATATTCAATTGACTTCTTGTTTTTGGCAGAGAAACCAGACACATTAGTCAAACAGAAATAACAGTCCGTCACATGGTCTTTCTGTTCTCGCCATATCATCGGAACAGCAAATGGCATCGTCTTTCGAGTACCTCTGAGCCAGGCTCTCAGACTAACAGCACATGTCGCACAGCAAATGTGAGGCGCCCATTGCTTGTCTTGATCACCTATTTTGCAGCCAAAATACAGATGATAGGCTTTCTTTACAAGGGCAGTCATCGAACGTCTCTGAGGCGTAAGTGTATATTCCCCACAGATATAGCAGAATGTGTCGCGGCTGTTACGACACCGACGAGACATATTGCCCGACACCAAAACGTCTATAGCATCAAGCTTACTTACTGTTATATTGCTACAGCTACTATACTACTATACTTTACTATACTGATACTATATACACACACGGACTATCTATATTAACCAAATGAGCAGGATCGGTGTATGGAAGCCACCATTATAGCATGGTGAGACAGCGCAAGCTCGTTCAGACCTGCCCAGACATGCCCAGGATGTCATCTTCCATAAAACAGCTTCCAACCTGGCTAGATTTTATGCATGGACATACCCAGGCGGCACAAACCGTTGTTGATAAGACACTTATGGGAGAAAAAATTGTTTGCATCCAAATATAAGAAAAAATCACGACAAAATTGAAGATTTCTCTGAAATGGTACGTGATGGGTAATTTTTGATGTAATATTCATGATCAGCACCCAAAATTCTATAAGAAACACCCAGCAGTGTTCAGGAAGCAAAAACTTTGTTGTGCAGTGTTAATTGGTATTACAAAATGAAGTGCTCCTTGATTTACTGGAAAGTTGAGGATAAGGAAGAAAAAGTTACAGAAACTGAAGTATTGTTGGAGGGGACAATCTACTTTGAGGAATAGGAAGGGATGGAAGAAGGTAGTCCATACCTAATCGGAGAAAGTACTCTCAGACTATTTTTCCTCCCTTAATAAAATATCTGCAAATGAAATGAAAGAAGGTAAAAGGGTTATGGATTGGAAGTACAGTACTACCTTTCTTTGGTATAACCAAATCAAATTACATTTATTATATGCAATTACTTTCTCTGTCCCTAATGGGCTCATAATCTAAGTTTTTGTACCTGGAGCAATGGAGAGTTAAGTGACTTAACCTGAGTCACAGTAGAAATCGAACCCAGTTTCCAGGTTCTCGGCATTAATCATTGGGCTTCTACTCCTGCCTAATGAAGAAGATATTTAGGATAAAGACAGTGTGTCTGTTAGAAGAAAAAGTTTTAGCAAGACGAGAGTACTGGAAGTTTAGATTTCCACTATTTCCATCAAGAAGCTGTTCCTCCCGCACGCCACTGCCTTCACCCATTTTATAGGCGGTAAGGGCTCACATGTCAATGCCACACCAATCAGTTATCACATGGTAATGCGGATATGCTGCTGCTGCTACTACTTATCATTTCTATAGCACTACTAGACAATCAGTATCCAAAGTAAAGCAAAAGTGAAGTTACACCTGCGTTTTAACAGCATAGCTTGGATACTATACTTCGGATACTGATTGTTGAGAGAGTCAATATTTGGTGTTATCTGTTTGACTGTCTATTTTTCTTTGTATGGATTACATTGAATGACCCTTGACGCAGGCAGATACACTGAAACACAGACCATATTGGGTCCTTCAATAAATGGAAGTTTGACAGCTCAGAACTTGAAGGCTCTTAGTGCTTCTTTTTTGTGCTCAAATATTATTCTACCATATCTGATGCAGACATTCACCAAAATGTGGCTGTGTCAGGTTTGTTGATGGTTGAATAAATCCTTTAGTTGCCATACTGATGTTTCCTTGTCTTTATCATTTATGTATGCTTTCCTGGTTCCTCCGGACTGGGGTTGTGTTTAATCACCATCAGTATATCATTGCCTCTTTTAGTTCAACCCCACTTCTTGGAAGATCATTGGGACTGCTTCCACCCCCATAGAAGCATCCAGCAATTTAGGAATTATGCTTTGCCCTACTAGATAAAGCCAACCCAGATTACTATGGAGAACATATGGAAAACTCTGATTTTGTTTGATGATAACACAGGTCAACATATCATTTTCATCAGAGTTAATGTTGGGTGGGTTTTGTAGTATTTTTCATGCTGATTTCAAATCTGTGTTTAGTTTTTCACTAGCACGTCACATTTTTGTAATGAGGCTCATTATATATAATTATAAACATTAATTGGGCATTTATAGGATAAATGTATAAGGAGGGTTAACAACAGATGTAGGTTGTTTGTTTTTTTATGCAACAGACATTATTTATGGTGATTAATATCAGTCTTTATCATGCGAAGACATTGTACTAATCATCCAGATAGTTTTTGTTATGTCTGTGGTTCATTCACGACGAAAGCATGTCGCCCAATTACCGTAGATCTGAAGAAGGTATACAACTTTGGCTGTCCACTGGGTGACCAGGATAAGTCTTGGCTCCACATATCATCTGTACCAGTTGTTCCAACAGACTGCGTGACTGGCTCAATCAACGAAAGGCTGTGATGTAATTTGCAATCCTAATGATATGGAGGGAACCACGAGACCATATTAAAGATTATTACTTTTGCCTTGTGAACACAAGTGAATTCTCAGATAAAACTAAGCTCAAAATTATATATCCTACTCTGGATTCTGCTATTAGGCCTGTTCCTCATGATGACTCATTGCCTGTCCCTGTACCTCCACAAGATGGACTTGCTTCTGTGGAACATGATGAAGAATGTGATGATGATGCAGCAGCTGGTCACAATCCAGAATTATCTGATCCTGATTATGTGAATGATAAAGATTCAGAACCAGAGACCTTTATACCAGCTGAGCTCAATAATCTTATTCGTGATCTAAATCTTTCAAAAGAAAAAGTAGAACTTTTTGCTTCAAGGTTTAAGCAAAAGCATTTGCTTGCAAAAAATGCTAATATAACTCATTACAGAAAAAAGAATCATAACTTAACAAGATTCTTCACTGTAAATGGCTCATTGTGCTTTTGTCATGACATCAACAGGCTCTTCAACAGTTTGTCACAAGTGCATTGTCCAGATGAATGGTGTCTCTTCATTGATTCTTCACAGAAAAGCTTGGAGGCAGTGTTCCTGCATGACGGAAATTCCAAACCAAGTATACCAATTGCCCATTCTGCTCATCTAAAGGAGTCTTATGAGAATATGAAGAATTTACCAGAAGCAATCAGTTATAAAACACAACAGTGGAACATCTGTGGTGATCTGAAGGTCATTGGCATGCTAATGGGAATGCAAAGAGGATTCACTAAATACTGCTGTTTCCTATGCTTTTGGAATAGTAGATCAACAGGTGAAAATTATGTTAAGCGTGTCTGGCAGCTGAGGGATACCTATAACCCAGGGAAAAGCAGTGTGAAATGTATGCCATTGATGGATCCTCATAAAATATTTCTTCCACCTCTTCAGATCAAGCTAGGGTTGCTGAAGAACCTGGTAAAGGCTATGGGGTAAAACAAACTTGTCAGGTTTTCAATATCTTAAGAAATTTCCAAAAATCAGCACTGCAAAACTGAAGGAAGGGATATTTATAGGCCCACAGATCAAGTCCGTTAAGCAATCACTCTCAGCAGCTGAGCTTGAAGCTTGAGAGGCATTCAAGTGGTTACAGAAAACTTTCTGGGCAACCATAAGTCTCCTTCATACAAGAAAAGAGTTTAGAATCTCCTTGACTCATAACAGAAACTTGGCTGTCGCATGTCATTAAAAATTCAGTTTTTGTATTTACGTCTTGACTTTTTTCTGGAAAATCTTGGTATGGTGAGTGATGAGTAAGGAGAAGTTTTCACCAGGACATCCAGTGTCACTACCATGGTTTCTGGAATGAGAGTATGATGGCCGACTACTGCTGGATGTTATGCCATGACAATCCAGACACAACTCACAAAAATAAATCATACTCTAAGCATTTTTGAAGAAATATTGGTTGCTAAGTGACACAGTCCAGTATAATTATGCTATGCTCAGTGTTTATTTGACTTTGGACCAAAGATACTGCAACATTTCTTTAAGTTGATGCTGCAATTTTTAAAACCTTATATGCTAAAACGTTATAAACTAACATTAGTCATAACTTTAAAAGTTTACGTGACTAAAAAAAAACTAATATCAGCATGAAAAACTGTTTTGAGAGAGTCCAAAGGAGAGCAACGAAGCTGGTAAGAGGGCTGGAAAACTGCCCATACGCCGAGAGGCTGGATAAGCTGGGTCTCTTCTCTCTGGAAAAGAGGAGGCTCAGGGGAGATATGATAAGAGACCTTCAAAATCCTGAGAGGCATAGAGAGGGTGGATAGGGACAGGTTCTTCAGACTGAGAGGGACAACAGGTACGAGGGGGCACTCGGAGAAACTGAAGGAGGATAGGTTCAAGACAAATGCAAGGAAGTTTTTCTTCACCCAAAGGGTCGTGGACACATGGAATGCGCTCCCGGAGGAAGTGATCAGGCAGAAAACAGTACAGGGATTCAAACAGGGATTGGACGGATTCCTGAGGGACAAAGGGATCGTAGGGTACTGAAAGGGGTGCGGGGACAAAGGGTCAGGAATTTGATGGGAAGATAGGACTTCGATGAGAAACCAAGGGGTGATTCAGACAGGTCATGAGTCACTTTCATGACCTGTTGGGCCGCCGCGGGAGCGGACTGCTGGGCGGGATGGACCTATGGTCTGACCCAGCAGAGGCACTGCTTATGTTCTTATTTAGCAAACTGTGCTGTGTTATCAGATGATTCTGAAAAAAAATTTTTGTTGCCTTATGTAATTTATTTATTTTTAAAAAAAATTATATACCACCTGGAGTCTCAGCAGTTTTTATATAACAACATACATAATAATAAAAATAATAACATGAATCATACAGTTGACAGATACACATCATCCTAAAGCAATAGTTCTACATACTCAAACCCCCCCCCCAAAAAAAAAAAAAAGAAATACAGCCTAAAAAACTCAATATCATCAGAAAACAATTTTTGCTGTTTTATGATGATTCTGAATTTAAGACCCAGCTCAAAACCTACCTTTTCAGTTCCCTCTTGACCCTTACTTTGCCACCCTCTCCCACATCCTCCCTTTTGATTCTCTTTTTATATGAACCGTACAGGCATCTTGCCCGTCCACCTTGTGGTATATCAAGTATAGCAAATGAATACATACAATTAAAATGTTATACTTTGATTGTGACTTCCTAGTTATTTAACTAGCTATTCGTTTGTAATTCACAAAGAACCTGACAGGTAATTAATGGGACTTAAGTTCTTATTGTATTAGAACTGTTTTTGAATATACAAAAGAAGTCCCAGGTGCATGCTGGAGATATTAAAACACATGGGGAGTGAATTGCTAAATTTAAAAAGGCTATAGAGACATGTTCCCAGGTTTATATAGACAAATATAAATCTCTCTCCTGAGCTATAGGATAGAACATGTGGAAAATGCTGCTTTATATCAGAATCTGTGTGTTAATTTTTCCTATAACAAAGTCTGTGCATCTTTTAAAGAAGTGTGTGTGAATATTGCAGCTTTCGGAGCCAACTACTCCACCTCCCTCCCCCGGGGACCCTTTAAATAAGGATTATTACATTCCAGCTAAGAGGTAAAAATCCTAATGGGGCTTAGGTTTAGAGGATAAACTAAACTAAACCTTAGGCTTATATACTGCATCTTCTCCATAACAGTACAGTTTGGCACGGTTTACAAGAAAATTAGAAAGGAGAATGGATATAATATGGATTTGGAATAGTATGGAGAGGAGCGGAATTTACACCTTTGAAAATAGCCAAGTTTTCAGATGTTTTTGAAATAGTTAGAAAGAGCCCAGATCGCTCAGTTGAGCAGGAAAATTATTCCATAACTCGGTAATTTTGAAAAGTAGAGACTTCCCTAATTTGCCAATATACATAACGCCTTTCAGCATAGGAAAGGACAATTTAAATTTTTGAGTCGATCTGATATTGTCAGATTTTAAAGAATTCCAAGACAGGGGAATTAAAGGAGGAAGGATGCCATGCAAGATCTTAAAAGTTAAGCAGGCACATTTAAAATAAACCTTGAAAATTATAGAAAGCCAACAAAGTTTTTGCAGGAGGGTAATCTCTCTGCAGACAGTTTTGATCTAGAGGGTTCTTAGAATACTCCAAGATTGGAGAGGGTAATAGGAGTATTCTGAGTCCTTTGTTTTCCACCAAGACTGAGATCATACTTTGTGCATTTTACCCCCTCTTCTAAGAAACTGCGCTAGCGTTTTTTTAGCATAGAGAGCCGCGATGAATGGCCTGCGCTGCTCCCGGCGCTCATTGAGTTCCTATGAGCATCGGGAGCAGCGTGGGCCATTCTGCGCAGCTCCCTACGCTAGAAACTGCTAGCGCAGTTTCGTAGAAGAGGGGGTTAGTGTTTTGAAAATGAGTCCCTATATGAATTTTAATAAATAAATGGTATTCACTTTAATATTGTATCAATATACAAGATTTCAACTGAACAATGGCAGATTGTCCTTTACTCTGAGCTCTACTGTGACTTTTATTGTGAGGGCTGAACTCTTACTTTGAGCTCTTTCTGACACTTTACTGGACTTGGACCTTGCTATTGCTGCCAATAATATGACATTTTGTTATGAAGAATAATCTAGTGGTTAGAGCAATGGACTGAGAATCAGGGAAACCAGGGTTCAAATCCTATTGATACTTTATGACTTCATCTTTCACTGCCTCAGACACAAACTTATATTGTAAGCCCTCTGTGGATAGGAAAATTCCCAATGGAATGGAATGTAACTTACCTTGACCTACAGAGATAAGAGTGGCCTGGTGGTAGAGATGCTGCCTCAGTACCCTGAGGTTTTGGGATCAAATCCCAGCACTGCTTCATGTGACCCTGGGCGAGTTACTTAATCCTCCATTTCCCCAGGTACAAAATAAGTACCTGTATATATGTAAATCACTTTGAATATGTAACCACAAAAAAGTGATATACACGTTCCATTCCTCCACCACACACACCCTGAAAAGGAGCAAACTAAATATATGTCTTAAAAAGTATGGTCTTGAAAAGGTGAGACCAGATGCATCTCCACCAGAGAATGCCATCTTAGGGACAGACTGCTAAAACAAATACGGTAGTAAGGTTTGTGCTCATTTATCCTTTTAAGCTTCTTTATTTATACCAGCAAGTTCTAACCAATCTGAACATAATAGTTTTTAAGATTTACTACAGAAATATAGTTTCATGTAGAAACATTTTGGTTAACTGGAAGCACTTAACATGATTTGTGCCTGTTTTAAATTACTATTTTCTCGCCTAATAAACTTCTATTGCTAATCCAAGTTACACTGAAGAACTGTGTGTCTGATAAATCTGATTGTACAGGTGCAATTGAGTTTCTGTGCCCGTAACATACACAGTCCATTAACATCACCTAAGCTGCCCACAGACATATCTACAAATATAGTTTCACCCACATATGTGTATTTGTTCCTGTTCAGTGCCATCATAAAGCTGGACATAACATTTTATTCTATTCCACATACAGCAGTGTGGTAAGGAGGGGGGGGGGGGTGCTGGACCATGCCAGGTGCCATCTTGGTGGGGGTGTGGTACCTCTCCTCCTCCCCAACCGCACACCTTCAATTCCCCACCACCATAGCTCTAGCTCAGGGATCTCAAAGTCCCTCCTTGAGGGCCGCAATCCAGTCGGGTTTTCAGGATTTCCCCAATGAATATGCATTGAAAGCAGTGCATGCACATAGATCTCATGCATATTCATTGGGGAAATCCTGAAAACCCGACTGGATTCCGGCCCTTGAGGACCAGAGTTGCCCACCCCTGTTCTAAGCAGCACTAAGAAACCCTCCACATCAGGGGTCTCAAAGTCCCTCCTTGAGGGCCGCAATCCAGTTGGGTTTTCAGGATTTCCCCAATGAATATGCATTGAAAGCAGTGCATGCACATAGATCTCATGCATATTCATTGGGGGAAATCCTGAAAACACAACTGAATTGCGGCCCTCAAGGAGGGACTTTGAGACCCCTGCTCTAGCTCTTCGCCGGTGAGCAGTAGCTCAGCTCTCCCCTCTAGCGAGAAAATCTAGAAAATGCATAGGATCTCAGAAGTTTTCTATAATTTGAGGTAGCACTAAGCTGGGATGGTAATAACCTCCAATCTTGAGCAGCTTGGAAAGCATAAGATGAATTAAACAATCACCTAGAAGGCCAGAATACCGCTGCAGTCACCCATTCCCTTTATGTCCTCTGTAATATATAACACATGTATTTATTGGAGGACAGGAGGGAGAGAGAAAGAAATGGTTTTTACTCTGTTAATGTTAACAAATGTCTGCTGATGGAACATTCCCATGCAAAAGGTGCTTTTAAAGTATTTCTTTCCCTTTTTCCACTTGCCTTTTAAAAATCTTTTTTGGGGCTTATCTTAATGTCAAGCATCTCTTCTACAACACGAATACTCTCTCTTGTATTATAATCAAAGCTTGCTTTTCTTGTACATTTAGGGCTCCTTTTACGAAGGTACTCTAGCATTTTTAGCGCGCACTACACGGAAAATACTAACGCCAGCTCTATGGAGGCGTTAGCGTGTAGCGCACAATAAAACCGCTAGCGTACCTTCATAAAAGGGTCCCTTAACCTTTCTCACGTGCAACATCTCACACATGCAACCTAATCCCACATATCCACATCACACCTTCCCAAATTGAAAGAACACATCTCAGAATTGTAGAGATATTACAAAAACGTAGTATCCTTATCAGATGAATTTTGCAAGGCACACAGTCCAGCATTTTATGACTCAATTACTTGGCACCAATGAGACTTCTGCACTGTTCAGTCAAGCCCACATGGAAGAACAAGACCATCAGCATTGGTTGGAATTAGCCTAGATGGGAGGAGGAAACTACTGGTAGCCATCTGTCCTGGCCTAGCTCCAGTGACATGAGAGAGTAGTAATTTAAATCTAGCCTGAGAGAGGAAAAGAAAGCTGGCTACTGTTGCTTAGTCACTGAGGTATTGGAGAGAGGTTTGAAAAGCCTACGTAGTGACAGATCCTTTCCCTGGCCTAGGACTATCACCGACTCTTGTTCTATTGCTCCAGACTGAGACTATGAATCCTCCAGGGAGGCAGCATGCTGGAAGAGCAGAATCATATCTGACCCAGTCCTTTTCCGACTGGACCTCTGGCTCCTGCAGCTCTAACAGCTGCTGCAGAGCCTCACTCTGAGAAGGAAAAACTCCTCTGAGCAGAGCCTGGTTGGCTCTCAGACAGGGCTAAGAACCCTGGTAAACTGCATACATCAAAGTCACAAAATTCTGGCCATACATCTGTCCTGGAACCTCTGGGGACCTCTGTCGATCTACCACATGTCTCTTTTCAGGGTCAGGAGCATCTGCGCAAAAGTGCTTCACAGGCAATGCCGAGTCACGGTTTAGAGGCTCTAACAGGGCTTTACGACCCAGATCTCAAGCTTTCTGCCCCTCCTGACCTATGGAGTGACCAGAGGGGGCTATTCCCATGGCTCCCGCCCCCCTCCTTGCATGCCACGTGGCACAAGGACACTCTTCACCTGACCATCCAGACCAGTACTTCTTTTAAAAGAGTGGCCCTTCTGGTTATAGACCCCTACGCCTGACCCTTCTCTGAGGCAGAGCTATTTCAGGACTACTATGAACCTCTTAGCAAAGGGAAGCCTTGATAAAAGAATGGATTTTAAGACCCCAAAATAAAAAATCTAGTGTAGAGCGAATGAAAAGGCATCTTCTCAACTCGCTTGTAGAGTTAAAACTGAGGAGAGAGGGCACTAACCAGACAGACAAGAGGAGGAGAGAAGAAAATGATTGATGTCTTCTGCAAGCAACTCGCAGATTGGGGTACTTAACCCATCCATAAGGAATCATATGCTGTTTGCACAGGAAAAACAAAATTCATGGACCTCTTGCTAAGATAATAGCAAATCCCTTTCAAAGAATCATATAATGAATCTTTATGATTCATACACACCAAACAGGGCAAGAGCATACAATTAATAGAAGCTTTTGAGTATATCCCAGGAGATACTCTTTCAAGTGCCTTAGCATCCAATACAATTTAGTGAGTATATTGCAACAGAAAGACTGTCATCCAAAGCATTTTATGTCAGGGATTTTAATGCAGCTGCTACAGTCAAACCAAGCAAAATTAGGCTGAGGGATTCCTCATAAAGAAGAATAAAAAACAAAAATTATCATCACTATTTATTTACATTGACTTTTCTGTTGGAAAGTGCTAGAAGGAATTTCTGCTCTCCTAATAATTTCTTCCCCACCCCAACTCATTCAGCTTATGTGCTTTTTGCTTCTGCCATATATAGACCCTCCACCAGAAACCCACCTAGAAAGCAGAACAGATGAAGCCTGCCTGAAGTCCAGGCACACACCACTCTCCCTCTTAGGATGGCCATCTCTCTGATTTTTAAACAGACAGTCCAGTTTTTCTCCTATTTGTATTGTCCTTTATGTCCTAAAATCCCTGACACTGAGGGCCCATGGTATCAAACACACAATACCTACCCTGCACTCAGAGCAGCAGAAGCAATCAGTACAAGGCAGAGACAGCCAGGTCAGGCCAGGCAAGTGCATCAAGTAACAGTGGAAAATGTTTTGTCTAGCAGCAGACTACATTTGCATTGGTACAGTGTAAGATAAGCTGTTAGGCACCCCTAACATGCAGGCACAATCAACATTCCTGCACAAGGGATTATTTTCATTGATTGGATAAACTGATGCACAGATTCATTGCTGGTAAAAAGTACAACGTGCCAATGGTTTCCATAAAATATTACTCTTCCAGAAGGTAGACTTGCTATTGTCTCTGGATTCTGTCAAAAAACCATTTCTGGATTTAACTGGGTAGTAGTGTGGTGTACAGGGCTACTATATTCACAATGGCAAGATCTAATAGTCCTGTTGAGGCCTGGGGAAATTTTGACCCTGAAAGCATTTTCTTTGCCGTAAGAAGCTTCTTCCTGGAGTCCTGACTTCACTATCTCCTGAAAAAGGAGGATGCTTTGGAGAAGGTAGTTTCCTTAACTTTATTACTGAAAACATTCTTTTCAAACATAGTACACCTGTGAGCCTTTCCTTAATGTCCTCAAGGACAAATGATTGCAATTATGAAAGGCTGAACTTTATCATAAGCCAAGCAGATTAAATGTTTTTCACATTTCTAGCCTTCATCTATAGTAAACTGAATTAATTTTGATTCTTTTGAAACAGATGGTAAGTGAATTTCTGTAATATAGAGATACTAGACAACTGCCCAACATATCTTCTTTCAGCTGCTCCCACCAAATCAATTCCTGGATCACTAACCTTCTAAATAGCTCCCTGAACCAGGGTCACCTACCCAAAGAAATGGGAAAAATAGCTCTAACCCCTATACCGAAAACATAAACGGTATGGAGAACTTGGAATAAAAGGAACAACTTAAGAGACTGGGATTGTTCTCCCTTGAGAAAAGGAGACTGCAAGGGGATATAATCGAGACTTTCAAAATACTAAAAGGAATCGACAAAATAGAGCAGGAAAAAAATTTATTTACAATGTTCAATGTGACACGGACAAGAAGACATGGACTGAAGCTAAGGGGGGACAAGTTCAGGACAAATATCAGGAAGTTCTGCTTCACGCAACGAGCGGTGGACACCTGGAATGCTCTCCCAGAGAAGGTTATTGCGCAATCCACCGTTCTAGGATTTAAAAGCAAACTAGATGCACATCTCCTTACGAGAGGCATAGAGGGATATGGGTGACTAAAATTACGCCAGGTGTACACCTGGCTGGGCCTCTGCGTGTGCGGACCACCGGACTTGATGGACCGAAGGTCTGGTCTGGAGATGGTAGTTCTTATGTTCTTAACATCTCAAGTAGACCTGTCCACAGCCTCAAACTACAGATCAATTGCTATTATTCCTGTACTTACCAAAATCCTTGAGACCCATGTAAGAAAACAATTAGCCTCATACATTGAGCAACACTCCTGCCTTCACCCATCTCAGTATGGATTCAGAAAACAACACAGCACCGAGCTCCTCATCATCACCATAATCACTAAAATCAAACAACTGCTGAGCTCGGGTTGACAAGTTTGATATCTACACGGCCTTCGACTCTGTCAACCACCAATTGCTCCTAACCAAATTATCAGAAATCAGAATAACAGGGACAGTACTGAAATGGTTCATCGACTTCCTACAAAACCGCAAATACATAGTCAAAAAGGACGGAGAATACTCCAACCCCTGGAAGGCATTCTGTGGCGTCCCACAAGGCTCCCCCCGCTATCCCCCATCCTATTTAATTTATTCATGAGCTCACTCGGATACATCAAGCTGGAAGATTAAACCATATTGTCCTATGCTGATGTCATTCTCCTCATTTCCATAACCTATAACCAGCCAAACACCTTCGAAAAAACTCAAACAGCAAAAATTCAAACCTGGACAACTATCAACAAACTAAAACTTAACGCCACCAAAACCAAAGCTATCTGCTTCCACACCGCACAACAGAACGCTGTGACAAACATCATCCTTCAATCTGGCATCATCCTCACAATGGAGAAATCCACTAAAGTGCTCGGCTGCATCATAGATGACACTCTTACAATGGAACCACAAATCTCCAATCTTCGGAAAAAGACCATCTACGCCATATGACAACTGCGACTCACTAAGCCATACTTTCACCCACACCATTTTGCTCTGATCGTCCAGATGATGGTTTTGCGTCAACTAGATTATTGTAACTCTGCTTACACAGGCATCAATACCACTCTAATCCACAAACTGCAGCTCATCCAGAACACAGTCATAAGACTGATTTTCAACCTAAAGAAATATGAGTCGATCTCATCCTTCATCAAACAATCACACTGGCTTCCAATATCATCGCAAATAAACTTTAAAATTTCATGCATCCTACACCACATACTTCATGGAAACTCAGCTGCTCCCCTTATCCAACTATTCTCAATGGCCTGGTCCACCTCCAGAAGAATCCTTAACAGAACTCAACTAAACATGCCATCCACAAAAAACACTCCACTACAGGCAAATCTTCCACTCCATGCTAACCTATCTGAGAGTAAAAACTTGGAATGACCTCCCAGAAGCAATCAGGAAGGAAGCCAACTACACCCTATTCCGGAAAAAGCTGAAAACTCATTTCTTCGACACTGATGCTATATGCTTCTTTTTATCTCTAATCCCACTATTTAGGCCCCTCCTTCAAATCCTTCCCTTGTCCCTTCACTGTCCCCTCCTTCCCCTCTCCCTCCTGCTTATTGTAAGTCGCCTAGAGCCTGCACAGGTTTGCGTGACACACAAATGTAAGATTAGATTAGATACTAGACAATTCTGTAGCATAACATTCTAATAATACTCCCAAAAAAGGACCCAAGTTCTCATACTGACACCCAGAGGTATGTATGTATATTTGACTCTGTGACCCATTTCAGAGTAGATTCAACTATCATAGGGTGGTAGGCAATTTGGACCAGTAAATCTCTCAACTGTGAAAAGAGGGAATTTGGTATCTATTTTCTTATCAACCAGAAATATTGAATGTGGGATTTTTCGTTTTCTCCTAAGCTGTCACTAACTCCTTTGGAGCATCCAGGTACTTCAAAACACTTAAAAGGAGAGTTCTGAATTCTCTGACATTTAATGCAATTGCTATTAACTTGGCCATCTGAAAATACACGCTTCTCAAGGGACCTATTCCTTGCCTGTGGAGGAAAGAGTAGGTCAAATGAGTATTCCTTTTCAGAGTCAAGCTTCTCCGAGTTAAATAGACATCCACAAAATTGCTCAGACCTGCTCCTAGTTTCTTGGTACTGAATAAAAAGAAAAGTATCGTTTAAGAACCAATGTTAAAAAAAAAGGTGTGCTGCAGAATGCCTAGAAAAGCTTTGGGAACATAGGACCAGTGCCAAACGGCAAAGACATCAGGGACACGTTTGACGGATGATCTTTCTTTAGAGAATCTGAAAGTTCAGATAAAATACTGCAAAACATTTAAAACTATCAAAAATATTTATCTCTTTCCCCACACTGAATCCTATGAGTTAAGCCAAGTAAGTGTTTTTGAGTATACAGACAGTGTGGTGAGCTAAGTGTAGACAAAACCTGTTTCTGTGTTTTACTTTGTGATGTGGTGTCATTGTAACAGCATGCTCAGATTATTTCCCTTACCCAATTCCAAATGTTTAATAGCAGGGAAAATGGCACTATACATCCAGAAAGTTATAATGCACTCCACATATACTGTACTGTAATGTGGCTAATAAAGTAGTATGCAATTCAGAACACAGAAAAAACTAAAAAAAAAAAAAAAAAAAGATTTATTCAATTTTCTCAAGAAATAAAGAGATTGCAGTGGAATTTTGGTTGTATTTCTTTCTTTAACCTAAAATGCACTGATATTTTTTCTGCTGGAAATATGTCTAAATTCTGCATTCGAATGAGCAGACATCCCATTAATCATTTCTTTAAAATGGAATTCTTTACTTAAGAAAGTCCATGAAAGCACAGCATCCACTTTCCGACAAGTACCAGGCAATGTCCCAAAGAATAGATCCAATTCTTGCTCATACTCAAGAATATGCAGTAGCTTTCCCAAATTTACCTTTCTAAAAATAATTTACAGACTTTTCTTCCAGGTAATGTCTAAACCCTTATTAAATCCAGCTATGCTAAAAGAGTAAATATCAGCTTGTAATATACTTACTCCACCCTACTCATGGTTTTATAGATCTGTATCATTCTTCTTCTCAACCATCACTTTTTCAGGCTGAGCCTCCCTGACCAATTTAGTCTTTCCCCATAATGGAGTCATTTAGTTCCCTTTATCACTTCTCGTTGCCCTTCTGTCCACTCTTTCTAGTTTTCTAGTTTTAAAGACAAGGTAACCAGAATTGCACACAATATTCGAAAGATGACATTATACTATGGATCTCTATAAAGGCATTATAATGTGCTCTATTTTCCATTCCTTTCCTAATAATTTCAAACATTTTATTTACTTTTTTGATTACCGCCACAAAGTGAGTCAAGAATTTCAATGGTATTGGTTCTAAGATCCTGGTAGTGATCCTTAATACCAAATCCAGCATTATGTATCTATTACAGTTTAGATTGTTTTTCTTTATATGCCTTAGCTTGCACTTTGCTCCCTCTCTGGCCCTTCTTGAATAAGCTTTATCTAGTAGGGACTCTCTTGCATGTCTGTGTTTAATGCTGTGTATGTCTAGTACGCTATAGAAATGAAAAGTAGCCGTGGTAATAGTAAAAAAAGATGCCTATTTTCCCCAATGTCACAGTAATCTTGCAATTCCTTACAATTGGCTCATGATTTTAACTACATCATATACTGTAATTTTGTGTCATTGGCAAATCTGATTACTTCATATGTTGCGGGGAGGAAGACTCAGAAGCAATGTTAGGAAATTCTTTTTCATGGAGAGGGTGGTACATGCCTGCAATGGAATTCCAAAAAGCGTGGGATAAAAATAGAGGATCTCTAATTAGAAAACGAAGAATGTAAATTAAAAGAGCTAAGGCCGGTACTGGACAGACTTGCACGGTCTGTGTCCCATATGTGATGATTTGGTGTAGGATTGGGATGGGGAGGGCATCAATGGGAACTCCACTAACTTGGAATACGAGGATGTTACTGGACAGACTTTATGGTAGATATCCTGCAAACAGGATGGTTGGATAGGCTGGAGTGAGTTTGGACGGCAACTTCAGCATTTGGAACCTAGGACAATACCAGGTTGGCTTTACAGACTATGACCCAGAAACAGCAAAGAAGAGACAAGTTAATCTAATCATGTATTTTTAATGGGTATAACTAATGGGCAAACTGGATGGACCATACAGGTCTTTATCTGCTGTCATTTACTATGTTACCTTTTTCCAATAATTTATAAATATATTCCAAAGTACAGTGGAACCTTGGTTTACGAGCATAATTCGTTCCAGAAGCATGCTCGTAAACCAAAGTGCTCGTATATCAAAGCAAGTTTCCCCACAGGAAGGGAAACTTGCTTGATTGCTTCCCCCCACCCCCCACAAGGCCACCGGCGCTGCTTGCTTCCACCCCATCCCCACAAGACCCTCCCAGCCCCGAGGCCACTGGCGCGCTTCCACCCCACCTCTGAGAACTGGCATTGCCCCCCCCCCACCGAGAACCAGAATCGCCCCACCCGGCTGTGAGCCCCCCCCCCCGAGAAACAGCATCGCCCCCTGGCCGCGAGCCCCCCCCCCCCTGAGAAACAGCATCGCCTGCCCACGCAAACCCTTACCACGATCTGGCACCAGCACGCAGCACCAACCTGCAGGACATGCCGGTGCCCGAAGATCCTGCCTCTGCCACTGGGTAGGACTTGAGCATCTGCAAATGCTCAAGGCCTCCTGGTTCCTGCTCTTGAAGGGGGGGGGCTTGCAAATTGAGTCAATACTCGGTTTGCAAGGCACGATTTGCTCAAGTATTTTGCTCGTCTTGTAAAACACTCGCAAACCGTGTTACTCGCAAACCAAGGTTTGACTGTATTCAAAATCTTACAGGGCAGATTAGGACACAGATAAACCATGCACAAACCTAGAATGAATGTTTACAAAGTAGAGTCCTCTTAGATGTTCTAATTCAATAGTTCCAAAGACAAACTGCCCTAAGAGGTGATAAGGATCGCATCTTACCTGTTAATTTCTCCTCTGTCATTTTTCTTTGCAGACAGAAATTTGTGGAGACTTATATTTATTTTATAATGTGGCACTCAACCTGCTTATTTGCCTAAGACCAATGGCCTAATCCTACGCTGGACACCTGTATGTGCCACTATTTATTCTTCTCCATCAAGAAAAAAAATTGTCATTTAATCCTATTTTAGGACTTTGTCACCTACCCCCTGGAAACTTTAAAAACTGGTGTTACATTGGCCACCCTCCAATTCTCAAGTACCATAGTCAATTTAAATAAGATACAGACTAGCAGTTTTCCAAAATTCACTCAGTCCATTTTTTTGTGTCAGTTTTGAGCTATGCAATTAATTTTGTTCATCAAGGCAAGATTCATTTACTGTAGCTTATTTCTGTGCCAGAACTCACCAAGTCCAAGAGTTTTGGCACAGGAACAAGCTACAGTAAATTAATCTTGCCTTGAAGAACAAAATTAATCGTACAGCTCAAAACTGACAAAAATGGACTGAGTTTTGGAAAAGCGTTCTTCAATTTCATTTTAAAATTCATTTAGAACTCTAAATGCACAGATCCAGTTCTGGTGATCTGTCATTCTTTAACTTATCAGTTTGTTTTATTACATCTTCTTTGTTCTTCAAAATGCATTTCAAGGAAAACATTCTAAAGCAATGCCACAATTAGTAATTCAACAGCAGTTTAAAGTATACAAGAAAAGTGTTATTTTAAAAATTCACATTTTAATCTGAAATATTTATAAATGTAGACACCATAGATGATTACTTTACAGAGCAGCTGGTCTAGGAACCAGCAAGGAGGAGGGAATGTACTTTTGAGTTGGTCCTTACTGCTGCACAGGACCTGGTACAAAGGTAAAGATTGTAATGCACTAAGCAATAATGATCCAATATGATCAAATTAGTCATCAATGGGAGGAAAACAAAACAAAAACCACTGCTTTGTCATGTACTTATGACCTGGATTGGCCACTGTGGAAACAAGAGACTGAGAAGATGGACTATTGGTCTGACCCAGTATGACTATTCTTATGTTAAAAAAGGAGATTATAATAAAATGAGGATATTAGTTAGAAAAACAAGTTTAAAAAGTTATTAGTAAAAAAAAAAAGTAAAAGAAGTTGCAAGAGTCAAATGTGTGCATATGGTATGGACATTATATAAAAATAACAAAAAAAAAAACCCTCTAGTCCTTAATATTGTTTGACATTAGACTAGTCCTCATTGTCTTTTAACATTATTTAAAAATATCATTCTGGAAGCCCAGATAAAATATATTCCCATACCTTAAAAAAAAATACATAAAACAAAACAGCCAGTGTAATTCAACAGTGAGGTGAAAGAGGCGGTGAAAGCCAAAAGGGCATCTTTCAGAAAATGGAAAGCAGAGCCTATTGAAAAATACTTGGATGAGTACAGGCACTGGCAAGTTGGCTATAAAAAAACAACAACAAAAAAAAACTTCTTATAGTCAAGAATACTACAAACTTTTTAAAGTACATCTGAAGTAAAATGCCTGTGAATCATATGGACCACTAGATGATACAAGGTAAAAAGAATACTCATGGAAAATAAAGTATGAGTAATAGGAGAAAAACGAAACAATTTCTTTCTCTTGCTCAAGAGGAAATTGAGGTCTTATCCATACCAGAAACCTTCTTTGATGGTAACAATTCAGTGCAACCAAAGCACATCATTGTAAATGTAGATGTAGCATGTTAAATCAACAAATCACCAAGACTGGATGGTATTCATGCTGAGTCTCTAGCAACGTGTAACCTATCACTCAATATGGCTATGATACCTAAGGACTGGAGATGGCTCACAAGTATGTAGTGTTAATTTTTTAAAAAGAACTCCTTATAGACAGATAAAGCTTACTGAAAATAGGTCAGCATGGGTTCAGCAAAGTCAGTCCTTACCCATTTATTAGATTTTTTTGAAGATGAAAAAACATGGATAATTATGAGCAGCTTGATATAGTACATTTGGATTTTCAGAAGGCATTTGATAAAATACCTCACGAGTGACTCCATTGGAAATTAAAAAGTAATGAGATAGGAAGCCCTGCATTTTAGGAATTGCAAACTGATTAAAAAGACAGAAAAAAAGGAGGAGGACTAAATGGTCAATTATCCCCAAGGAAAAATGTCAAATATCTGTAATGTGATTTGTGCGATTTAACATACTCATAGGGCTCCTTTTATCAAGCTGCGGTAGGCGGTTAACGTGCGGAATACCGCACGTTCAACTGCCTGCCGCGCTAGTCGCTAATGCCTCCATTGACGAGGTGTTAGTTTTTTGGTGTGCCGCGAGGGTTAGCGCGTGATGAAATGTCTGACGCGCTAACCCCCATAGCACACCTTGATAAAAGGAGCCCATAGTCTGGAAATAGGAGTGATGATGAGGTAATCAAATTAATAAATGACACAAGATTCTTCAAAGGTACAGTCACACCAAGGAGCTGCTATTCTCCATTTCCTTTTAATTAATCCTTATTAATTTGATTTGCTTTTTAGCAGCCATAGCATGCCAGACTGAAAATTTCAACATACTGTCCACAATTTCAAGATATTATCCACAATTGTCCCAAACTGACTTTGTTGTACGAGTCCATGTCTCTCATTCAAAAACCTTCAATGATGGTAGTAGCCTTCACTGTGTAATCACTGTAAGTTTTGTGCATTTACACTTCTCCCTCCGAATCCGCAGTTTCAGCATCCGTGGATTCGGTTATTCGTGATTTTTTTATTTTTAATTTAAAGCAGTATTTCAGACCTTCCCCGCTTTCCTCCCGCTTTACACCGGAATCCCTTAAGCATTACCTGGTGGTCTAGCGTGTTTTGGGGGCAGGAGTGATCTTCCTACGATCCTGCCCCGTGCAGATCACTCATGGAAATGGCTGCCGTAAGCTCCTGTCGTAGTCTCGACCACCAGGTAAGGCTTAAGGGAATCTCGGGTAAGCGGGAGGGAGGCGGGGAAGGTCCGGATTACAGCTTTAATTCCGGGGGAAAGCGGGGGGTGGGTCAGAACCGGCCCGAATATTATTCACGTTTTTTTAATATTCGCAGGCCGGCTCTGCCCCTAACCCCCGCGAATATTGAGGGAGAAGTGTACAGCAATGCTTTGCTTTGGCTGATATATATGAGCTTTCTCTCTTTAATGTATTGACCATTGAACTCTAGTCTTCACACTGCACAGCATCAGAAAATAGATGGGCTACTTTTTCATAACATAAGCAATGCCTTTCTGGGTCAGGCCTGAGGTCCATCGTGCCCAGCAGTCCGCTCACGCGGCAGCCCAACAGGTCCAGGACCTGTGCAGTAATCCTCTATCTATACCCCTCTATCCCCTTTTCCAGCAGGAAATTGTCCAATCCTTTCTTGAACCCCAGTACCGTACTCTGCCCTATTACGCTCTCTGGAAGCGCATTCCAGGTGTCCACCACACGTTGGGTAAAGAAGAACTTCCTAGCATTCGTTTTGAATCTGTCCCCTTTTGGCAACATTCTAGAGCTCAGACTGTGATGTCATAATGCCTCATTCCACCAATGCCTAAGCTCCGTCCTCATCTGCACAAGCCTCAAACACTTTAAAACGATAACATAAGAACATACGAACATAAGCAATGCCTCCGCTGGGTCATACCTGAGGTCCTTCGTGCCCAGCAGCCCGCTCACGCGGTGGCCCAACAGGTCCAGGACCTGTGCAGTAATCCTCTATCTGTACCCCTCTATCCCCTTTTCCAGCAGGAACTTGTCCAATCCTTTCTTAAACCCCAGTACCGTACTCTGCCCTATTACATTCCAGGTGTCCACCACACGTTGGGTAAAGAAGAACTTCCTAGCATTCGTTTTGAATCTGTCTCCTTTCAATTTTTCCGAATGCCCTCTTGTTCTTTTATTATTCGAAAGTTTGAAGAATCTGTCATTCTCTACTCTCTCTATGTCCTTCATTGGACCATAAAGAAACTTCCCAAGCTGCACTAAAACCATGGAACTTGAACTCAAGTTCCTTTAAAGAACAGTTGCTTCAGCTTTCCCAAACACACAAGAGATATGAGAAAGTTAAGTCTAGCAGGAAATTTGTGTAAATTGCAAGAATATTATGATGTAACAGGTAAAAATACTGCTTCAAAGGGTCATATTAAGGGTGAGTAAGAGGAAAACAAGCTCACCTGCTGCTTGGAACTAAGTATGTTAACTGCAGGTTCAGACGGCTTCAGTTCCTCCTGTTGCTCAGACAAGTACCTTTGATACAGGCTCAGCAGTTCCTGGCACTCTCTATATTGTTGCTGCAGAGGTGCAAATATTAAGTTAAGGAAAACAAGAGCGCCTTAGAATCAAATAGCAGCTTCTCATTTCTTTATGCAGGTCAGGTATCATATTACTAATCAAGAAAACTGAATTCAGATTTGGAAAGGCATGTAATTAAATCTTAAATCCAAAAGACACTAGATCAGATTTGCAATGCAGTACAAGTGCAAAATCTTTTAGCTGAAATTCTGAACACCAAAATTTGATGTGAACTGGAAGAAGTTAATTTCCCCAATGTGACCTATGCTGAAACCAATGGAGGTGCACGCATTTCTCTTGATTTCTACGCAACTCAGATCAGAGGTCTGGAAAGCGTCTGGAAAAAGAGGAGAGTTGTAGATCCCAGGGTGGCAGTGAGAAGCAGAAAAGGTTGAAGGTCTGGAAAATAACAGAGAGGACTTTTTCTTTTTTTTTCATTTCTTTATTCATTTTTTCATATTACAACAAGTGTATCAGAAAAATACATATAATCTTATAAACACACACTTGATTTTCCTTCATGAATACTTTAAGTACAATATATCATATTTATATTCATATTTTTATGTTTTAGATAATATGTAAATCATTTAATATGTATGACAAATATAAATAAAATAAAAAAGCCCCCCCAAGCCCTCCCTTCCTATTTCAGAAACTCTAACCTAATACTTCAAAATGCATTAATTAATTCATATATATTGTGAGGTAAATAAAATAATACCCACCCACATCCCCACTTAACAAATCTCTTATTATGGGAAAATGTTATTAATCATTACAAAAATCTGCTAAGGGTCTCCAAATCTTCAGAAATTTACCAAAATAACCTTTCTGTGTTGCTACTGTGCGCTCCATTTTATATATATATATGGCATACCGAATTCCACCAAAAGTTATAACTTAATCTGTCATAATTTTTCCAGTTACATGTTATTTCTTGAATTGCTACTCCAGTTAATATGAATAAAAGTTTATTATTATGTGACGAAATTTGACTCTTTGCTCTCATTGTTGTACCAAATAAAATAGTATCATAAGTCAAGGCTACTGGATTGTCCATCATCCTATTTATTTGAGGCCAAATTGATTTCCAAAATAATAATATATATGGACAATAGAATAAAAGATGATCTAATGTCCCAGCCTCAAGATGACAGTGCCAACATTTATTCCAAATACTGAAAAATTCCAAAAACTGAAATATGTCTAGTCCCAAGGATTTTGGATAAAGGATCGTGCACCTGTACCAAGAAAGATGGACATGCAGTGACTTTTTTTCTTTACTTAACTTCTTTGCTCACATATATGCAACCACATTTTTTCTTCAACTCTAATACTGTATAAGGATACACATTAGCATACGGGTCCTTTGGTTTGTAATAAGGTGATATCAGTAACTGCATTAATATTTGGTACAATAAATATAGCTTGCATCTTGTACATATTA
Organism: Geotrypetes seraphini; assembly: GCF_902459505.1. Classification (NCBI taxonomy): domain Eukaryota; kingdom Metazoa; phylum Chordata; class Amphibia; order Gymnophiona; family Dermophiidae; genus Geotrypetes; species Geotrypetes seraphini. The sequence goes on from NC_047084.1 coordinate 104,694,177, forward strand.
GTCTGCAGTATTTCTTTTGTTTTTTGTTCTTTGCTTACACATTAGCATACCCCTGGTGAGGTTGATCAATTGTGCAAAGTAGTGATTAGTGAATAGCAGTGTGAAGAGTGTAGGCAAAGCATGTCAAACTCGTGGCCCACAATAAACATCTTTTTGGCCCAGCCAATGCAATCCAAGAAGTCATAACTAGAGTTGCAAAATTTCTCCCACAATCCATCAGCGCCGAACAGTCTATCTCAGCCAGTCGAAAACAACGATACAACATACGAGGATAACCAGTTGTTTATTCTTAAGTACTACGATGCAGATGCCTCTAGTCATAATGCACCATTTCCTCTCTCTAATACTAGCAGTGAATCAGACGATAATAATGCCTACCACGCCATTAGTCTTGTATTGACTTGCTTGGTGCGCCTAACAGGAAATATTTCACCTTTGGATTACAATAAAAATGTAGGTTTATTTACGTTACACTTAGAAGGGCATAATAAAAAAAAATATCTAAGTCACCTTTTGGCCTAAGGCCTTAAACGTTGAAAGTACAAGCAGGGAAAATATTCATTATCAAAAAAAACGTCCAAAAGGAGGTTTTTTTTTTATAATGGCCTGCCTCTACGTTCAGCTGTTTAAACGCCCAGACCACCACTACGTCTACATTAACACCATATAATCAACCTAAAAAAAGCATAACTCCTACACGCCCAAAACAAGAGCTTTTAGGCGAAGGAGCCAGTCCTTCGCCTAAAAGCTGGATTCTGTAACCGGTGTTTGTCAAAAACAACACCAGTTACAGAATCCCCCCTACAATGATCCGGGCAGGAGGGAGCCCAAGCCCTCATGCCCGGCGGCACCCTCATCCCCCACCGGCCGATTCCAATGGGGCCAGAAGGGAGCCCAAGCCCTCCTGGCCCAGCAGCACCGCAACCCCCCACCCACCCGACACAATCGGGGCCAGGAGGGAGCCCAAACCCTCCTGGCCCGGCGATCCCCAACCTCCTCCCCCCCCCGTCAATTCCGATGGGGCCAAGAGGGAGCCCAAACCCTCCTGGCCCGGTGACACCCCCTACCCCCACTAAAATACGAACCCCCAACCCCACGACCCCCCCAACCTTTAAATCGTTGGTCGGACGGATGGTTGCCAAGCCCGTCCATCCGACAGGCCAGCCATCCGTTCAACGGCTGGCCTTAGGGCCTGATTGGCCCAGGCGACTTAATCCCGCCCACAGGCGGGGCCTGAGACACCTGGGCCAACCGGAATAGGCCCAGTAGGCTTAGGCACTGCCCTGATGCTCACCCCAAAGTGCCGCGATTCGGAGGGGGGTGGGTGATCATCATCGCGGCAGGAGAGATGAGCCATCTCTCCTGCAGCGATAGGCAGGTTGCTGGGGCCGCTGAGCTGCAGCGATCAGCTCAGCAGACCCTTTTTTGGCACTTATACCCGTTTTGACTTGGTCTAAGTCAAAACGTATAAGTGCACTCTAGGCAACCTGTCAAAATCTTTGGTTATACCTGTTGTACGCCTAGGTCTAGGTCGGCCCGCCTCCCGCCCACCCCCCGCCCTTTCCCCGCCTCTAAAAACGCCTCTTTTCTCTCTGTGCGTTTAGAGGCAGGGGAAAGGCCTAAGCTGGTTTTAGATACGTCTAAAACCAGCTTTGATTATGGGTACTTGGACGATCAGGCTTTTTGATCGTCCAAGTACCCATTTAGGCCACTTTTTAGACTTTTTTTTTTTATTATGAGCCCCTTATTAATTTGTACAATTATTCTGTGTCTGGTAAGTTAATATTTAAGAAAAGATACTGATTTTTATTTAAATGTTTGGTTTTTTTTGTTAACGATTACTCATTTCAGCTCTTTGTATTCAGTATGTCTTTATCAAAACCAAGTGGTGTTAAAACTAAATGAAAAATTGCTGATGAACATCAAAATTTCCAAGAAAAGTGGGAATTGGAGTATTTTTGCTGTGAAGTAAAGATAAAATAATTTGCTTGATATGCAATAATGCTATTAGTTATGTAACATTAAACGGCACTATGAACAGCATAAATCAAAATATGACAATTACAAAGGATTAATGAGACAAGAAAAGTTGAAAAAGCTCAAGTTGGGATTGAAAAAACAACAGTTCATGTTTACTAAAGTATCACAAGAAGTGAAGCAGTGGTGCATGCAAGACACGCCTTGTCGGAGTTCATAGCTAAACACTCGAAACCTTTTACTAAAGGTGATTTGATCAAGGAATGTTTAATTAAAGCTGCACAAATTGTTTGTCCTAGAAGTGTGAAGGTTTTTCAAACAATCTCTGTCTCAAAATACAGTTGCAGAAAGAATTACTGATTTGGCTGGCAATTTAAGTGATCAGATCAAAGCAAAATCATCTATTTTTGAAGCTCTTTCCATTGCCTGGACGAGAGTATGGACATTGGGGCGTAGCTCAATTAGCTGTATTTCTTTGTGTTCGCGACACGAATTTCAACATTTTTTGAGGAATTATTGGAACTAGTACCGATGCATGGCACTACAATGGGATGAGATATATTTAATTCTGTTTATGAACTTCTGCAAAAATACCATTTACCTCTGTCAAAACTAACTTCTGAAGCTACAGATAGAGCTCCTTCAATGGCTGTTAAAAGCAATGGTTTTGTGGCATTACTGCAAAAAAAAAAAAAACCAAAGTGAAACTTGTGACGGATCCAAGATTCATCATACACATTGCATTATACATCAAGAAGTATTATGCACAAAGGTAATAAACATGGAAAATGTGTTGGCATTTGTCCAAAAAATTATCGATTTCATAAGATCTCAAGGCTTAAATCAGCGACAATTCTCTGCTTTCTTAAGTGAATTAGAAAGCAAATATTCTGGTTTGTCATACTTTATCAAGGTACGTTGGCTATCCTGCTCTAAGATCCTTAAACAATTCTGGGACTTGAAAGAAGAAATATGTCAGTTTTTAATAACTAAAAATCAAGACACAAGGTTGTTTTCTGATCCAGTATGGTTACAAGACTTATCCTTCATGGTTGATATAACAAAACATTTAAACGATTTAAATTTAAAACTGCAAGGAAAAGATCAGATCATTATGAACATATGTGATCAAGTTAAAGCATTCCAATATAAGCTAGTTTTTTGGGAAAAGCAGTTGAAAAATGAAGATTTAATGCACTTTCCGACATGCAATATAAACAAATCAAGTTTAGATGAAATTGCATCATATCAAAAATATACAGAAACAATTTTAAGCCTTAGAACCGTGTTTGAAACAAGATTTGCAGATTTTAAATATTTGGAAGACAAGTTTTCTTTGTTTTCTTTAATTTTCTCAATAAATCAGTAACTAATCATATGCAAATGGAAGTAATTGAGATCCAGTGCGATTCAAATTTGAAGACAAAATACATTGAAATTGGCTTTCTTGAATTCTACAAATATTTGCCAGTCAGGTTTGAAATATGCATATGAAATTATTTCCATGTTTGGAAGTACTTATCGGTGTGAGCAGTTATTTACACTTATGAAAGGAAATAAGTCTCCTATCAGATCCAGAATTACCAACATTCACCTTGGGTCAGTTTTAAAAGTAATCACTGTGGACAAGATTTTCCCCGAAATAGGCAAAATAGTAACAAAGAAGAGATGCCAAGTGTCAGGAAGAAAACATTAATTTTATTGTTGCTCTTGTTCTTTTTTTTATACTGTACTTTTCTAAATAAACCTAAATTTCTATGAAAAATTATGTCTTTGTTTGCGGCCCACATACACTTAAACCTTCTTTATTTGGCCCGTGTCAGCCTTTGAGTTTGACATTCTTAGTGTAGACCCTGATTTTATTCCTCTATCTATTCACCATGATATTTTGATTTACCAACTTTCTGAGATAATAATAATAATAATTTTATTCTTATATGCCGCCAAAGCCATGGAAGTTTGAGGCGGTTTACAGCAAGAAGCGCTGGACAATCAGCAAAGAGGTTACAATCAAAGTCAACAATACAATATTACATAATGAATGAATTGGAAAGCTATATAGTTCTTAGGGTTACTGGTTGAATAAGCAGTGCAGTATAGAATCTTAGTTTACAAATCGATTGAACAAACTCGATAGGTATTGATTGTATGTTAAAATGTACAGCACTGCATACGCCTTTCAGCTCTTTAGAAATAATAAATAGTTTTCAAAATTCTTACGATCTCACTCATATATTGTTAATATGAATAGCACCATGTCATCCTCTTGGAAGCCTTTATGCGGAGTCCCGCAGGGATCACCTTTATCACCTATTTTTTTCAACATCTATATGACTACTTTAAAACTTTTCCTGCGAAACACTATTTACGTATGCAGACGACATCTCACTAACCTCATTGAGAATATAATAGAGTGTATAACGAAACTTCAGTCTTGGGCCCTTACTGTACAAATGAAACTGAACGAGTCCAAAACAAAGTTCCTTTGGCCCAAAATTAGAGCAGCTACCTTCGTCCATTCTGTTGCTTTCAGGATCCTCACTGCAGATTGAATTCTCAAGTAAAGTTCTGGGTGTCATTATAGATTCAACACTCATTCAATGACCATCTTAATTCTCTGGTAAATAAAATGTTTTTTCAGTCTCCATATGTTGACGAAAGTGAGATCCTGTTTCCATCAACAACACTTTGCTGTCCTTGTTCAATCAATCATCCTTTCGAGGCTGGATTATTGTAATTCAGTCTATTTAAGCTTGACCAAGAAAAGCTTTGCAAAAAGTAAATTTGATCACTTCTCTCCGCTCCTGCATAAACTTCATTGGCTTCCAATAATTTCCAGGATTTATTTTAAATGTGTCTGCTTAGCATTTAAGATCTTGCATGGCATTCTTCCTAATCTAATCTAATCTAAACCTTAGGTTTGTATACCGCATCATTTCTACATTCGTAAAGCTCGACACGGTTAACAAGAATTAGGGTAGAAAGGAACTCCAGTGGAGGGAAGAGGCAAAATGAAGAGAAAATTTAGAGGACTAGAATAACCAGAGAGGGAGGAGGAGTTACATTTTTGAGAATAACCAGGTTTTCAGATGTTTACGGAAGAGTTGGAGGGAGCTCAGATTCCTAAGAGGGGAGGTAAGGTTGTTCCAGAGCTGAGTGATTCTGAAAGGGAGGGAAGAACCTAGTTTTCCTATAAGTGAAACGCCTTTTAGAGAGGGAAAGGAAAGTTTCAGTTTTTTAATTCCCCTATCTTGGAATTCTGTAAGATCTGACATTACCAGATCTACTCAAAAATTTAAATTGTCCTTTCCTACATTGAAAGGCGTTACCTATCTATATTGGCAAACTAGGAAAGTCTCTACATTTCAAAATTACTGAGCTGTGGAATAATTTTCCTATTCAACTGTGCGATCTGGGCTCTTTCCAACCATTTCGAAAACATCTGAAAACTTGGCTATTTTCAAAGTTGTAAATTCTGCTCCTGTCCATACTATCTGCCTTCTGTCCCTGGATAACACCTGTTATGGTAAGTAACTGTGCTTTATTCCAGGACAAGCAGGCAGCATATTCTCACATATAGGTGACCTCCAAGCTAACCAGAATGAGATGGAGGGAGTGTTGACATTTCGGAGAATGAATTTTGTAATACTGTTTGGTCAAAATGGCCATCCCGTCTGGAAAAAGAATCCATACAGTAATGTGAAATGAATGTATGAACTGAGGACCAAGTGGCAGCTTTGCAGATTTCCTCGATAGGTATACAGATCGGGTTCAGCTACAGAGGGAGACTTCATCCAACTTTTCTCTCACAGAGTACAATTGCCCTGGGAGATCCAGAATGCTTTAGGCTTATGGCATGACTTTTGAGCATGCGGCCTTAGCGCAGAAGGGCTACTCGGAAGTAGCCATAGTTACCCCCCTAAGATCTAAGAAACCGGTGACTATCACAACCTATACTAAGGCTTGGAAAATGTTTTGGCACTGGTGTGCTAAGCAGAATGTGAAGCCTTTTAAGGTTCTGATGTCCGTAGTCCTAGCATTTCTTCAGTACAGGCTCAAGAAGGGCCTGGTGGTTGGTTCCATCAAAGTGCAGGGGTAGGCCTCTAGTGGAGAATGTTTCTTTGGCTTCCCATCCTGAGGTACCCCGACTTTTGAAGGCAATATCTGTGTCCTCCTGTGCGAAAGCAGTTCTCGACGTGGAATATTTAACATTGTTTTGCAGGCCCTCAGAAAGGCTCTGTATGAGCTCTTACAAGAGGTGTTTCTGATGGATATTACAATTAAGATGGGGGAAGGGAGGTTGGTAGCTTTTTGCTTCAGTGAGAATGGCCTCGGTATTCAAGGTTCTGTCGTGCAGAGAGCTTGTCCTCAGATTTATGGAGACTGGTTTCTCACTTTACATGGTACCTTCTTTTCTGCATGGGCAACAATTTCACCCTCCTTTTTCCGTAAGGCGAAACCCTTTGGCCATCATTGTTTTGGGGCGGAAACCATTGCCTGGACATATCTTGAGCTTGGAGCTTGAACACGCTACAAAGAAAAGATAAGCTCATTTCACACTAATTATGCTTCTGGCTGTTCATCATACACTAACAGTAGTTTTGAACTGGTTGAACACTATAAACATAGTGGTTAACAGTATATGGTTAAGATCTGTACTTTGGTGTGGAAGGAAGTTTTTATGCCGAAGACGTGATTTGCCCTCTCTAGTTAGAGAAGGGTTCATCTCTAATGGAGTTCTGAGACTTTTCCTCCTTTCCACCGTGTGCACCAACCTACTACTGCTTTTTTCACTATTTGTTTCACTGCTTAAATAGTGGGGTTCCTCAAGGGTCTTTGCTGAGACTGCTGCTTTTTAACATATTTATCACTGATCTAGAAATAGGAATAACTAGTGAGATAATTAAATTTGCTGATGACACAAAGTTGTTAAATCGTAAGAGGACCTTGTGAGACTGGAAGACCAGGCATCAAAATGGCAGATGACGTTTAATGTGAGCAAATGCAGGGTGATGCATGTGGGAAAGAGGAATCTGAACAATAGCTACATGAGGCAAGGTTTTATGTTGGGAGTCACTGCCCAAGAAAAGAATCTAGGTGTCATTGTTGAGAATACGTTGAAACTTCAGCTCAATGTGCAGTGGTGTCAGCTAAGAAAGCAAATAGAATATTAGGAATTATCAGGAAAGGAATAGAAAACAAAGATGAACATGTTATAATGCCCTTGTATCATTCTATGGTGTGGCCGCAACTTGAATACTGTGTGCAGTTCTGGTCGCTGTATCTCAAAAAAGATATTGCTGAATTAGAAAAGGTATAGAGAAGGGCAATGAAAATGATAAAAGGTTTAGGATAACTTCCCTAAGAGGAAGGGCTAGGGCTCTTCAGCTTGGAGAAGAGATGGCTCAGTGGTGATATGACAGAGGTCTATAAAATACTGAGTGGAGTGGAAAGGGTAGATGTGAAACACTTGTTCACTTTTTCCAAAATTATTAGGGCTAAATAGTAGATTTAAAACAAATTGGAAAAAATATTTCTTCACACAACATATAATTAAACTGAAATTCGCTGCTGGAGAATGTGGTGAAAACAGTTAGCTTAGCGGGGTTTTAAAAAATATTGGATAATTTTCTAAAAGAGAAGTCCATAGGCAATTATTGAGATGGCTTTGGGAAATCCACTGCTTATTCCTAGGATAAACAACATAAAATCTGTTTTACTACTTGGGATCTAGCCAGGATCTAGTTAAAATGTTTAACATTAATCTTCTTCTTTATTTTTTCACTTCTTTATCAACTTTCAGGTGCTTTAGTTAGATTGTGAGCCTTCGGGACAGTAAGGGAATTTTATTAAGCACCTTTCTTACTTCTTACTTTCAATTTAAATGTATATTTTCTTAAAACCGCTTAGAACCTAACGGATGTAGCGGTATACAAGACATAAATTACATTACATTACATTACATTAAATTAAATTACATTACATTACAGGTACTTAAAACCTGAGTTGGCCACTGTTGAAAACAGGAAACTGGGCTTGATAGACTGTCTGTCCCAGTATGGCAATTCTTATGTTGTAAAATAAGGTTCTTGATAATCTTCTTTCTAGTAGAAAAGCATACGAGTCTTGAAGGCCCGCCCTGTCAGATTTCATTTAGCTTGCTTACTGTCTTGGATATGTATGTATTACCAGATATTTGATTTTCTCCTGTCAGACAGGTCTGAAGAGTAATCACTTAATTCTCTCTTGCAAAGAAGTAAGGAAGAGCCTTTGAGAACTGCATAAGAGAACTGCATAAGTGTTAGTGCTCATTGCACTCAGATAAGAACATAACAATAGCTTTACTGGGTCAGACCAATGGTCCATCAAGACCAGTAGCCAGTTCTCATGGTGACCAATCCAGGTCACTGATACCTGACCAAAACCCAAGGAGTAGCAATATTCCATGCTACCGATTCAGGGCAAGTTGTGGCTTCCCCCATGTCTTTCTCAATAACAGACAGGTAGGTAGCTTGTTTTATTCCACCTTGTTTTAGGTTATGTGCCTATTAACATTAATTTGTCTACTTGTAATTATTGCTGAGCAGAACAGAATTGGCTTTCTCAGGGAAGTCCCTGTACACATTTTGGGTATTTTTCCTCTTACAGTGGTTGTCAACTGCTTTGGTAGAAACTAAGGAGAAAGTGCCCAGCCCAGTGATGCAGGAGGCGGAGCTGAAAAATATAGATGACGCCTTCTATACAAACTCACGAACAGAGAAGAATAACTCACTAGATCAAGACTTGTATGCCTTTCTACTAGAAAGAAGATTTCCAAGGTAAGAACCTAATCTTTCCTTAGACAAACAACCTAGCCTGAGCACCATAAAAGGGAAAAAAAGATTAAGGAGTGACTTGGACAAGTCTTTATGACTCTCCTCCACTAGTTGAATTTAATAAATAATAATAATAACTTTATTCTTGTATACTGCATTACCATGGAAGTTCTATGCGGTTAACAGATGAAGAGACTGTACGTTTACAGCGAAGTTACATTTTCAGCGATGCTACATTTACAGTGAAGTTATTTTTACAACAAAGTTACATTTGCAATGAAGTTACATTTGCTGTGAGTTACATACAGCGGTGTTACATACGGCAGTGTTACATCCCAAGACAAGCTGGCAGCATATTATCACAAATGGGTGACGTCATCCAAGGAGCCCCGATGCGGACAGCCTCACAAGCAATCTTGCTTCAAGAAGAACTTTAGAAAATTCAAGACTGCCGCACCGCACATGCGCGAGTGCCTTTCCGCCCAACGTAGGGCACGCGTCTCCTCAGCATCTCCTCAGTTCTAGTTTTTCTGTGGAGCTGAGAAGTCCCTACTTTGAAGCTCAGCTTGTTTAATTAGTGCCTTTCAGCCGCGGCTCGTCTTTTTTTTGTTAAGTGTGTGCTTCGTGTCTTTCTTTTCTATAAAACTAAAAAATATATATATATTTTCTTTGTTTTCGTTTTGACGGCGGGTCCTGCTCCGCGGCCTCAGCCTTCATGCTTCGATTTGACTGAGGCCGTTCCCCCCCACCCCATCCGATAACCGGATTCAAAAAGTGTAGCCGGTGTCAGCGTGCAATTTTGATCACAGACCCACATAACTGGTGTATACAGTGTCTGAATCCAGACCACTGTCCTGGGTCTTGTGTGTGTTGCGCCACGTTACAGAAACGATCTCTGATGAACTGTCGAGTTCAACAGGAAAAAATCTTCGGGAGCATGGTCATACTCTTGATAAACCATCGGCCTCAACTTCGATATCGATGAAGCCTGTCTCGACCAAGTCATCATCCTCGGGGAAGGCTTCAACATCGAAGGCATTAACATCGAAGACATCGTCATCACCCAATGTATCGATGTCTACATCGATGTTACCAACTCAGGGTAAGCTAGCTAAGAAGCCACCAGCTTCCCAGTTGTAGTCTCAGGCCATACAGGCATCGAGTGTAGTCGTGCCAGCCGTTCAGAGACCACTTAGGTGGCTTGCCTCTAAATCCCGAAGTACATCATCATTGAAGTCATCCTCACCGGAGCGCACCACAGCAACGGTGATACCATCTACACCGTCTGTATCGGTGCCTGATTTGAAAGATATGCTCGAGGATATCATTCGCAGGGAGTTTGGTAATATGATGGCCAAATTTAATCCTGCATCGACACCAGTCTGCATCGACCAATCTAAGCATCGCTCTGCTTCATTGGAAGATGTCAAATCCTCGAGGCAGCCTTGACATCGTTCCTCCTCCTCAAGTCATGCTTCTCAACATCGATCCAAGTCACCAAGACTTAAGCATCGATCTCCAATGCGACTTTCCTATGCGGTACATCGCTAGCACTGCCCAATTTGCCGAAGGCCTACATGTTTCCCCCTTCTCTCTAGCATCCTCCGGCTTCCTCCCTGGCCTCCCGTTCTCACCTTTAAAGCTAATTACAGCAGCCTGCAGAGGATCAGCGGTAGGTAAAATAATTTTATTTTCAATATAGTGATTGAAATGTGTCATTTTTGAGAATTTATATCTGTATAAGAACATAAGAATTGCCGCTGCTGGGTCAGACTAGTGGTCCATCGTGCCCAGCAGTCCGCTCACGCGGCGGCCCTCTGGTCAAAGACCAGCGCCCAAACTGAGACTAGCCCTACTTGCGTACGTTCTGGTTCAGCAAGAACTTGTCTAACTTGGTCTTGAATCCCTGGAGGGTGTTTTCCCCTATGGCAGACTCCGGAAGAGCGTTCCAATTTTCTACCACTCTCTGGGTGAAGAACTTCCTTATGTTCGTACGGAATCTATCCCCTTTCAATTTTAGAGAGTGCCCTCTCGTTCTCCCTACCTTGGAGAGGGTGAACAACCTGTCCTTATCTACAAAGCCTATTCCCTTCAGTACCTTGAATGTTTCAATCATGTCCCCTCTCAATCTCCTCTGTTTAAGGGAGAAAAGGTCCAGTTTCTCTAATCTTTCACTGTACGGCAACTCCTCCAGCCCCTTAACCTTCTTAGTCGCTCTTCTCTGGACCCTTTAGAGTAGTACCGTGTCCTTCTTCATGTACGGTGACCAGTGCTGAACGCAGTACTCCAGGTGAGGCACTAATTAAACACACTGGTATAGTGGCATGATAACCTTCTCCGATCTGCTGTGTATATTGTGTGTATATGAAAAATGAATGGAAAAATTGCATTACAATTAATAAAGGAGATGGGATCTGGGGCAGAGCTTGGGTGGGCCTAGAGAGATCTTTGGTTGGGGTACTCAGTTGATATTTGTTAGATTTAGGGGGTACTTAGCTTGAAGAAGTTGAGAAACACTGCTGTAGGCAATCAGCTGGCACCAGTGCCTCTCCTTCTCTCTGGCCCTCTTCCCTGCTGGCACCCCCTACTGGTGTCTCAGGGCCCATCTGAAGAGCCTCTGCACATGCATGGACGTCAACGTGATGATGTCACACATACATGTGATGTCATCACAGCGACATCCGCACATTTCTGGATGCCTCAAGCCATGGCCACTACCTTTAGTGTGTCCCAGCTCAAGAAAGTTTGAGACACATTGCCCTAGAGGGATCAGAGGAGACTAAGCCCAGCACTCTTGCCCCACTGATGACGATGCGGCACAGGGAAGGCCCCGGCGGGGAAGGCCACGAAGCAGCCTGTTTAGTGCTTCCGCCGTTGCTGTTTGGAATGAAGGTATGTCGGCCTTGCGGAGGGAGGGTCAACGGGGTTCTGCTGCGCGGGATGGGAAGGAGGGATGGAAAGATGCTGTGCAAGGGGATGGGTGAAAGGGGAGGAAATACGCTGCACAGACATGGCAGATGATCTTGAAGTTAGCTCAAATGCTGTTCTGGCCATATAATTTTCTGGTTTGAAGGATACTGTGAGTAATCTGCTGAAAATCTGTCTGAAGGTCTGAGGGAATATGTTGTTCAAAATCAGACAACTTCATTGCTAGATGTTTTAAGGTAGAATGACATGTAGAAGTTGTAATTAAGAACTCTATTAGCTAATATAGAGTTTTGGTAGACGATGACCAAATTTATCCATAGTGCGACCCTCTCAACCTGGTGGCTCAAAAGCATAAACCCTGGAGCTGGAGGATTTTTTTTTAAGGGTTGATTCCACAAGCAATGATTGATGTTGGCATTGTGGCTTATCAAAGCCAGGACAGGATAATATTCTGTAGAGTGAATCAATCTTTCTAGAAGCTATAGTGATAGAAAGAGGAGTCTTCCAATTTTTAAACAGCACCTCTTTAAGGAGACCATGTAAAGACAACTTAAGATTCTAATCTAATCTAATTTTAGGTTTATATACCGGGTCATCTCCCAGTGGAGCTCAACTCGGTTCACATATAATTAAGACTAGAGTACATAGGAAAAGGAAGAATTAATTAAAAACTAAAGTACATAAGAAAAATAACTATAATATCATTTCATTGAGGCTGTAGTTAAACCATTTAAAAATTGCGAGAACAACAAAGTTTTCAGGAATTTATGAAATAATTGCAGCTGGCCTAAAAGCCTAATGGAGTCAGGAAGTTCATTCCAGATCTCTACAAACTTGAAAACAAAAGATCGACTGAGCTTCCCAGCAGATTTAATTCCCTTAAAGGAGACTCAACGAAGTCGAAGGCATCCAGGAGCTCTGCTCTAGGCTCATTGTCAGCTTCTAGTTTGACAGGGAGAGCCTTTCCCAACTGTCTAATATATCTAGTAAAGGAATCTCCTTCAGGAGGAGATCTTCTTCTAGGAGGAGAAGGAGATGCTGTGTGCTAGGAGCTGCAAGATGGAAGCTGAAACAGCTTACAGGGAGATCATCTGCCTCAAGAAGCCTTGGAACCTGGATTGCCGGTCTTCTGACTGCCTCTCCAGACCAATGCCTCAGCTGGAGACTTCCACTTCACCCAGAAACACTGCAAATGTGATGGGATAGAGTAATTCAGTTGGCCCTGATCCTAGACAATTTCAACCTCTCTAATACCTGGAGAAACCCATCTGGCGTTCCACAGGGGTCACCATTATCCCCACTGCTCTTCAATGTTTACATGTCATCACTAGGCGTACAGCTGGCCCAGCAAGTTATAAAATTATTCAGTTACACAGATGACTTTACAATCATTATCCCGTTCGCCACTTCTCTCTCTGAAGCTACCCCCATGGCAACAGAAGTACTAAACTTGATGGAACAATGGACAACAGAATTCAGACTGAAGTTTAATCTAGAAAAAACTAAATTCTTTGTAGCATCGCCACACCCACTTGTCACCACAACATCACTATGCATCAACAAACTCAGCTACTCTATTCAACCTACAATGAAGGTTCTGGGGATAATACTGGACCAAGGCCTAACCATGAAAGACCAAGTGAGCTCCCTAGTCAGAAAGGGTTTTTTTAACTCTCTGCTAGCTTAGGTCCATTAGAGCATACTTTGACGCTTCATCATTGAGAATTCTGGTACAATCCCTAATACTAAGCCATCTTGATTATTGTAACATCGCCCATCTGGCAATCTCCCCGAAGAACATGCAGAGACTGCAACTGGTGCAGAATGCAGCAGTCAGGTTGATCCTTGGGTTGAAGAAGTCTGATCACATAACCCCTTCCTACTGACTCCTACACTGGTTGCCGATGGAGGCACGTGCGAAGTTCAAGCTGGGATGTTTTTGCTTTAAGGAACTATCCAGTTTAGCCCCTAAATATATAACTGACCTCTTCTACTTCTCAACCAATAGACATAAGAGAAGTACACACCTGAAGTTCATCTCCCCACTGGTTAGAGGTTGTAAATTTAAAAGACACCATCAACATCTTCTCTCTTATCAGGCGGCATTATGGGGCAAAGACCTGGAAAAACTAATTATAAACGCAAATAACTATGGTGAATTTAGGAAATACTTAAAGACATACCTGTTCTTGAAGTACCTAGGTAGCGGATCTGCACAATCTCTCTTAAACTGTTAGCCAATAATCTTCAACTACGTAAGTTCCACTCAATTTGTAGCATCTTTCTAATCATTGTAAACCGCATAGAACTTCACGGGCCTGCGGTATATAAACTATTATTATTATTAGACACACCACCAAGGAACCATGCTGCTTGCACTCCAATCCACTAGTGGACAAACCTGGGGCGAGCAATGCTGTGAATATAGGCTGTCCAGGTAGGTGCACTGCAAAGCAGATAAATCCCCTGGAAACAGTAAAGACTGTGATCTCCCGCAGAAAAACAGAAATCTGTGAAAATATTGATGTTACAGAAAAAAATGAACATGCGCAGAAAAGACTATTGTATATACTCAAATATAAGATGATCCAAATATAAGTCGAAGTACCCTTTCCCCCCAAAAGGAGGAAAAACGGTTGACTCAAATATAAGCCAGGGAAGGGTTAATATTCATGTGCCCTGCCAGGCTCTGCACACAGCCCTCCTCACTCCCTCCCAGGCTCTGCACCCAGCCCCTTTCATCCCCTGCCAGGCTCTCCATCCTGTTGCCCCTTCCTGGCTCTGCACCCTTTCCCACCTCCCTTCCTGCCAGGCTCTCCACCCTGACCCCCTCCCTCCTTGCCAAGCTCTGCACCCTGTTCCACCTCCCTGCCCTGTACCCTGTCCCTCCCCTCTCCCGATGTCCTGCAGACCTCAACCAAGCCTGTCGTATGACCTGGTGGTTCAGTGGTACGCAATTAGCCAGAAAAGGACTTCCACAAAATATCTGTGACCCCAACAATACTATTGCTATCATCGAGCTCTCAGACTCCTGCGCTGTCAAATCATGAACGATTGTTCCAACAGCTACTGCAGGTCGGGGGTCTCTTTCATCGAGCTCATTGTGTTTAAGTTGAATTAGTACAAAACATTAAAGTGCTTCTAAGCTATTAAGATTATAAAACCACTTAACTTTCTCGTTGTGAGAATATCGAATATGCTTAGTGCCCTGCGGGACCCGTTTCGCCGTATTGTAGGCTTTCTCAGGGGTCTAACAGATCGGTCCATGCTGAAAAATTACCATCTGTATTTCCTACTGTCTCACTTGAAGGAGGCAACTGGAAGTCAGAGGGCAGTCTTGAGGTAAGAAGGGAGAATCAAAAATATGCAAATGAAGCTTCCTACAAGAGATCTCGTGAGATGGGATTGACTACCCAATTGTTCAGGAGTGGGATTGTACAAGAAAGAGATTTGGAGAGAAAGGAACACAACAAATGTTGAGAATGAGTGCAGATTGCAACGTTAACAAAACCACAAATGAATAAGTGTTCTAGTGGGTTTAAGACATGTACTAGGGTAAAAGCAATAATCCCTTCTGTCCTCTCCAGTTTGAAAACTCTTATACCAAAGATGGACAACTTTGGTCCTCAAGGGCTGTAACCCAGTTGGGTTCTCAGGATTTCCCCAATGAATATGAGATCTGTCTGCATGCACTGCTTCTACTGTATGCAAATAAATAATAATAATAACAGTTTATATACCGCAATACCGTTAAGTTCTATGCGGTTTACAGAAGATTAGTGGGGTACAAGTTGAGTTGACGTACAAGTTGAGTTAACTTAAGGGATGTGGGAACAATGGGGAGAAAGGGCAAGAGAGGGGAAGGAGGGAAGTGGGTCAGCTGTCTAGGTATTTCAGGAATAGGTGAGTTTTGAGGCATTTCCTGAATACCTCATAAGTGGTGGGCAATAGGAGTTGTTCTAGGTCTTTACCCCATAGGGCAGCCTGATGTGAGAGAAGATGCTCATGGTGTTTTTTTAGTTTGCATCCTCTAACCGGGGGAGAAACGAAGTGCGAGTGGGAGCTTCTCTTGTGTTTGTTGGCTGAGAAGGAGAATAGGTCAGTGATGTATTTAGGGGTTAGACCGTAAAAAACTTTAAAATAGAGGCAGGCGAACTTAAACTTTACACGAGCTTCCATCGGCAGCCAGTGTAGCTGTTTGAAGTATGGCGTCACGTGATCGAACTTCTTTAGACCGAAGATTAGTCTGACCGCAGTGTTTTGCATTAGTTGTAATCGTCGCATATTCTTTTGGGGGATTGCTAAGGAAATATCATGCATATTCATTGGGGAAATCCTGAGAACCCAACTGGGTTGCGGTCCTCGAAGAATGAAGTTGCCCACCCTGTTATACCCATTTTAGACACCAAATGGTGCCACTGGATATTAACTCCATTTGCATACATGCTATTAAAGTGCTGCGCCATTAAAACTGCATGAGTATCCTAACGGGTAGGTAGCATCTGATCTCCATGAACTCTGATTGGCTCAAGTTTGCAAGATGGTCTTAATCAATGTACATAAGATGGATTTGTAAATAATCACTCGCATGCATATTTGCCATGAGTATTGAAGATCCGTGCAAATAGATTTAGGGATAGACAATTTCTCTCCTTGCAGATACCTAGGTCAGATGAAGGCTACTGCATACATTAAACTTGCCCCCTCTTCTACGAAACTCTATGAGCGTCGGGAGCAGCACGGGCCATTCAGCGTGGCTCTTTGCGCTAAAAAAACACTAGCGTGGTTTCGTAGAAGAGGGGGTTAGTAGATATACAGCATCAGGCACAACAGTTCGACATTTTTCACACAACCGTGGAATAGAACACAGCAAATTGTTTTACCTGGTAGTTCTTACCAATGTGAGCACACTCAGGTTAGTTTCTCTCCATAAAAGAGAAAATAAATTGTAGCCACCAGCATTATCACAGCCCTGTTATCTGAATATTTGTTACCAGAATTTGATGACTGGATTTCTTAGAGATTTCCAGATTTAATATCCATCTCTCTCTCTCATCCTATTGACACAATGGCACAATGACAACATTGTGCAAAGTTGAGAACTGATTCTTCAAACTAAGCACACAGTGTTTTCAGTGAAAGTATATACTTTGAACTTATCGAACCATGGTAAAAACAGCATTTTCTTTAACATCAGAAGCTCCAGAACTTCCCAAAACAAGTGTGATCACCATGGAAACTATATGCAAAGCTGAATGAGGCAATGTTTAGTGTGTTCTCTATTAATGCCATATTTTAGTCAAGCACTGAAGTCCCAGCTGCACTGTGTAAATAAACTGTTAAAGTAACCTGAATCTTCAGTGTACCATGAAAGAGAAAGCCAAGTCAGTCTCTGCCTCCAATTTTCAAAAAATGCTCTGGCTAATTATATTTTTGAACATTTCCACACAATGTTAGAGTGCAAAAGTGAAACAAATAAAAGCAACATTGCATAATTTAGCTGTCATTTTCTAGAACTGCTCATAATTGTAACCATAAAATGATAATATTGTACCATATGTGCAGCTACAAAATGAAATCTCATATTGGGCATTGTCTAAAAAGAAAACTTAATCTCTTGCTCCCTCTAGTGGTACTTCTAAATGATACAGAAAATGCAAATAATGAAAACTGTAAAATTAGCCACAACACACCTAATAAAGGCACAATTTCCAGTCTGCATGTCTGGATTTTCTGTTGAAGGTGGTAAAGTTCTGAGGGTGTAGTATGTTGTGGCAGCTTTGGGCCACAACATCTCATTACCTGCCCATTAGATGAAACTACTATATATGAAGCTAGTAAAGTTTTATTGCCAATGAAAGGCCAGAGAAATTCAACAGTATTATTAGTCAGTCTGCTACCTTTGCAGCTTATGCAATGTGGTAGAGGCTGGACATGAGGGCTGGGGTGCTGAAAATGCTTCAATGGTTTTTTGTACTAACCCAAGTCCAAATATCCAAAGAATTTAAAGACCACCATCAAAAATACTGAGGTGAAAAAAAAAGAAAAACTACATCCATCAGTACCTATATGCAGTCATAATTAGGGATATTTTGCATGCATACCAAATACAGGGGCCCTTTAACTAGAAGCTAAGCGTGTGCTAATTGCCACGCATCTTATTTTATATCTATGGGCCACATGGCATTTAGTGCATGCTAATGTCTATTAGGGAATGCTAAGCTTTTTATATGGGCCTCCATAGTTTGTTTTCAAAACAAAGGAAGTGCATTAGCTGTTTAACAGAGACCATCAAATTGATGCATGAACCTTCTGAACTGTATTTCAGTTAGGACAATCTAAAAGCCTAAGAATTAGCCAATTTGTATACATTTACACAGGAGGCCACTTAGCCACACAACTGTAAGCTGCAATAATGAGGATTCAGTTTTGGATAACTAACCCATCAGGGACTACTTGAGCTGGGAGTGTTGCAGTGTAATACGTTCATGCTAGTAAAATAAGAAAAAAGGTTTACAGCTGTAGTTGTAGGACCTGGTGACCATCAAACTGTGCTGAAAGTCTTTGAGCAGTTAAGGGTTATCTAGTGTTGGCTACAAAAATGGAATCAGAGATTGACTGAAATAAGGAAGGGGTGGACAAGTGGCCAGAAAGCACAGTTACTTATCGTAACAGGTGTTATCCAGGGACAGCAGGCAGATATTCTTAACGTATGGGTGACGTCACCGACGGAGCTCCGGTACGGACACTTTTAACTAGAAAGTTCTAGTTGACCGCACCGCGCATGCGCGGGTGCCTTCCCGCTCGACGGAGGAGAGCGTGGTCCCCAGTTAAGATAAGCCAGCTAAGAAGCCAACCCGGGGAGGAGGGCGGGTCCTAAGAATATCTGCCTGCTGTCCCTGGATAACACCTGTTACGGTAAGTAACTGTGCTTTATCCCAGGACAAGCAGGCAGTATATTCTTAACGTATGGGTGACCTCCAAGCTAACAGAGGGGGAGGAGGGATGGTTGGCCATTAGGAAAATAAATTTTGTAACACAGATTGGCCGAAGAGTCCATCCCGTCTGGAGAAGGCATCCAGACAGTAGTGAGTAGTGAACGTGTGAACTGAGGACCAAGTGGCAGCCTTGCAGATTTACTCGATGGGCGTGGAACGGAGGAAAGCCACGGAAGCAGCCATAGCTCTGACTCTGTGGGCCATGACAGCACCTTCCAGTGAGAGACCGGCCCAAGCATAACAGAAGGCAATGCAGGCAGCAAGCCAGTTAGAAAGTGTCCGTTTAGAGACAGGGCGACCTAAACGGTTAGGGTCGAAAGATAGAAAGAGCTGAGGGGATGAGCGGTGAGCCCTGGTGCGATCAAGATAGTAAGCAAGGGCACGCTTACAGTCCAGCATATGAAGCACCTGTTCCCCAGGATGAGAGTGGGGTTTGGGAAAAAAGACAGGCAAAACAATGGACTGGTTGAGGTGAAAGTCCGAGACCACTTTGGGAAGGAACTTAGGATGGGTGCGCAGAACCACCTTGTCATGGTGAAAAACAGTGAAAGGTGGGTCGGCAACCAGTGCATGCAGCTCACTAATCCTCCTGGCAGAGGTGATGGCAATGAGGAAAAGCACCTTCCATGTCAGAAATTTGAGTGAAGTAGTGGCAAGAGGCTCAAACGGAGGTTTCATGAGGGCTGACAAAACCACATTCAGGTCCCAGACGACTGGAGGAGGCTTTAGAGGTGGTTTGACATTGAAGAGGCCTCTCATGAACCGGGACACCAGGGGATGAGCCGTAAGAGGTTTTCCGAGGATAGGCTCATGGAACGCAGTGATGGCACTGAGGTGGACTCTGATGGAGGTAGACTTGAGGCCAGCGTCGGACAGAGAGAGCAAATAGTCCAGTACAGTTTCCACCGCCAATGAGGTGGGATCGTGGTGATGCAGTAGACACCAAGAGGAGAACCTGGTCCACTTCTGATGGTAACATTGGAGGGTGGCCGGTTTCCTAGAGGCATCCAAAATGCGACGGACAGGCTGAGACAGATTCTGTGGAGAGGTCAGCCCGAGAGAAACCAAGCTGTCAGGTGGAGCGAGGACAGATTGGGATGTAGTAGAGACAGATGCTGCTGCGTAAGTAGAGTAGGAAACACAGGAAGGGGAATGGGCTCCCTGGAGCTGAGCTGGAGCAGGAGAGAGAACCAGTGTTGGTGAGGCCACCGAGGAGCGATGAGAATCATGATGGCATTGTCTCTGCGGAGTTTGAACAACGTCCGCAACATCAGAGGAAGTGGAGGGAAGGCATAGAGAAACCGACCCGTCCAGTTGAGCAGGAACGCATCCGGGGCCAGACGATGAGGAGAAGAGAGTCTTGAACAGAAAAGGGGCAGTTGATGGTTGTAAGGAGCTGCAAAGAGGTCCACCTGAGGAGTGCCCCACCGATCGAAGATGGAGTGGAGTGTGGTCGGATCCAGAGTCCACTCGTGAGGTTGAAGGATGCGGCTGAGATTGTCGGCCAGGGAGTTCTGTTCGCCCTGGATGTAGACAGCCTTGAGGAAGAGATTGCGGGCCGTGGCCCAGGTCCAGATGCGGATGGCCTCCTGACAGAGGAGGGGAGAACCGGTGCCGCCTTGCTTGTTTATGTAATACATGGCGACTTGGTTGTCTGTGCACAGGAGAAGAACCTGAGGGTAGAGAAGGTGTTGGAAAGCTTTGAGTGCATAGAACATGGCCCTGAGTTCCAGGAAGTTGATATGATGTTGACGTTCCTGAGGGGTCCAGAGACCCTGTGTGCGAAGTTCTCCCAGGTGGGCTCCCCATGCGTAGGGGGAGGCATCCGTGGTGATGACCATGGAGTGAGGGGGTAGATGAAAAAGCAGACCCCTGGAAAGATTGGAGGAGTTCAACCACCATTGAAGAGATCGCTGAAGAGACGATGTCACACAGATGGGATGAGAAAGAAGGTCCGTGGTCTGAGACCATTGGTTGGCTAGAGCCCACTGAGGTGTTCTGAGGTGGAGTCGTGCCAGAGGGAGCACATGGACCGTGGAAGCCATGTGGCCCAGGAGGACCATCATCTGCCGAGCAGGGATGGAGTGATGAAGGAGCACCTGGCGGCAAAGATGGAGCAGGGTCTGTTGACGGTCGGAGGGGAGGAACGCCCTCATCAGAGTGGTGTCGAGAACAGCTCCAATGGACTGAAGTCGCTGTGTGGGAAACAGATGCGACTTGGGGTAGTTGATCTCGAACCCCAGAAGATGGAGGAAAGAGATGGTGTGTTGAGTGGCTTGTAGCACAAGCGGAGACGTAGGTGCTTTCACCTACCAATCGTCCAAGTAGGGGAACACCTGGAGGTTGTGAGACCTGAGGAAGGCCGCCACCACAATAAGGCACTTGGTGAACACCCTGGGCGATGATGCGAGGCCAAAGGGTAGCACTTTGTACTGGTAGTGATGGTGCTGTATCTGAAACCGGAGGTAGCGACGTGAAGTCTGATTGATTGGAATGTGAGTGTAGGCCTCCTTGAGGTCTAGGGAACATAGCCAGTCGTGTTGAGAGAGAAGAGGGTAAAGCGTGGCAAGGGAGAGCATTCTGAACTTTTCCTTGACCAGACACTTGTTGAGGTCCCTGAGATCGAGGATGGGACGTAGGTCTCCTGTCTTCTTGGGTACCAGGAAGTAGCGGGAGTAGAATCCCTGACCCCTTTGGTCTTGGGGGACTTCTTCGATGGCATTGAGAAGAAGGAAGGATTGAACCTCCTTGAGAAGGAGGAGGGTTTGAGAGGAGTGAGAAGCAGACTCTACGGGAGGATTGTCTGGTGGAAGAGTCTGGAAGTTGAGAGAGTAGCCGTGGCGAATGATGGTAAGGACCCACTGGTCTGACGTGATGACCTCCCAACGGCTGAGAAAAAGTTGCAGGCGTCCTCCGATAGGTTGAGGAAGAGGTAACACTGGTGAGAGACTGGCTATGCCCTGGAGAAAGGAGTCAAAAGGGCTGAGAAGGTTTTGACTGAGGGAGAGGCTTGGCAGGTTGATGAGATTGGGAGCAAGCCTGAGTTTGCTGTTGCTGACGAGGTCGGCGAGGTTGTTGCGGAGGTGGATGAAGAGGTCTGGCTGAGAATCTGCGTTGGTATGAAGACTGCTGTCTATAGGGGCGAGCAGGCGGAGTCTTCTTCTTCGGTTTGATGAGAGTATCCCACCTGGTCTCGTGAGCAGAGAGTTTCTGGGTGGTGGAGTCTAGGGACTCTCCGAAAAGTTCATCACCAAGACAAGGTGCGTTAGCCAGGCGGTCTTGGTGGTTAACGTCGAGGTCGGAAACTCTCAGCCAGGCCAGACGTCTCATGGCAACCGCCATGGCCGAAGCTCGAGAGGTGAGCTCGAAAGAATCATAAATAGAGAGCACCATGAATTTGCGGAGTTGGAGCAGACTGGAAATGTGTTGTTGGAAAAGAGGGACCTTACGTTCAGGAAGATACTGTTGTAATGAAGAGAGTTGTTGAACCAGATGCTTCATGTAGAAGGAGAAGTGAAAGGTGTAATTATTGGCTCTGTTTGCAAGCATTGAATTTTGATAAAGGCGCTTGCCAAATTTATCCATCGTTTTGCCCTCTCTGCCAGGAGGGGTAGAAGCATAAATACTGGATCCCTGGGTTTTCTTCAAGGTGGATTCGACAAGAAGAGATTCATGGGGTAGTTGGGGTTTGTCAAACCCCGGGATAGGGATGACCCTGTAGAGACTATCCAGTTTTCTAGGGGCCCCCGGTACCGAGAGAGGGTTCTCCCAATTCTTGTAGAAAGTTTCCCGTAAGATGTCGTGGACGGGTAACTTTAGAAATTCTTTGGGGAGTTGCTCGAAGTCTAGGGCATCTAAGAAAGCCTGTGTCTTCTTAGAGTCAGATTCCAATGGGATAGAGAGAGCCGCTGACATTTCCCGAAGAAATTTGGTGAACGAGGATTGTTCAGTCTTGGAACCGGTATCGATTGTGGAGGGCTCCTCGTCGGTTGAAGAAGCCTCATCGTCGGTACCGGGTTGGGATTCTTCCCAGAGGTCCGGGTCCCTGACGTCGGTGTGTATAGGATGGGACGGTGGTGTGGATGGTTCTGCGTGGCGAGTCTTAGAGAGAGATTTGCCAGAACGCATGGAGACAGTACCGGGGGAAGAGG
Source organism: Geotrypetes seraphini (assembly GCF_902459505.1). Lineage (NCBI taxonomy): Eukaryota > Metazoa > Chordata > Amphibia > Gymnophiona > Dermophiidae > Geotrypetes > Geotrypetes seraphini. The sequence continues at coordinate 104,717,046 of NC_047084.1, forward strand.
AGCGGTGCCGTTCTCGGTCTCGGGGGACTTGGCGACGGTCCCGATGTCGGAGAGGATCGGCATCAGAGTGTAGTTGCACGAGAGGGTTGATGGGTTCCGCCGCGAGCACCGGCATGGACGTGTTTAATGGTACCGATGGAGTCGACTCCGGTGGTATGGTGCGAGGCTCGGGCCGGTCCGGTACCGGAAGGAGCGGGGCCAATATGGTTGGCAACAGGTGCTGTAGTTGTTGCTGTAGTTGCTCCTGTAATTGAGTTTGGAGTATGGCCGCAATGCGGTCGTCCAGAGGAGGCACCGGTACCGCTTTTTTCTTTTTCGGTATCATAGGTGCTGCTCTACGCCCCGGCGATGAGGAGGCCGATGACGAGGCACTCACCGAAATCGGGGCAGAGCGTTTACGGGGTTGGCTGGATGCCGGGAGGACCGGTGTCGCCGCCGTGGCAGGAGGGCGCTCAAGGGAAGTGGAAGGCTTCTTAGCTGGCTTACCTGACGCCATCGACCCCGAGGAAGGATCAGGCGGTGTGGAGGTAGTCGGTGCCGACTTTAGCAGCGCCGTCGATGGTGTGGCAGACTCCATGGCAGATCCGGTGCCAAAAAGGATGTTCTGCTGGATCTGCCTATTCTTTAACGTACGTTTTTTAAGAGTAGCACAGCGGGTGCAGGTGTCAGCCCGATGCTCTGGACCCAGGCACTGTAAGCACCAATTGTGCGGGTCAGTGAGAGAGATCGGGTGTGCACACCGCTGGCACTTCTTAAAACCCGGCTGAGGGGGCATGAATGGAAACACGGCCTCCGCAAAATCAAACCCGGAGGCCTGTATGTTGGCAACAGGCCCCGCCGGGGCCGGCCAGAAAAATAAAGAAAAAGACAAATTAAAGAATTTTTTTTTTTTTTTAGACGAAAAAGAGACCCGAAGGGAAAAAAGCAAAAAAGGAAGAAAATTACGCGAGCGGGAAGGCAAAGTAGAATATTTCAACAGCCGTTGAAAGCACATGCGTCTTCTTCGCTCCGCGGAAACGAAGAAACTGGGGACCACGCTCTCCTCCGTCGAGCGGGAAGGCACCCGCGCATGCGCGGTACGGTCAACTAGAACTTTCTAGTTAAAAGTGTCCGTACCGGGGCTCCGTCGGTGACGTCACCCATACGTTAAGAATATGCTGCCTGCTTGTCCTGGGATAATTAACCTAACAGCAACAGCAAATATCCCTCATATGCAGTCCTTTCAACTATTTTAACATAGCACTACAGAAAATTATCCAATTGTTGTCTGTGTTGGTTCTCTACTGTTCACTTTATTGAACTTAATTTTGAATAAAGATTCAGCTATACACATATTTTTTTTCTGCTTCGGATCTTTACAAAATAACACAATTTTTTTTTTATTACATAGGTCTTAAGTTTCTTAGAGGCTCTTTTACTAAAGTAAAGTAAAAAGGTGCAGTTGAACAAATTAACATGCAAAAACTGCAAAACTTCTATGTTGACTCTTGGGGGTGTTCCCAGCATCTTCCCATACACTTAACACAGAGAAAGCACACTTACTTACTTGTAACAGGTATTATCCAGGGATAGCAGGTAGATATTCTCACAGATGGATGATGTCATCCATGGAGCCTAGTGCAGACAGTGCAAATGTGTACTGTTGTTTTAAACTTTTTCAGAAGTCTTGAGACTGCTCATAAAGCACATGGGCCAGTGCCGTCCAACCTGACATCGGCTCGCGGGACCTTCAGTTCAGTTTTAAAAAAAGCTAAGCCAACTAGGAGAGGTGGGAGGGGTTGTGAGAATATCTGCCTGCTGTCCCTGGATAACACATGTTACAGGTAAGTAACTGTGCTTCATCCCAAGGCAAAGCGGCAGTACAAGTATATTCTCATAGATGGGACTCCCTAGCTAATAGTTAAGGGCTGGAAGGAAGATGGCATCTAAATAGAGAATAAAGTTTGGAGAACTGCTTGGCTGAACTGACTATCCCATCTGGAATGAGTCTCCAGACAGTAATAGGATGTGAAAGTATGAACTGAGGACCGGGTTGCTGCTTTATGAATGTCCTCAATGGCAGTGAAACGTAGATAAGCTACTGAAGTTGCCATTGCTCTAACTGCATGTGCTGTGACACGATCTTCCAGCGGCAGCCCAGTCCGAATATAGCAGAAGGAGATCCAGTCTGTTAACCATGTAGAGATTGTTCTCTTGGTTACAGGAGTTCCCAGCCTGTTGGGATCAAATGAGAGAAATAATTGAGTAGAAGTTCTATGAGGCTTGGTCTGATCCAGCTAGTAAGCGAAATCAAGTTTGCAGTCCAATATGTGAAGTGCAACTTCACCAGGATGGAAATGTGGTCTTGGGAAGAAGACAGGTAGAACTATAGACTGGTTGAGATAAAATTCCGAGACTACTTTTGGTAGAAATTTGGGATGAGTGCAAAGGACAACTCTATCATCTTAGAATGTTGTATATGGTGAATCTGAGACAAGTGTTTGAAGTTTACTAACTTGGAATGCAGAAGTGATGCCGATTAAGAAAACTACTTTCCAAGTGAGGTGCCTGAGAGATGAAGTCATAAGTGGATCAAATGAAGGCTTCATCAAGATGGAGAAAGCAACACTGAGGTCCCAAGCAGCTGGAGGAAGTTTGATTGGAGTTTTGGAATGAAATAGACCTTTCATGAACCTGGAAGCTAATGGGTGTGTAGCCAGATGTTTACTGTTCAGAAGTATATGAAAAACACTGATAGCACCGAGATGCACCCTTACTTAAGTCATCTTTAGACCACAGCAGGAGAGATGTAATGGATAATCCAGAACTGATGACAGAAGATGTGTGTCCAGAGGTAATGCTTTTTGGTTACCCCAAAGGTCAAAATGAGTCCACTTGAAATGATAACAGCCATGCGTGGACAGTTTCCTGGAAGCATCTGTTATGGCTTCTCCTCAATATGTTGTCCTCACTGGGATTCCAGGGTTCTTGTCTCTCCTGGTTTTCTTCCTATCTCTCTCATCGTACCTTCTGCGTATGTCACGGTGGCTCCTCCTCTGCTTCCATCCCGCTGTCTATTGGTATATCCCAAGGCTCTGTCCTAGGCCCTCTCCTCTTTCCCATATATATCCACTCTTTTGGTGCACTGATCTTCTCTCATGGTTTTCAATATCACCTCTATGCTGATGGCTCCCAGATCTACCTCTCCACACCAGATCTCTCTACAGGAATTTAGGCCTGAATTTAAGCCTGCCTGTCCGACATTGCCATTTGAATGTCTCACCATCATCTCAAACTGAATATGGCTAAAACTGAACTCCTTATCTTTCCGCCTAAACTCACCTCCCCCCCTCTCGCCGTTCTCTATTTCAGTCAGCTCGCAACCTTGGGGTGATCTTTGACTCCTCTCTCTCCTCTGCTCTAATCCAACAAACCGTCAAATCCTGTCGCTTCCTCTTCTATAATATTACCAAAATCCGTCCTTTTCTCTCAGAACACACTACCAAAACCCTTGTCCGCGCTCTCATCACCTCTTGCTTAAAGTTTCAAGTTTCAAGTTTATTTGAAATTTGATGAATCGCTTATACATAAAATACTAAGCGATGTACATTAAAATCCAAATTTGAATGTGCAATAAAATACAAAATAATAATAACAAATAAAACACTAAGCGAATTACTATAAAATCCAAATTTGAACATACGTTAAGATACAAGGTAATAATAATAACAATAAATTTAAAAAAAGGGGGTTTGACCTACAGACCAACAGACTCAACTGGATGGAAGGGAAGAGGGATTCAGGTTACAATATTAATCATTTTAAAAAGAGAGAAACATGAATGGAGAAGACATTAGGAGGGGTTTTTTAAACTACTGCAATGTACTTCTCTCAGGCCCATTGCGCACCCATCTATCAGCTCTTCGATCCTTTCAAAATTCTGCTGCATGACTCATTCTGTGAGAGCCACTATTCTCACATTACCCCTCTCAAGTCACTTCATTGACTCCCCATCCATTTCCGAATACAGTTTAAATTCCTCTTGCCGTCCTCCAGCACGAAAAAGAAGACTCGCATGATAGTGGAAAAAGACTGAATTTAAAGAAAAAATAAACATGAGCAGACAACTAAGGAACTGGAAGGCAGAGGTAAGAGAGGAAGAGCAAAACTATGCAAATGAAACTTCTTACAAGCGATCTCGCGAGAAAGGATTGACTACCTGAACATTCAGGAATAAAATGGGGTTGTATAAGAAACATTTTATCTACAACCTATTATGTTAACATGTTTTTTTAAAAAAAATTGCATTCAGATTGCTAGACTCAAACGAACCCGAAATTGTGATGGGTTTTATGATTTAAAATTTTCTTTCCCCACTGCCAATTTAATCTGGAGCTTCAAGCTCATTTCATTTGTGATCTCCACCAAAAAGTACTGAAACTAAGTCTGAAGGGTTTAAAAATAAAGCAAAAAATCCATATTCTGTTCTGAAGCCTCTACTACATCGACCATTTCTTCTGCTCAGTTCCCAGACCCCAAACTGGACATTTTCTGTCAAACTGTGCCTCATTTGATTCTGAAATATCAAAGACTGAAATTAATAAATTAATGGGAGCTCCAATGAAAAATTCAGCATAAAGTAATTAGTTGATTAATTATTTAAGCATAATCACTCTATTTTAGTATGCATAAGAGTAACCCCCATTATTTCCAGTCACAATCACAGCGTCAATGATTCACAAACTGTTGATAAATCAATTCTCAGAACAAGAAAGGTTTTTTAACCTTTAATTTCAAGCACAAAGGTAATTAGATCCAATTTATTTCTCTCCTTCCTTGTATAACATGTACAGGCACATTAGTTTTGAGGGAGAGCTCTGTCAAGACAAGTTTGTTTACTAATTAATCTTTAAATTTGTTAAAATTAAGATTATAAAGGCAATTATTGGTGGCATCGTACTGAAGATGACCAGCAACAGACAATGTAATGACATAAGGCTTACACCCAGGGCTTTTTCATTTTTTTGTGATAATAAAAAAAAAAAACCCGATAAATACCTCCTGCCCTGATGGGAAGGCTGGTGTCACTGGATATGGTCAAAAACATAAAAGTCATGCTTCCTCAAACACTCAAGTAATGTCATCAGCTGCTCCAGTGGCAGCCAAATGATGATCAATGTGGAACATACCGTATTTTTTGGACAATAAGACACACCAGACCATAAGATGCACCCATCTATAGAGGGGAAAACCCCTCCCAAAAAAATTTGGTTCAGAATTTTTTTCTTCTTGGTTTTTCTTCCTTTACACATAGGTGCATCTGGTGCTAGGAAGCCCAAATCCCGCAGCCCACAGCTGCCAGAAGACGCTCGAAGCCCGCAGCCGCCAGAAGATGGCCAAAGACTGAAGCCGCCTGCAGTTGCCCAAAACCCGCAGCTGTCCCCCCCCCCCTCCCGGTATCTTTTTTAGTGGCGGTGGTCCAGCGCCGTCTCCTGGACGGCTGTCTGTGTCTTAGAAGAGCAACACAGAATGCAGGAGCGTGACCTGTGTGCTTCCTGCCTGGTCCCGCACCACTCTGTGATTAGCTGCAGAATGGGGAACTTCAGATGCCTCGCAGAGACGGGAGTCTACGTCGGTTGCGATGGCGTTGGGCTTACCGATTTCCCAGACAGCCGCTGCAAGTACATCTCAGTCAGGAGAGGAGAGCTTGGAAGCTTAAGCAGGCACAGGACAGATACCCACAGTCCTTTCATTGGTAAGACCTGCTGAAATTACTCTAGACTCAATCTGGACGGCATTAGACTCTCTCCATAAATTATGTGCTAGAACCTTTTCCCTGGTTCAGGTTCATACAAAAAGACTGCACAAAATTGGGGAAGATTTGAAAGTCCAAGGAGAAAAAGTTTTACACCTAGACCAAAAGGTTCAAGGGTTACAATCCTCTTTAATGCAAGATAGACTATTGTTGGCGAGGAAAGCTGAGAACTTTGATAACTATATAAAAGCATTGAATCTTAGGATCCTGAACTTTCCTAAATTATTGACAATGTCACCTAAAGAATTATTCTATAGATTTTTGAAAGAAGTATTTAAGTACCCGGAAGATGGACTTCCTCCTCTTCAAAAAATATATTTCTTACCAATCTCAAAGAAAAAAGTAGCCTCCGCCCCTACGGCTCAATCTGATCCCCCATTGAATAAAACAGAAATCCTGGAAACCTCTGGGGACGAGGTTATAAGTCGGTTGACACTTCTGATTACTTTTGTTTTCCATCAGGATAAAGAATCACTTCTTATGCTTTTTTTTAGGCTGAAAGAGGTAATTTTTTTAGGACAGTAATATATCAATCTTTCCAGACTTCTCAAAAATAACACAAACCAGGAGGAAACGGTTTCTAGAAATGAGACAGTATGATTGCTTTGGGAGCCAAATTTCAATTAAGATATCCATGTAAATGTATGATCTATTTGGATCAAACATCTTATATCTTCTACGAACCCTCCCAATTGAGATATTTACTCGAAGGAAAAGGAGTGGTAATGTCTGTCCCTTCTGTTGAACACCGTAAGTGATTGATTCTAGTTTAAGGTCCATGAATTAATGGAAGAAGTAACACTACAATATCCTATGTATATATTTTTCTTTCTTCTTTGTTTTTTCAAAGTAAGTCAATCTCTCCGATATGTGAATTGTTTCTCCCTAATGAGGACTGTTAAGAGCCAGTGTATTGTTGATATTTGTAATTGTACTATTTCCTAAAAATTGTGGCAAAGTCTCTGATTATATATATATATATATATATATATAAATTTCTTTGAGATGTATATATACAAATGATACAAATTTAAAAAAAAAATTGCAAGTGACTACAGGGAGGTAGCAGATATATATTTGTCCAGGTGGGATACTGGTTTATAGGGTCTTACTTTGTGATTATGCAATCCCCAAATAAAGAACATTTATTGTCTGCACCACTATTCGAAAAACAGACACAGACATCAATGACTTTAACCTATTCAACAGTCGCATATGAAAGAATGTAGATTTCACTACAGCTAATATCTGATCTTTCATACTTAGAGTACAATCTAACCAGACTCTTAGAATTTTCAACTTTCGGTGCACGAGTACCTGGTTATTCACCAAAACCTCCCTGGGTCATTGCGGATCTTCCCTCCTCCCTATTAACATCACATCAGACTTAGCTAGGTTTGCGACCAATTTATAGGCGACCATCCATTCATTCACAGATCCTACCGAGTAACCAGCAACGGAAATTACTCCAACTCATGGAAAAACCCATCAGGGGTGCCTCAAGGCTCCCCTCTATCACCCACATTATTCAATATCTACCTCGCATCCTTAGGTCACCTACTAAAAAAATTAAACCTAAAGCACTACATATACGCAGACGATATAACCTTCCTAATCCCCATAACTGACATCACAAATGAAACTATAGATAAATTCTCACATACAATGATAGAAATCGAAAAATGGACCACTAGCTTCAAACTAAAACTGAACACAGAGAAAACAAAAATCTTTTTGGCAAGCCCCAACGACAAAATAACGAAAACATCGTTAAAAAATAAATGACCATGAATACCCAATCTCCAAAACCATAAAAATACTGGGTATCACTCTAGATACTCACCTAACCATGGCTGACCACACAAACCTACTGGTGAAGAAATGCTTTTACACGATGTGGAAGCTAAGAACTATCAAAAAATACTTTGACACAACATCCTTTAGACCAGTGTTCTTCAACCTTTTTACACCCGTGGACCGGCAGAAAAAAAAAAATTAATTTGTGGACCGGCAAACTACTAGGACTAAAATTTAAAAACCCCATTTCCGCTCCATCTCCGCGAGCTCGGTCCCCACAAATCATCTGATCCCATCCACACAAGCCTCAGTTATGATTTTATATTGAATGTATTTTATTAAAGTATAAAAAGAAACAATATTCTGTACAATTGTCATTTTATAAATACAAATAATTCAGAGCAGGATCAACAAAACCCCTGTCTCCCCTCCTCTTCACATATATCCCCTCTACTATCAAGAAAACTGAACAAGCCAAATTATTACAGAATGCTACACAGAAATATCATGCTAACAGAATACTGCAGTCACACATGACAGGAATAGTTTTAGGGGAGTGCAACTAGGGCAATTGCCCCCTGGTCAGAGAGCGCCCTAAGCCAGCTGGAAGCTAAAGAAGCACTGCCTGGGTTTTGCACTCCCCAGTTATGTCTAACATCAGCTCTAGCAGGATATATATTTCAAATCTGATATATTCTAATCACAAAATAGAAATAAAATTATTTTTTTCTACCTTTTGTCGTCTCTGGTTTCTGCTTTCAATCTTCTTTTCACTCTCTTCCTTCCAGCGTCTGCCCTCTCTGTCTCTTCAATCCAGCATCTGCCCCTTTCATCCACTGTCTGTCCTCTCCCCCTTCCATATGGTATCTGTCTTCTTTCTATGCCCCTCTCCCCTTTCCAACCAGCTTGTGCCCCCTCTCTCCTTTTTACATGATTCATTCCAGCTTCACTGCTCTTCATTTTTATCTCTCCTACACCAGATCTATCATCGTTGTCCCTCTCTGCTTATTTTTCTGCTGACCCCTTCCTATCATCAATCTCTCTACTTTCTCATGCCTGTGTCTCCCCTTCCCCTCCTCTAATCTCTCTGCCAGCTGTTTCCTTCCTTTTTTCATTCTTCCATTCCTCCTCCTCCTGTCCAGCAGTAACTCTCTTCCCTTTCTCCCCTCCCATCAGCATCTCTCCTTCTCCCTCTCCAGTAGCAGCTGTCCCTTTTTTTCCCTTGCCCAGTAGCTCCCCAGATTCCTTTCCCTCCTCCCCTCCCAGAAGCATCTCTCCTTCTCCCTCTGCAGTAGCAGCTGTCCCTTTTTTCCTTGCCCAGCAGCTTTCCAGATTCCTTTCTCTCCTCCCCTCCCAGAAGCATCTCTCCTTCTCCTTCTGCAGTAGCAGCTGTCCCTTTTTTTCCTTGCCCAGCAGCTTCCCAGATCCCTTTCCCTCCTCCCTTCCCAGAAGCATCTCTCCTTCTTCTTCTCCCTCTCCAGTAGCAGCTGTCCCTTTTTTTCCTTGCCCAGCAGCTTCCCAGATTCCTTTCCCTCCTCCCCTCCCAGCAGCATCTCTCCTTCTCCCTCTCCAGTAGCAGCTGTCCCTTTTTCCCCCCTGCCCAGCAGCTTCCCAGACTCTGATAGTGGTTTTCTCCCCTCCCAGCAGCTCTTCTTACTTCCCAGCGCAGCGATTCACGAAGGCAGCCTCGGGTCCTTTGTTGTGTCGCGCCGCCTCTGAGGAAAGAGGAAGTTGCATCATCAGAGGCAACCGCGACTCAGCAAAAGCCCCAAGGCTGCCTTCGTGAATCGCTGCGCTGGGAAGTAAAGGAGAGCTGCAGAGAGGGGAGAAAGCCACTGTCGGAGGCTCCCCAAGATCTCTCCGTCCCAGCGCAGACTTCGGATGTTGATCTTGCCGGCCCTGCGCGGACCGGCAGGAAGATGAAGTCAGTCAGTCTTGGCGGCCCTGTGCGGACCGGCAAAAATTTCCTGCGGACCAGCGGTTGAAGAACTGTGCTTTAGACTACTGGTGCAATCGCTGATCCTATCTACCCTAGATTACTGCATCATCGCCTACCTGGGTATCCCCAAAAAAACAGTACAAAAATTAAGATTAGTGCAAAACACTGCAGTTCGCTTGATCTTCAGACTGATGAAAAAAGACCACATCAGCCCCTATTACAAAAAATTACACTGGCTACCAATGGAGGCGCGAATACTGTTCAAATTTGCATGCATCTGTTACAAACAAGTCTGGGGCCTAGCACCTTCCTACCTGCAAACACACTTCACTCTGCACAACCCCACACGTACAACCAGAAACAAAAACATCTTTGCATACCCAAAAATCACAGGCTGCAAATACAAATCCTTCCTAGACAGAACCTTCATGTTCCAAGCAAACAGACAGCAATCCTGGCTGGGAAACCACATAAATAAAGCCAGACAGACCTTCAACACATTCCAAAAATCAATTAAAACCGCTCTATTTGACAAATTCCTTGCCTAATCAGATGACCTCTCTTAGGTATTCTTTCCCCTTATAACCCCAATGTATTATGTAACTTCTTTCTCTCATGTACTCCTTCCCTATGCTTCCCTAATCATCATGTAACTCCCTTCTTCTTGCATTGTGTAATTCGCTGATTGTCCAGCCTTCTTTCTATGTGAACCGCCTAGAAGTCAGTTTGACTATGGCGGTATAGAAAAATAAAGTTATTATTATTATTTATATTACATAGAGATAACCTCTCATACAACTCACTTCCCCAGTTGTTCCTTGGGAAAAATAATTGTATGAAATCAGCATAGAGACGATAAGTGCCATTTTTTGGAAAACAGGTGTAGCCTAATGACATGTAAAGATTGAAAAGCAATGCCAAAAGTGCAGACCCTTGAGGCACACCTTTACTCGTGGGCTTAGTATCACACAATTGACCTTTGTACCTTTATAGAATGATCCTGAAAATATGATACAAACCATTGAAGTACATTTCCCCCAATGCCCATTTCTTCCAGGGTCTGCAACAAAATGTTAGCATTCACTGTGTCAAACGCTGATGACACATCCAACGAGATAAAACATATGGTCTTATTCTCATCCATGCACCTTTTTAATTCATCAACTATTGTCACTAGCAAAGATATAAAAAGACGGTCTTCCATTTGCAACAAAATGTCATTCACTGAACAAGCACAAGCACCAGAGGGCATCCGCTGAAAATCAGGGGAGGGAAGTTTCATGGCGACTCCAGGAAGTACTTCTTCACTGAAAGAGTAGTGGATCATTGGAACAGACTCCCACTCCAAGTGATAAAGGCCAGCAGCGTGACGGATTTTAAGAGAAAATGGGATACTCACGTGGGATCTTTAAGGGAGTAAATTCAGGGGAGTGGATACTTGGAATGGGCAGACTTGGTGGGCTATAGCCCTTTTCTGCCGCTTTTTCTATGTTTCTATGATGGCAGATAAAGGCCAAATGGCCACAGCATCCACTATCTCCTCCTCTCCCTATTGGCTAAGGCTCTTAACATTTGCATCTCCTCTTCCTATTGGCTAAAGCTCTTTACATCTGCATTGTGAGGTCATAGGGCTTTATGGTTATAGAAACAGACTCCCACTCCAGGTGATAAAGGCCAGCAGCGTGACGGATTTTAAGAGAAAATGGGATACTCACGTGGGATCTTTAAGTGAGTAAATTCAGGGGAGGGGATACTTGGAATGGGCAGACTTGGTGGGCTATAGCCCTTTTCTGCCGCTTTTTTCTATGTTTCTATCGGGAAAAATGTGTGTCCTTTTGCACATAGTATGCACTCTTGACAGTGTTCATTCCAGAATTTAGAAAAAGAAGTAAAACAGGACACTAAAAATTTGGGGCTACCCATCCTTATTTTATATACAAATGTATTTAACTTTATTATACAATTTTGTTGTTTCCTTAAGCTTTACCGATACTTTATATTAATGTTTTACTGCTTTCAGATTTAAATTGTTTTGAAGGGAGAAGATATACAAATAGAAACAGAAAAGAGAAATTGCAGTTATATTAATTATAGCTATCTAACAAGCTCTGAACTAAAGACTGTTAAACTTCAAAAAGGCCACTTTACTGATATACAATAACTTTCAGATACAAACCACACAGTTAAAACAACTTTTGTACACTTGTGACATGGTTCCCTTTACACTTGATTTTCAAATACAGCAATGTGGTAACCCATATAATTTTTTTTTTTATTCAATTTCTATACCGCTCTCCCAGGGGAGCTCAGAACGGTTTACATTAATTTATTCAGGTACTTGAGCATTTTTCCCTGTCTGTCCCGGCGGGTGACATGATTGAGACATTTAAGTACGTCACAGGTCGTGTCGAGGTGGAAAACGACATATTCTTTCCTAAGGGACCTTCAGTCACAAGGGGGCACCCGCTCAAACTCAGAGGAGGGAGATTTGGTGGTGACACCAGGAAGTATTTCTTTACAGAAAGGGTGGTGGGTCACTGGAACAAACTACCGGTGCAAGTGATCGAGGCCACTAGCGTGCTCGACTTTAAGAATAAATGGGACATCCAGTGGGATCTCTACGTGGATCGAGCAGCACTCTGACTTAATGGGGTGGGACAGTAGAGTGGGTAGACTTGATGGGCTTTAGTCCTTTTCTGCCGTCATCTTTCTATGTTTCTATCTAATCTACCTGGGGCAAAAGGGGGATTAAGTATGATGAAATAAAAAAGTCAACAAGAAAACTTTTCACTCACCTACAGTTCATTTGTGAATAGATTTCAAGAGTTATATGTCTTCCATTAGGTCAGTGTAAAATGGTGTTTGTACAAACCTTATGAAGAAAGCAGAGCTTCTGAAGGTTAGTCACAAATGTATTAAGTTAGACCAATACAAAGATATCACTTACAACTTGTTTGTTGACCTTTACTTCTTGGTATTTTAAAGAAAGCGTCTTAAGAGTGCATAAAGAAAACAGCAGGGCTGAAAGCAATCCAGTGAGTGCAGTAAATAATAGAAAGGAGAACATTTCAAATCAAATTACAGCACACCAAGGGCAACCAACCTTAGATTAAAACATGCAACTTCATTTCAACCATATCAAAGACTGCAGAAGTCTCTGGGTCAGTCAGAGCTGAACACAGAGCAACAAAAACACCAGGTATAGGTTTCACCAAAATTGAAAACATCCATATGTGAAATATTGTTGTTTCAATTTATACTAAAAAATAATAATTTATTTATTTAAAGGTGCTCGATATGCCAGGGCATAGCAGAGTGGTTGACAAACTAAAAACAGAAAGAGAAAAATCAAGAGGAAGGAGAAGAGAGGAGAGGGAGGGAATTATGCCACCTAGGTCTTAGCAAAGGCTAACTGGAACAGCCAGACTAGATTGCTTTCTTGGATTTTTTTGATTTTTTTTAAATCTTTATTCATTTTTGAGACTTTCAATAAGTGCAAAAACAATACAATCACTTTACACTTTAACATCACTCAGGGCTCCTTTTACGAAGGTGTGCTAAGTGTTTTAGCGCGCGCTAGCCAAAAACTACCGCCTGCTCAAAAGGAGGCGATAGCGGCTAGCGCGCGCTAGTGTGCCTTTGTAAAAGGAACCCTTAACATTTCCATCAAGGTCTAATTCAGATCAAATATCCCCACCCCCCCTCCCTACCCTGGACGTGCGTGTACAAATGGGAAAATACTATTCATTCTGCACAAGAAGTCGTTAATGGCTCCCAAACATCCTTGAATTTCTTGTATAGCTAGTAACCGTTCCATTTTAAAGATATGGCATAGTGAATGCCACCAAAAATTATAATTCAGCCGATCCCAATTTTTCAAATTTTTCATAATTTGCTGTATGGCAACCCCTATCATAATGAGCAAAAGTTTATTATTATTAGAAGATATTTGGCTCTTAGCCCTCATTGATGTACCGAATAACATCGTGTCATAGGATAACGCCACCGGATTTTCCAGTAAGTTTTCTTGGATTTATGGTAGGATGACTAAGGCAAATATGATTGGGAGATAAATTTGAAAGTAAGGGCCCAGGTAAGAGGCAGAATCTTGGAAAAGTTTAGCCGGACCCATTTTAAGCCCTAGCATAGAAGAGTTGATCATTCCATATGTTGACTTTTTTGGTGATAAAAGTGTTACCAAATTAGGTCTCGTGATACATATTTTTGTGCTTTAGATTTTCATTTCACCTTCCCCCGAGGAAGCCATGTTGAAACACAAATTTGTGTTGGGGACATAGAAACATTGACTATTGAACCCAATTATTCCAAAATGCACAAATACTAAGAGGAACATCTGTATTGCTGCTGTACTTAGCGACGCTAAGGGGGAAATTCATCAATGTGTGCTACTGTTAAGATGAGCTATTTTAGCACAAGGTCTCATTGCATGACTTCTGGTAAAAAATAATCTGACTTAACAGTAGCACACATTGATGAATTCTTCTCTCTGTCTTCTAAAAGTCAGAGCTTATTTCTTAATCTGCTGCGGCTTTGAGCTGTTCTGAGCGGTGAGGGGGGGCCTCTCCCCGGCTATGGTTCTCCTCTTCCTTTTTGTTTTGTTTTTTTTATGTTATTTATTTATTTTCCTCTGTATTTTTTTTTTGGGGTGGGGTGGGGTTGGGGGGGGGGGGCCTTGTATTCCTCTCAGGACTCATCAGAATACAGGGCTCTGTTTGCATGGTATTTTGGACTATGGTGTCTGGGCCTCCCCAGTGGCACAGGGTTGGGATGCTGCTGGTTCCTGGGCTTGCATATTCCTGTTTCTTCTTTATGGTGCTTGGATGGTTTTGGTTGGGGGATGGGTTGGAGAGGGGTTGGGTCTGGGGGGTGGGTGGGCGTTGGGGGACTTGTTTCTTTCCGCATGATTGTATCTTTTTGCTGTGTTATTTTCACTTCAATAAAAATTGCTTTACACTAAATGTTATTTTTGTTTGACCAATCAAACTAGAAAACCCAGCTTAAAGAACACCCTAAATACTACCGTGTTTCCCCGAAAATAAGACCTACCCTGAAAATAAGCCCTAGCAGGATTTTTAGGGTATGTCTTAATATAAGCTCTACCCCTAAAATAAGCCCTAGTCCCGGGATTCGCCTGCAGTTTCCATTCCTTTCCCTCCCTCCCCTTGTGTAGCAGAACCTTTGAGCGAGCACCCCCCCCCCATGCACTGCCCCCGCCGCATAGCCGAATCCCCATCCTTCCTTCCCTCCCATCGAAACACCACCGCAAGCCTTACTTACCTCCCTAAGCAGCGTTGGGCCGGCAGCACACTAAACAGGCTGCTTCGGCCTTGTCCGCTCGTGAATTCAGTCTGCCGTGTTACATCATCAGTAACGCGGCAGACTGAATTCACGAGCAGACAAGGCCGAAGCAGTCTCTTTAGCGTGCTGTCGGCCCGACGCTGCTTAGGGAGGTAAGTAAGGCTCGCGGCGGGTTTCCAATGAGGGTGGGAAGGATGAGGATTCAGCTGTGCAGCGGGTGCGGGTGCTGAGAGGGGGGCGGTGCTCACTCAAGGGTTCTGCTGCACAAGGTATGGGAGGGAGGGAAGGGAAGCTGGGCAAGGGTCCTACTGCACGAGGGATGGGAGAGAGGGTAGAATAGAAGCTGCACATGTGGGGGAGAGAAAGGAAAGAGGAAGAATTGGGGTGAAGGAGAGGAAGGGAGAGATGATCATGTACATACACCGAAAATAAGACCTAGTGCCTTTTTTGGACCTAAAATTAATATAAGACACAGTCTTATTTTCAGGGAACCATGATAGGTAGAAAAATAGTTCTAAAGGGGACAATGTTTAGGAGAGAGTATAGTGCCAAATAATTTTTTAATTCTTTAATTTAAAAAAACATTTTGTTTTTTTATGGGAGACCTCAGTATGGATTGATTTAAGTAAACGCATTAGAAACATAGAAGATGACGGCAGATAAGGGTCATAGCCCATCAAGTCTGCCCACTCTACTGACCCACCCCCAAGTCTACTATCCTAGGGATCCCACTCCTGGTGACAAGTTCCCTTGGCTTAACCCTCTAAGGGATCCTACGTGGGCATCCCATTTGCTCTTAAATTCTTGCATGCTGTTTGCCTCGATCAGCTGCACCAGGAGCTCATTCCAAGGATCAACCACTCTCTCGGTGAAGAAATATTTCCTGGTGTCGCCATGAAATTTCCCGCCCCTGAGTTTGAGCGGATGCCCTCTTGTGGCTGAGGGTCCTTTGAGAAAGAGAACTTGAGCTCTCTCCAAGTTTTCCACAAACATCTGAAAACCTGGCTTTTCTCAAAAAATGTAAGTCTCCCTCCAACTTAGGAATCAAGGAAACTCTTATATCTTGGCATCCCAAGTCCTCTAAATTTTCTTCACACTTCTACCTCTAACCTTCTGTTGTAGTTCCTTCCTATTTCTCCTACTGTAAACCGCGTCGAGCTCTACGAACGTGGAGATGATGCGGTATACAAACCTAAGGATTAGATTAGATTAGATTAGATTAGAATCTCTTCTTCCATCTCGATACGGCCGATAATATACTTAAACGTCTCGATCATGTCTCCTCTCTCCCTACGTTCCTCGAGTGAGTACAGCCGCAAATTTTTCAGTCTTTCCTCGTATGATAGATCCTTGAGCCCCGAGGCCATCCTGGTGGCCATCCGTTGCACCGACTCTACTCTCAGCACATCTTTTCGGTAGTGTGGCCTCCAGAATTGCACACAGTATTCCAAATGAGGTCTCACCATGGTTCTGTATAATGGCATTATGACTTCAGGCTTCCGGCTGACGAAACTCCTGTGGATGCAGCCTAGATGCCTTAGATGAAGCCTTCTCCACATGATCAGCAGTTTTCATGTTTGCGCTGATGATCACTCCCAAGTCTCGTTCTGTTGAAGTTCTAGCTAAGGTCTCACCATTCAAGGTATAAGTTCTGCACGGATTTCTGCTGCCGAGGTGCATGATCTCGCATTTCTTAGCGTTGAAGCCCAGCTGCCAGGTCGAGGACCAAAGCTCCAACAAATGTAGGTCCTGTGTCATACTATCAGGTGAATTGCCGTCTCTCACTATATTGCATAGTTTGGCGTCGTCAGCGAATAACGTTATCTTACCTTGAAGCCCCTGAGTTAGGTCCCCTATGAATATGTTGAAAAGGAGCGGGCCCAAGACTGAGCCCTGCGGTACACCACTGGTCACCTCCGATGTTTTAGAGAGGGTACCATTAACTACCACCCTCTGAAGTCTGCCACTCAGCCAGTCATTGACCCATGTAGTTAGTGTTTCTCCCAGCCCCATTAGCGTTCAATATTTCAACCCATGCCTGAGCCAACGCTCAATGCAACACACTATCATAGTGTCTTCCCATGTGTGTATAATCATGCATAAGTGTAAACCACATTAAACTTAAATATAAATAAAGCACATGCAATCTCATAAACATCAAAAAATCACAAAAATAGCTGCACAGCCCTTACTGAATTTCAGTTTCGGATTGAATAAATCCTTCATCAGGAACCTCCACTTACTGCAAATATAATTTCATAAGGACAGCAGGAACAAAAAAGTTAATCAGAGCGCAAGCCACTGAGCTGAGCAACAACTGAGGACAGGAACTGAGTGAAAGCCGATTAAGGAAGGAGCACACTGACGTCAGAGGAGTTTTAAATGACAGTGTTCCATTCAATGTTTTCATTCAATCTGTTTGGAAATATGGAATTCATCTCACAAATCCTATATTGTTCTCGATATTGGATGTAATGCAGTTTGTTACCTATAAAGTTCTCTGGAATAGATTCCAACACGAACCACCAAAGTTGTTCAAAAGTATAGTTCTGAATTATTACCAAGGTGTACTTATTTTGTGCTGTTCTCTTTCAGTCAGTTTTCTTTTTAATTTGATATGTGGCACTTTAAGCAACTGAGCACATTATTAGAAAATATTTTGTTACAACAATTATATCAAAATTCTTTTGTATTATTGTTATGATTTACTATACCATACATTTTATTGTACCCTGCAAAATGGCAACAAGGATTTAATGTGGTTTACAATACAAATACCCACAGAAAGGGTTTTACAAATTTAACAATTATTCAATTATTTTTCAATTAATTAGAAAAAAGATATGTCTTCAAGATTTTCCTGAACTGATAATATGAATAAAGTTGACATAAACTTAATCGTAAACTATTCCAAACTTTGGGTCCTTGATATTCAAAAAGGGGGTGTGTCTTATGGACCGAATACACTGCGCGCATCCCCCCCCAAAAAAACCCCTTTTTTAGTGACGGTGGTCCAGCGCGGTCTCCTGGATGACTGCCTGTGTCTTATAAGAGTGACGCAGAACACAAGAGCCACGACCTTTGCACTTCCTGCCTGGTCGCACCGCTCTGTGATTGGCTGGAGTACTGCATTCAATTCTAGTCTCCTTATCTCAAGAAAGTTATAGTGGCACTAGACAAGGTTCAAAGAGCGACCAAGATGATAAAGGGGATGGAACTCCTCTCGTATGAGGAAAGACTAAAAAGGTTATGGCTCTTCAGCTTGGAAAAGAGACGGCTGAGTGAGATATAATTGAAGTCTACAAAATGCTGAGTGGAGTAGAACGGGTACAAGTGGATCGATTTTTCACGCCGTCAAAAATTACAAAGACTAGGGGACACTTGATGAACTTAAAGGGAAATACTTTTAAAACCAATAGGAGAAAATATTTTTTCACTCAGAGAATTAGTTAAGCTCTAGAATGCCTTGCCAGAGGTTGTGGTAAGAGTGAATGGCAAGCTGGTTTTAAGAAAGGTTAGGATAATTTCCTGGAGGAAAAGTCCATAGTCTGCTTATTGAGAAAGACATGGGGGAAGCTACTGCTTGCCCTGGATTGGTAGCATGGAATATTGCTACCTCGGGTTTTGGCCAGGTACTAGAGACCTGGATTGGCCACCGTGAGAATGGGTTACTGGACTTGATGGACCATTGGTCTGGCCCAGTAAGGCTATTCTTATGTTCTTAATTGCCTCAATCTAAAGAAAAGTTCCTTGACCACAGAATCAATCTAATTGACAAAAATAAGATCAGAACCTATAAGACCACCTAACACTTTTGTTGGTCTCTCAATCTTAAGTTTCTCTCCTGTACAAGGAAGTGCGTTATAGTTATCAAAGCAGAGCAACCTAGTGTTCAGTTTATTAAGCTTTAAAAAAGTCCTCTGTGTCCACATACTCAAATGTATTTAATTATTAATTAAAACACTTTAGCTCGCCTAAAACTAAGCAGGTTTCAAAAAACATACAAAGACATAACAAACAAGTTCTTCTATAATACTCCTGATATATTGTAGGGTATAATCAAAATAATATTTTACCAAACAAAGCATAAAAATGTCATTTGCATAAGAGAATATAGAAACCTGAGGAAAAGAAAATGTTATACCTAAAGCTCTTAAATATACATTAAACAAAGAAGGGGGATAGTGGGGAGCCCTGTGGCTCTCCACACCTGAACCCTTTCTTACTTCATAATAATATTCTGTAGACCCAATTCACTTAAGGAGAAGCAGAGAATGATCCACTGCAACAAACACAGAAATATCAAACCATAATAAAATAGACTGTTTCCTCTTACTTACTTAGGATTTCACTCAATTCTAATAATAATGATTCTATACTATGCATAGCTTTAAATCCATGTTAGGAGTCATGGAAACCATCAAATAGTGACAAATATTCTAATAATTTGGCAGGCCAAGGTATTCCCGCTACTACTAATAATAATAACAACAACAATTTATATACCGCAGGACTGTGAAGTTCTATGCGGTTTACAATGATTAGAAATGTTACAGATTGAATGGCATAAACAAAGTACAGACTTAGTGATTGATAGTTCAAGAGATCGCTTGTTGAGGACTAAGATTGTATAGGTTGGTTTCCTAAGTATTTCAAGAACAGATGTGTTTTTAGGCGTTTCCTGAATTCCCTATAGGATTTGGGTATCAGAGTGTGCTTCCTGAGATTTCAGGTATGCCGCGCCACCCTGGCAAGGAGGAGAGTCGTCCATGCCGGCGGACTGCCCACAGGACTTGCCTACATCCTGTAGGAAGTCAGCCAGCGCAGAAGACTCTCCTCCTGGCCGGGGTCTCTCAGATCCCTCCATCGAAGCAGGTCGCGACCAGATGGGCCTCTGCGCATGCGCGTCTGCACAATTCCAGGTGCCTTCCAGACGGGGCACTGGATTTAGTATGCCGCCGGCAGGAAAGTTTGCGCGACACTGCTATACAGGTATACCATTTCCCAAGACTATGGTGTCCTTTTACTATGGCGTGCTAGTGTTGTCTTAGTGCGTGCTAAGTGCTAACGCGTCCATTATATCCTACGGACGCGTTAGCATTTAGCGTGATTTAGTGAAAGGACCCCTATATTAACAAAATCAGTCAGTCATAACAAAAAGTTAGAAGGAACATTTTTCAACATACTAGATGGACAGATATCTAAGCAACAAAACATTTTAGACTCTTCAACAAACCAGAGCCTATCGCTGAAGTGATGTCAGCTGGTATACCTTTATTGACATTCTCATTTGAAACATCTACTTCAATACAGTCTTCCATTCTCTCAATAACAATCTACTCTTCAAAATAATAAGCCAAACTTTCTGCATCAGGTTGTTGTAGAGTTGAATCAGCTAAAACATCTTTAGTAAGTATCAATGCATTAAAAACGTTATTGCCCATTTTAGTAGTATCTAAGGGCCCCCTTTTACTGGTGTTTTTAGTGCGCGCAAAAAATTACTGCGCGCTACACTTCTAGAATAACGCCAGCTCAATGCTGGCGTTAAGGTCTAGCGTGCGCTATTCCGGGCGTTACGGCCCTAACGCGGCCACCCTAGGAAACCAAACTCCAACAGCCTCCCAACTAGCGGACCATTTCAAACACAAAATCATCACAATCAGATCCACATTTAACAACTCTCGAAACATCTTAGAAGAGATACTAACAAAACCCACAAAAGACGAAGCCACCTCAGCAGATAGGATCTGGACCGACTTCCCAACGACACAATGGTCAGACCTAGACTGGCTGTATAAAATATACAGCAAATCTTCATGTGATTTGAACAATTGTCCTCCTTATCTACTAGCTACAGCGTCCACTAAATTCACAGCTGGTCTCACGCTATGGCTGCAAACCACCCTAAGGGAAGGTCAGTTCCCCCCGGAACTTGGCGAAATCATAATTACTCCCATACTAAAAGACCCCAAAGGCCCAATAGACAGCCCAACAAATTATAGACCAATCGCTTCTATATCTCTATACGTCAAACTCATAGAGGGTCTAGTAGCACAATATCTCGCCAATTACCTAGAAGACCACCACATCCTACACCCTACTCAATCCGGATTCAGAACCAATCACAGTACTGAAACACTTCTGGTTTCCCTACTAGACATAGCCCGTCAGCACCTCAGCAAAGGAAATAAGTTACTAATCATCCAACTCGATCTTTCAGCAGCATTCGACTTAGTTGACCATTCCATACTACTCCAGATACTAGATGCCATAGGAATATCAGGTAATGTTCTCAACTGGTTCCAAGGATTCCTCAAAACAACATCATACAGAGTCAAGTCAAATGATCTTCTATCCGACTCATGGTCAAACCCCTGCGGAGTTCCACAAGGATCCCCTCTATCGCCCATACTTTTCAACCTCTTCATAGCATCCCTAGGCACGGCCCTAGATGCCCTAAACATTACATCCTTCAGCTATGCGGATGATATAACCATCCTCCTCCCCTTCGACATCCAAGACCCCACCTCCAACGGATGCCTGAAAACAACATTGGAAACTGTAGAAAAATGGATGACGAACCACAAGTTAAAACTGAATGCGGAGAAAACCAAATTCCTACTACTAGAGAAGGAACAAAAACCATCCCTAACAGAACTAGATGTAAACACAATCAAATATCCAATACAGAATACTCTCAAAATTCTGGGAACACACCTAGACAGAGGCTGCACAATGCAAACACAAATACACAAAACCATAAAAAAAGCATTCTTCACCATGCGAAACCTAAGAAAAATAAGAAAATTCTTTTCCAAAGAACACTTCAAGATCATTGTACAATCCCTCATACTCAGCTCCTTAGATTACTGCAACAGCCTCTACCTACCTTGCCCAAATACTATGATAAAACAACTACAGACCGTTCAGAACACAGCTATCAGACTCATCTACTCGCTCAGCAAATTCGACCACGTCACATCCGCCTATGTAGACTCTCACTGGCTTCCGATAAAAGCAAGAACTCAATTCAAACTCTACTGCTTACTTTTCAAAGTAACCCATGGTATGGCCCCCAATTACCTGAACAACAGTCTTTGCCGCTACTGACTACCCAGATCAAGAAGAACTCAGAATCTTTTCACCTTCCCCCCTCATAATGGTACCCGACGTAAGAAACTTTACGACAGCCTTCTAGCAACTCAGGCAGCGAAAATTGACCCCACCATCACCAAACTGATGATCAAAACAACAGACATCAAAGTGTTTCGGAAAGAAATCAAAACATTTCTTTTCAAAAAACACGTCCTTACTTAATATTCCCCTCCCCAATCGCACATTCACTCTCCCCAGCAAATAACACACTAGTCATCCCCTTGAACCTCATTTACGAAAAATATCCAAACTCCTAAATAAGCATCTTCCTTAGGTATCCATTTAACCTTCTCCTAAATAAGCATCTCCCTTAGGTATCCACTTAACTGATTCCTTCAAAGTTAGGTATCTTTCTTCAGTTGCCTATATTGTTTTCCCCACTGAACCTTGTAACTACTTGAACCCTGTCAAGTTATTCTATCGATAAATCCAGATATCTTATACTTGTATTTCTATACCACAACATGTAATTTACTTAAATCATTGTAATGTAATTCTCTCGGTAATGTCCTGTGATCTCTTTTAACTGTAATCCGCTTAGAACCGCAAGGCACAGGCGGAATAGAAATCACAAATGTAATGTAATGTAAGTAAAAAGAGCCCTAAATTTTTCCCCCATTTTTCTTTAAGTTGTGTTTAGTGGTTCATAGACAACGGCGCGAAAGACAAAAGTGCGCGCCGACAATTGAGCGCGCCACTCTAAATTACAGTTTTTAGGGGCTCCGACGGGGGGTTTTGTTAGGGAACCCCCCCAGTTTACTTAATAGACATCGCGCCGGCGTTATGGGGGTTTGGGGGGTTGTAACCCTCCACATTTTACTGTAAACTGAACTTTTTCCCTAAAAACAGGGAAAAAGTGAAGTTTTCAGTAAAATGTGGGGGGTTACAACCCCCCACACCCCCCACAACATCCCCACAACGCGGCGCGATGTCTATTAAGTAAAGTGGGGGGGTTCCCCCCCACGCCCCCCCGTCAGAGCACTAAAAACAGTAATTTAGAGTGGCGCGGCGGCGCGCACTGCGCTCAATTGTCTGGGCGCGCCTTTGTCCCGGCGTGCTTTTGACCTGACACCGTGTTTAGTAAGTTTCTATGCTACAGAAGCTGAACTTCTCCTGTAGAATGCATTGGGACTATTTTTTTTTTTTTTGGGGGGGGGGAAGAGAAAAGATATATTTTTCTAGAACCCCTAGTCTGATTTGGCCTGTTTTTTAACTCTGTATCCTTTTGCTGTTTTGTCCTATGTGGCATGTTCCATCTTAATCCAATAATTTTTAAAAGAGTTATTTTGTTCCCAACAAATGCACAAACATTTCTTGACCTCTTTAATAAATCTTTTCCTGTCTCCTTTGATTTCTTCACCTCTATTTGACAGTCTTTTTTGGGGGGGTCTATCTAATCTCATATATTTTCTCTTCTTCTCACTATGGCATTTGACAAAGCAAATCTCTCTGAACAATACCCCCTAGCTCTTTAATGCAAAATACTTTGTGGCATGTATCGCGCTGGGAGCAGAAGAGAAAATGAAGCATGAAATAAGAAATATACTAGCAGAGCCATCTCCACTGAAACTGATAGACAAAGCTTTATTTGTATACAGCTGAAAGTGGAAATATTGTTACTGACATTTTATAAGCTTTCCTCTATTATAAAATACTTTCCAGCATTACAACAACTGCATTGGTTGCCTAAGGTATAGGATTCAACATAAGATTTTGCCAATAATCCATCAAACGTTATATGCTCCCACACCGTGGCATTTTAAGCAGTCTCTGAAAATGTTCTGTCCAGGCAGATCTATAAGATCAGAGCATATGATGTTGATATCTCAGGAATGGATGGTGAAAGTGTGTTATTTACTTACTAGTTTTTTAGCCAGTTACATTAATGGGTGCTAGAATAGATGTGTAGACTTAGGCATTTTTTTCTTTCTTTCTGTCTCTCTCCCTGCCCCTTTTCTTTCTTTCTGTCTGTCTTTCTTAATATCTCTTTCCCTGGCCCCCTGTCTGTCTTTCTTTCTGTCGCTCTCCCTTCCCCCTGTCTGTCTTTCTTTCTTTCTGTCTCTCTCCCTGCCCCCTGTCTATCTGTCTTTCTTTCTGTCTCTCTCCATGTCCACTGTCTGTCTGTCTGTCTTCTTTTAGGAATCCCTCGCAAAAGGGGGAAAGTGGCAAAAGAAAGGGAAGAGCGAGCCGAAACGAAACCAAAAAATCTGAAGAAGCAAGGATCGACGGTCCCTCCAACAATCTTTTTTATCTTTTTTTAAGAAGACTCCCCCCTTTCCCATCGTCCAAAGTGGTGCAAGAGTGCCAGGGTATCCTGGCCCGAGCCCTGCTTACCTTCCTTGGCGTTTCATTTTGGTTTCGGCTCCGGGTACGTTTTACATCGCGGCTGTGTTAACCCCCCCACCCCCCGGTCTCTCTCTCTCCACGTCCTTCCACTCAGATTCAGGGCTCTGTCGGCTGTGCCTCTGCCCGGGGTCGGGGGGGAAAGAAGGAGGCGTTTCTTACCTCATCTACGGCTGAACTGGGGGAGAGTGTTGGAGTACGGCGGGAGGGGGGGGCTTGGGTTCTTCGCAGCCTGGATTGTCCCGTCCTTCTCGCAGCCTCCCCCGGTCAATCCCTGTAGCCGGGCTGTCTGTGACTCTCCTCTTGATGGCTGGGGGGGGAGGGGGACCTGAGGATCGGCGCTGCCTCCAAGCCCCCGCCAAGCCAGCCAATGGACATCACCATTGTGGCTGGCGTTGTGAAGGGGTGGCACGGTGCTGTGGTGACATAGTAAGCGCGCATGCGCACTCTTGCTGGCACATCCCGACAGATCAAATCTCAGGGAACCACACGGTGAGAGTGTGCATGCGCGCTTAGCATTTTATTATTATAGATTCAATTTTCTATACCATTCTCCCAGGGGAGTTCAGAACAGTTTACATTAATTTATTCAGGTACTCAAGCGTTTTTCCCTGTCTATCCCAGCGGGCTCACAATCTATCTAAAGTACCTGGGGCAATGGGGGGATTAAGTGACTTGCCCAGGGTCACAAGGAACAGCATGGGTTTGAACCTACAACCTCAGGGTGCTGAGGCTGTAGCTTTAACCACTGCGCCACACTCTCCCCCTATACAATTGCAGTGGCAGGAGTGAGGCTAGCCTTTTACGTTTATGTGCAAACAGATGGTCATTTAAAAGAATGCTTAAAACTCAGCTTTTTGCTACTTAACTGGTTAGAATGGAATTGTGAGTGGATTGTAAGGGGTGTGCAGTGGTATTTAATTTGTTTTTGTAATGTTTTGGTTTTATGATGTTTGTTTTTTGTAAACCGCCCAGGTTTAGGCAGTGTACACATTTTTTAAATAAAACTTTCCTTGCAAACTTTGGCCCCCTTTTACAAAGCTGCGGTTCTGAGTTATGGTGCAGCAAATGCAACGCAGCCCATAGGAGTTGAAGGGCTGCTTTGCATTTGTTGGACAGGAATTGCTACCATGGCTTTGTAAAAAGGGCCCTTTATCTTGCTTTTCATTCCATTGTACTTTTGAGGAAGGATTCATTTTCCCAAGTTCAATAAAATACATATTACATTACATTAGTGATTTCTATTCTGCCAATGCCTTGCGGTTCAAGGCGGATTACATCAAAATTAACAAGAATTACATTAAAAGTTTACAGGAACGGCATAAGCGATGTCATAATATTTCTTAAGGTAATGAATGTTGGGTAAAGAGTTACCAAAGGGAGGTCGAGGTCTTAAGGAGATAAGAATTGGGTGAATTAGAAGCATTTTAGACTACGTTGGGTAGATAGAAGAACATTAGAGAGTACTAAGGGTACAGAGAGGGTTGGGTAGGGATTGGTCGCGCTAGATGGGTTTTATGTGTTTTTTGAAGAGTATGGTTTTAATATCTTTCTTGAAGGTTTTGTAGCTTGTGGTTGAAGATAACAGAGTGGTGATTTGTCTGTCCAGTTTAGCTGCTTTGGAGGCTATTAGGTTGTCATATAGTTTTTTTCGTTTGGCATTTTTGGATGATGGATGTGTGAATATAGAGTGGGTTCATACATAAAATTTTTTAATTTGTGCTTATTTTATGGAGTTTTTAATACTGATTTTATTTTGTTATATTTCAGTTTATATATTTAAATTCATTAGCTTGATTGTTGTCCTCTCCCTTGGCACTACAAAGAAGGGGGAGATACAAACTGAAATACTGTATGATGAATTATATCAAATCATCTAACTAATCAAGACTAATCCATACATATAATCCCACATTAACATTTATTTTAAATATTTATTGCCCGCTTAAAACCTAAGTGAGTTACTTAAAAACATACATTAAATCAAACATTAAAACTAAACACATCAATACTAAAAAGAGGAAAAATTACATAGAAACAGAGTATGATGGCAGAAAAGGGCCGACGGCCCAACAAGTCTGCCCATCCAAGAACCCTCCCTCCCTCGAGAATCCATCTATTAAGCATTCCTCTGGAGCGACCCCCACCTGTCTGTCCCATCGTCCCTTGAAGTCGAGCGTGTTACTGGCCCCGACTACCAGACGTGGAAGACTATTCCATCGATCAATTACCCTTTCGGTGACGAAGTATTTCCTGGTGTCCCCATGAAATCTTCCCCCTCTGAGCTTTAGCGGATGCCCTCTTGTCACCGTGGGACTGGTAAGAAAAAAGATTTCTTTCTCCACCTCAATGCGGCCCATGATGTATTTGAATGTTTCTATCATGTTCCCCCTTTCTCTGCGCTCTTCGAGAGAATATAAGCGCAGCCTGCTCAGACGTTCTTCATATGGGAGATCTTTAAGTCTTGCCTAGTGGCCTAGTGGCCATTCGCTGAATCGACTCCATTCTCTTCACGTCCTTTAGATAATGTGGCCTCCAAAACTGAACACAGTACTCCAGGTGATTGCAAACTTACACGTCAATTCTTCTCTTATTTCCTCATCCATATATTCCTCCTCTGTCAACAAGTTAACACATGCTTACGAAACTAGACATAGCTCTTATACAACCGGATTTGTCTGTTAAGTTGTTGTGTTATGAGTAAGAGCATTTTGTTATGAGCATTTTGCATTTTTTTGGCTAGTCTTCCTGCATATGAATATATCAATTTGCTGTAAAGTGTTATGATGTTCAAGCCTTATTTTTCACAGCCTCTTCTCTGAGATATGTTAAAACCACATGGATGCTATAGCCTGACCTACAGAACACCAGACATACATCTCTTGGTGAATCAGCCACTATATGCCCTTACTCCATGGGGATACTGGAATTCTAACAATTTTGTGTGTTTTATTTTTCTTCCTTGATTGTGCCTACTTGTTCTTTCAAGGGCACTCCTATTAAGAGCAGACACTCCTTCATCCTTTCTCTCTCCTAAAGCACTGGGAAAATAATCATTTCAATCAAGGCAAACTTATTACTGTTTCCAAATTGTCTCTGGCTCTCAGCAGGCACACTCTCCAGGCAACACTTTTTGTCACTACATTATGACTTCATTTTTTTTTTCTTTTTGTCAGCTGCCACTGTGTACCGTATTATAAGAGAAGAGAAAGAACTAATGTTGTTGACAGATTTTGGACAGGAATAAATCACTAGGGTGATGTCACTGGGTATTAAGATTGCTGTTTAGGTCGCTTATTTGGGTGATTGTTTAATATGTATTTGATGTATTTTTTTTATTACGTTTATACTTGAGAGCCGCTTTGGGAAAAGCGGGTTATAAATAAAAGAAAACTAGAAAGGTCAACAACAAATACAGCTTTTTATGTTTAATTATTTTAAAAGGAAATACACTTTCACCTCAAAAGAAGAAAACCATTAAAAAAATTATGACTAAACCATTGTGAGCAGATGTGCATAGCACGCTGCTCTGTGAGTTTAGTACCCATTCGTTCAAAGGCTAGAAAGAAGGGAGAAAAATCTGCATTTCTTTTTCTATACAATTTAAGTCTCAAACAAGTGGTCAATGCTGCCATCTATTGCTGAAATGGAAATGTGGTTTATAACCCAATCGTTTTTAAAGCAGTGAAATTCAAAACTATTAAATTACGGTAATACTCAAAATGAGCACACATCCCTCTCTTTAAACCTCACTTGGCCTATGTGCTGGGTGGAGAGCCTGGAAGGGAAGGGGGGGGGGGAGCTGGGGGCTGGGTGCAGAGCCTGGCAGGGCAGAGCACTTGAATATAATCCCCCAGTTTATATAATCAAATCCATTTTTTTACCTCCTTTTTTGGGGGGTAGGGGGAAGGGTCACCTTGGTTATTTTCGGATTGGTTTATATTTGAGTATAGGGCAGGGGTAGGCAATTCCGGTCCTCAAAAGCCGGAGCCAGGTCAGGTTTTCAGGATATCCGCCATAAATAGGTATGAGATGGATTTGCATGCACTGTCTCCTTGAGATGCAAATCTATCTCATGCCTATTTATTGTGGATATCCTGAAAACCTGACCTGGTTCCGGCTCTTGAGGACCGGAATTGCCTACCCTTGATATAGGGTATACATTTTTAGTGAAAGGTCTGGCACCAAAGTCTGAGATGCCTCTTATACTGAAAGATTTTATATTTAAGTCCCTTCAATTCGAGACTGAAATAACTCAACTAATAAACAAAGAACATTGATATTTACTAAAGATGAATTTAAAGCAACTGAAAAGATGAGCACAGCTGAGACAAACTATGGGTTTAGCAACTGCTACTGCAGGACTTTCTTGCACACGAAGCTCATTTTTTAACATGGCAGTATGGAGGCCATTTTAAATAGCTATTTTTCCATTAATAATGTGTGAGATGCAAAAAAATTAACACCGAAGCACTTACTACCTCTTATTTAGGAGGCAGTAAATGGCATCTCAAGTTAGGGTCCAAAAAGAACTGGGTTAAGCTAGTATTTTGCAAAGGATACTTGCCCTTTGCAAAATACACCCAAACGTCCTAATCCCTCCCTTTTCCCCTCTCACCCCCTCTTAGAATCATCTCATCAAAATTGCTTTAGACCTTACGCCTTCAATTGTATTCCTTTACTGGAAAAGTCTAGCTATCTTTTTTGTTGTACTAGGACCAACTTCTTTAATTGTATTTCTCTTCCTAGAAATGTCCAGCTATCTTTCTGATGTAATCCGCTTAGAACTGCAAGGTACAGGCGGAATATAAGCATGTAATGTAATGTAATGTTAACATGGATCTCGCAACTAACGCTGGGCGCTGCATTTCTGCCTGCTGAAATCTGGTGTAAAACTGGTCGTGGATATCATTTCAATTGCACTCTTTTACACTTACTACTACTACTACTATTTATTATTTCTATAGCGCTGAAAGGCGTACGCAGGACTGTACATTCTAACACACAATAGACAGTCCCTGCTCAGAAGAGCTTACAATCTAATTTAGACAGGACATTTCAGGGTTGGGGGAGATTATAGTGGATATAGATATCTGACAGCAGTGAGTGGGAATCAAGAGTTGAAAGCAGTATTTTTTTACGGCATTGCCTGTAGTCCTTTATCCTGCCCCAGCCTACTTTAAATATTTTATAATTAGTTATGCTCAAGGGGTAATTTTTGTAATTTTGCTCCCTTTCTGCTTGGGTCTTTCTGTCTCATTTTACTTTCCTACACAAGTCTGGCTGTCATCTGGCTCTATATGTCTTATTTTATGTTTAACTCCGTACATTTCACTGGATTCTAAGATCTGGGCTCTATGTAGTTCCTACTCTAGTTACTGATTTATATTCTTACAAGTGTTTAAGCCCGTTACATTAATGGTGCTAGAGTGGATGTGTCTGTCTGTCTTTCTTTCTCTCTCTCTCTCTCCTTTTCCACTGTCTGTCTTTCTTTCTTTTTCTCTCTCCCTCTCTCCTTGGCCGCTTTCTACACTCAGGCCCAACAATTGTCCCTTTCTATTCCCTCCCTCCCTCCTTACTTCCTTCCTATGTCCTTAATGCCCCCCAGTGCCTCCATCCTATGTCCTTAGTGCCCCTTACCATGTCCTTAGTGCCCCAGTGCCTCCTTCCTATGTCCTTAGTGCCCCTTCCTATGTCTTTAGTGCCTCCAGTGCCTCCTTCCCATGTCCTTAGTGCCCCAGTGTCTCCTTCCTATGTCCTTAGTGATCCCAGTGCCTCCTTCCCATGTCCTTAGTGCCCCAGTGCCTCCTTCCCATGTCCTTAGTGCCCCCAGTGCCTCTAGTTCTCCTTCCTATGTCCCCCCTCACTGCCTTCCAGCCTCTGTCCCACCCCCCTCCCCCAAAGCTAGCCAACCTACCTCCCTCCCTATCTGCCACGCTAAAGCCAGCTTGCCCGCCTCCCTCCAGCACTGAAACCAAAGCCTGCCCTCCCGTACCAGCCTCCACTGCTGCTATCTACCATCTGACCTACCGCCGCTTCAAATCCCCCCTCCCCCTGGTAAGCTGCCGCTGCCGAAACTAAAGCAAAGGGAAAAGGGTCCGCCGCACAAAAAACGCCGCAGGCTCCAGCTCAACACGTTGAATACTGCCACGGAGCTACAGATCACGGAGGCAGGGATCACAAATTTGTAAGTGTGCATGCGCGCTTAGGGTTTTATTATGATAGATTACAGTTTTAAATGTACTTTTACATGGTTACATATTGATTTGCTATGTTTTAATATGTCTTTTGATTAGGATGTATATGTATTTTCTACTTGTATAATTATTTTTATATGTATTTTGATTTCAGTTACTCCTTTGTCCCCTGATGAAGGCATTCCAGATTGCTGAAACTGGGATCCTAGTTGGAACCTCAGCTTTTTAACTGTATTGAGACTTTTACACTAATAAATATCACTGTTGGTTGATTTCAACTTCTTTGCTTGTTTGCTATACTTGAGGCAAGTTCTCTTCTTTCTTCTGTTTGGCCTCTAGAAAACTGGCACCAAATTTAGGTGCAGATATGACATTGTTCTATAACATCGCACTTAACTCCTGAGAACACCACTTGATCCACCCATATTCTTCCCTTAGCTGCACCCCTTTTGAGTTACGCTCTCTGAAATTTAGGCATGGATGTTATTTAAAAAAAAAGGGCATAGGGCAGATGTATGCGTAACTTCCAATTACTCTCAATTAATTTCAATTAACTCCAGTTGTTAGTGCCTAATTGACTAATCAGTGTATGTGCATATCTGGGATCCGCACACAAATCTGGACATCCAATTTTGGGTGACCCATACAAAATTAGGGGATAAATGTTCCTGCATTTCAGCATTATTCAATTAGCATATGCTAATGTGAACACCAATTTTTCTGCCAATTTTTCCCCTTCCAAAATTTTTTTTTTTAAACTCAGTGCGTGATTAGCGCGTGCCAATAGGCAAATTACAGCAAAATGCTTTAAAGAGTTTTGTGGCAAACATTTTTTCCTGTGTTAAACTCACTTTAGCATTTAATACAGTAAAGTAAAGGGGCCTTCAAGTGACTAAGGAATGGCAATCAGTGAAAGAATATCTGACTTCTGGAATAGCCCTGTAAAATTCAGTGGGATGCTATGTTAATAAAGCTATTAATCTAATCTAATCAGGACTTCTTAATCACACTTTTCCAGTACAGGTTGAAGACAAAATTTTACAACACAGAGAAGCAAGTGAATATTTGTTTCAGAAGGGAGGATGCAATACTATACTAAGATACAATACATTATATATACACAGTCCCCGTTTTCTGAACTTCCGGCTTATGTCGGATTTGTACTTATGAACGAGGATCCTGTTCTACCTTCGATGTCTCAATACACCCCTCTCCTTCCTGAGTACCAATGCACCACTCTCCCTCTTTCCTGAGTTGAGTGCCAATACACCCCTCTCCCTCCCTCCCTCCATTCTGTGCCCCAAGTATAAGCCTCCCTCTGGCGGGCGTTTACCTTCTGGCCAGCTCCCATCTCCTTCCAGCCAAAGTCGTTTCTGTGCACAAAGCCGCGGGCAGCAGCTCCTATGCATGTCCTGCTGCTGAGCTGGAAGCCTTCCCTCTGACGTGGGAGGAGCATCCTCTGATGTCAGAGGGAAGACTGCCAACTCAGCCGCGGGACGTGCATTAGAGCCGCTGCCTATAGCTTTGTGCAGAGAAACGAATACGGCTGGAAGGAGGAGGAAGCTGGCCAGAAGGTAAACACCCACAAGAGGGAGGCATATATTTGGAGCACAAAATGGAGGGAGGGAGAGGGGCATGTTGGGACAAGGGAGGGAAAGGGGCACGTTGGAACTCGGGAGATAGGGAGCATAAACTTCAGACAAAGGATGGAAGGAGGAAGGGGCATGAACTTAGGACACAGAATGAAGTATGGGAGGGAGTGGAGACTGAGCCATAGGATGGAAGAATGGAGGGTGTGAGAGAAGGAAATGCTGAGGTGGAGGAGAGAATAGAAAGGGTGAATTGGGTGTCTGATAGAAAGGGAAAGAGTGATGGTGCACATGGGGAGATGGAGAGAATTGTTGGAAATAGGGAGGGAGAGAGAATTATCGGACATGGTGGTAGGAGAGGAGTGAGGTAGAGATGAATGAGGAAGAAAGAGATGAGAAGAAGTAATGTTGAATATGGTGGTGAAGAGGGAAGAAGAAGAAGAAGTCATTTCTATTATCGCATAACCGATAAGTTCGATTTACAAAATTTAACAAATAATACAATCTAAAGAAAATTGATTAATTTGCTAACGTGTCTTCAGTTGCTTTCAAAAATGATTGTAAGATATGGAACAGTGGGATGGATGGAAAGGGATGCAAGAGGGACCTCAAGGAGGTGGAGAAGGTGGGAAGAATACTAGGATTCGATTTACATACAAATTCAACTTAAGAAGGTTTTTTAAAAAATGGCACTCGTTCTTCACCCAGAGACTGCATGTATAAGGATATAATGCAGTTAAAAGGAAGGATACATTGTTGTAGGAATGCAAGCAGCTCAGTTACAATGTGGCAGCTTGCTTGCACTGCCTAAGTGGGAATGCAGAGACTCTATGTCAGGGGTGTCCAACCTTTGGGCTTCCCTGGGCCGCATTGGCCAAAAAAAATATTGCTAGGGCCGCACAAACACTGCAGCAAGACAGAGGAGGGAGCCGGCAACACCCGGGGGCAGCAGAGGAAAACACTGCATCGCCCTCGACTGAGGCCACAGAAAATACTTCATGGGGCCACATGCAGCCCTCGGGCCGCAGGTTGGACACCCCTGCTCTATGTTGTGAAGGGTTTGTCAAATAGTAGGTTTTCAGTCTTTTCCTGAAGATGAGATAATTTGGTTCTGTTCTTATGGCAATCAGTGAAGGAATATATGACTTTTGGCATATCCCTGTAAAATTCAGTGGGATGCAATGTTAATAGCAATGAACCCTTCTGTATTTTCTTTTATGTTAATGAAAATCAATAAAAATTTGAATTAAAAAATCAGGAAGCTACTCAATGACTGCTTATAGCTTTTTCAGCCACTGCAACCCCATCACACCCCAACTAAGAATCAAAAGTGAAAATCTGAGCATGCTATGAGGGTCCTCACCAAAATCCTCAGGCAGGCATAGCATGAATAGAAGAAAATTCAAGACAGGACATTATTTTAAAACAGTAGGTATGGTAATCAAGAAAACAAACGTGACTTTTATGTTAAAGCATTACTCAAAAGTACAAAAATTTACATCGCTGATCCTATCTACCCTAGATTACTGCAACATCGCCTACCTAGATATCCAAAAAAAAAACAGTGCAAAACACTG
Organism: Geotrypetes seraphini; assembly: GCF_902459505.1. Classification (NCBI taxonomy): domain Eukaryota; kingdom Metazoa; phylum Chordata; class Amphibia; order Gymnophiona; family Dermophiidae; genus Geotrypetes; species Geotrypetes seraphini. The sequence continues at coordinate 104,750,756 of NC_047084.1, forward strand.
CAGTTCGCTTGATCTTCAGACTGAGAAAAAAAGACCACATTAGCCCCTTTTACAAGAAGTTACACTGGCTACCTGTGGAGGCGCGAATACTGTTCAAATTTGCTTGTATCTGCTTCAAGCAAGTCTGGGGCCTAGCACCTTCCTACCTGCAAACACACTTCACTCTGCACAACCCCACACGCACAACCAGAAACAAAAACATCTTTGCATACCCAAAGATCACAGGCTGCAAATACAAATCCTTCCTAGACAGAACCTTCATGTTCCAAGCAAACAGACAGCAATCCTGGCTGGGAAACCACATAAATAAAGCCAGACAGACCTACAACACATTCCGAAAATCAATTAAAACTGTTCTATTTGGCAAATTCCTTGCTTAATCAGATCACCTCTCTCAGGTATTTTTTTTTTCCCCCTTATAACCCCATTGTATTATGTAACATCTTTCTTCTCTCATATATTCATGCTTCTCCAATTTACTATGTAACATCCTTCTTCTTGCATTTTGTAATTCGCTGATTGTCCAGCCTTCTTTCTATGTGAACTTCCTAGAAGTCAGTTTGACTATGGCGGTATAGAAAAATAAAGTTATTATTATTATTATTAAAAAAAGAAATGAAAATAAAATATATTAAAGCAAACTGCTTCTAATTAAGACCAAAAGCACAGGCAATAGAACAAAGAAGCAGATAATACTACTACTAATCATTTCTATAGTGCTACTAGTCATACGCAGTACTGTACATCAAAACACAGGAGACACAAAAGAGTTTACAGTCTAATCTAATCTAATCTTCATTTTATAGACCGAATCTACTCCCTAAGGAGCTCGACTCAGTTTACAGTTCGTTAAAAAATGAAACATAACAAGTAAAAACTGTGGGATTAAAACAGAAATTGGTTAGATTAGATGGATGGAAAAAGTTTGAAAAAAGTATGTTGAATTGCTTAAAATTACTATACAACGGCTAAAATCAAATTAACTATTGTGAAAACAACCAGTTTTTAAAACTTTTTTGAAATTGAAATAATTGATCTACCGGTCTTAGAGAATCTGGAAGTCCATTCCAAATTCTCACCAATTTAAAAGTAAATGATTTACTAAGCTTCCCAGTGCATTGAATATCTTTCAGAGAAGGAAATGCTAATTTGTGAATTGTTGTAATTCTTGAATAGCAGGATCTAAAGGAATTCCCACTAAGGGGAATCAAAGAGTCAAATATTCCATAAAGGAGTTTGAAAACTACACATGCATACTTGAACTGGATCCTATGATGGACCGGAAGTCAATGGAGTTTTCCCAGCAGTGGGGAAACATGATCGTGCTTTCTCTTTCCAAAAATAAGTTTGGCCGCTGTATTCTGTATTACCTGGAGACGATCTAAACTGCCCTGTTTAATACCCAAATAAATAGAATTACAGTAGTCCAACTGGGCCAACACAGTAGATTGTACCAATAATAAATAATGTTCTTGACTTTACTCAGCATGTGCAAACTAAAGAAACATTTCTTTGCTAAAGAATTTATCTGGTCATTAAAAGTGAGAGAGGAATCCAGAATAATACCCAAAACTCTAGAAGTGAAGTCAAGTTGTAATATAATATTTGATGTCAATGCAATATTAGTAGGGAGATTAAGTAATCTAGGTTCAATCCAAAGCAGCTTAGTTTTCGAAGCATTCAGTTTCATTTAAATGGAATTCTAGTCAAGACAGACAGACAAACTTGACAAGAAGGTACATCAATACATTGTGCTCAGATGGAGGAATTATAGAAGGAATGATAAGACAGATATTGATGCTTAGAATGTGGGTTGGAGTGGAATTGAAAGCATCTTCAAAGAAGTGGGCTTTGAGTCTGGATTTGAATATTGGCAGAGACAGAGCTTGACGTATTGAGTCAGGCAGTTTGTTCTAGGCATATGGTGCAGCAAGGTAGAAGGGATGGAGTCTAGACTTGGTTGTAGAGGAGAAGGGTACAGATAATAGAGACTTATCCGACGCCTGGGGGAGGAGAAATTTGGAGAGAAATGATAGAGGAGAAAGGAGAGCTACTGAGAAGCTGTAGAGTGAATACATTTGTAGATAATCTAAATCAGTGTTTCTTAACTCAGTCCTGGAGTACCCCCTTGCCAGTCAGGTTTTCAGTATCCACAATCCAGATATCCACAATGAATATGCATGAAAGACATTTGCATATAACGGAGGCAGTGTATGCAAATCAAGTTTATGCAAATTCAATGTGGATATCCTGAAAACATGACTAGCAAGGGGGTACTCCAGGACCGAGTTGAGAAACACTGATCTAACTGGTACCTCCTTAAAAACTTTTTTTGACATAGTCAAATAAAAAAGAGTCAGGCATGTTAAAATAAGGGCTTAGAAGAGTACTATATAGAATTCAAAATCACTTTACAATAAAATATAGATACAATATATACAGCGAAAATAGAAACAATATACAGGTAGTCTCCAGGTTAAGAACTAGTTCCGTTTTTTTAAACCGCTCTTAAGTTGAATTTGTATGTAACTCAGATTCTGTACAGTACACAGTCTATAAAAACATTAAAGAAACAGTTTTTAAACTGTAGTTTAAATAGAAAGAAAAGATAGGAGGTTTACACTTACTTTTGTTCTTCATCCATTCCACTGTTCCCTCTCCACCACCACATCCAGCATTTCTCCCTCTCATCTCTCTCTTCCTCATGCATCTGTACCTCACACCTCTCCCACCACCATGTCCAATATTTCTTTCTCCCTTCCTATGCCCAACAATTCACCTCTTTCTTCATTTCCCCCATGTGCACTGTCTCTCTCTCTCCCTCTCACTCAGACACTCATGTCCAACAATTCTCCCTTTCTATTCTCTCCCCCACTTCAGCATCTCTTTCCCTGACTCCCTCCATTGTTCTATCCTATTTCCCAAGTTCATGCTCCCTCCCTGAGAAGTGCCACTGAGAGGAGAGAGCCAGCCAGAGGAGGTAAACACCTGCGGGAGGCATGAAGGGTCAGGTTGCCATGTCAGCCGCGAGTTGCGGCTTTGCAAAGAGAACTGCGATGGGAGGAGGGAGCCGGCCAGAGAAGTAAACACTCGTGGGATGCAGAATGGAGGAAAAGATGACGAGGGGAGCACTGGGACATGGAATGGAGGAGGAGGGTCACGTATGGACAGGAAGGGAGGAAAAAGGAGCATGTTTACAAAGGAAGGGAGAGGCAGGACCCCGGTTTGTAAGAACGAGTTTGATATAAGTCGGACTGCCTGTATATATAAAAATATATATACAATAAAAGTAGAAAGTATACTCTCTAGCTTGAGGAGTTTCTCCATTCCTCAAACTAGAAAGCTTTTTACTTGAATTAAGCATAAAAAAAACACTTCCTTATGTCTGGAGCAGCAAAAAGACTTATGTTTTAGACCAACTGATTTTAAAGCATGGCCTTATTTTCAGTGTCAGATAGGATTATTATTTGTTTTAGTTTGCTTTTTCTTGGGCACTGGGCTCTGTATGCCAGAGAAAATGTTAATTTACTATATCGATATACAAAATCAAATTTAAGGGTAGTTTTACTAAACTGCAGTAAAATTTAAGCTTAATGTGAGTTAACGTGGAACTTTCCACCTCCTATTTAGGAGGTGCAAAGTGCTTCCACGTTAATTCTGCATTAACCACTTATCATGCACTAATCATACCAGGATAATACGGGCATACTCACGCCCCAAAATATTTCTAAAAAAATAAGTAACCTGCAAGTTAGCACAGACAAACAGGCAAAATAACCGTAAAACACTTTTAATGCATTCAGTGCCAGCCCATTAACATGCACTAAATGTGTGTTGAAGGCTTACCTCTTCTTCCTGTAATCTTAAGAGGAATGTGAGCTAAATTAACACTGACTGACTGATGTAAACAGATTCAAGAAAATTTGGAAACAAACTCCCTCTTTTACAAAGCTGTGCTAGCAGCTGCTGCGTGGCACAGAGAGGGCGGGGTCATATGGAATCCTACAGGGACTAATTAAAAAAAGATTATCGAAGGTAAAAATCAAATCATCTCTTCTGGATTTCATACTCTAGGTGACGTACCAAAGTAATGGCAGCATCTAGGAAGGGACAGGGAGAGCCTGCCCACAACACAGAGGTCCCAAAAGCGGCATCAGAGCAAGTCACCTCATCCACTCAGTAAAACCGGGTAAAGGTACGAAAAGAGGACCAAGTAGCCACCCTGCAAATTTAATCTGGATAAATCGCTCGAGATTCCGCCTACAAGGCAGCAACACGTATAGTCAAGTGGGCCATAAGAGAAATCGGCGGCTGCTTAACGCAAGCAATGTAAGTCACTGAAATAGCCATAAGACTAATGGGTGATTGATGACTTAGAAGCTGGAATACCTTGCCAAGATGGATTAGTCAGGACAAAGAGATGATCAGACAGCCGAAAGTCATTAGTCTTTTCCAAATAGTGGAGCAACTCTCCTGACGTCTAATTTGTGTAAGATGTGATCCTTTCGCTCCGATCCCATGGAGTGAAATGCAGGCAAACAAACCTCCTGGTTGACATGGAAATTGGAAACCACCTTCAATAGAAAAGAGGGTACTGTATGAAGAACCACACCCACTTCCATGAAAGAGCCTGAAGCTCCAAAGTACGCTGTGCCGAGACAATGGTGACTAGAAAGACAGACTTGATTGTTAGATCCAGAAGAGAAGGACCCAAGAGGCAGGCAGAGCTGCAAAGTCTCAATGCATGGTTGAGACAATGGATGAGGGATTTAGATTTGTTAGGAACTTGGCAACCTTCTGGGAAAGAGGGAGCTTGTTCCGAAATGATGGACTCCATCTTAACCGGGATGGAACCAGGCTTCTGGCGCTAATGTTTAAAAAGGAGACAGAGCAGTTTTAAACTGAGATGGGGGGGAAAGCTGACAGTCGCCCAGGAGTGGATGGTTCGGTGTGAGGTATCCTTGAAGGATACTATTGAAACAGGATATTTAGGGTGTACCAATGGAGAGGTTTCAATAATGGTGAAAGAAAGCTAGGAGGGTTTAAGAGGAAGGCAGAGTAAAGGACTAAAACTTTCCCCGTTTCTCAGCAGCCTGTATTTACAAGGAAAAAACACAATTTGAGGTGTCTGTATACAAATGTTAGAATCCTAAAAAATAAAATAGGAGAGTTAGAGTATGTAGCACTGAATGAGAAGGTAGATATAATAGGCATCTCAGAGACCTGGTGGAAGCAGAATAATCAATGGGACACTGTATTACTTAGGTACAATTTATATCGTAAGGATAAAGTAGATCAAATTGGAGGGAGGGTTGCGCTATATGTTAAAGAGGGAATTGAATCAAATAAAATAAACATTTTGCATGACAGATAACTTGCCCTGGATCGGTAGTATGGAATGTTGCTACTCTTTGGGTTTTGGTCTGGTACTAGTGACCTGGATTGGCCACAGTGAAAATGGGTTCCTGGGCTTGATGGACCATTGGTCTGACTCATAAAGGCTATTATGTTCTTATGATCCTCCACACAGGGTACACAGTGCAATATCAAGTGACAAGCATGCGCCACAAAGGAGGCTGCCGCCGCAGCCTTGATGCCTGAACAAGCCACCTCAAAAAGCTTTTTCAAGATGATGTGCATGCTGTGATCCTGGTAGTCTTTAAGCATTACACCCCCATCGCTAGGGAGGGCCATGTGCTGGGTAACCTGCACTACAGCGGAATTCACCTTGGGCTGCTCAAAACTGCTAAACATCAGGAGCCAGTAGATAAAGCTTAGCCATAGCTTTAGAGAGTCAGAAAGAACTTTCTTGGGTATCCTACTGCTCCATTATCAGACTAATAAACTGCAGATGGGACAGGAAAAAAGGACAGCACATTAGAATGGTCCATGACCGAACACAGACGTAAAAGGCTGAAAGTCCTGATTTAAGTTCTTTCAGAGCATCAGAAATGAAAAGGTGGATAGAAACAGACCTAAAACGTCTATGGATGATAATCTGGACACTTCGAGGTATCTCGCTGACTAGTCCCGGCAAGGGTATCAGCAGCCAAAAATAACACAGTGTCAAGAGATAGGATAGGCACAATACCCATGTGACAATTAATATGATCAAGATCTGTCATAGTTGGATGAGAGGGATCCCGCACAGGGACCTCTGGCATCAGAGTGACTACCCTGGAAGAAGGTGACATGCCCACTGGCTGCATCAAATGAGCCAGGTCCGAAGAATATGCTCTCCAAAAGAGCCAAAAGTAAATCTGAAGAAAATTTGCATCCCATGGTCACTGCTGAGTCCAGCTGAGGCACCCAGGCCATGCCAAAAGGTACCCAGACTCGGAACACAAGCATTTGGTGCCAGGCTCTACAACTGTCAGTGGGCGAGACATTTTGCTCAAAATACGGACCAAGGCTTGCTCCTAAGTCCTGGAGGACCCAGAGGAGGTGAAGCCTGAAACTCCCACACCTCCCCTCAGCATGCTGCAGCACATGATACACAAACACTGTTCCAACACCAATCCATACATGTAGTCAACTTATTAGGGGCTAATATCCCAATTGATTTGCAACAAAATCGAGGGATTTTGAGGCACAAATCATGCTTTGAAAAAAAGATGAATAAAAATCCAAGATGGCCGACACCAGTGAATTCACATCAAAAATGGTAAAAACAAAGAACCCCCTCCCCCACTAAAAAAAAATAGTGATTTGGGGTTTGGGGAGGTGGGAGACCTGAACCCTACCCTCAGAAACTCTGAAAAATGTTTTTTTACAGAGTTTCACAGACCACTCCTGAAGCTCCCTTAGGAAATAATGGAGACGTACTTACAGTCTAAAGTGCCTGCCTCTCAGTTCTGTACACTGCAGCTGAACGGAGGAAAAGGATTTTCTGCCTCAGAAACTGATACAAATGATCAAACTTGAAGATCTTCGGAATGCCAGTCAGACGGGCTCTGACTGTAACCTTCGCCCCCACGGAACCTCTCTACATGACAGGGGGCAGGAAAAGTAGCATGTGCCCTAAAACCTGGAGGGACTTTTATTCAAGATGCATACAGCCTGACAAGCGAGCTCCCAGGGAAATGGACCCCAAGTCTGAGAAGGGTAGCACACAGCAGGCTGGCTCCACAGGTTCACCAAAGTTTCTCTGTTAAGTAGCAGTCCGGCTCTGTGGAACTGCATCCTTTCCTCTGGCAGAGGACACCACATGGGATCTCACGGCACTGAAGCCACCGAAAAAATTGAACTTTAAGTGGAAAAAAATAAGGAAAAGATGCAGAGCTGATGAAAAGACTTCTGCACGAATTGCAGAAATTGAAAACTGTAGAGGGCTCCAACTCTCTCTCTAAGGTAGGAGGAGCACATGCTCAGAAAAGTGTTTGGATTTCTACAACTCCCAGATTGCAGGAAGGGATTTAACACCTAGAGTACGGAATCCAGAAGGGATGTAACAGAAATCCCTATGAGCTTCAGGGCAGTTACCACATTGGCCCGCACTAACCGGTTTCGTAAAAGAAGCCCAAGTTCAATGTAAACCAGTGCTTTTATTTTTACAAGCAAATAATGGGAGATTGGGATATATGTATACCACCTTTTTATACAACCACACTGAAAGTGGTTTACATAAAGGTACTTCAAGCATTTTCCCTGTCTGAACTGGTGGGCTCACAATCTATCTAATGTACCTGAGGCAGTGGAGGATTAAATGGCATTTTTGTGTGATTATTTTAATGTGCAATAATGGTGTAATGCATACTGGATTGCTGTATATGCATAACTGTATCTACAGACCAAACAAACTTATGAAGCAAAATAGTTTAATTTCAAAAAAGCATATGATCTATATCCAAGCAAAAGACTAAAGAAATACCAGGATATTCTCTCAAAGAAATTTGAAATCCAATGTACTTATGCCAGAGGAGCAACTTAGGGCTCCTTTTACAAAGGCGCAGTAGTGGTTTAACGCACATAATAGCGTGCGCTAACCGCCAGCCGTGCTAGCCACTACCACCTCCTCTTGAGCAGGCGGTAGTTTTTTGGCTAGTGCGGGGGTTAGCGCGTGATTAAAAGTCGCGCGCGCTGAAGCCGCTAACGCAACTTCGTAAAAGGAGCCCTTAGTAGGACAAACCTAAACACGACAATAATGGGAAGTTAGACAGCGAAGATAGACAACCAAGTCTCCAACCTATTGACAACAACCCCAGACTACAAGATGTTCAGAAAGGAAATAAAAACTATACTCTTCAAGAAATCCCTTAATAAAGCTTAATAGCATGATAAAACTTAACCCCCCCCCCTCTTACCATCCCCTCCCTAACCCCAGATCCTACTTTTCCCTCTCTTGGAAACCTTATCTGATCTAACGTTGTAACCCTTCTTCCATAACTCTTTTTGTAATCCGCTTTGAACCGAAAGGTATTGGCGGAATAGAAATCTGTAATGTAATGTAATGTAAGTTACTGAGTATAGCTGTTTCACAGAAATAATTATTTGAGGGCTTAGTTCCTATACTATTGAGTTTACAGCAGCCCTCCCTCTTGTTTTTTCCTTAATTGTTTTCTTTTACTTTGTCTAATGCAGTTCTTGCCTTTTATCTTATGTTCTTGTTTGTCTGTGTTTTTAATAGTTTTTAAAAGTTTTTATAGTTATAGTTTGGTGACGTATTGTCACTTCAAACTTGTATTTTAGCTAAAGTTTGTCCTTTGTTTTTACAAATTTGTACACCGCCTAGAAGGCTGATTGGGCGGTATAAGAAATTTTAAATAAACTTGAAACTATTCTATAGAATTAACTAGAAAAACTACAGGATTGTTTCCATTGCTAGATATAAAATAGATGTACTCAGCAGTTCCAAAAATGAATTCCAAAGATGGTTGGACCAACAAAAATTTGGGGGACAATATTTAGCCACCCAGCTGCTGCATTAAGATCAGCAGAAATGTCTCAAATTTGTGAAGAATACCAAATAAAACCAATGCTTGAAGAAATTACTTTAAAATATGCATGTGTTTGACTGTATAACAAGATTATCATTTTTTAGGGTCAACCCCCCTTTACAGCTTTGTTCAATAAGTTCTTTTTGGCTTTGTAATGTTAAAAGTAGGCTGTAAAACTTGCAGTGCTCATGATAAAGGTTTGTACCTCATTTGACCTAAGCTATGTAGTAATACCATTTTGTCCCCAGGGCTATTAAACAGTGAAGGTTTTGTAACATGCTAATATGGAGCTCTGCAAACTTCAGCAGCTGTCCTTCTTGTACTGAAAAGCTTTATTGATTGCCTACAGCATGACGACCTTGAATTGAGGATTTTGTAAGTGTCTGACCTTTCTGTTCCTAAATACCCGCTGCATATCACTTTGTTGCTTTGGTAGCCAATTTAAAATTGATCAGAATTTTCTCAATGGTGGCTGCCCTGAAGAGCTAAATCTATCGCCATCCAAATATACACGTTTGTTGTCCAAACCTTTTTCATAATATCTCCATAGAAAACTCAAAACTATTCTTCAAAATCGTTTGAAAGCAAAATGGATCCTAACTAGGAAGATAATTTACTGGTTGAATAAAAAGTAATAAGTTACAAACTCAGATTTCTACTTTTACCAACTCTTTGTAAACTTCAGCTATTTTATCTCCATGTGCCTCATTTCCTCTGTTACAATAAGGTAATACAGTAGACTCTCAGTTAACTGGCACCCATGGGGGTTGATAGATGCCAGATAAATGTAGTTTCTGGTTGCTTGAGAGTTACTATTAAGAATAAGGCTAACTAATTCTATAACCCATACTTTGCCATACCATAAACTGTTCCAAATTACCGGACATGTGGTAGGTGAAGCATGGGTGTACTCAGGTATGGCATGCCAAGTTTACACTTAAATTTCTGCCAGAAATTGATTTTATTTTTATTTAAATTACCAGTATTTCTTATTTTTTTTTTTTTTTTTTGCTGGCTGCAAACACCACTAGTGATTTTCACTCACTCATGGGGTCAGAATGAACACCAGACTATCTATCCTAGACAGAACAGCATGAAGTACTAAGCTGCAAAGTGTTTTGAGATTTTGTGTGGAAGAAAGGTGTTACATAAATACAAATTATTATTAACAACAGAAACTACTTTGTAAAGGCCCCTTTACCATCTTGGTTGTTCTTCTTTGAACTTTTTCTAGCGCCACTATATCTTTCTTGAGATAAGGAGACCAGAATTCAACGCAATGCTCCATGGTGCGACCTCATCTGGAGTATTGCGTTCAATTCTGGTCTCCTTATCTCAAGAAAGATATAGTACTTGACAACCAACAATTCTACCCATGGAGCTTTTCAAAATTCTTTAAATAGCTAATACTCTGTTCAACACATATATGTGAATTTGATTGGCAAGGGGGAGATAAGTTGAGTAGATATTTAATTCGAACAGAATTGCATTCGGCAACGTTAATAGAATATTGTCATTTGATGAGAGTGCCTCGTAGGTTGAGAATTAATAAAGAACCTCGGTTTCTTGATGAGGTAGAATATGTAGATTCAAGAGCAATGTTAAGAAATTCTACTTTACGGAGAGGGTGGTGGATGCCTGGAATGCGCTCCCGAGAGAGGTGGTGGAGAAGAAAACGGTGACGGAGTTCAAAGAAGGTGGGATGAACACAGAGGATCTAGAATCAGAAAATAATATTAAATACTGAACTAAGGCCATTTCTGGGCATACTTGCACGGTCTATATATGGCAGTTTGGGGGAGGATGGGCTGGAGAGGGCTTCAATGGCTGGGAAAGTGTAGATGGGCTGGAGTAGGTTTTGACGGAGATTTCGGCAGTTGGAACCCAAGCACAGTACCAGGTAGAGCTTTGAATTCTTGCCCAGAAATAGCTAAGAAGAAAAAATTTAAATTGAATCAGGTTGGGCAGACTGGATGGACCATTCGGGTCTTTATCTGCCATCATCTACTATGTTTCTATGTTATGTAACACGGTGGAATCAAGCGTTAACTCAATGTTCACTTGATTTGATGTTGTTAACTACAGATGTTCTTGATAAAAAAATCACAGGAAGCACAAGTTGAATTAACTACTAAATTAGAGCAATTAAAAGTTAATATGGAAATTGAGAAATTTGAACAATTGAATGAGTTTGAAAATAACATGGAGAAATATAGAAGTGATCTTAAAAAACAGAAAATACAAAAATTCAAGCATGATTAATTCGATTACACAAAAGGTTTTGTATACATGTGGATGAAGAAAAATGATAAATCACGTAGAACAGATAAGAAAATGATAAATCACCCAAGAACAGATAAGAAAGTTACATGCATTAATTCATCTAATGCCTCATCATGAGAAGATATATCTAACAAAGACATTACAGTAACTACAGCTAATGAGAAACAAAATGGTAAATTACCAGGGGATTTTTTACGGTTGCCTCCAAAAGTGATTACAAAATCAGTGCAGATGCCATCCAAGGGAGTCAAAACCCGTCGTCAAGTGAAGAACTGATTAACATCATTAATTTATCTGACAAAAATTTAACTGAGACTCAGTAATCGGTACTTCAATATGGGTTATCATTTGTACCATATTCTCCTTATGATGCGTTTTCCATGCAAATAGATTTATACCGGTTTTTTAGAAAACTGAGGCTTCGTGTATATTTTTTTCATGATAATAAGGCAATAGAAACTGGAGGGGAACAAATTCATGATAAAGTCAGTTTTTCTGATAAATACAGGAGCAAATCTTATTGGATGCCACTGGGACACGCAGACCCAGTGGTTGATACATTCCAACAAATTGTTTTGTGCAATTTGGACCAGATAGAGGGACAAAATAGTTGTGATTTTCATAATCTGACAAAAAAACAGGTGACAGCTCTGCAAGAGTTACGGAATGATTCTTCTCTTATTATAAATAAAGCTGACAAGGGAGGAGCTGTAATCCTTATGAACAGAAGTGATTATCATCATGAAGCAATGAGACAACTTAATGATAATTTGTATTATAAAAGCCTGGGTTCTGTTGATCCTACGGCAGAATTTTCCAAAAAAGTATACGAATGTTTGAAAAATGCTTTAGAACATCAAATAATTACAACTAGGGAATACCTATATTTGATGGTGCAATTCCCAAAAGTGTAGTTCATTTATTTTACTCCTAAAGTTCATAAGAGGCTGCAAACCCCCCCAGGTCACCCTATAGTGTCGAGCTGTGGTTCTTTGTTTCAGCCTTTATCTCAGTATTTAGATTATTATTTGCAGACGAGAGCGAGATTTCATGTCGTTGTGAGGTAAGGCCTTCTTTACCCTCTCCCACCGCAGGGCTAGCTCCGCCAAGTTGGATGCAGATTCCAGGCAGTAACTGCTCAATCGTCTGCTGCCGTGTCGGGGGTGTAGGCGTTGAGGAAACTAGCACCTTAACACTCCCTTTCCTCTTATGTGGCATATTTTTCTTTAGCGTCCAAACTTGGCAGAGACGAGAGCTTGATCTCAGTGTCTGGTCAATGCTGCCATCTTAGCTACTCCCCTTCTCCCGGGTCCTGATACCACCTTTTAAGGAAGGAAGGCACTATAAGAACATAAGAATTGCCACTACTGAGTCAGACCAGTGGTCCATCATGCCCAGCAGTCCGCTCACGTGGCGGCCCTCTGGTCCAAGACCAGCACCCTAACTGAGACTAGCTCCACCAGCACATGTTCCTGTTCAGCATAAACTTGTCTAACTTTGTCTTGAATCCTTGGAGGGTGTTTTCCCCTATAACAGCCTCTGGAAGAGCGTTCCAGCTTTCTACCACTCTGAGTGAAGAAGAACTTCCTTACGTTTGTACGGAATCTATCCCCTTTCAACTTTAGAGAGTGCCCTCTTGTTCTCCCTACCTTGGAGAAGGTGAACAATCTGTCCTTATCTACAAAATCTATCCCCTTCAGTACCTTGAATGTTTCGACCACGTCCCCTCTCAATCTCCTCTGTTCGAGGGATAAGAGGCCCAGCACACTTTCTTTCGCTAACTTTAGCCTCAGTGAACCTGAGGAAAATCTCTCTGCAACAAAGAACTTGCAATTTCGAGATTCATCTTACTAAAACTATTGCCACCAGTAAGATCCAGTAGAAACGTTTCTTGCAGAGGCTCATATGAAGGCTTCTTTTTTCGAATGCCTATAATTTTTTTGTCCTTAACTTTACTGTGAATGTCAATTGTAACCCAGGAGAATGGGATAGAAATCTAAAAAAATAAAATAAATAAATAAGAAAGGTCCTTAAAGATGACATTATAATTCCATGATGAGAAAGGCTGGGGCAACGGAAAACATAATCTGAGTACCCCCTTCAAGAACCGGGTGATATCTGGATGATAAGCCAGTGACAGCTTTTTTCCTCAAGCCCAGAAGCAAGTACATGGGGGCTGAACCTAGAATGGATCTGAAACAGAGACAGGCAAATTTGAACATCACTCTCGCTTCGAGGAGCAGCCAGTGGAGTTTTTGGTAGTAGGGAGTTAGGTGTTCCCAGTTTTTTAACCTAAAGATCAATCGGATTGCCGAGTTTTGGATGATTCAAAGTCTTCGAGTGATTTTTTTGAAAGACCCCAGATAAATGATGTTACAGTAGTCGAGTGAGCTTAGAATGGAGGATTGCACCAGTAAGCGGAATGAGACAGCATCGAAGTACTTTCTGATAGTTCTTAATTTCCACAATATTGAGAAGCCTTTTCTGACCAGCAAGTCGGTGTGAGCTTCAAGGGTAAGGTAGTGGTCCTGAGTTACTCCCAGAATTTTTACTGAATCTGTAATCGGAAAGACTTGACCATTCAAGGAAATTGACGAATCTTTGATTTTGTTGTTCGGACTCGCCAGGAAGAATTTGTTTTTTTCTGAATTGAGTTTTAATTTGAATTCAGCCATCCATAGTTCGATTTGCTTTAATATGGATGCCAGGTGGTTCTTCGTCTCGGGGGATAGGTTTGTTAGGGGAAAGACTAAGGTGATGTCGTCAGCATAGATGTAGGCATATTTCCTCAGAGAGTTGAGACAACTACCTCCGAATAACCCTTACGGGTTAGATCCAAGCACTCAAGAGCCATGCCGTAAGACCAAAGCACTCCGGATTCTCCATTGGAACTGGCAGTTTGAGACATCTTTCTCATTGTAGCTACAATAGATCCACATGCCAAGGCCGACGGGGCCGGAGCTGCCAGTATCACCAGAACCGGGTAATTTGTGATTCTACATATGGCCCAGCCCTCTATGGGGCCCAGTGGGACACTGATGACCAGGGTTGCACCAAAGTGTCCAGCCCTGTGCTTCCTAGTTCACTTCTTAAAATGTAGAAGCAATTCACCTTTCTGTCTTTGGCCGAAGCCAGTCTGACTCCAGTCTTCCCCAGCGCTGCACAATGAGATTGAATGCTCTGGAGGGCAAAGACCACTCCCCAGGGTCCAGGGTATATCAGTTGAGGATCTCGGTCCAAAAATAAGAAAATAAAAACTGAGCAGAACAGAACACACCTTCTCAGTTCGCTTGCAGAATGAAAAACTGGGAGAACACTATACTCCACTGGTGAAGGAGGAGGAGCTGAAAGATGTGATCTGACATCCTTCTGCAACAGTCTGTAACTACAGATGGATAATACCTAAGTCAGTCCTGCGCTGATGTAACAGAATATTTCTGTTTTGTGTTCACAGCTGAAGCACAGGAAGCAGGACTGTAGAAGACAAATGCAAATAGGGATGGAGGTATGGTACCACCTGATCGATTTTCAGAGGATTGTTTCATGAGGGGCTAGCTAAACTAAAGGTGGACAAAGCAATGAGGCCGGATGGTGTATATCCGAGAGTACCGTTTGCTACTCCTTGGGTTTTGGTCAGGTACTAGTGATCTGGATTGGCCACCGTAAGAACGGGCTACTGGGCTTGATGGACCATTGGTTGGATCCAGTAAGGCTATTCTTATGTACTGAAGGAATTTAGGGAAGTTCTGGCAGCTTCACTGGATTACCTTTTCAAGGTTTTACAATCAGAATGGTACTGGATGATTTTACCCTCTCCACAAAAGTGAAAGTAAGAAAGAAGTAGAGAGCTACAAACCGGTAAGTCTGACTTCTGTGGTAAGTAAATTAAAATGGAAATGTTTTTAAAATAGAAAATAATGATGTTTCTGGAATCCATGAATTACAGGACCTGAGGCAACATGGATTTATTAGCGTCAGGCCTTGTCAGACAAATCTGATCAATTTCTTTCATTGGGTGATAAGAGAATTGGATAGTGTGCTAGATGTGATGTATTTAGATTTTAGTAAAGCCTTTGACATTCAGCAAGAGTTGTTCACAGGGACTCAGGGGGGGCGCTCAGCAACACTGGTCATGAGGTCATCCAGACCTTTACCAAAAAGAAGCTGACCCTTGAAAGGAAGTCTGCTTAAAGTGGCCTTGGAGGTAGCGTCCCCAGCCCAATGACAGATCCAGAGTCTGGCGTGCAGTCACTGCATAAGCACAGACCTTACTAAGAACTCAAATTAGATAATAAAGGGCGAACATAATCCACACCATCCATCACCAGCAAAGGACAGGCATGCACCTCCACAGAGGACACACTGTGCAATCTCATATGACAGGCACATGCCGTAAAAAAAGTGGCCACCGCCGCTTTGATACCTAAAGATGCCACTTCAAAAAGATTTTTCAACATATCTACTCTGTGATCCTGAAAATCCTTCAGCATCACTCCCCCATCACTAGGGAGGACTGTGCGCCAAATAACCTACGCCACAGCAGAATCTATGTTACACTGTTCCAAAACCTTCTGAAAATCAGGAGCCAGTGAATAAAGCTTAGACATAGCTTTAGAAAGTCGTAGAGAGCTTTCTGGGGTATCCAATTGTTTTGTAATCATAAATGAAGGCCTATCATACCATAAAACCAGCAGAGGGCAATTTGACTGAACATAAGCACAGAGTGGCACAGAGTAGCAGGAAGAAAGTGAGTAATCTATTAAAATATCTAAATAGATGCTTTAAAAGATGGATAAAACATCACTTTTCTGAAATGATATTTATGCAAGTACTTCCTGTGGTGCTGGAACAATGTTATAGCCTCCCTGCCACTAAACAAAGGTTGTGATGTTAAAGTGATATCTTTGATTTTTAGGCTGAACGTTTAGCTAATGTAGATATTTAAAAGTTGCAAAATGCATTCTGAAATGAAAAAAAAAAACAACCTATCTAGAAAGTGTAGACATGCTTTTTTCTCTTTACTCTTTTGCAGTTAGAAAAGGAAGGAAATGCTTGTTCGATTTGTACATTAAAGCACAAGCATCTGCCCTATAGATGATATTCCAAGGCAAGAACATTAGCATAAAATTTAATGATGTCAAATAAGTGGATGTGAAATAGGGACTGCATAAAAACACTATTTTCAAGCCTGACAGAGACATCACTGTTTAAAAATGCAAATGAAACCATTATGTTCAATAATTATATGAAAATATGAACAGTTCAGCATGTTTTCCAGCCTTGATGGCGGTTAATGGGATATATGCTTATGTAAATAACTACTATTAAAGCTAATGCTGAAAAAAACTAATAAATTCACACTAAAGCAACTGATTTAGTATGCTTTTAAATCCCCAGCAGTGCTCACTTATTAGAAAGGAGTGCATTATTATGTTAAGAACTCATTATGGTTACAAGTCACCGCAACTCCGTCAATTACCACACGTTAATGAAAATGGGACACGCAAAAATAAAAAATAAATAAAAAATTTAAATTATTACTTCTCAGCAGTTTCCTTAAAAGACAAAATCTAGGCATATTACTATCAGGGGCTTATGAAGAACTAGCCAGCAATAAAGTCTTTTTTAACTTAAGTAAATTCCTCATACCATTATTTGAAAGGATTATACTGTCCAAGGAAAGGCTACATTTGATGGAAAGGTCCTGTATAAAACTGACCTGTATGATTAACATATAGTGCAAATTTGGCCCACACATGTGTATTGACAAATATGATCTTTAAAAACAATTCTTAAAAGAAAAGAAAATTCTTACCAATTTAAAACTGTAATTAAAGAAAAAGTTTAATTCAGAAGCCTTAGATCACCCCTGGGCAACATAAAAATGGTTCGGGCCCGCAACAAAAGTTAGAAAATGTAGCGTGGGCCGCAGGTTACGTTAAATTTACAAAAAAAATGAAGGTGGCAAACCTTAATATTTTCAAGAGAGTACCAATTAAAAACATGTTAAGAAAGTATTTGATAACTAAATTTAATAATGTTAACTTACCAAAAGAATGACAAACTGCCACAATTGTATTTGTTCAATGGACTCTTAAGGTGAGACATTGCATCTCATGTGTCCAAACCCTGGACTTGTCTTAATTTGGCTAAAGATACAAGCAAAGACATCAGAACGCTGCATGGTGTGGGGGGGGGCCCAAGAGCTCTACCCTACCCCGGTGGAGCCCTACAGCGCAGGTACAGCCTCTCTCCAGCTTCCAACTCCCCACCCACCTCCTCCTGGCGCTGTAATTGTAAGTGCTCCAGAGCAGGCTTGCTCACTGACGCAGTAGCTGCCTGAAGATTTAAAATTAGAACACCAGGAAGCGGATGGGTAGGCGGACAGTACGAGTTCACAATTCGTAGAAACCCTGCTGGTCGCAGTGAGAGCCATATCGGGCCAAATGCTGTGCAGGGTTGCCTTAGATCAAGTTTAACATGCATGGTAGTCTTCATCACTTAAACAAGTTACTTCTAAATTATTAAAAATAAATAAAAATTTTAAATTATTCCTATTTAAGACCCATGAATTCCGATAATTGCCAGGGTCCACTATAAATGCGCCTGTTTAACTTTCAAAATCCTATATGGTATCCTCCCTCCCTTTATCCCTCTTTCTTGGAATTCCGCAAACCCTAATACCACCAGATCCTCCCACAAATTAAAACTATCCTTCCCCTCGCTAAAAGGCATTTCCCACACAGGAAAGCTAGGGACCTCCCTCCACTTCAAAATCACTGAGCTCTGGAACAACCTTACCTCCCCTCTTCGGAACTTGAGCTCTCTCCAAGTTTTCCGCAAACATCTGAAAACCTGGCTTTTCTCAAAAAATATAAGTCTCCCTTCAACTTAGGAATCAAGGAAACTCTTATATCTTGGCATCCCAAGTCCTTTAAATTTTCTTCACACTTCTACCTCTAACTCTCTGTTGTAGTTCCTTCCTATTTCTCCTACTGTAAACCGCGTCGAGCTCTACGAACGTGGAGATGATGCGGTATACAAACCTAAGGATTAGATTAGATTAGATGAAGCCCTTCAACTGAGGTCTTTTTTTCTCCAATATTTCTATTGGTGCTCCTCATTGATTCAGCAACATTTTCTGATTAGGGTTCTTAATAATAATCAGATTGATTGAACAAAGTGTCTAGCATATTTATTTTTTCTACATAGCACAGTTACTTACCGTAACAGGTGTTATCCGGAGATAGCAGGCAGATATTCTCACATATGGGTGACATCAACCACGGAGCCCCGATGCAGACAGCTTCACAAGCAGATTTGCTTGAAGAACTTTTGAGAAAGTTCACAACTGCCGCACCACGCATACGTGAGTGTCTTCCTGCCTGAAGTAGTGTGCGCGTCTCCTCAGTTCAGATAGCTAGCTAAGAAACCAACCAGGGGAGGTAGGTGGGTTTTGAGAATATCTGCCTGCTGTCCTCGGATAACACCTGTTACGGTAAGTAACTGTGCTTTATCCCAGGACAAGCAGGCAGCATATTCTCACATATGGGTGACCTACAAGCTCACTAGAATGGGATGGTGGGAGTGTTGGCAAATCACGAGAATAAATTTTGTAATACTGCCTGGCTAAAAGAAATCCAGACAATAACGAGAGCTGAATGTATGAACCGAGGACCAAGTGGCAGCTTTGCAGATTTCCTCAATAGGCGTAGATCTAAGGAAAGCTACAGATGCCGCCATGGCTCTAACTTTATGGGCTGTGACTTGACCCTCTAAGATGCAGCCCAGCCCGAGTATAGCAGAAAGAGATGCAAGCAGCCAACCAGTTGGAGATGGTTATCTTGGAAACTGGATGTCCCAACCTGTTTGGACTGAAGGAGACAAAAAGTTGAGGAGAAGATCTTTGTGGCTTAATCCTTTGTAAGTAGAAAGCCAAAGCACGCTTGCAGTCCAGAGTATGAGGGTGAGAATGAGGCTTTAGAAAAAACACTGGAAGAACAATGGATTGATTGAGATTAAATTCTGAAACAACTTTTGGTAAGAATTTAGGATGAGTACGGATGACCACCTTGTCGTGATGGAATATTGTGAAAGGTGGGTCCACTACTAAAGCTTGTAGTTCACTGACTCTGCGAGCAGACTTGAGAGCAATGAGAAAAACTACTTTCTAAGTGAGATATTTTAGATGAGCCGAAGACATTGGTTCAAATGGAGGCTTCATCAATTTAGCAAGAACCACATTGAGATCCCAAACCACTGAAGGCGGTTTGAGAGGTGGGTTGACATTGAAAATTCCTTTCATAAATCTGGAAACCACAGGATGAGCAGATAAGGGTTTCCCTTCCAACGGCTGATGGAAAGCAGCAATTGCACTGAGATGGACTCTATGGATGTTGATTTGAGGCCTGGGATTGAGATAAATGAAACAGGTAATCCAGAACTGAAGACAAGGAGGAAGACCAAGGCTCCTTGTGATGAAACACGCACCAAGCAGAAAACCTAGTCCATTTCTGGTTGTAGCATTATCTAGTAGTAGGCTTCGTGGAAGCCCCTAAAATGTCCTTGACAGATTGAGAGAACTGTAGATTGGCAGTTACGTTGAAAGGTATCAAGCTGTCAGATGCAGAGACTGCAGGTTGGGATGAAGTAGAGAACCCTGACTCTGTGTAAGCAGAGATGGAAAAACTGGTAGAAGTAGTGGCTCCCTGCTGCTGAGTTGAAGCAGAAGGGATTACTCCCAAGTCCCTTTCTGCAGAAACTTAACAAAAACTACTGCAGAAAGGGACTTGGGATTACTCATCAGAGAAGACATGAAAGCTGCAAATCAGGTGGAGAAAGCTTCAGCAAAGGCTAGACAAATGCTGGGTTGCATCAGAAGGAGCTTTATCAGCCAAAAGCCTGAAGTCATACTGCCGTTGTACAGATCTGTGGTGAGACCACACCTGGAGTACTTTGTCCAGTTCTGGAGGCTGCATTATCAAAAAGATGTGAAGAGAATAGAGTCGATCCAGAAAATAGCCACTAGGATGGTCTCAGGGCTTAAAGATCTCCCATATGAAGAACGTCTGACTAGACTGCGTTTATATTCTCTTGAAGAGCGCAGAGAAAGCGGGGACATGATAGAAACATTCAAATACATCACGGGCCGCATTGAAGTGGAGGAAGAAATCTTTTTTCTTAAGGGTCCCACGGCGACAAGAGGGCATCCGCTAAAACTTAAAGGGGGAAGATTTCATGGAGACACCAGGAAATACTTCTTCACCGAAAGGGTGATTGATCGATGGAATGGTCTACCACGCCAGGTGGTCGATGCCAGTAGCGTGCTCGACTTCAAGAGACAATGTGACAAACAAGTGGGGTTGCTATAGAGTTATGCTTATAAGATGGATTCTCATGGGATGGAGAACTCTTGAGTGGGCAGACTTGCTGAGGAGGTCAGACTTGGTGAGGGAGGGTTCTTGAGTAGGCAAACTTGTTGGGCCATCGGCCCATTTCTGCCGTCATACTCTATGTTTTAAATATTTGAGCATCTTAATTGTCATTTAAAACTTGAAGATCAGGTTTCTGCAGTGATTGGAAAAAGGTTTGGAATATTGAGACAGATTAGAACTATTTGAAATTTTTTAGATAAAGATTCTTTACATGCCTTAATACATGCTTTTGTGTTATCTGAATTGGTTTATGGTAATCTAGTTTATTCAGGAATAATAGCAGGGCAATTAAAACGCTTACAAACTTTGCATAATACAGCTATTCAACTACTAGGTAATTTACATAATAGGGATCATGTAATTCCTTTGTATTTAAAATTTCATTGGCTGCTGATGAGAATATAGAATCAAGTTTAAAATACTAATGCTAGCCCATAGAGCATTGTTTGAGTAGCAGCCTCCTTATCTTTCGACTTTAGTATTATTTTATATCTCTGAATTGTTGGAATTTAACTTGCTTTGCATGCAAATGTGAATTGGCTTTGTCATCTACTTTGAAATTGATCATTTGATCTGACGCCCTTTTGTTTTCTTAATTGGTGAAATTTGTATTGACTCGACATACTGATATTTTATATTGGGGGGATGCTTATGATGTTGAGTCATGTCTATGCTATATGTGGAAATCATAGGGAAACAAGATTTTATGTATGTGATATGTAAACCACAGTCGTATGCGGTATACAAATTTTTTTATAAATAAATAAATTTATGCTCGTCGATTATTAAGATCACTGAATGACAATAGAGTTTATTTTTCTGCATATTTCTTCTAAGGTTCATGTGGCATCAACTAGAAATTGTGCGGGATTTTTTTTTTTTTTTAATTTAGGCCCAGTTTTATGGAACAGTCTAACATTAAAGTTGAGAAAAGTCATAGGCTGCAAATTTCCATGGAGGCTGATAGCGATGGGCTACTAACGCCACCATAGCCCCCACATTGTAAACTATGATATAACCCTCATGAGTCGAATTTGTCTGGGCAAAAGGAAAAAAAAATGCAGTCTGCTAGCCAAATAGAGTGTGTGTAACAAAGCAGCCCCTACCTATTTGGGTCAAAAGAATCAAACAGAGGACTTTCTAAGGCCTTGAGTTCACTTCAAATAGAAGAACAAAGCTCGAATATAATGCACCATAACCTTTGCGGACAAGAAGCCTAGGAAAAAAATATTGAGAGGACAATAGATTGGTTAAGATAGAAATCCAACACTACCCTGAGAAGAAAGTTGGGATGAGTGCACACAACCATCCTGTTGTTGAAGAATTTAGTACAAGGTAGATCAGTTATTAAGTGTCTGAAGTAGAGAATGACACGGGGACAAAATTTTCCCCATCCACGTGGGAACTCATTTTCCCATCCCGTCAAGTTCTTTTCCTGTCCCTGCCCTATTCCTGCAAGCTCCGTCCTCATCCGCACAAGCCTCAAACACTTTAAAATCCTAAGTAGCAACATTCTAGAGCTCAGACTGTGATGTCATAATGCCTCATTCCACCAATGCCTAAGCTCTGTCCTCATCTACACAAGCCTCAAACACTTTAAAATCCTAAGTAGCAACATTCTAGAGCTCAGATTGTGATGTCATAATGCCTCATTCCACCAATGCCTAAGCTCCGTCCTCACCTGCACAAGCCTCAAACACTTTAAAATCATAAGTGTCTGAGGCTTGTTCGGTTAAGGCAGAGCTTACAGGAATGGGGCAGGGACAGGGACAGCGACAAAGCTCGCGGGGACAGGACAGGGAAATTGAGTTCCAGCGGGGACGGGGAAAAATTTGTCCCCGTGTCATTCTCTAGTCTGGACGGAGCTCATCCTTCAGCATACTTAGTGACCACCACCAAAAATAAGACTTTTTCAGCCGGGTACTTCAGACTCACACTGGCTCCCAATACAAGCACGAATACGTTTCAAATTCTACTGCCTACTATTCAAAGTCCTGAATGACCGCTGCATCCAAAATAACTCAACCAGACCAAGGAGAAACCAAACAACATTCAACCACCTCCCTCTCAAAGGCACACAGCGCAAGAAAATATACAATGATCTACTAGCGACTCAGGCAGCGAAGCTAGACCACCAAATCTCCAAACTACTGACCTCACCCCCAGAATACAAAACCTTCAGAACAGAAATAAAAACCCTGCTATTCAAGAAATTTGACAAAACAAACATCCTGCGATCTTCAGAACAAATCTCAGACTGGCAACTAGTTCTTCAATATGTTTTTGATCATGTAAGTCACCTGGGAAATGGCAGAATAAAAATCACTAATGTAATGTAACAGGTATCAAGGGGTTGAAAGAGAGCTTTCAACAACTGGGTTAATACCACACTGGAGGTCCCATTATACCAGCGGTCTCAAACTCACAGCCCCCCAGGTAATATTTTGCAGCCCGCGGCCTGGCCAGCTTACTTGCTGAAGTCATATTTCAGTTCAAAGCCACGCGGTGGCAGTGGCTTCTCATGCCTGCGTCAGAAGCCTCTCTGAAGGCCAGCTCCCTTGCCAAAGTCATTTTTCAGTTCAAAGCTGCAGGCAGCGGCTCCTCGCGTGATCAGCGCCTGCGTATGAAGTAAAATTCTTTGTAGTTTATATATCTTTAGCAGTTAAAGGAAAGATTTATAAACTATAAAGAGTTGCACCTCATGCAAAATTGTCATTTCTTTAAAAAGACATTAACTATTTTTTTCTGCGGCCCTCCATGTACCTACAAATCCAAAATGTGGCCTTGCAAAGGGTTTGAGTTTGAGACCACTGCTTTATACCATGGGAGGTTTCAACAGAAGTAAGCCCTGTATGAATCTAACAACTAAAGGCTGAATGGCAGTAGTTCCCAAATTTCTCCTGGCAAACCCCAGTCAGTCAGGTTTTCAGGATGCCTTTAATGAATATTCATGAGACTGACTGTACAGTAATTCTCAAGGAAAGTTCCAGAAAAAGAGAGAACCGTATTTACCACAGCCAGTTTAGGATGATGAGAATAACGGAGTCCTTGTCCTGCCTGAATTTCAAATGTATTCTAAGTTGCAGAAGCTTCCTTGCAGGCTCTATCAATGATCCTGCTTGACATCTCAGAAATTTAGGGCTCCTTTTACGAAGGTGCGTTAAGCGTTTTAGCGCACGCTAGCCGAAAATCTACCGCCTGCTCAAAAGGAGGCGGTAGCAGCTAGCGTGCACTATTCCGCGCGTTAAGGCCCGCCTTCGTAAAAGGAGCTCTTAGAAAGGACATGATGCAAAATCATTTTGAACGTAGGTTGCAAAATTTATGGCTATATCCAAGTAATCTATTTGGTGTTAACATACACATCTCTTCTTCCACAAATTGTTTTATCAAGTAGCTTTTTGCTTGATTTTCAGTAAGATTATTTTTAAAACTGTATACATCACTTCTGCTCTATAAATTCTCTCAACCCGGTTCCTGATTAACAAGAATAGAGATTTTAGTTGACAACTGTCTATATCATAGTGAAACGTCATCACAGGAACAGCTGGATGACAGTTTCAAGCTCAGATGAGCCAAAAGCCCATGCTGATAAGTCATCCTTCCCATTGCCTTTGAAAGATAACCCATGTAGATTTCTTTCCTTCAATAAATTAGAACAATTATTTCTTGCTAAACCACGTTTTTTTGTTTCAAACAGTGAAGCTGACTGTACAATTTATTTTCTAAGAAATGGCTCTTTCAAAAGGATATCTTCCCTTTCGGTGACGATGATCTCGTTCTGCTCCTCCAGTTGCCTGATCTTCTTCTCAAATGACTCCTGTTCAGCTTTTAATCGTTCTTCTGTCACTTCCTTTTCTTCACTCACCCTAAGATGAAACAAATCAAGAGGAATGAATCTGATGCTTTAGTATGATGAACTGAAATCTTCCAATTACACAATTTACCTAAGTCATAGAACAATGATTTTCAAACCATTGATCATAGACAACCAGGCCAGTTGGGTTTTCAGGATATCCATAATGAATGCGCATGAGATGTATCAACACTCATTTCCTCCGTTGCATGTAAATATCGCTCATGCATATTCATTGTTTGCATCCCTTAAAACCTAATCCTGGGTTGAAAACCACTGATCTAGAACAAGGCAGAGAGAGCAACCTTTTTGCATAGCAACCATTTTTTGTGAGCTGCGAAGAGAAACCATCATTCTATATGTATGCTTTAACAGCATCTACAATATTTGATAAAGATAATACAATAACCTAGAAATGAAAATGATCACAGCCATCCTGTTTTATTCAGCCATTTCAATCCAATCATTTCAGTTATAAAGGGAATATTTCTATAAAGTAGGCATTAATACTTACATACCAACCGTGCACTCAAATGTTTAGCATACTATAAAATGCCAAAAACATACCTAAGTACTATTCTATATATCTCTTACATACAGCATAGTTAACATATAGGTGTATACACAGATGGAGCTTCCCCTTCCGTATTCGCGACTTCCGTATCTACGGATTTGCTTATTCGCGGTTTTAAACCAAAAAATGTATTTTCATTTTTCAGGCTATTTTAGGCCCTGTAAGCCTCCCCTTAAGCCTTACCTGGTGGTCTAGCGGGTTTTCAGGCAGGAGCGATCTTCTCACGCTCCTGCCCCGTGCAGATCGCTCACAGGAAATGGCTCGAGAGACTACGGGAGCTCAAGGCAGCCATTTCCTGTGAGTGATCTGCACGGGGCAGGAGTGTGGGAAGATCGCTCCTGCCTGAAAACCTGCTACACCACCAGGTAAGGCTTAAGGGGGCGCTTTCAGGGCTTAAAATAGCCAAGGGAAGCGGGTTAGGGGTACAACCGGCCCAAATATTATTCGCGGATTTTTAATATTCGCGGGCCGGCTCTGCCCCTAACCCCTGCGAATATGGAGGGGGATGTGTACTATTGTTTATTATTTCTATAGTGCTACCAGACGCACGCAGCATTGTACATTAGACACACAAGAGACTCCTACTTACAGGCATAATTTACAGAATACATTAAGTTACATGCATTTCTCTGGCAGCTAGTAAAGGCCAACTGAATTTCAGTTTGGGTGCAGAAACTAGCCCAAAATCATTTTTCTGCTTGATTTCAGTTTTGGCAGAATGGACATAGCCATGGCTTTGGTTTTAGTCAAAAATGTGCTTTCAGTGGAAGACAAAAACGTTTTCTTTGTCCGGTGTCTCCCTCCTTCCCCTCTGAACAGCAGCTGCCTCTCATCCCCCTTCCCTACCTATCTGCTGGCTTTGCTCTCAAAATAGCTGACATGACCTCTAGTAGCAATCTTGTGAGACAGCTGCAAGAGGTCATGGCAGCTATTTTGAGAGTAGAGCTGACATGGGCAAGAGCAACTGGGGATCACTTCTGTAAGATTGTAAGGTAGTCTTCGGAGGAGGTACTCTTTGCATTCTTTTTTTGTTCTATATAATTACAAGTAATGCAGTTATGAGCTTGCATAGTACTTTATATTGTACACAGAAGGCTCCTTCTACGAAGGTGCGCTAGCGGTTTTATCACTCCCAACAATGCCCCGCGTGCTAGATGCTAATGCCTCCATAGAGC
This sequence comes from Geotrypetes seraphini, assembly GCF_902459505.1. Taxonomy (NCBI): domain Eukaryota; kingdom Metazoa; phylum Chordata; class Amphibia; order Gymnophiona; family Dermophiidae; genus Geotrypetes; species Geotrypetes seraphini. The sequence goes on from NC_047084.1 coordinate 104,777,011, forward strand.
TGGCATTAGTATTTCCTGTGTAGCGTGGGGTTTGCGCGCGCTAAAAACACTAGCGCACCTTCGTAAAAGGAGCCCAGAGTGTTCCACATAAATGCTTTTGATACAAAAGTTTAGCAGGAATATGTCTATAAATTTGGGATAAGCTCATTAGGAATTAGCCTCTCTGTGGAACTATGAAATTAGCTATCATTCCAATGGGGCGCAAAATCAGTCATTGTAAAAACACTGTGTGTTAGTTCCACTTTTCATTAGCCATGGTCTATGCAGTGTTTCTCAACTTCTTCAAGCCAAGTACCCCTAGGTCTAACAAATATCAACTGAGTACCCCCAACCACCGACCGCCCAAGCTCCACTCCAAACCCCGCCCCCATTACTAATTGTAATGCAATTTCTTCCATTCATTTTCTCATATACACAGCAGATATAAATTCTCAAAACTGACATATTTCAATCACTATATTGAAAATAAAATCATTTTCCCTACATTTGTAGTCTGGTAATTTTATTTTTCTAATCTTTTCCCAGTATCTGGTTGCACTTCTCTTCTCTCTTCCCTTCCTCCCCTGTCCAGCAGCACCTTTCCCTCTCCTCATGCCCAGCAGTACCTCTTCTCCTTTCCCTTTCCCTCCTCCCCTGTCCAGCACCTCTCCGTCTCCCATGTCCAGCAGTACCCCTTCTACCTTCTCTTTCCTTCCTCCCTTCCCCATGTCCAATTGTACCTCGTCTCCCTTCCCTTTCCCTCCTCCACTGTCCAGCAGCACCTCTCCCTTGCCCCATGTCCAGCAGTACCCCTTCTCCCTTCCCTCCTCCCACTCCCCTATGTCCAGCAGTACCTCTTCTCTCTTCCCTTTCCCTCCTCCCCTCTCCCTAGTAGCAGCTTTTAACTTCTCCACACAGCTGCCGCTAACATTAGTTTAGCCGCGGTTCCATAAGGCAGCCTCAGAGCCTTTGCTAGGCTGGCCCACCAATGATGCAACTTCTCCTCTTTTGTCTGAGGTGGGCCGGCCTAGCAAAGGCCCTGAGGCTGTCTGATGGAATCGCTGGCTAAACTAACGCTGGTGGCAGCTGTGTGAGGCAGTTAAAAGCACACAGTGAGCTGCCGCTGCTGGTCGAGGGGATGCTGGGGAGAGAAGATGAGGAAAGCAGGAGATACGAGATGGCAGAAGGAAATTGGGAGACATACAGCACCGGCACCACATACCCCTTGACAATGGCACATGTGCCCCGTGGGGTACACATACCACGTGTTGTGAACCTCTGGTCTATGACAGAGGCTATTTTGCTTATAGGTAAAATAAGGTCTTTCATTATTTAAATTAATCAATTGTTCATCTCCTATAAATTGTGGGAGCAGATTGTGGCACAGCAAAAGAGGCCGGTAGAGGAGGTCAAGGATATTTCCCTCATTCAGTGTACATGGCACCTCCAGCCCTCATGTCCTTCACAAAGTTACGGTGGAGTATCAGGGAAAGAAATTAAGTCTGAAGGTAGCGATACTAACCAACCCATCTTATGAAATGGTCCTGGGCAAGGAATGGCCCGCCTTTCAGGAAGGCTTCAAGGGGCTGGAAAAAATGAATCAAATTAAGGAGCAGTGGCCTAACCCTACTTCTCCTGTAAAGGAAACTGTACACTCTACTGGGTGAGATCTTCTCTTTAGATCCCAAGATGATGGGGGACTCGTTTTAGAACAGTTATACACTGTTTTCCATAAAGATGTAACATGGGATCAATACGAAAAAATTACAACCATACAGTAGAATCACCACTCTCTGGCACATAGAAGAAAGGAGGAAGAGGATTCTCAGAAACTAGCTTGGTAATTGGTAAATGAACCTAAGCCAAGACTTACAAGGTTCCACGTTTCAATCATTGATCCTTGAACCTTCCTCCTGTAAATGAGCACCCAGCCCTACGAAGGAGTGTAGTGGCTCACAAAATAGGTGGCAAATATTATGAACTCTTGATAAAGCCATTATCTTTGGCGAAATGGGTCTCGATGGGCTGTGGCTGTCTGTTTCATCAAAAAGAAGATAAGTGATAAAGTTTCTTTATTTGATATATCTTTTGAGGTTAAGAAAGTCAAACAAATGAGTTTTTAAAAAAATCTTTTAAGAATAACTTAAATAAAGTTTTAAAGAGTAAAAATTTAAGGGCTCCTTTTACGAAGGTGCGCTAAGCGTTTTAGCGCACGCACCGGATTAGCGCACGCTAGCCGAAAATCTACCGCCTGCTCAAAAGGAGGTGGTAGCAGCTAGCGCGTGCAGCAATTTAGCGCGCGCTATTCCACACGTTAAGGCCCTAACACGCTTTCGTAAAAGGAGCCCTAAGATTTGGAATAGGAAGGAGGAAGGTTCAAGGATCAATGATTGAAACGTGGAACCTTGTAAGTCTTGGCTTAGGTTCATTTACCAATTATCAAGCTGGTTTCCGAGATCCTCTTCCTCCAGATTGAAGGGGAAGGTAGGCTAATAAATACTGATGTGCAAGTAGCCTTGCCTCCAGGGTGCTATAGATGACTGATCCGGTATAGCCCTAAAACATGGCCTCCATATCAGAGCGGGGGTGATAGACCCAGATTATCGGGGACCAAGTCAAATAGTAGTTTTCAGCTTTGGGGAGGAAGACTACAGATAAGAATGGGGGAGTGCATAGCCCAGCTCATTTGTGAGAAGGCTTTTGTGCTCACATTGCAGGAAGAGAGAACACTGGTAAGGGAGATCAAGGTTTTGGCTCCTCGGCCAAAGGCAGACTGATGATGTATTGTGCAGAAGGGAAGAAGCAGCTCCACTTCCTTGTTCATATCCAAGAATAAATAAGATCTCTAGGGTGAGGGTATGTGGCAGAGAAGGTGCATAGTTAATTAGGTCCCTGCACAAAACCCAGAGGGGAAGGGGAGACAGAGCCCTTGATTACACAGTGATTTAAGGGATAGCTGGACACAGCAGGCAGAGTTAAGTTTTAAGTCAATAGGAAGCTACCACACCCCTGCTCAGTATGTTAAACAGGGAATCGGGAATTAGTATGGGGAAGGAGACCGTTCCTAACTTCAGCTGGGAAAGGAGTGTCAAGGCAGTCATGGGCTGAAAGCAGGTTCCTGGACACCCAGGCTTACAGCAGTCCAAAGGAGGTAAGATTGCCATACTTCAAGGTAAAACCCTCTGCTTTAAAGGAAGAAGCTGTAGTGTTTGCAGGGAGTCAGAGCCCTAACAATGAGAGGGAAAGAAACATTGGAAAGTGGCGTCATTATTTGACGGCACATCTTGCCAGTCAGGTTGAGACTCCAAACAATGAATGCTCTAGTCTTGAACTAAATCATGATGCTGATAAATGGGAAGAAAACTCACTAGCCAGTGACAGTATGGAATGGGATTTTACCTGCATTTCTAACAAGAGATTCAGACATGCAATGGCAGTCTGAATCAGCTGACACTAATTAAGGGAGAAGTTCCGTTAAAAATTAAGTTTGTTGGCTAATACAGAATCAAAGGGCTTTCTGTCTGAAGAACTTTGGTTTAAAGTCCTTATGCTTAAGACTCTTTTCAACTATGATGTTCTCGAGTTATGGAGCTTCATGAGTGTTCTCGAGTTATGGAGCTTCATGAGAACTGTATTTCCTAGATGGAACCACTTTTGTTTTGACTTACAAGAGAAGCTTAATAAAGAACATTTGTTTGAGATATTTTCGGTGAAGAACTCTTATTTCCATATCCTCATAATTCCAATCTGGCCACTCCATGGCTCTGTTTGGCCCAAGTGTTTGGTGGTGACATAGGCAAGCCTAGGCTTTCGCTTATTCCCAGCCACAAAGTACTGTATATCTGAAGATGCAGTGGTTGTAAAGCTTGGCATAGGAGAAAGAATTGAAGCTAGTGATAACTTAGTACAGCTTTGCAAAACAAACCAACTGTCAATCATGAATACGCATTTTCAACACCACCAACGTCGCCAGTACACATGGACATCTCTAAATGGAATGTATCAAAATCAAATTGACTACAGCTGCATAGGACAGAGATGGAAATCTGCAGTTTTGACTGCAAGGACTAAACCAGAAGCTGACTGTAGAAACGACCATGACCTTTTGACATGCAAGATTAAGATGAAGCTTTGAAAGAAGATCATTAGAGACCTCCCAAAATACGACATTGAAAACATTCCATCAGACTATTGGATAAAACTAAACAACAGGTTTGTCTTGCTTGATACAGGAGATAGAGAGCCCGAAGAGTTACGGTATGACATCAAAACTGTAATTAGTGATGAAGCTAAAAACACTCCAGGAGAAAAGAAAGCCAAGAAATCACCTTGGATCTCAGAAGAAACCAGAAAAGTAGCAGAAGAAAGAAGACAGCAAAACTATCTGGTGATAGAGAAAAAAATATCACAAATGAACCAAGTTCGGCAAGACAAAGAATGATATTTCAATTATATTTGTCAGAAAATTGAATCAGAACATGTAAATAGAAAAACCAGATTAGCATATCAGGAGATTAAGAGATTGCGGCAGAAATTCCAGCCTCAACTGGGGATGCTTAAAGACGCCAATGGAATGATACTGAATGGTCCAGAAAGCATTAAAAAGAGATGGAAAGAATATACGGAAAATTTATCCAAACAAGTCAATGAGGATAACATTGGATAAACTGAACTGGAAACTGAAGCCAAAGAAGAACCAGATATTTTAAAAGAGGAAGTCATAGCAGCGATTAAAGCTTTATTGAAAAACAAGTCATCTGGTATCGATGCTATTCCAATTGAATTAATAAAAGGCTTAGAAAGTGCTATCATGGCCCTCACTCGACTGCGTCAACAGATTTGGAAGGAAAATCACGACCAACCGATTGGAGAAGATCATATCTATACCAAAGAAAGGTGACGCCAAGGACTGGAACAACTATAGAACAATTGCATTAATTCTACACACCAGCAAAATATATTATGAAAATAATACAACAAAGGTTCCAATCATATGTTGAGCAAGAACTACCCGAAGTTCAGGCTGGTTTCAGAAAAGATCTGAAATGTTAGATGGATATTGGAGAACAGCAGATGGATGCCAATGTTAGATGGATATTGGAGAACAGCAAAGAATACAAAAAACCTCTGTATCTTTGCTTCATCGACTACAGCAAAGCTTTTGACTGTGTGGATCACAATAAACTATAGAGAACTCTAGTACAAATGAGAATACCCAAACACATAACTCAGCTGATAAGAGAGCCTATATGAAAATCAAGAAGCTGCAGTGAGAACTGAATATGGCAACACTGATTGGTTTCCAATAAAATGTTGCGTCAGGCAAGGATGCATCTTGTCACCTAATCTGTTCAACCAGTACAGTGAAACCATCTTCAGAAAAGCAAATTTTGAAGAAGAGAGTGTTGGTTTCAAAGTTAGTGGCCGAAATATAAACAACCTGCGCTATGCAGATGATACAACGCTCATCACTAGCAGCAATGACATGCTGTAACTTGTCACAAACATTCCTCTGAGCGGAGTTAAAATGTGACAACTGTGATCTGAAGTGTCCCCTACTACCAGTGGCATCTTCAGGACTGAATAAAGGTAAAAAGAAAGCACATACAATTTGTTTTGCCTGAGACCATCCACGCTGGCTCAGCCTTGAAATTACACTTGCTTTCCAGAAAACAAAACAAAAACTTCCTTTCTGTAGCTATTATTTATAGGCAGAAAAAAGGTATTCACAGCATTATGCATATAATAGTGTTATCCCTCCCAGCAGCAAACAGTTTGTATATTTTCTGAGGCACCAAACAGAAGGTCAGCTTTACATAAGGCTCCCTAGTACAATAGCAACCCTTGGTAGGCAGCAAAGCTGAAAGAGATTCTGTGATTGCTTTTCAGCAACGGCAAACACAGTACGGTTTTCAGAATACAAAACCATTCATTCTGTCCCAGTGTTCTTTGGCCAAACTCAATATCAAATTAGCAGGCTGCCAACACTCAGGTAAGTAAAACTTCTCAGCCAAAAATAATGTCCAACTCAAAATCAAGAACCAAAAACATAAAGCATACTTTGCTAGGCAAAACACACCAGCTGCCTCACAGCTACTCACTGGTCTAGCTGATTTCCATTAGCTTTGTTTGGCTCCCTGAGATAGGACCGGCTTCCTGGATTTCCATTTCCATGAAATCCTCTGGAACAGGGGTGCCCAACACGTCGATCGCGATCGACCAGTAGCTCAGGAAGGCAACGCGAGTCGATCGCTAGACTCGTGTTGCCATCCTGATCTACCGGGCCGATCAGCCTTCCTCTCCAGTGTTCTCTCTAGGGCCTTTTAGCTGGGCGGTCCGCCCAGCTGTCATCTGCTGCTGCCGCCGCTGCTGAACATTTAAAAAAAAACCGGCTTGGAGATTTCAGCCCATAGCGAACGCTTGCTTCAGGGCTCTCAACATGTGCGTGCCGGCTTCCCTTCTCTTCCCTCCGAAACCGGAAGTTATGTCCGGGGGGGGGGGGGGAGAAGGGAAGCCGGCACGCACATGTTGAGAGCCCTGAAGCAAGCGTTCGCTATGGGCTAAGGCGGGAGACAGGTTTGTGAAGCATTTGCTCTTCTTGCTGCCGGGTCCTGCCTACTTTCTGTTTCCGCGAAGGCAGGACCCGGCAGCATTTCCCCCAGTAGGTCGATCGCGATCTTGGGCTGATCAGCCTTCCTCTCCCTGACGGCAGAATTGACGTCGGGGAGAGGAATGCTGGTCGGCTGAAGCAGGGAGAGCTTGGGGCAGCATCAGCTTTCGGGACTGTTATTGGTGGTGGTTTGGGTCCTGGTCCCCGATGGCAATGGCAGTGGCTTGGGGGAGGGCAGGGAGAAAGAAAGAAAAAGGGCAGGCAGGGAGACAGAAGGAAAGAAGAGAAACAGAAAAAAAAGAAAGGGAGGCAGAGCGAAAGAAAGGGCAGGGAGACAGGAAGGAAAAGTTGGGGGAGGGAATGAGGTCTGGAGGAGAGGAAGCATACAGGCTAAAAGAAGGGAAGAAAGATTGGATGCACAGTCAGAAGAAGAAAGTGCAACCAGAGACTCATGAAATCACCAGACAAGGTAGGAAAAATGATTTTATTTTAAATTTAGTGATCAAAATGTGTCTGAATTTATATCTGCTGTCTATATTTTACATTAAGGTCCCTTTTTACTAAACCGCAATAGAGTTTTTTAGTGCAGGGAGCCTATGAGCGTCGAGAGTAGCGCTGGGCATTCAGTGCAGCTCCCTGCGCTCTAAAAACTGCTATCGTGGTTTAGTAAAAAGGGAGGGGGGTATATTTGTCTATTTTTGTATGGTTGTTACTGAGGTGATAGTGCATAGAGTCATCTGCTTTGACCTCTTTGAAAAACCCTGGAATAGGAATGATAATTAACATTTTCTATGCGTACAGTGTGCGTTGTGTTTTTTTTAAATTTTATTGTTGGTAGATCATTTTGACTTGGTCATTTTAAAAGTAGCTCGCAAGCCCAAAAAGTGTGGGCACCCCTGCTCTGGAGCATAAAAGTTGGAAGTAGGGGAACTTTCCTCCACTTCTTCCATGGGCCAGTCCAAGACCCCAGGGTCTGCCTGCTCACTCCTTGCTTCAGCCTGTTGGAGTGCTTCTGCCACGTCACTCTCCACTCCCCTTCCTGCTTTACTCAGCCTGCCTTTAACCAGCCCAAAGCCACTCCCCTTCAGCCTGTAGAGGAGGATAGGCTTTGGTTTCACTGCAGGCTGCCTCAGCCCAAGCTTCCCTTGTTTATTTTGCCTTAATTTTACAGGGACAGCCACCTTGGCTTTAGCTGTCCTAGCTGAAATACCAACAGGGTGCAAATGCTATGATTCTGCCTGCTCCTCATCCAGATCACCACTGCTTTTATAACATGGACAAGGGAGGTCAGACAGCTCTTCTGCACAGGATTTTCTTGGCAGCTCTAGGTGCAAAACCAGCACGGATGCTTGGTTTGTAACAATTTAATGAGAAAAGTCAAAGCCGAAAGTCATAACATGGGATTAGAACTGAATATAAGCAAGACGAAGATCATGAACATAGAAAAGGATGAAGATTTTGAGCTTGAAAATAATAAAATAGAAGTTGTAAAGGATTTCAATCTCCTGGGCTATGGACTATAGGTCTATTACTATACCCTATACCAGTGTTTTTCAACTTCTTCAAGCCAAGTACCCCCTAAGTCTAACAAATATCAACCGAGTACAATGCACAAGTTTTGCCCCAGACCTGCACAGGCTCCACCCCTGACCCCACCCCCATAATAATAGTATTAATTGTAATGCAATTTCTTCCATCGATTTTTCATATACACACAATATAATCTTAATACATAACATAAAAATAAACTTCTAGACGCATAACCTTGCAGATCTATGTGGTTTACAAAAGATTACTTCAACTTACAACCAAGCGATCATCACGGAACTTAATTACCCAAAAATCGAGAGAATAAGAAAGTCTTCAAACGCTTTCTAAATTCCAGATATGAGAAAGACATGAGATAATTGTTTAAATTCTTTGTCCTAACTGGCAGCCTGATATGAAGCATACATTCATGAAATCTTTTGAACTTACAACCCTACACTGATGGATAAACAAAAAAAAGCATGAGCTTTACGTGAATGTTTTTGAGTAGCAAAAGAAAATGAATTAATCAAGTAAGCTGGAGATAGGCCCGACAAGACTTTATAATAGACACAACCCAACTTAAAAAGAATGTGTGCCTCGACACACAACCAATGCAGTTCATGATAAAAGGGAGTTAGATGGTCATATTTCTTAAAACAAAAAATAATTCTGACTGCGGTATTCTGTATTACTTGCAGCCTAGAGATAGTCTTTTTTGTTCTGGCCAAGTAAACAATGTTACAATAATCCAAATGGGCTTATATGCTATTATATTAAAATAAGCTCTAATAGAAAGCAATTTCCATAGGATATGGAACGTTAACTCTGACATCAAAGAGAAGGTTTCCGGGTCAGCTACGTGCAGCATGTGAACCGCTGCCTACTCGTCCCTGCAACGAGAGCCGCTGAAGGCAGGAGGTGATAACTGGGAGCACATACATACCCCTCCTGACCTGGAAGGCTTTCCTCTGACATCAGCTCTGACTTCGGAAGGAAGCCCTCTGAGTAAACTTCAGAGGAGGGGGGCTAGCGCCAGGCAAGAAGGAGGGATCCCCGGCAGCAGTTTGATAGGAGGGTGGAGGGCATGAAGGATGGATCCCCAGTGGTGGCTTTGACAGGAGAGTGGATGGCAGAAAGGAGGGATCCCGGCGTCAGCTTCAGTGGGCAGGCAGGCAATATCCTCAGTGGTGGCCAGTGCCGCATACCTCCAACAAGCGGCTCATGTATGTATCGCGTGCTGAGAATACTGCCCTATACTATGCCATATGACTATATCCTATACTATGTCATGCCTTAAACTGTAACAGACAAACTTCTGGGCATGTGGTAGGCAAATCGTGGGCATACTCAGATGTGGTGTGCAAATTTATACTTAAATTTCTGTCAGATATTGATTTTATTTTAATTTTTATTTAAAATATTACAGTATTTCATTGATTTTTTTTCTGGTTGCTTGAGTTCCGGTTAACAGAGAGTCTACTGTACTATTTAAATGTAGTCATCTATAATATGCACATAGCCCGCTCCTTTATAATCTTATACAGGTTGTAATCTAAGCACCGAGCTTAATTTTAGTAATCCAGACAACTATCCTAGACCTGATACTTTATTTAAAAAATTTGTAAAGGAAAGAATTATTGCCATACAAAGGGGGAACTATAATAATTTCAAAAGGATTTGGGGGCCATTGACAGAATATTGTAATGATTAGACACATTTTCTGCACATAATGTAGATACAAGATTGGGAAGGGGGGATGTATAGATTTATTGTTGATTGCAATATCTTTGAATATAATATATGTATAATATGATTGATTTATTTATTTTGAAGAACAGGGAGGGTGGGGGAAGGGTCTTCAATTTATACATTTATGTCGATAATAAAAAAGATTTTCAAGTGTTCTATATGAATCAACTGTTTTATTATTGTACACTTGTTGTGAGATGTAAAAATGAATAAAGATTTTGAAAAAAAAATAAAAATTTTGTGATTTTTTTTTTTTTTATTCCATTTAATTGTGACCCTAATTGCAGAACATATGTTAAGACAGGACTATATGCTTTAGAAGTTTTTTTTTTTTTTTTTTTACTTTTTCCCATAGAGGTTTCCCCAACTTCCAATATGATGTTGTAACATTTCCATCTTTGTGTAATGATATTGTGATACTTTAGTCTGCACTATGCTAAAGTCAGTCATCTATTTACCTGAAGAGTATATTGCTTCTTGATGGCTTTCTTGAAGATAATACTTACTTTTAAAACAAGGCACTTTTCAAATTAATTTCATAGATACATTTATGAAGTTGCCTGGATGTTGTGTTAGTCCACTTAGATGCACAAAAATAAAAGGTTAAACAAGCTGTAGGCAATACTTTTTATTGGACTAACCTAATAAATTTGTGATTAGCTTTTAAAGGTTATGCTCTCTCCACAGGGTCAGTATAAAATAAGCTCATGTCCCACTTATTTGATGAAGGAAGCTCAGTTCTCTAACGCTCGTCAAAAATAGATTTGGTCCAATAAAACAGTAGTGCCTACAGCTTGTTGGTTGACCTTTATTTCTAAAGAGTCCTATAAATACAAAACAAGCTATTACAGATAAAAAGAATATTTGGACATCACATGTCTGACATTGTCAAAAGAGTACTAAAGGTTTTAATGATTTTGGACAGTAACATTACAGGTCTTGTCACATTTTTAAAGGTGACTTTTTTATTCATTTCAACTGAACAGATATAAAGAAATTATATTTAAGGGGTCAAGAATGTCTGTCTCTCCAAACTTTAACAGACTGGGGTCAGTTTTAGCATAGGAAGGAGAAATTAGGTTCTTACCTGCTAATTTACTTTCTTTTAGCTTCTCCAGACCAGTAGAGGTTAACTTTACGAATGGGTATATATCTAATCATGACCAGCAGGTGGAGACTGAAAACAAAACTTTGGGACAGTATATACTATCCTCCCTTCTCTATTTCCCTCAGTCTGCCGAATAGCCAAGCAGAACCAAGAACTGGAAAACAGGAAGAAAACAATACTCCGAACAGGAGTAACAAATAACATACCCAAATGCTGTTGGAAAATGCAGAGGAGAAATACCCGAAGGAAAATGTCCCCACAGCTCGCCAGCTAAGCCAGCCGAGCCACAGCCGCTGTTCTTTAATTCTCCCCGGCCCTAGAAAAATACTAGAACCCGCAGCAAAAAACAAAAACTGCCCGCGAAAACAGCCCCAACAACAACAACAACAACAGACAGGGTGGGGACCTCTACTGGTCTGGAGAAGCTAAAAGAAAGTAAATTAGCAGGTAAGAACCTAATTTCTCCTTCTTTAGCACTCTCCAGACCAGTAGAGGTTAACTTTACGAATGGGACGTACCAAAGCAGTCCCTCTCACGGGCGGGACCCCCGAAGGGCCGATACCAGAACACGCTCACCGAACACCGCGTCCCGACGCGCCTGAACATCTACCCGATAATGTCTAACAAAAGAATACAAGGAGGACCAAACCGCAGCCTTACAAATATCCACCGGAGGCACGAGCGACGACTCAGCCCAAGAAGCCGCCTGACCCCGAGTGGAATGAGCCTTGAGAAACTCCGGAACAGGCTGCTGTTTCAGAAGATAAGCGGAAGCAATCGTCTCCTTGATCCAGCGCGCAATAGTAGCCTTAGAAGCGCCAGCTCCCCGACGAGGACCAGCCAGGAGGACAAAGAGATGATCGGACTTCCGGAATTCCTGGGTCCGCTGCACATCAGAGCGAAGGACCCAACCGACATCCAACTTGCGCAGCTGCCGTTGCTCAGAAGAGCCCTCCCGACCACCCAAGACCGGGAGAACCACCGATTGATTGACATGAAAAGAGAAACAACCTTCGGCAGAAAGGAAGGAACAGGCCGCAAGACGACCCGCTCCCTAGACAACTCCAAGAAGGGAGCCCTACAAGAGAAAGCCTGCAGCTCAGAAATACTCCTAGCAGAAGTAATGGCCACCAAAAAGACCGCCTTCAAAGAAAGGTCCTTCAAAGAACAGTCGTCCAAGGGCTCGAAAGGCGGGCGCACCAAAACAGAGAGAACCAGAGTAAGATCCCAAGAGGGAACCGAGGGCCGTAGGGGAGGCCTAAGCAACTTGGCCGCCCGCAGAAACCGAATCACATCAGGAAGAGCCGATAAACGCTGACCTGACACCAACCCTCGAAAGGTCGACAGGGCCGCAAGATGAACCCGGAGAGAAGACCAAGCCAGGCCTCTATCCAGGCCATCCTGCAAGAACTCTAGAATGTTAGGCAGAGAAGCGCGAAAAGAGGTCACTCCCCGCGCCCGACACCATTCCTCAAAGAGACGCCAAACCCGCACATAAGCCCGAGAGGTAGAAAGCCTCCGGGACCCCAACAGTGTAGCGATCACCTTGTCTGAATATCCCTTCTTGCTAAGGCGACCCCTTTCAAGAGCCACGCCGTAAGACAGAAGAGAGACGGGTCGAACAAGGGAATGGGACCCTGCATCAGAAGGTCGTCCGAGAGAGGCAGAGGAAGAGGAACCGCCACCAGGTGTCTCACCAGATCCGCATACCACGGACGTCGAGGCCAATCCGGAGCCACCAGCACCACCAAACCAGGATGGTGAACAATGCGAAGAAGCACTCTGCCCACCAGCGGCTAAGGAGGGAACACATACAACAGCCCCTCCGTTGGCCACGGCTGGACCAGAGCATCCAGACCCTCGGCCAGCCCTTCCCTGCGACGACTGAAGAAGCGGGGCACTTTGGCGTTGCCACTCGTGGCCATCAGGTCCATCAGGGGCTGCCCCCAATCTTGCACTATCAACCGAAACGCTCCGGCGCCGAGAAACCACTCTCCTGGATCCAGGAAGTGACGACTGAGGAAGTCTGCCTGAACATTTTCTACCCCGGCTATATGAGAAGCCGAGAGGTCCAGAAGATGGGACTCCGCCCAAACCATGAGCCGAGCCGCCTCCTGCGCCACAGGAGTGCTCTTGGTGCCCCCCTGACGATTGACATAAGCCACCGCCGTGGCATTGTCCGACAGGACTCTGACCGACTTGCCCAGCAAAAGGGAGTGGAAAGCTAACAGCGCCAGCCTGACCGCTCTGGTCTCCAACTCGTTGATCGACCAGGAGGCCTCCTCCGCGGACCAGGTGCCCCGAGCTGAGTGGCCCATAAACTGAGCCCCCCAACCGAGGAGACTCGCATCCGTAAGGAGCACCGTCCACTGCGGGAGATCCAGACCCACCCCCTGAACCAGGTGAGGGGTCCGGAGCCACCAGCGCAGACTGCAGCGCGCCAAACCTCGCAGGGGAACCGGAACATCCAAATCTTGCCTCCGGGGAGACCACCTCCGGAGCAGAGCATACTGAAGAGGACGCATGTGGGCCCGCGCCCACCTCACCACGTCCAGGGACGCCGCCATTGACCCCAGGACTTGGAGGAAATCTCGCGCCCGAGGACCCCGGGACGCCAAAAGCAGGCGAATCTGAGATTGCAATTTGCTCACCCGGGCCTCTGGAAGGAAGACCTTCCCCAAGGAGATGTCGAACATAACCCCAAGGCACTCCAGACGCTGAGCCGGGACCAACCGACTCTTGGAAAGGTTGACCACCCAGCCCAGCGACCGGAGAAACTCCACCACCCGAGCCGTAACCCGGGAGCTCTCCTGCAACGACTTTGCCCGAATCAACCAGTCGTCCAGGTAGGGGAGAACCAGGATGCCCACCGACCGCAAGGCTGCCGCGACGACCACCATTACCGTGGTGAACGTCCGAGGAGCCGTGGCCAGACCAAAGGGAAGCGCACAGAACTGAAAGTGCCGCCCCAAGATCGCAAAACGAAGGAAGTGCTGATGAGAGGCCCGAATTGGAACCTGCAAGTAGGCCTCCGTCAGATCGAGAGACATCCAGGATGGGCCGAAAGGTCCCCTCCTTTATGGCCACCACAAAGTAAATGGAGTACCTGCCGGTGCCCCACTCCGTAGGGGACACCGGCACCACTGCCTCGAGATCTAGCAAACGCTGAAGGGTCTGACGAAAAGCCTGCGTCTTCCATGGAGTCTGACATGGAGAAGCGAGGAAAAGGTCCGGCAGAGAGCGGGTAAACTCCAGAGCGTAACCGTCCCGCACCACCTCAAGGACCCACTGATCGGACGCGATCTCGGCCCATTTGGGGAAAAATTTGCGCAGCCGGGCCCCCACCGGAACCAAAGGGGGCGCCGGCAAGGAGTCATTGCGCAGGACGGGAAGCGGGGGAACCGGCGGAGGGATTCCCTGCCCCCCGACGGGCCCCCCGAAAGGGCTGCATGCGCTGGAAGAACCGACCCCGGGAAAAACCCTGAGCCGGGAAAGAAGCAGCCCCACGCCCCGGGCGATACTTGCGAAATTCCCGCAAACGCCCCCGGGCAGCCCCACACCTAGACGCAGGGCGGGCACGGTCCTCAGGCAGACGGGGCACCTTCGAGTCCGTCAGAGTCTGAATCAACTCATCTAATTCCTCTCCAAACAAAAAGACCCCCTAAAGGGAACTTTAGTAAACTTAGCTTTGGACGCAGAATCCGCCGCCCAAGCGCGCAGCCACAAAATACGCCGCGCGGCCATGCCATAGACTTAGCCGAAATCCGCACCAAGTCATAAAGAGCATCTGAGAGGAACGAGGCAGCCATCGCAATCTTCGCTACCTCCTGATCCACTAGAGACCAGTCATCAGACTCCCGATCCAGGACACGCTCAGCCCACCGAAACACGGCGCGAGCGACTAGCTCCCCACAAACAGCCGCCTGGACCCCAAAGGCAGAGACATCAAAATCATACTTAAGAAGAGTCTCTAACGCACGCGCCTCCGAGACCCTAAGAGCAGAACCGTCCATAACAGGCACGGTATGCCGCTTAGGAAGTGCCGAGACCACCGCGTTCCCCATTGGCGAAATTAAGGTAGCCCTACCTCCCTCCGGGACGGGATACCCAAGAGCCAAGGCGCACACCAAACGAAACTGCGCCCATAGGCCACTGCGCCAACACAAAATCCCGCAAATCCTGACGCACAGGAAAAGAGCGGGAACCAGGACAGACCCCCTGAAGCAGAGGGGCCCCCATACGCGGGGTCTCCGGCGGCGCCACTGCAAAAATGCAGCACCAAGGAGACCTGCTACACAGGTCTAAAAGCTCATCCCTCTGAATAAAAAAGCGCACCACGGACGCATCTGCTCTGGAAGACGGGAAACCCGCCGCCCCGCTGCCAACAGGCGTCCCCTCTAGAGGATCCTGGAATCCCGCCAAAGCAGCCAGGTCCTCAACCAGGCCAACACGCTCCTCCGCCCACCAATTCGCAATCCAAGCCCCCCCGCGGGCGCTTGGATGAGGGAGGAGGAAGAGGGGACGCCAAACGAAAAGAGGGAGGCAAAGCCATAGGGGGCGCGGAGGGAAACCCCCCCCCGAAACCCCCCAGGCGCACGTGGGACCCCCAAAAGTCCGCACAAAGAAAGAAAATAAATTGGGGGCAAAAAACCCCTGGGGGTCCCCAGGGACTCCCTGCCCCAGCAGGGGTCCAAGCTGAAACCTGCCCCTGTGTTCGCCATACAGGGGGAAGGTCACCTGAGGTTGCAGACAAAATGGAGGGGCCAGACAAAGAAAATGGCGAAGTTCCCGCCAAAAATGCTCCCTCCATGGCCTGTAGCGGCTGAGAAGACTGAACAGTCCCAGCCGCTAAGACAGGCAAGTCGGCATCAGCTGTCAAAAAATCAGCTGAGAGGGAATCCTTCGGGGAATCCCTCCGTGGGCGGTTGTGGAAGACCGGGCTTCCCCACTGCTCCAAGCCGACTCGCGAGGCACCATCGGCGGGGAGCTCTGGGCGCCTGCAGCCGCTGCCGACGGAGCTCCACCACCTCACCGACCCAAACCGCCGAGTTCAGGCCGGCCGCGAGTGCCTCGCGGCTGGACTAAAATTGTGGCCTACTCCCCCGGAGAAGGGCACAATTGCTCCAGACGCGACCTAGCTATAAAAAAGTGCTGGTTACATGAAAAAATACAGTAAAATACAGTTTTCTTAAAGGGAAACAACCCTTCAGACCAGCACTACCTCAGGATTTTTTTTTTTTTTTTTTTTTTTACAGAACAGACTCCACAGGCTCTCGAAGCAATATGCCTTGCTTGACTTAGGGGGCAAGGCTTACTGCTGAGGCTCCTCTAAAAAAATGTGGGGAGGTGGAGGAAGTGGGGGGAGGGACCCCGCTCGTGACCCGCCGGGTTTGACACCCCCGAGGTCGGACGGACCCCCAAACAGGGCCCGACCAAGCTCCGTCCGGCCAAAAACAGGGACAATAAACCCCTAAACAAATTCCAACAGCCCTACCAAGAGAGATGGGTACAGATCACTCAACACCTGCTGGAGACTGAAAGAAGACTGAGGGAAATAGAGAAGGGAGGATAGTATATACTGTCCCAAAGTTTTGTTTTCAGTCTCCACCTGCTGGTCATGATTAGATATATACCCATTCGTAAAGTTAACCTCTACTGGTCTGGAGAGTGCTAAAGAAAGAAGAGTTAAAAGAGTATTCAGAAATTTGTTTGATATGACCAAGGGGTTTGCGAGCTAAGCATCCCCCTTGCCCCCCCCCCCCACCTCCTCCTCCACCACCAAAAATTGGTTCAATTACATTTCTACATAAGAAATAGTTTCAGTGTAAACAATACAGAAACTTATATAATAATAATAATAATAATTTTATTTCTTATATACCGCTATACCCTAAGTTCGAAGCGGTTTACAATGAGGGTCGTGTCGAGATAGAGTACAGTGTAACAGCAGAAGACATATGTTTACAACAAGATACATATGTTTGAACAAGATAAGTGCTAAGTATTGGAACCAGGAATTTGAGATACATAAGCTTTGGAACATGATATATAAGATGCTTTGGTATTTCTGGATGAGCAGGTGCTAGGGGTGTTTACAATAAGGTACAGGATATTAACAAGAGAACAGGTACAGGATGTAACACTAAGGTACAGGATGATACAATATGAACAGTATACAAGAGATCAATGCTGTTTACATCTGGATATATACAATGTGCGTAAGAGAGGTGTACAGCATTAAGCGTTGGGGGAAGGGAAGGGCTTTCAAGGGGGATTATAACTGGTAGAGGGAGAAGAGCTTAGGTGGTGTTGAAGAGACGGGTCTTCAGAGATTTTCTGAAGTCAGCATATGATGTGGCTTCGAGTATTGGTTTTGCTAGCCATGTGTTCAGTTTGGCTGCCTGGAAAGAAAGCATTCTGTTTAGGTACTTCTTGTAGTGACATGATTTCAGGGATGGGTAAGTAAAGAGGTTTGTTCTGCGGGAGGTCTTTTTTGGGCCGTGGGTGAGGAATTGGGAAGCATATACAGTGAAACATGTCAGTTAAGGAATATCTCCTTTCAAAAATTGCCTCTCCAATCTTCCATACTCTCCTTGTCATCAACTCATACCCCCCCCCCCCCACACACACACACACACACACCTAACACACAGACATACTCAAAGGCAATGGAAATAACTCCCCTCCCTAGTGCTGCCACACTGCTAGCACCGATAGAATGCCTTTAAAGAACATAAGAATATACTAGGTCAGACCAATGGTCCATCAAGCCTAGTAGCCCGTTCTCACGGTGGCCAATCCAGGTCACTAGTACCTGGCCAAAACTCAAAGAGCTACCGATTCAGGGCAAGCAGTGGCTTCCCCCATGTCTTTCTCAATAACAGACTATGGACTTTTCCTCCAGGAACTTGTCCAAACCTTTCTTAAAACCAGCTATGCTATCCGCTCTTACCACCACTTCTGGTAATGCATTCCAGAGCTTAACTATTCTCTGAGTGAAAAAAAAAAATTTCCTCCTATTAGTTTTCAAATATTTCTCTGTAACTTCATTGCATGTCCCCTAGTCTTTGTAATTTTTGATGGAGTGAAAAATCGATCCACTTGTACCCGTTCTACTCCACTCAGGATTTTGTAGACTTCAATCATATCTCCCCTCAGCCATCTCATTTCCAAGCTGAAGAGCCCTAACCGTTTTAGTCTTTCCTCATACGAGAGAAGTTCCATCCCCTTTACCATCTTGGTCGCTCTTCTTTCAACCTTTTCCAGCACCACAAATGTTTCATAAGTTCAGAGAAAGCCTACGGCTCCTGGGGTGTAGAGTCACCCTTTGATGACTTATCTTTGTTTTTTTTAGGCTGCAAAGGGTCCGAGGCTGCAGAGGGTCCGCAGCACAGAACTAGTAGCCCCGTCAAACCCTGAAAATAAAGAAGGCCGCTCCACCGCTAGCCAAGTGTTTGGTCATTTGCTTGAACTGGGGAGAGGCTAAGATGGACACTGCCGCCTCTCCTGGGCTCACCACATGGCACATGGTGCAACAATGCTCTTCATGCACCAAATTTGTGAATTCTGGCAAGAATTCACATCAGGAGAGCCCAAAGACTCCATCCCAATAGGTTTTGAGGGAAAAATTGCAGTTTTAGAGAAGCAGGGAGCTTCTGAAAAAAAAAAAAAAGATTACTAAAAATCCAAGATGGCCACCATTAAGTAATTTGTGCCAAAAGTGCAATATTTTTTACATTAAACAAATTTCAAAAATGACGATTTTAGGATTTTTTAGGCCAGGGGGACATGTAGAAATCCTCAAAACTTTGAATTTCAAACCTCCCCCGATTCACTTCACAGGCTGTTACAGCCTGCCTTAGCTCTCTTTCAGTAGCTGGAATCAGAAAATCACTGCCTCATGTTGGGAATGTCTCTGCAATGCTGATCTTCAGGCTGCCAGTCAGACCCTTTGCTTGACTGTAACTCCACCCCTGCGGACCGACGGACGCACTCATGGACGGACAGAGGTGAGAAGATGCAGCCGGCATCCTGTAAGACACTGCCGAGCCTCCAATGGATGCCAAACAGCCTGTGCTAGAACCCTCATTTGGCAGAAGAAGAAAGCTCCTATGGTAAATGCAGGCTGGCTGACGGGTACCACCAGGGATTGGCCTGTCAGCAGCAGATCGAAGTCTGTGAAATCTTGATACAGGCAGAGCTGAATAATTGCTCCGAGCACCAGAAATCCTAAAAAAGTGACGCAAAATACACCGAATAAAATAATAAATTGTGGCGAGCACAACACATTCCTGCAGGCACGCGTGCAGAAGGGAAAAACTGTAGAAGAAGCTCAACGAAGTAGAGCAAAGACTCAGACAAAAATACGGAGTGGATTCCTTCTGCAGATGGCACGCAGCCATGGAGACACTACCCATCTGTCTAGAATGTCTTACCTATTGCACTGGAAATACTATTAATAAATTATCTAAAATTAATTCTACTAACGAGCCTTTAGGCACATCATTTAAGTAACCGAATCAGTTTGGAATTCATGCTCCAAGTACTTTGATATGTCTGTTCTTACACTAAAGAACATTTTTGTCCTTTTTGTTTTGTTTGAAATTATTATATCTGACATTTTAATAGCTAAATAAATGTAAATTGGCTTTCTAAAATGTAAAAACAAAAAAATTGCTTTTCTGATTATTCTCCTTGCACATCCCCATATAACTTTTTTTTTCCACTTAGGATTTATTTTCTTCCTTTCTGAAGAAATTCACCCAAAGTAGTGTACAGTATGAACATGGGTGCAGGCAATATGTATTAAAAGCAGCAAAAAAACATTCAAACTAAAGTATGCACTATAACATGATAATACACAGCACAGGGTAAGCAGAGGTGGAACATGTAGACAGATAATAATAATAATATATAATAATAATAATAATATAACAGTTTATATACTGCAGGACCGTGAAGTTCTATGCAGTTTACAATGATTAAAAATGCTACAAACTGAGTAGAACTGGCAGGTTAAAACTAGTGACTAGCGGCTCTAGAGATTGGTTATTGTGGGAAAGATTGTGCAAATCAACTGCCTAACTACTTCAGGAACAGACAGGAGAGGACGTTCTGGGCCAGCCAGGCAGCGATTGGCTGGCCCAGAACGTCCTCTCTGCGGAAAGACTTCCTGTCGGCTTTAGTAGCTGCAGCATAAGCATGGCGGTAAGAGAAGGGGAAAAGGAAGGAGGCTTTTTTTTTTTGCGCGGACCGGCAGAAATTCAACCGACAGTAAGGAGGGAGGGAGGGAGATGGCGGGGACCGCGTGATCCATGATTGCCTCACTGCAGGGACAAGTCCATTCACCGCTCCACGGGGCGGTGAATGGCCTTGTCCCCCGTCCCGCAGAGGCCACTATTTTTTCTTCCCCGTTTCGGTGGGTTACCCGCGGCTAAATGCGGCTAGCCGCGGGTAACCCGCCACCGTGTCATTCTCTACTTATAATATGGTACACAGAACTTTCCAAAAAGAAAGCTGCCACGCCACATTTTTATAGCCTTTATCTCTGTTTTTGGTAATCCCACTTTTGGATCTTTATGCTCAGTGGGTCACATTTGTTTCTCTGGAATCCAAAAGTGAGAGAGGAGACTGTGAACGAAACTCGAAGGGGTAAATAGTCATGCCCTTACTGTACTCAGGTATGGTAAACATGACATTTTCAACAGGAAAATGTTTTAACATACAGTACATCTACAACTGATACCTTATGTGTAATAGAATTCCATCATCACAGGTCACTCAGCTTTACCTCTGACGTCAATAAGTTTTAGTTCTCACTTCACTACAGTCAATATCTTATTTTCAACGAGAAATTACAGGAAGCACAATCTTACCTGGCAAGTTCATTAATTAAGTTTGCAATCCGCCTCTTATCTTCCGGACACAAGTCTTTCAAGGATGCACTCTTTGATTCTGCAACTTCATATATAACCTAAAATAAATTACCATTTTTTTTAAACAAAGTCTTATCTTAAATTACATAAGAAACCAAAAAGAGAGCTTCAAATTTTTCAATTTATTTTTCAAATTTCTTTCATCTTCTAACATGCTTTCTGCCTGGACTCTAAAACCATTTCATTGTCAAAGATTAGCAGAATTAACTGGATTTGGCATTCCATAACTATTGTAATCTTTTTGCATAAATATAATCAAAGTGTCTGAATGTTTGCAAATGATCCACTAAATATTTGCCCTCTTTCCTGCATTCTCATGAAGCTGGCTGCTCATCTTTAAGTTTAAACATAAGTTTTTGATCTCCAGTTCACAAAACAATCTTGTATTTTTGTCACGCTGACACAAAGAGCAGCACAAGTTCCCACTGACGTGAAAGGCAATGAAATCTCTCAGCTCTGAAGAACTGCCTCTCACTGGTCTTCTTGCCAGAGGGTCAGCATGACATGGTGCAGCTACTTATAGTGTGACTCTAATTTTGTATAGTCATATTGCCATGTAAGTTAAGATGCCTCTCCATGCATTAATCTACGAGTAATCTTAGGTGATGGTACATTGTAATGCTATGACTATTAATCTGTAACCCGTTCTGAGTTTTTTAGGGAGGATATGATATAAAAAGGGTGAGGGGAGGGAGTTACAGAATAATAATTTTACAATGTATGTCTATCACAATGCAAAAAATTATACTAAGTGGAAAACAAGTGAACAAAAAGGACCATTAGCTCTGCTGCATGTCAGATCCTAGTATACATATTGTATCTCTTTGGTGTATGGTGGAAGAAATGAAACTTTTGAAAGGAAGCTGATCTGTCTATACCAGGGGTGTCCACACTTTTTGGGCTTGCGAGCTACTTTTAAAATGACCAAGTCAAAATGATCTACCAACAATAAAATAAAAAAAAAACACAACGCACACTGTACGCATAGAAAATGTTAATTATCATTCCTATTCCAGGGTTTTTCAAAGAGGTCAAAGCAGATGACTCTATGCACTATCACCTCAGTAACAACCATACAAAAATAGACAAATATACCCCCCTCCCTTTTTACTAAACCACGATAGCAGTTTTTAGAGCGCAGGGAGCTGCGCTGAATGCCCAGCGCTGCTCTCGACGCTCATAGGCTCCCTGCGCTAAAAAACTCTATTGCGGTTTAGTAAAAGGGGACCTTAGTGTAAAATACAGACAGCAGATATAAATTCAGACACATTTTGATCACTAAATTTAAAATAAAATAATTTTTCCTACCTTGTCTGGTGATTTCATGAGTCTCTGGTTGCACTTTCTTCTTCTGACTGTGCATCCAATCTTTCTTCCCTTCTTTTAGCCTGTATGCTTCCTCTCCTCCAGACCTTGTTCTCTCCCCCAACTTTTCCTTCCTCTATCCCTGTCCTTTCTTTCTCTCTGCCTCCCTTTCTTTTTTTTCTGTTTCTCTTCTTTCCTTCTGTCTCCCTGCCTGCCCTTTTTCTTTCTTTCTCCCTGCCCTCCCCCAAGCCACTGCCACTGCCATTGCCATCGGGGACCAGGACCCAAACCGCCACCAATAACAGGCCCGAAAGCCGACCCGCCCCAAGCTCTCTCTGCTTCGGCCGACCAGCATTCCTCTCCCCGACGTCAATTCTGCCGTCGGGGAGAGGAAGGCTGATTGGCCCAAGATCACGATCGACCTATTGGGGGAAATGCTGCCGGGTCCTGCCTTCGCGGAAACAGAAAGTAGGCAGGACCCGGCAGCAAGAAGAGCAAATGCTTCACTAATCTGTCTCCCCGCCTTAGCCCATAGCGAACGCTTGCTTCCAGGCTCTCAACATGTGCATGCCGGCTTCCCTTCTCCCCCAACCCCCCCGGACATAACTTCCGGTTTCGGAGGGAAGAGAAGGGAAGCCGGCACGCACACGTTAGAGCCACGGAGCATAAGTTCGCTAAGGGCTGAAATCTCCAAGCTGTTTTTTTTTGTTTTTTTTAAATGTTCAGCAGCGGCGACAGCAGCAGATGACAGCTGGGCGGACCGCCCAGCTAAAAGGCCCTAGAGACAACACTGGAGAGGAAGACTGATCGGCCCGGTAGATCAGGACGGCAACACGAGTCTATCACGGAGCCCAGGATGGGCTCCACGATCGACTCGCGTTGCCTTCCTGAGCTACTGGTCGATCGCGATCGACGTGTTGGGCACCCCTGGTCTATACTGAGCAAAATACTTCACAGAACAATAAGAAAAGAGTGTTGGAGCACCACGTACACCCACTTGTTGAAAACCTCCGACATGTGAAATCAGTACTCAATTTACACCTATTTCCAAAGACAATATAGAAACCTGATGGCAGATAAAGGCCAAATGGCCCATCCACTGTCTCCTCCTCTCCCTATTGGCTAAGGTTCTTAATATTTGCATCTCTTCTTCCTATAGGCTAAAGCTCTTTACACCTGCATTGTGAGATCATAGAGCTTTATGGTTATAGAAACATGATGGCAGATAAAGGCCAAATGGCCCATTCAGTCTGTCCATCTGCAGCATCCACTATCTCCTCCTCTCCCTATTGGCTAAGGCTCATAAAATTTGCATCTCCTCTTCCTATAGGCTAAGGCTCTTTACACTTGCATTGTGAGGTCATAGAGCTTTATGGTTATAGAAACATGATGGCAGACAAAGGCCAAATGGCCCATCCAGTCTGCCCATCCACAGTAACCATTATCTCTTCCTCTCTCTAAGAGATCCCACGTGCCAATCCCAGGCTTTCTTGAATTCAGACACAGTCACATGCCTCTCTTACATATATGGATACTGGTTTTGAAGTCTTCTATATTCTGCATTGCTTGATTTTACACTTTTCACTTCTACTTACCCTGTTATGTTGATCATTTAGGCCCTCTTTTACTAAGGTGCGCTAAGCGGTTTAGCGCGTGTTTAGCACGCGCTAAATCAACACATGCGCTAACCGCTAGCGCGTCTATAGGATAACATGCACGCGTTGGCATTTAGCGCGCGCTAAAAAGCATAGTGCATCTTAGTAAAAGAGGGGGGTTAATGTTTCTTCGTCTTTAATTACAGCGATTTCTATTTGTCATTCTGGTTTGAAGAATTGCACCACCATTTTTATAGTTGTACTAGCTGATGCCCCGGCATTGCACGGGTATTTAATTATAGCAATAACACTGTAAATGGATTCAAATAAAGATACTTTATAGTGGTGAATGAAATTATTTTTTTACAGCTTAATAAAAAGTACAATATTCAAATTATAATGTGAAATATTTGACAAAATGAATACAATACAACTAAAGCAAAACGTGATTGTAAAGAACATTTTTAGTTTAACCTCCAGGAGCAAGAACATATAAATTCTTGGGTGAACCCACCCTTGAGCAAGCAACATAGAGTTGTGGGCCTCGAGACCCCCAGAACATATCACCCCAGGTAGTGAGGGATCTGCATACCAAGTTTCGATCAAATCGGTCAAGCCGTTTTTGAATTACAGAGAGAATGGCAGCTTTTTACATTTTTTCCATTGACATGAATGGGTGAAATATGATTTTATGTTTGTAGCTCCGCCCACGTGTGCAGGTGGGCCGCGAGACCCCCAGAACATATCAGCACAGGTAGTGAGGGATCTGCATACCAAGTTTCGTTCAAATCGGTCAAGCCGTTTTTGAATTACTGTGAGAATGGCAGCTTTTTACATTTTTTCCATTGACATGAATGGGTGAAATATGATTTTATGTTTGTAGCTCCGCCCACGTGTGCAGGTGGGCCGCGAATCCCCCAGAACATATCAGCCCAGGTAGTTGGAATTACTGTGAGAATGGCAGATTTTTACATTTTTTCCATTGACATGAATGGGTGAAATCTGATGTTCTGTTTGTAGCTCCGCCCATGTGTGCAGATGGGCCGCAAGACCCCCAGAACATATCACAAAAGGTAGTTGGAATTACTGTGAGAATGGCAGCTTTTTACATTTTTTTCCATTGACATGAATGGGTGAACTCTGATGTTCTGTTTGTAGCTCCGCCCACTTGTGCAGGTGGGCCGCGAAACCCCCAAAACATATCACCCCAGGTAGTGAGGGATCTGCATACCAAGGTTCGTTCAAAGCGGTCAAGCCGTTTTTGAATTACTGTGAGAATGGCAGCTTTTTACATTTTTTCCATTGACATGAATGGGTGAAATCTGATGTTCTGTTTGTAGCTCCGCCCACGTGTGCAGGTGGGCCGCGAGACCCCCAGAACATATCACCCCAGGTAGTGAGGGATCTGCATACCAAGGTAGGTTCAAATCGGTCAAGCCGTTTTTGAATTACTGTGAGAATGGCAGCTTTTTACATTTTTTCCATTGACATGAATGGGTGAAATCTGATTTTCTGTTTGTAGCTCCGCCCACTTGTGCAGGTGGGCCGCGAGACCCCCAGAACATATCACCCCAGGTAGTGAGGGATCTGCATACCAAGTTTCGTTCAAATCGGTCAAGCCATTTTTGAATTACTGTGAGAATGGCAGCTTTTTACATTTTTTCCATTGACATGAATGGGTGAAATCTGATGTTCTGTTTGTAGCTCCGCCCACGTGTACAGGTGGGCCGCGAGACCCCCAGAACATATCACCCCAGGTAGTTGGAATTACAGTGAGAATGGCAGCTTTTAACATTTTTTCCACTGACATGAATGGGTGAAATCTGATTTTATGTTTGTAGCTCCGCCCACGTGTGCAGGTGGGCCGCGAGACCCCCAGAACATATCACCCCAGGTAGTGAGGGATCTGCATACCAAGTTTCGTTCAAATCGGTCAAGCCATTTTTGAATTACTGTGAGAATGGCAGCTTTTTACATTTTTTCCATTGACATGAATGGGTGAAATCTGATGTTCTGTTTGTAGCTCCGCCTACGTGTACAGGTGGGCCGCGAGACCCCCAGAACATATCACCCCAGGTAGTTGGAATTACAGTGAGAATGGCAGCTTTTAACATTTTTTCCACTGACATGAATGGGTGAAATCTGATTTTATGTTTGTAGCTCCGCCCACGTGTGCAGGTGGGCCGCGAGACCCCCAGAACATATCAACCCAGGTAGTGAGGGATCTGCATACCAAGTTTCGTTCAAATCGGTCAAGCCGTTTTTGAATTACTGTGAGAATGGCAGCTTTTTACATTTTTTCCATTGACATGAATGGGTGAAATCTGATTTTATGTTTGTAGCTCCGCCCACGTGTGCAGGTGGGCCGCGAGACCCCCAGAACATATCAACCCAGGTAGTGAGGGATCTGCATACCAAGTTTCGTTCAAATCGGTTAAGCCGTTTTTGAATTACTGTGAGAATGGCAGCTTTTTACATTTTTTCCATTGACATGAATGGGTGAAATCTGATGTTCTGTTTGTAGCTCCGCCCACGTGTACAGGTGGGCCGCGAGACCCCCAGAACATATCACCCCAGGTAGTTGGAATTACAGTGAGAATGGCAGCTTTTAACATTTTTTCCACTGACATGAATGGGTGAAATCTGATTTTATGTTTGTAGCTCCGCCCACGTGTGCAGGTGGGCCGCGAGACCCCCAGAACATATCAACCCAGGTAGTGAGGGATCTGCATACCAAGTTTCGTTCAAATCGGTCAAGCCGTTTTTGAATTACTGTGAGAATGGCAGCTTTTTACATTTTTTCCATTGACATGAATGGGTGAAATCTGATTTTATGTTTGTAGCTCCGCCCACGTGTGCAGGTGGGCCGCGAGACCCCCAGAACATATCAACCCAGGTAGTGAGGGATCTGCATACCAAGTTTCGTTCAAATCGGTCAAGCCGTTTTTGAATTACTGTGAGAATGGCAGCTTTTTACATTTTTTCCATTGACATGAATGGGTGAAATCTGATGTTCTGTTTGTAGCTCCGCCCACGTGTACAGGTGGGCCGCGAGACCCCCAGAACATATCACCCCAGGTAGTTGGAATTACAGTGAGAATGGCAGCTTTTAACATTTTTTCTACTGACATGAATGGGTGAAATCTGATTTTATGTTTGTAGCTCCGCCCACGTGTGCAGGTGGGCCGCGAGACCCCCAGAACATATCAACCCAGGTAGTGAGGGATCTGCATACCAAGTTTCGTTCAAATCGGTCAAGCCGTTTTTGAATTACTGTGAGAATGGCAGCTTTTTACATTTTTTCCATTGACATGAATGGGTGAAATCTGATTTTATGTTTGTAGCTCCGCCCACGTGTGCAGGTGGGCCGCGAGACCCCCAGAACATATCAACCCAGGTAGTGAGGGAGCTGCATACCAAGTTTCGTTCAAATCGGTCAAGCCGTTTTTGAATTACTGTGAGAATGGCAGCTTTTTACATTTTTTCCATTGACATGAATGGGTGAAATCTGATTTTCTGTTTGTAGGTTTGTTTTCCAGGTGAGCTCTCCAAGCACTTTCTGATGTGGAGGGATGTGAAATACTAGACCTCTGGAAAGAATGGTCAGATTCATCCACCACTGAAGAGACTGACAAAGAGATGAGGTGACTAATCTTTTGAGAGAAGGGATCGACAACTTGAGACTATTGAGAGGCTAGGGTCCCCTGAGCTGGTCTGAGGTGGGGTCTTGCAAAGGGGGTAACGTGGATTGTGGATGCCATGTGTCCCAGGAGTCACATCATCTGTCTGGCTGAAATGGTTTGTAGAAGAGAAACCTGCTCGCAAAGGTGAAGCAAAGTGTCTTGTCTTTGTTGAGGAAGGAAAGCCCATAGATGAACAGTGTCGAGTAGGGCTCCTATGAATTGCAGTTTTTGGGAAGGTTGAAGTTGAGACTGTGGAACATTGACTTCGAACAATAGCTGCTGAAGTAATGTTATCGTCAACTGCGTTGCAGAAAGTACTTCTTGAGGCGAGGCAACTTTTATTAGCCAATCATCCAGATATGGAAATACAGTTAAAGCTCGGTTTGCGAGTGTTTTGCAAGACGAGCAAAACACTCAAGCAAATCATGCCTCGCAAACCGAGCATTAACTCGATTTGCGAGCCCACCCAAACACAAGCCCTTACCACGGTGGCCTCGGTGGTGAGGGGGGGGTGAGGTGGAGCAGCGCCGGTGGCCTCGGGTGGGGGGGGGGAACGAATCAAGTGAGTTTCCCTTACTTTCTATGGGGAAATTCGCTTTAATATACAAGCACTTTGGTTTACGAGTATGCTTCTGGAATAAATTATGCTCTTAAACCAAGGTTCCACTGTACTTGAAATCCAAGAGTACATAGAGTTGCTGCTATGACCACTAGGCGCTTGGTGAATACTCTTGGAGAAGATGCCGGGCCAAATAGGAGAACTTTGTACTGAAAGTGTGGATGAGCTACATGAAACCACAGAAATTTTTTGTGAGCAGGATGTATGGATATATGCATGTAAGCCTCTGAGGTCTAGACAGCAAAGCCATTCATTTTGTTCCAGAAGCAGGTAAAGAGTCCAAATGGATAGCATGCAAAACTTTTCTTTGACTAGATATTTGTTCAAGTTTCGGAAGTCGAGAATTGGTCTTCTTTGAAATTAGAAAATACCTGGAGTAGAACCCTTGATTTTTCTGATAAGGAGGGATTACTTCTATGGCATTTAATTGAAGCATTTACCTGCTCAATTAGAGACTGAATTTAAATATTGGAGATCCTGTTTAAGGGTAAGAACCCTTTTGTATATGAATTATATTATAAGACTTTTATATATTTCCACAGATTGTGTATTATAAAAGGGGGAAGCAGATTTCTGAACATGTGTAAAGTCAATCAAGAAATAGAATATTATTTAAATATTTGAATCATTAACCGGATGCATTCTCCTTTTTCTCTTCCTAGAGGTCAAATTCATGTTTCATTAATGAAGTTACGCCCATATGGTGAGATGCATAATTTAATTTAAGAAGCTACAATGTCAGAGATTATAAGTGTCTTAGATAGGGCTATTTTGTATACAATTTGTGAATCTGCACCATATAGAATATAATTTGCTACTTGAACTTTCTAACAACTAGGAATGTTGCCATTATTAAGTTCATATTTGTATAGCTATAGACCATCCAATAACATATAGTGAAAACTGTAAAATTTGAATTAGAAACATAGAAACATAGAAAAAGACGGCAGATAAGGGCCGCGGCCCATCTAGTCTGCCCACCCTAATAACCCTCCCCTATTTAACTCTGTGCAGAGATCCCACGTGACGATCCCATTTCTTCTTAAAATCAGGCACGCTGCTTGCCTCGATCACCTGAAGTGGAAGTCTATTCCAGCGATCAACCACTCTTTCGGTGAAAAAGTATTTCCTGGTGTCGCCATGCAATTTCCCCCCCCTGATTTTCCATGGATGTCCTCTTGTTGCCGTCGGACCCCTGAAGAAGAAGATATCTTCTTCTACCTCGATACGGCCCGTGAGGTATTTGAACGTCTCGATCATGTCTCCCCTCTCTCTGCGTTCCTCGAATGAGTATAGCAGTAATTTGTCCAGCCGTTCCTCGTACGGGAGATCTTTGAGTCCGGAGACCATCCGGGTGGCCATTCGCTGGACCGACTCAAGCCTCAGTACATCCTTGCGATAATGAGGCCTCCAGAATTGCACGCAATATTCCAGATGGGGCCTCACCATAGAATTGTTCAAAGGAAGTGAAAAACCCCATCCTGGAAGGAATGTTGTAGGTTGTGAGTATATGAAGCTTAACAAACAATATAAGCAGTCATGATTTTTTATTTTTTTTACTATGATTTTTTTTTTCACATATGCAGTAAGCCTGGCAGGCTGAAACACCAATGAGCAAGTGGAGGATGGGTTTATACCTGAAGGAAATGTATGGAAATATTCACAAATTGTGCACAAAGATATTTATTTGCCAGCTAGACAAGACTTGCAGGCCTCATTCTCCTTGAACTGTCCTATTTTCCGTGTGCCTGTTTTTGTTCTGCTTTTTTCTTTTCTTTTGTTGCAGAAATGGAGAGCGTTGGCATCGCCTTTTAGGCTGCATCGAGGGACTCGATGCTGTAGAGGCTTACGACGCTAGTTGGGAAGAGGATGGCTTCTTAGCTGGTTTTCCCCAATGCTGGAATCTTCCCCAATGCTGATGTTTTCCAGTGTCCACAGCTGAACCGAAGAGTTTCTCTTGTTGAATACAATGAGCTTTTAGTGAGCACTTTTATCAGGTGGAACAGCACAGGCAGGAGTCAACATGATGCCTAGGGCCTAAACACTACAAACACCACCTACGTGGGTCAGTTATGGAAATAGGCCGCTGGCACCGACAGCACTTTTTAAAGCCCATCAATGGTTTCAACATGGATGGAAAGATTGTGGCAGCAATATTAAACTCAATGATTAAAATTAGAGGAAAACCTGGGGAAAAATAAACCAAAGGCTGAAAAGCCTCACATGAGGGCAGGAGCTCGAATGAGGAAAAAGAAATTTTATTTTTATTTTTTTTTAAATAATAATGTAGTAAAAAAAAAAAAAAAGAATGGCCAAAGGCAAGGTCAGAAATACAAAACGGGTTGAAGGCAATGCCAACTGGATGAAGTTCAGAAAAAGTACTTCTTCGCTCCATGGAGAAAAAAGAATTGAGGAATTGCGAGCCTACGTCAGGCGGGAAGACATTTGCACATGCAAGGTGTGGGCAGTCGCAAAGTTTCTTAAAATGTAAAGTGACAGTTCACTTTAAACATTGTCCGCACCGGGATCCGTGGATGACGTCACCCACGTGTGAGGAAAATATGCTGCCTGCTTGACCTAGGATAATATATCAATTATAAAAACAGACTGCCCTTGGACTGTTTCTGGACTGCCTTGAAAAGAGGAATTTGGACTTTCCCTTAAAGCTATTCTTGAATTTTTCAAAATGGCTCCAGGATCTTAGCTGTGGGAAAGCAATTGAGAGATTTCCGAGTTTACTTCTAAGAAGGATTCTTTCTCTTTGTGGCCGAAAGGGGAGAGGGGAAGAATTCAAGCATCCTTGAAACCCTAGGAATTAGAGACTGTCTGCTATTGTTATTGGTGTTCACCATCCTTAACAGGGATAGTATTAAGCATCAGAAGGAGTACAGATTAATCTGTTGCTAAATCTTAAAGAAAGTTATCAAATATATCTGCAACTCAGTCTTCAAGAGCCAGTGCAAGAGCCTTTACCACCATACATCAAAGCAGGATCCAGGTGCTAAATTCCACTCCAGAAGATGACAGTATGTGTACGTATATGTATGAGTGCTCCAGTTACATTAACAACCTATCTTAAAGTGAAAGTATTAGAACTATTAGTAACTTGTATTGTAATACATATGCCATATATTAAATCTACCAGCATGAAAACCACTATTAATATTTCTCCCATCCTGAACAGTTCTGTGAATTGCTAACCTAAAAGATGCTGGGAACCGATATGTGGAGAGTGATGAGGAGAAAGCAAATGTGCTAAACAAATACTTCTGTTCTGTGTTCACAGAAGAAAATCCTGGAGAAGGACCGAGATTGTCTGGCAAAGTTACACGAGAAAATGGAGTAGATTCTGCGCCGTTCACGGAGGAGGGTGTTTATGAGCAACTTGAAAAACTGAAGGTGGACAAAGCGATGGGACCAGACAGGATCCATCCCAGGATACTAAGGGAGCTCAGAGAGGTTCTGGCGAGTCCTATTAAAGACTTGTTCAACAAATCTCTGGAGACGGGAGTGATTCCTGGGGATTGGAGGAGAGCGGATGTGGTCCCTATTCATAAAAGTGGTCACAGGGATGAAGCAGGAAACGACAGGCCGGTGAGCCTCACTTCAGTTGTTGGAAAAATAATGGAAGTGTTGCTGAAAGAAAGGATAGTGTATTTCCTTGAATCTAATGGGTTACAGGATCCGAGGCAACATGGCTTTACAAAAGGTAAATCGTGCCAAACGAACCTGATTGAATTTTTTTTTTTTTTTTTTTTTTTTCATCTTTATTCCTTTTTATTTCTTTCAACAAGTGTACAATATTATTACAAGTAATTCACATCACTCACTTGACATTCTTAAGCAATATTATTACACATGTTTTAATTCCCTCCACCCACCTCCCATCCCCTCCCCTATCAACAAAATATTTTATCCAAACATATACATATTTAGACTCTCCCTCCCCCCCATTTTTACAAATTATCCCCTAAGGAAAAAGAATAACCCTTAATCATTACAATATTCAATTAATGGCCTCCACACCTCCTTAAACCTTTTAAAATATCCCCTCTGTACGGCAAGAAATCTTTCCATCTTATATAAATGACAAACTGAGTTCCACCAAAAACTACAATTCAATCTAGAACAGTCTTTCCAATTAGTCGTTATTTGTTGAATTCCCACTCCAGTAAGAATCATCAATAATTTGTTGTTTGCTGCAGATATTTGACTTTTGGCCCTCATACACATTCCAAAAATCACTGTGTCGTAGGATAATGCTACATGATTTTCCATCAATATATTAACTTGATCCCATATTGATATCCAAAATGCCTGAATACATGGACAATAAAATAAAAGATCCAATTTCAATTTTACAATGCCAGCATCTATTAGACTTAGAGCAATCTAATTTTTGTAATCTAGTAGGGGTCCAGAATGCTCTATGCAACAAAAAGAACCATGTTTGCCTAATAGATGCCGACATCGTACCTTTAATTCTCCAAGACCAAATACGTGGCCATTGAGATGCATTAATTTGATGCTTAATCTCAATGCTCCAAATATCTCTTAATCCATTTTTTGGTTTCTTATTCAAATAATTAGATATCATTTTATACCACTTTGCGGCCTGGTGTCCCAGAAAATCTGCCTGGAAACATAAGAATTCTAAGCTGTAATGATCATTTAAAGATTTCCATTCAGGGAACCCCACCTGAATAGCCTGCTTCAATTGCAACCACTTATAACTTTGTTTTTTATTCAGACCATATTTATGTTGCAATTGTGAAAAATCAAGCAGCTTACCATTATCAATTACTTCCGTTAAGGATCTTATACCTGCTTTAATCCAATCCTTCCAGACAATCTTAAACCCGCCTATTTGTATCTTGGAGTTTACCCAAATAGTCTGCTGTTTCGATTTTAAAATAGAATCACTAGTTAATTTATCTACAAATCTTAATGTTTTCCAAGTATCCATTAATACTCTATTGTCTTTACGTATTCTAGGCACTTTTATACCAAGCAGAAGATCAAGCCTAAGTGGAAAAATAAGTGATCTCTCCACCCTTAACCACTCTGGTAATTGTTCCAAAAGCTCTGGGAGGACCCAATACATACCTTGGCGCATGATATAGGCCTGATGATACCTATAAAAATTGGGAAAATTTACCCCACCCTCCTCAATTGGTCTTTGCAAAGACACTAGAGCCACTCTTGCAATTTTACCCAGCCAAATAAATTTAACCAGAATACTATTTAATTTTTTATAAAAAGACCCCTGAAAAAACACTGGTATCATTCCCAATTGATAGCAAACTACAGGCAAAATCATCATTTTAACAGTTTGAACTCTTCCCCACCATGACAAATGTAAAGGATTCCATTGCTCACATAACTCTGTTACTTTTTGTAATAAAAATTTTTCGTTTATTCTCATTGTCTCTTCAAGTGTTTTATTCAACCAAATACCTAAGTATTTTATACCATCCTCTTTCCAAATAAAAGGGAAAGAATCAAGTATACCTTTTGTACAATGCACATTTAAAGGTAAAATTTCTGATTTATTCCAATTTATTTTGTATCCTGAGAATTTTCCAAATGTATCTATTATCTCCAGTAGACATGGAATTGTTGTTTCCGGATTCCTCAAATGAAGCAATATATCATCTGCATAAGCGGATACTTTATATTCCACTCCAGCACATGGAATACCCTCTATGTCCTTTGCCTGTTGAATAGCTAACAACAAGGGTTCAAGAACTATATCAAAGAGCAAAGGAGATAATGGACAACCCTGTCTAACTCCCCTCTGCAATTTAAAAGCATCTGAAAAATTATTATTTATGTATAAACGAGCAGTTGGGGAGCTATACAGTGCTTGAATCATTTGTATAAATCCGGATCCAATACCAAACCATTCCATAGCTTGATACATGAAATTCCATTCTACACGATCAAAAGCCTTCTCAGCATCTAGTGATACTGAAAAAGCCGGATCATTAATTTGTCTTGTTAAATAATACATCTGAAATGCCAGTCTAGTATTATTTGAAGAGTGTCTTTGAGCAACAAATCCAGTTTGATTTATTCCTATTATATGCGGAAGAGCTTTAGCCAATCTTAATGCTAAAATCTTAGCTAATATTTTACCATCTACATTTATTAAAGATATAGGCCTGTAATTTGACACCAATGTTGGATCTTTATTTGGCTTTGGCAAAACAATAGTTAAAAATTCTGCCATAGTGCCTGATATACAACCTTTATTCAGTTGGTCCTGATATAGTTTTAATAAATATGGTAAAAGGGAAATTTGAAATTCTTTATAAAACTCCACTGTAAATCCATCTCCACCTGGAGCGGTCCCAACTCTAAGGGATTTCAATGCCATTTGTAACTCTTTTAATGATATAGGTTTATCTAAACTTCCTTTTATATGATCAGGAACCTTAGGTCCTTTAACTAAACTCAAAAAATCCAACCCATCTTTCTCTTTATTACATTACATTACATTACATTAGGGATTTCTATTCCGCCATTACCTTGCGGTTCAAGGCGGATTACAAAAGGTTAATTTAAAAAAAACAGAGTTACAATGATAAGCAAGAGAGGTAAGTTGTAGATCTTATAAACATTTAGCGGGTTGTTGAGGGTGAGGTGGTTTGTAAAAGAGTTAATAGGTGGTCATAGTGGAAGTTCTTTTGTTATTATTAGTGCAGTAATGGGTAGATCAAATGTCAGTTTTAGAGTTACTAAACGGTCGTGATGTTATTACTGCTTCAGGAATTTCTTGAAAAGTGTGGTTTTTATTTCTTTTCTGAACGTCCTATAGTCTGGGGTGGTCATCAAGAGGTTGGAGATCTGGTTGTCCAGCCTTGCGGCTTGGGTGGCTAGGAGGCCGTCGTGTAGTTTTGTTCTTTTTACTTCCTTGATTGGGGGGGGTATGAATGGGGAGTGCGTTTTTCTGTGTCTTGTAGTGGGTGCTTGGATGAGGCGATTGTTCAAGTATGATGGGCTGTCTCCGTGTAGGGTTTTAAATAATATGCAGTAGAATTTGAATTGGATTCTTTCTTGGATTGGAAGCCAATGTGAGTTGATGAAGGCTTCAGTGATGTGGTCATGTTTTTTCAATGAGTAGATGAGTCTCAAAGCTGTATTTTGGATTGTTTGGAGTTGTCTGATCGTAGTTGCAGGGCAAGGAAGGAAGAGGATGTTGCAGTAGTCCAATATACCTAGTATTAGGGATTGTACTATAAGTTGGAATTGTGTTCTTTCAAAGAATTTTCGGACTTGTCTCAGATTTCTCATGATTGCGAATGATTTCTGAATTGTTTTATTTATTTGCGGTTGCATAGTGCAGCATCTGTCTATGGTCATGCCAAGTAGTTTTATGGTGGTTTGGATGGGATATTTGATTGCGTTTATGTCTAAGTTGGTTGTGGTTTGGATCTTGTCATTTTCGAGAAGGATGAATTTTGTTTTGTCTTGGTTGAGTTTAAGTTTGTGATTTTTCATCCAGGTTGTGACTGTTTCAAGTGTTTGGTGAAGTTTGTCTGTCATGGTAGGTTTAGAATGATCGTATGGGATGAGGATGGTGATGTCATCAGCATAACTATAGGTGGTTATGCCCAGATTGTCCAGATGCGTTCCTAGAGAAGCAGTGTAGAGATTGAAGAGGGTGGGGGATAGTGGAGATCCTTGTGGTACGCCGCAGGGGTTTGACCAGGATTCTGACTTTTCTTTGTTTGATTTTACACTGTAGGTTCTGAGTTTTAGGAATCCTTCAAACCAAGAGTATACTTTATCTGAGATGCCTATTGCGTCTAAGATCTGTAGAAGGATGTTGTGATCCACTAAGTCGAATGCCGCAGTTAGGTCCAGTTGTATGAGAAGCATTTTTTTCCCTGTACTAAGGTGTTGTCTGACGGTATCCATAAGGGAGCCTAGTAGTGTCTCTGTACTGAAGTTTGTTCTGAAGCCTGATTGCATGGGGTGGAGTAGGTTGTGGTCATCTATGTAATTGGTGAGGAGTTTGGCTACTAGGCCTTCTATAATTTTGACATATAGCGGAATTGAGGCTATAGGTCTAAAGTTAGATGGGTGGTTTTGTGGTGCTTTTGGGTCTTTTTGGATTGGGGTGATGACGATTTCGCTGAGGTCAGCAGGGAATGTGCCTTCTGTGAGTGTGAATTGAATCCATTGTAGAATTATGGTGCGGAATTTTACACTAGAGGTGGTAAGGAGATATGAGGGGCAATGGTTGAGGTCACAGGAGGCATGGCTGTATTTTTTGTAGAATTTGTTGAATTCTGACCATTGTATGTTGGGGAATTGAGTCCAAATTCTGTCTGCTGCAGTTGCCTCTTTTCCTGAAGGGTGGATTGTGATTGGGTTTTGATGGGATGGGTTAAGGATGAGAGTGGCTCTGGTGTTGGTAATTTTATTCTTGAAGTGTTCTGCTAAGAGGGTGGGTGATGGTGGGGGGGTGTTCGTGGTGGTTGTGTATGGTTTGGTGTCTGTTAATTCTTTCAGGATTTTGAATATTTTTTTGGAATCTTGGGTTTCCGTGCCTATGAGATTAGTATAGTAGCTTTTCCTCTTATCCCTTAGTTGATTTTTGTATTGTTTGTTGATTTTTTTCCATTCGGTTTTTGTTTGATCTTGGTTCTTTTTTCTCCATTTTCTTTCTAATCTTCTACATTGTCTTTTGAGTTGGAGTAATTCATTATCAAACCATTGGTCTGATTTCCTGCTGGTTCTGGTTTTGGTTTGTAGGGGGGCCAGATCATCAAGGATGTTGGTGGACACATTTTTCCAGTGGGAGATGAAGTTTTTTGGGTCGCAGTCTTGGATAGTTTCGTCTACATTTGACCAAAAAATGGTTGGGTCGATATGTTTGCGTGTGGTATATGTGGTTTTTTTTGATTGAGGTGTGTGTTTGGTCATGGTCCAGTTGATGTTGAAGTTGTATGTGTAGTGGTCTGACCATAGGGATGGGGACCATGTTCCGTTAGGAGTTTGGATTGCTGGATTGGATGGTTGGTGAGTCATGAATGCAGCAATGTCCAGTTGATGACCTTTTTCATGGGTGGTTTGTGGGTTTAGGATCTGGAAGGATAAGGCATTGAGGAAGGATAGACAGTTATTTGCTGGTGTGGAGGTTGTGTCTTCTAGGTGTAGGTTTAGGTCTCCTAGGATGAGGTTATATTCTGCTGTTAATGAGTTTTGGTAGATGAAGTTTTCAAATTCAGGTCTCACTGTGGTCCAGTTTCCTGGTGTTATGTAGCAGAGCAAGCAGTTTAGTGAGTTTTTTAGTGTTGGGTTTGTGAGATGACACGCTAGGAAATCCATTTGCGGGGTGGATGTTTTTTCAAGTATGTTTAGAGTTAGGGAATTCTTGATTATTATTGCTAGTCCTCCTCCTCTTTTTTTTTCTCTGCAGGTTACTGTTATTTTGTATCCCGGCGGGCATACTTCTTTTATTCTTGGGTCTGTGTCTGAGGTTAACCAGGTTTCAGTGAGGAATAGGCAGTCAAGTTTTTCTGTTTTTATCCAATTTTTTATGTTTTCTGTTTTGGGTCCTAGTGCTCTGATGTTAACATAGGCACATGTAAGGGAGGTCGTGTCAGTCTGGGGAATGTGTGTTGTTTCCGGATATATGAGTGTTGTGGGAGATGGATGAGATTTTGTTTTCGGAAGTGTTGATCTTCTTCTCCAGGTAACAGTGATGGAGTGTTGAGTGCTGGCGTGGTGGTTCGAGTTTCTTGATGTGATTATTCTTCTGTTGGGAAGTTGGAAGTTGGTTGTACTGGAGGATGTGGTTGTGGTGGGTAAGTTGTTTGCTGCTGCTTTCCAACTAGAAATGAGGAGGATTATCAAAAGGGTGGCTAGTGTGTGTGTATGCAAGGAGAGCTTCATTTTTGATGACTGGTTCGGAGTGTTAGGTAGAAGGAATGGTTCTCCCTTTGAGTCCCAGCTGGATCGGGAGTGGCTGGTTTTTTCGTGCTGGGAGGAGGGGGAGGAGCGGGGATCTCATGCTCCTTACCTTATGTTGGAAGTCGGTAGGAGGTCCTGTGTAGTGGTCTTTGGGGCGTAGGTGTTCCCGGTTCTTAGGTCCGCAAGTGCTCCTCTCAGGTGCTCCACGAAGGCGCTCACTAAGGCGCAGGCGCCTTTGTCGTGCGCCTTCGTCGGCGCGCCGAACGGCGGTGCGCCGTTGACCCTGGGTCGAATTAAATATGGTGTCCTCCTGCGGGAACGGGGGGGCGGAGCAGGGCTCCCACGCCGGCCCGTTCGAGCTGGCTTGTGTGGTGCTGGCGTCGGGTCTGTTTTTTTAAAATGGTGTCCTCCTGCGGGAACGGTGGGGCGGAGCAGGGCTCCCACGCCGGCCCGTTCGAGCTGGCTTGTGTGGTGCTGGCGTCGGGTCTGTTTTTTTAAAATGGTGTCCTCCTGCGGGAACGGGGGGGCGGAGCAGGGCTCCCACGCCGGCCCGTTCGAGCTGGCTTGTGTGGTGCTGGCGTCGGGTCTGTTTTTTTAAAATGGTGTCCTCCTGCGGGAACGGGGGGGCGGAGCAGGGCTCCCACGCCGGCCCGTTCGAGCTGGCTTGTGTGGTGCTGGCGTCGGGTCTGTTTTTTTAAAATGGTGTCCTCCTGCGGGAACGGGGGGGCGGAGCAGGGCTCCCACGCCGGCCCGTTCGAGCTGGCTTGTGTGGTGCTGGCGTCGGGTCTGTTTTTTTAAAATGGTGTCCTCCTGCGGGAACGGGGGGGCGGAGCAGGGCTCCCACGCCGGCCCGTTCGAGCTGGCTTGTGTGGTGCTGGCGTCGGGTCTGTTTTTTTAAAATGGTGTCCTCCTGCGGGAACGGGGGGGCGGAGCAGGGCTCCCACGCCGGCCCGTTCGAGCTGGCTTGTGTGGTGCTGGCGTCGGGTCTGTTTTTTTAAAATGGTGTCCTCCTGCGGGAACGGGGGGGCGGAGCAGGGCTCCCACGCCGGCCCGTTCGAGCTGGCTTGTGTGGTGCTGGCGTCGGGTCTGTTTTTTTAAAATGGTGTCCTCCTGCGGGAACGGGGGGGCGGAGCAGGACTCAGAAGAATACAGTGACTTATAATATTTTAAAAATTGTTTTAATATATTTCCAATTTGAGAATGAGAATGTCCTAATTCATCCTTAATTATGCTTATTTTCTCCTTTCTTTTCTTTGCTTTTAAATAATTTGCCAATAATCTTCCAGCCTTATTTGCACTATCATAATACATCGTTTGCTGAGCAAAAATATCTTTCCTTACTAATCCAGAGGAAATTTCATTATATTCACATTTTTTTTTTAACAATAATTGAAATGTCTCTTGTTCCCATTTATTAACCAATTTTAATTCCAAATTTTTAATTTCTTTTTCCAAATTTGCAAATTGCTTTCTTATCTGTTTCTTTTTATATGCAGAATATGATATAATTTGTCCTCTCATAGTTGCTTTGAAAGCATCCCATAATATTCCAATCGACATTTCCTCTAGGTCATTAAGTCTGAAATATTCATTCATTTTTATCTGAAATTCAGTGCAAAATTTAGAATCAGCAAGCAAAGTATTATCAAACCTCCATACAGGTTTGGAATTATCTTGATCTAATAAATTAACTTCTATCCACACACCACCATGATCAGATATTACTATTGGTTCTATGTCAGCTTTTACAACTTGCTGTACAATCTGATCTGAAACAAATATATAATCAATTCTTGAAAACGATTGATGAACATGTGAACAAAATGTAAATTCCCGATCATTAAAATGAAGAATACGCCATATATCTTTCAAATTACATGCTTGTATCAAATTTTCTAATCCCATTGATTTCATAATTCTACTAGGCTTTTTATCCATTATTGGATCTATAACAGCATTGAAATCCCCAGCCACCACTAAATTAGTAGTAGCCAGTGGTAAAACTAATTGTTGTAGAGATTTAAAGAATTCACTTTGATTCGAATTAGGTGCATATATATTTAGTAACGCCATTGTATTACTGCCCATGCTCATGTCAACAAGTACCCTGGATCGAGGACATATGCTAGATGTAATTTACTTGGATTTCAGCAAAGCCTTTGATACAGTTCCTCATAGGAGGCTGTTGAACAAACTTGAAGGGCTGAAGTTAGGACCCAAAGTGGTGAACTGGGTCAGAAACTGGCTGTCGGAAAGACGCCAGAGGGTGGTGGTTAATGGAAGTCGCTCGAAGGAAGGAAAGGTGACTAGTGGTTCAGGGTTCAGTGCTGGGGCCAATCCTGTTCAATATGTTTGTGAGTGACATTGCTTAAGGGTTAGAAGGAAAAGTGTGCCTTTTTGTAGATGATACCAAGATTTGTAACAGAGTAGACACCGAAGAGGGAGTGGAAAATATGAAAAAGGATCTGCAAAAGTTAGAGGAATGGTCTAATGCCTGGCAACTAAAATTCAATGCAAAGACATGCAGAGTAATGCATTTGGGGATTAATAATCAGAAGGAACCGTATATGCTGGGAGGAGAGAAGCTGATATGCACGGACGGGGAAAGGGACCTTGGGGTGATAGTGTCCAAAGATCTAAAGGCGAAAAAACAGTGTGACAAGGTAGTGGCTGCTGCCAGAAGGATGCTGGGCTGTATAAAGAGAGGTTTAGCAAGTAGATGGAAGAAGGTGTTGATGCCCCTGTACAGGTCATTGGTAAGGCCTCACTTAGAGTATTGTGTTCAGTTTTGGAGACCGTATCTGGCGAAGGACATAAGAAGACATGAAGCGGTCCAGAGGAAGGCGACAAAATGATAGGAGGCTTGCGCCAGAAGACGTATGAGGAGAGATTGGAAGCCCTGAATATGTATCCCCTAGAGCAGGGATCTCAAAGTCCCTCC
Source organism: Geotrypetes seraphini (assembly GCF_902459505.1). NCBI lineage: Eukaryota > Metazoa > Chordata > Amphibia > Gymnophiona > Dermophiidae > Geotrypetes > Geotrypetes seraphini. Next base: position 104,817,989 of record NC_047084.1, read on the forward strand.
TTGAGGGCCGCTATCCAGTCAGGTTTTCAGGATTTCCCCAATGAATATGCATTGAAAGCAGTGCATGCACATAGATCTCATGCATATTCATTGGGGAAATCCTGAAAACCTGATTGGATTGCGGCCCTCAAGGAGGGACTTTGAGACCCCTGCCCTAGAGGAAAGGAGACAGGGGAGATATGATTTAGACATTCAAATACTTGAAGGGTATTAACGTAGAACATAATCTTTTCCAGAGAAAGGAAAATGGTAAAACCAGAGGACATAATTTGAGGTTGAGGGGTGGTAGATTCAAAGGCAATGTTAGGAAATTCTACTTTACGGAGAAGGTGGTGGATGCCTGGAATGTGCTCCCAAGAGAGGTGGTGGAGAATAAAACTGTGACTGAGTTCAAAGAAGCGTGGAATGAACACAGAGGATTTAGAATCAGAAAATAATATTAAAAATTGAACTAAGGCCAGTACTGGGCAGACTTGCACAGTCTGTGTCTGTATATGGCCCATTTGGTGGAGGATGGGCTGAGGAGGGCTTCAATGGCTGGGAGGGTGTAGATGGGCTGGAGTAGGTTTTAACGGAGATTTCTGCAGTAGGAACCCAAGCACAGTACGGGGTAGAGCTTTGGATTCTTGCCCAGAAATAGCTAAGAAGTAAAAATTAAAAAATTTAAATTGAATCAGATTGGGCAGACTGGATGGACCATCATCTACTATATTACTATGATTAAAAAATGCCAGATTACCTCCTGCTTTGCGGATGTTTCTCGATCCATGGGTAAATTTGTGATCATCATAGATGTCGGCTTACTGTGTTGTAATTTCTGACCCTTAAACTTGAATCCTGGTCTTAGGTTTCCTTCTGTGGAAAGTTCCGAGGATTATAAATTAGATAGGATGTTATCAACATAAATCTTTACACTTCTGTTCACTCAAAAACTCATAAGCTTCAACAATATCAAACATTCAAAAGTAGTCAACTGTTTTATACTGTTACACTCACAGTGGTTCAGAATAACTCAACTTGCTCATCCTATTTTCTTTCACATGCAAATTTTTACTTAATAGGTTATAATCAGAGAGTAAAGCACACCATTTAACACAGCAGGAGAAATTATGTGCAAAGCTATCCTATTTGGAGACGGTCCGGCGATATCCAGTGCAATTTCGTTAGCCAGGAACAGCTCCTGGCCAGCCAAAAAGCATATAGCCAGCTATCTTCCGCTGAATATCCCGTTCCCCATACTGGCCAGTGATCGGCCATCTTCCGTGACATAGTTGGTCACCGCTAATATTCAAGCAGCTGGCTAGCTAAGGCTAGCAACTCGATCAGTGATTCTCAAAACATTTTTGGTTTGCGGCACACTGTAAAACATATGGAAATTTTTACAGTGTGCACAAAATTAAAAAATATTAACTTAAACTATGAATAAAAGTAAACTTCAGAAAGCTATTAACCTTTTCCTATCGTGTGTCCCGGATGACAGGACATTCCAAAAATGTTGTTGCCATCGTGGATAACAGTCTGTATGGACTAATAAAGAGCCAAGAACACAAAATATTTGAATTTACAGACTTATGACTTATTTAAATTATGTTTACAATAGCAATAAATGATAACGGTGAATAATACAAAACTTTGCTAAAATAATTGCGATTGGAACCAGCGTAACGTAAAATTTATTACGATAGGAAAAGGTTAATAACCTTGTTTTAATAAATTAAGCATAGCTGTGTGAAACACAAGCTTGATGTTTCTTGGCAACTTTTTCAATGTTGAGACGTATAGGAGACTTGTTAGTCTCCTATATGTCTCAAAATTGAAAAAGTTGCCAAGAAACATCAAGCTCGTGTTTCACACAGCTATGCTTAATTTATTAAAACATTTTATCTTCGATGTTTTAAAGTCTCTCTTTTTTTGCATTTAATGTTAGTTAGTGAAAAAAAATTCCTAAGTCACGCAGGCATAGTTCAGTAATTCATAGTGAAACACAAAAAGGGGGGAAAACAACATCAGTGTTGATGCCCCTGTATAGGTCGTTGGTGAGGCTGCACTTGGAGTATTATGTTCAGTTTTGGAGGCCGTATCTGGTGAAGGATATAAAAAGACTTGAAGCGGTTCAAAGGAAGGCGACGAAAATGGTAATAGGTTTGAACCAAAAGAAGTATGAGAAGAGGCTGGAAGACCTAAATATGTATACTCTGGAGGAGAGGAGGATAGAGGAGATACGATACAGACATTTAAATACTTGAAAGGTATTAATATAGAACCAAATCTTTTCCAGAGGAGAAAAAAAATGGTAAAACTAGAGGGCATCATTTGAGATTGCAAGGAAGAAGACTCAGGAGCAATGTTAGGAAATTCTTTTTCACAGAAAGCGTAACAGATGCCTGGAATGCCCTCCCGAGGGAAGTGGTGGAGAGAAAAACATTGATGGAATTCAAAAAAGGGTGGGATAAACACAGAGGATCTCTAATTAGAAAACAAAGAATGTAAATTAAAGAGCTAAGGCTGGTACAGGACAGACTTGCACGGTCTGTGTCCCATATGCGATGATTTGGTGTAACATAGAAACATAGAAAATGACGGCAGAAAAGGGCTATAGCCCACCAAGCCTGCCCATTCCAAATACTCACCCCCCTGACTTTACTCCCTTAGAGATCCCACGTGAATATCCCATTTTCTCTTAAAATCCGACACACTGCTGGCCTCAATCACCTGCAGTGGGAGTTCGTTCCAATGATCAACCACTCTTTCAGTGAAGAAGTACTTTCTGGAGTCGCTATGAAACCTCCCTCCCCTGATTTTCAGCGGATGCCCTCTGGTGGTCGAGGGTCCTATGAGGGTCCATCTTCCGACTTGATATGGCCCATGACGTACTTAAACGTTTCAATCATGTCTCCCCTCTCTCTTCGTTCCTCAAGTGAGTACAGCTGCAATTTATTCAGCCTTTCTTCATACGTGAGATCCTTGAGCCCCAAGACCATCCTGGTGGCCATTCACTGAACCGACTCTATTCTCAGCACATCCTTCCGGTAGTGTGGTCTCCAGAATTGAACACAATACTCCAAATGAGGCCTTACCAAGGATCTGTACAGCGTCATTATGACTTCAGGTCTCCTACTGACAAAACCTCTACGGATACAACCCATCATTTGCCTTGCCCTGGAGGAAGCCTTCTCCACCTGATTGGCAACCTTCATGTAGTATTAGGCTGGGGAGGGCATCAATGTGAACTCCACTAACTTGGAACATGAGGATGTTACTGGCCAGATATCCTGCAAACAGGATAGTTGGATAGGCTGGAGAGAGCTTGGATGGCAACTTCAGCATTTGGAACCTAGGACAATACCAAGTTGGCTTTACAGACTATGACCCAGAAATAGCAAAGAATAAACAAGTTAATTTAATCATGTATTTTTAATGGGTATAACTAATTGGCAGACTGGATGGACCGTTCAGGTCTTTATCTGCCATCATTTACTATGTTACTATGTAGTTGTGTCCTATCAGGGAGGACTAAGAAGAAAACAGTGACTGGGAGAAACAAGTCAGGAAAAGGCATACCCAAGAGTGACCATCTCAGCGAGTAGCCCCATTCCAGAGAGATTGAGGAAAGCGGGCCCAGTTCCCTGCTCCCAGGCATAACTGCCATGTATTGCACAGTCCCCTCTCTGGCCCTGCCACGCAGCAGAGAGGGTGACCTGCAGCCAACTTATCCCAGTACCATGGTCTGACCACTTCCTTATCATATTTGTTCTCCCGGTCAAAGTCAAGCAAATCATGTATAAGCACAAATCCTAAGTTAAAACGATACTCAATCTCAACTCGGTCAACCCTGAATCATTCTCCCTTGGCATTTCCAAACTAAAAAAAGAATTAGAACCTATGAGAAACTCCCTAGAAGAGGCAGCCTCAGCATGGCACAAAAGAATACAAATGTGCTATGAAAAGCTAACAAAAGCAAAACTAATCAAAACATCAACACATCATAAATCATCTCCATGGTTCACCGAAAACCTTAGATTTAAAAAAAAAGAAGAAGTGAGAAAAGCACAAAGAACATGGTATAAATCGAAACCACAATGAAAAAACCCTTTGCAAACCCCAATAAGAAAACCCTTTGGAAACCCCTACTAGAAGACTATTAATTAGCTACCTTGGAAGAAAAAAAGGCCTATTACTCCAGCCTACTACTAAAACCCCAAATAGATCCAGAAGTCTCTTCGCACTAAAAAAAATGTCTCCACTGCATCCCAAGGGAATGGTCAATCCCTACAAACAAAACTAGACAGCAAAGCCTTATCTCCCTTTTTCCATGAGATATACAAAAAACCTACTCTAACCTAGACTCGGCTGTCCACTTATCAAAATTACTCCTGCTATCGCACCACTGGGCACTAGTTCAGGGGCAGATACCCTCAGTCACTTTTAATCTCTTATGCAGACCTGAATAAAACAGTAGACTCACTGCATCCATCAGGCTCAAGCTTAGACCCCTGCCCAACAAATCTACAGACATCAGTTAAAGAAGTCTTCCTTTAGTCAATTCTTCCTCTAATCAATGAATTCATAAAATCTGGAAAAGTACCTGCGACCTGGAAAATGGCCATGGTCCAACCTATCCTAAAGAAACCAAACTCAGACCCCAATCAACCAAGAAATTTCAGACCAGTCTCAAATCTTCCATTCTTATCAAAGATTTTAGAAAATGTTGTCCTACAACTGCAACATTTATAGACAACCAAAAAGCTCTTTCAATCTACCAATCAGATTCAGAAAATTCCACAGTACCAAAACAGTCTTGTTAGACATTATTGACGACTGTGGGAAATTCCTCGATAAAAGAGAAGATGTACTGCTTGTTCTCCTAGACCTCAGTGCCACCTTCAATACCACTGACCACACTCTTCTCATCTCGAGACTAGCCAACTTTGGTATTTGTGGAACGGTATTTCACTGGATCTCCTCCTTTATAGAAAATAGATCGCAGAGTGTACTACTAGGGTCTGTCATGTCACATCCCAAATCACTAAATATGGTGTACCCCAAGGCGCTTTACTATCACCACCAGCACTCGATATTGCTTCAAAATACAGCATTAAAATTCACTCATTTGCAGATGATATCCAACTCTACCTCCCAATAGGTATGAACAGGGACAAATAAAAAAAAAAACTACAATGCTGCCTATCCGAAATAAAAAACTAAAACACTGCAAGCAAGATACAACTAAATGCATTCAAGATCGAACTACTCTGGATTCGCAAGAAACATAGAAACAGGATGGCAGATAACGGCCAAATGGCCCATCCAGTCTGCCCATCCACGGGAATCATTATCTCTTCCTCTCTCTAAGAGATCCCATATGCTTATCCCACACTTCACTGAATTCAGACACAGTCTCTGTCTCCACCACCTCTTCCGGGAGACTGCTCCACGCATCTACCACCCTTTCTGTAAAAAAGTATTTCCTTAGATTACTCTCTTAACTTCATCCTATGCCCCTCATTCCAGAGCTTCCTTTCAAATGAAAGACTCAACTTATGCACATTTACGCCACGTAGGTGTTTACATCTCTATTATATTTCCCCTTTCCCACCTTTCTTCCAAAGTATTCATTTGAGATCTTTAAGTCTTTACCCATACGCCTTATGAACGAAGACCATGCATCATTTTAGTAGCCTTCCTCTGGACTGACTCAATCCTTTTTATCTTTTTGAAGGTGCATTCTCCAGAATTGTACGCAATAGTCTAAATGAGGTCTCACCAAAATCTTATACAAGGGCATCAATACCTCCTTTTTCCTACTGGCCATATCTATTCCTACACACCTAGCATCCTTCTAGCTTTTGCCTTCATCTTTTCAACCTCTTTAACCACCTTAAGATCATCACATACAATCACACCCAAGTCCCGCTTTTCTGTTGTGCACATCAGTTCTTCACCCCCTAAACCAGTGGTTCCCAAACTCTGTACTGGGGGACCCCCAGCCAGTCGGGTTTTCAAGATATCCCTAATGAATATGCATGAGAGAGATTTGCATACCTGTCACTTCCATTATATGCAAATCTCTCTCATGCATATTCATTAGGGATATCTTGAAAACCCGACTGACTGGGGGTCCCCCAGGACAGGGTTTGGGAACCACTGCCCTAAACTGTACCGTTCCTTCAAGTTTTTGCATCCCAAATGCATGACTTTGCATTTCTTAGCATTAACTTTTAGCTGCCAAATTTCAGACCATTCTTCAAGTTTCGACAGGTCTTTCTTCATGTTATTCACACCATCCGGGATGTCTACACTACTGCAAGTTTAAGTATCATCCGCAAAGAGGAAAATCTTGCCTGACAGCCCATCAGCAATATCGCTTATAAAAAATGTTAAAAGGAACAGGCCCAAGAACAGAACCTTGAGACACAACACTGGTAACATCCCTTTCCTCAGAGTGATCTCCATTGACCACTGCCCTCTGTCATCTTCCACTCACTTTGAAGGCGTGAATAAACATGTGGATAAAGGTGAGCCAGTTGATGTAGTGTATCTACATTTTCAGAGAGCTTTTGACAAAATTCCTCATGAGAGGCTCATGAGAAAATTAAAGAATCATGGGATAGGTGGCAAAGTTCAGTTGTGTATTAGATTTGGTTATTGGATACATAGTAACATAGTAGATGACAGCAGATAAAGACCCGAATGGTCCATCAAGTCTGCCCAACCTGATTCAATTTAAATTTTTTTTCTTCTTCTTAGCTATTTCTGGGCAAGAATCCAAAGCTCTGCCCGGTACTGTGCTTAGGTTCCAACTACTGAGGTCCAGTACTGAGGTTCCAACTACTGAGGTCACTCCAGCCTATCTACACCATCCCTACCACTGAAGCCCTCCCCAGCATATCCTCAACCAAACGGCCATATACAGGCACAGACCATGCAAGTCTGCCCAGTACTGGCCTTAGTTCTTCACTATTTATTATTATTTTCTGATTCTAGATCCTCTTGTGTTCATCCCACGCTTTTTTGAACTCTGTCACCGTTTTTCTCTCCACCAACTCTCTCGGGAGCGCATTCCAGGCATCCACCACCCTCGCCATAAAGAAGAATTTCCTTATGTTGCTCTTGAATCTACCACTCCTCAGCCTCAAATTATGCCCTCTGGTTTTACCATTTTCCTTTCTCTGGAAAAGATTTTGTTCTACGTTAATACCTTTCAAGTATTTGATTGTCTGAATCATATCGCCCCTGTCCATCCTTTCCTCTAAGGCAGGGGTAGGCAATTCCGGTCCTCGAGAGCCGGAGCCAGGTCAGGTTTTCAGGATATCCACAATGAATATGTATGAGATGGATTTGCATGCACTGCCTCCTTGAGATGCAAATCTATCTCATGCATATTTATTGAAGAGATTACATAGTTGACCAGGTTATTTTGGGGGATTGAGATACTTCCTGTGGAGTTAGTTTGTCTTTATGGATTTCTTGAATTGTAGGGTTTTAATTTCTTTTCTGAAGGTTTTGTAGTCTGATATCGTCATCAGTAGATTGGATAATTGGTAGTCAAGTTTCGCTGCCTGCATGGCCAGTAGGCCATCGTACTTTTTTTTTGCATTTGACACCTCTGATTGGGGGGTGCGTGAATGGTGTTTGGGTTCTCCTTTGCCTGGTTGTATCAGTTTGGATAAAGCGGTTATTCAAGTAGGCTGGGCTGTCTCCATTGATTGCTTTAAATAGTATACAGTAAAATTTGAATTGTATTCTTGCTTGTATTGGGAGCCAATGTGAGTCGAGATATGCAGCAGTGATGTGGTCATATTTCTTCAGCGAATAAATCAGTCTCAGGGCTTTGTTTTGTACTGTTTGTAGCGGTTTTATCATGACTGCGGGGCAGGGGAGCTAGAGGATGTTGCAGTAGTCTAGAAGTCCTAGGACTAGGGATTGGACCACGAGCTGGAATTGTTTTCTGTCAAAGAATTTTCAGATTTGCCTAAGTTTCTCATGACCGCGAATGATTTCTGTATTGTTTTGTTGATTTGTGGTTGCATGGTACAGCTTCTGTCTATCATCACTCCCAGAAGTCTTAGGGTGGGTTGAGTGGGGTATATGATTGAGTTTATTACTAAGTTTGTTATGGTTGGGGTTTTGTTTGTTTCAAGAAGTATAAATTTTGTTTTGTCTGGGTTCAGTTTTAGTTTGTGTTCTTTCATCCATGTAGCCACCATTTCTAGTGTTCCGTGTAGTTTGTCTGTCATGGAGTGTGTAGGTTGATCAAAAGGAAGAAGGATGGTGATGTCATCTGCATAGCTATAAGAAGTTAAGCCTAATTTGTCTAGGCAGGTGCCAAGGGATGCAATGTAGAGATTGAAGAGAGTTGGGGATAAAGGCGATCCTTGGGGTACACCTCAGGGGTTGGACCATGGTTCCGATTTGTTTGTTTTTACTCTGTAGGTCTTGGATTGTAGAAATCCTTGAAACCAAATGTGCATTGTTTGAGCATTGTTTGTTATTTTTGGATGGATGAGTGATCTAGGTTATGGGTGTGGATTGGTCCTGGGTTGGGTTGTTGGTCTTCTCTCCCATCTTGGAATATTGATGTGTTGCATGTAGGTCTGGCAGTTTATTATGTTTTTGTTTACAGTGATTCTCCTGGTTGGGTGGTGAACTCTGAGGTTAAAATAACTGGTATTGGGGAGATGTTGTTTGCTGATGCCTTCCAGCTTGTTAGGAGTAAGGTGATCAGTAAGATAGTTTGTAATTGTTTTTGTGGTATTGCTTTCATTGTGAGGGGTTGGTGGGTGTGAGGTAGCTAATGACTTATCTCAAAAAAATATAACGGTACTAGAAAAGGTTCAAAGAAGACTGACCAGGATGATAATGGGGATGGAATGCCTCTCATATAAGGAAAGACTAAAGAGATTAGGGCTCTTCAGCTTGGAAAAGAGACAGCTGAAGGGAGATATGATTGAAGTCTACAAAATCCCGAGTGGTGTAGAACGGGTACAAGTGGATCGATTCTTTACTGCATTAAGATTTACAAAGAGTAGAGGAACACTTAAAGTTACAGTAATACTTTTAAAACCAATAGGAGGAAATACATTATACCAAGGCATAACACAGAAAGAAATACGCAGGTTACAAATCATACAAAACACAGCAATAAAAATTATTACTAACTCTAAGAAATACGACGATCACGTTACTCCTCTTTTGCAAGAAGCACACTGGCTACCTATCTCATATAGAATAACATATAAAATTGCATTCAAAATTCAGCAAACTAATACTCCAACTTTTTTACATCGATATTTAATACCATATTCCCCAGCTAGATCTTTAAGATCAACAGATCAGCATTTGCTGGCCATTCCATCACTGAAAGTAATAGGCACTAGAAGAACTACAATCTTTTCGATCTTGGGACCCCAGCTTTGGAACAAATTACCAATCTATTTACGTCAGAAACTTCTTTAGATAAATTTAAAAGCAGACTAAAAAGTTACCTATACAAAGATGCATATGAATCTTAGATTGGATAATTTTTTTTTTTTCTTCTCCCTCTATCAACAATCTTAGGACAAAATACTTAAATCTAACCAGATCTGTAATAGGTCATTGATCTTCCTATTCACTTTTAGACCAAGTCCTAGTTAAACAAATACTTTTAGATCAAATCGTACAAAAAAAAAATTTAATACCCTTCCTGATGCTGTTCTTCCCTCAATGTTTTTCTTTTTTTTTTTAACAATTGTAATTTATCCCTGCCTTCCTTATGTATCGCCAATTCACTATGGATATGATTGTATGTTTATTGTTTTAAATGGTTTTATTTGTCTCCCCAAATTATTATTGTTATACGCATTGAAAATACTTGATATTGCGTTCAAATCAAAATTTCAATAAACTTGAAACTCTGAAACACGTTAGTAAGAGCGGTTAATGTAGTTGGTTTAAAAAAAAGGTTTAGACAAGTTCCTTGAGGAAAAATCCATAGTCTGCTGTAGAGACAGACATGGGAGAAGCCACTGCTTGCCCTGGACAGGTAGCATGGAATGCTGCTACTATTTAGGGTTTTACCATATACTTGTGCTTTGAATTGGCCTCCTTGAAGACAGGATACTGGGCTAGATGGACCATTAGTCTGACCCAGTAAGGCTATTCTTATGTTTCTTGTTTTGTTTTTTTATTTAGCTTTATTTATATCCCGTCATACCTTTATGTTCTTAATTATGAGTCCTTGGGTTTGATGTGCATGTTCCTATGGCAGTTTGCTAGTTCTCATCACAAACTTTAACCAGATTATTACATAGTAAAAATAGTGAAACATTCAGATTGTGTCCCTTTCGGTAAGATCTCATTACTTTGTCATTAAGGGGGTAGTTCTATAAATTTGTGCCTGGTGAGAGACTATTATAAAAGAATTTAAGATTACAGACCTACCGATCAGACGCAATGAAGGGACTACCAGCACTGTGGTAGTTAAAGAGGGGAAGGGATTCACTTAAAAAATGTTGTTTTCTAGTGCCTGTTATTTGAGCCTGTTGCTGAGGCTGAGAGGAAGAAAAAGCACAGTTACTTACCGTAACAGGTGTTATCCAGGGACAGCAGGCAGATATTCTCACATGTGGGTGACGTCATCTACGGAGCCCCAGCGCGGACAGCTTTTCAAACAAACTTGATTGAAGATTCAAGTTTGCTACACTGCACCACGCATGTGCATGCCTTCTTGCCCACTAGAGGGCGCATCCCACCTCGTGGTCCTCAGTTCAGTTTTTTCCGCGGAGCCAGAAGCCCTGTGGAAATTGTGCTCCTATTTTTCAGCCTTCTGACACCGCGTCTGGGTTGTTTAGCTCGGTCGCTGTGCTTTATTTATTGTTTTTTCTGTTAGTACTGTCGTTTTTCGTAAAAAAAAAAACGGTTTTGTTTTTCCGTTCGGCTCCGGGGGCTCCCGGGAGCCGCGGCCGCGGGACTTCGTTCGTTCCCGGCCACTTTCTTTTTCATGTCCCGTCCCTCGACGGGCTTTAAGAAATGCACCTGGTGTGAGCGGTTACTCTCCATCACTGACCCACACCGGTGGTGCTTGCTCTGCCTTGGACCCGAGCACCCGACTAATTCCTGCGATCGGTGTTCCACTCTCCAGGCTAGAGCGCTTCGTCGACGTCGCACCAGGATGGCGGAGCTTTTTGCAGTTGACTCCGCGCCCGGAAAGGCCTCGACGTCGGCCTCGGCTTCGGCCCCGGCCTTGACCTCGGCGCCTTCGGCATCGCCGCATGCCTCGACCTCGACTTCGAAGCCGACGCCCGCGACCAAACCTGCCTCGGGTAAGTCCTCTTTTCCATCCCCGACTCCAGGGTCGTCGAAGAAGCCATCCTCGAGTTCCTCTGCGGCGGGTGGGTCGTCCTCGGCCCCGCCCAGGACTCCGGCCACTAATGCCCCGAGGGAATACTCGAGACCGAGGTCGCCCTCCAGGGAGCATCCCCCGGCCTCGGACCTACCGATCAGACGCAATGAAGGGACTACCAGCACTGTGGTAGTTAAAGAGGGGAAGGGATTCACTTAAAAAATGTTGTTTTCTAGTGCCTGTTATTTGAGCCTGTTGCTGAGGCTGAGAGGAAGAAAATCGAAATATATATCTATACCTTTTGACAGCAGTAGGAACCTCTTCTTTATCCTCTAGAAAACCTCCTCAGTGTGGAAGGATACAGAAGGAGGAAGCTGACGCAGGGATTTGATGGTATTGGCATGTTTCTTTATGTTTCAGAAAAGACTGTCTCCATGGAAAGGAGATCTGCCTACCTTTCGTGCAGCACAGGCCAGAAATGCACAGCCAAGAAAGCCTACACATTCTTATATCTAAAGGGGTGCGCCAGGACACCCCAAAGGAATCAAAAATGTCCTAGCCAGATATTTTCTACTCTCTTGCTTGCTAATTGGCAAAGCACAGGAGTGTCTGCAAGGGCAAGCATGCTGGACATCAAAGATTTCAAGTACAGGCTTGCGTAAAGCTGGTACACTTGGATGCAGAAAACAAGCATCAAGGCCTGAAAAAACTTTCCTCCCAAAGGAACCCAGGGTCCAAGCCTCTCTACTTAGAGGAACTGAGGCAAGAGTGTGGGAACTCTTGGTCCCATTGAGAGCAGAGTCAACTATGATGGAAAGGTGGGGCAACTTATTAGCCTTTTGGACTTTGTATGTGGAGTCTGCCTTCTGCCTTCTTAGGTACTACTTAAACAGAGAAGGATCTCCCAATTTCTCATTTGCACACAGGACATTGTGAACAGGGACTGTCACAGCCTCCCGCAGGTGGAGAATCATAGTCGCCCTCCACATCCAAATATAAAGGAATAGTAGCCACCATTTCCTTGAGAAAGCCAAAACAGGAGAGCTCCTCTGGAGTAGACTCTTCTCTTCCATGGAGAGGAGGGTATGCCTAAAGAGCTCTCCTCAAAAAATTCTCAGGGTCTTCCTCAGAAACTCGGAGTGGTCTATATCAGACTCGGCAAAATGGTCATTTGGGTCTGTGCCCGCCTCGGTCTTTGGAAGGTCTAGGCCTTGATAATGGGCAAAGTGCAGATTGTCCCAAACACGCCAAGGCAATTCCTCCTCTGATGTAGAGAGGGTCATTGCATCAGTTGGTGCCAGCACCAACAAAGGTACTTGGTGAGGCGGTGGCATAAACTGTTAGGCAGGCTGCAGCAGCTTCATGTCTGACACAAATGCCCTCGATGTCTATATACCACACCCTGCAAGGAGGCACCCCAGCTTCTCTTGAAGCATGGCTCAGATCTGCTGCTTGAGTACAGGCATTGGAAAAAGTCAGGATGGTGCTGATATGGACGCAGCTTAGGCATCCACCAGTGTCAAATCAGAAGCAGACTGGAGCGGCAGCACCACTATCACAGATGGAGAAGCACTCCTTCCAGTGCCAATGCTTCTTCTTGTACTGGTGACACCAATGCCCCAGAGCTTCTTGGCTTTTGCCTGATGAATGACTTCATGATCCTTCAGTGCTGATGAGAGCAATGCTGAGTCCATCAGTGTCTTTAGTGTTGGATCCAATGCAGACTGGTCCCGGGCCTACTACTTTTCTCATTTTTTGGAATGGGCCACTCAAAGCATCGCTGCACTGTTGTCCTTCATCTTCCTTCCCTCCCCAATTCCCCTGGTCCAGCAGCTTCCTTAATCCAACCCCACTGCTTCCAGCAAAAAAAAAACAAAAAAAAGTGGTAAAGATGTAGAGCTGCTATCTAGGTCACACAGTTGATGGTTCTGCTAATTCCATCCTTTCTGATGTGGACTTCCTATTTCTAAGAGACAGAACCAGCACAGACATCAGCAGCCCTAAACACTGGCTCTGAATCTTTATGCCACATTATTTTTTTTTACAGTAGAAAACAGCTTGGCTGGAAGGGAGCTAAGGAACTTGTGCTGCTTGATGGGGAGGGCACTACTAGACTGGGGGTGCCCGTCCACAGAAGTTTACCCATGGCCCCATAGCCCAGGACCTTCTTCCACAGCTCATTAAGAAATTAAATTTCATTAATTCATTAAACTTTTCTAGAGCAGTATTCTGTTGTAAATACACTGCAATCCTGTTAAAATGATAAATTAAAGACGACTGATTTTATCACTCTGTAAACAAGAAAAAAAAAGCCTCTATGACATTATCCATGTGCTTGTTGGCTAGCTCCCAATCCACAAAGCAATCACAAAATGTTCTCAGGCACTCAAGGATCTTTATGAAGGGTAATGAAGCAGTCACATGACTAAAAAACACATTATCTGCACAGTCCAAAAGCTAAATGAGTCATTTCACTATAAGCAATTTCTAATATATACTGCTGTGCATTGAATTTACTGAGATTTGCAGTTGTCCAGGAATCAAAGTATGAAAGATTTGTGAAAATGCAAAATGACAGCTAATCACTAAATTAGACTATCACCTGTGTTGCCTATTAAGATATATATTCACACAGTAAATCCTAAACCACACTGTTCACCATAACCCCATTCATACTACACATAAGAAATTTGGCACCCAGCTTACTCAAGCAAATCAGAGCCTGCCTGAAAGATGCAAAGTGGAGGGGGAGGAGACCTTGCTTTTTATCTATGGGTTCTTTTGTTGGGTCCTTCTAACATTTCACAGCAATAACCTTGTAGAATCAGCTGTTACTCAGCCCACCTCCTGTCCCTTGAAATAACATCAGTGCCCAAGAAGACTTAAGTTTAATAGTTTTCTGTAGCGCATGTCACAAGGACGTGCCTAAAGAGCACATGTAGAAGAAGCAGGCATGTTCCTTTGTGTGCTCCATCCACAGCCAATGAACTCTGGCCCTAGTTTCTTTCTTAGCATGTGCTTTCAGTCTCTAGGGAACACATTTTTACTTTGGGATTCTGCAATACATATTCCTTATACAGTATAACAAAGGTTGCCTTATTCATGATCTTATTACTGCTCGGCAATCAAAAAACTCTAGAAAAACTACCAAGAATATAGTCCAATCAAGCACAAAAAGATTAGTAATGCCCTGTATGGAACTCTCAGAGAAATTCACTAATAGTAAATAAAGCGATGGCAATAATAAGATAAATAATAAATGAGACGCCTCAGTACGGGCCTAGATTAGACATGGGTAACTTTCATGGCAAGGGAGATGTCACTACCACTTGTTGGATATAAGTCTTTTATTTGAAAATAAATCACAAAAATGTGTATGAACCAAACAAAATCCCAACTAGGAACCCAGTTTCGGTGACAGCGTCGCCTTCTTCAGGGGACAATATCAATCGCATCTTGTGCAGCAAAGATGCCGACATGATTGATATTGTCCCCTGAAGAAAGCAACGCTGTCACCAAAACTGGGTTCCTAGTTGGGACTTTGTTTGGTTCATACACATTTTAGTGATTTATTTTCAAATAAAAGACTTGTATCCAACAAGTGGTAGTGACATCTCCCTTGCCTCTTTTTGCTGTTTCCTGCAAAGTATTTCGAGGCTTTGTCTCTTCTTTTTTGCTGCTCCTGAAATTATAACAAACATGTTAAACATTGCCATTGAACAATCATGCCACACAGAAACATTTATGGAACTCAAGTATTACCCCAGTATGTTATAGCAATAAGGTACTCTTAATACCCATAAGGTCTATCTGACATCCAAATTTCATTTTGGAGTAAAACTTTCTGATTGAGACAGTAGGCAGGTGCAGGAGAGAAATGACAGGGCGGAGCTTCAGAATGGCACACCTATCTACTAGAAAAGATATTAGCAAGATTAAAAACCTAATCTCTTTTTCTAGTGCAATAGGTGTGTCATTCTGGACGGATGGGACATACAAAAGCAGTCCCAGAAATCCAGGGAGGGACCACTGCACTGGCTCGTAACACCGAGGACCCAAAAGCAGAGTCCTCTCTTGCTGCTACATCCACTCTTAAGAAATCTTGGGAGGGTAATCTACCAATTACAGCATTAGAAAATAATTAAAAAAAATTAAACCATTACCATAGTCTAACATATAGCTAGCAATCTTAGGGAAACTCCCATAGCAACTTAAAGAAATCACCAATATCAACATGCAGGCAGTAGTCCAGCAGCAAAATGGGAGCTATCCAGTCTTTTGCACTGTCATATGTTTGATTATCTTCCAGTTGGTGAGAGGTCTTTTGTGTGTGCTGGTGCAAAGAGCTCCTAGCACTCAGGGAATGAGTCTGATCTCTTGAAGCTAGAGTAGCAGATTTGGAGGAGCTGAGGGAAACAGAAGTACATAGAGACCTACAGGGACGTTGTAAAAAAGTCCCACCTCCAGTCTGACAGCCTCTGTGCTACCTCAGAGGAGGGAGGTCTTCTTAAAGGAGAGCATCATCCTGGTGAAGTAGGAAGCAATCCTAATCTAAATCTTGGATTTATATACCGTGTCATCTCCCCAACAGGAGCTCGACTCGGTTCACAAAAAAAAAAAAAAAATCAATAAACAAGATAAAAAGTAGCTAGATTAGAGAAAGAACAACTTATTGATGTATACCCTCAATCTACATCCTAGAGAGAAGATCATCAATTTTCCTTAAAGAAATTTTCCACATACCTTTGAAATAACAATATTTTCATAGATTTATGAAAAATCTGAAAGGAGAGAAGAGTTCTGACACAAGAGGGAATCCCATTCCAAATTGCTGTAAAAGTATATGAAAAAGATTGTGGCCAATAGATTTTATTCCTTTTAAAGATGAAAAGGACAGTTAAAATTTCTGAGAATTTCTTGAATCAGATCATTGAGCATTCAGAGACAGGTTTTAAAGATGTAAATATTCCATGTATGATTTTGAAAACCATAGAAGTGCATTTAAACTGTATTCTAAGACAGTGAAGATTTCTCAAGAGGGGAGACACATGGTCAAATTTTCGCTTTCCAAATATTAATTTTGCTGCCGTATTCTGGATTAATTTTAAATTCCCCTATATAAACAGAATTACAGTATTCTAATTGTGCCAAAATGATAGTTGCATTAGTACCGCAAAATGTTGCTGACGGAACAGACATCTAACTTTTCTTAGCATTCATAAGCTGAGAAAACATTTCTTTGAAAGGTGATTAACTTGATATTGAAATGACAATGAAGAATCTAATCTAATCTAATCCTTAGGTTTGTATACCGCATCTTCTCCACGTTCGTAGAGCTCGGCACGGTTTACAGGAGATGTAATAGGAAGGAACTACAATAAAGGGTAGAGGTCGAAGACTGAAGAATAGTTAGAGGACTAGGGAAGCCAGATATGAAGAGATTTGAGGACTTGGGATATCAAAGTTGGAGAGAGACTTACAATTTTTGAGAAAAGCAAGGTTTTCAGGTGTTTGCGGAAAATTTGGAGAGAGCTCAAGTTCCGAAGAGGGGAGGTAAGGTTGTTCCAGAGCTCAGTGATTTTGAAGGGGAGGGAGGATCCTAGCCTTCCTGAACGGGAAATGCCTTTTAGCGAGGGGAAGGAAAGTTTCAATTTGTGGAGGGGTCTGGTGGTATTAGGGTTAGAAAAATTCCAAGTAAGAGGGATAAAGGGAGGGAGGATACTGTGTTGGATCTTGAAAGCTAGACAGGCACATTTAAAGTGGACCCTGGCGATTAACAGAAGCCAGTGAAGTTTGGACAGGAGTGAAGAGACATGGTCGAATTTACTTTTAGTGAAGATGAGCTTGGCTGTGGCATTCTGAATCCACTGAAGTCTATGAAGGTATTTCTTAGTTAGGCTTAGGTAGATAGAGTTGCAGTAGTCTAATCTGGAAAGGATGATGGATTGGACAAGGAGGGTAAAATGGTTTTGATGGAAGCAGGATCCAATATTATTCCGAGGACACTACATGAGAATTCAATTTTCAGGGATTCTCCAGATTTCAAGATTACAAAAAGGTAACTGTTCGATTAATGGGCCAAACCATAATAATTTTGTCTTAGCTATATTAAGTTTCATTTGAACATAAGTAGCCCATGTTTGAAGTCTAGAAATACAAAAATTTATATGTAATGCAAAGTTGCTCAATTTTGGGTCTACTAACAAAATGAAAATATTGTCCACAAATGTGAAGATCGTTTCAAAAGCGGCCAAACTGTATTCGAGTAAGGGAGACAGTGGAGGACCCTATGAAACTCCACAGGCGGACTTCCATGGGACAGATGTTTTACCATTAGCATATACCTCATAAGGACCTGCCCACAAGAGGGTATAATGTCCTCTTGCACTGAGGAGAGAAGTGTTATGACAGCCGTTATAGAGGGAGATTCGATCATTAGGCATGGAGATTGCTAGATGGCTGATGGATGTGAGGATCGCTTGGTCACATGCCTTCCTGCTGCAAAGGTAGTGGACCTCATGTGTCACCTAGATAAGATTTTAGACAATGCTAGGGAGGAGTCTGCGGTCTTGGTGCATGTAGGTACCAATGACGAGGGAAATGTGGTAGGGAGGGGAAGCCAAATTTATGCTCTGAAGTTCATAAGAACATCAAATAGCTTTACTGGGTCAGACCAATGGTCCATCAAGTCCAGTAGCCCGTTCTCACAGTGGACAATCCAGGTTCCTAGTTTCTGGGCAAAACCCAAGGAGCAGGAAGTTAAAATCCAGAACCTCCAGGGTAGCATTTTCAGAAGTGCTCCCTGCTCCACACACAGGACCCAAGAGACAGGCAAAACTCTGAAGCCTCAATGCATGGATGAAGCGATGGTGCAGGGAGAAGGGTTTTAGATTTGTTAGGAACTAGGCGGCATACCTATTCTGCAAAGATGGGCTCCACCTTAAAAAGGAGATAGAGCAGCTTTTAAAACTAGAAACTGGGGGAAGGCTGACAGTCACTCAAAAGAGCATGGTTCATAGCAAGGTATCTTTAAAAGATATCAACATAAAAGGGAATACAAAGCATCCCAATAGTGAGATTGCAATACAGGCCACAGTAGACCAGGTTTCATTAAATACAGAGCAATCTGATTTTAAAGATTGCAAATTATCCATGCCAACGGCTGAGCAAATTGTAAAAAGATATGATAAACATTGTTTGAAATGTCTATATGTAAATACCAGAAGACTATGAAATAAGATGGGAGAGTTAGAATATATTGCACTAAAAGAAAATATAAATATAATAGGCATCTCTGAGACCTGGTGAAAGGAAGATAACCAACGGGACACTGTTATACTGGGGTATAAACTATATTGCCATAATAGGGTGGATCGAATTGGTGAAGAAATAGCGTTATGCGTTAACATAACATAAAAATCAACTTATACACCGCATAACCGTGAAGATCTATGAGGGATTTAGTTAGCCAAAAATCTAGAGAATAAATAAGTCTTCAATGCTGTCTTCCAGGTAATAATAGACACTGTCTGTGGGGGTCACCCCTGCAAATCCCTTTAGGGGGGCCTTGAATCGAATGGACTGAAAATTCAACAGGAGCAGAATGGAAGATTAGGTTTATACCTTCAATAATTCACATCATCCATGATCAGCGGAGGATGCACTGTGCAACCTGGAATGACAGGCACGAGCCGTAAAAGAAGCAGCTACCGCCACTTTGATCCCCAAAGACACCACTTCAAAGATCTTTTTTAACATAATATCCATTCTGCAACCCTGAGAATCTCTAAGCATCACACACCTGATTACCTGCGCCACAGCGTTATCCACTTTAGGTTGTTCCAAAACCTGTTGAAATTCAAGCGCCAGTGGATAAAGCTTCGACATTGCTTTAAAGGACCGCAGAGAGCTTTCTGGAGAGTCCCATTGTGCCTGAATCAGCCCAAGAAGCTGCTGAGACAGAAAAAAGGAAGACAGCGCTTTAGAATGGTCCAGGACCGAAGCCTGAGATGTGGAAGGAGGAGAATCTAGCTTGTGCTCTTTTAAAAGTTTCAAGTTTAAGTTTCAAGTTTATTAAAATATTTTTTAAACTGCTTAATCAGGTTTCTAAGCGGTGTACAATATAAAATTACATAAAAACATATTAAAACGTAAAAACATATAAAAACAAGGGATACTGGATAAAATCCAAGTGTCATAATAAAGCACAGATAAAACGTTTGGACCTACTTCAAACAATAGGAAAGTGGGGAAGAACTACAATCGTTATAGGAAAGTACAATAGGTTAGAGTAAAAAGTAACAGTTTACTTTAATTTTGTCCTTAAAAGGACAGTTGTTATCCAAAGGCGTCCTGGAACAAGAATGTTTTTAGTTTTACTTTAAATTGTTTTAAATTGGATCCACCACGCAAGTGGTTAGGCAGCGAATTCCAGAGAGTAGGGGCAGTGATGGCAAAATTATTGGAGCGCAACGTATTAATCAATTTTAAAGAAGGTATAACGAGAAGATTCTAAGACGTTGAACGAAGAGATTTTAATGTATTATAGGGACATCATTAATGAGAAAGAAGACAGAACAATGCTGAAAAAGACTACATACTGCAGGGTCATCCCCCAAATTCAGACTCTCAGGGCAACTGAGGCAACTAGTCCTGGCAAAGGTATCGGCCGGATCCAAATTAGAAGCAGTGTCAGGAAATATGATGGGCATATCAAAATGGCAACTGATGTAATCAAGGTCCGCCATAGCAAGTCGAGAGGACTCCCAAACAGAAAGCTTCTAAACCAGCGTAACACGTCGAGACAGCTCTGCCACACCCACCAGCCGCGACGAATGCACTGGGTCCATGGAAAAAGATTTCCAGAGAAGCTGAATAAATTCTAGCAAAATGTCACATCCTGCATCCATGGCAGGGAACTGTTGAGACACTCGTGCTCCACCACAAGAGTCCCCAGACTCAGAACGCTGGTGTTTTGCACCAGAAGCCAGTAGAACCGCTGGACGATATTCTCTATCAAATTCACAGACCCAGGTCAGCTCCTCAGCCCGAGACTGCGGAGGAGGTCAAATCCAAAGTTCCTGCCCCCACCCTCCGTGTACTATGGCACGTAGTACACGGTTGCTGATCCAGCGCCAATCCAGCACAATCACTGCACAAATTCAGTAGAATAGAAACTACGGAGTCCATCCCAAATGATTTTTTATCAATCGAGGAGTTTTTGAAGCAGAAAAAGAAGTTAGAAAAAAAAAGATTGATTTTAAAATCCAAGATGGTCACCATCACGAAATCTGTGCCAAAAAACGGCAAAAATAAGGAAAAACATTAAAATTAAAAATAATTAAAAATCAATCCACAAGCCATCCCTGAAGTTCCCATAGGAAATAATGGAGGTACTCACAGTCTCTTTAGTGCCTTTGCCTGTCAGAGTTTTTAAAGCAGCTGAGTGGAGAGAAAGGACTTTCTGCCTCAGAAACAGCTCTAAATTGTACAGAATTGAAGATCTTCAGCCTGCCAGCCGGCCAGAGACTGACCACAACCTCTGCCCCAACGGATCCTCTGCCATACAGTCGAAGGTGGGACAGCCTTGAAAACCGGGTTGGTTTCTTTCCAAACACACACAGCCTGCACTAGAAACCTGTGACAGGGTAACCGGCCAGCAGACTCCCACAGGAAGGGTGAAGAAGGTGGCACACAGCAGGCTGGCTCCACAGATCTACCAGAGTTTCTCTGTGAAGCTATAGTCCGGCACAGAACTGTGTCCTTTTCTCCGACAGGGGACCACCGGGAGTGGTCTCAAGACACTGAACCCACCAAAAGAAGGAACTTTAAGTGAACTTTAAGCAAAAATAATAAGAAACAGAAGCAGAGCAACTGCAAGAACCTTCTGCTCGGACTTCTGCAGAAATTGAAACTAGGGTTTGTTACTAACTTTCAGCCTGAGGGAGTGGAGCATGTGCTCAGAAAAAATGTGGATTTCTGCAACACCCGGACACCTAGTGTATGGCATCTGGAAGGGACATAACAGAAACACACCTTGGAATCACTATGGGTAGAAATTCCATGTGTAAAGAGGAAAAAGTTAATGATGGGAGTGTACAACCTGTCCAGGATGAACGGACTGATACTGAAATGTTATCAGAAATTAGGGAGACTAACAAACTGGGTAACACAATAATAATGGGTGATTTTAACAACTGTATCCCAATACTGACTAGGTAAATGTAACATCAGAGCATGCTAGGGAGATAAAATTCATTGATGAAATCAAGGATTGCTTTATGGAGCAGCTGGTTAAGAAACTGACAAGAGGCAAAGCAATTACAGACCTACTTCTTAGTGGAGCACATGAATTGGTGCAGGAGGTAATGGTGCTAGGGCCACTTGATAACAGTGAGTATAACATGATCAGATTTGACATAATCCCTGGAATTAGTTCACACAGGAAATCCAATACAACAACAATTTAACATTAAAAAAGGAGACTATAATAACATGAGAATGGTACAAAAGAAACAGACAGCAGCTGCAAAGGTCAAAAATTTACATCAAGTGGGAATGTTATTCAAAAATATCATCCTGGAAGCCCAGACTAGATATATACCATATAATAAAAAAGGAAGAAGGAAGACCAAATGGCAGCTGGTGTGGTTAATGAGTGAGGTGAAGGAAGCTATTAGAGCCAAAAGAGAATCCTTCAGAAAATGGAAGAAGGATCCAACTGAAAATAATTGTAAACAGTACAAGGAATGGCAAGTCAAATGCAAGGTGCTAATAAGAAAGGCATAAAGAGACCTTGAAAAAAAGATTGTGCTAGAAGCAAGAACACAGTAAAAATATTTATGGTATATTAAAATTGAGAAGCTGGGAAGAGAATTGGTTGGATCACTAGAAGATCAAGGGAAGACACTGAAGAAAATGTGGGGGGTTACTGGTGCCAGAAATGGTATTCAATTCTGATGAATCAGAAAAACTCAAACAAATCTCTGTAACACTAGAAGATGTAATGGGTCAATTTGACAAACTGAACAGAAATAAATCACCTGGACCAGAAGGTATACATCCCAGAGTACTGATAGAATTAGAAAAATGAATTTACAAAGCTATTATTAATAATTTGTAATTTTTCTCTAAATTCCAGCATAGTACCGGAAGACTGGAGGATAAACAACATGACACTGATTTTTAAGAAAGGGTTCCACAGGTGATCCGGAAAATTGGCAAGTCTGACCTCAGTGCCAGGCAAAATGGTAGAGACTAAGAACAAAATGACAGAACATATACATAAGCATGGATTAATGAGAGAAAGCCAACATGGATTTAGTCAAGGGAAATCTTGCCTCACCAATCCACTGCATTTCTTTGAAAGGGTGAATGAACATGTGGATAAAGATCAACCAGTTGATATAATGTATTTGGATTTTCAAAAGTCATTTGACAAAGTACCTCATGAAAGACTTCTGAGGAAATTAGAATGTCATGGGATTTATTCATTCAATTTATAGGGGGTAATGCCCTATTATGAATTAAAAACTGGCTGAAAGACAGAAAACAGAGTAGGTTTAAATGATTAATATTCTCAGTGGAGAAGGGTAAATAGTGGGGTTCCTCAGGAGTCAGTGCGGGATTGTTGCTTTATAACATATCAGTGATCTAGAGATAGGAATAACTAGTGAGATAATTAAATTTGCTGATGACACAAAGTTATTAAATTGCAAGAGGGTTGTGAAAAATTGCAAGAGGACCTTGTGAGACTGAATATAAGAATAGCCTTACTGGGTCATACCAATGGTCCATCTAGTCCAGTAGCCCATCCTCACGGTGGCCAATCCAGGTCCCTAGTACCTGGCCAAAACCCAAAGAGTAGCAACATTGCATGCTACCCATCCAGAGCAAGCAGGACGTCCCCCATGTCTCCCTCAATAACAGACTATGGACTCTTCCTCCAGAAAGTTGTCCAAACCTTTCTTAAAACCAGCTACGCTATCCGCTCTTACCACAACCTCTGGCAACATGTTCCAGAGCTAAACTAGTCTCTGAATGAAAAACATATTTCCTCCTATTTGCAGATGATGTTTAACATGAGCAAGTGCAAAGTGATGCATGTGGAAAAGAGGAACCCGAACTATAGCTACCTGATGCAGGGTTCCACATTAGGAGTCAAGGCTCAGGAAAAAGATCCAGGTGTCATCATTGAGGATACGTTGAAACCCTCAGCTCAATGTGTGGCAGCAGCTAAGAAAGTAAATAGAATATTAGGAATTATCAGGAAAGGAATGGAAAACAAAAATGAAAATGTTATAATGCCCCTGTATTGCTCTTTGGTACAGCTGCAACTTGAATACTGTGTGCAATTCTGGTCGCCATATCTCAAAAAATATATAGCGGGATTAGAAAGGGTACAGAGAAAGATGATGAAACTGATAAAAGGGATGAGATGACTTCCCTATGAGAAAAAGCTCAAGCAGCTAGGGCTCTTCAGCTTGGAGAAGAGACAGCTCAGGGGTGACATGATAGAGGTCTATAAAATACTGAGTGGAGTGGAAAGGGTAGATGTGAATCACTTGTTTACTCTTTCCAAAAAATACTAGGACTAGGGGTCATAGAAACATAGAAACATAGAAATAGACGGCAGATAAGGGCCCACGGCCCATCTAGTCTGCCCACCTTAATGTCCCTCCCCTACATTTGCCCTGTGAAGAGATCTCATGTGCCGATCCCATTTGGCCTTAAAATCAGGCACGCTGCTGGCCTCAATCACCTGTAGTGGAAGACTATTCCAGCGATCAACCACTCTTTCAGTGAAAAAGAATTTCCTGGTGTCACCTCGTAGTTTCCCGCCCCTGATTTTCAACGGATGCCCTCTTGTTGTCGTGGGACCCTTGAAAAAGAAGATATCTTCCTCCGCCTCGATGCGGCCCGTAAGATACTTGAACGTCTCGATCATGTCCCCCCTCTCTCTGCGCTCCTCGAGCGAGTATAGCTGTAATTTGTCAAGCCGTTTTTCGTATGGTAGATCCTTGAGTCCCGAGACCATCCGGGTGGCCATTCTTTGCACCGACTCCAGTCTCAGCACATCCTTGCGATAATGCGGCCTCCAGAATTGCACACAGTATTCCAGGTGGGGCCTCACCATGGATCTATACAATGGCATAATGACTTCCGCCTTACGACTGACGAAACCCCTTCGTATGCAGCCCATGATTTGTCTTGCCTTGGACGAAGCCTGCTCCACTTGATTGGCAGACTTCATGTCCTCACTGACGATTACCCCCAAGTCTCGTTCTGCTACCGTTTTTGCTAGGATCTCGCCATTAAGGGTATAAGACTTGCATGGATTCTGGCTGCCCAGGTGCATAACTTTGCATTTTTTGGCATTGAAGTTGAGTTGCCATGTCCTAGACCATCGCTCCAGTAGGAGTAGGTCGTGCATCATGTTGTCGGGCACTGAATCTTCGTCTGTTGTGCATTTGCCCACTACATTACTCAGTTTGGCGTCATCGGCGAATAATGTTATTTTACCTCGAAGCCCTTCTGCCAAGTCTCTTATAAAGATGTTGAATAGGATTGGGCCCAAGACTGAGCCCTGTGGTACTCCACTAATCACCTCCGTCATTTCGGAGGGGGTGCCGTTCACCACCACCCTTTGGAGACTACCTCCAAGCCAGCTCCCAACCCATTTCGTCAATGTGTTACCTAATCCTATAGAACTCATCTTGCTCAGTAACCTGCGGTGTGGTACGCTATCGAATGCTTTGCTAAAGTCCAGGTACACGATGTCCAGGGACTCCCCAATATCCAGCTTCCCCGTTACCCAGTCAAAGAAGCTGATCAGTTTGGATTGGCAGGATCTCCCCTTAGTAAATCCATGTTGTCGGGGATCCCGTAGATTCTCTTCATCCAGGATCTTATCTAATTGGTGTTTGATTAGAGTTTCCATTAGTTTGCTCACTATCGATGTTAGACTCACTGGTCTGTAGTTTGCTGTCTCCATCTTTGAGCCTTTCTTGTGGAGTGGAATGACGTTAGCCGTCCTCCAGTCCAACGGAACGCTGCCTGTACTAAGGGAGAGGTTGAAGAGCGCGGACAGTGGCTCCGCCAAGACATCACTCATGTGATGAAGCTACTAAGTAATAGATTTAAAACAAACAGGAGAAAATATTTCTTCACACATGTAATTAAACTCTAGAATTTGTTGCCAGAGAATATGGTGAAAATCAGTGAGCTTAGAATTTCCTAAAAGAGAAGTCCATAGACCATTATTGAAATGGCTTGGGGAAATCCACTGCTTATTCCTAGATAAACAGCATAAAATCTGTTTTACCACTTTGGATCTAGCTAGGTATTTGGGACCTGGGTTGGCCACTGTTGGGAACAGGGTACTAGGCTTGATGGACCTTGTGTCTGTCCCAGTATGGCAATTATTATTTTCTTACTAGAAGCAGAATGTTTTCATTTATTTTAGGGCTCTCCAGTTTCCTCTTGCTGCTCTGGACTTCCAAGCTCAAGATCTATCTACAGCATTTCAATATCTTTAACCATCCCATTGTCTAGACCAGTTATCGCTGCAACAATTATCAGTCAGGGTGACAGACTGCAGCTCCATGGAAACCAGCACTGATGAATCCTAAGACTAGCTACTAATTGAAGCTATTATGATACATAGAGACATGATAGCAGATAATGGCCAAAAGGCCCATCCAGTCTGTCCATCCACAGCATTCCCTCTCTCCTTTACCTAAGTGATCCCACATACCTTTCCCATGCTTTCTTAAATTTAGACACAATCTTGGTCTCCACCATCTCTAATGGGAGACTATTCCACACATCTACCACCCTTACTGTAAAAAAAAAAGTATTTCCTTAGATTACTCCTGAGCCTATCACCTCTTACATTACATTAGGGATTTCTATTCCTCCATTACCTTGCAGTTCAAGGCGGATTACAAAAGAATTATCCTAAATGTATTACAACAAGAACTTACAAAAAAAAAAAAAAAATTTGGTAATTTTCAAAAAGAGTAAGAAATGGGTAAGGTTATTTGTTTGTGGTAGTTGGCTTTAGTGAGAGGTGGAGTTTGAGACTTGCGGTATTATTTCTTTTTTCAGAGTTTTCTTGAAGAGTATGGTCTTTATTTCTTTTCTAAAAGTCTTGTAGTCGAGGTCTGCCATCAGTAGACTGGCGATTTGGTTGTCTAGTTTGGCTGCTTGAGTGGCCAGGAGGCCATCATATAGTTTTTTCTGTTTGACCTCCTTAATTGGGGGGTATGAGAATGGGGTGTGAGTTTTCCTATGTCTGGTTACGGTGTTGTGGATGAGGTGGTTATTCAGGTAGTTTGGACTGTCTCCGTATAAAGTCTTAAATAGTAGGCAGTAGAATTTAAATTGTATTCTTGCTGGGATCGGAAGCCAGTGCAATTGGAGATATGCTTCTGTAACGTGATCATGTTTCTTTAATGAGTAGATGAGTCTTAGTTTGTGTTTTGAATAGTTTGTAGTTGTTTTGTTATGGCTGTAGGGCATAGGAGGTAGAGGATATTACAGTAGTCAAGTAGGCCTAGTATTAAGGACTGAACTATGAGCTGGAATTGAGTTTTCTTGAAGAATTTCCGAACTTGTCTTAAGTTTCTCATGACTAAGAATGACTTTTGTATTGTTTTATTGATTTGCGGTTGCATGGTGCAGCATCTGTCGATAGTTATTCCTAGCAGTTTTAGGGTGGTTTGTATGGGGTAGTTGATTGCGTTGATTTCAATGTTGGTTATGGTTGGTATTTTGTTGTTTTCTAGGAGGATGAATTTCGTTTTATCTGGGTTCAATTTCAGTTTGTGATCTTTCATCCAGATTGCTATTGATTTTAGTGTTTGGTATATTGTGTTGGTCATGGAGAGTTCAGGTTGATCGAAGGGTATGAGAATGGTAATGTCATCGGCATAGCTGTAGGAGGTTATGCCTTGTTTGTCCAGGTAAGAGCTGAGGAAGGCTGTATAGAGATTGAAGAGAGTCGGGGATAGAGGGGATCCTTGGGGAACTCCGCAGGGGTTTGACCAAGGTTCAGATTTTTGTTTGTCTGATTTTACTCTATAGGTTCTTGATTTAAGGAATCCTTCAAACCATGTGTATACTTTATCTGTGATACCTATTGTATCCAGGATTTGTAGTAGAATGTTATGGTCCACCAAGTCGAAAGCAGCGGTAAGGTCTAGTTGTATGAGCATCAATTTTTTTCCTGTGCCGAGATGTTGTCTGGCTGTGTTCAAGAGAGATCCTAGTAGTGTTTCCGTGCTGAAGTTGTTTCTGAAGCCGGATTGTGTGGGATGGAGTATGTTATAGTTTTCTAGGTAATTGGAGAGGAATTTGGCAACTAGTCCTTCTATTATTTTGACGTAGAGTGGAATAGAGGCAATGGGTCTGTAGTTGGCTGTTTGGTCTATCGGTCCTTTGGGGTCTTTGAGGATCGGGGTGATGATGATTTCGCTGAGGTTGGTAGGGTAGTGGCCGTTTATTAGCGAGATTTGTATCCAGTTTAGAAGAAGAGCGCGGAATTTTGTGCTGGATGTTTTTAGGAGATATGGTGGACAGTTGTTGAGGTCACAGGATGCATGGCTGTATTTTTTGTAGTATTTGTTGAATTCGGGCCATTGTATATTGGGGAATTGAGACCATATTCTATCTGCTGCAGTAGAATCTCTATCTATGGGGAGAATTGTGAATTCGTTAGGATAGGTAGAGGTGTCATTGAGGGTAACTCTTGCATTGGTAATTTTATTTTGGAAGTGTTCTGCTAATAGAGTAGCTGAGGGGGGGTAGTATTGTTAGTGGTCAGGTAGGGTTTGGTGTCGGTTAGGGTTTTTAGAATTTTGAATAGTTTTTTGGTGTCTTGTGTTTCAGTGCCTATTAGGTTGGTGTAGTGTGCTTTTCTCTTGTCCTTTAATTGTGATTTGTATTGTTTGTTGATTTTTTTCCAGGCAGATTTTGTATGATCCGAGTTTGATTTTCTCCATTTTCTCTCTAGTCGTCTACATTGTCTTTTGAGTTGTAGCAGTTCGGAGTCAAACCATTTATCTGATCTCCTGCTGGGTCTGGATTTGGTTTGCAGTGGGGCTAAATCATCAAGGGTGTTGGAGCAAAGTCTTTCCCAATGTAAGATGAAGTCCTCGGGGTTGTCTTAACTTCATCTTTTTCCCTCTCGTTCCAGAGATTCCTTTAAACTGAAAAAGACTTGTCTCATGTGCATTTAAGCCACATAGGAATTTAAACGTCTCTAACATATCTCCCTTCTCCTGACTTTCCTCCAAAGTATACATATTGAGATCTTTAATTCTGTTCCCATATGCCTTATGATGAAGACTACCAACCATTTTAGTAGTCTTACTCTGGAATGACTGCATCCTATTTATTTCTTGTTTATACAAGAGACTTCCTCTCTTCAGGGTCTGCAAATTCCATCTCCACAGCATCTTCAGTCCTTCCAGCCAAAGGGGCAGAATATGAGCTTGACAATCAAACCCCGATATCCTGCACAAGTGCCAATGAGCCAACCCATATGTTGCTTTGATAGACATCATTTGCAAATCATTATAAGTAAACATTCTCATATTACTGTAGCTACTGTATTTTTTCAGATCCAAACTTGAATACCTTAAGCATTAACAAAACTGAACAGTACACTTCTCCCTCAGTATCCGCGGGGGTTAGGTGCACAGTCGAATCGTGAAGTGTGAAAAAACGTGAATAACTTTTCGGTCGGCTCTGACCCATCCCCGCCTCCCTCCTGTGTCCCCGGAACCTTACCTGGTGGTCTAGTGGTGAAGCTAGGCAGATGCGATCTTCCTATGCTCCTGCCCCGTGCAGAGCCATCACCAAAATGGCTGCCATGAGTTCCTGTTGTAGTCTCGAGACTACACAGCTTCTGCACGGGGCAGGAGCATGGGAAGATCGCTCCTGCCCCACTTCACTGCTAGACCACCAGATAAGGTTCTGGGGAGGCACAGACGGCTAAAAGATAGCCTAAAAAAGGAAATCCTTTAAAAATAATAATAATAATAATCACGAATAACAGAATCCGCGGATACTGAAACCGCAGATTCGGAGGGAGAAGTGTAGTAAAAATGAAGATGTATAGAAGGTGTATTGATTTTTTTTTTAATGTGAAGTTCTTTTCACCATTGCCAACTCCATAAATACCTCATTTCAGAACGTTAAAATGTTACCAAATACAAGATACTCTACCTGCGAGGAATACCATTGATAGTTCTTCATTTGGTTCTGAAAATACCATAATTAAGGAACAAAAACAGACCAAAATTAAACAGTTTAAGGTATAAACCAGGTTCATCTAGCACCTTACCTTAATGTCTTTCCTGAAGGACACTGCCCAACCTGGGTAATCAGTGAGGCTCCAGAGAGAGTTTGTAGAATATACTGTATTTGTCTTTTCATGGTTGAGCGTTACTACCGTCCTCCCGGGACTACCTGTTTTGTTATTTGTTCATTCCTACTGTTGTGCTGTAGCCTAAGTTTCCTTGTTATGGTGCTGGCTGTTCTTTCAGTAAAAATTATTTAAAAAAAGAAAGAATAAAATATGCAAGCTAACCCTGTCTTTGTTCACCTAAGAGCCACTAAAAGCAAACGTGAATATTGTTTATTGGTTATGTTCTGTTTACTGTGGTTAAGAAGGTCTGAAACGACCAACCTAAATGCTCATTCTCTATCTCTATATAACTGAGATTAAGCATTTATTAGAGTAGAATATCTTAATAGATAGGGTAGTGGTCTGAAATAGTGCTGCCCGATTTCCGATTCAAATCGATTCACTTCGGGTGAATTGATTTGGTTTTTTTTTAAAAAAAAAAAATTGGCCTGGCCGATTCAGTGACTGGCCCTCCCCCTCGCCCCCTAGAGAAGGAGCGGCAGCACTGCCTCTTGCTGGCCGGCCACTGCCGCTCCTGCTTTAGGGGGCGAGGAGGGAGAGTCAGTCGGGAAGTGCTGCAGCAATGTCCCTGGCTTCCCCCTGGCCTCCCTTTACTTAATTACAGCAGCCAAGTGAGCACAACGCTTAAGAGTTCCAGAAAGAAGAGTTCCCTGGCCATGAGCCTCCCCTCCCTATGCGCACTAGTGACAGCACAGACCTGGCTTCTTCCTACTTCCACCCTCCCCGCAACGAGCCCAAGCCTGTACCTGTCAGAGACGCTAGCATTTTTTGGTTAAGGGAGGGGGGTTAGAGAAGGAGTTAGAGAGGGGGGTTGTGGGACGGGAGCGCAGCCCCGACCAGCCACCGGCGTGCATTTAAGTGTATACGCTGCCTTCTTTCCTCGTCTATCTTCAGCTCTGCAGATATCTTCGACTTTTCGGAACCTCTGTAATGAAGAGGAGGAGCTTGCTAGCCCTACCTCCCTCAACCATTGGCCACGCTGCAGGGAAGATCCACCGCTGCTAGTCTGCTCCAATTAGCGTTGAGCATGAAGCCCGGTCGCAGACGCACAAACGTGCCCCATTTTTGTTCCATATTTTAATCATAATCAAAGCAAAAAAAGAACCTGTGGTATAGTGAGATATTCCTGTATATAAGCGAACAATCTTGGCAAGTCTTCAGATCTGGAGGAATATACTCATCTGGTCTCCTTTTATGTCTTGCTACAAGCAGTGGTATAACTAGGGTGACACCCAGAGCGATCATTTTTTAACAACCCCCCCCTATGTAATTAAATAAAGGTGAGATCAGGGGGGAACATATAGGCCTTCGGGGGGGCCCTGGTGTAGAAGTACACGGAGCAAGGGAAGGGGGGTTCAAAGAGATGTGCATATGCCGTAATGGGGGGGGAAGAAATAATGGGTCTAAAAACAGAGGAAAGGAAGAGAAATGGTGGATAATGGGATTTAGGGAGGGAAAAACAGAAAGGGAGAGAAGTTGGACACAAGCGATGGTGTGGGGGGATAGAGATACTGGATAGGAGGGAAGTTGGGAAGAGAATGGGAGAGATGGTGAACCCTGGGGTGGTGGGGAAGGAGGGAGACATTCTGGGTGAAAGGGTGGTTAAGAAAAGGAGAGATGGTGGTTCTGGGGATGGTGGGGTCCATCACTGCAGCTGTGGGGATGGAGACAAGAAAAAAAAGAAAAATGCCAGACCTCCGGGGGAGGAAAGGGAAACGGAAGGGGAGGACAGAGATTGAAGGTGGATGGATAGCACGGAGAAAGAAGGAAATGACAAATGGGCGGGAGATCCTGGCAAGCGAGTTATCAGAAGACAACCAGAGCCTGGGACCAACATGATTTGAATAATGACTAGACAACAAAAAAGTTTTGTGATTACAATATGTCAGATTTGAAATGTGTATCCTACCAGAGCTGGTGTTAGACAGAAAGTGTGAACTAGAACCTAAAAGAGAGAGGAAAAGTATTTTTTATTTGTTTATTTTGTTTATACTACAGCACCAGTGTGGGTAGGCGAAGGCAAAGGGGGTGAAGAGGCTATAAAATAAACCCACCAGGATGTTTGAAAAAAAAAATAAAAAACCCCAATTGGGCAGGAAATTCAAATTGAAAAATCGATTCAATAGGATGAATCGAATCAAAATTATTTTTCCTAAATCGGGCAGCACAAGTCTGAGAACCAGGGGAAGATAATTTAAATACATCCAATACCCCTCTCGTGTTATTTCATACGTCTAAATTGCTTTAGAATTATGAAGAGTGCTCTTCCTTCAGCAAATGTCTTATAAATTACTATTACTAATTAAAGGGGAAAAGAGCTTCAGATCCCTGTGCGTTGTAAGTGTCAAACTGAACAACCACACTGGAAAGGGTAACTACCTCATTGGCTAAAAAAAACCCTGTCCTGTCCAAAGTCTGTGTAATTCAATATGTGCATAAAAAAACTTTTCTTATTCATGTATTCAAAGCGCAATATGCAGATCAAAATGCAAGCACTTAACTTGGACAGGACTCCGGTGTTATATGCAGGTGTTATGCTCTCCTGCTGCGTGCTGTCTTTGCCAGTTCCTTATTTATTTATTTATTTATTTAGTCAAATTTCTAGCCCGTCCTCCCAGAAAAGCACAGAACGGGTTACAAGTTTACATACACAGTAGAAAGTTTGCAACAAGATTACAACTTCATATACAGCAGATATACAGAACTAATCAAAAGGATGAAGAGCAGTATTAGAAATTCCTATGTACATATTTTGGGTACTGAGCACAATAACATGACAAACGATGGGCAACAAGGATGCAAATTCACATATAAGATATTCAGAACAACAAATTATAGGGAAGAACAGCAGGAGAGGGATAATTCCTATGAACTGTATGGAGAGATGAATACAAGAGTTGGGGGCTGAGCACAGTAGCATGGCAACCGATGGGCCCTATAAGTAAAGCAACTACAATTACAATACAGTACTCCCCCGATATTCAAGGGGGTTCCGTTCCAGGAACCCCTCCCCCCGCGAATCTAAAAAAAAATGCGAATACGGTTTTTCATGGGGAAGCCTGGAGAGGGCAGCGGGAGAGGGCAGTAGGAGAGCAGCCGGAGCGCTGCGAGTGCAGGAAATCACTCGCGGTACGCTCCGACCGCGTCTTCCTGCACTAAGTCGGGCCTTATCCAATCAGGAGCTGCGTGTCAAAGCAGCTCCTGATTGGATAAGGCCCGACTTAGTGCAGGAAGAGGCAGTCGGCGCGTACCGCGAGTGATTTCCTGCACTCGCGGCACTCCAGCTGCCCTCTCCTGCCTCTCCCACTGCCCTCTCCTTGTCGGCAGTTCGCGATCGGAATATATCGCAAACGACCGGGACCGCAAACAGCCGTCCACGAACGACCGGGGGAACACTGTACATTCGAAGTATAGGACAGTTTTTGTATTTATGTTTTGGCTGGCGTTTCGCTTTACAGCTGCGTCGAGGCAATAGACCTATTTCCTAAGGCGTTATTTCTCCACACTCATGAGCATAAAAAACTCCATGCTCATGTGCACACTCATGAGCGTGAAGAAATAATGGTTTGGACGACACACACACCTAATTCCGTCTACCATTGATCAGACAAATGGCCCTAGATTCAACATTCAGAAATTCTCAAAAGTTCTGGGGGTCACTTTAGACAGTTCACTGAGTTTTGAACACCTTATTAACAATTTAGTCCGGAAATCCTCTCTTTCTCTACAGAAGTGAAGGAAGGTCAGATCTTTCTTCCAACAACACTAAAGGAAACTAGTATAGTTGACTATACTGTCTATGGACTACTGCAATGCAGTACTTCCAGGAATTTCCATGAAATAAATGAAAAACCCCCAACTGATATAAAACACAGCAGCAAAACTCATATTACAAATCAAGATTTGACCATGTCACACCGCTGCTTATAGAATTCAAACTACCATATTTTTCGCTCCATAAGATGCACATTTTTCCACCCAAAAGTGGGTGGAAATCTCGGTGCGTCTTATGGAGCAAAGGTACAATTTTAAAACACCCCCCCCCCAGTACCGTTTAAAAAAATCCCCCTCCCTCCCGCTTCATGCACCTTTTTAAAACATTCCCCCACATGCCTGCCGCCGCACTTTTTTAAAACATCCCCCCAGTGAACACACGCTGCTGTACCTTTTTAAAAACTTCCCCTCCGCAAACACCCGCCAGCAACACCTTTATCACCTACCCCCCCACCATCTTACCTTGTTAAAAACATCCTGTGTGATTCCTCCCTGCTAGCCGTCTTCTATTTCCCGGCCAGGAGCAGCGGAGATCAGGGGCGAGCTTCCTGCGCTCCTGCCTGGCCCTGTGCTGCTTTCTGATTGGCTGTCATCAGTTCTCGCATTCAAAACATTATATGGTTATGCCTCTAATAGCTCCCCCAGATTTATTTAACTACTAGTTTTTTAGCCCATTACATTAACGGGTGCTAGAATTTCTTTCTTTCTCTTTCTTTTTTTATATCTTATTCATTTTTCAGTCTAAACACAGTGCATAAAGGAATACATACAAGTAGTTTAAAAACCACACTTATATCCATCAATAAAAACGTGAGAAACCATTTTCGCCCCCTCCCACCCACCCTAATTCAAATTTATTCAATAAAACCATACAACAGTACATACATGTAATTAATAAACAAATCCTAATATAATATCCCTCTCCCTCCTACCTATTCCCCTTCCCTGGATGTGCAAATCAAACCAATAATAGGGGAATAAACCATTTAATTAAAATTAATAAAATTGGTCAATGGACCCCACGTCAGTTTAAACAACTTATTACCCATTTGATCAGAATTCATTTTCTTGTATTTATAATACAAGCATAATGAATTCCACCAAAAAGTGAAATTTAATCTGTCAAAATTCTTCCAATTTTTGGTGACCATTTGCATGGTTACCCCAGTCATTATACTAAATAATCTACTTTTATATCTCTCTATTGGAGGTGTAGGAGATAACAATGTCCCACAGATTACCACTTCATACGACAGCGGAACTGCAGTCTCCAGAATCAAATTAGTATGTCCTCATATGGATTTCCAAAAGTTGAGTATCAAAGGACAATAGAACAACAAATGATCCAGTGTCCCTATTTCAAGATGACAGTGCCAGCTTCTATTAGACTTAGAACCATCTAACTTTTTCAAACGAACAGGGGTCCAGAAAGTTCTGTATAACAAAAAAAAACCAGGTTTGTCTCATAGATGCTGACGCTATACATCTCATCCTCCGTCCAAATCCATGGCCATTGAGTAGCAGAAATTTCTTGCTTTATCTCAATGCTCTTTCTTTCTTTCTGTCTTTCTGTCTCTCTCCCTGGCCCTGTCTTTCTTTCTCCCTGGCCCCCTGTCTGTCTTTCTTTCTGCCTCTCTCCCTGCCCGCTGTCTGTCTTTCTTTCTGTCTCTCCCCCTGTCCAGCAGTAGCCCTTCTCCCTTCACCTCCCCCTGTCCAGCAGCACCCCTTCCCTGCTCCCCCTGTCCAGCAGTAGCCCTTATCCCTTACTTTTACCTCCCCCCTGTCCAGTAGTACCCCTTCTCCCTTTCCTGCTCCCTGTCCAGCATCCACTAGGCTGGGCACCCTTGGGGCTCTTGGTAGGCCAGTCGGCCTCGCATTATCGAAGTGGGCCAGCCTAGCAAATGCCCCGCGGCTGCTTGATAAAACCGCAGCTGCTGGTCCGGGGTGAGAAGAAGAGGTGTCTCGGCAGCGTAGTCAGAAGGCAGAAAGGCAGCCGGCATCAGAGATCGGGGCAGGAAATCTGAGGCAGGCATTGAGCATGCACCGCACTGAAGCACGGATCATGGACGCACAGAGTTTGAAGTGCGCATACGCACTAAGGGTTTCATTATAGCGGATTGGGTAAATTTGCTAATCATCGTAACTCTAACTGCTTGATCCTGTCATCCCAACTCTGGAAGACATAAATACAAGATGCCACATAGCATATCATTTAACTACCAAATTGCAAAAATATGGAACTCACTCCCCATTGAAATTAATGCAACCATTCTATATGCACTGTTCTGTAAAAGTATGAAAACATAGCTTTTCAAGAAGTCCCTTTTCAAGGAGACTCGGGCCTGCTTTTATCAAGCTGCACTAGAGATTTTTAGCACAGGCCAGAAAGGTAAATGCTCTGACGTTCATAGAATTCCTATGAGCGTCGGAGCACTTACCTCACCAGCCCGCAATAAAAACCTCTAGCACAGCTTGATAAAAGAGGGGGGAGGATCAGTCTTTGTAATAAATGTTTACTCATAGAATGACAATGTTAGTGGTTACTTATTACTTTAAATACCTTATCTTACACTGCATGTATAATTTTATGTAGCATGTATGATTCTATGTAACAATATGCAGCTTGAAACCGGGAGAGGATTCGGTGGGATATAAGATTGCACATAAGAGAACGGAAGAGGGATTAGGACTTGGATACAAGATTGCACATAAGGGAAAGGGATTGGGACTTGTATACCCTTTTTGTAATTTTACAACCATTTTCCCCCATCTGTCCCAGTGGGCTTACAATCTATCTAATGTATCTGGGGCAGTGGAGGATTAAATGCCTTGCCCAGGTCACAAGAAGCAGCACTGGGTTTGAACCCATAAACTCAGGATGCTGAGAGTGTAGTTCTAACTGCTATACCACACTTTCCACACTAATATTTAAAGAAATTGGTCCATCTAAGACTGGATTTCACTCACTTTCATTGCTGGTTACAATCTATATGGAAACGCACGCAAAAGCTCGCATTAGCATATTTGTGCAAAATATTACTAAACGGCACAACTTTTCATTATTCTGCGTTTAGATATTGGGAGTTACGGAAAACATCTCTCTACTACTGCTTATTACTTATATAGCACTGAAAGGCATAAGCAGCGCTGTACATTTTGACATTTAAACGGTCCCTGCTTGGAAGAGCTTATAATCTAACTTGGACAGACAAACATGACATATAGGACTGTGGGATGCAGAACCCAAGGTGAGAGGAGTTAGGAGTCAAAAGCACTCTCAAAGAGGTGGGCTTTTAAACGGGCCTTGAAAACTGACAGAGACAGAGCCCGCTATAGGGATGATTTGAGTAGGTTGTTCCAAGCATACTGAGCAACAAAGCAAAAGGGACTGAGTCTGGAGTTGGTAGCCGAAGAGAAGGGCACAAAAAGGAGGGACTTACCAGCTGAGCGGAGACAAATACACAGGATGCCAAGGTAAGGGTTACATTTAGTGGGGGTTGGATAAACTGCTGGTTAGGGTCATGTATCTCAAACTGTGTGCCTCCTGAGATTTCAGGTGTGCCATGGCTCATGGGGGAGGAGAGGCGCTGGCTTACTGCCTAAAAGATGCGACTCATGGCAAGAGGTACATCCTGTAGACCAGTGTTCTTCAACCTTTTGATACCTATGGACTGGCGGAAATAAAATAATTATTTTGTGGACCAGCAGTTGAACAACACTGGGCTAAGTCGTGGGCCAGACCCCACCCATCTCCACTCCAGACCCCGCCCCCATAATAGTACTAATTGTAACACCATTTTTTCCATTCATTTTTCATATATACATACACAATATAATCGTATTAACAACACATAATGGTTAACCACAAAATTAAACTACACAAAGCACACCGTATGCTTCTCAATATTCATTTGTACCAGAACAGAGTTAACCACATGCAAATAAACGTCAGAGAGAAGGCTTCCGGTTCAGGCGTAGGACGCGCGTAGGAGCCTCTGCCCACGGCTACTGCAGCACTGAGGAAGAGGGAGCCGGCCCGAAGACAACGCCGCATCAATTGCACCGTGGACCGATGGCTGAAGAGCACTGTCTGGGGCCTGATGCACATGCTGGCCCTGTGGACCGGCAAGAAATTTCTACGGACCGGCACCAGTCCACAGACCAGCGGTTGAAGAACACAGCTGTAGACAATCAGCTGGCACCAGCACCTCTCCTTCTCTCTGGACCTCTTCATTGTCGGTATCCCGTTCGGGCATCTCAGGGCCCGTCTGGAGAGCCTTCGCGCGTGTGTGGACATCGATGCGATGGCGTTACGCATGCGCGTGATGTCATCACGGCGACATCCGTGCACTTCCAGATGCCTCGAACTGCGGCCACTACATTTACTGTGTCATAGTTTGCGGGACACTGGGCTAGGGCAGGGGTAGGCAACTCCGGTCCGCGAGAGCCGGAGCCAGGTCAGGTTTTCAGGATATCCACCATAAATATGCACGAGATCGATTTGCATCTCAAGGAGGCAGTGCATGCGAATCTATCTCGTACATATTCATGGTGGAGATCCCGAAAACCTGACCTGGCTCCGGCTCTCGAGGACCGGAATTGCCTACCCCTGGGCTAGGGTGATGAGCAGAGGGAGAGAGGGTTGTGCATTGAAAGTGGGCTTTCAGTCTATTTTTGAACAAGGGAAGGGGCGTGGCGCACAGGCTCAGGTGGTCTATTCCAGGCATATATGGGTAGTGTGACCATATGGCTCCAGAGAAAAGGGGACGGATTGAGACATCCGGGTTTTACTTCCATTGAAAGCAACCAAGATGTCTCAATCTGTTCTCCTTACTTCCATTGCTTTCAATGGAAGTCAAACCCGGATGTCTCAATCCGTCCCCTTTTTTCTGGAGCCATATGGTCACACTATTTAAGGCAAGGAGGTAAAACAAACAAATCTTCACCTAATTCCTGCGTGGCCCAAACTGAGACTACATAAATTCACTGTAGTTTAAAAGGCAGGTGAAACCCAGCTTCTGTTTCTAAGAGCCTCAAAGTTTCCCTATCTGCACTGTTCCATATTAAAGACTGCACCGCGCAACTAGACCCTTCCACTCACTCCCCAACAAGGCGCCCAAAAAGGAAAGGATACGGTCTTTACTCCAGTA
The DNA here is from genome assembly GCF_902459505.1 of Geotrypetes seraphini. NCBI lineage: Eukaryota > Metazoa > Chordata > Amphibia > Gymnophiona > Dermophiidae > Geotrypetes > Geotrypetes seraphini. Next base: position 104,856,669 of record NC_047084.1, read on the forward strand.
AACCGCTCTCCCTTCACCAGTGCCATCCGCCATCTTCAAACCGCCGCCGCCACCCAGCCGCCGCAGGCGCGAGGCCGAGCCCTCAGCACTCAGCAGCCCATTGGCTGGCCGACTCGGCGGCCCCTGTTTCGATTGGTTCTGCGCCGTCCGCTCGGGACAGCGGCAACAGCGAGGAAAGACGGAGCCGTCGACGCGGAGGGTGTCGGGATTTATAGTTCGCCTTCGCTCCCGTCTCTAGCTGGGACGCGCAGAGAGAACTACAATCCCCGACGTAGCAGATGGGGACGCTCTAGCCTCGGACCTGCGTCGCCTAGTGACGAGGGGAAGCCATTGTGGTCGTTGGGGAAGGTGGAGTTGTGTCAAGGAGGAGGTCATTTGGTGCGCTGTGGGATGGAGGCGAAGAGTGATGCTGGTTCAACCAACCTGGAAACGTTGACTCTGGGTGTCAGCAAACTGCTGGGTGAGGACTGTAGTTCAAGGGTAGCGGGGGAACCGCTTTAGTTACAGGTGGGGCTGATGGGGGGGGGGGGGGTGCACTGGGTGAAGAGTAATTCCTTGTTGAATCCCCTCAACCCCCACAGCTCCAATGCACACACACTTGTTTTCAAAACTTAGCTCCTCTGGATATTTGCTCTTTCCCTTAATCTTGGCACTCCATCCAAGGCTTAGACCAGAGGCGCTGCTTAAAAAGCAATGAGGTAGGAGCTTTTAATGCACGTTTATACAAGCAGGACACCTCCAGCAACTTTTTCTAGAAGCATTTGGAGAATCGTCCTTTCCAGGATGAATTGCCCTGCTTCTCTGCCCCACCCCCGCTGGTGTCTGTTCTCTTCTCCGCCCCTACCCTCCTCCAGCAAGGTCTAGGTCTATTCATCATGGCTGTTTCATCGGCTGAATCGGCCACAATGAATTGTCCAGCCTCAATGAATTACCCCCTCCCACACACCTGGCATCTTGGGGGGCTCTGCCCCTCCCCCCCCCCACACACACACAAGAAGGAGTGCCCTCCCAAAGCGTCCCCCCATGTAGCTGACGTCTTGTGGGGGGGGGGCTATACCCACACCCTCCACAAGAAGGAGTGCCCCCCACACCCCCAAAGTAGGAGTGCCCCCCAAGGCCCACATACCTGTAGAAAAGTTCACTGGCATGAGCAGCGTCTTCAACCCCCCCTGCTCATGCTGGCCTTGTATCCCTTCTGACATCATGAGGCAGTGAGGAGGAGAGGCACCGGTAGGGGGTGTGTGGAGAAGAAGAGAGGCCCGGGAATAGGGAGCAGCGAGGAGGAGATGCACCGGCAGGGGATGGGGCAGAGAAGAGGAGAGGCCCCCAGGACGATTCATCACAGAGAGGACAATTCATCTCGGCCGTGTTGGATCGTCCCATTCTGGTGGGGGCGCTCCTATTTTGGGAGTGTGGGCGGTGCTCCTTCTTGTGAGGGGGCATAGCCTCCCCCACAAGACATCAGCTACAGGGGGGGATGCAGGGTGGTGATTCATGGAGTTCAGATGATTCATCGTGACCAATTCAGTGATAAAACGGCCGCAATGAATCATCCTAGACATCTCACTGAGTGTGTGCTACCTGGAAAGTTCTCAGCCCAGCCAAAAAAAGAATAATGTGGAACCATGAAACTTACAAGTTATTCCACACTTTTCTTGACACTTTTCATTTCATATCATATCATATTGAAAAGAAAAGTGTGGAATAACTTGTAAGTTTCATAGCTCAAGGTTCAAGGTTTATTAATATTTGATGTATCGCTGAATCTGTTTACAAAGCGATGTACACAAGTAAAAAGCATAAAATTATAGAGATACAAATTGCAAGTCATTAACATCCAATTTAAGACAAGACAGTTTGAAATGGGAAGGAAAGAAGGGCAAAGATTACATCTGTTATATGTAGAAAAACAAATACGGGAAAAAACATAAGGAAACGGGGGTAGGTAAAAAATAAAAAAAATTTGTTAATATTGAGTATTAAAAGCATCTTTAAAAAGGTGAGTTTTTAAAGAATTTTTAAAAGAAAGAAGATCTCTTCCATTTGTAATATGTTGTGGCTCCACATCATTCTCTTCTTGGTTGGGCTGAGAACATTTTAGCGGCCACTCATATAGTACAGGACCACCTCAGGTTACTCTTTCTCATGGAACCAATTGGACATTTTTTTTTAATGATCGCCACAGCCTTAGCTTCTATTTTTTTGTTCACGATTACCCAATAAGTTCTGTTGCAGTTGTGTGGTTTTTGCAAAATATCGGATAATTCCTTAGTCAGGTGTTTCATTGTTTTTCAATTTTTCTTTTTTTTTTTGCATTAGCTTGATTATGGAACATATTTAGATCTTCAGATCACTGTCAGAGTATCTTTATCATCAAGTCATTTGATTTTGTTGCTGGTGCTAACATTAAAAGGGAGACAAAGCAGCTTTTAAACTAAAATGGGGGGGGGGACGACAGTTGCCCAGGAGCAGATGGTTTGGTATGGAATATCTTTGAAGGATACTATTGAGAGAGGATATTTAGGGAGTCCAAATAGAGAGGTTTCAATATTAGTGAAAGAAAGCCAGGAGTGCTTAAGAAGAAAGCAAAGTACTCAAATAATTATCCTTGTCATCTTCTCAGCAGCTTGTAGATACAAACAAAAAACACAATTTGAAGTGTCTGTCTAGAAATGCTAGAAACCTAAAAATACTGTAAAATAGGAAAGTTAGAGTACATATTAATAACACTGAATTATAAAGTAGATATAATAGACATCTCAGAGACCTGGTGGAAGGAGAACAATCAGTGGGGCACTGTGTTACATAAGAACATAAGCAATGCCTCTGCTGGGTCAGACCTGAGGTCCATCGTGACCAGCAGTCCGCTCACACGGCGGCCCATCAGGTCCAGGACCTGTGCATTAATCCTCTATCTATACCCCTCTATCCCCTTTTCCACCAGGATATTGTCCAATCCTTTCTTGAACCCCAGTACCGTACTCTGCCCTATTACGCTCTCTGGAATTGCATTCCAAGTGTCCACCACACGTTGGGTAAGGAAGAACTTCCTAGCATTCGTTTTGAATCTGTCCCATTTCAACTTTTCTGAATGCCCTCTTGTTCTTTTATTATTCAAAAATTTGAAGAATCTGTCCCTCTCTACTCTCTCTGTGCCCTTCATGATCTTGTAAGTCTCTATCATATCCCCTCTAAGTCTCCTCTTCTCCAGGGAAAAGAGACCCAGTTTCTCCAATCTCTCAGCATATGAAAGGTTTTCCATCCCCTTTCTCAGACGCGTCACTCTCCTCTGAACCCTCTCGAGTAACTCTATGTCCTTCTTAAGGTACGGCGACCAATATTGGACGCAGTACTCCAGATGCGGACGCACCATCGCCCAATACAATGGCAAGATAACTTCTTTCGTTCTGGTTGTTTCCTGGGTACAAATTATATGGCAAAGATAGAGTAGATCAAATTGGAGGGGGTTGCACTATATGTTAAAGAGAAAATTGAATCAAACAAAATAAGTATTCTGCATGGCATAGAGAGCAGTGTGGAATTCATATGGATAGAAATGCCATGTCTGAAGGGAAGGAATATACACGTAGGGTTATACTTCTGTCCACCTGGAGAGAATGAGCAGACAGATGAAGAAATGTTTTCAAAAATTAGGGAAGCTAGCAAATTGGGCAACAGTATAATAATCGGCGATTTCAATTACCTCAATTGGAAAAATAATTCACAGGATAGAGTAATAATCACATATACCAAAACAAATCTGCTCTCTTCTGCTTTGAGAGGAACAATTCAATAGTACCAGCATTAAAAAGTGGAGAAAAAAGACCTCAGTAACCCCCTCCTTTACTAACGCATAGCGCGGGTTTTAGCGCCGGCAGCAGCGGTAATTGCTCCAACGCTCGTAGAATTCCTATGAGCGTTTTTTATACAGAGAAATTCTTCCTTTGTTCCAAAAAGTACATCCCTGAATTCTGGTCATGTAATTCCCTATTGGTACAAAAATGTATATCTAACTATTCCTCCCCTCAGTCCACGCCTCTCTCATTCCCCCACCCCCCACCCCACGAGAGGGGCTCGAGCAGTCCAGAAACAGAGGGCACTTCATGAACTTCTTCTACTTACATGTCTGGAATCCTTATCACCTTGCTGAGGCTGATTTGTGGTTTTACAACACTGTATATCTTCAGGATGGTGTCCTTGCAGACAGTCTTATGCAGAAAGTTGAAACAAAGATGCAAGGGTTACCTTCCAGCAGCCCAGCTGCACCTGGTTCCCATAGGCAAATGTCCAGCATGTTTTTTTAAAAGTTCTGTCTTGGTATCAGTCGCCTACGTCTTCTGCAGAGGATGTTGCTCATTATAAATGGTTTATGGCTTTCCATGGTGCCTTGCATCTGTGAAGTCATACAGCACTGATAACAGCTCAGCAGAGCCTTAGAGAAGTATCCTCCCAGCAGGGAATGGAGACAAAAACTATGTAGCAGAGGTCAGCTGGGTTAGCATTTCAAAGGATACATTTGTTCACAGATAGCAAAGTCCATGCTGTTCCATCTGGTTAGCTTGTAAAGGAAAGCTGTTTTAGGCTGTAGGAAAATATGTGTTAAAAATGTCTGTAATGTCCAGCATACACAAGTGAGGCCAGTATGTCCAGTTGATCCATCTGTATGTCCAGGTTATCCATCTGTATGTCCAGGTTATCCATTTCAGTGGGGTTAATCTTCTGTTGAGTATTTGGGTCCAAAAAAGAAGTCCCTTCTGACATTACTGAGCATACTGAATAATGGCCACAATTACAGAAACTATATTCAAACAGAATACCACACCTCCATCATACACAGAACCTAAGCGGTATACAGACTATACAAGGGAGGTTAAAGTAATATAATGGCAAGATTACAAGGAAGCAAGAGAGGGAATAGTAAAGGGAGGGGAAAGATATAGGGCTCCTTTTACTAAGCTGCGCTAGTGGTTTTAGCGCGCGCTAGACACACCAGCATTGAGCTGGCATTAGTTCTTGGCGCGGGGTTAGCGCGCGCTAAAAATACTAGCGCACTTTAATAAAAGAGGGGGATAGTGATCTACAATAATGAACAGGATAGAGAGGGACCAGCAAGGCAGAAAGGAAAATCAGGAAGTAACGTCAGAGGGACGGGATGCTGCAGAGGAAAGGATCTGTCAGCTCAGACAGCCTTTTACCACTAAAGCTTCCAGCGCCGGCAAAGAATTTACAAGTTTTTGCAACCAGAGAGGCGCTGAGGGAGGAGATGATGATATGTTGGCTCGGTAGAAAGGGGGGGAGGAGAGGTACGAGACTCGCAGATAGGGAAGGGGGAGGGGAAACACAACACAGCTGCTGAGTGCTCGTGACACATCGGTTGAGAGCCACTGCACTTGAAGTACCTGACCAACTCCATCACCCCAGGCCCTTCTATCAGTTCAGGCAAAAATTGTCAGGTTGCCACCAAAAATGTTGGTGTCTGTTGAGTCAATACTTATTGCATTCTTTCTTCTTTTCTGTTAGACAGTTTGTAGCTAATGAGCCCCAGATTGGAGGATGTTGCAGTCCTCATCCTTGGAGAAATCATTTACTTACCTGTAGCAGGTGTTCATCAAGGATAGCAGGACTTAAATCCTCACAACCCGCCCACCTGTCTTAGGTGTTATATTTCTTTAGAGTCTAAAGGACTGAGGAGGTCCCATGTGATAGCAGCAGGTGGAAACAGGCATGCATGAGCAGTGAGGCTGTCCAAACACCTCTTTAAAAAAAAGATGCTGGACTACTGTTTCCTGTGCCAGACTTCATCCAGTCACCAAGATGTGAGGATTTAAGTCCTGTCCTCAGAAAACACCTACTACAAGTAAGTCACTTTATTTCTCTGTCTTCCCAGTCTATTGGTTCAAAGATCAGTTGAACAGCTATTTGAAAATCGAGTAATTAAATCTAAAATCCAAATACCAATTCAGCTTTTATATAGTAATACTGAATTATAAATCATCATCCAGGCTGATGCTTTCAGTTGTCAATATAATTTGACGGTGTTATTTGAAGACATCCAGTCATGAAAGATCTAGCTTAAGCCTTGGAATCTCTTTTTAATGTTTTCTTGCCCCACAATATATCCTATATGTAAATGTGTCCTTCATTTTGATGAACAAATCAATGATTGGCTAACCTAAGTAAGTTCTTGAAGGGACTGTTTAATCTTGTGAAAGCTGATGTAAAAAAATATATAATAAATAACTAGACTTAATCTTAGACTTGGAGGGCCTCAGTATGAGCTCTTAGGATATAAACGAGGGGTATTGAGCTCAGGTAGTGACTTATGGATGACCAGCATCAGACAAAGTCTAAATAAGCACTACCTCATACATCATTTGGTCCATTATTGTGTAAGTCACACTGAAAAGAAAATGTTAAACAGAAACAGATCACATTCAACAGTCCCTAAACATAATAGAAAGACTTAGCAAAAACTCCCAAGATGCTAACTTATGCCTAAGGTAAAGTGCTAGTGCTAAATAAATACAATAAACTTTGAAGTGCTACAACCTAAACAAATATATACATATATGATAAAAAAATGTGCAGTGTACAATGTAAATTCGCATCAAGCCCCCTCAGCTGATGGTAATGTGCCAATGAATAAATAAATAAATTACATAAATACTATAGTCTAAAGTGCAATAGTGAATATATGGAAAAATATCTAAAGATACTGGTTTTCGAAAAACGCTGACATGCATTGCTAACAAATAAGCAGATCATAGAATCATGGATAAGTTCATAAAGTCACTTCAAGAGCATGCCATCTTGATGGCCATATTTTCTGACCAAGCAGATAAAGATTACTTGACCATATTTTTTTTGTTGATTTTATAAAATATCTTATAACCTAAAAAGATTCAATCATTTTCTCTAGGATCACTGCGGGTACCAGAATATTGTACTAAAAAGTACTATGTAGTATTGTCTTTGTTATATATTTTTCTACCTGCCATCTCTTTAGAAACATCTCCCGGAGTAACAGATGTGAACTTCAGAGAAAAGCACCCTGCTGAGCGTCACCTGGTTGCATCATGGGAGCTGGTAAGTATTTGACAGGAGAGTCACTACATAAGATGAAATTCACACTGCTGTCTCCTAGTAACCGTTTCACTTCCGCCTAAGAAAGCATATGTCTAACCAAAATCTCCCTTGCAGGTCCTTGGCGTAGAAACATCTTTGTGTTGAAAAGCATCATAAAAATATAAGGTTAGCAGAAAAACTTGTACCAGAAAAAAACCCCAACTTGTACTGTAACTATGGCATATTGTAACCTGTTAACTAGTACTAGTACTAGTTTTTAAGCCCGTTATAATAACGGGTGCTAGAATATATGTCTGTCTGTCTTTCTTTATTTCTGTCTCTCTGCCGCTGCTTTTCTTTCTTTTTGTCTCTCTCTTTGCACCTGTTTCTTTCTTCTTTTCTTTTTGTCTCCCTCCCTCCCACTATTTGTCTTTCTTTCTATCTGTCTCTTTATTTCCCCCTCTCCACTTTCCTGTGCTGTCTGTCTTTCTTTGTCTGTCTCTCTCTGCCGCTGCTTTTCTTTCTTTTTGTCTCTGCTCCTGTTTCTTCTTTTCTTTTTGTCTCCCTCCCTCCCACTATTTGTCTTTCTTTCTATCTGTCTCTTTATTTCCCCCTCTCCATTTCCCTGTGCAGAAGCATTTCCCTCCCAACCTGTTCCCTGTGCAGCATTTTCTTCTCCCCCCCCCCCACTTCCCCGTGAACTTTGTCTTAATTTTTGATCAAGCATTGGAAGGGTGGACAGGAGAGGGTTAGGGATCCCAGAGAGGATCTGCTTTTATCATGTGCTGAGAATCCCTCATGTCTATTAATTTGTTCTATGGAACTTAACCATCGGATTGGGGCACGTTAGTGATTTCCAGGGACCTTTTATGATCTATACAATACAATACATAGGTTTTCGAGGCATGCAAATGAGATCAGCATTGGTATCGAGCATGACAGGTGACTCTGCCCCAGATGCGCACCGTTGGAGAGCCGGGGTAAGAAGTCTGCTGCAGCCTCTCATCTCCGCCCCAGCTCTCACCGTGGGAGAACCTGGGGAGGAAGGCCGCCGCAGCCTCGCGCCTCCCCTCCACCTGGGGAGTACAAAAGGAATGGAGTTGTGGGCTTAGATCAAAGGCGACGCCGCGGCTCCTCTCTCGATCTCCACCTGGTGTGGTTCGAGAGAGTAGCCGCGGCGGCGGCGGCTTGGAGCTTAAAAATTGACTTTTGACAGGTAATTTCAAGTGTTCAAGCCCGATGCGTAACTAAGTAAACATGTCCACACAGCCAGCGACCGCTGTCTTTCCGCCTCTGCTGGCGGGGACCGCCAGGGCCTGGGTGCGGTGGGAAAGGGGGGTCTTGCTTGGCCGGGGCTGGCCGAATCCAAGGCCTGCTCTCCTTCCCCTAAGTCCCGGCCCCTCACTCCGCTCCATCTAGCGCATGCGCACTCTTGCCGCCACATCCCGACAGATCAGGGAACACGTGGCGAGAGTGCGCATGCGCGCTTAGCGTTTTATTATTACAGATGTTAACCTGTAATCTGTCCTGAGCTCTTTGGGGAGGACGGGATAGAAAACAAATTGAATTAAATAAATAAATAAGATGTGTCATACTAGGTCAGGCCTATGGTCCATCAAGCTCATCATCGTGTCTGACAGTGATGGTAGAATGCCAAAAAGATCCCCTGTTGCTCATGCTCAAAATAGTGTCTTTCCCAAGTTTACATGGTAGTAATGGTTTATGAACAGCAAAAGAGAACCCAACATGGTAAGCTTTTAACTCAGAATAATGTCACTACACTTTCGACCTGGTTTACAGCACAGCACAACTACTCATGAAAGATCAGCAGAGTCCACAAAGAGAAGTACTAAACATTCCACAGGCACAGAATTCCAGAACAAGGCAGAAAAACCCACAATTCGCACATCGGCAACGCTTCTTCTGTGAAAATTATTAAGAGGAGGAAAAAGCCTCAGATCCCCCCCTCCACCAAACCGAGAAACTCAGGTTGAAAACAGGTGGAGTTTTACAGGGTGTAATAAAGTTACTGGCATAAAAAACCTCCTCAATAATATTTCAATAGAAAAAAAAGCCTTGTGCAATGCAAGTGGGATATACTCTGCCTTTTATCAGGACCCCTATGATCTGAAAATGATTTGAAAAGCCAAATTCTATTGAGCTTACTTGCATTGCACAAGGCTTTTCTCTATTGAAATATTATTGAGGAGGTTTTTTATGCCAGTGACTTTATTACACCCTGTAAAACTCCACCTGTTTTCAACCTGAGTTTCTCGGTTTGGTGGAGGGGGGGATCTGAGGCTTTTTCCTCCTCTTAATAATTTTCACAGAAGAAGCGTTGCTGATGTGCGAATTGTGGGTTTTTCTGCCTTGTTCAGGAACTCTATGCCTGTGGAATGTTTAGTACTTCTCTTTGTGGACTCTGCTGATCTTTCATGAGTAGTTGTGCTGTGCTGTAAACCAGGTCGAAAGTGTAGTGAGATTATATTGTTTGGTTTTTCGAGGGGCTTGTGTTGTGTTTGCAAGCTTTTAACTCAGTGCATCAAATCAACAAACACCTACTTACATTTCAAAATTATGGGCTCCTTTTACAAAGGCGTGCTTGCGGTTTTAGCACGCTAGCCGCTACCGCCTCCTTTTAAGCAGGCGGTAATTTTTCAGCCAGCGCGCGCTAATCTTGTGGCATGCGCTAAAAATGCTAGTGCACCTTACTTAAAGGAGCCCTATGTAAATGAGGAGTAAATAATATTCAAAACAGGTATACATCAATAAGAATACAAAGCTTTGACCACATTCCATCTATCTTGCGTGATCTTCACTGACTGCCTTTTGCTTTTCATATAGAATTTAAAAGGGCTTGTTTAATCTTTAAGCTGTTGAAGGATAAATGTCCAACTCTACTTAGCTCTCTTCTGCAGATATATAATCCTTGTCATGCTTTATGATCTGAAGATAAGATCAGTTTTGAGGTTTCATCTATTAAACAGATAAAGTTGGTAGACATTCAGCATGCTTTATTAACTGTGCAGGGTGTAATATTGTGGAATGCATTACCATTGGATATAAAGAATGCTTCCAGTCTATTTCAGGAAATTGGTAAAAACTGCTTTTCCAGAAATGTTTATGGTAAATGATTTGAGTTCGGAATTTAGGTAAATCCTTCCATTGTGGCGTTTATGTGTTTTTTTGGTAAATGACTGAGTTAGGATGCATTTTATTGTCTTGATATAGTTTATGAAATGATCTCTTTTTGTGACTTTTTATAGTTTGCAATATTGTTTGTTTTTTTTAATTCTTTATTCAGTTTTAACTCTTGCAACAAGTGTACAAAATTCAATCAAATAATTCGTACAAATCTCTTGACATTCTAACAATTATTGTCAAATGCATATAAAAAAGACCCATCCCATTCATCAGGAATAAACCCATTAAATCACATAACATACCTCCCCATCCCCACATTAAATATAGTCCTATGTAATAAAAAGGTGTCCAAGGTGTCTAATCATTAGAATAATTATGTATGTTTGATTGTAACTCGCTCAGAATTGTTGGATGGTTGCGAGTAATAAATTATTTTTTTTTTTTAAATTTTTATTTATTCATTTTTGAATTCTTATAACAAGTGAATTAAACATATTATAATCAATTGTCATATATCACTTGTATTTACAAACAAATCATCCTGTAATACAGAATAAATACCCCTCTTTTTATCAATATTCCTATTTCCTCTGGTGGAATTCACTATGTCACATATATAGAATGGAACGTTCAATAGCAATACAAAATGGAAATTATAAAAGGTTTAATGAAATATGGGGGCCATTGACATTGTTTTGTAATGAATAAACACCATTTTCTTAACATTATTTATGATTGGAAGGGAAAGGGGAGGGTTTATATAAATGGAAAAAATAAAAATGTAAAAAAGAAATATGACAAAGATTGATTCAATTAAATAACTGTATGGAAAGGGAGGGGGGAAGAAGGGTTTAGATATATATACCTTTGTTACAATCTTGATAGATTTATCAAGTGATGTTAGTAAATCTATGTATTACTTATATTGTGCACTTGCTGAAAGTTTAAAAATGAATAAAGAATTATAAAAAAAAAATATTCCTATTTCCATATGATATACATTTCCCACCCCGCCCCCACCTCTGAGAGTCGGGAGCAGCACAGGCCATTCAGCACGGCTCCCCGCGCTAAAACCACTAGTGCGGTTTAGTAGAAGAGGGGGATAGAGTGGTAGAAGATAGCAAGGCAAATATTGTCTGACAGAGATGGCAAAATATAGTTAACAGAGCCTAGTAAAACATAATATGACAAAACATGGTATGATGAGATATAACATGGTGAGTATAATACAGCAAATATATATATTATACCACAACACTTAACCAGAAAAGTGTATTTAGTTCCAGAGGCCTCAGAGTTGGAGCCTACGCACAGCTGTACAATCACAGACTGGAAAGATCAGCGTAGTATTGCTCCTATTTGCTCCAATCATTGGCCAACGGACCTGGCGCTCACACTCATTAATCTTTTCAAATATTTTTTTTAACTTTATCTTATCTTTTTTTATAGATTAAATTTAAATATTAACTTTTATATATAAATGTATTACTTCCTCCTCTTAAAATCTACACCAGTGTCTTTCAATTTATAGTTTCTTCTAGTATTATGCACTTATAAAAAAAGATTTTAGCTTTGTTTTAGAGATAACTTCTCCCCATATTAGTCATAACTTTAAACATTTCACTTGCATTTTATTTAAAGAGATATAAAGCACTTAGCTTTATCATTTTAGAATGCTATAGGAGGGGCCTTAGGCGCTTAGGCCAATCAGGCCCTAGGATCCTGTGGGTTGGGCAGGGGAGGGGCGGGCCTACCTCATTTGGATGGAGGTGGGCCTGCTGGCTGAACGTGCAAAGATGTTTGCCTGCTCAAGTGACTTGTTGTTTTCCCTTCTATTGGAGGCAGCCAATGGCTGCTACCACTACTAACATAACATAACATAACATTATACTTATAGACCGCGTTACCAAAAAGTTCTACGCGGTTTACAAAAGATTATAAACATTAAACATAATTGTATATTTGAATGCTTATCATTTCTATAACGCTTCTAGACATAAGCAGTGCTTTACATTACTAAGGAATTTCCTTTCTATTCTGCTTGTTCGTGGAGAAAACCAAGGTATTTACCTGTAGCAAGTGTTCTCCGTGCACAACAGGATAGTCCTCATATACACACACACATTTCAACTTTAAGCTGTATTAATCTTTTGAGCTGCACCCACACAATAGCAGCTGGTGGAAAATTGGGTGCATGTAAATAAGGTAATTCAATAGCTTTTAGTGTTGCTAAGTTGGAGTAATTTCCTGCACAGGCTTATCTGGTGATGGCACCCATGCCATGAGGCCTTATATCCTGTTATCCATGGAGAACACCTGCTACAGGTAAGTAGCTTCTTTTTCTTTATTTTTCTTCCAGCCTATGTCTTCTCACAAGGGATTCCTTCAGTGTAGTTGTTCCTGGCAAATTTTTGCAGAAATCTAGAACTTTATTTCAGCAGTCTACACCAGTGGTTCCCAACCCTGTCCTGGAGGACCACCAGGCCAATCGGGTTTTCAGGATAGCCCTAATGAATATGCACGAGAGAGATTTGCATAGAATGGAAGCGACGGACATGCAAATCTGTTCCATGTATATTCATTAGGGCTAAACTGAAAACCCGATTGGTCTGGTGGTCCTCCAGGACAGAGTTGGGAACCATGGCTCAAAATACCATCTTGAAAACAGCATCACACATCTGCTGTTGCACAGAAGCCCATATATGGGCCTGTTACCTCATACATATGCATATCTCACAAAATTAACCTTTTTTAAACTAAAGAATACAAGCACTAGAATGTGAAGATTCAGTAATACCTGCACTTAAAAATGTTTTTAAGTCTCCATCTCCCCTTACAAAGTCTCGATGGTTTGTAATTTCAGAAAAATAACTGTTCATTGCCTGAGGATTTAAAGAATTTTTACCTTATGACAGATGGCTTCCATATGACCTGGCATGTGAAGTTTGACGGTAAGTCTGCCTCATCTGCTCGCTGCTTGATTTTTTGCACTTGGGATTTTCACGTTCATATTTGATTCATTAAAGCTGAAAATATATTATTCAGTGATCCTTCTACATAACATATTTATAACTGTGTGGTGTGTAGCAGAATATGAGTATTGTAAAGGGGATGGGACTTGATATACCGCTTTTTTCTGTGTGGTTACACAATCAAAGCGGTTTACATGTTTTAGACAGGTAGTTATTTTGGACCTGGAGCAATGAAGTATTATGTGACTTGCCCACAGTCACCAGGAGTTTCAGTGGGAATCAAACTCACAACAGCAGCTCTAACCTCAAGGTTTATAAGGTTTCCTATAAAGAAGCCTCTAATGGTGAGCTTACCATCAAAATAATAAATGATGGTAAGGATATACACATTCTTATTTAAAAAAAACTATCAAACAGGAGAAAAAATGCCTATGGAGTTGCAGTGCATAACCTTCATTGTTTGTCTCATGTACTACTAAGGGACTAATTTTCATTCATCGGCAAGAAACCTCCTGATAATTCAAAACCAATTCACATATAATGCATTGATATTCACTTTGTAGGCTGAATGTGTAAATACACAAATAAACAAACACTTGACTATCCCAACAGGAAGCCCGTTTCACTAATCGCTTCTTCAGGGGATTTGTCATACAGCGACTGTGAAATTGAAAAAGATGGGTAATAATTAAAGTTCAGCAAATGTAGGCAGAATTATAACTTGCTTTCTGATATATATGTTTTCTAACAAATTTAAACCATAGTTTGCATAGAGCTTTATGGACCCCAGTTCGTTTACAGAAGTTAGATAGTTCAAGATCCAATAGATGCTGGCATTGTGGTTTAGAAGCTGGGACATTAGACCATTTAATATTTTTCTGTCCCTATATAAATGCCTTTTGGAAGTTAATTTGGTCCCAAATTAATTCATTGTTAGAAAATCATGTTGCCCTTTCATATGATACTATATTATTTGGTACTTCAATGAGATTTAAAAGCCCAATTTCAGCTAATAATAATAATAATAATAAACTTTTATTAATATTAACAGGGGTTGCCATTCAGCGGATTACAGGGAATTGGAAAGATTATACTAAACTAAATTATACTTTTTGGTGGAATTCAGTTTGCCATATTTATAAAATGGAAAGGGTATTTGCTTTGCAACAAGGTAATTATAATAAGTTTAAAAAGATTTGGGGGCCACTGACGATTTATTCTAGTGATCAGACATCTTAAACACCAGAATATTGGATAAGATAAGGGGGGTGGGATTATGACGGATAATATATTGATAGTTATTATTTATTGGTATATGGATGGGAGGGGTGGGTTTCTTATATAATTATTTATTTGGAATAATACAAATAAGAATGTCAAGTGATGAATTAAGGTATTTCTGAATTTAAACTAAAGTTTTGTACACTTGTTGTACAAATTTTGTACAATGTTGTACACTTGTTGTAATTTTTGAAAATGAATAAAGATTTTAAAAAAAAAACCCCATAGTAAATGTACATCAATAGAATAATTTCAATCATTTTGGTGGTTTCCTAGAGGCAGTCGCCCATTCAGACAACGTGAATATCGGTGCATTATGTGTAAATTGGTTTTGAATTGCCAGAAGGCTTTTTGCCGATGAATGAGAATCAGTAGTACATGAAACAAACAATGAAGATTATGCACTGGGACTCCTGAGGCTTTTTCTTCCTGTTTGATAGTTATTTTGTATTATTTTTCTTACCACCGTTTATTGTTTAGATCAGGGGTGCCCACACTTTTTTGGCTTGCAAGCTACTTTTAAAATGACCAAGTCAAAATGATCTACCAACAATAAATTTTTTTTAAAAAACAAAGCACACTGTACGTAGAGAAAATATTAATTATCATTTGTTTTTGGGGGGGTTTTCAAAGATGTCAAGGTAGATGACTTTATGCAATGTCACCTCAGTAACAACTATACAAAAATAGACAAATATACCCCCTCCCCTAACATCGATAGTGGTTTTTAGTGCAGGGGGCTGTGCTGAATGCCCCTCGCAGCTCACAACGCTCATAGGCTCCCTGCGCTAAAAACCATTATCGTGGTTTAGTAAAAGGGGGAAATTATCAAAAATATATACAAGCTGAATATCAAAAAAATCAAAAAATTACAGCAAATATTCAAAGTAGAACCACTAATAGTGGAAGGTAACAGGTTGAAAGGCAAGTATCTAACATGGAGAAAAAGATCTCAGTGTTTCAAGGAAACAACCAAGAAACTATATGACCAGTTATAAACTGTCATAAAAAACACATCCTAGGTCAAAAAACTCCATGAGAAAAGTTTTGTAGAAATAAAGTTTAAGATACAAAAGTTAAACTGCAAATATCAGTAAAAAAACAATAAAGAACTTGCACTTATCTTCCATACATCTCCCGACTGGCAGTTAGATTAGATATCCATTGCTCCAGTAAGGAACCAGATTCAATTTTCAAGTTATGAACTCAGTATTCCCGACAGGCCCTGTTTCGCCAGTTGGCTGCTTCAGGGGAATATCTGGGAAACAGAAAAATGCAATCAATTATAAAGAAACATACAAGTGCATATAGCATTGAGAATTAAAGTTACCTTTTAGAAAAAGAGCAACAGCTTAAAAGAATCTTCCGCGGGAAAATGGCGCCCCGGCATTTGACCAGTGCTTTAAATCCTTGCATGCTGACGTAAACGTATTAGCAAGGAGGACGGCAAGCCAAAGAGACTAAAAAAGTCAAAAAACCAAAACAAACTATTGAAGACAGTCTTCAAAAAAAATATTTAAAAGAAGGCACGCCATTCAATACGGGCATTTAATCCCTTTGGAATACAGGTTTGTAATCTAAAAATCCATTTTTGTTCACTTTGCCTCAAAAGCTGTTTAAAATCTCCTCCTTTTTGTGATGGAATCAATTTCTCTATTATCCAGCAACGCATATCTGCAAAAGAATGATTAAAGTCCACATTATGTTGTACCATAGGAGCCTCCAATTTTTGACATGTCTCTCCATTGTTGAAAGCACTCCACTGGTTACCAGTTCATTTTAGAATTAAATTCAAATGTGCTAGCATAATTTTCAAAATTATATGTGGGATTTTTACACCTTTAGTAGCTATTTCATTGAATTCTTTGCACCCTTCTAGTTCAAGATTGTCTCAAATGTTCAAATTCTCATTCCCTTCTGTTAAGGGTATTAAAATCATGCAATATATCTCCCGATCTTTTACATACGTTTTCATGATTATCTGGAATGAATTTCCTTATGAAATTAGATCTCTTGTCTCTCTTCACATATTTAGAAAATCTTTCAAAACTTATCTATTTCAACTTGCTTTAGATCAGGGATCTCAAAGTCCCTCCTTGAGGGCCGCAATCCAGTCGGGTTTTCAGGGTTTCCCTAATGAATATGCATTGAAAGCAGTGCATGCACATAGATCTTATGCAAATTCATTGGGGAAATCCTGAAAACCCGACTGGAATGACTTTGAGACTCCTGCTTTAGATGAATACAAAACCGAGCTTATTTAATACTAGCTGATGACCCGGCGTTGCACGGGTATTTAATTATAGCAATAACACTGTAAATGGATTCAAATAAAGATACTTTATAGTGGTGAATGAAATTATTGTTTTACAGCTTAATAAAAAGTACAATATTCAAATTATAATGTGAAATATTTGACAAAATGAATACAATACAACTAATGCAAAACGTGATTATAAACAACATTTTTAGTTTCACCTCCAGGAGCAAGAACATATAAATTGTTGGGTGAACCCACCCTTGAGCAAGCAACATAGAGTTGTGGGCCGAGAGACCCCCAGAACATATCACCCCAGGTAGTGAGGGATCTGCATACCAAGTTTCGTTCAAATCGGTCAAGTCGTTTTTGAATTACTGTGAGAATGGCAGCTTTTTACATTTTTTCCATTGACATGAATGGGTGAAATCTGATTTTCTGTTTGTAGCTCCGCTCACGTGTGTAGGAGGGCCGCGAGACCACCAGAACATATCACCCCAGGTAGTGAGGGATCTGCATACCAAGTTTCGTTCAAATCGGTCAAGCCGTTTGTGAATTACTGTGAGAATAGCAGCTTTTTACATTTTTTCCATTGACATGAATGGGTGAAATCCGATTTTCTGTTTGTAGCTCCGCCCACGTGTGCAAGGGGGTCGCGAGACCCCAAGAACATATCACCCCAGGTAATGAGGGATCTGCATACCAAGTTTCGTTCAAATTGGTCAAGACGTTTGTGAATTACTGTGAGAATGGCAGCTTTTTACATTTTTTCCATTGACATGAATGGGTGAAATGTGATTTTCTGTTTGTAGCTCCGCCCACGTGTGTAGGAGGGCCGCGAGACCACCAGAACATATCACCCCAGGTAGTGAGGGATCTGTATACCAAGTTTCGTTCAAATCGGTCAAGCCGTTTGTAAATTACTGTGAGAATGGCAGCTTTTTACATTTTTTCCATTGACATGAATGGGTGAAATCCGATTTTCTGTTTGTAGCTCCGCCCACGTGTGCAGGTGGGCCGCAAGACCCCCAGAACATATCACCACAGGTAGTGAGGGATCTGCATACCAAGTTTCGTCCAAATTGGTCACAGTGAGAATGGCAGCTTTTTACATTTTTTCCATTGACATGAATGGGTGAAATCTGATGTTCTGTTTGTAGCTCCACCCACGTGTGCAGGTGGGCCGCGAGACCCCCAGAACATATCACCCCAGGTAGTTGGAATTACTGTGAGAATGGCAGTTTTTTACATTTTTTCCATTGACATGAATGGGTGAAATCTGATTTTCTGTTTGTAGCTCCGCCCAGGTGTGCAGGTTGGCCGCGATACCCCCAGAACATATCACCCCAGGTAGTGAGGGATCTGCATACCAAATTTCGTTCAAATCGGGCAAGCCGTTTTTGCGTGATCGCAGCACATACATACATACATCCGATTTTATATATATATAGACTAGGTGATGCCCCGGCGTTGCACGGGTATTTAATTATAGCAATAACACTGTAAATGGATTCAAATAAAGATACTTTATAGTGGTGAATGAAATTATTTTTTTACAGCTTTATAAAAAGTACAATATTCAAATTATAATTTGAAATATTTGACAAAATGAATACAATACAACTAACACAAAACTTGATTATAAACAACATTTTTAGTTTCACCTTCAGGAGCAAGAACATATAAATTCTTGGGTGAACCCACCCTTGAGCAAGCAACATAGAGTTGTCCATGGGAAAAACAGAGGGATCTTAAATCCACTCCACAGTATGTAATAGTCTGACCCTGTGATTTGTTGATTGTGATAGAGAATGCAAGTCTCACTGGAATTTCCAATCTCTTAAACTGAAAAGGAAGATGTGTTGCAAGTTTCGTTCAAATCGGGCAAGCCGTTTTTGCGTTGGCAGCTTTTTACATTTTTTCCATTGACACGAATGGGTGAAATCTGATTTTCTGTTTGTAGCTCCGCCCACGTGTGCAGGTGGGCCGCGAGACCCCCCAGAACATATCACCCCAGGTAGTGAGGGATCTGCATACCAATTTTCGTTCAAATCGGGCAAGCTGTTTTTGCGTTGGCAGCTTTTTACATTTTTTCCATTGACATTAATGGGTGAAATCTGATTTTCTGTTTGTAGCTCCGCCCACGTGTGCAGGTGGGCCGCGTGACCCCCAGAACATATCACCCCAGGTAGTAAGGGATCTGCATACCAAGTTTCGTTCAAATCGGTCAAGCCGTTTTTGAATTACTGTGAGAATGGCAGCTTTTTACATTTTTTCCATTGACATGAATGGGTGAAATCTGATTTTCTGTGTGTATCTCCGCCCACATGTGCAGGTGGGCCGCGAGACCCCCAGAACATATCACCCCAGGTAGTGAGGGATCTGCATACCAAGTTTCTTTCAAATCGGGCAAGCCGTTTTTGCGTTGGCAGCTTTTTACATATTTTCCATTGACATGAATGGGTGAAATCTGATTTTCTGTGTGTAGCTCCGCCCACGTTTGCAGGTGGACCGCGAGACCCCTAGAACATATCACCCCAGGTAGTGAGGGATCTGCATACCAAGTGTCATTCAAATCGGGCAAGCCGTTTTTGCGTTAGCAGCTTTATACATTTTTTCCATTGACATGAATGGGTGAAATCTGATTTTCTGTTTGTAGCTCCGCCCACGTGTGCAGGTGGGCCGCAAGACCCCCAGAACATATCACCCCAGGTAGTGAGGGATCTGCATACCAAGTTTCGTTCAAATCGGTCAAGCCGTTTTTGCGTGATCGCGGCACATACATACATACATCCGATTTTATATATATAGATTATGTTGAGTAAGTAGATTTGAAATCTTTCTAGTCTTCCTAGCAAATAGATTTGATTCCTTTCCTGCCTTATTGTTGTTTTTTTTTAATAATATTGTAAACCGAATCGAGCCCCAATATTTGGGGATGATCCAGGATTGGATTGGATTGGATTGGACATGGCAATACTTTTAAAAAGAATAGGAGAAAATATTTTTTCATTTAGAGTTCTTTTACAAATCCACGGTAGTGGCTGCTGCTGCAATAATCGGTCCGACGCCCATAGGGATTTAATGGGCGTCGCAGCGTTTTCCACAGGGCTTTGTAAAAGAGAGGTTAATGCTGGAGCATATTAGCATGTCTGAGTTTATAAAAAGGTTCAAAAAGGGTCTAGGACAGGGGTGTCAAAGTCCCTCCTCGAGGGCCGCAATCCAGCCGGGTTTTCCGGATTTCCCCAAATGAATATGCATGAGAACCATTAGCATATAATGAAAGCAGTGCATGCAAATAGATCTCATGCATATTCATTGGGGAAATCCTGAAAAACCAACTGGATTGTGGCTCTCGAGGAGAGGCTTTGACACCCCTGGTCTAGGAGGAAAAGTCTATTAAGGAGGAAGAGACCGCTATTAAGGCAGAAATAGGAAAGGCCACTACTTATCTCTAGTATCCATAGCGTGGAATCTTGCTACTCTTTGGGATTCTGCCAGATACTTGAGATCTAGATTGGCCCTTGTTAGAATCAGGATATTGGGCTAGATATACTGACCTAGTATGGCTATTTTTATGTATTTTTTGTATACATGTGGGGCAGCAGTTTTGAAATACATATCTTTTGTGTTTACTAAACTGAAATGTTACCTTGAATAACTGAAGATTAAAAATAATGTCACCACAATTGTTTGCAGATTATCCCATACAGCTGGGCTCAATGATGATCAACAGTATCTCTAAACTGACTCAACTGGGGTTGTCATCTGTGTATAGTCTGCCAAATGCTCTCAAGCTTGTTGAGCTAGATGACATGGACGAAAATGGTATGGTGCTTTGATTATAATAGGTTTTGTTCAGAAAGATGTTTATTTTACTTCCAGGACTGCCTACCATAGATTCCCTGACTTTGAGTTCCTCTCCTCTCAGGAAGGTGCCTTGGATATCCAAAGGATTTTAGACTTTATGCCTGATCAGCTGATAGCAACAGTAGCACCAGGCTATCAAGACCATATTATTCATTAACAATATCACCTCTCCTAAAACAAAACTGGAAAGGAACCAATTAGTCCCAGAATGGCAGACATTGGGGGTGGGTTCTCCTTTTGAAGAGGATCATTTGTCATTTTCTTAAAACTTTTTACACCTGGCTATATGTGATCACGGTGGCTTACAAAATACAATTTATTTGATATAGAAAGGAACTCATTAATTGATGGGATAGACATAGGCCGTATGTGCAACTTATTAATTACAAGGTAAAACAAAAAGTGATCCAACTGCAGATGTGATGTACAAGGCACAAAATATAATGTTGCAATTCAAGCAATGGTTCTTATATGTGAAGAGCCAGGATCCGACACGGTCCATGTTTCGGAAAACACGCCTTCCTCGGGAGTCATACAGCGAGAGATTAGAGAAACTGGGCCTCTTCTCCCTTGAAAAGAGGAGACTGAGAGGGGACATGATCGAAACATTCAAAATACCGAAGGGAATAGACTTAGCAGATAAGGACAAGTTGTTCACCCTCTCCAAGGTAGGGAGAATGAGAGGGCACTCTCTAAAGTTAAAAGGGGATAGATTCCGTACGAACGTAAGGAAGTTCTTCTTCACCCAGAGAGTGGTAGAAAACTGGAACGCTCTTTCGGAGGCTGTTATGGGGAAAACATCTTCCAGGGATTAAAGACAAAGTTAGACATGTTCCTGCTAAACCGGAACGTACGCAGGTAGGGCTACACTCAGTTAGGGCTCTGACCTAAAGGCCGCCATGTGAGCGGACTGCTGGGCACGATGGACTACTGGTCTGACCCAGCAGCGGTAATTCTTATGTTCTTATGTCTGGGATGTAGAGAACCTTTTTAACAAATCACAAATACCAACACAGGTAATCCGTGAAAGACTGGCGATGAAGAGCTCCTGTCCTGCTGCAACTGTTAGGAAACTGATAGCTCTTCATCGCCTGTCTTTCACAGATTACCTGTGTTGTTGTTTTTTTTTGATTTGTTAAAAAGGTTCTCTACGTGTGTGTATCATAACATCCCGGACCCCCGAAGAAGAAGTGATTTCCGAAACACAGACCGTGTTGGCTCCTGGCTCTTCATATATGACAGTAGATATGATAGTAGTAAAGGCTGCAACATAAGCAATATCAGCAACTCATTTCGTAGTATTGCAACGGAAAGTGAAACGACACAAAAATCCATACGAAAAAGGAAATTATCGCTGAAAAATAGCTGGAAAGCAATGACCACAAATGCTCGCAGTCTAAGCAACAAAGTTCATGATCTGCAAGCCCTGATATTAGAGGCAGATCTAGATATTGTTGCTATCACAGAGACATGGTTCAGTGAATCACATGGATGGGATGCAAACATACCGGGATATAATCTTTTTAGGAAGGACAGAGATGGTCATAAAGGTGGAGGAGTAGCTCTCTATGTAAAGATCAATATCCAAGCGACCGAAATGCAAGGGACCTGGGGAGAGGAAGAAGCGATATGGATTGCTCTGAAAAGAGAAGGTGGAACTTCTATCTACGTGGGTGTAGTCTACAGACCTCCGACTCAATCGCAGCAAATTGATAAGGATCTGATTGTGGATATCCAAAAGTTTGGAAGGAAAGAAGAGGTTCTGCTGTTGGGAGATTTCAACCTGCCAGATGCGGACTGGAATGTTCCATCTGCGGAATCGGAAAGAAGTAGGGAGATTGTGGATGCCTTTCAAGAGGCTCTGCTCAGACAAATGGTGACGGAACCCACAAGGGAAAAAGCAATATTGGATCTGGTCCTCACAAATGGAGAGAGTATCTCTAATGTTCGAGTGGGTGCTCAACTGGGAAGTAGCGATCATCAAACGGTTTGGTTTGATATAACGGCTAAAGTGGAGAGCGGCCGCACGATATTTAAAGTCCTAGATTTCAAACGTACGGACTTTAATGCAATGGGAAAGTACCTGAAGAAAGAGCTGTTAGGATGGGAGGACATAAGAGAAGTGGAAAGACAGTGGTCTAAGCTGAAAGGAGCGATAAAAATGGCTACGGACCTTTATGTGAAGAAAATCAATAAAAACAAGAGAAAAAGGAAGCCGATATGGTTCTCCAACCTAGTAGCTGAGAAAATAAAGGCGAAAGAGTTGACGTTCATGAAATATAAAAAAAACCAAGAAGAGGAGAGCAGAAAGGACTACAGGGTGAAACTGAAAGAAGCCAAGAGAGAGATACGTTTGGCGAAGACACAGGCGAAAGAACAAATGGCTAAAAATGTAAAAAAGGGAGATAAACATTTTTTCAGATATATTAGTGAAAGGAGGAAAATAAAAAATGGAATTGCTAGGCTAAAAGATGCTGGGAACAAATATGTGGAGAGTGATGAGGAGAAAGCAAATGTGCTAAACAAATACTTCTGTTCTGTGTTCACAGAAGAAAATCCTGGTGAAGGACCGAGATTGTCTGGCAAAGTTACACGAGAAAATGGAGTAGATTCTGCGCCGTTCACAGAGGAGGGTGTTTATGAGCAACTTGAAAAACTGAAGGTGGACAAAGCGATGGGACCAGACGGGATCCATCCCAGGATACTAAGGGAGCTCAGAGAGGTTCTGGCGAGTCCTATTAAAGACTTGTTCAACAAATCTCTGGAGACGGGAGTGATTCCTGGGGATTGGAGGAGAGCGGATGTGGTCCCTATTCATAAAAGTGGTCACAGGGATGAAGCAGGAAACTACAGGCCGGTGAGCCTCACTTCAGTTGTTGGAAAAATAATGGAAGTGTTGCTGAAAGAAAGGATAGTGTACTTCCTTGAATCTAATGGGTTACAGGATCCAAGGCAACATGGCTTTACAAAAGTAAATCGTGCCAAACGAACCTGATTGAATTTTTTGATTGGGTGACCAGAGAGCTGGATCGAGGACATATGCTAGATGTAATTTACTTGGATTTCAGCAAAGCCTTTGATACAGTTCCTCATAGGAGGCTGTTGAACAAACTTGAAGGGCTGAAGTTAGGACCCAAAGTGGTGAACTGAGTCAGAAACTGGCTGTTGGACAGACGCCAGAGGGTGGTGGTTAACGGAAGTCGCTCGAAGGAAGGAAAGGTGACTAGTGGAGTCCCTCAGGGTTCGGTGCTGGGGCCAATCCTGTTCAATATGTATGTAAGTGACATTGCTGAAGGGTTAGAAGGAAAAGTGTGCCTTTTTGCAGATGATACCAAGATTTGTAACGGAGTAGACACCAAAGAGGGAGTGGAAAATATGAAAAAGGATCTGCAAAAGTTAGAGGAATGGTCTAATGCCTGGCAACTAAAATTCAATGCAGAGTAATGCATTTGGGGATTAATAATAGGAAGGAACCATATATGCTGGGAGGAGAGAAGCTGATATGCACGGACGGGGAGAGGGACCTTGGGGTCTTCCTTGCTTGGCTTTGCTTCCAGCTGTGGCCCATGTCCAGGTGCCTTGCAGGTAAAGAATGAGCAGAAGTAATCGTTCAGTAGTTTGGCTTTTTCGGAATCTGTTTCCACATAAATCCCGTCTGCTGTTCTAAGGCGTACTATCCCGTTTGTGTTCTTCTGCCTGTCACTAATATACCTGAAGAAGGATTTGTCCCCTTTCTTAATGTTCTTTGCTAGAGTTTCTTCCACTCGAAGTTTGGCCTCCCTGACTGCTGTTTTGACCGCTTCAGACCTTGTCTTGTATTCAATGTTAGCTTCTTTCTCCCCGGTGCGTTTGTATGAAAGAATTGCTCTTTTCTTGTCCTTGACTAGGTGTGAGACCTCATCAGTGAACCAACGGGGTTTCTTCTTTCTTTGTTGTTTATTTACCGATATTATGTAGCGGATAGTTGCTTCGTGTAGTGTCCTTTTCAGTGTTGACCACATAGCTTCCACATCGTCCGTTGTTTCTTGAGCCTGTAGCGTCTGATGGATGAAATCACCCATGCTTGCGAAGTCAGTGCCCCGGAAATTGAGTACCTTCATTTTTGTTTGTGATCTAGGGAAGCCCTTTCTAAGGTTGAACCATACCATGTTATGGTCACTGGTTGCCAGTGTTTCTCCCACCGAGACTTCCGTGACGCTTTCCCCGTTCGTAAGTACCAGGTCCAGGATGGCCTGGGCCCTAGTGGGCTCTAGTACCATTTGTTTGAGCTGTACTCCCTTCATGGATGTTAATATCCTCCTGCTACTACAAGTTGTTGCTGAGAATGCGTTCCAGTCTACATCAGGCATGTTGAAGTCCCCTAGCAGGACAACTTCCCCCCGTAAGGTGATATTCTCAATGTCTTCAATTAATTCTGTGTCCTTGTCCTCCGATTGTCTTGGAGGTCTGTATACCACACCGAGGTATAGGCATTTCTCTCCGCCCCTGGCCAGGTTTACCCAGATGGATTCCCCAGTGTACTTGACATCTGTGATCCTAGTTGTCTTGATGTTCTCTTTGATGTAAAGTGCTACCCCACCTCCCAACTTACCCTCTCTATCTTGGCGAAGCAGGTTGTATCCTGGTATAGTTATATCCCACCCATGAGAGTCTGTGAACCATGTTTCGGATATTGCTACCACGTACGTAGGTAGGGCTGGTCACAGGACACTGGTCTTTGACCTAGGGGCCGCCGTGGGAGTGGACTGCTGGGCATGATGGACCACTGGTCTGACCCAGCAGTGGCAATTCTTATGTTCTTATGATAGTGTCCGAAGATCTAAAGGCGAAAAAACAGTGTGACAAGGCAGTGGCTGCTGCCAGAAGGATGCTGGGCTGTATAAAGAGAGGCGTAGTCAGTAGAAGGAAGAAGGTGTTGATGCCCCTGTAAAGGTCATTGGTGAGGCCCCACATGGAGTATTGTGTTCAGTTTTGGAGACCGTATCTGGCGAAAGACGTAAGAAGACTTGAGGCGGTCCAGAGGAGGGCGACGAAAATGATAGGAGGCTTGCGCCAGAAGACGTATGAGGAGAGACTGGAAGCCCTGAATATGTATACCCTGGCCTAGAGGAAAGGAGAGACAGGGGAGATATGATTCAGATGTTCAAATACTTGAAGGGTATTTACGTAGAACAAAATCTTTTCCAGAGAAAGGAAAATGGTAAAACCAGAGGACATAATTTGAGGTTGAGGGTTGGTAGATTCAGGGGCAATGTTAGGAAATTCTACTTTACGGAGAGGGTAGTGGATGCCTGGAATGCACTCCCGAGAGAGGTGGTGGAGAGTAAAACTGTGACTGAGTTCAAAGAAGTGTGGGATGAACACAGAAGATTTAGAATCAGAAAATAATATTAAATATTGAACTAGGCCAGTTACTGGGCAGACTTGCACGGTCTGTGTCTGTGTATGGCCGTTTGGTGGAGGATGGGCAGGGGAGGGCTTCAATGGCTGGGAGGGTGTAGATGGGCTGGAGTAAGTCTTGACAGAGATTTCGGCAGTTAGAACCCAAGCATAGTACCGGGTAAAGCTTTGGATTCTCGCCCAGAAATAGCTAAGAAGAAAAAAAAAAAAAAATTTAAATTGAATCAGGTTGGGCAGACTGGATGGACCATTCGGGTCTTTATCTGCCGTCATCTACTATGTTACTATGTAATCATATTTTGTGCCTTGTACATCACCTCTACAGTTTCTTCCTTGCTTTTGTCAACTTATTAATTAGCAATTATTTGATACACATACCCCCCTAAAAAGAAATGTCATGCAGATAGCATGCTTAGTTCCCCCCCCCCCCCTGATATATCAGGTAAGCCAAATGCTTGAGTAAAAAATGTTTTTAATCTTTTCTTAAAATTTTGACAAAAATTGTAGCTCACAGATATCATTTAGAAGCCAATTCCAAAGAGTAGGTTCCAAACAGAAAAATGTGCTTTTCAAAGTAGATACCCAGTGAGATTGTGTAGGTGCTAGGTAACTAATCTATGTTGACATAATGACCTGGTTCTAGTTGGAATGTAAGGAATGGCCATGGACCCTAAATACAGGGGTATGTTCTCAAACAAATGCCTTTTGGGTGAGCAATAATTGTTACTTTCATTCAATTGTAAT
This sequence comes from Geotrypetes seraphini, assembly GCF_902459505.1. Classification (NCBI taxonomy): domain Eukaryota; kingdom Metazoa; phylum Chordata; class Amphibia; order Gymnophiona; family Dermophiidae; genus Geotrypetes; species Geotrypetes seraphini. The sequence goes on from NC_047084.1 coordinate 104,883,402, forward strand.
GAATAACTGTAATGCATTACATTTTTCTGAACTGAGTAATACAGTATATCTAGTTACAATCAAAAAACCTCCTTCTACAAATCACAAACAATGCCAACGTAAAAGACGACAAAGTGGAGTCAATGGACTGGTGACTCGCAAGTTTATTAAACATGCAAAGTCAATAGAAATAATAAAACCAATTGCAGGTGGCACTAATGTAGAAAAACCGCAATCCTATAGGCATGCCAGATACTTATGTACTAAAACAATGCCACTTCAGTGATGACTACAATTTCAGCAAATCAAAGCATTATAAGTTTTAGCTTTTTATGACTTCCTGTCCCCGAGTTCAGTATTCTACATAGTCATAAGCTCCACATTGGAGCCTTTTTTATAGTATAAGTGCAACTTTTTTAAAAAAAATATATTCATCTTTGCCATTGTTTTCTCCTGATGAAGGCAACCGTACATGCCGAAACATGGACTGTGTGGGGTCCCAGTTCTTGCTCATCAATTGAAGTCCTTTCTACTGCCATACCATTTGTCAGCTGTTTTGATTTGCTGAAATTGTAGTCAATTGGTCTACATTTCAAATAGATGCAGCTGCTAACCCGATTGTGGCAAGGGAATCTCCCTGATGCAATCAGTTTAGCGGCTGCGGCAGGGAACCCGTCCCTCCGCGAAGTTGGCCAGAAGGTACCAACTCCCTCCTGCCAGAACCCCCGAAGCCCCCTTCCCCTGAATGTCTGCGGCAGGAAGAGTGCCCAATCCCTCCTGCCGCCTCCCAAAAAGACATCCCCAGCAAGAAGGATACCTACTCCCTCCTGCCGCCACCTCCTGAGACATCCCTAGGCAGGAGGGATGCTCACTCCTTTGTGCTGTTGGCCCCATCATCCCTTAAACCGCCCCTCCCCCCAAGATCCCCCCTGCCCACTCCAAACGCCCCCCGTATCTAAACTAAACTAAACCTTAAGTTTGTATACCGCATCATCTCCACAGAAGTAGAGCTCGGCACAGTTTACAGTAATTGGTATAGAAAGAAACTACAATGAAAAGTAGAAGGGCTTAGAGGGAATAAGTAAATCGATGAGGGAGAGGTCATTGCATTTTGGAGAAGAGCCAAGTTTTCAGATGTTTTCGGAAGAGTTGGAGGGAGGACAGGCACCGAAGCGGGGTGGTAAAACTGTTCCAGAGTTCGGTGTATCTTTCTCTAATGGCCAGCAAGAGGGATGCCTACTCCCTCCTGCTGGCAGGCCTGCCTCCACAGAATGACAGGCCTTCCTCTTTTGGACAAATGAGTACCTGATTACTATTCAATGTATTGCAGACCACTTTGGATGAATCTCTTCATGAAAAAGGTGGTTAATAAAATAAATATATTATTTTTACAAAGTACAGTAGTGACTTGTTCAACACTGTCTGGTTCAAATGATTACTGTTTGTCAGATATTGATTTAACCTTATTACTTTCCTCTTAAAATGCATTGTCATCCTGCCTAATTATATTCCTAAAAATATACAAATGCTGATTTAAAGTTTTCATCTTTTTTGTTTTCAAAGGGAGAAGATCTACAAAGATTTCTTGTAGTTATTGCCTCACTTGCTGACTTGTTTGTGCCATATGCATTTTTAAGCCATAAATCTGATTTTGCTCTTTTTGAAATGCTGCCCTCTCGGTCATTTTTATTACCAATCAGTGTTTTTAAGAAATATTTTTCATTTGTTCCTTTTGACTGGTCTATAAGAACAAATTTGCATGTGAAATAATAAGATCAAGGCATTTAAATAAAAATAGCAAACATTTCATTAGAGCATGATTCCGTCCCACCCTCCCATCCCAAAGCAAACCCTCTCACTCATCCTTTTCATCCCCTCCTTCTTCCTAATTGAACAGCCTGAGCCTCCGCTATTCTTTGTCTTTCAAACCTTCCATCTGTCTTTCTTCCTGTTTCCGTAGCCTCCCAACTATTCAGTAGGAAGTGTGGCTTCCTCTCTTCCAGCTTCCTTCCATCCACCACCTGCAAATCCAAAGTACTTGTTTCCAATCCCTTAGATTTGTAAAAAGCATGCTGGCACATATTCTTAATAGCGCTAGCACTGGCCTAAACATATAAGCACAATTTTTGTGAGCCTAAGTGAGTTAGAGTAGGTGAGTGTTAGAGGCATTGGGGATTGGGTGCTTTGGTATTTTATTTTGTGTTTGTGGGAGTAGGTGCTTTTAGGGGTCAGTCCTGTCATTTTATGGCATTCTTTTTCCTCATTGTTTTATGTTTTTTAATTATTGTAAACCACTAAAATTGCCCTTCTTATGTTCTTATTAAGGGGATTGAGAGTTACAGATAAAAGAAGAGGTAGGTTACAGAAATGGACAGGAACCACATTACAGGTCATGGACCTGACGGGCCGCCGCGGGAGCAGACCGCTGGGCGCGATGGACCAATGGTCTGACCCAGTGGTGGCAACTTCTTATGTTCTTATAATAACATAGTAAATGAGGGCACATAAAGACCCAAATTGTCCATCCAGTCTGCCCAAATATGCACTTTCTATAATTTAATGATTTGATTTAAATTGTTCTTTTTCTTAGATATTTCTGGTCCAGAAACCCAGAGCTCTGCTCAGCACTGTGCACAGGCCCCATCCACTGGAGTCTCCATCAAAGCCCACTCCAGCCCATCTAAACCATCCCAGCCCACCCTCAGCTGAAGTCTGCCCAGTACTGGCTTTAGTTCTTCAATATATACCATTATTTTCTGATTAGAGAATCCTTTATGTTCATCCCTTGCTTTTTTGAACTCGTGTCACTATTTTCCTCTCCACGACCTCCCTTGGCAGCACATTCCAGGCATCAACCACCCTCTCTGTAAAGAAGAATTTCCTAATATTTGGACGGTATATGACATTTAATAAACTATATAACAAAAAAACCACACGCCTAAGAAAAACCACTCTGTGGCTATCGTATTGAGGCTGAAAAGCTCTGTCTCATGCTGTGGTTGTGTACCTCAGATTGTGGAACATTTTACTCAGTTTCAGGGTTCTTTTGTGTAATGATTTACATGCTCCTATTCACTTTATAGGTTTCCAACCACCTACCTATCTTATACGTTTAAAAAATTAATTCTTTATTATACTAAAGTGTTAAAGATTCTTATACTTGATTAAATAATATATACTTGATTCAATTTTTACTCGATATAGTGCCAAACAGGTTTATCTTAAGGGGAATCGGCAATTGGTTCATAAAGTTCATACGATCATAAAGTTAATAAAAAATGAAGTATATCAATTGGAGGGCAGTACTTATCTCACAAACTCTGCCTGTTGTTGAGACTTGGAGCCATTGCTGAAATATGTTTTAATCAAGTCCAACGCAGCCTGCGTTTCGCAGGATTGACACATTACCCGCTGCGTCAGGGCTTCAAATGCAACGGAAACTAAAAAAGCAGAGAAAGCTCATTACCTATTTTTACAGCTTTATCCTTTAAAAATTTAATCCGTTAAAAATTTTAAGTAAATTTTTTACCTTAACAGCACTGCAACACTCTTTTGCCTATTCCAAGCAACTCACAAAATGGCGATACCACGTTAAAAGAATGTGCTGACATCAGACTAATTAACATCTGATTTGTGATTGGAGGGGGACCACAGACTTCAAATAACTCTATAAAGGGTCGCAAATTCCCCTTGTTCAAATTAAATATCCACAAAAGGCCAATTAATTCATGTATTCAAATGTAAAACCATACTAGGTAAAAGTGCTGCCACTCCATAGCCTTATTTAAACCCAAAGGTTCTAGTGTGTTAAGTTTAAAAATCCACCTGCTCTCTTTCATTGTCCGTGAGATTATTGTGATGTTTTAAAAATCTCTTTTCCTTCTTATCAAGATCGTTCATGACTAATTTATAAAAGGAATCAAGTAAAGGATCAAAAGGACCCGGAGGTATCCACAAGGATTTAGGTGTTACAATAGATCTATCTTGAGTAATGTCCTCCTTAGAGAAAAACATCTTGATTTTCAAAGCTTGAATACATTTCTCCACATCAACTCTGGTCTGAAATAAATCCGCATTCTTAGTAGGAACAAATGTTAGACCTTTAGAAAGAACACTTAATTCATCTGTTGTTAAACATGACTAGAGAGGTTTATCATGGGAATCTCTGCCCTCTCTGTGAGCGTGTTTCTGGTCTGTTATTGTAATTGGAGTTCTGTGGTGGACCTCGCTGATTTCCTCGTCTTCGTCTGCCCCTCTGTTGTTAACGCGGTCTGGCATCTAAAAAATCCTCATCAGAACTAAAACTATTCGCTGATGATTCTGAAGTGATGCATGTAGGTAACAAATATCTCATGCACGAATACAGGATGTCCGGGGTGGTACTTGGAGAGAGACCTCCCAGGAAAGAGACTTGGGAGTTATGATCGACAAGTCAATAAAGCTGTCCACCCAATGTGCAGCGGCGGCGAAAAGGGCGAACAGAATGCTAGAAATGATAAAGAAGGGGATCACGAACAGATCGGAGAAGGTTATCATGCCGCTGTACCGGGCCATGGTGCGCCCTCACCTGGAGTTCTGCATCCAGCACTGGTCGCTGTACATGAAGAAGGACACGGTAATACTCGAAAGGGTCCAGAGAAGAGCGACTAAGATGGTTAAGGGGCTGGAGTGAGAGATTAGAGAAACTGGGCCTCTTCTCCCTCAAACAGAGGAGATTGAGAGGGGACATGATTGAAAGGGAATAGACTTAGTAGATAAGGACAGATTGTTCACCCTCTCCAAGGTAGGGAGAATGAGAGAGCACTTTCTAAAATTGAAAGGGGATAGATTCCTTACGAACGTAAGGAAGTTCTTCTTCACCAAGAGAGTGGTAGAAAACTGGAATGCTCTTCCGGAGTCTGTCATAGGGGAAAACACCCTCCAGGGATTCAAGACAAAGTTAGACAAGTTCCTGCTGAACCAGAACGTTCGCAGGTAGGGCTAGTCTCAGTTAGGGCGTTGGTCTTTGACCAGAGGCCGCCGCTTGAGTGGACTGCTGGGTATGATGAACCACTGGTCTGACCCAGCAGCGGCAATTCTTATGGTTTTATGTCAAAGGTGACTCTTTTATCTCTTTGAATCTTCTACTGTCCTTTTGTTTTCAGCCAGGAATAAACCCTCTGATTAACATAATCTTCTTCATATCTTTTGCATTTTTTAAATTTATTCTTTTGTATATCTGCTCTGAACAAATCAACAGTCACTTTCATATTGTCCTGACGTTATTTAAACTCAGCTTCAAGTATAAGAATCTTTAACACTTTAGTATAACAAAGAGTTAATTTTTTTAAACGTGTAAGATAGGTAGGTGGTTGGAAACCTATGAGGTGAATAGGAGCATGTGAATCATTACACAAAAGAACCCTGAAATTGGGTAAAATGCGCCACAATCTGAGGTATACAACTACAGCATGAGATAGAGCTTTTCAGCCTCAATACAATAGCCACACAGTGGTTTTTCTTAGGAGTGTGGTTTTTTTGTTATTTAGTTTGTACCACTTTTTAACCACACAGATTTAGTAGTTTTGTGGTCATTTAATAAACTATACCTATAAGCTATTCTTTGTGTGTATAGGTTTCAAAACTGTTTTATTGTTTTAGATTCAAAAGTAACTGCTTCCCCCGTATATCATATTTTTTACAGTGTCAGTATCTGAAGGGAATACAAGGGGATGTGAAAAGCCTCATTTTGACTCTCGGAACCTGATCTTTGAATTGGATCACTGCAATGGAAATGGTAAAGTTTGTCTTATCTACAGAGTGACCAAGACAGGTAAGAACAGGGGAGAAGTTGGAAACAAGTGGATATGTTGTCATAAAGAGATTCACAAGAGGAAAAAAAAAAGCTATACAGTGGTACCTCGGTTTACGAGTGCACCAGTTTGCGAGTGTTTTGCAAGACGAGCAAAACATTCGCAAACTTGGTGCCTCGTAAACCGAGTTTGCCTCGCAGTACGAGTGCCCCTCCCCCGCGATCCGGCATCCTCCACTGCAATCCTACTCCCCCCCCCCCCCCCCGAGCAGTCAATGACACCCTTTACCCGACTTGGCGCCAGTGCCAGTGCCCGAAGATCCTCCCTCTTCTGGCGCGGCCTGGGCTGGGCGGTGCATCGGAGATCCTCCTTCTTCTGGGCTGGGCTGGGCTGGACTGGCTTTGAGCATTTGCGCATGCTCAAAGCCTTCTGGTCTCGCTCTCAATCTCGGAGAGAGAGAGACCAGAAGGCTTTGAGCATGCGCAAATGCTCAAAGCCAGTCCAGCCCAGCCCAGACCAGAAGAAGGAGGATCTCCGACGCACCGCCCAGCCGCGCCAGAAGAGGGAGGATCTTCAGGCACCGGCACTGGTGCCAAGTCGGGTAAAGGGTGTCATTGACTGCTCGGGAGGGGGGAAAGTAGGATCACGGTGGAGGGGGGGCAATGCGAGTGGGGGGGATGCTGGTTCGCAGGGTGGGAAGCTGGATCGCTAGGAGGGGTTTGGAACAGCGTCTGATTCCTCAAGGGGGAGAGAATGGAGCAGCGCTGGTAGCCTCGTGGAGGGGGGAGGAGGTGGAACCAATCAAAGCAGTTTCCCTTACTTCCTATGGGGAAACCTGCTTTGATATACGAGCAATTTGGTTTACGAGCATGCTTCTGGAACGAATTATGCTCGTAAACCAAAGTTCCACTGTAATTCTTATTTTATTGTACAATGGAAGTAATTTTTTTTACTCAACATATGTTTTCTTTTATTGATTTTAGGGCTAGTATTACCTGATATAGAGATCTGGTTCTTGGATCGAGCCCTTTACTGGCATTTTCTTACGGACACTTTCACTGCATACTATCGACTCCTGATCACTCACTTGGGGCTACCACAGTGGCAGTACATTTTCACGAACTATGGAGTCAGCCCACAAGCCAAGGTAGAATTGTCAGCTACTTCATATTACAATAGCCATATTTATAATTGTAGTGCAAAGGGTAAAGGATTCTGGACAATAGGTGAATACCCCCTTTCCACAAACTGTTGCAGAAGGATATCAATCACATCTTTCAGCTTCGTCTCCTTCCCAGTAGACTGTACTGCCACATTCAGGTTTTCCTTCTGCAAGTGAACTGAGAAAGTGGGGGGGGTTTTCTGTCCTGCTGATAACTTTGTTGTTTTTAGGGTTTCTCCAGATTTTTGAGGCATCTGTGTCTAGAGGATCCCAGTTACTCTGGGATACCTCTGCCTGGGAGAGGGCGCAGACTCTCTCTGCACTAGTTTGCAGCTCGAACGGTAACCATTCGGTCCCTGTGAAGCCAGCCTGCTTTTTCTTTTTGGAAGCTCGGAGTCCGTTTCCTTGAAAGCAAGCTCGCATCCTTGATTTATCAGGAGCTTGAGCACAGGTTGTTTGGCCCTGTGATGGTCTAAGGGCTTTAATCGGTGCTGGCTGCATTTTTCACTCCCCTCCCCCTCACAGTGGGTGGATTTTGGGGGGCTGATGTCTTGGTCCAGCTCTGGCCCAACTAGCAGCCCGAAGATCATGACTTTTGGACGTGCAAATTCCAGCCCAGAGACAGAAGCCTTCTCCATCTTTTCATGGTGAAGTTTAGCTGAAGCAGTTAGGCACCAACACAGACCTGTAAGTACAGGCTATTAAGAACATAAGAACATAAAAAGTTGTCTCCGCTGAGGCAGACCATAGGTTCATCCTGCCCAGCGGTCCGCTCCCGCGGCGGCCCATCAGGCCCATTGCCTGAGTAGTGGTCTATACCTATCTATACCCTTCAATCCCTTTTTCTTCTAGGAATCTATCCAAACCTTCTTTGAAACTATTTAATGTTTTCTTGTCTACAACAGCCTCTGGAAGCGCGTTCCATGTATCCACCACCCTCTGAGTGAAAAAGAACTTCCTAGCGTTTGTTCTAAACCTGTCCCCTTTCAATTTCTCCGAGTGCCCCCTTGTACTTGTGGTGCCCCATAATTTGAAAAATCTGTCCCTGTCTACTTTTTCTATGCCCTTCAGGATCTTGAAGGTTTCTATCATGGAAGCGAAGGGGATAACAGGGTACAGATAGAGGTTTACCGTACAGGACATTGAGCGAATAGGGTATGGATATTTCAGGTTAGGTAGGGAACACTTTCAGGTCATGGACCTGGGGGGCCGCCGCGGGAGCGGACTGCCGGGCACGATGGACCCCTGGTCTGACCCGGCAGAGGCAACTCTTATGTTCTTATATCATGTCTCCTCTAAGTCTCCGCTTTTCCAGTGAGAAAAGTCCCAACTGCTTCAATCTGTCGGTATATGGGAGATTTTCCATTCCCTTTATCAGTTTAGTTGCTCTTCTCTGTACTCCCTCAAGTACTGCCATGTCCTTCTTGAGGTACGGCGACCAGTACTGAACACAGTACTCCAGATGCGGCCGCACCATTGCACGATACAGCGGCATGATGACTTCCTTCGTCCTGGTCGTAATACCCTTCTTAATGATACCCAACATTCTGTTTGCTTTCTTTGAGGCTGTGGCGCACTGCGCCGATGCCTTCAGTGTTGCGTCTACCATCACTCCCAGGTCTCTCTCCAGGTTACTGACCCCTAGTGGTGTTCCCCCCATTTTGTATGTGAACATCGGGTTCTTTTTCCCCACGTGCATGACCTTGCATTTCCCTATGTTGAAGCTCATTTGCCATTTTTCGGCCCACTTTTCCAGCTGCGTTAGATCCTTTTGGAGATCTTCGCAGTCTTCCCTGGTTTGAGCCCTGCTGTATAGTTTGGTGTCATCTGCAAATTTAATGACCTCACACTTGGTTCCCGCCTCTAGGTCGTTTATGTAGATATTGAACAGGAGCGGTCCTAGCACCGACCCCTGCGGAACTCCGCTCGTGACCCCTTTCCAGTCTGAGTAATGGCCCTTTACGCCAACCCTCTGCTTCCTGTTTGCCAGCCAGTTTTTGATCCATCGGTGGACCTCCCCTTGCACCCCGTGGATCCATATCTTCTTAAGCAGTCTCTCGTGTGGTACCTTGTCGAAGGCTTTTTGGAAATCAAGATAAATTATGTCTATAGATTCCCCTTTATCCACCTGGCTGTTCACCCCCTCAAAGAAGTACAATAAGTTTGTGAGGCATGACCTGCCCTTGCAGAAGCCATGTTGACTCGGTTTTAGCTGCCCATTTTTTTCGGTGTGTTCACAGATGCTGTCTTTAATCAGTGCCTCCATCATCTTTCCCGGGACTGAGGTCAGGCTCACCGGCCTGTAGTTTCCTGGGTCGCCCCTTGAGCCCTTCTTGAAGATGGGCGTAACATTTGCTATTTTCCAATCCTCCGGGATCTCTCCGGTTTTTAAGGATAGGTTGTATATCTGTCGAAGTGGCTCCGCTATTTCGTTTTTTAGTTCCTTGAGTACCCTTGGGTGAATGCCATTCGGACCTGGCGATTTGTCGCTCTTTAGTCTGTCTATCTGCCTGAGTACAGCACCAGCCCATCAACCATTCTGCCCACCCCAAACAATGAAGGTATTACCGCAGACATGACCTGGAATCGCTTCGAGAGCCCAGACTGGAACTATTCCTACAGCTATATACTAAATATGCCAAATCAAACTGCCTTCTAGACAATTGCCCTCCCTCCATCATGAAAACAGCCCCCCCTCCTTTCAAAGTAGAGCTCTTCAACTGGATTACCCTCTGCCTGTCCACTGGCTACTTTCCACTGGAACTTGGCCACATCCTCATATCTCCAACCATCAAAAACCCCAAAGAATCACTCTCCACAACCACCAACTACAGACCCATCGCCAACATACCCTTCTTCCTCAAGATTATGGAAGGCCTTGTAAACCAGGACCTCATGTCCTACCTCGATAAATTTAACATCCTTCATGACTCCCAGTCTGGATTCCGCACAAACTACAGCACAGAAACCGTCCTAGCATCTCTAACCGATTACCTCCTCCAACTATTCTCACAGGGAAACAGTGCCCTAATACTCCAGTTTGACCTCCGTAGTGCCTTTGGCCTGCTAGACCATGACATTCTACTCAACTACCTCGATTCCATAGGCATTTCGGGACAGGTACTAACCTGGCTCACAGGCTTCTTAAAAAACCGCACCTACCAAGTACACAACGAGGGAACCTACTCCCACACCTGGTCCAACCCCTGTGGTGTCCCATAAGGCTCCCCCCTATCACCTTCTCTATTCAATATCTACATGACTCCACTGGGACACATGTTATCTGACCGAAAGTTGAAATCCTACATCTACGCAGATAACATCACAATTGTCATCCCCATCTACTCATTCTCGCAAGAAACAGAGCAACTCATCTCATCAGTACTTACTATGGTCGAACACTGGACCACCCAGTCCAAACTGAAACTAAATCCAGAAAAGACCAAACTCTTCCTAGCAAGTCCCAACCACAAATTAACGAATACCACCTTACAACTCAACGGCCTAACTTATCCTATTAACCCCACCATCAAAATCCTTGGAGTCATCCTAGACCGCTGCCTGACCTTCGAAGACCACACCAACACCCAGGTCAAAAAATGCTTTTATACCCTCTGGAAACTCCGTACCATCAAACATTACTTCGACTTCCCCTCCTTCAGATTGCTGGTCCAATCCCTAATCCTAAGCACACTGGATTACTGTAATATAATTTATAGGGGGCGTGGCTTGGACGCGAACGATGACGGTTGGGTGAAGAAACAGCTCCATATAAACAGGCTTAATTTTCAAGAAAAAAACTACAAAAAAAGCAAGATTTTACATTTAAATTAAAGTTTTCCTCTTTAAATCGAGTGGGAGAGAAAGGGGTGCCGTTTTGAGTGAGAGTTGGGAGTTAAAGTGCCGTTTTTCTTTCCGGGAGATGAGGTGTGGTGTGGAGGGATGAGTCCGTCTTGGATATTGCCTGAGGAGACTGATTCAAGGCTTCCTTTCCCCTTTGGCACGATCTGAGTTCGGCGGTGTGAAGCGCCGGAGGAGAGGTTTCCCGAGTGGGATTCTGCGGGCGGTTGCTCGGAGCGCCGCGATTGCTTGGATCGAAAAAAAAAAAATCTGTGCTAGTTGTTATTTGAGAAACGAGGTGTGGAGGGCTGAATCCGTCTCAACTGCTGACAGTGCCGGTAAGATCGGGTCTCCGCTGGCAAAAATAGCAAATCGGGTCCCCCAGATAAAGCCGGCAAGATCGGGTCCCGCTGATAAAGGTGGCAAGATCAGATCCCTGCTGACAGAGCCGGTAAGATCGGGTCTCCGCTGAAAAAAAAAAAAAAAACAGCAAAATCGGCAAGATTGGGTCCCCCTGGCAGAGGCAACAAGATTCACTTTTAAAAATTACCAGGGAATTACCAGTGAAGCCGTGAGGCCAGGGAGGCTTTCCTTCCCCTCCTCTTTAGCACGATCTCTGGCAGAGAGCAAGAGGAAAGATTTCCCGAAGGTGGGGGTTAACAGGCAGTTGCTCGGTGCACCACGACCGCGGCCATCTTGAATCGGAAAAAAAAAAAAAAAAAAAAAAAAAAGAAATTTCTACAAAGTCTGGATCTGCCTAATGACAATGATTAGTTTTTTGAAATGCCTGATGCCTGTTTAAATCAGGGAATGGGCTTTGAAATAGCTGTCCTCTGCTGGAAATGAAGAGAGATCTGCAGTAAAAGCTACTTGGCAACGGTTTTTTTTTTTTTTTTTTTTTTTAACTATTTCCTTGCTGCCAACTTCAAAAATAAACTGAAGGATTACTATAAATGTTAATCTCTCCTGCTATAATTCAAGAGACTCAGATATAAGAGACTATAGGTTTTTGGGCTCTGAGGAAGGTCAAATAAAAGGATTGGTAATTTCTTTGACCTGAAGAAAAGTGACATTGAGACAGTTGTGACAGTTGAGAGACACTGAAATACATATACATCCACATTGAAAGATTAAAGTAAACATATTGGATGGAATATTGCTCTCCTCAGTAAAAGCTGCGATTGGGCTTGTAAGAGGAGAGCTAGAACAAGAAGGCTGCAAATTTTTTCAGGATAGATGCTAACAAGAGTCTGCAATAGAGCCTAAGACAAATAACTTACAGTTGCTTTAAGAATACTGAAAAAAAAAGGGGAGTGGCTTTGTTGAATGGTTGGATAAACGAATAGCTCCTTATAAGCAAATATATTAAAAATATATTAAAAAGAATTACTACCAAATATTTTAAAGAAACTAAAATATATATTGAAATATGACTTCAACTAAACAAAATAAAGCTGACTTAGGAGCTGGAACATCAGGAAGCAATAAGAGGTCGAAACCTGAGCCAGGTACACCCTCTAAAATCCCATTACCAACAGAAAAAAATCTGGATGTTATGGAAGAACTAAGACAAATAAAAGAAATTGTCTTAGATAGTAACAAAAAACTACAAAAAGCAATGGAAGATGCTGCAATCCTAACTAAAAGAGTGGACATTACTGAGAATAGAATTTCAACATTAGAAGATATTACAGAACAATTAAATACAGACATGAATCACAGCAAAATCATATGGAAAGAAATAACAGAGATAAAAAAAAATCTTGAAGACAGCCGGAATCGTGAAAGACGGAATAATTTAAGAATAATCGGATTACCTGAAGGAGTGGAAAAGAATGATCCGATTGCATTTCTTGAAAAATTTCTACCTAAAATACTACCATTGAAATTTAAAACGGAACTGGAAATTGAAAGAGCCCATAGGATTCCAACACAAAGAAATAACACTCAAACAGGTCCAAGAACTTTAATTTTCAAACTTTTAAGACACCAACAAGCAATTGAAATATGCCAATTAGCCAAGGAAATCAAAAATCTTAAATGCCAAGATTCAAAAATATACATTGTCCCGGACTTTGCAAAAGAAACAGCAAAAAAAAGAAAACAATTCTTAGACATGAGACCACAACTAAGATCTCTAGGAGCTAGATTTGGGCTCCTGTACCCGGCAATTATGAAGGTTACCGTTGCTAACAAAACGCAAAACTTTACAGATCCAGAAAAACTACAGGAATTTATAAATCAAACTGAGCAACCTATGACAATCTAAAGAACAATTAATGGGTTCATACTAAAGTCTATTGACGATTAAAGATAGATCAAAACGGAAAGCAATGGAAAAAGAACACACAAGGATCAAATTAAAGACTTAAACAACTTGCAACATTCTCCATAGAAAACAAGAAAACTGAAAAATATAAAAATTATTCAGAATAAATAGAATAAACTGAATGGCAGGAACGTAAATGATTTGAAACACATCTCCGAACTCAAATGACGACGAAGAAATTTTCTTCAACAAACTTAAAAATGTACTGATTGAATCCGAAATTTTGAAAGCAGAGTAATAGTGAGAAAGAAAATCATCCTTCAATCACAAAGAATATTATAAAAAAAAAAAAAAAAAAAAAAAAAAAGATGAAGTGATTGGTTTGTTGTATTTCCGGTTAAAGGTGGTACTTCAGGTTTAATTTTGCGTTTCAGATACATTAAAATGTATTTCAATACGAAATATATGAAAAGAATAAATCTGAAACGCAGATTTTATGTTCTACCACCTGAAAAGAAATGAATAGTAATTGAAATGTTATTAGATATAATTGATTTAATATAATCATTCTTATGGATTTAAAGATATACAAATACAGAAAATAATCTTTCAATACATAAGAATGAAAACTTTTTATTTATTCTTATAATTAATAATAAAATAAAAGAAAATATACAAAAATAGGGGAAAAAATGGTAGTACTTAAGATAATTATTAATAGCTTGTGGGAGTTATCTAAATCTAACCTCAACCTGCGTATCCAAGTTTTCGTAATTAATAAGGGGGGGAAGGGAGGGATAAGAGGGATGGGAGGGAATAAAAGGGAAATATATAAGGAAATCATGGGAATAAAGGAAAAAAGAGAAATGAAATACTTAAAACATTGGGAAAATATACATAATTTAATACCTGAAAATTTAAAAATAAATGGATATTAAAATTATGTCTTTAAATGTTAACGGTCTAAATCATATGATAAAAAGGAAAAAAGCCCTATCATTTTTAAAGAGACAAGATGCTGATATATGCCTTATACAAGAGACCCACCTCTCACATATAGAATCTAAAAAGCTAGAAGGAGGCTGGGTCAAACAGTGTTTTTTCTCACCAGCTATAGGGAAAAAGGCAGGTGTTGCTATTTTAATTAACAAAAAATGCTCTGCTTCATTTAAACTAAAAGCTTCAGATAATCATGGAAGATGGATAATGGTGGAAATGAATATGGGAAATACTACCATGACGTTAATCAATATATACGCCCCTAATTCGAACCAAAATGAATTCTTTAAAACTCTTCAACAACTGATCATACCACTGGCTACTTCAAATCTTATAGTAGCAGGGGACTTCAATGCTGTAATGGATCCTTTATTAGATAAAAACCCAGGTAGAGTTATGAAATCTATGGGACTAGATAATTTGATTCAATCTTGCGATTTAATAGATATATGGAGAATACTTCATTTTGATGGTCGGGAATTTTCTTTCTGTTCTCATGTTCACAATTCTTTTTCAAGAATAGATTATATCTTTACTTCAAAACATCTTGTACATCAAGTGACACAAGCAGCCATTGATCCAATTATTCTATCTGACCATGGTGGAGTGTGGATCAAAATTAAAACTACAGATCAAAATAATAACAGACCAATTTGGAAAATGGATAGTACATTGTTGGTTGACAAAAATTTTTGTGAAAATCTTCTAACAAAAATGAAAGAATTTTTTCAAATAAATGATAAAGATGATATTAACAGAGAAACTCTATGGGATGCCTTTAAGGCAACCATTAGAGGACAAATAATTTCTTATTCGGCTTTTCTAAAAAAACAAATTAAAAAACAATTTTTAATCTTAGAAAAAGAGATTAAAAATTTAGAATCAAAACTTATAGAAAAATGGGAATATTCTATTCAACAAGAATTATTAAAATTAAAAGGTAAATATAATGAAATCTCATCTAAGATGATTAGGAAAGATTTATTTTCTCAACAAACATTGTACTATGGTAATTCAAACAAATCAGGAAGAATATTGGCAAACTATCTTAAAGCGAAAAAAAGAAAAACAAAATTAATAGCAATAAAAGATGAAAATGGAAATACATATACACAAATTGAACCTATTTTAAAACAATTCTTAAAATTCTATAAATCTCTTTATTCTTCCGAAAATTATCTAAATAAAGAAAAAGATGGTTTTGAATTTTTAAAAATGTTAGAGGGTCCAAAAATTCCTGAACATATAAAACGAAGTTTGGAAGAACCAATATCACAAAAAGAAATAGGAACAGCTTTGAAGTCTCTTAGAGTTGGATCCGCTCCAGGTGGTGATGGATATACAGTGGAATTTTATAAAACATTTCAAAACTTTTTATTACCCTATTTATTAAATCTTTATCAATATCAACTCAATAAAGGTTGTATTAAAGGCACTATAGCAGAATCTTTGACTATTGTTTTGCCAAAGTCCAATAAAGATCCCACTTTGGTATCAAACTATAGACCAATATCTTTAATAAATGTAGATGGAAAATTATTAGCAAAAATACTTGCGCTAAGATTAGCTAAAGCTCTCCCCCATATAATAGGTATGCATCAAACAGGATTCGTTGCTCAAAGACATTCATCTCATAATACCAGATTAACATTCCATATGTTATATTTAACAAAGAAAATGAATGAACCTACTTTTGCAATTTCATTAGATGCAGAAAAGGCCTTTGATAGAGTAGAATGGCCTTTTATGTATCAAGCAATGGAATGGTTTGGTATAGGTCCTGGATTTATACAAATGATACAAACAATGTATAGCTCCCCTTCTGCTAGACTATATATTAATAATACGTTTTCAGAAAAATTTAATCTACAGAGAGGAGTTAGACAAGGATGTCCCTTATCCCCTTTGCTGTTTGATATTGTTTTAGAACCCTTAATATTAGCTATCAAACAAGCTAAGGAGATACAGGGTATACCTCATTCAGATAAAGAATATAAGATATCTGCTTACGCAGATGATTTATTACTATATCTGAAGAATCCAGAATCCACCATTCCACATCTACTTGAATTGATTGAGAAATTTGGAAATTTTTCAGGATATAAAATTAATTGGAATAAATCAGAAATTCTTCCACTAAATATACATTGTACAAAAGGTTTATTTGATACATTCCCTTTTGTTTGGAAGGAAGAATATATTAAATACCTTGGAATTTTGATAACAAAAACAGTAGATGAAACAATGAAAATTAATGAAAAATGCTTATTACAAAAAGTAACAGAAATGTGTGAGCAATGGAATCCTTTGCATTTATCTTGGTGGGGAAGAGTACAAACTGTAAAAATGATGATTTTACCGGTAGTATGTTACCAAATGGGGATGATACCAGTTTTCTTTCAAGATTCGTTTTATACAAAAATAAATAGGACTTTGACAAAATTTATATGGCTTAATAAAAAACCAAGAATTGCTCTAGCGTCATTACAAAAACCAATTAAAGAGGGAGGGGTAAATTTTCCCAACTTTTATAGGTATCATCAAGCCTATATCTTACGTCATGGTATGTATTGGATCCTCCCAGAACCCACAGATAATATTCCAGACTGGTTTTGGCTAGAATGGAGGCTTATGTTTCCATTACGTCTTAATCATGTAATTAGTATCAAAATGCCAAGGTTATACAAAGATCATAAAATATTTATGGATACCTGGAAAACTCTAAAATACATAAGTAATCTTACTCAAATTCCAATTAGTAAATCAACCAACCAAACTATATGGCTAAACCCCAAGATCAAAATTGGCGGTTTTAAAGTCATCTGGAAACATTGGATGATAGCAGGCATTCGCACTTTGGATGATGTAATTAAAAATGATAAATTGCTGGAGTTTTCACAATTGCAACAAAAATTTGGTCTCAATAAAACACAATATTTTAAATGGTTGCAATTGAAGCAATCTATTCAGAAAGGGTTCCCTGAATGGAAAGATCTCGCTAAATATCACAGTTTGGAATTCTTATGTTTCCAGATGGACTCAATAGGTCACAAAGCCGCACAGTGGTATAAATTAATATCCGGATATATAAATAAAAAACCAAAAAATGGTCTTAGAGACATTTGGAGCATTGAGATAAAACACCAAATTAGTGCATCTCAATGGCCACGACTTTGGTCTTGGAGGCTAAAATGTACGGTGTCAGCATCTATGAGACAAACTTGGTTTTTTCTTCTTCATAGAGCTTTTTGGACCCCTACTCGTTTACAAAAAATAGATAGTTCAAGATCTAATAGATGCTGGCACTGTCATATTGAAATTGGGACATTAGATCATCTTTTATTCTTTTGTCCATTTATCCTATCATTCTGGAAATCAATTTGGCCCCAAATTAACAGAATGTTAGAAAATCCAGTAGCCTTGACATATGATACTATATTATTTGGAACAACTATGAGAGCAAAAAGCCAAATTTCATCCAGTAATAACAAACTTTTATTTATTTTAACTGGAATTGCAATACAACAAATTACATTCAATTGGAAACAACATGATAGATTGAACTATATGTTCTGGTGGAATTCGGTATGCCACATATATAAAATGGAACTCGCTATTGCAACACACAAAGGATACATGAATAAATTTAAAAAAATATGGGGACCATTAACCGATTTTTGTAAAGAAGGATAATTTTTCCCATAAATAACACTGGAAACATCTGAAGACCGTTAACATGATTTCTCTAATGAACTTTTCCCATGATAAGATAATTGTTAAGAGGGAAATGGGGTGGGTTTTTCAATTTTGATTATTACATACTAAATTAATATTTAAAAAAAATGTACAATAAAATTGATTTATGTATTATTGGTTGGGAAGGAGGGTGGGACAGGGGATTATTATATTAATGTTATACTTGATATTAATATATGAGTTAGTCAAGTGTGTATTTAAGTTTCTATTGAGTTTATTTGTAACACTTGTTGTAACACAAAAAATGAATAAAGATTTAAAACAGTAATATAATTTATATAGGCTCCTACAAGAAAACCATCCAGCGACTGAGACTTATCCAAAACACCGTGGTCCGCCTAATCTTTGGCCTCAAAAAGTCAGACCACATCACCCCTTATTATAGAAAACTGCACTGGCTGCCAATAGAAGCGAGAGTCATCTTCAAATTCGCCTGTCTCAGCTTCAAAACCTTAACTGGCTTATCCCCGATTTATCTGTCTCACCACTTCGTGTTCCCTGGAACCACTCGCACATGTAATGCCAACCTGTTTACCTACCCTTCCCCAAAGGGATGCACCTACAAAAGATTCTTCAATAGAACTCTCTCATACCAAGCTGGCAGATGGACAAACTGCCTGACCACCCTTATCTCATCTGCCCCATCTTACTCATCCTTCAGGAAATCTCTCAAATCTTTCCTCTATGACAAATTTCTAGAACCTCCCCCATCACCAAATAATTAAAGACTACCATCCAATAACTGATACTAGTTGTCTTCCTGACATTCTCCACCCTGCACTGGTTTTGTACACTGCTTTGTTCTTTATAATGCCTCTCGCACTGCCTCTCCACTATATACATATCTCTGCTGTATATGTACTGTCTCCTGTATGGTAAATCTACACTGTTTCTTTGCTGTATAAATACCTTTACTGAATATGTACAGTTCGCATTGTATCTTCGCTGTAAATGTACAGTCTCTTACACTGTAAACCGCTCTGAACTGTTTGTGGTACTGCGGTATATAAAAATAAAGTTATTATTATTATTATTATTACATCTTCTTGGCTTACCTCTATTGCAAGCTATGGGAAAAATTGGGGGAGTCTAAAATTCCCATTTTGGAGGGTCACTGGGACTAGATTTTTGACCCTCAGGGTAACTTCTCTGGTCAATTTTTGGCATCAAAATTATTGCCGCCACAGCCATCTTAGATTTCCCAAATTTATTTTTCAAAAGCCTCACTCTACCTTGAAACCCCTTGATTTTGCTTAAAATTGATAGAGATGGATTCCTCAGGCCTTTCTTAACCCTAAATCAGGCCAGCTATGCACTGGATTGCCAGCTGAGGAGCATCCATGCGCCACATGTCGTTGGTCGTGCGAGGGGGGAAGAATGGGCTTAGCCACCTCTGATACCTCCAGGGCAGGTATTAACGTAGGACAAAAAATACTTGAAAGGTATTAACGTAGAACAAAATCTATTCCAGAGAAAGGAAAAAGGTAAAACCAGGGGTGGTAGACTCAAGAGTAATGTTAGGAAATTCTTCTTTACAAAGAGGGTGGTTGATGCCTGGAATGCGCTCCCGAGGGAGGTGGTAGAGAGGAAAACAGTGGCAGAGTTCAAGAAAGCATGGGATGAATACAGAGTATCTCTAATCAGAAAATAATAGGTATATATAAAAGGAACTATGGCCAATACTGAGCAGACTTGCATGGTCTGTGTCCCATATATGGTCATTCAGTTGAGGATAGGCTGGGATGCTTCAGATGAGCTGGAGTGAGCTTTGACGGAGACTTCAGTATATGGAACCTATGCACAGTACTAGGCAGAGCTCCGGGTTTCTGGCCCAGAAATATCTAAGAAAAAGAACAATTTAAATTAAATTATAGAGAGTCTATGTTTGGTCAGACTGGATGGACCATTCAGGTCTTTATCTGCCATCATTTACTATGTTACTATGTTTTTAGAGAATAGTAACATAGTAAATGATGGCAGATAAAGACCTGAATGGGCCATCCAGTCTACCCAAACATACAGTCTCTATAATTTAATGATTTAAATTCCTTCCTGAGCCTTTAAAATAACACTGCACAACAAAGTTTTTGCTTCCTGAACACTGCTGGGTGTTTCTTATAGAATTTTGGGTGCTGATCATGAATATTACATCAAAAATTACCCATCACGTACCATTTCAGAGAAATCTTCAATTTTGTCGTGATTTTTTCTTATATTTGGATGCAAACAATTTTTTCTCCCATAAGTGTCTTATCAACAACGGTTTGTGCCGCCTGGGTATGTCCATGCATAAAATCTAGCCAGGTTGGAAGCTGTTTTATGGAAGATGACATCCTGGGCATGTCTGGGCAGGTCTGAACGAGCTTGCGCTGTCTCACCATGCTATAATGGTGGCTTCCATACACCGATCCTGCTCATTTGGTTAATATAGATAGTCCGTGTGTGTATATAGTATCAGTATAGTAAAGTATAGTAGTATAGTAGCTGTAGCAATATAACAGTAAGTAAGCTTGATGCTATAGACGTTTTGGTGTCGGGCAATATGTCTCGTCGGTGTCGTAACAGCCGCGACACATTCTGCTATATCTGTGGGGAATATACACTTACGCCTCAGAGACGTTCGATGACTGCCCTTGTAAAGAAAGCCTATCATCTGTATTTTGGCTGCAAAATAGGTGATCAAGACAAGCAATGGGCGCCTCACATTTGCTGTGCGACATGTGCTGTTAGTCTGAGAGCCTGGCTCGGAGGTACTCGAAAGACGATGCCATTTGCTGTTCCGATGATATGGCGAGAACAGAAAGACCATGTGACGGACTGTTATTTCTGTTTGACTAATGTGTCTGGTTTCTCTGCCAAAAACAAGAAGTCAATTGAATATCCTAATCTGCCTTCAGCAATGAGACCCATGCCACATGATGACAGTCTTCCAGTTCCGAAACCACCAGAGGATTGGACCTTAGACGAACCAGATGAAGAAACTGCAGTGCAGGGTTCTAACAGTGACATTGACCCGGATTTTGAACCATCCTCATCAGGCGATCCACATCTGATAACACAGTCCGAATTGAACGATTTGGTCAGAGATTTGGGTCTGTCAAAAGCAAAAGCTGAGCTGCTAGGTTCGAGACTGCAGGAATGGTGTTTGCTATCACCAGGTACGAAAATTTCTGTGTTTCGAGACCGGCATCATGATATAACCAAATTTTTTGCACAAGTCGACAGTCTCTGTTTCTGTTGTGACATTGAAGGATTGTTCTCGGTCTTTGGTTGTGATCACAACCCGGAAGAGTGGCGTCTTTTCATTGATTCGTCAATGTTAAGCCTGAAAGCTGTTCTGTTGCACAATGGCAACGTTTATCCTTCAGTACCTGTTGGCTATGCAGCACATATGAAAGAAACATATGAGAATATGGAAATGTTACTAAAGTATGTCCAGTATACCAGGTATAACTGGAATATCTGTGGAGACCTCAAAGTCGTTGCTCTGTTACTAGGACTGCAGCTTGGCTATACAAAGTACTGCTGTTTCATCTGCGAATGGGACAGCCGAGACAGAGAGTCGCACTATTCTAGAAAGAACTGGCCACTCCGTAAAAAGTTAGTTCCAGGACAGAAAAATGTAGCACATGAATCGCTTGTTGACCCGACAAAGATATTTTTGCCTCCTCTTCACATTAAACTGGGACTCATGAAGAATTTTGTGAAAGCAATGAACAAGGAAGGGGAAGGTTTTCGTTATTTAAGACAGATGTTCCCAAGAATAACTGATGCCAAGATCAAAGAGGGTATTTTTGTTGGCCCCCAGATCAGACATGTTATGAGTGACAAGCGATTTGAAGATCTGTTAGTTGGGCCGGAAAAAATTGGCTGGAAAGCCTTGAAAGACGTTGTTGACAATTTTCTGGGCAATTACAGAGCCCCAAACTACATTCAGCTGGTAGACAAACTTCTCAAAGCATACAAGAGAATGAAGTGCAATATGTCACTCAAGATTCATTTCCTCCATTCACACTTGGACTTCTTCCCCGCAAATCTCGGTGCTGTGAGTGACGAGCACGGTGAAAGGTTTCATCAAGACATAGCTACGATGGAGAAACGATACCAGGGCAATTGGAATCCGTCAATGCTTGCCGACTATTGTTGGATGCTACAACGTGATGCACCAGACACTGAATATAAAAGAAACTCGGGAGCAAAACACTTTTAATTCTGTTTCATTTAGTCGCTTGTGCGAAACGTAAACTTGACTATATATTTTATTGTCAGTAAACATAAAAATGTCTATTTCTCATAGTTCTTACGTGATGCAGTAAAACCAAAACCATATTTGAGCATACCAAGTTGGTACCTGTCATAATCACCAAAAACTTTTCAGGAATCAAGACTTAACCAAAAAATTGTTGTGCAGTGTAATACTTACTTTGTGAAACACTGAAGCATAATTGCTGTGATGTCCAAGAGAGATCAAGATGAGTTCCTACAGGGGTCCTTTGGGCCTCCTGCAAAAGGTTTTACCCCAGTCTTTGTTAGCTTATTGTGTAAAGCATACTTAAATGGCAGTGTTGGCCTGCGCCATCTGTGGCGGCACTAGGGGTTGCAAAACGCTCACAAAGCGCTCTCTCCCCCCCCTCCCTAGCAAAGGAGGATGTGAAAGACCCAGAAAGCCAGTCAGGTAGAGGCTGGGGGGATTCGGGTCTGTTTATATGCCTTTATTGTTCCAGAGTGACCAGTCACTCCTGGGGAACTCTGGTTCTCAGGCTAAGACAGTCAGTCAAGAGGTGGTGGTAGCCCTTGACCAATTGGAGGATCCCACAATGCATCGTATTTTTAAGTCGTATGCACTGTTGGAGATCATTACTGTTTCATTGTGGGATTAAAGTTAGAACCCATGCAGACCCTGGCTACTTAGTGCTCAGTTATGAGCAGTGCCAGGTCTCTAACCATGTTTTTTCTCTCACATCCAGACCTCAAGCTGTTACAGACCCTGTAGATAGCTAAGACAATGGCTAAGCTTTACCCCATAGATCCTGATTTTCAACAGCTCTTTATGTGGCCTAAAGTGGGCTCAGGTTATCAAGCGTATTTATTTACCTAGTGAAGGAGGGGTAATTTTAAAGAATGCGAAGATTGAAGGGTGGTGTTAGTTCTTAGACAATTTGAGACCTTGGCTCTGGGAACTGAGGCTGCAGCGGTGGTCTCCATGGCACATGCTAGATTATGATGGATCCAACAAACAGATGATATCTTATACCCCTAGTTTGTTCTGGCAAGAATGTATTATGTGGCCAATGCGTTTTGACATTAGAATCCTAACCAAGTTGCTTATTTGATTTCCGCCCATAGAATGCTCTGGATCAGACAATGGGCAGGGGGATTCAGCACCTAAAGTCACTTTGAACAGGCTTCCATTTGAGAGCCAGATGCTCTTTGAAGGGCTGGACAAGTTTATGGCCAGTGTGACAGTTCACTGCCTGAAGACCTTACTGGACAGCTGACCTTGGGGGTTCAGTAACAATTGAGCACAGGACAAAAGCGCTCCAACGAAGGCGCGCCGACAATCGCTATGAGCCTTTCGTCTGATGTTTCAGATGATGGAAAAGTCCCTCGAAGGCGGAGCAGTCCAAGTGTTCTCAGACAATGCCATGACAGTAGCACACACAAACTGGCAGGGAGGAATCAGAGGTGCTGCCTTACAGCTGGAGGCCCAGATGTTATTTTGATGGTCAACAGCTCATGTTTTGGCACTCTCAGTAGTTCATATATAGCAAGAATGGAGCATGTAGAAGCTGACTGTCTCAGTCAGTAGACCTTGGATCGGGATCAAGTGGTCATGGATTTCGCAGCCTCAGCAGCAACCAAGAAAGTAGATCGCCTTTGCAACCAATGTTTCAAGTCCAGAAACACCAGATTGGATACTTGGGGGTCACTTGTGACTGGAGGAAAGGCTGTTATAAGTCCAGGCTGGGCAAGCCAGCATCTATTTCCAGATGGATTCACATGGTGATATGATCAGCGTACATTGACTGTGGTAAACAGCAACCAATGTCTTTGAGAGCACATTCCACAAGAAGAGTAGCTTCTTCATGGGCGGAGACCTGGGAGATCCCAACTAAGGAGATTTGCAGAGCTGCTACATGGTCCACACTGCATACCTTTACAAAATTTTATAGAGTGAACATAGCAGCACAAAAGGATGTTGTTTTTGGTCCTCAGTGTTAAGGGCAGGCTCATCTATCCAGGGACTGCTTTGATACATCTCACTTGTCAGGACTCGTATGCTTTGTATAACAGAAGGGAAGATTAGGTACACCCTCGATAATCTTTTTGTTAACAAAGCATGCGAGTCCTGATGCCCCACTCTGTCAGAATAATTAGTCGCCTGCTTAATGACTTGGACAAGTATGTCTGTCCAGAACTGGAGATCTACCATGCCATATTATCATTATAAACAAAATTGAGAGTATGCAAACTCCATAAATGTTAGTGCTGGTTGCACTCAGATAGGGGCTTGGTTGTTCCACCTTGTTTTATATGATATGTTTTGTACAGAGCAGAACAGAAGTGTCTTGTGGGGGAAGTTACTGCGGGTGGGCCATTTGGTCTTTATCTGCCATCATGTTTCTATGTTTCCTTCTTATGTTTCCTATTGTAGTGATTATTGAATGCTTTGGTACAAACTGAAGAGAGGCAGGACAGCCCACTGAGGAAGGAGGTAAAGCTGAAGAAAAAGTATTGATTCCTTCTGCAACAGCTCGCAATTTGGGGGATTCAACTTACTTGTCAGGACTTGTATTCTATGTTAACAGAAGATTATTAAGGTAACTAGTCTTTAAGCCCGTTACATTAACGGGTGCTAGAATAGATGTGTGTGTCTGTCTTTCTTTCTTTCTCTCTCTCCCCTTGGCCGCTGTCTGTCTGTCTATGTTTATTTGTTTTTCTCTCCTTGGACACTGGCTGTCTCTCCTTGGACGCTGCCTGAATGTCTTCCTTTCTGTCTGTCTCAATGGCCCCCTGTGTGTCATTCTTTGTGTCTGTGTCCTTGTGTCATTCCCCTGCCCCCCCCCAGAGCTAAGCTGTCTGCTTCCAGCATACCCCTTCCCCCAAAGCAGCCCCCTTTCCCTCTCCCTGACCCCCTTGTGTCTTCCCCCTCCCCCCCGAGCAAAGCTGTCTACCCCCCAGCACACCTCTCCAACAAAAGCATCCCCCTGTACCTGCAGCACTGGCACGACACTCTTCAGCCAATCGTGAGTGCTCAGAGCGCGACAGGGAGCGGGGCCTGCAGCTTCTTTGGCATCGGTGAGGAAGAAGAGATTGGCCCAACTCTCCGCTATCTGCACTCAGCACAACTCTCCCACCAGAACAGCCCCCTTTCCTGCCTGCTCCATGGCCCTTCTTTTTCCTCTTCTCCTCCCTCCAGTCACCGCTGCCATTCCTATTTAAAACGGCCTGCTGAGGTTCGCGGCCGGCTGTAGCGAACCTCGCAGGCAGCTGTTCACCTCAGTAGCGATCGCGTCAGAGGGAACGTGCTACCACGTGGAGAGCGGCCTGCGAGGTTCGCTACAGCCGGCCGCGAACCTCAGCAGGCCGTTTTAAATAGGAATGGCAGCGGTGACTGGAGGGAGGGGAAGAGCAGGAGCGGTAGCGGTTGTTGCGGGAGGGGGTGAGTCGGAATGGCAGCGGTGACTGGAGGGAGGGGAAGAACAGGAGCGGTAGCGGTTGTTGCGGGAGGGGGTGAGTTGGCGACGTGCAGGCCGCTGTGAACAGGAGCGGCAGCGGCGGCAGGACCATGAGCCCTCCTCCCGCCATCCGCTGCCAGAGCCACTCCTGTCGCCCGATGCAGCTAACTGGCGCATACGCCTCAAGCCGCGGCCCAGGCTGGGGACTCGCGCATGCGCACTCCTGCGGCCACAGACCTACACCGCACAGAACACGCAAATAGGAGTGCGCATGCGCGGCTAGCTCTTTATTATATAGGATTACCTAATCTTTCCTTCCTAAGACTGAAGCTGCTGCTATGTCTGTTAGCACAGGGCTAACCAAAATTTATGCACTGAAAATACAATATCTCATTCATAAGCATTATGCAGTCCTAAAAATGTAATTGCCTGTGGGCTCACTGGGGATAGTTTTGGAAGCTTTGTGGCAACAGCTGGTTCTGGGATGTCTTTCCTCCCATGGAGTTCATACTTTGGCAAAAATTAAGTGGTTAGGTGTGGGAGCCCTACTAATGGCTGACAAGCAACAACTAGGCTTTTCAAGTTCTGATATGTAAGAGCCATGTTTTTTGTCTAATGATGTTATCTTATACTGTGCTATTTATTTCAGCAATGGTTTAATATGTACAAGCCCATCACCTTCAATCCAGTTTTATTGGCTGAAGAGAAGGAAGCATTCCTCAACAAACTAGATCCTAACAAAGTTTTTAAAAGCAAAATCAAGACTCCAGTCATCAAGAAGAAATTGCCAGCCCAAACTGCAGGATCCCAGAAAGGTCACACAAGCACCATCGCTAGCAGGAACTCTTCGTTTCCTGGAAACACAACTAAAAAGTGATCATTTTCAAAGAGCTTTCATTTCAAATTGAACTCCCTGTGCAGCTGAAACACTGTTATGCTCTGCAGTCTAGTAACTGTGGGTTTGAAATGCTAGTTTATTACTTATATAATCTGTTTTAGGTGCAAAATTATATTGCATTTGCATGAAATGGGACCACTCGTATGTTACAGGAACATAGTGCAAATAATTTCACACATGAAGTCTATGCTTAGAAGAGGTTTGGCATGCTGTTGACCTTGTTATCTGTGAGAAAAAAAAGATTCTGGTCTTTAGTCTCCATGGGATTAAAACCAGATTATGCAGAGAAAGAGAGGCTTAGGACTGCAACTTTGAAAACTGAGAGCTTGAAGATCCTATTCTGATAACAATGTACTTCTGACTGCATACATCGGCACTCCAGTTCTGATGGTATCTACTGTGTAGATTCTAAAGGAGTGAAGGAAAGAGAGCAAAAAGCTTTATTGAACTTCTGATTGCTATTATAATTATTTATTTAAACTGCTTTAAACTAAAGTGGGTCACAATGAAACATACACAGTTAAAACAAACTCATGCACATAAAAACTCAAACTATATTACAGTATACATTTAAAAAAAAACCCAACCTAAGCCATTTCACAAAATCTTAAATAGAAAAGAACAACAAATCCAGCATCAGGAACATCTATAATAATAATCCTCTAAGCGTGCATGCGCACTTAGGAGGATGTGGGGACCTGACATGTGCTGTGTCCATCCGTGGCTGTATTCGGCGGCTTACGCACATGCGCCAGCTTGGCGCACCGGACGGCAGGATGAAGGTGGTGCGGAGCAGCTCTGGCAGCAGCTGCCTGTGTTCCTTTGCTCGTGGCAGTTTCCCCTGTTTTCCTCAATGACGGTTGTTTTTTTTATGTGGCGGATTCCCCTGCAAGGAGCCTCTGGTTGTTGAGCTTTACAGCCTGTAGTTGTTGCCGTTCACTGTGGAGTTTTTCACACACCAGTTTCCCCAAATGAAAAAAAAAAAAGGCGGTTACCAAAACTTAAAAAAGGAGCCTGCTTCGGGACCTGCTCCATTTGCCTCCCAAAAAAACCCAAAAACCCAACTCGCCAGTTCCCCCAGCTGATAAGAGGAGCCTGCTGCGGGACCTGCCCCGTGTGTCTCTGAAAAAAAGGGACATGTGAACTTTTTCACTCAGCAGTTTACCCAACTGAAAAAAAACTCAACATTTTCCCCATCTCCCTTAGAAAAAAAAAAAGGAAAACTTATAAGATGAGCCTGCTTGGGGAAGGGAGCTATTTTACTTTATTTTGTGGGAAGGGTGTTTGCTGGGGGAGCGGTTAACTTTCTTGCACAAGCTAAACTTCTCAATTAAGCCTGTTCGAGGAAGGGAAATAGTTTGCTTTAATTTGGGTAAAGTGTGTGTGCTGGGGAGTCAGTGAACGATCTTACATTACTTTAGGTAAAGGGGGGGGGGTTGGGAAGGGAACAATCTTGCTTCTATTTGGGGAGAGGGGTGTAATTTGTTGGGGACAGGAAATGATCTTGGTTTACTTTGGGGGAGAGGTATGAATATTTTGCTTAAATTTGGGAGAAGTGTGGGTGCTGGGGAAGCAGTACTCCTGAAGGAACTGACAGGAGGGGGAGGTAAAAGAAAGGGAGAAGTGCTACTGCTGGACAGGGGGAAGGTAAAAGGAAGGGAGAAGGGCTACTGCTGGACAGGGGGACATGGGAGGTAAAAGGAAGGGAGACAGACAGAAAGACTGACAGACAGCCAGGGAGAGAGACAGACAGAAAGACAGGTTGCAGGGAGACAGACAGACAGACAGTAAGAAAGGGGGCCAGGGAAGAGACAGACAGAAAGAAAGACAGAGACATAGACAGGAGGACAGAGACCGAAAGAAAGAAAGGGGGCAGGGAGAGATAAAAAAAGAAAGAAATGCCTCAGTGACCCATTATGCTAAAAGTCTACACATATATTCTAGCACCCGTTAATGTAACGGGCTTAAAGACTAGCGTATATATAATATTGCTAAAAAATAACAATATACAAGCGGAATATCAAAAAATTATACAACCACCTAAAGATATTCACATAATAAATTCCATTATCAAAGACTAACTAGAACAGATTCCTAAAAAATAAGGAGAAAAGACCTCAGTGTTTCCTGAAAGTAAACTCAGGAAACTACTATGACAAGTACAAAGTTAACATAAGAACATAGGCAGTGCCTCTGCTGGGTCAGACCAGAGGTCCATCATGCCCAGCAGTCCGCTCATGCGGCGGCCCATCAGGTCGAGGACCTGTATAGTAATCCTCTATCTATACCCTTCTATCCCCTTTTCCTTCAGGAAATCATCCAATCCCTTCTTGAACCCCCAAACCGTACTCTGTCCTATCACACCCTCCAGAAGTTCATTCCAGGTGTCCACCACCCTCTGGGTGAAGAAGAACTTCCTAGCATTGGTTCTGAATCTGTCCTCTCTTAACTTTTCCAAATGCCCTCTCGTTCTTGTCATGGAAAACACATCCTCGGTCAGAGAAAAACTCCGTTAAAGTTCAATCGGTGATATTGCATCAAAATAAATATTTTCAAAAAATCTCAATGGAGTTTTTCTCTGACCGAGGATGTGTTTTCTATGACAACCTTGTACTTGTCATAGTAGTTTCCTGAGTTTACGCTCAGGAAACACTGAGGACTTTTCTCCGTATTTTTTAGGAACCTGTTCTAGTTAGTCTCTCATAACGGAATTTATTATGTGAATATCTTTCGGTGGTTGTATATAATATTGCAGCAGAATATTGCAGATGGATATGTTAGCATTATTGAAGTGATTTTAAGTCATAGCCCCTGAAGTTGATATTCCATGAAAGCCTAGATCCAGCATTCATCTTCATCAATAAACTGCAGTCATATGATGCATCAATCTTTGTTGCTCAACCCTGTGGCAATCAGCTGGAAAGCAGGAATTACAGAGCTGGATTTTTCCATTGTATTAGTTTGGCCAGTGTCATTTTATGCATTCATGTTTTGTTTTTGATTATTTTTTTTATAATTCTTTATTGATTTTCCATAAGTGCAATACACGAATATATAACACATAAAACATCAACTTAAGCACATCCAATTACAATTATATATTGTCACCAACCGTCTCAGGACAATGGGCCCTGAGCGGCTGGGACAAGAAAAATTGTGCTCTTGTGAGCTGCGGTGAGCTGCACAAGGAAAAGAGTGGAAGAGAAATACTGCCACACTAGGTAAGTACAGTTTCTTAAATAAAAAACTCAGAATTTATTCTGTCATTTGCAATAAACACAAAGTTTTGACATGGATGATTCTCTGCGTTTGCAAATAGTTCCAAAACAACAGTAAAAAGAAAAAAAACAAAACAGCAAATTGTCCCAAAGTTCAAGTCTTTCTCAACACTTAGGATGTTGGCTTCAGCCCATTCTTATTTCCATGCAATGAAAAAAAAACCATTCAAAACACAGTCTTTGACCCTGACTATTACAGCATTAGTCAGAGCTACGGCTGTGACTATTCCAGCAGCTTGAATACTGGTCAGGCAGTGCGCTTCACGTGGTGACAAACTGCCAAAAAGGCCCACTATCCCACCACTAAATTACGTGAGGTGAACCCCCACTACCTGGGCTGGCTACAGTCCTTTCCTCTCAAAAGAGAAGCACAAAAAAAACCCACATTCAAATAAGTCCTTTAAATCTTCTGGAGCTCTTAGTCTCCTAAAGCTCCTACAGGGCTTAATCATAAACTTGGAAGTCCTTCATACAGTAAGGTCACAGCTACTCACTCAGATTCCACGAGCGGCTTGCCTTCCATGAAGCAAACTTCCATGGGAAGAATCTCATTCACTGGTGCAGCAATTGGATCCAGGTCAATTTCCATAGCCAGAGGTTCCTCATTCACACTGAAAGGTGCTTCTTCTCCAGCTTCCACCAGCTCCATACATTCCGGTGGTTGACCGCCATCAGGATCTCCCAGCCCTGGGCACTGCTGCCTGTTCTGTGTCTCTCCTCCTTTTAACTGACTCTTCAGGAGCTTTGTTCTCTGAGCAAACAGTTTGCAGCCCCACCCCCAACCCTCAGGTGAGAAGGATTTCCTGTCAGCAACCCTAGAGATGAGAGGGGGATGGGCACCCTGCACCTGTGCTCTCTGACTCCCTCTAGAGTTCAAGGAAGAATCAGCACCAGATGAATCAAAAAGAGGTTTACATAAATCCCTATGGGAAGGGTTTGCATTTAAACTAGGCTCTGTTCTGGGGACACGCCTAGCAGGCATAGGCTGCGTACCACAATATAACCACTCATTTTCTCTCCCCCCCCCCCACTCAATGATTATATAATAAAATATAGCGACATTTATTTGCCCAGTAACCTTACCCTCTTCATATTAATATCTTCCCACCCCAAGTTTAAGTACTCTAGGGTCAAATTAGGACAGAAATATTCCCCCCCCCCCTCCCCACCATATTTTGGATGTGTATGTAAGTAAACAAAACCTGACTTATAATCAGAGACCTGCTATAGAGAAGTAACATACAATGCCAATGGACTCCAAACCAATTGAAAATAATGCCCCAGACTTTCTGCATTCATTTTCTCATATGCATATCATGTTGAACTCTGTGAGGAAGGCTGGCTTATTTACTCAGATGGCAAGTTCATTTGATTTATTTTCCGCCGCCCGATTGGTTTTTTGAGTCAAGTCTTCCACTCCAAGTGACCAGGCAGCATTCACAGTGCCGAGGGGGATGGAGTCAAGATCATGGCTGGGCCTAAATAAGTGGCTAGTGTTTTCTAAATAGGTAGGGCTGCTAAATATAGTCCACAATTGGCTTTTAATTTATTCTAGTTACTATGTTGACTGAAATTTGGACTTGTCCCTTTTAGATTTAAAATAAAAGTATAATTCTCTGAAGAGCCAGTGTTAATGTCCATATGAAGAAAATGATAGACTAGCATGGAGCAGCTTGAACGCTAGATATAAATTAATAAAGAAAACTAGGTTTTGGGGGTGGGAGAGGGGTTGAAACTATGTATTAGATTAATAAATCGTTATATGAAGCCTGTGCTATAATTTTGTGATTTTTTTAAAATGCAGTTTTGATAAATGCAGGTTGGATAAATGCTTTTACAAGTCTGATAAATAAGCTACTAGTCTGAAATCTCAAGTAGAGAACAGTTGACCACATGAGTGTCACAACTTATAGTGACTTGCCACACAGACCATTTAAGTTGTAATAAACTGTTATCAGACTGGAGCTGCCCAGCAGATAATGTACAAACTTATACCAATAACATCACTCACAGAAAGAAGTTTTTGTGAGGCATTCCTGCATTTATCAGCCTGGAGAGTCTAAAGTATGTCCACAAAGCAGAGAAGAGCAAAGGTTCTTTTGGCTACAGTTAACACGAACCACTGAAGTTCTGAGAAGAAAGTTTAAGTCCACATGGATAAGATGTCTGATATGAGTTATGTAAGTTATATACATTACAGATTACATTACAGATTTCTATTCCGCCATTACCTTTCGGTTCAAAGCGGATTACAAAAAGAGTTATGGAAGAAGGGTTACAACGTTAGATCAGAGAAGGTTTCCAAGAGAGGGAAAAGTAGGATCTGGGGTTAGGGAGGGGATGGTAAGAGGGGGGTTAAGCTTTATCATGGTATTAAGCTTTATTAAGGGATTTCTTGAAGAGTATAGTTTTTATTTCCTTTCTGAACATCTTGTAGTCTGGGGTTGTTGTCAATCCATTTGTGTTACATAACTGTAGGTTATTAACTGTAGCTATGCACAGTACTAAGAACTGCTTAAAACTTTTCACTCATTTACTGCCTATGTTTTGGATGAATTTCTATTGCCTTAATAGAAAGTTGATACATTTTAATTCTTCTTAGATACTCTGCCTTTCAGGGGGTGTTGAAAAGTTCTCAGCCCAATCAAGAAGAGAATGACGTGAATATGGTTCAATCAATGATTTGAAACATTGTCAAAACACAGAATTTCCTTTCTGCAAATTGACACTTAATGAAATAAGATAACACTCTTTTCAGCTCCAGTGGCAAAATAATGCTCAAACTTTAGGAAGTTGGTTGGTTGGGCTGAGAACTTCTCAGCACCCCCTGGTTTGTAATCAAAGTGAGCCAAGGATAAGACAGTCAAGCCATTGTGACATCACCGATGAGGTTGGCTCTTATTGGTGGAATGAGGCATTATGACATCACAATCTCAGCTCTGGTTACCAGAGACTGAAACTCTTCACACTACAAGGGGGGGCTCAGCCCACACAGGAAGAGAATGACGTGGATGTGGTTCAATCAATGATCTGAAACAATGTCAAAACAAAGAATTTCTGCAAATTGGCGCGAATCGGGAGGGAGAAATGTGCTTACTGATGCAGGTGAAGGGTTGAGGGAGTCACTAGGCAAAAAGGTAGGTTTTTACAGTTTTTCTAAAGTTAAGAAGTCCTTTAAGGGCTCTGATAGGAGGAGGTAGGCTGTTCCAGAGGTTTGGTAAGAAATGGGAATAGGATCGTTTCCAGGCTGTCTGGAGTTAAAGAGAGTGTCCTGATGGTGTATGTGGGCGTATTTCATCTTGGAAGCGTAAAATCCCTTTGGGGTGTACAGAGGAAGTTTGTCTGAGAAGTATTTGGGTGTCATGTTGTAGAGGGATTTATATGCCTTTGAAAATGCAGGGTTTGGTTATGGGCAGCCAGTGGGCCGATATCAGTGCTGGAGAGACTGGGTCATGGGCTTGTAGGTTTTTCAGTAGTCGTTTGGTGTGGGTTTTGTTTTTTTTTTGCTATAAGACCGTTGAATAAAGTGTTACAGTAATCCAGGCATGTAAGGACAAAGGCATAGAGTAGTTGGGTGAAGTCTTGTTCCGTGAAGTAGTTTCTTATCTTTCGGAGCTGGCGGAGGTAGTAGAAGGATGAAGAGACTACTAGTGAGATGTGTTTGGAGTGATTAGGTATGAGTTGAGAGTAATTCCTAGGCTCCGTACTCCGTCTTTTGCCTTATAGAATACTGCCAGTTATATACCTAACTGCCAGATTTGGATGCAAGCATTTACAATCTATCAGCCACTAACGTGGTGTTAAGTGCTCACACCTTGAGTTATGCATCAAAATGCAAACATAGGCAAGCATTCTGTAATTGCAACTATGCACAATATTGATGTTATAGCATTAGTGCTTAATGCCCAAATTGTTGATGACTAAATTTTTAGTGCTCTTTACTGAATTGAACCCGATGGACCTAATTCTACATAGGGTGCCCCAAAATCTGCACTGAAAAAAACCTATGCTTAGCTCTAGTCTATTCTATAAACTATGGGCTCCTTAACACGTGGAATAGCGCTCACTAAATTGTCCCGCATGCTAGACCTTAACGCCAGCATTGAGCTGGCGTTATTCTAGAAGCATACCGCGCGTGTGCTAAAAACGCTAGTGCACCTTAGTAAAAGGAGCCCTATGTCTTAGGCGTGGTTTATAGAATATAACAAGAAAGTTGACCCTGATCCCTCCACAAAAGAGACACAACCAGAAATGAAAAACTTGTGGAGAGTTGATATCCAAGATGAAGGCTTTATTAAAGCAAATAAATAATCCACATAAAAATGTCTAGGGCCTGAACCACTGGAAACATAGGGACCCAACACAGTCCGTGTTTCGACACCATTGTCTTCCTCAGTGGCCCCTATAGGTCAGGGGGTGCCCACACTTTTTGGACTTGCGAGCTACTTTTAAAATGACCAAGTCAAAATGATCTATCAACAATAATTTTTTTTTTTTTTTTTTTATAATCTTTATTCATTTTACAACTTACAACAAGTGTATCAGGAAATAACATTTGTACTTAAAAACATCACTTGATTTTCTATTATATTCATCTTAAATTAATAAATTTATCCCCTCCTCCCTTCTCTACGATATATGCATTCATTTATATTATAAAATATATTCTTTTCTGTTAATCCAAACATTTAATAAAAGATCAGAAACTCCCCCCCCCCTACCCCCTCATCTTCAATTATATCATTAAGGGAAAAATGTTATCTACTCATTACAATAATCTGTTAATGGCCCCCAAACATCCTGAAATTTACTAAAATATCCTTTTTGTGTGGCTAATGTTCTTTCCATTTATATATATGACACAAAGAATTCCACCAGAAATTATAGATCAGTCTCCAATTCTTCCAATTAAATGTAATTTGTTGGATGGCGACTCCAGTCATAATTAGTAAAAGCTTGTTATTTTTTGAGGATATTTGATTCTTTGCCCTCATTGACATGCCAAATAAAATAGTATCATATGATAAAGCCACCGGATTCTCTAATAAACAATTTATTTGGCCCCCATATCGATTTCCAGAAAGCCAAAATGAATGGACAATAGAATAATAGATGATCTAAAGTCCCAGCTTCGAGATTACAGTGCCAACATCTATTAGACTTAGAGCTATCTAATTTTTGTAAACGAACAGGGGTCCAAAATGTTCTATGTAACAGAAAAAAACAAGTTTGTCTCATAGATGCAGACACTGTACATCTCATTCTCCAAGACCAAATTCGTGGCCATTGAGACGCAGTAATTTGATGCTTGATCTCAATACTCCAAATGTCCCGAAGGCCAGTCTTTGGTTTTTTATTCATAAATCCAGATATCAATTTATACCATTGTGCGGCCTGGTGTCCCAGTAAGTCCACCTGAAAGCATAAGAACTCCATTATTAGTGATTAGTGAGATTTTTCCATTCAGGGAACCCCGCCTGAATGGCCTGCTTCAGTTGCAACCATCTATAACTTTGTGATTTATCAAGACCAAATTTATGTTGCAACTGTGAAAGGCAGCTTACCATTAGATATAACATCTTTTAGAATATGTATACCTGCCATCACCCAATCAGATGACCTTAAATCCGCCAATTTGAATCATGGAGTTAAGCCATATAGTTTGAATTGTTGATTTATGTAATGGAATAGGTGTTAGATTATTCACATATCTTAAGGTTTTACATGTATCTACTAATAATCTGTTTTCTTTATATATCCTAGGCATCTTGATACTAAGAACATGGTTTAGTCTCAGAGGAAACATGAGTCGCCATTCCAACCACATCCAATCTGGAATATTTTCAATGGGCTCTGGGAGAACCCAATACATACCTTGGTGCATGATATAGGATTGATAATACCTATAAAAATTGGGAAAATTTACCCCTCCCTTGGCAATTGGCTTTTGTAAAGACACTAAAGCAATTCTTGAAATTTTACCCAGCCAAATAAATTTTGTTAGAATACTATTTAACTTTTTGTAAAAAAAACCCTGAAAAAAAACTGGTATCATACCCATTTGGTAACAAACCACGGGCAAAATCATCATTTTAACAGTTTGTACTCTCCCCCACCAAGATAAATGTAAAGGATTCCATTGCTCACACATTTCTGCTCTGTTTTGCGTGCGCTAAATCAGCCAGCGTGCCTTAGAAAAAGACCCCCTAAGTGAATAGCCCTCCAAACCTTTCAAACCACCCTCATAAATAAAAGTAAGAGAAAAAGAAGGCTGCTTTGAGTTTAAAGGTGAGGGAAAAGAGGTTAGTCTACATCAGGGGTGCCCACACTTTTTGGGCTTGCGAGATACTTTTAAAATGACCAAGTCAAAATGATCTACCAACAATAAAATTTTTTAAAAAACACAAAGCACACTGTACGCAGAGAAAATGTGAATTATCATTTATATTCTGCGGGTTTTCAAAGAGGTAAAGGCAGATGACTTTATGCAATGTCACCTCAGGAACAACTATACAAAAAATAGACAAATATACCCCTTCCCATTTTACTAAATCACGATAGTGATTTTTAGTGCAGGGAGTTGCGCTGAATGTCCCGCGCTGCTCTCGACGCTCATAGGCTTCCTGCGCTAAAAAACGCTATTGCGGTTTAGTAAAAGGGGGCCATAGTGCAAAATATAAACAACAGATATAAATTCTCAAAACGGACACATTTTGATCAGTAAATTGAAAATAAAATCATTTTTCTTACCTTTGTTGTCTGGTGATTTCATGAGTCTCTGGTTGCACTTTCTTCTTCTGACTGTGCATCTAATATTTCTTCCCTTCTTTCAGCCTCCTGTATACTTCCTCTCCTCCAGACCTCATTCC
The DNA here is from genome assembly GCF_902459505.1 of Geotrypetes seraphini. NCBI lineage: Eukaryota > Metazoa > Chordata > Amphibia > Gymnophiona > Dermophiidae > Geotrypetes > Geotrypetes seraphini. The sequence continues at coordinate 104,919,923 of NC_047084.1, forward strand.
CTCCCCCATCTTTTTCTTCCTCTCTCCCTGCCTCCCTTTCTTTCTTTCTGTCTGTCTTTCTCGCTCCATGCCTCCTTTCTTTCTGTCTCCCTGCCCCCTTTCTTTCTGTCTCCCTTCCTTCCCCCTTTCTTTGTCTTTCTTTCTCCCTGCCCCCCCCAAGCCATCGCTGCCATAAGGGAACAGGCCCCAAAGCCATTGCCGCCGAGTTCTGAGCTCTCCCTGTTTCCCGACGCCATAAACAGGACTACAGAAGGACCGGGCCCACCAGCCCACTCCCCCTCCCCACCGACGTCAATTCTGACGTCAGAGAGGAAGTTCCAGGCTAGCCAGGCAGCGATTGGCTGGCCCGCAACTTCCTTTTCGATGTCAGAATTGACGGGTGGGGGGGAGGCTGGTGGACCCGATGCTTTTGCTGTCCCATTTACGGCGTCGGGAAGCAGGGAGAACGCGAAGGTAATGTGAGTCTATCACAGAGCTCGGGATGGGCTCCGCGATCAACTTGTGTTGCCTTCACGATCTACTGGTCGATCGCGATTGACTTTTTGGGCACCCCCTGCTATAAGTCCTATAAGCCTGCTTGTGGATTAAATAATAAAAACAATAGCTCCTGCACTAGTGAGGTACACTTTCACTATTAAGTGTACCTCACCAGTGCAGGAGCTATCGTTTTTATTATTTAATCCACAAGCCTGCTTATAGGATCTATAGGGACCCCTGAGGAAGACAGTAGTGTCGAAACATAGACCGTGTTGGGTCTATATGTTTCCAGTGGTTCAGGCCCTAGACCAGGGGTAGGGAACTCCGGTCCTCGAGAGCCGTATTCTAGTCGGGTTTTCAGGATTTCCCCAATGAATATGCATTGAAAGCAGTGCATGCAAATAGATCTCATGCATATTCATTGGGGAAATCCTGAAAACCCGACTGGAATACGGCTCTTGAGGACCGGAGTTCCCTACCCCTGCCCTAGACATTTTTATGTGGATTATTTATTTGCTTTAATAAAGCCTTCATCTTGGACATCAACTCTACAAGTTTTTTGTTTCTGGTGGTTTATAGCGTAAGCACAGCGCTGTTCCCATGACTACAATTTAGAAACAGTCATTTACACCAACTAAAACTTGATGTAAGTTCCCTTGCCTAACTTAAGGCGTGGATCAGGTGTATTCTCTAACATTTCACATGACTTATAAGAATGCCCATGATCCATCCATGCCCCTCTCCTGGCTACGCCCCCTTTTGAGATCCAAGCGGTAGAATTTACACACACAACTTAGTAAATTCTAATTAGTGCCAATAATTTCTTGTTAAATGATGCTGATTGGCTTGCTAACCAATTAAGTTGCATGTATAAATTGGTAATGTGCACATATGAGCACACACAACTTTAGTTGACGTATATAGAATCCAGGGATATATGGTTGTCACTCCTCTCTTCTACCAATTCTTAGAATCTGTACTGCCTAAATATAGAAAAAGAAATTCTAAAAATCAAGCTCTAACTAGCTTTGAATCAATAGAATAGGGTGAAGCAGGAGCAGTCAAGATGTTTTGGATGCCTTGATAAAAATAAATTAAAAAATAAAAAATGTCAAGCTCAAACGGGTTCATTTATTTTGAAACAAAAGTCTTTAATGAAATTGAAATTTGTGAATATGCATTTTCTTTGCAACATTTGCCTGCCTAAGAAACTTGGAAAAAAAAAACCCCTCCATTCTGTATCTCAATCAATCTACTGTTCAGTTTGCATTACAGCTCTTAACTCAGTGGTTCCCAAACCTGTCCTGGGGGACCCCCAGCCAGTCAGGTTTTCCAGATATCCCTAATGAATATGCATGAGAGAGATTTGCATACCTGACACTTCCATTAGATGCAAATCTCTCTCATGCATATTCATTAGGGATATCTGGAAAACCTGACTGGCTGGGGGACCCCCAGGACAGGGTTTGGGAACCACTGTCTTAACTGAATACCGTGAAATCAAAAACCAGTAGAATACTTCATTCCTACATCTTCAGTAGTGAGCTGAAGTGCTTGTGAATTGATTTAATTTCTGTGCAGTAAATAAAGTGCACATTCACTTCGCTGGAATAAATTATAAGGATCATTCAAGAGTGATATGAATCCACTTGACGCCCCATGTGATCCTCTCTGTACGGACAGTTCTCACCAGTCTCTTGTGAGAGTTCTAGCTTTCCTCTCACTTTCATAAGTCATGCCGTTGGTGAGGTCACATATACTGACCAGTCATGACAATATCTGGATTTTCTTTCGTATCTTCACATTTCACATCATCTGGCACGGCCTGATTGTGCAGTGCTATTAGGAGTTTATAGATAAAGGCACCAGTAATACTTCCTGCCAATGGAGCCACTACTGGAATCCAGCACCAATAATTTCCAGCCCTGAAAGAGAGAACAATTTGTATTCAGCAACAGTAAGTTACTGTAAAATAGTCCAATTATTTAAGTAACAAGCTTAATTAGTGACTTACAGGCCCCTTGTACTAGAGAATGACACGGTGACAAATTTTTCCCGTCCCCACGGGAACTCATACTCTCGTCCCAGCCCAGTGAGTTCTTTTCCTATCCCTGCCCCATTCCTGCAAGCTCCATCCTCATCTGTACAAGCCTCAAACACTTGAAAATCAAGTGTACGAGGCTTGTGTGGTTAAGGCAGAATTTACAGGAATGAGACAGCGACAAAACTCACGGGAATGGGGCAACTGAGTTCCTACTTGTCCCCATGTCATTCTCTACCTTGTACTACAACATTAAGATCTGGGCTTAGCAAATTTTTAACATAAGACTTTCCTGTAAACCTAAAATCACACACACCCCATCTTTCAGTGACAGACTTCTCATCCCGTACTACTCCCTTCCTGCCATGAGTTCCTGTAGTCTCTCGAGACTACGACGGGAACTCCCCGCAGCCATTTGCTAGGAGTGATCTGCACAGGGCAGGAGCATAGGAAGATCGCTCCTGCCCCGAAAGCCCACCAGACCACCAGGTAAGGTCTGGGATGCTGGGAGGGAGGCGGGGAAGATCCGGAATGCAGCTTTATTTATTTATTTATTTTTTTAAATTGCAAAGAACGAATCCGCAGATACTGAAACCGCAGATTCGGGAGAGCTCACCGTACACCTGACTAACTAATCGCATCTTTGCCTTTTTCCCGAATGCAGGTCATTTCTTTCCTGTATCAAATCTAAAGGCAGTGAGTTCTGCAGAATCATCCCAGAAGATGCAACTATTGGACCATCTCCCGCCCTCCTTTACACGTGCACTGATGGGCACGCTTAAATTGCCCAGAAAAATATTTTCAAACATATATTCTTGTATTCTGCAAAGAGTTAAAAAGAAAAGCATAAATGCCACTCTACCTGAAGACCTCAACTCCCCAACCTGCTATTGCAGTAAAGATTCTGGGAGGAAGATCCCTGGCTGGATTTATGGCATATCCGGTATTCATTCCCATCGCCATACCAATTACTATAACAAGGATTCCAACCAGAAGAGCTTGAGTTCCATCCAGGGCGGCAAAGTTCTTCTTGTCGTTGATGGCAAGGATACAAAGCAAAAGCATTCCAGTGGCAACAAACTGCAATACAGAAGCAAAAAAACAAAAACCAAAACATCAACAAACATAAACCTCAAATGAGTTCAAAACCAGAATAGGTCTGCACAGAAAGCAGTCCTGTTTCTCACTTCCTTTCTATTGCTTAGGTCAGTGGTGCTCAACCAAATCATTGGGGCATACGCAGTCATAAGAATTTCCATACCGGGACAGACCGAAGGTCCATCAAACCCAGTATGCTGTTTCCAACTGTGGCCAACCCAGGTCCCAAGTACCAGGCAGAAACCCAAAGAGCAGCAACATTCCAGAGCTCATATTGTGATGTCATAATGCCTCATTCCACCACTGCCTAAGAGCCAGCCTCATCAGTGAGGTCACAATGGCTGGATTGTCCTAAACTCATGTCACATAAGAATTGACATACTGGGACAGACAGATGGATCATCAAGCCCAGTATCCTGTTTTCAACAGTGGCCAACCCAGGTCCCAAGTACCTAGCTGGACCCCAAGTAGTAAAACAGATTTTATGCTGCTTATCCTAGAAATAAGCAGTGGATGTCTCCAAGCTGTCTCAATAATGACCTATGGACTTCTCTTTTAGGAAATTATTCAAACCTTTTTTAAACCCCGCTAAGCTAACTGATTTCACCACATTCTCTGGCAACAAATTCCAGAGGTTTCCAGGATATCCACAATGAATATAAGCATGAAAGAGTTGGTGCATGCAACTCCATCACATGCATATCCATTGTGAATATTCCTTGTGAATAAGTTAGGCAGCGATGCTAAAAGGGCTTTTACATTCTCGAATTACTTTGATTAGAACTATTGTTCTATTTTAGTCCCTGATCAGTCCTGCCAGGTTCTAGGGTTCCCAAAAGCATCTTGCATATGTTTAGCAAAGCACGCAAAATATATAACAAAATTTACATACAAAAAGTCAAATTAATCAATCAAATTGGTTCATAGTCAGCAAATTTATAAATCCCCAATTATGTCCACAAAATATCCATCCTATAAACTCCTCTCTTCTGATGATCCCTCCCCTTCCAGGCTTTCTCTCTTTTCCCAAGCTCCATTCCCTTTTAACCCATCTCTTCCCTACTTTGTCTTCCCAGCTCCAGCTCCTGCATTATTCGGAATCATAGGGGCTACCACTGCATCCTTCCACACACACAGGCTGACATTTGGGATCATGCCAGAAACTTGTGGCCTGGGTTGGCCGCTGTTGGGGACAGGATACTGGACCTTCGGTCTGTTCCAGTATGACAAAAACAAATATCCTCTATAATAAAACCCTAAGCGCGCATGCGCACTTACAATTTCGTGATCCCTGCCGCCATGATTTCTGCCTCCATGCCAAATTCGATTTGTAGCGCGCGCGGTGTTCGTCAGCTTGCAGCACATGCGGCGTGCATCGGCTTGCAGTGCGTGCGGTGGTTTGAGCAGTGGCGAGAGCAACGGCAGGAGGGTATCCTTCGAGGTGCTGTGAGGTGTCCAGCTGCTACTGCTACACAGGGAAGTGGAGGGAGAAAGGGAAAAGGGGCTGCTTTGGGGGGAGGGGTGTGCTGGGGGGAAGGCAGCAATCTTGGTTTACTCAGGGGGCTAGACAGAGATAGGCAGGGGGCCAGGGAGAGACACAGACAGAAAGAATGACAAACAGACGGGGGCCAGAGAGACAAGACAGACAGCCAGCATCAAGGAGCAAGAAAGAAAGAGACAGACAGGGGGCCAGGGAGAGACACAGACAGAAAGAATTACAGACACACGGGGGCCATAGAAATAGACAGAAAGACAGACAAACAGCCAGCGTCCAAAGAGAGAGAGAGACAAAAACAGCTGCCAAGGAGAGAGAGAGACAGAAACAAAGACAGACAGACAGACAGAAAGCGACCAAGGAGAGAGAGCGAGAGAGACAGAAAGAAAGAAAGACAGCGGCTAAAGAGACAGAGAGACAGAAAAAAAAGGACAGATAGACACATCTATTCTAGCACCCGTTGATGTAACGGGCTTAAAGACTAGTTGAAAATAATCAATTAAGAGTTTGGCACCAAACTCATAGGATGCCTAGTGATGCCTACGTAGAATCATCCTCTAACGCCTAACAATGCCTACCTGCAACGTAAGCATAGTTAGGGGCAGAGAATAGGCGTGGTTGACTTAGGCTTCGCTAGGCATGCGAGATAAGTGCCGGTAGATTAGGCCTGGTAAAACCTGGCCTAATATATTGCACTGAAGATTAGTTAAGTGAAATTAATGCAAAATAAATAAAAGGAACTGTGAACTTAATTAATCCAGTAAATTCTTGCACTTATAAACAGAGGAGCGATATGATGTGAATTGTGAGTGACAACAGAGTCTTTTTAGGCCCACATTTGTCTCCATTTTGGTGCCTGGCTGGCACTGTCAATCACTGATATCTCCTCCCACACTCGTATATAAAGGTTTTTAATGTCTCCCTAGTGACTTTCTGTAATTGGGGGAGTTCTTTATTATTGAAGGGAGTCTATAAGCAGCACCTAGCGGTTGATCGCCAACCGTGCTGAGCGGCGCTTAGGCGCCATTTATAGAATCTGGCCCTTTGGTTATAAAACAACAAGTACTAATTTTATTGATTCTTATAAAGATTTTAATTATGTGAAAGCATCACTAACCTCAGTTAGAAATCCTCCTCCCGGAGTCATATAGGCCGCAGGATAGGTGGAAAATATCCCCGCTGTTGCATAAGGCCCTGTTACAGTCAGGTTACCGCCACAGTAATCATACAATGCATCTGCAAGATTTAATGATACATGAAATATAACAGGGCACCTTTGCATTCTAGGAAGTTCTTTTTCACCCAGAGGGTGGTGGATACATGGAATGTGCTTCCAGAGGCTGTGGTGGACAGGAGCTCTGTACAGGGCTTCAAAGAATGTTTGGATAGGTTCCTAGAGGAAAAGGGGATTGAGGGGTATAAATAGGTGTAGAGATGGGTTATAGGGATAGGAGTAGAGATAGGTTATAGAGCTAGTCAGGGACCACTGCTCAGGCAATGGGCCCGATGGGCCGCCGTGGGAGCGGACCACTGGGCGAGATGGACCTCTGGTCTGCCTCAGCGGAGGCAACTTCTTATGTTCTTATGCCTCACCCTTGCTGAAATGATGAAATAAAAGAAGACCCGTTCTAAGTAGAGATTATTCCATTCATGTCAGTCTCTTTTTCTCCAGTCTAGTATACTTTAAGAACATAAAAATAGCCTTATCGGGTCAGACCAATGGTCCATCAAGCCCAGTTGCCCATTCTCATGGTGGCCAATCCAGGTCACTAGTACCTGGCCAAAACCCAAGGAGTAGCAACATTCCATTCAAAATCCTAAAGTATTTGGACGTTTTCTCATTACTGATGTACACTTTGTATTATATCTGGTTATGACCTTTTTCACTTTCAATAAAAATATGCTTAAAAAAAAAGAATAGCAAGATTCGGGGAATCCCAAAGAGTAACAAAGGACTCCGGAACCCCAACGAACAGCAACATTCCATGCTACCGACCCAGGGCAAGCAGAGGCTTTGAAAGGTATTTGTGCTTTTGCTAGGGGTGTCATAGGCCAGCAGAAAATAGAGCCTTAGATTACAAGTCAAGCAATTTCACTGAAAGCTGTAGCAGGTACAGTCAAGCAGAAATATACAACCTGTTACATGATACAACATGATACACGATATGATACAACATGTTAGATACAACATATCTAGAGCCTCAGCATGCTTTGACAAATACATTATCAGTTTTAAATGACACGGTCAATTGCCATGCCAATTAAAAAAATTAGGTCAAGTAGCGGTATGGTGCCTACTGCCACCTAACTTAATGCACCGTTTATAGAATATGGCCCTAAGGCGGGGGTCGGCAACCCGCGGCTCCATAGCCGCATGCGGCTCTTTTCCACCTTTGCCGCGGCTCCGGTAGTGTGTCACGCAGGCATGCAGCTTACAAGTCCGGCGTCGCGGCGGGAAATAGTCATGCTGAGCAGTGAGCTCAGCACGTACACAGATGAAAGCCTTGCTTGCTGATTGGTCCGGCGGCCCCGCCGTGCCGCCGGACCAATCAGCAAGCAAGGCTTTCATCTGTGTACGTGCTGAGCTCACTGCTCAGCATGGCTATTTCCCACCGCGACGCTGGACTTGTAAGCTGCATGCCTGCATCGCTAGAATTTAGGTAGGCTGTTTTCATCCCCGTGGGAATCCCGTGGGCCAGGGGGCGTCCCCGTGGGAGTCCCGTGGGTCAGGGGGGCATCCCCATGGGAGTCCCGTGGGCCAGGGGGAACAGGGAGACAGAAAGAAAAAGTTGGGGGAGAGAATGAGGTCTGGAGGAGAGGAAACATACAGGAGGCTGAAAGAAAGGAAGATATAGTGAGATGGACACAAAAAAGGGTGATGCTGGAAAATAGGTGGAATGGTAATTCTGACAAACACAGAAGGGAAATGCTGGATCAAGGAGAGATGGGGCTCAGGCTGGATGGAATGAGGAGAAATGCCTTGTTGGCCCGGAACTTCCTCTCCTACGTCAGAATTGACGTCAGGGAGCGGAACGCTGGTCAGCGCGACGCTTCTGCAGGGAAAGCTTGGGACGGCGATGGCTTGGGGGCTATTCCCCGATGGCGGTGGCAGCAAACCGAGTGGCTTGGGGGAGGGCACGGAGAAAGAAAAAAAGGGGGCAGACAGAGACAGAAAGAAGGGGGAACAGGGAGACAGAAATAAAAAGTTGGGGGAGAGAATGAGGTCTGGAGGAGAGGAAACATACAGGAGGCTGAAAGAAAGGAAGAAAGATTGGATGCACAGTCAGAAGAAGAAAGTGCAACCAGAGACTCATGAAATCACCAAACAGCAAAGGTAGGAAAAATGGTTTTATTTTCAATTTAGTGATCCTGTATATAGCATTAAGATAAGAAACAATATATGCAGTGTTAGATTTGTTTTATAATGGTTTTGCGGCTCCAAGTTTTTTTTTCTTTTCGAAAACGGGTCCAAGTGGCTCTTTATGTCTTAAAGGTTGCAGACCCCTGCCCTAAGGGCTTGATATCCTTTAGTACAAAAAACCCTGAATGTGTTAAGAAAATGATTACATTCAACAAAGTTGTGATCTGTAGAAACAGGGCTTAAGATCTGAAAGCAGTCTTAAAAAAAAAGGTGGGATGTTAAACGGGATTTGGATAAAGCCACAGAGGGAACATGAGTATCATTCTTGAAGTCTATCTTCTACTACTACTACTACAAGTACTATTTATTTCTATAGCACTACCAGACGCACACAGCGCTGCACAGAGTAACAAAGAGTAAGAAAACAGTCCCTGTTTGAAAGAGCTTAAAATCTAAACAGGCAAGACACACAAACAGAATGTCATGGATACAATTAAGGGAACGGTTAATCTGCTGCCTGGGTTAGAGGGCAGAGGGAGTACAGGACAATCAAGCCATTGTGACATCACTGATGAAGTTGGCTCTTATTGGTGGAATAAGGCATCACAGGAGATCAAGCAGAAAAATTAACATCAATGGAGGTAAGCCTCAAAGACGTACATAAGCAGAAAGATAGATTAAAAAGTGACAAATCCCCGGGCCCGGACGGAATCCACCCTAGGGTTTTGAAGGAACTAAAGGAGGAAATAGCGGAACTACTACAGCAGGTTTGTAACCTATCCCTGAAAACAGGCATGATCCCAGAGGATTGGAAGATAGCTAATGTTACACCCATCTTTAAAAAAGGATCGAGAGGTGACCCAGGGAACTACAGACCCAGGAAACTACAGCATCTAGAAAGAAATAAACTGATGAAAACAAGCAACATGGCTTCTGCAAGGGAAGATCATGCCTAACGAACTTATTGCACTTCTTCGAAGGAATTAATAAACAAATAGACAAAGGGGACCCCATAAATCGTATATTTAGATTTCCAAAAAGCCTTTGACAAGGTACCTCATGAACGCTTACTACGGAAACTGAAGAACCATGGGGTAGAAGGAGACGTACATAGATGGATCAAAAATTGGTTGGCGGGTAGGAAGCAAAGGGTAGGAGTGAAGGGCCACTACTCTGACTGGAGGAGGGTCACAAGTGGTGTTCCGCAGGGGTTGGTACTCGGGCCGCTGCTGTTCAATGTATTTATAAATGATCTAGAAACAGGGGCGAAGTGCGAAGTAATAAAATTTGCAGACGACACCAAACTATTTAGTGGAGTAGGGACAAAAGAGGACTGTGAAGACTTACAAAGGGACTTGAACAAACTAGAAGAGTGGGCGACGAGATGGCAGATGAATTTTAATGTAGAGAAATGTAAAGTCTTGCATGTAGGGAACAGAAACCCGAAGTACAGCTATACGATGGGAGGGCTGGTAATGGGTGAAAATAGCCTAGAAAAGGACTTGGGAGTAATAGTGGACAAGACAATGAAGCCGTCCGCACAGTGTGCAGCGGCCTCTAAGAAGGTGAATAGAATGCTAGGTATTATCAAGAAAGGTATTACAGCCAGAACGAAAGAAGTTATCCTGCCATTGTATCGGGCGATGGTGCGCCCGCATCTGGAGTACTGCGTCCAATATTGGTCGCCGTACCTTAAGAAGGATATGGCATTACTCGAGAGGGTTCAGAAAAGGGTGATGCGATTGATAAAAGGTATGGAAAACCTTTCATATGCTGAAAGATTAGAGAAATTGGGGCTCTTTTCCCTGGAAAAGCGGAGACTTAGAGGGGATATGATAGAGACTTACAAGATCATGAAGGGCATAGAGAAAGTGGAGAGGGAAAGATTCTTCAAACTTTCGAAAACTAAAACAACGAGAGGGCATTCGGAAATATTAAGTGGGGACAGATTCAGAACCAATGCTAGAAAGTTCTTCTTCACCCAGAGGGTGGTGGACACTTGGAATGCGCTTCCAGAGGGTGTGATAGGACAGAGTACGGTATTGGGGTTCAAGAAGGGGTTGGATGATTTCCTGAAGGAAAAGGGGATAGAAGGGTATAGATAGAGGATTACTATACAGGTCCTCGACCTGATGGGCCGCCGTGAGAGCGGACTGCTGGACACGAAGGACCTCTGGTCTGACCCAGCAGAGGCACTTCTTATGTTCTTATGATATCACAGTCTCAGCTGTGCTTCCCAAAGACTGAAACAGGATGTAATGGATACAGTTAAGCATAATGGTTAATCTGCTGGCTGGGTTGGAGGGCAGAGGGGAGTACAGGATTATCAAGCCATTGTGACATCACTGATGAGGTTGGCTCTTATTGGTGGAATGAGGCATTATGACATCACAGTCTCAACTCTGCTTCCCAAAGACTGGAATAGGATGTCATGGATACAGTTAAGGGGAACATTTAATCAGCTGGCTGGGTTGGAGGGCAGAGAGGAGTACAGGACAATCAAGCCATTGTGACATCACTGATGAGGTTGGCTCTTATTGGTGGAATGAGGCATTATGACATCACAGTCTCAACTCTGCTTCCCAAAGACTGGAATAGGATGTCATGGATACAGTTAAGGGGAACATTTAATCAGCTGGCTGGGTTGGAGGGCAGAGGAGTAGGGTTAAGGATTGAAAGCTATATCAAAAAGGTGGCTGTCCCTAGCAAATGATATAGCAATATGGTAGGGAACAAGGTATAAAGCACAGAACTGGAAAATGCAGCTGGAGGAAACAAGCACAGATAAGAGCTGATAGGGAGAGATGTATGGGGTGAAAGAGAGAAGAGGTAGATGAGTTGCTGCAAATTGAATGCGAACAAGAAAAATGTACCGAATGCGGAAGTGGGCAGGGAGCTGATCATGCCCCATTCTTTACCAATAATTACATTACATTACAATAAACTAATATGTTATTGGATGCGCCATTAGTGCTGTATTATCTCAGCTGTTTGTTTAGTGGCTAAGCTAAGCAACATTTTTTTTTAAAGCTATCAATTTTATAATTCAAGTTTCAAGTTTATTCGTGGCTTGATATACCTACCGACCCATCACCTGTATCTGGGCGGTTTACAATATTAAAAATTAGAAAGGTCTAATATAATTAATTAACGACAGTACCATAATACACACAGTAAACCAACGCGGCTGCGAGGAAGGAGCCAGTGAATTGTCCTAAGGCGTAAAATGGTAATTTTCTCCAGGGCAGGTGTCCCAAAATGCAGTTTGTCAGTGATACAGAAGTGTTCATGTGGGCTCCTAAGACAAACAAAAAAAAAACACCAAACAGCTTCATTAGCAGGAACAATGCCTGGCTACTGAGTTAACATTCAAGAAACAAAAAGCACGATCGTCTTAGAGGTCCATAGAGTCTGCCTCTTGGCGCCTTAGGCTGAGAGCTTTGTGACGGCTTCTGCACCTAAGAGCAGTCTAAAAAAACAAATCCAGTCCTGGGCTCAAATCAGCTGTTGAAAAGTGATAGTTATGAGCAATCAAATTTTAGACTTAACTCCTTAATTCTCTTCCTTCATATACAGTATATGTATTTTGATACAGTGTGATCTCTGTGTGTCTTCAGGAAATGAAAATGTGCAATTTTTGGACACACACAAACACACAAACCCCCTCCCTCCCCTAATATTTTCACACAAACACACAAAACAAACAATATTTTCAGCTTGGAGGGTCAATTTCCTGTTTCAGCAGTGCAGATGGGAAGAACAGTGATCAAGCACCAGATCCCTTGGGGGGGTGGGAATACATGGGGAGGGTAAGAGAGATGCTGGACCATGGGGAGGGGGAGGAAAGGGAAGGAAATGAAAGATGCCAAACCTCCAAGGGAAGGGGCAGATAGAGATGCTAGACCACGGGAGAGGGGAACAGAATGAGAGAGATGTCAGACCACTGGATGAGGAAGGGGGGGGGAGGTGAAAAAGAGAGAGATATCAAACCAGGGAAAGGAAAGAGGAGAGAGAGATTCCAGACTAAGGTAGGAAGAGGGGAAAGGAAAGACAGAGATATGCCAGACCACAAAGGGGAGAGGAGGGAAAGAGATGCCAGACTATGGGAAGGAGAGGCTAAAGAACCCAGATCAAAGGAGGGGGAAAGGGGGAAGACATGTCAGACCATAGGAGAGGGAGGAAATGGTACACAGGGATGGAGGGGAAGGGGATAGAGAGGGAGGGCATGGTGCACAGGGATGGGAGGGGTGCGGTTAGCAGCACACGCTGTCTTTACAAGCGTGTTTTCCAAGGTTTACTGTCAACTCAATGAAAAATAGGAGTATATGAATCTGTACATCTTATTCATTGCGTTTTAACAACAAGACTCCTGAGGCAGGCCCCTTAAAGGGCCGAAACACGATCGTGTCAAATCTAACCCAATAAAAGTGATTGAGCACCAATCAGTCACACCTAGCAGTGCGTAAGCGGTCTTAGGGGCCAGTAGGTGTTGAAAACTTCCACTTAGGCCAAGGTTTTCTTGGTCTAAATAAATGCATCTAAGTTAGGCACCTACCAGCGCCTAAGATCAGTGAAGATTTGATGTATTTATCTCTTAGCAGCAATGAAATACTGATTGCAGTGGAGATACATCGCTGAGATCCAAGAAGAACATAAATTAATTATTGCGTATAGTACTTGGAGAGACCTCCCAGGAAAGAGACTTGGGAGTTCTGATCGACAAGTCAATGAAGCCGTCTGCATAATGCGCTGCGGCGGCAAAAAGGGCGAACAGAATGCTAGGAATGATTAAGAAGAGGATCACAAACAGATCGGAGAAGGTTATCATGCCGCTGTACTGGGCCATGGTGCGCCCTCACCTGGAGTACTGCGTCCAGCACTGGTTGCCGTACATGAAGAAGGACACAGTATTATTCAAAAGGGTCCAGAGAAGAGCGACTAAGATGGTTAAGGGGCTGGAGGAGTTGCCGTACAGTGAGAGATTGGAGAAACTGGGCCTCTTCTCCCTTGCACAGACTGAGAAGACTGAGAGGAGACGTGATCGAAACATTCAAAATACTGAAGGGAATAGACTAAGCAGATAAAGAGATTGTTCACCCTCTCCAAGGTAGGGAGAACGAGAGAGCACTCTCTAAAGTTGAAAGGGGATAGATTCCGTACAAACGTAAGGAAGTTCTTCTTCACCCAGAGAGTGGTGGAAAACTGGAACATTCTTCTGGAGGCTGTTGTAGGGGAAAACACCCTCCACGGTTTCAAGACTAAGCTGGACAAGTTCCTGCTAAACTGGGACGTACGCAGGTGAGGCTGGACTCATTTTAGAGTACTGGTCTTTGACCTGGGGGCCGCTGCGTGAGCGGACTGCTGGTCATGATGGACCACTGGTCTGACCCAGCAGCGGCAATTCTTATGTTCTTATGTATAGTTCATTATACTATACTGAGCAAATATAAAAATACTGCCATTTGGGCCTAACTTAGCAGCATAAATTTAAGAAGATTTTCAGTTAAAAATATAGGGTTGGATATTCAAAAGGACTTATCCAGTTAGAGGCAGCCATTATCCTGATAAGTGTCCTTGTAAATTTTCAGTGGCATTATTTATACAGAGAGTCCTGGAGAATAAATTGACGTTATTTAGTATTGTAGGCATGATTATCTCCATTAACAAATGTCTGGTATAATTAAGGTTACCATATGGCTCCAGAGAAAAGGGGACGGATTGAGACATCCGGGTTTTACTTCCATTGAAAGCAATCAAGATGTCTCAATCTGTTCTCCTTACTTCCATTGCTTTCAATGGAAGTAAAACCCGGATGTCTCAATCCGTTCCCTTTTTTCTGGAGCCATATGGTAACACTAGATATAATGTACAGTGCGAGTGTTCATAAATATTTGCAACCCTATAATAATAATAATAATTTTATAAACCGTCTAACCAAAAATGGTTCTAGGCAGTTTACAACAAATAAGCACAAGTCACACAGTAGAGAGTACAATTTAAAAGGAAAAAAAACAATTCAAAGCAAAGCGTTTCCATTAATTTGCTTACCACAGAAGTCAGACTTACCGGCCTGTAATTCCCTACTTCTTCCTTACTCCCACTTTTGTGGAGAGGGACCACATCTGCCCTTCTCCAGTACTCCGGTACCATTCTCGACTCTAGAGACGCATTGAAAAGGTCAGACTGTGGAGCCACCAGAACTTCCCTAAGTTCCTTCAGCACCCTCAGATGTACATCATCCGGCCCCATCGCTTTGTCTACCTTTATTTTAGCTAGCTCTTCATGAACACAACCCTCAGAAAATCGATCAGGGTCTATTATTCCTCCATCCCTATTCACGTTTGTCTTCTGCGGTCCTACTCCTGGCGCTTCAGCCGTGAACACAGAACAGAAATATTTGTTAAGCAATTTGGCTTTTTCTTTATCAGCTTCTACATATTCCTCCCCTTCACCTCTGAGACTCACAATGCCATTTTTGCACTTCTTCATATCACTAATACATAAAACCAAACTAACACACCTAGATCTACCTTAAACATCACCTGCAATACAGTCCACTCCTAGCAAATTAGAAATATCCAGACCACTTCTTATATACTTCTAAATGTCCTGACAATTCATCTGTAATCCGCCTTGAACTACAAGGTAACGGTGGAATAGAAATCACTAATGTAATGTAATATATCTAAAAAATGTCTTTTCTCCCCGTTTTACCCTGTCAGCTATTTTTTCTTCCATTTGTATCTTTGCTTTCCTGGCTACACGACCAGCCTCTCTTAACTTTTCCAGATATTTTTGCCTGTCTTCCTCTTTCTGCGATCTTTTGTAGTTTATGAAAGCTAACCTCTCATTCCTTACCTTCTCAGCTACTACTTTTGCGAACCAAAACGGTCTTCTTTTCCTCTTACTTTTACTTACTTGCCTCACAAAACGGTTCATCGCCCTTACAATCGCTCCTTTTAGTTTACAATGTCCTCTGATGAGCTTACTTTCTATTTTATTAGCTTTCTACACAGTCTCATTTGTCTTTTGTCTATTTTTCTGCGCGGGTCCAGCAGAATGGAACAGTCTTCCATTATATATAAGGCAGCAAGGGAATTTGACCATGATTAAGCGATTGTTGTAATGTCACCTATTTTGTAAAATGAAGTAAGGGGGTTGAGTTGTGCATTGAAGAGTAAAGAGTAACAGGGCTTAGTACATAGTATGCATTGAGCTGTTTTTAAACCTTATGGGGCTCATAATCGAAACAGAAAAACATCTAAAAACTTGCCTAAATTGGCACTTGGACGATCAGTAACACAAGTTGTCCAAGTGCCGATAATCAAACCGGGTTTTAGATGTATCTAAAAACGACTTAGGCCTTCACAGTGCTGCTGAACGACCAGAGCTAAAAGGGGCGTGTCAGGAGGCGTGTCAAGGGCGGGATTTGGGCGGGACGTGGGACGTCCTAGACTTAGTCGTACTGCATGTATAACCGAAAGTTTTACAACACTGCCTAGACGGAACGTGGATGTTGTGACTTAGGCCATCTAAAATCAGGTCTAAGTCACAAGAAGGTATCCAAAGTGATCAAATAAGCACTGCAGACACAAAGTACAGACCCCCACAAACTGCCCCAGTCATCACTGACCCCTCCCCCCAACCCCTTAAAAATCGTAATATCAACTTTACATATCTGCCTCCAGAACATCAGCACCTGGCAGCCTGGCATAGGAAAGCCTAGTAGAGCTGCATAGAGGTGGCTTAAATGGTCTTGGGGGTGGGTTAGTGAACCATGAAGAGGAGGACCCAGGCCCATAAGCCACTCTAATCACTGCATTCATGGTGAAACATGTGCACCCCCCAACCCTTTTGTACTGCCATATAAGTGTCACCTGCTGCTATAAGGGCTATTGGGGTGGTAGATAGGTGGGTCTAGTAGATTCTGGGGGTGTTTTGGGGGGCTCATCATGACCTATAAGGGAGCTGTAGTGAGATGTTTATGTGGGACCCTTTTTGTGAAGTTTGCAGCAGTGCCCTGTAAGGTACCCCACTACTCTGGTGCCATGGCTGGGTGTCCAGTCCATCACTTTTCTGGCCCCTCCCCCGCCCAAAAGGTTTTTTTCTAGGTGTTTGTGACTTGGACGAACTTATGGACAAAAAAGGGGTATAAAGACAAACAACTTAGTGTTCTGGATGATCAGATGGCTGGACGTACAGTTAGACGATTTTCGGAAAAAAATATATATATGTTGGACGTATTTTTTGAAAATGGACCTTTTCCCATGTCCGACTTTTGTCCGACTTTTGCGACTTGCGACTTAGGCCCCAAACAGACTTAGATGTTTGTTTTGATTATGCTCCTCTATATGTGTTGATTTGATTTTAGTATTATGAATTTTTTGGTATGTGTCTGTATTTCTGCGTTTTATTGTGTATGTATTTTGTAATCCGCTTTGTATAAAAACTATAAACTATATTTTAAAAAAAATAAGCTACACTATTGAATTCTGGTGGAATTCTGAAGCTTACTTTAGTGATCAATAGGTCCTTAGTGGAATTTAAAGTTATAAATACAGAATAGATTATCATTGATTTGGCATACAGCAGTATCTTGAAAGAAGCAATATACAGTAATAGCTTAATTCATAAAATCAGAAAAGATAAGTGCAATAACTTTACAATATTTTTAAGCTAATTAACCCCCTGTTTTACGAAAAAGGACCATTTAAACTAAATTAATTAATTTACAAGAACATAAGAACTGCCATCTCCGGATCAAACCTTCGGTCCATCAAGTCTGGCGATCCGCACACGCAGAGGCCCAGCCACGTGTACACCTGGCGTAATTTTAGTCACCCATATCCTTCTATGCCTCTCGTAAGGAGATGTGCATCTAGTTTGCTTTTAAATCCTAGAACGATGGATTGCGCAATAACCTCCTCTGGGAGAGCATTCCAGGCGTCTACCACTCGTTGCGTGAAGCAGAACTTCCTGATATTTGTCCTGAACCTGTCCCCCCTTAGCTTCAGTCCATGTCCTCTTGTCCGTGTCACATTGGACATTGTAAATAATTGTTTTTCCTGCTCTATTTAGTCGATTCCTTTCAGTATTTTGAAAGTCTCGATCATATCCCCTCGCAGTCTCCTTTTCTCAAGGGACAACAATCCCAGTCTCTTAAGTCGTTCCTCATATTCCAAGTTCTCCATACCTTTTATTAGCTTCGTTGCTCGTCTCTGCACCCTCTCCAGCAGTTTTATATCCTTCTTTAGGTTGGGAGACCAATGTTGGACGCAGTATTCCAAGTGTGGTCTGACCATCGCCCTATAAAGCGGCATTATAACTTTCTCCGATCTACTCGTGATTCCTTTCTTTATCATGCTTAACATTCTATTTGCTTTCTTTGCCGCTGCCGCGTATTGTGCCGACGGTTTCAGGGTTTATCTATCAGTACACCCAGGTCCTTTTCTTGTTCGCTCTTACCCAGAGTTGCACCTGACATTCTATACTCGTGTTCCTTGTTCTTTCTGCCTAAATGCATTACTTTGCACTTTTCCACATTAAACTTCATCTGCCATTTCTCCACCCATTTATGGAGCATGTATGGTTGGGCAGACTGGATGGACCATTCGGGTCTTTATCTGCCGTCATTTACTATGTTCCTATGCCTATTTATTGTGGATATTCTGAAAACTTGACCTGCCTGTGTCTCTCGAGGACCAGAATTGCCATAGAGAGTTGATTACTAGGTATCAAACTTCTGTTCAGGTTTGCTCTCTTTCCCCCTCGTTCACTAACACGTAGCGCAGGTTTTAACGCCAGCAGCGGCGGTAACTGCGTCAGAGCAGTTACTGCCGCTGCCGGTGCTAAAACCCACGCTACGCGTTAGTGAAGGAGGGGGGTTTATTTGTTTTACTTCATTTTTTCTTATTATTTCATTCCATTAGACAAAGTTATAGAAAAAGGAGCATTTATTATTTACATATCTCTGTATGATCAATTGCTCAAATGCACATTATATCATGACTTCTGTCCCAACATGTTGATTATGCATATACAGTATATATATTTTATGATCTTAAATATTCTTTATAAGTTTTTTTTCAAACAGTATATATATTGTTAATTATATGTTTTATAATATATGTTTTTCCGTTTTATGTGGTATTTTCATTTGTATATGTGGGGATGCCTTATTCTTCATTATTATTCAAATGGTTTACACGTATTTTTTCAATATATATTTTTAAAATATTTGTTTATTGGAAGCTTATATACTGCTACTAATGACTGGGGAGTCAATTCTGAGCGGTTTGCATGAGCTTCAGTAAAGGTCTTACAATACATGAGCTAAATATATGTGTATCTAACCTATTTATACCATCTATATACATATACACTTCTCCCTCTGAATCCGCGGTTTCAGTATCCGCGGATTCGGTTATTTGCTATTTTTTTTTTAAATCATTTTTTATTTTATGGGCTATTTTTAAGCCCTCTGAAACTCCCCGGAACCGTGCTAGGTGGTCTAGCGGGCTTTTGGGGCAGGAGCAATTTTCCTACGCTCCTGCTCCGTACAGATCGTTCATAGGAAATGGCTGCCGTGAGCTCCCGTAGTCTCTCGAGACTACGACGGGAGCTCAAGGCAGCCATTTCCTATGAGTGATCTGCATGAGTTAGGAACGTAGGAAGATCGCTCCAGCCCCCGAAAGCTCGCTAGACCACCAGGTACGGTTCCGGGGAGTCTCAGAGGGCTGAACTGGCCTGAATATTAGTCGCGATTTTTTAATATTCATGGCCCGGCTCTGCCCCTAACCCCTGCGAATATTGAGGGAGAAGTGTACTATAATTATTGTTTCTCTATTGTCATATGCTCATCTTTTTTGTATTTGTGAGTTTTATCATTTAGATGATCCATTTTAATATATACAATATTTGTATGTTGATATATTCATGTTTTTTAAACTATAGACTCCTGATACAGGCCATTCTGGCCGAAACATGTACGCATATAATCTGTTTGAACGAATAAAGTATTACAGCCCTCTAAAGTCGCCTTCTCTGTCCTGTTTGGTTTATCCGTCCATATGCCTCCCATGGCTAAGACGCCTTTTGAGTTATGCGCTATGAAATTTCAGCGTGCATGTTATAGAATAGGGCGGAACCACGCGGAACTCCTAATTACTGTCAATTGTTAGCATCTGATTGACTAATTAGTTTGTGCACAGATCTGAGATCTGTGCCCCAATTTGGGCAACAGTTTGCCATAAGTTTGGGCAACTATACAGAATACATGGGTTAGTTCCTTTTAGTAAAAGAGCCCCTTAACTTTGTTCCTGGTTCTTCTCAAGCTCAGGTGCCGGTCCTCTTGATTTTGCGATACGTAGGATGCATTGGCCTAGTTTTTTTTAACAACAGATACAGCAGCTTCTATTGTACTTACCAGAGATTCCTCCGGCTACATGAATTCCCATGGTGACACCAAATCCAAATGAGAGATTAATACTCAAATACTGTCCGTACTCCTTTTTTCCTAGGACAACCTGTGCAACAGAACCTAAACCAAAACTCTAACCAAGGAAAAAAAACAACAACAACCCAAAAACGGGTCAATTAATCATTCATAGATCTGAGACAAGAACATTGTCTGTCTAAATTCGAATCAGGCCTAAAAACTAAATTTCTTATACTGCCCAATTAACCTTCTAGGCCAGTGGTAGGCAATTCCGGTCCTCGAGAGCCGGAACCAGGTCAGGTTTTCAGGATATCCACAATGAATGCGTATGAGATGGATTTGCATGCACTGCCTCCTTGAGGTGCAAATCTATCTCATGCATATTTATTGTGGATATCCTGAAAACCTGGCCTGGCTCCGGCTCTCGAGGACCGGAATTGCCTACCTCTGTTCTAGGCGGTGTACAAATTCATAAAAACGTAAAACATACTTTAGCTAAAATCCAAGTTTGAGCTGACATTACATCACCAAATAGTAACAATAACTTTCGAAGACTTTTAAAAACAAAGAGAAACAGGAACAAAAGCTAAAAAGGCAAGAAGTACAACAGTCAAAGTAAAAGAGTACAATTAAGGAAAAAACAATGGGAGGGGCTGCTCTAAATAATGTTGAGCTCAATAATGTATCCATCTTTACCCTTCAGTATGTCCTTTTTTTAATTTATTTATAAATTTTCAACAAATATATAATATAATAATGGTTCATAGACAAAACCGCGGAAGACAAAGGCGCACGCCGACAACTGGGCGCAAGATGGAGGCGCGCGCCAAAGAAAATGACAGTTTTTAGGGGCTCCGACAGGGGGGTTTTGTTGGGGAGCCCCCCCACTTTACTTAATACAGATCGCGGCGGCGTTGTGGGTGGTTTGGGGGGTTGTAACCCCCTCATTATACTGTAAACTTAACTTTTTCCCTAGTTTTAGGGAAAAAGTGAAGTTTTCAGTAAAATGTGGGGAGTTACAACCCTCCAAACCCCCCACAACGCCCCTACAACGCGGCGCGATCTGTATAAAGTAAAGTGGGGGGGTTCCCCCACACACACCCCCGTCGGAGCCCCTAAAAACAGTTATTTTCTTCGGCGCGCGCCTCCGCGCTGCGCTCAGTTGTCGGTGCGCGCCTTTGTCTTCCACGATTTTGACCTGACACCTATAATAATAGCTATCAAGACGGCTACTTTGCGCACAAACCTCCAACATATCTCTCTATCACCTTAAATAGAGCATTGTCATTGTCACTGTATTAATAATATAAATTGCAAATGTATACATAACAACCTCGAAAGTTAACCATGTCAATAAGTGCAATATGTGTCTAAGATATTCCAGTTTCTAATAAAGGATGATATATGATTGATCTTTAATGCTATAATCTCTTCATATTTCCTATATGCACATAAGTTATTCCACCATCCATGATAGTTGACATACAGATTATACCTCCAACAGAGGATCACAATATGGAGAGCCAGAGCTATCATAAAATCAAATAACCTGGAACTAGTGGATGTAATGCCAATCTTAGGATTAGACCAGGGGTGTCCAACCTTTTGGCTTCCCTGGGCCGCATTGGCCGAAAAAAAAATTTTCTGGGGCCGCGCAAGACAGAGGAGGGAGCCGGCAAGACAGTAAACACCTGGGGGCAGCAGAGGAAAACTGCATCGCCCTCGACCGGGGCCGCACAAAATACTTCACGGGGCCGCATGTGGCCCTTGGGCCGCAGGTTGGACACCCCTGGATTAGACGATCGTAATATAACAATGTCATATGATAACGGAACAGATATAGAAAATACATTACATATAGTATGCCAATAAGTCCTTTTTAGTTGTCTCCCTTTTGATTTTTGATTATGTTATTACCTTTGAAGCATTTGTACAAACGTTTCCATTTTATGTAAACCGCCCAGGTACTTAGGCGGTATATCAACTACAATATATTCGAAACTTGAAACTTTTGACAAGTATGACATCTCCAAATGCAGCTTCCCTCAGGACTTTTCACTCTACAGCTTTGCCATCATAGAGCACACCTGAAATAATAACATGATATTACACTGACCAGCCAGACAGCATCTTTCACTTTCAAGGAAACCTCACCCTCTCCACTGCGGATGATGGCACCGAATTTCCTCGAGGCAGGCAAGCTGGACAGACTTCAAAGAGAGCTTCATTATCATCTTTCTACTGAGCCAGCATGGCTACTGCAACAGCACACGCATGCCCATCTAATAAAATGCATATTGCACGGAAGCTGGCTGAATGCAAGGTAGAACCCAATATCTGCAAATTTCAAGAAAGGCAGAGACAAGGCCCGTCTACTGTAGTTTGTCCATTCCCGATGCAATACTATACTCACAACTTTTATCCACACATCCCAGCATTCTCTGGGGTCTTTTTATTAAGGTGTACTAACTGATTTAGCGTACGCTAAATGCTAAGATGCCCCTAAAATATAATGAATGCTTTAGCATTTGAAACATAGAAACATAGAAAAAAGCGGCAGAAAAGGGCTATAGCCCACCAAGTCTGCCCATTCCAAGTATCCCCCTCCCTGGATTTACTCCCTTAAAGATCCCACAAGAGTATCCCATTTTTTCTTAAAATCCATCACGCTGCTGGCTTTTATCACCTGGAGTGGGCTAAATCGGTTAGCGCATCTTAATAGAAAGACCCCTCTGTGATTATTCCACATTGACATTGGATTTTAAGGTTTGTTGACTTTGGCACAAGATGGTGTTCCACCCAAAACTCGCACGCCGTCTTTTATGATAAAAGGTCCAACGCTATTGTTTTTACTTTTTTCTAAGTCATGTCAGTTTATATACTTTTGTCTAAATTATAAGTCGGTTTATATATTTTAAGTTTTAACTATGGACATACTATATTTTATGCATATAAGTGCACCCATAGGTTCAATACAGTTTTATATGTTTTCTGTCATATTTTTAAGTTTGGTGATGTTTTTCTTATGTTTGCTTCATGGCCACTATGGACATTTTGGCCTGGTTTCTGTATAGGACACCCGGTCTCAGAAGCCGACAGGCGTCCTATACAGAATCGCACCTAAGCCCGTCTAAAGTGAACCCGATTCTCTAACTGACGTCCATGTTACAGATGCCAGTTAGAGAACTGGGTTGTAAGTAAACGCGGACGCTGAGCTTATTGCAAGGGATCTCTCTGCAGCGATAAGTTTAGCGGCTGCCCATCCCCCCCCCAAATGATCACCAGCAGCAGGGATGCCCAATCCCTCCTGCCGGAAAACCCCCCCATAGATAGGGGCAGGAGGGATACACAATCACTGCTTCCGGAACCCCCCCTTATATGGCGGTAGGAGGGATGTCCAATCCCTCCTGCTGGAAACCCCCCTCACCTCACTCCCGTAGATCGTGCTGCCCCCCAACCCCCACCCCACCCAAAGCTCCCCGACCCCCCCACTAACCTTTTAGGAAGGCTGACCGGCCGGGTCTTCCCTCCGTCCAGCTGGCAGGCCCACCTCCATCTGAATGAGGTGGACCTGCCCTTTCCGGTGCATTGTAGGATGCACCGGAGAGGGGCCTAAGGCCTGATTGGCCCAGGCGCCTAAGGCCCAATCCCTCCTGCTTAATCCCTCCTGCCGGAATCCCCCCTTTGATCATGCCACCCGGACCCCCACCCCCCATATATCACACTTCCCCCTCCACCCAGACCACCCTCCCACTCGGAACCCCCCTAACCTTTTAGGAAGACCCAGTCGGCTGGCCTTCCTAAAAGGTTAGAGGGGGGTCCAGGGGGTTCGAGTCGGGGGGGGCGTAGCGATCTACGGGGGAGGGGGGCCGGTGGCGATGCGATTTACGGGGTGGTTCCGGCAGGAGGGATTGGCCATCCCTCCTGCCGGCCATCATTCGGAGAGGGGTGGGGGGAATTCCAGCAGGAGGAACTGGGCATCCTTTCTGACGGCAATTATCGAGCGGGACAGGCAGCTGCTACTGTGGCCGCTAAACTTATCGCAGCAAGGAGATCCCTTGCCGCAATAAGCTCAGCGGCTGCATCTACTTACAATGTAGGCTAGCATTTTGCTGGCCTACATTGTACGCGTCTCCCGCGTACAGCCACCTAGGTCCACCTAAGGCTACTTCTTGGGCAAACCACGCCCACGCCTTGCCTTAGGCGAGCTTAGGCAGGCATGTGCACCTCCCTAGGCTCCCGGAGGCGCCTCCAATGTAGGCGACCTGCCTCGGGAGCTTTTTTTTTTTTTTTTTTTAAAGAAACGTGCGTCCCGATTGGCTGGTTAGACAGCGGTAGGACGCCTACAATTGGAACGCCGTTTACAGAATCTGGGCCTTTATGCACAAATGTGCATCCATAGGTTTAATACAGCTTTAGTATTTTAATTTAATAATTTTTTTTTTGATATCACACTTTTTGAATTATGCTTTTCCCTGCAGGTTCTTCTGAAGTAATAGGTGCCACCCATTTGCGTCTAACAGATGATGCCAGTCAGGTTTATGGCTTTGCCCTTCTCTCCCACATTAGTATTTCGGAACTCGCAAATTTGTTTTACCAACTATCAAGATAGCTACTTTGCGCACAAACCTCCAACCTATCTCACTATCACCTTAGAGCAGGGGTGTCGAAGTCGGTCCTCGAGGGCCGCAATCCAGTCGGGTTTTCTGGATTTCCCCAATGAATATGCATTGAAAGCAGTGCATGCACATAGATCTCATGCATATTCATTGGGGAAATCCTGAAAACCTGACTGGATTCCAGCCCTCGAGGACCGGAGTTGCCCACCCCTGTTCTAAGCAGCACTAAGTGACTAAGGAACCCTCCACATCAGGGGTCTCAAAGTCCCTCCTTGAGGGCCGCAATCCAGTCGGGTTTTCTGGATTTCCCCAATGAATATGCATTGAAAGCAGTGCATGCAAATAGATCTCATGCAGATTCATTGGGGAAATCCTGAAAACCCGACTGGATTCTGGCCCTCGAGGACCGACTTTGACACCTGTGGGCTAGACAGTGATGCTGGTCCCCTTCCCCTCAAGCCCTTTCCCCTAGTCCAGAAACTGACTTACCAGAAGAGGTCAGGGGTAGGCAATTCCGGTCCTCGAGAGCCGGAGCCAGGATATCCACAATAAATATGCATGAGATAGATTTGCATCTCAAGGAGGCAGTGCGTGCAAATCCATCTCATACATATTCATTGTGGACATCCTGAAAACCTGTCCTGGCTCCGGCTTTTGAGGACCGGAATTGCCTACCCCTGTTAGAGGTCATTGAATTAGCAAAGTACAAAAAATCTTTCTGAAGGTCTAACCCCTCATTGTATAACCAGACGTCTAAAGTTAAGCACCCTTTGCCTACCTCACCTTTTACAAAACCATGGTGTGTTTGTTAGTGCTTGCCGCTGCGGTAACAGCTCCGATGCTCATAGACTCTAGAGTATTGTCATTGTCACAAAATACAGCTGTTAGTGCATTTCTAACACTGTTCCCGCTCAGTATGGATCTTTCACTCCTTCCCTTCTCTATAAGCACACCACATAGCAACCTATCTTTTACTTTCATTTCCATTTGTTATTTCTATTCTTCCACTTTTCATGTCATTATTATTCTGTTTCATTTTAATGTTACTTTATTTTTTTTTAGGACCCCTGACATCCTTTGTTTCCTTTTCAAAAACATTTTGGGCACGCGTTGTTCACTGAGTTCGTTTCTTTGGTAGGACATACGCAGCGCTGTACAGAGTCACAATGAAGAAGAAAACAGTCCCTGCTCAAAAGAGCTTACAGTCTAAACAGCCAAGACAGGCAAACAGGATGTCATGGATACAGTTAAAGGGAAGGGTTAATCTTCTGGCTGGATTGGAGGGCAGAGGGGAGTACAGGACAATCAAGCCATTGTGACATCACTGATGAGGTTGGCTCTTATTGGTGGAATGAGGCATTATGACATCACAAGCTCAGCTCTGCTTCCCAAAGACAAACTCTTTACACTACTACGACTACTACGACTACTATGAATTATTTCTATAGCGCTACTAGATGTATGCAGTGCTGTACAGAGTCACTAAGAAGACAGTACCTGCTCAAAAGAGCTTACAATCTAGACAGACCAACAGGATGTCATGGATACAGTCAAGGGGAACGGTTAATCTGCTGGATGGGTTGAGGGCAGAGGGGAGTACAGAACAATCAAGCCATTGTGACATCACTGATGAGGTTGGCTCTTTTTGGTGGAATGAGGCATTATGACATCACAATCTCAGTTCTGCTTCCCAAACACTGAAACTCTTCACACTACTACTACTACTATTAATTATTTCTATAAAGCTACCAGATGTATACAGTTCTGTACAGAGTCACAAAGAAGACAGTCCCTGATTAATAGAGCTTACAATCGAATCAGTCAAGTCAGACAAACAGGATGTCATGGATATAGTTAAGGGGAATGGTTAATGAGCCGGCTGGGATGGAGGGCAGAGGAGCTATATCAAAAAGGTGGGTTTTCAGTCTGCTTTTAAACAAGGGAAGAGGCTTGAAGGACAAACTCGGGTAATTTATTCCAGGCATAGAGGGCAGCTTTCCATAGCATCTTGGATTTTGACACAAGTCGGACAGCATACCTCCTGGGACATCTTGTCTGGTCTGCAGATGAATTCCTCTGTACCCCTCAGAAGGGAATCACTAGCCACCACTACCTTATGCCTCCTAGGGGGTCACGGACCCAGAAACTGGGGATTTTGAGCTTTTGTCCTTCTTCTTCCTGGGATGTTCTCATCAACTCCACTTCCAGGTCTGCATTAAGGGAGTTACTGCATGTCAAACGCTAAAAATGGCTTTAGAATTTAGTATAGTAACATAGTAGATGATGGCAGATAAAGACCCAAATGGTCTATGTCCCTTAATGTATATTAAAGGTGCATTGTTAATTTTTAAAACTTATAGCCCTCTACAGCTGCACGTTCTCTGCGGGGTACAATTAAGCATACACAGTAATACTCGTATACTAAAATGCATGACAAGACTTACAAAAATAAAATAAAAACAGATTGCAGATATAAAATTTACTGTTAACTATGATGAAAAAGGACTGATTTCAAGAGTTTTCTAAATTGCAAAAACCCCAGAAAGTGATCTACTGTACGAGGGGCCACTGAAATGAAATGAAAAATGTCCAGAAAAGTATGGAATAACTTGAATAGGTGCATTTACCTCACTGAAACAAAAAAATGTCAAGAAAAGTGTGGAACAACTTGTATGTTTCATGGCTCCACATCATTCTCTTCTTGGTTGGGCTGAGAACCTTGTAACTTCCGTTGGCAAAGCATTCCATACACAAACGCCTTGGATTGAGAACATTGATCGATGATTTAGCAAATGTTTAACAAGTTGAATGGATTTTACTAACATTTAATCAGCAGAACGTAAAGAGCATGACAAATGATGCTTTTGAAACAAAGAAGCCAATATGAGGACTATTATTAGTCAACTCCTTATAAAACAAACACAAAATTTTGTATTCAATTCGTGCAGGTATAGGTAAGTCCTGAAGAACAGGCGTAAAATCTAGCCAATTTAACAATTAGCCTTTCAGCTGCATTCTGGGACAACTGCAATGCATGTAAGTTGTATTTCGATAAACCAAGATACAATGAATTGCAATAGTCAAAAGTAGGAGGGATTATTGCAACTATGACAGATTGAAAATTAATTATAGATAAATAAACTTTAAGCTTTCCTAAAAATCTCAAACGGGGCCTAAAGGACAGAGTAGAATCAAAAAGTACATCGAGATAGCTGCATTGATCAAGTACAGGAATAGTGAAGCTGCAGACCAGACCCCCGAAACAGAGCAGACCCCCGAGCAGACCCCCGAAGTACACCCACAATAATCAGAATTGAGACCCAAATACTGGACCTGAAAACTCCTTTCAGTTAAAAAATTAATGAACCATTAAGCCCTAACGCTACATGGTGAATTCTCCCCCCCTCCCCTTAGCGCGCCATAGTAAAAGGTCCCCCTCTGAAAAAAAAAAGTCTTGGGAGCACTGCCAAGTCCAAAAATTTCAAATTAACAGTAGGCAATAAATTAAATATCTTTGAAAGGGAAAATTTGAACTCTGTGCACCTTAAAATGCTTTTAGGGGAACATTTTGACAATAGCCCTTCCTGTGTCCAATTATGTGTTTTTACAGGATTATTCTGGGTGGAGTAGTGATGGGGATATAATTGCTGAGTTTATTTACTCTCAGGGAAGCGACATAACCATTAACTTAATTGGGGAGGTGAGGTGACACGTATGAAGGATTGCTCAGGGTGCTTAATACTCTCGCACAACCCTGTTTCTGATAGATGAACTTACAGAGTCACAAAAACAAAGCAGCTCCCCCCCGTCCATCTCATTTATCTCCCTCAGACCATTGCCTTTCATATGTCTCCCAAGCATATCTAAAACCTGACCCAACAGTTGTCACCACCAGTTCCCCTGGAAGTCTTCTTCAGGTCTTATCACTTAGGGCTCCATTTACAAAGCCGCGGTTGAGGTTTCGACCGTGGGCCAGTGAGGTACATGCTCCGAGGCTCATAAGAATTCTACGAGCGTCGGAGCATTTACCTCCTTGGCCCATGGTAGAAAGTCCTCTTCCGCAGCTTTGTAAAAGCCAGCGTTAGCTCTTCGTTTCCTACAAAGGAGATCATTCATTAGTTATTTCTTGTCTGGATTATGGCAAATGCCTTGAACCATATTAACACTAGAAGAAACACTATCCTTTCAGTAGTTGCCTCGACCCTCTGGAACTCAGCACCAAATGCTCTAAGAGAGAGAACGAATCTTGAGAAATTTAAATCTTTCCTTAAGACATTCCTTTTTAAAGATGCCTTTCAAGTGTAAATGTCCTTTTAAGGATTTTTATTTTTTTTAAAAACCCAAACAAACAAAACTTTTTATCTTTTACAAGTCCACTTCTATTGGACTTACTTGTTTTTAATCCCTCCCTTTTGTTTATACCTTTAATATCTTACTTTTCTTTCATCATTGTAGTTCTCCCCTTCTTTTCCACTTGTACCCGTTTGTCCAGTCGTGTATAGAAACATAGAAATAGACGGCAGATAAGGGCCATGGCCCATCAAGTCTGCCCACTCTAATGACCCTCCCTATCTATCTTTGTGGATAGATCCCACATGTCTATCCCATCTGGCCTTAAAATCTGGCACGCTGCTGGCCTCAATAACCTGGAGTGGAAGACTATTCCAGCGATCAACCACCCTTTCAGTGGTAATTGCGGAATCCACCATTCTAGGATTTAAGGGTAAGTTAGGTGTACATCTCCTTATGAGTGGCATTAAGTGACATGGGTAGGGGTAGGCTAGATGCACTTCTCTTTACGAGAAGCTTGGAGCGATATGGGGACCAAAACTATGCCAGGGTACACCTGGCGGGGTCTCCGCGTGTGCGGATCGCCGGACTTGATGGACCTAGGGTCTGTTCTGGAGATGGCGCTTCTTATGTTCTAAGAAGAACTTCCTAGTGTCACCGTGCAGTTTCCCGCCCCTGATTTTCCACGGATGCCCCCTTGTTGCCACGGGACCCTTGAAAAAGAAGATATCTTCCTCTAATCGTGTATGTTTATTTTGCTAAAGTTATGTTAAATTATATTATCTGTTTCTGCCCTATTTTAAAATGTATAACCACCTTGAAATAAATGATAAGGTAGTATATCAATAAACTTTTAATAAACTTAACTTAATAAATAACAATATTTAATTCAATGTCCAGGTCTCCATCCATATTTTAATCCAGTTTGTATTGCCACCAAAATTTGTGAGAACAAACAAGGGTCCAACGGGTCAAGTTCCATCGATGGCAATGCAGTAGACGTCAACCGATACGACTGTTGGCGTGAATAGTTATTTTCCTATTGATTTTGTAGTTCCTTTATTTCTAGATTTCTTTCGAATGAACACCACTTTGCCTTGCTGTGACAGTTACAAGTGGTATAAGAAGTCTGCATTGAATAACATAAATAAGTAAATAACGCCCCTCCCCCTCCTTCACTAAGCCGCAGTAAAGGCTTCTATCACGACCCGGAGCACTAAGGCCCAAATTTTGTAACCGGCCTCCCATTTCGGAGGTGCCCATCTAGAAGCTTTTTAATCATCACTAATTGAAACGTAGGCGCTTATCAAAAAAGCGCGATTCTGCAACAAGGCGCCTCTAAAAATTTAGGTGGCCTTCAAAAAATAGGCACTATGCACGTTAGAGGACTCGGTCCTGGGTCCACTCCTTTTCAACATATTCATAGGGGACCTGACTCAAGGGCTTCAAGGTAAAATGACGCCAAACTATATAATATAGCAAGTGAATGCAGTTTACAGAATTATATGGCGCAGGACCTGCTTACATTGGAAAGTTGGTCCTCAACCTGGCAGCTAGGCTTCAATGCTAAGAAATGTAAGGTCATGCACCTTGGAAGCGGAAATCCATGCAGGACATACTTCTTGAACGGAGAAACTTTAACTAGGACTTCAGCAGAACGAGATTTAGGAGTAATCATCAGTGCAGACATGAAAACTGCCAATCAAATGGAGAAGGCTTCATCTAAGGCAAGGCAGATATTGGGTTGTATCAATAGAAGTTTCATAAGAACATAAGAACATAAGAAGCGCCATCTCCGGATCAGACCTTCGGTCCATCAAGTCCGGTGATCTGCACACGCGGAGGCCCTGCCAGGTATACACCTGGCTTACCCTATAGCCAACCATATCTCTATATGCCTCTCTCAAGGAGATATGCATCTAGTTTGCCCTTGAAGCCTAGGACTGTCGATTCTGCAATAATCTCCCCTGGGAGAGTATTCCAGATGTCAACCACTCTCTGTGTGAAGCAGAACTTCCTGATATTAGTCCTGAACTTGCCCCCCCTTAGCTTCATTTTATGTCCTCTTGTCCGTGTCAAATTGGACAATGTAAATAATCTTCTCTGCTCTATTTTGTCGATTCCTTTCAGTATTTTGAAGGTCTCGATCATATCCCCACGCAGTCTCCTTTTCTCAAGGGAGAACAATCCCAGTGTTTTAAGTCGATCCTCATATTCCAGTTTCTCCATACCCTTCACTAGTTTAGTTGCTCGCCTCTGCACCCTCTCCAGCAGTTTTATATCCTTCTTTAGGTAGGGAGACCAATGTTGGACGCAGTATTCCAAGTGTGGTCTGACCATTGCCCTATAAAGCGGCATTATAACTTTCTCCGATCTACTCGAGATTCCTTTCTTTATCATGCCCAACATTCTATTTGCCTTATTTGCCGCTGCCGCGCATTGTGCCGACGGCTTCAGGGTCCTATCTATCAGTACACCCAGATCCCTTTCTTGTTCACTTTTTCCCAGAGTTGCACCTGACATTCTGTACTCGTATTCCTTATTTTTACTGCCTAAATGCATTACCTTGCATTTCTCCACATTGAACTTCTTCTGCCATTTCTCCGCCCAGTTTTCTAACCGACACAAATCGCTCTGGAGTTCCTCACTGTCCTCCTGCGATCTGATTTCCCGGCAGAGTTTTGTGTCGTCTGCAAACTTGATGATCTCACTGGATGTTCCGTTTTCCAGGTCATTGATATAAATATTAAAAAGGATCGGCCCAAGTACCGAGCCCTGGGGTACACCACTAGTCACTTTCTCCCAGTCGGAGAACTTCCCATTTATGCCCACTCTCTGCTTCCTATTTTCCAGCCATTTGCCTATCCATCTTTGTATATCTCCCTCTATGCCATGGCTTTGTAGTTTCCTGAGAAGTCTTTCGTGTGGAACTTTGTCAAATGCTTTCTGGAAGTCCAAGTATATTATGTCCACCGGCTTTCCACTATCAATTTGCTTGTTCACGGTCTCAAAGAATTGGAGTAAATTCGTCAAACACGATTTCCCTTTCCTGAATCCATGTTGACTGGGTTTCATCAAGTCGTGTGTGTCCAAGTGCTGAACTATGCTATCCTTGATCAGTGATTCAATCATCTTGCCGGGGACAGACGTAAGACTCACAGGTCTATAGTTGCCCGGTTCTCCTCTCGATCCTTTTTTGAAGATTGGCGTGATGTTCGCTTTCCTCCAGTCGTCTGGTATTTGACCAGTTCTGATTGACAGGTTTGCAAGTTTTTGCAGTAACTCTCCGATTTCAACCTTCAATTCCTTCAAGACTCTTGGGTGAATTTCATCCGGTCCAGGGGATTTGTCACTTTTAAGTTTGTCGATCTGGTAGTATATCTGATCTAAGTTCACTTCAACTGTGGTGAGGCTGTCCTCTATTTCTCCTGTAAACAGTTTCTCCGCTTCAGGTATTGTTGAGGTGTCCTCCTTCGTAAAGACGGACGCAAAGAAGGAATTTAGTTTGTCTGCGATTTGTTTATCTTCCTTGATGTACCCTTTTCTTCCCTTGTCGTCCAGGGGTCCCACTGCCTCTTTTGCAGGTTTTTTCCCTTTCACGTATCTAAAGAAGGGCTTGAAGTTTTTAGCCTCCCGGGCTATTTTTTCCTCATAGTCCTGTTTTGCATCCCTCACCGCCTTGTGACATTTCTTCTGTTCATCTTTATGTTTGTTCCAGGCTTCGGTTGTCTTCGTGCATTTCCATTTTCTGAAAGAGTCCTTCTTTTCTTTTATGGCTTCCTTCACCTGTATGGTAAGCCATGCCGGTTCTCCTTTGCCTTTAGTTCTCCGATCTTTGGAAATCCTCGGAATGTAGAGATCTTGTGCTTCTGCAATAGTATTTTTCAATAGGCACCATGCCTGATCTACTGTTTCAAGTTTGTCCACCATCTTCTCGAGTCGTTTTGTTACCATGGCTCTCATGCAATCGTATTTACCCTTTTTAAAGTTTAAGGTGGTGGTTAAGGTTTTGGTATGTTTCCCTTTCCCGATGTCAAGTTTAAAGTTGATTACATTGTGATCACTCGTTCCCAGTGGAACCATGACTTCTACTTCTGTTATCGGTCTGGTGAGACCATTTAGGACCAAGTCCAAGGTGGCGTCTCCTCTTGTCGGCTCTTTTACCATTTGCTCCAGGAAGCAATCCCCTAGCACCTCCAGGAACTTGGCCTCCTTGCCGCAGTTGGAGGCTCCTAGTTTCCAGTCTATTCCTGGGAAATTGAAGTCTCCCAATATAACTACATTGCCTGTCTTGCATACTTGTTTGATTTCCTCCATCATTTCTGAGTCAGTGACCTCCGCCTGTCTTGGGGGACGATAGTAAAGGCCAATTTTTGTATCTGCACCATTGTGACCAGGAATTTTGATCCAGAGGGACTCCAGCTTCTCTTTCCTGTCAGTTGTAATCATTCCAACAGAATCTATTCCTTCCTTAACATATAGGGCAATACCTCCACCTTTCTGCCCTTCTCGATCCCTTTTATATAGTTTGTATCCCTGTAGTACTGTGTCCCATTTATTTTCTTCATTCCACCGTGTTTCTGTTATGCCAATGATATCCATGTTCTCATGTCTTGCTATCGTCTCTAGTTCTCCCATTTTGTTTCCTAGACTTCTAGCATTTGTATACATACATCTAAGTTCCCTTTGTGTTACCTTTTTGGACCTTCTACTCTTGGCTGTCCTTACAGTTTCATTTACGGTATCCTTTACTGCTCCTGTGTTGTCTCCCATGTTTGCTGTGTGGTCATCCCCTCCTGTGTCTGAGTTGTCCCTTCCTGCTTGTTCTCCTTTGTTGGCTGTGAGGTCGATCTCTCTTGTGTATGAGTAGTAGTCCTTTGTTTCTACGTCGGGGCGTCCTGTTGTCCGTGCCATCGACCGGTGGTCGACTGTCGGCTTTCCCCTGTCCTTCAGTTTAAAGCCTTCTCTATTGCTTTCTTCATGTTGCCTGCCAAAACTCTTGCTCCTTCGTTGTTGAGGTGTAGTCCATCCCTTCTGTAGTACTTGCTTTTTCCCCAGAACGCCGTCCAGTTGCGCACGAAGTCAAAACCTTCGTCTTCGCACCATCGTCTCATCCAGGCGTTGATCACTTGCAATTCCCCTTGTCTCTTTCCATCTGCTCTTGGTACAGGGAGGATTTCAGAGAAGGCCACCTTCACCTCCCTGATCTTCAGTTGTCTTCCGAGTGAGCGGAGCTGGCCCTTCATCTCTTCCCTGTCATACTTCCGCCCGCTCACATCATTTGTTCCCACGTGGATAAGCACAGCGGTGTCCACTCCCCGTGCGCCATCTATGATCCTGGAGATCCTGTTGGTCACATCCTTTACTCTTGCTCCAGGCAGACAGGTGACGACCCTGTCCTCTCTTCCTCCTGCGGTATGGCTGTCTTAGTGTCGTATAATGGAGTCGCCTACGATGATCCCCATCTTCTTTATTCGGGAGTTCCTTGGGGGGCGTAGGTCCACGTCCTTGGAGTAGGGCCAGTCATCTTCCTCCAATGATACTTCTTTGGATGGGGGGACATCTTCCTGTGCTCTCACTATTCCTCCTGGTGTGCGGTTGTCTCCAACCTCGTCTTCGTTTTCTTCTGTGTTTGCATGGGTGTCTTCTCTCCTCACATGGGTTTCCTGAGTACAGATTTCCAGCCCTGGGATCTCTACATGGTGCTGATGGGCTTCCTCTATGTACATTTCTAGATCCTTGACCTCGTCGTTTGGGCTGTACTCCACTGGAATCTTCTCCTGTGCTCGGATTCTGTCTTCGAGTTCCATCACTGTTCCCTCCAATAGTCTTACCTGACATTTCAAGCTATCCATCTCCATGCATCGATCGCAAATGTATGCCTGGATCCCCGAAGGGAGGTAGTCATACATATTGCAGTCGATACAGAAGACAGGAAAGCTCATCTTCTGACTTCCTTGGGCTTCCATTTCGTGGTTCACTCGTGGGTTGTCTGAGTGATTTGTTGTGACCTACTGCTGCTCTTTTTCCTACTGATCCTACCTCCCCCTTACCTTCTGACTTCCTGACTGCAGTCTTCCTATTTGAGTGAGTCTGTTTGTGTTACAGTGCCTGTGCCTTTGTGTGCTTGTGTCCCTTGCCTGTTGCTTCCTTGTGTTGCTTGCCTTGTTGTCTCTCTCGTGTGTGCTGTCTCTGCTCTACCTCACCTTGATTGTATGTGCGGGGTTGGTTTCTTTTGTGTCTGTCTCCTCCTGAAGCCTGAAGTCATAATGCCGTTGTACAGGGCCATGGTGAGACCTCATCTGGAGTACTGTGTGTAATTCTGGAGGCCACATTATAGTAAAGATGTGCGCAGAATTGAATCGGTTCAGCGGACGGCCACCAGGATGATTTCGGGGCTCAAGGGTCTCTCGTACGAAGAGAGACTGAACAAATTGCAGCTCTACACTCTCGAGGAACGTAGGGAGAGGGGAGACATGATCGAAACATTTAAGTACCTCACGGGACGTGTCGAAGTGGAAGATGATATTTTCTTTCTCAAGGGACCCTCGGCCACAAGAGGGCACCCGCTCAAACTCAGGGGTGGAAAATTTCATGGCGACACCAGAAAGTATTTCTTCACAGAGAGAGTGGTTGATCATTGGAACAAGCTTCCAGTGCAGGTGATCGAGGCAGACAGCGTGCCAGACTTTAAGAATAAATGGGATACCCATGTGGGATCCCTACGAGGGTCAAGATAAGGAAATTGGGTCATTAGGGCATAGACAGGGGGTGGGTAAGCAGAGTGGGCAGACTTGATGGGCTGTAGCCCTTTTCTGCCGTCATCTTCTATGTTTCTATGTTTCTATGAGGTGGGCGTGGCTACATGTCAGGCGCCTTGTTGCAAAATCACTGCTCATAAGCTCTTCTTATTGTAAACCGCTTCGAACTACTATGGCTTTGGCGGTACATAAGAATAAAATTATTATTATTACTAAGCGTGCTTAAGCACTCAGCCAGGTGCTTAACTTTTAGTTGGGCCTAGAGCTGGCCTATTTCTTGGGCGCCTCCAAAATAGCTTCCGCTCAGCGTGATTCATTAAATAGCACCCCAGTTTTACTTGAATCTCGCTGAACAGTGCCTAAGTCGGCGCCTAACGTTTGGGCGCTTCTTATAGAATTTGCCCTGAAATTCTCCGACACTCAAAATTCCTCTACGCGTCGGAGCAGCTTGGGAGCATTTAGTGCCCCTGGCCGCGGCTTAGTAAAGGAGGGCCTAAATAAATGTAGCACTTCCCTCACCTTCTTGCCACTAGGAATCCTCTATATTTATCTTATGCTTTTAAAGAATTTATAAAAGAAATATAGATGTAGGAGAAATTATTAAACTAGTCTTATAGCCCGTTACATTAACAGGTGCTAGAATATGTGTGTCTGTGTCTGTCTTTATTTCTTTTTTTTTTTTTTTCTCTCTCTCTCTTTCTCTCCTTAGCCGCTTTCTGTATTTCTGTCTTCTTTTTCCTTGGCTGTCCTCCACCACCCCTTCTCTGCTCCCCTTATCCAGCAGCAGCTCTTCTCCCTTTGTTTTACCTCCCCCCTGTCCATCATCACCTCTTTCCTGCTCCCCCTGTCCAGCAGTGGGCCTCCCTTCCTTTTTCTTCCTCCCCCCTGTCCATCAACACCTCTTACCCTGTCCATCAACCCCTGTTGTAGTACATTTATCTTGTGAAGATTTCAGGGTCCTGGGTCCCAACGAGGACCACCTTTTTCATGAGTTGGACAGCTCGAATTGGCCCTGCCCTGAAGACGGCTCAGCACAAAAGCCTGCGACACAGAACATTCAGTGTACAGCACCGCCGGCAATCGGGGCATGAGTACGCGGCTCAGGAGACCGTGAAGGGCCGCCGCGGCCTGCAGGCACCTCAAGCCACCGCGGCCTCCTCCCGGCAGCCGCCGCTCCGCACCACCTTTGCCTTAGCGCGCATGCGCACTCAGTGCCGAGGCCGGGGCGCGCGGGATGGTGGGGAGGCCGGGGTTGCGCGGAGCAGCAATGGCAGAAGATAGACATTGCCAGGGTCGGGCATGGACCTTGCGCCGCCCTGGCCGGCTCCTCATTTCGCTCGAGGAGGCGATCGGCGGCTGTCTGGGGCGATGGTAAGCCTGATGCGTGGTAAGCGCGCATGCGCACTCTTGTGGCCACATCGCGACGGATCAGAGAACACGGCTTTAGAGTGCACATGCGCGCTTACCATTATATTATTATAGATAATGAATTATTTATTATAGATAATAAATATAAGAGTTCATTAGCTATGATCAAAGACGGCATTTGCGAGCACATCGAGAGGAATGGCCTACTGAGAACAAGCCAGCACGGATTCTGTAAGGGAAGGTCGTGCCTAACGAACCTTCTGTACTTCTTTGAGGGAATAAGCAGTCAGGTGGACAATGGGGAACCCATCGACATCATTTACCTCGATTTTCAAAAGACAAGGTGCCACATGAAAGGCTGCTTAGGAAGCTGTGGAACCACGGGGTGGGAGGGGATGTGCACAGATGGATCGAGCACTGGTTGGCGGGTAGACTGCAGAGGGTCAGAGTAAAGGGACAATATTCTGACTGGCGGGGAGTCACGAGCGGTGTGCCACAGGGATCGGTGCTGGGGCCGTTGCTCTTCAACATATTTATCAATGACCTGGAAAAGGAGGCAAAGTGCGAGGTTATAAAATTTGCAGACGATACCAAACTGTGCGGCAGAGTTAGGTCCAGGGAGGAGTGTGAGGACCTGCAAAGGGACCTGGACAAGCTGGAAGACTGGGCAAACAAATGGCAAATGCGCTTTAACGTGGAAAAATGCAAGGTCATGCATATAGGGAAAAAGAACCCGTTGTTCAACTACAAATTGGGGGGGGGGGCATTGTTGGGAGACAGCAGACTTGAGAGAGACTTGGGTGTGCTGGTGGATGCATCACTGAAGCCATCTGCACAGTGCGCAGCAGCCTCGAAAAAAGCCAACAGGATGCTGGGCATCATAAAGAGGGGCATAACAACCAGGATGCGGGAAGTCATCATGCCATTGTATCGAGCGATGGTGCGTCCACTTCTGGAATACTGCGTTCAGTATTGGTCGCCGCACCTCAAGAAGGACATGGCGGTACTTGAGAGAGTCCAAAGGAGAGCAACGAAACTGGTAAGAGGGCTGGAACACTGCCCATACGCCGAGAGGTTGGATAGGCTGGGGCTCTTCTCTGGAAAAAAGGAGGCTCAGGGGAGATATGATAGAGACCTTCAAGATCATGAGGGGCATAGAGAGGGTGGATAGGGACAGATTCTTCAGGCTGAAGGGGACAACAGGTACGAGGGGGCATTCGGAGAAACTGAAGGGAGATAGGTTCAAAACAAATGCAAGGAAGTTTTTCTTCACCCAAAGGGTCGTGAACACTTGGAATGCGCTACCGGAGGAAGTGATCAGGCAGAGTACGGTACAGGGATTCAAACAGGGATTGAACGGATTCCTGAGGGATAAAGGGATCGTGGGATACTGAGAGAGGTGCTGGGATGTAACACAAGTATAGAAAGCTAACCAGGTAATAAGAATAGAAAGCCAACCAGGTCGTGCATGTGCAAGACTGGAGGGTTAGGACTTTGATGAGAAGATAGGACTTCAATGAGAAACCAAGGTGGCAAGGGGGCCCCTTCTGGTGATTCAGACAGGTCGCGACCTGTTTGGGCCGCCGCGGGAGCGGACTGCTGGGCAGGATGGACCTATGGTCTGACCCGGCGGAGGCACTGCTTATGTTCTTATGTTCTTATCAACCTAATTAAAAATTATAAATCAAAAAATAGTAAAAAACTAAATACTAATTATAAGTGAGTGCTCAGTTTGTAATATCATTCAAACACAGCAGTGTTGTAGAATAATAGTATTGTGACTTTCCATCATTAACAACATAAGAATCAATGACGTGATTCTCTGTCCTCGCGTTCTTTCCGATGTGAGATCCGAAGTTTCGGTGTTGAGGAAATAGCGGTGTAGACCGAGTCTTGAGGATTCTTGTGCAACATTTCACGTTGGGATTTGGTCTTGGGGGATGTATTATCACAATAACATCTGAACTTTTTTGAACTTGATTTCAAACCAGCAACAGTGGACATAAAGGAGACCCTTTAACCTCTTGCACCTGAACCTGGACATTGCCAATCATTAAGTGAAGCTAAGTACCATATTTTGTTTCATCCATTATGGTTTAGTTGTTGACCATACTAACACTAGGTTATCTCATCAGTTAAGGACAAGGTAGGTAGGTAAGTGGGTGCAATGATGGAAAGTCACAATATTATTATTCTACGACACTGCTATGTTTGAATGATATTACAAACTGAGCACTCACTTATAATTTAGTTTTTTACTATTTTTTTGATTTATAATTTTTAATTAGGTTGATAAACTAATGAATTCTTATATTTATTTGAAAAATGTATTACAGGTAAATTATATGTTTATATTATATTTATGATATAATTGATTATAATATTTGAAAGAAGGTGGATGGGACGGGATATAATTTTTATGTTTTTAGAATTATATGAGAATTACAAGTGTTATTGTTGTTACTAATGATATATTCCTGTACCCGTTCTACTCCACTCAGGATTTTGTAGCTTAGTGGTTCCCAACCCTGTCCTGGAGGAACACCAGGCCAATTGGGTTTTCAGGCTAGCCCTAATGAATATGCATGAAGCAAATTTGCATGCCTATCATTTCCATCATATGCAAATCTCTCTCATGCATATTCATTAGGGCTAGCCTGAAAACCCGATTGGCCTGGTGTTCCTCCAGGACAGGGTTGGGAATCACTGGCTTAGAGAATGGTCTGGAATTTGGCAACTTTCTAGTTGGCCCCTAATTAAGAAAATCAAAAATGCAAGGAGTAGAAAAGCCACAAACAATCAGGATGAGAGCAGGAGTCCAAAATCAAATCACTTTATTAAAAACTCTATATAAAAAATGAAGCAGCAAAATCCAGATGAATGGATGTACTAAGGACCCAATGCGGTTTAAGGACCAATACGGACCATATTTCGGCAGCTTATACCTTCATAACAACTTAAGAATTGCTGCTGCTGGGTCAGGCCAGTGGTTCATCGTGCCCAGCAGTCCGCTCACGCGGCAGCCCTTAGGTCAAAGACCAGTGCCCTAACTGAGGCAAGCCCTACCTGCGTACGTTCCAGTTCAGCAGGAACTTGTCTAACTTTGTCTTGAATTCCTGGAGGGTGTTTTCCCCTATGACAGACTCCGGAAGAGCGTTCCACTTTTCTTCCACTCTCTGGGTGAAGAAGAACTTCCTTATGTTAATACGGAATCTATCCCTTTCAATTTTAGAGAGTGCCCTCTCGTTCTCCCTACCTTGGAAAGGGTGAACAATCTGTCTTTATCTACTAAGTCTATTCTCTTCATTATCTTGAATGTGTCGATCATGTCCCCTCTCAGTCTCCTCTTTTCAAGGGAGAAGAGGCCCAGTTTCTCCAATCTCTCACGGCAACTCTTCCAGCCCCTTAACCATTTTAGTCACTCTTCTCTGGACCCTTTCAAGTAGTATCGTGTCCTTCTTCTTGTATGGCGACCAGTGCTGGACACAGTACTCCAGGTGAGGGTGCACCATGGCCCGGTACAGCGGCATGATAACCTTCTCCGATCTGTTCGTGATCCCTTTCTTTATCATTCCTAGCATTCTGTTCGCCCTTTTCGCTGCCGCACATTGCGCAGACGGCTTCATTGACTTGTCGATCAGAACTCCCAAATCTCTTTCCTGGGAGGTCTCTCCAAGTACCGCCCCGGACATCCTGTATTCGTGCATGAGATTTTTGTCACCTACATACATCACTTTACCCTTATCCATGTTGAACTTCATCTGCCATGTTGATGCCCATTCCTCAAGCCTGAGTATGTCACGTTACAGATCTTCGCAATCCCCCTGTGTCTTTACTCTGAATAACTTTGTGGAAATTTGAATTAAAACCAGGCTGTAACACACAATCATGCATTAGTCTCCTGCTACAAAAGCTTCGTTAATTACTCCTATCAGAACCTCTGGCAACACATTCCAGAGCTCTGATGACACTAAACTGTTCAAAGTTATTAAAATGCATGCGGATTGTGAAAAACTGCAGGCAGACCTTAGGAAAAGAGGACATGTCCGGGTTTTCCTGGACATTTGGAAATCCTAGCCATTAGGCATCATTTACAGAACTAAACTAAACTAAACCTTAAGTTTATATACCGCATCATCTCCACGGAAGTAGAGCTCGGCACGGTTTACAAGAACTTAAAAATGAGAAAGGGTAGGAAAAGGTTACAAAAGTTTATAAGTTGAGTGGAAAAGTAAGGGAAAAAAGAAATTACATGTTAGAGAAGAGCCAGGTTTTTAGTTGCTTACGGAATAAATGGAGGGAGCTCAGGTTCCGCAGCGGGATGGTAAGGTCATTCCAGAGACCTGTGATTTTGAAAAGAAGTGATTTTTCCAGTTTACCTGCGTGGAGAATACCATGTAGGGAGGGGAAGGATAGTTTTAATTTATGGGCGGTCCTGGTGGAGTCAGGGCACGAGGAGTTGAAAGAAAGTGGGATTAAGGAAGGAAGGATGCCGTGAATAATCTTAAAAGCCAGGCAAGAGCATTTGAATTGGACTCTGGAAATCACTGGGAGCCAATGAAGATTGGCCAGGAGTGGGGAGACGTGGTCAGACCAGGCCCACAATACCAGGCAGGATTAACAGCTCTATCGGAAAACATGTGGAACATCGCTACTTCTAATCAGTGAAGGAAGTAGCTCTGCATTTGGTCTGGGATGCTGCCTCAGATGTCTTTTAAAGTTTTATTTTCAAATTGCAATAACTTTTTTCACTGTCAAATTTTGCCCTATCAATTTCCTGCTTGTCCATCGTACAACAAGAAAGTTGACCCTGATCCCACCACGTAACCAGAAAACATGTGGCGAGTTGACTTTTAAGAGACATCTAAAAGCACATTTTTTCCAAATGGCTCTCCCGAATTGAAGAATGGAATGGGGACCATAATCTGCCTTAATTTGTATTCATTTGTACTGATTCGTGTTGATTTGGATTTATTTATGTCATATAACAGTTTTAGGGCTCCTTTTACTAAGCTGTGTTAGTGGTTTTAGCGTGCGCTGCAGATTAGGGCGTGCTAACCCCGCGCTACGTGCCAAAAACTAATGCCAGCTCAATGGTGGCATTAGCGTCTAGCATAGGGGGCAATTACGCACGCGCTCAAATCGCTAACGCAGCTTA
This sequence comes from Geotrypetes seraphini, assembly GCF_902459505.1. NCBI lineage: Eukaryota > Metazoa > Chordata > Amphibia > Gymnophiona > Dermophiidae > Geotrypetes > Geotrypetes seraphini. Next base: position 104,962,028 of record NC_047084.1, read on the forward strand.
GTAAAAGGAGCCCTTAGTGGATATGTTTTAGAAATGTTCATTTCGTTGATGCTCTCGAGCTCTGCCAGTGACGGATCTGGGCCGGGAGTTGTATTAAGACCTGCACTAAAATAGGACTCAGCCCAACCAACTTCCTAAATTATTTTGCCACTGTAACTAAAAAGAGTGTTATTTTATTTTGCAAAGTGCCGATTTGCAGAATCGTAACGCTAGGTTTTGACATTGTTTCAGATCACTGATGGAACCATTTCAATGAAAAGTGTGGAATTTTCAAGTGTGGAACTCTGAGCCATTCCTGCAGAAGAAAACTCCAAAGGAAATCCATGAATGTACGATGCAAACATTGAGTGACAAATGAAGAAGAGGTGTACAAACTTTCAGCGTGGAGATTTCGAGACCGAAAATGCAGCAAGGTCTGGGCGGCCTTAAACCGTGTCAGCTCCTGAAATTGTTGACCAAGTCCATGATCTGATTTTGGCAGATTGGCGAATATAAGCTAAAACAATTGCTGAGACACTACAGATATCCAGGGAATGTGTTAGGTATATAATCCATGAGCAGATGGATATGTAGAAGCTGTCAGCCAAGCAGATGCCCAAATGTTTGAATGCTGATGAGAAACGATGTCAAGTGGACACTTCCAAGTTGATTTTGCAGCTTTTCCAGCAAGCTGGTGCCATCCTTTTGGAACTACTAGTTACTGTTGATGAAACATGATTTCACCACTAAGATCCTGAGACAAAACAACAGTCCATGCAATGGTGGCACTCAGGTTCTCCAAGGCCAAAGCAATTCAAGACCCAAAAGTCAGCAGGAAAGGTCATGGCCACAGTGTTTTGGGATCAGGAAGGTGCCAAACAGTTAATGCAGAATACTACTGTAATTTGTCGTGTCGATTTAAGGCGAGGGAAGCTGCAAGACAATGCACCTTCTCACAAGGCTGGCAAAATGATGGGCGTTTTGACACAACTGGGGTTTCAGTGCATAGAACATCCACCCTACTCACCAGATCTTGCTCCGTCTGACTATTTTCTGTTTCCAAACCTTAAAAAAAGGTTGAAAGGGCAACAATTTTCAAGTGATTTGGAGGTGATTGCAGCCGAGGAGCAGTATTTCAGTGACCAGACATCAGAGTATTTTTTTGGAAGGGTTACAGAAACTTCAGACACGATATGCTAAGTGTGTTGAACTTAGGGGTGAATATGTGGCATAACTTGTAAGTTTCATGGCTCCATGTCATTCCCTTCTTGGTTGGGCTGTGGGTTGTTACATTTTGTTGTATTTCCTGCTTTGAATGTCTAAGGTATTAGTGAAAGCTGGTTGCCTCCTATTACAGTAAGGCAATATGGTGCAATCTTTGAATTCTAGGCTCAAGGTGAACCATTAATTCAAGCTCTTCTTATTGAAGTCATTACCAAATATATCTGACTAATGCGGCAACACAATTGACCCTGATCAGTTGATGCTTTTATGAGCGTGTAGGGTTCTTTTCTACTCACTTTCCTGCAAGAAGCTACACCCTTAAATTTAATGATTCACCTGCACAGCTGTAAGCACCTTCAGCTGTACAAATTTGCTCTGCTTTTTCTCAGCTGAGGTTCATTTACATGCAAAATTGCTAGGAGTCAAAAAAAAATCCCAGATGTCCAAACCTGGAATCCTTTTATGTTTTTGGGGTAGGAGAAGCAGTTGTTCAGTTTTTTCAATGACAAAACCACTACATATTGTTGAAAGCCTCATTATTGTACGGGTTTTGGGAGCAGAGCGATCTAAACACTGAAGTTAAGTGACATTTATCACTAATAATAAAACCCTAAGCGCGCATGCGCACTCCTACCTCCGTGATCCGTAGCTCCGTGGCAGAGTAGGCAGAGATATGGTAGTAGCAGCGTGGGAAACGCTTTTCAGCGCATGCACGGGTGGGGCTTTACAGAGCTTTCCTACATTTCCTACAGCTGAGCCAGCGGTGGTGTCTGTGCGCCGGTTGCCCTTTGCACTCTAAACAAAAAAAAAGGTACATGGGAGAAGGGCCATGATAAAAAGACAGGCAGAGGGCAGGGAGATAGACAGACAGACAGAAATAAAGACACACACATAGAAAGACAGGTAGGTGGGAGGTTGGGCACGATAAAAAGACAGGCAGGGGGCAGGGAGATAGACAGAGAGAAATAAAGACACACACACAGAAAGACAGTTAGGTGGGAGAATGGGCATGAGAAACAGACAGACAGCGGCCAAGGAGAGAGAGAGAAAGAAAAAAACACAGATAGCGGCCAAGGAGAGAGACAGAAATAAAGAAGGACAGACAGCGGCCAAGGAGAGAGAGAGAGAGAGACAGAAAAAAAGACAGACAGACAGATAGCGGCCACGGAGAGAGACAGAAATAAAGAAAGACAGACAGACAGCGGCCAAGGAGAGGGAGAAAGAGAGACAGAAAAAAAGACAGACAGGCAGATAGCGGCCAAGGAGAGAGACAAAACTACAGAAAGACAGACAGACAGCGGCCAAGGAGAGAGAGAGAGAAAGAGAGACAGAAAAAAAGACAGACAAACAGATAGCGGCCAAGGAGAGAGACAAACTACAGAAAGACAGACAGACAGACAGACAGCGGCCAAGGAGAGAGAGAGAGACAGAAAAAAAGACAGACAGACAGATAGTGGCCGAGGAGAGAGTCAAAAATACAGAAAGATAGACAGACAGCAGCCAAGGAGAGAGAGAGACAGAAAGAAAGAAAGACAGACAGACAGCCACATCTATTCTAGCACCCGTTAATGTAACAGGCTTAAATACTAGTCCTTACTATAAATTTCCACACTAAAACAATAATAATAACTGAAAGCAGAGCCCAGGGTTAGTGTTCAAATTATTTATATATACAGAGGGGCCCAAAACTATGTATACACACTTCGATAGTGCTTATCCATGCCCTGTTTCAAAATCCGAGTTGAATTATGGTGGTAATGTGTAGTATTATGCTGTCTCTGAAGATGTCTGTCAAACTCATAACTCATCTTATCTCTTTTGCAAACAAAAAAGCAATTAGCAGGGAAGAAATACTCCGCTGAATAGCACTTGGTTACTCTTCAATGAAGACTCTCAACAAAGTGTTCCAAGGCAAGGAGGTAACACTCCAAACGAAGATTAGTCTTGTCCATGCACTCATTTTTTCGGTGGTCAGTTACAGATGCGAAAACTGGATACTTCGGAAACATAAGAACATAAGAATTGCCGCTGCTGGGTCAGACCAGTAGTCCATCGTGCCCAGCAGTCCGCTCACGCGGCGGCCCCCAGGTCAAAGACCAGTGCTCTAAATGAGTCCAGCCTCACCTGTGTACGTTCCAGTTTAGCAGAAACTTGTCCAACTTTGTCTTGAATCCCTGGAGGGTGTTTTCCCCTATAACAGACTCCGGAAGAGTGTTCCAGTTTTCTACCACTCTCTGGGTGAAGAAGAACTTTCTTACGTTTGTACGGAATCTATCCCCTTTCAGCTTTAGGCCCTCTCGTTCTCCCTACCTTGGAGAGGGTGAACAATCTGTCTTTATCTACTAAGTCTATTCCCTTCAGTATTTTGAATGTTTCGATCATCTTCCCTCTCAGTCTCCTCTTTTCAAGGGAGAAGAGGCCCAGTTTCTCCAATCTCTCACTGTATGGCAACTCCACCATTTTAGTTGCTCTTCTCTGGACCCTTTCGAGTAGTACCATGTCCTTCTTCATGTATGGCGACCAGTGCTGGATGCAGTACTCCAGGTGAGGGCGCACCATGGCCCAGTACAGCGGTATGATAACCTTCTCCAATCAGTTCGTGATCCCCTTCTTAATCATTCCTAGCATTCTGTTTGCCCTTTTCGCCACCACCGCAAATTGCGCAGACGGCTTCATCGACTTGTCGATCAGAACTCCCAAGTCTATTTCCTGGGAGGTCTCTCCAAGTACTGCCCCGGACATCTTGTATTCGTGCATGAGATTTTTGTTACCGACATGCATCACTTTGCACTTATCCACGTTGAACTTCATTTGCCATGTCGATGCACATTTCTCGAGCTTGATTATGTCATGTTGCAGATCCTTGCAATCCCCCTGTGTCTTCACTAGTCTGAATAACTTTGTATTGTCCGCAAATTTAATCACCTCACTCGTCATACCAATGTCCACATCATTTATAAAGATGTTGAAGAACACGGGTCCAAACACCGAGCCCTGCCGCACCCCACTGGTGACGCTCTTCCAGTCCGAGTATTGTCCATTTATCTCCACTCTCTGTTTCCTATGCTCCAGCCAGTTTTTAATCCACATGAGTATTTCACCCTCAATTCCATGGCTCGCAATTTTCTGAAGTAGTCGCTCATTGTGGAACCTTGTCGAACGCCTTCTGAAAATCCAGATATACAATGTCGACCGGGTCGCCTTTGTCTATCTGCCTGTTTACTCCCTCAAAGAAGTGCAGCAAGTTCGTCAAACAAGATCTGCCTTTGCTGAAACTGTGCTGGCTGGTCCTCATCAGACCATGTCCGTCAAGGTGATCAATGATGTGGTCCTTTATCAGCGCGTCTACCATCTTTCCCAGTACCGAAGTCAGACTCAACGGTCTATAGTATCCCAGAACTCCCCTCGAACCTTTTTTGAAGATCGGCATTCGCCACCTTCCAGTCTTCCAGAATCTTTCCCGATTTGATTGACAGATTGGCTATTAGTTGAAGCAGTTCAGCTATAGTCCCTTTTAGTTCCTTGATGACCCTCGTATGGATGCCATCCGGTCCCGGGGATTTATAGCTTTTAAGCCTATCGATCTGCCTGCAGGGTGAGGATTTACTTAAAACCATTTCAGGAGCTGCTTTGTGTATGTTTATCTTGGCTTCACAAATAGCTCAAATCCTGTGCTAAATATATTACTACGTGACAATTTATCATCAGTACATGACAGAAACTGGTTCACACACCTTGGCAAAATTGTGCAATATACTTTTGATGAAAGATATCATGTCTCTCGATGACTTGTTAACATTTCTGAATGAAAAAGTAGTGCCTCTAGAAACTGGTGATGGGACTAAAGCGCGATAGACAATCGGGCGCGGGCAAAAGAGCTCAGATAAATGCGCGAAGGACGTCAGCGAGCCGGATTGAAAGTTAAATTTAAAGCGCTCTGAGAAGTGTTGGCGCTGCAGTTGGGGGTGGTGGTGGGGAACCCCATCCCCACTTAGAAAGGAAAGTGTAATTTTCCCCTAAAACAGGGAAAAATTACACTTTCCTCTGTAATGGGGGTCCCCCAAACCCCCCCAATGTCAGTGCCAACACTTCTAAGTAAACTGGAGGGTTCCACCCCCACTTCCCACCCCACAGTCTGACATCTCTGTCTCCTTCCCTTTCCTGATTCCCTGGCATCTCTCTCCTTTCCTTTTCTTCCATATCTCCCTCCCCCTCCATGCTCTGACCTCTCTTTCCCCCTTCCTTTTCCCTTGGCCTGGCATACCTTCCTCCTGCCCTCCATACCTTGGCAACTCTTCCTCCTTCCATCCTCCATGCCCTAGCATCTCCTTTCATTCCTTCCTTTCCCTCCCTCCTGCATCTTCCTATTCCCCTCTCTTTCTCCCTCCAGTTGGATGCAGCAATTCTCTCCCCCTCTGCTCCCATTCCTGCTTCTGTCACCCCATCCCCAGTCGGCAGTGCAGCCCTTAAATGGGTGTTCCTGACGGCGTCATGAACTTCTTCGGGCAGCAGCAGCATTCACAATTCGCTGCTGTTGCCGGCTTTGGGCCTTCTTCTCTGTCGGGTCCTGCCTTCATGGAAACAGGAAGTAGGCAGGACCTGGCAGAGAGGAAGGCCCAAAGCCGGCAACAACAGCGAATTGTATACGCTGTTGCTGCCTGAAGAAGTTAATGATGCCAGGCCTTGGAGCACCCGGGGTAGACTGTTTCTACTCCTCTTTCCCCCCCCCCCCCCCCGGTATGTCACTGTCCAAATGCTAATTTTCAGAATTGATGTCAAGAGGGGGGAAGTTGGTCAGCCCTGTGCTTCTGTTTACCGTGTTGGGAAGCAGGTAGAATTCGAAGGCAATGTGAGTCTATCACTCAAAACTTATCTATTCAACAAACAAGCCCCGTAACGCCTCCTCTCCGGAAATACCTGGCCACACGCTCGACCCTTTCCCCCCACTTTATTGATCGCTGTCTTCCAGCTCCCCTACCCTCCTCCTTCTTCATCAGCCAAGTTCGGCTAAAGTTGTTGTAAATCCAATAAATGGTGGTAAATCGGCCAGTTCGGCCCTGCTCCCCCCCCCTCTATTGATCGCTTTCCTCCTTCTCTCCTTCCCACTTCCGCTTCTTCAGCCATGTTCTTCTGAAGGTGTTGTAAATCCAATACATTGTTTGTAAATCGGCATGTCAATGCGGATCCTAATGTAATTGTTGCGAACCGCCTAGAACTCAATGGGCATGGCGGTATATAAGAATAAAATTATTATTATTATTATTATTATTATTACTGGTCAATCGCGATCTACCTTTTAGGCACCCCTGGTTTATAGAATCAGGACCTAAACCATATATTTTGGGAGTATCAATTTATAGCTGTGAAATAATTAAGTGCAACATTCTGCACTTTTGTTATCAACAGAGTTACAGACATGGTGTAGGTTGATTTTATGATTCTGATTTTACAACTTTGTACTTGACGTGTCTTATTCATGTGCTGTTATCTGTTTATTTCTCCCAGAATTAATAAAAAGTCATCTAAAACAAATAAAAAGTTAGAAGCATAAATCCATTAATATTAGGCCCTTAGGGCTCCTTTTCCGAAAGCGCGCTAGGGTTTTTAGCGCAAGCACAAAATTACTGCGCACTATAGTGAGACGGTAATGGCTAGCGCGAGCTCAGGAATTTAATGCGCGCAATGGCGCACGTTAAGACCCTAGTGCGCTTTTGTAAAAGGAGCCCTTAGTTATTCTAATAAGAGTTTTAGGAATTATCAGGAAAGGAAAAAAAATGATGAAAGTTCTAATGCCTTTGTATCAAGTCATGATTCGTGCCGTACCTCGAATACTGTTTGCAATTCTGGTCGCCCCCATCTCGAAAACAGATATAGCGGGATTAGAAAAGGTATAGTGGGGATGAGATGATTTCCCCGTGAGAAAAGGCTAAAGGGGCTAGGCCTCTTCAGCTTGGAGAAGAGATGGCTCAGGGCAGGGAGATATGAAAGGGGTCTATAAAATACTGAATGAGGTGCAATGAACAGATGTGAATCGTTTCTTTGCGCTACAAAAATACTAGGACTAAGGGCATATAATGAAGCTCCTCAAAAATCCATCGCTGGACCCTACCTGCCTCTCCAATTATCACCCGGGTTCCCTCCTCTCTTTTCTATCCAAGCTGTTCACCACTGTCTTAATTTTATTTCCTCTTGAGCTATCCTTGACCTGCTTCAAACAGCCTTTCACTCTCTCCATGACCTGCTCCTGGCCAAATCCAAAGGCCTAATCTAATCTTCATTTTATAGACCGAATCTACTAACCTAAGGAGCTCGACTCGGTTTACAGTTCATTAAAAAATGAAAGTAAAAACTGTGGGATAAAACCAGAAATTGGTTAGATTAGATGGATGGAAAAAAAGTTAGAAAAAAAGTATGTTCAATTGCTTAAAATTACTATACGACAGCTAAAATCAAATTAACTATTGTGAAAACAACCAGGTTTTTAAACTTTTTTGAAATTGAAATAATTGATCTACCGGTCTTAGAGAATCTGGAAAAGTCCATTCCAAATTCTCACTAATTTAAAAGTAAAAGATTTACTAAGCTTCCCAGTGCATTGAATACCGTTCAGAGAAGGAAATGCTAATTTGTGAATTGTTGTAATTCTTGAATAGCAGGATCTAAAGGAATTCCCACTAAGGGGAATCAAAGAGTCAAATATTCCATAAAGGAGTTTGAAAACCACACATGCACACTTGAACTGGATCCTATGATGGACCGGAAGCCAATGGAGTTTTTGCAGCAATGGGGAAACATGGTCGTACTTTCTCTTTCCAAAAATAAGTTTGGCCTCTATTCCATTCTCATCCTCCTTGACCTGTCTGTAGCATTTGACACTGTAAATCACTGCCTATTCATCGATACGTTGTCCTCACTTGGGTTTCAGGGCTCTCTCATCCAATGGTTTTCTTCCTATCTTTCCCGTCACACTTTTAGCATTTGCTCTGGAGGATCCACCTCCGCTGCCATTCTGTTTTCAGTTGACGTACCTTAAGGATCTGTCCTGGGACCTCTTCTTTTCTCCATCTACACTTCTTCCTATGGAGCTCTAGTTTCCTTTCATACAAATACAGAGTAAATCAATCAAAATAAAAAACATCCCAAAAGTTAGCACAAAATAGTACTGACTTTTAACAAAGGAGATGGGCCTCAGAGACCTGTGTTCAGGCAAATGACTGCTGATGTTTTTTTTTTGCAGGTCAATGTCTCAATCATCAGCCCAAATTCCCGATACTAATCTCTTTAAATATTTGTAAAAATATTTATATATTTTTTTTGTATTTTTTAACGTTTTAAACCTTCATAAATATTAAATTAACTCTTGAATTTGAATAAGCATGTAATATCAGTACATAGAAACATAGAAACATAGAAGATGACGGCAGAAAAGGGCTACAGCCCATCAAGTCTGCCCACTCTGCTTACCCACCCCCTGTCTATGCCCTAATGACCCAATTTCCTTATCTTGACCCTCGTAGGGATCCCACATGGGTATCCCATTTATTCTTAAAGTCTGGCACGCTGTCTGCCTCGATCACCTGCACTGGAAGTTTGTTCCAATGATCAACCACTCTCTCTGTGAAGAAATGCTTTCTGGTGTCGCCATGAAATTTTCCGCCCCTGAGTTTGAGCGGGTGCCCTCTTGTGGCCGAGGGTCCCTTGAGAAAGAAAATATCATCTTCCACTTCGACACGTCCCGTGAGGTACTTAAATGTTTCGATCATGTCTCCTCTCTCCCTACGTTCCTCAAGAGTGTAGAGCTGCAGTACAGCGCTTATTATTCTCAACAAAAGATAGCTCTCATTATTCAAGAAGCAGTCTGGACAGCACCCGACAGGGCCTCCATTTCACCCTACAAATATTTAAAAAGATTAGTGTGGGGAGTTTGGGCTGATGATTGAGACATTGACCTGCAAAAAAACATCAGCAGTCATTTGCCTGAACACAGGTCTCTGAGGCCCATCTCCTTTGTTAAAAGTCAGTATGCTGACGACTCACAAATCTACCACTCTATACCCCAAATTTTTACCAGAATCTGGGTCCGAGTCTCAGCTTGCTTGTCTGACATTGCTACCTGGATGTCTTGTCGTCATCTAAAATTAAACATAGCCAAGACTGGACCCCTTATTTTTCCTCCTAAACCAGCCTCTCCTCTTCCACCGTTCTCTATTTCAGTGGATAACGTTCTCACTCTCCCTGTCTCATCAGCTCGCAACCTCGGGGGTCATCGTTGACTCATCTTTCTCCTTCTCTTCACACATCCAACAGACTGCCGAAACTTGTTGCATTACTAAATTCTGGACTTTCCTTTCTGAGCATACTGCCGAGACCCTCAACCACATTCCTGTCACCTCTTGCCAGGATTACTGGAACTCGTTTCTCGCGGGTCTTCCACTAAGCCATTTTTCCTCCCTTTTATCGGTTCAGAATTTTGCGGCACATCTCATATTCCACCAGTGTCATTGTGCTCATGTCACTCCTCTCAAGTCGCTTCATTGGCTCCTGGTCCACTTCTGCATACAGTTCAAACTCATCTTGCTGACCCACACGCGTCCTCACTCTGCAGCTCCGCAATATCTCTTATCTCTCCCTATACTCCGCCCCGGGAACTCCATTCATCGGGTAAGTCTCTCTCGTTTGTACCCTTCTCCACTACTGCCAACTCCCAACTCTGTCCCTTCTGCCTTGCTGTGCTTGATACATCAGACTCCATTTCTGGCAGTATTCAAACCCAGACTTAGTCCACTTGAGAAAAACAGGGTACTAAATTCAAAAATGAGAGGGAGAAAAATGTATCTTATATGCACATATACCAAAAATTAAATTAAACGAATATATTCAATATCACTTCCTATTCAGAGATATGAAACTCTGCAAGGTATAAACCCCATCTCGGAGCTTACCATCCAGTCACTGCATATGGTAACATCTAATTTTAGTTTTTATGCCTTTTAGATTTTCATATATTAGTGTAACTTATTACTGAGTTACCTTCTAAATTCTTGCTTTTTCTAAGCTTTTACTTATAGTTTGAATGTAGCAAAATAGCAAGCCACAACATAGAATGAATAAGTTACTTATCTTAACTGTGACTTCAGGGGTCCCGACGCGGCCCCGTTTCGATAACTTCCTCAGGAAACCCGAAATGAAGGATTTTCAAACACTACGGGCTTTCAGGTCCTTCAAAAGACAAAGGCTATGAACCACCCTGCGAAGGGCTTGCAATTAACTTGCCCTGTGGCGTAGCTGTGATAATGTTACCTCCCTGCAAGTGACAAACATAAAATAAACTTGGTGCTTTCAAATGTGTAATTTTCTTTGACTAACTATCCATCTTGATTTTCACGACGAAGTGCTGGCACAAAACCGCAGCACGTTTTTTTAGCACCGGCTACGACAGCGGTAACAGCTCCGACGCTCATGTAGCACGTCATGAAAGAGTTTGTAGGCCGTTACTAAGCCTTTGAATATACATCGTTTGTCGATCGGCAGCCAGTGGGCAGCACTAGAGAATGACATGGTGACAAAATTCATCACCGTTCCCGTCCCCGCGGATAACCACAGGAAATAATCCCATGTCATTTTTTTAGTGTCTATTTCAACCTCGGTCCTTCTACACCAGCATTCTTCAAAGCAAAGCTTGCGGGTCAGTAGTTGTGGCCATTCATACTCTGATTCTTATGGGAGCCAAGGATAATGAAGCCATTGTGACATCACTGATGTGATTGGCTCTTAGGCACTGGTGGAATGAGGCATTATGATATCACAATATCTGCTCTGGATAACAGAGACTGTCATTCTGTAGTGTCTATCTCAACCTCAGTCCTTCTACACCAGCATTCTTCAAAGCAAAGCTTGTGGGTCAGTGGTTGTGGCCATTCATATTCTGATTCTTCCCTCTCTCCTTAAAGAATGACATGAAGATGGTTTCCCGCGGTTACCCGCGGGGACGGGAACGGTGATGAATTTTGTCACCATGTCATTCTCTGTCACGTAGCGCCAGGGTGATCGGGTCTGATATGTTACTATGTGATATATTTATTTATTTTTTTTATTTCGATTTCTATCCTGTTCTCCCAGAAGCTCAGAACGGGTTACAGGTAGACATTTACAATCGTTTGAAAACAAACTAGTCATGACAACAAATAGGTTACGGTAGACAATAACGGAGCTTATTCTAGAGACCAGACTGGTTATAGCGAAGAGTACGAGGAGAAGTATATTGAGGAGGCAGTTTTTAATGGCCCGATTGGCGACTGTCTATGCATGCTACACCTTACAAACTCTAGAAGGAAACTCCCTGAAAAGAACACTAGCAGTGACTCTAGTAGACGTGGGTCATCTCCGACATTCCCTGAAGAGGCGTGAAACATAGAAAAATGAAGGCAGATAAAGACCATATGGCCTACGTAGCCTGCTTAATCATGCTATCTACTATCCCAGGGAGGGGGTAGGCAATTCCGGTCTTTGAGAGCCGGAACCAGGTCAGGTTTTCAGGATATCCACAGTAAATATACACGAGATAGATTTGCATCTCAAGGAGGCAGTGCGTGCAAATCCATCTCGTACATATTCATGGTGGAGATCCTGAAAACCTGGCCTGGCTCCGGCTCTCGAGGACTGGAATTGCCTACCCCTGTACTATCCCCTCCTCTCCCTTAGAGATAAAACATACTTGTCCCATGCTTTCTTGAATTCAGATATACTTTTTCTTCACCGTCTCCACCCGGAGGCCATTCCATGCATTCACCATCCTTTCCATGAATAGTATACGCAAAACGACCTAATCTGGAGAAATTAGCAGCCATTTGTACAACAGAAAGTGTATAGATTTGTTTTTGCCCGTGTTTGGACCTCGTATCTATAACTAAAGCACTTAACCTTATATGTAATGCTCAGTACAAGCACCTACACAATCCGCCTAGCACAGGGGTAGGCAATTCCGATCCTCGAGAGCCACAGGCAGGTCAGATTTTCAGGATATCCACATTAAATATACATGAGATAGATTTGCATCTCAAGGAGGCAGTGCGTGCAAATCCATCTCGTACATATTCATGGTGGAGATCCTGAAAACCTGACCTGCCTGTGGCTCTCGAGGATCAGAATTGCCTACCTCTGAACTAGCATATAGATTTTTGAAAGTCTTATACCAGGGATGTCAAAGTCCCTCCTCGAGGGCCGCCATCCAGTCAGGTTTTCAGGATTTCCCCAATGAATATGCCTGAGATCTATTAGTATACAATGAAAGCAGTCCATGCAAATAGATCTCAGGATATTCATTGGAGAAATCCTGAAAACCCGACTGGATTGCGGCCCTTGAGGAAGGTCTTTGACACCCCTGTCTTATACCGTAAGAGCTGACATGCGTTCCACCAGCCAAGTATTACAATACACTGATAGGATCATCCTAAAATAATTCTCCCAACCAATCAGATGGCAGTTGTCATGCACCAGCCTCAGACAGGACATTAATATAACACATAATAATATTTTTCATGCTCATGTGGCCTTTGGAGATAAGTCTTTAGACCTTTGATTTCCCTAGAGAACGGAAAACCGCCTGGTATTCCCAGATCACTACATCTGCACAGGGAAGAACTCAGATCAAGCTTCACATTCTTTGTTCCCCGTGCAGTTAACTGAGTCTGAAAATACTTTGTTTCTTTACAACTGCAAACTCAGTAAATATAAGCAGAAAGTTGATCTAAAGAGCTTCATTTTTCTCTGGCATCGTACTTTCCAGTCTATACTTTCTACGTGATATTTCAGCAGCTTTGTCAAAGGTGCAGTTGAAATCCTGCATGCCTGCAATGATTGTGTACATAGAGTAGTTTAACTATTGACAGGTACACACAGCAAGTTAACTGAGCAGGTGATCCAGCCCACTGAATCAGCAAAGAGCTGTGGGGAAGCGGAATTCTCTTACCATCATTACAAAGGTCCCCAGAGCCTCCGCCAGCATCTCCCTGGCAGTTCCATTTTTGAGGATGCATTTTTGTTTGATTTTCATAAACTGCTTCCTTTCTGTCTTCATTCTGTAGCGGCGAGGTCAGGTTTGGCACTTCACACAAGACGGTGCAGTTGCAGGAGAGCCAAGTGTACGCTTCGACCTGGGCATGCCTTCAGCACCGTCTTACAGCCGATGCCATCGGTTAAAAACTAGCAAATCCAAGGGAGGAAGAAACAGCCCTCGGAGGGTTAGTTTTCTTTCTTTAAGAAAAAAAAATAAAAAATCTCGGTAATTGTAGACCAGTATTAATGAAGTGAAATATCGGGCTGCAGTTTTCTGTTGTAAAGTCTCCTCTGCGTCTTGAAGACTCCAAGGTCCAAAGTGGATTCTTTTGCCAGCCAAGCAGAGCTGTAAACAAACTCTCTGCTTCACAGAGCTCCCTGTCGCCTACGTTTAAAGAATTTAATTGTCAGGATAGCTCAATGTAGTGTCAGAAGGAAGCTAACATGAAGACTTATTATCCTTGTCAGCTTGTGGGTTATGGAGTTATAAGCCACCCTCTGGATCAAACCTAGGCTACATCAGTCTTCATCCACCCAGGGTGTGAGTTATTTAAAAGATAATAAGTGAGTGCTGTAATTTAAACTCAGATAAATACAATATGCCTGACATAATAATCACTGCGGCAATCTGCTTGTGTATATATATATATATATATATATATATATAGGTCAGGGGGAGAAAGTAAGGAGTGCTGCTGGACAGGGGGAGCAGGGAAGAGGGACTGGAGAGCAGGGAAGAAGTGCTGCTGGACAGGGGGAGCAGGGAAGAAGGACTGGGGAGCAGGTAAGGAGTGTTGCTGGACAGGGGGAGGTAAAAGGAAGGGAGAAGGCCTACTGCTGGACAGGTGGAACAGGCAAGGGGTGATGGTGGACAGCCGAGTAAAGAGAGAGACAGAAAGCGGCCAAGGAGAGAGAGAGAGAAAGAAAGAAAGACACACACTTCTATTCTAGCACCCAGCTAAAGAGAGAAAAATAAATAAAACCACACACACACACACACATATATAATCTAGCACCCGTTAATGTAACGGGCTATAAAACTAGTATATATATATATATATATACTAGCTGATTCCCCGGCGTTGCACGGGTATTTAATTATAGCAATAACACTGTAAATGGATTCAAATAAAGATACTTTATAGTGGTGAATGAAATTATTTTTTTACAGCTTTATAAAAAGTACAATATTCAAATTATAATGTGAAATATTTGACAAAATGAATACAATACAACTAACACAAAACTTGATTATAAACAACATTTTTAGTTTCACCTCCAGGAGCAAGAACATATAAATTCTTGGGTGAACCCACCCTTGAGCAAGCAACATAGAGTTGACCATGGGAAAAACAGGGGGATCTTAAATCCACTCCACAGTATGTAATAGTCTGTCCCTGTGATTTGTTGATTGTGATAGAGAATGCAAGTCTCACTGGAATTTGCAATCTCTTAAACTAAAAAGGAACATATGTTGCAAGTTTCGTTCAAATCGGGCAAGCCGTTTTTGCTTTGACAGCTTTTTACATTTTTTCCATTGACATGAATGGGTGAAATCTGATTTTCTGTTTGTAGCTCCGCCCACGTGTGCAGGTGGGCCGCGAGACCCCCAGAACATATCACCCCAGGTAGTGAGGGATCTGCATACCAAGTTTCGTTCAAATCGGGCAAGCCATTTTTGCGTTGGCAGCTTTTTACATTTTTTCCATTGACATGAATGTGTGAAATCTGATTTTCTGTTTGTAGCTCCGCCCACGTGTGCAGGTGGGCCGCGAGACCCCCAGAACATATCACCCCCGGTAGTGAGGGATCTGCATAACAAGTTTCGTTCAAATCGGTCAAGTCGTTTTTGAATTACTGTGAGAATGGCAGTTTTTTACATTTTTTCCATTGACATGAATGGGTGAAATCTGATTTTCTGTTTGTAGCTCCGCCCACGTGCTCAGGTGGGCCGCGAGACCCCCAGAACATATCACCCCAAGTAGTGAGGGATCTGCATACCAAGTTTCGTTCAAATCGGTCAAGCCGTTTTTGCGTGATCGCGGCACATACACACACACATACACACATACATACCTCCGATTTTATATATATAGATATATATATATATATAAATATTTTTTAAAGCTGACTTTTCCTTCTCCTCTTTGCCCTGGCTTGCTAACACTTGACAATCCCAAAAAACTGGAACCAAAAACCCACAAAATGAAAACCAAAGAAGAAACAAAAGTGGGAATGGGTTGAACATCCACCACACTATCCAAAAGGGGATTCCAACAGAACAAACTCTTGAAGCCTGACAAAACAACTGTCGAATTCTACAGGAATGAATTAGCCAATATGCAGGAAGTGGAGAGAAAAAAAAAAAGCCCCAGAGAGAAGTGCAGGTGTATAGCGGTATAAATGTCGATTCTTCAAGGATGCCTTCTACTGCCTTGATTTACTCTGGCACGTCCCTGATGACATCATCAGAGACGCAGCAGAGCAAATCAGGGCAGCAGAAGGCCCTGAAGCAGCGTGTGTAGAGTGCTGCGGACGCTGATGGAGTTGGCAGGTTTGTCTGGACCGCGGGAAGGGAAGGGGGTCGGCAAGGGACTAAGTGAGCCGGTTAGACGGCGGGAAGGGATGGGAGGGTCAGATCGTGATAGAAGGGTCATCGGGGGTTCGAGTGCTTCGAGGAGAGCTGCGCGAGGTGGGGGGTGCCGACGAAGAAATTACTTACTGTGAATGAGGGGGGAGCCGGCAAGACCACAGGGACCGTTTTATGTGCGCATTCGCACTCCTGCCTGCCACGGACATACGGATCACAGATCACGCAGGTAGGAGTGTGCAAGCGCGCTTAGCATTTTATTATAGTAGATTAATTGTACGGCACTGTCAAAGTTTGAAAACCAATAAAGATTAATTTAAAAAAAAAAAGAATAATAATAAAAAAAAGAAATTAATCAGTAAAGAGCTCCATTTAAATATGAAGATAACTGGAGGCAGCTACTTTTTTTCCATGCCTTCTGGCTTTGTCTGCATATACAGGCCTTTTGGAAGAGGATGGGAGCCTCCATCCTGCGAGTCTTGGGACGCAGATTAATTCTGTCACCAGAGGTCCTTTTGTTAGGTATGATGGGGGTCTAGTGGCATCCAGGGGAGAGGGCTGAAAACTATTTTGAAGGAATGGGTCTCGGTTGCCTCCCCCTCATATTGGGGGTGGAGAGCCAGTATACATGAACTTATGGGGTGGGAGGCTAGAGATGTGGGGATTTCTTACAAGAAGCGGAACCTTTTTCTCAGTATCTGGGATCCGTTTTTAAATTCCCTTCCACATAGAATTCCCTTCCCTTCCACATAGAATTAACCGTGTCGAGCTCCACCTGTGGAGATGATGCGGTATATAAACCCAAGATTTAGTTTAGTTTAGTTTAGTTTAGAATTCGAAGTCAGACTTTGAACTCCTTGGCCACTTGGGGGGACTGTGGGTCACAGGGAGGGGGGGATGGGGTCTGGATATTGTTTAACACTGTTTGATGACTGGGCCTTTATTGGTTAGTTGCTGAAAGTTGCCTGTATTCTATATTGGTCGTTTTGCCTATTGTTCTAGGCCATTGGTTGTCCCTACTCAACAAGGGTTCTTTGTTATTATGAGGTGAAAGGGGGGTCTGAAACCTGTTAGGGCTATTGGAGGGCAGGGTGGGTTTCCCGTTGTTCTTTCCATGGTTTGCCTTTCGTGAGATTCTTTTACTCATTGCTGGGTACTGGGTGGGTGGGTGGGGGGGGAGGAAGTTTCTCCTGATCCCACCAAACTGAATGACACCTGTTGTATTGTTTTACTCTGTTTTTTTGTTGTATTTTTATGTAGTCATCAATACAATTGTTACCACTTGAATATATCATAGTCTTGCGGGGGGGGGGGGGAGGTAGTATATATTTTGAAACTCAGGATGACATGCAATGTTTGCTTCTGTATCTGTGGTTTTGAACTTGTGCAGTCATCAATAAAAATTGTTAAACCTTAAATATGAAGATAACTATTATACTTGTACAAAAAAAAAAAACGATTGTGGTCTACCTTTGCCAATGCCGCAGACTGACTCTCACCACCATGCTTTCACCTTCACAGCTCTCATCTTTGTTTCTTCTTCAACAACTCCGGGAGCTTTCCTGGAATAAGCAACAGGGGTGTTTTACTGCCGAGTTGAGCTTTTCCCATTCCATGTGCTTGATAGGAGGCTCTCCGAATGGAAAGTCCTAGAGGAGAAGAAAAAGTACCATGTAATACAGCCCTTATCGTTCACATAAATGTCATTATCAGCCATGCTGTACAAGATCATTCATTGGGTTGCAAAGTCCCCTGGCCTGTGTCACCACACTGATTAAGTTGGAATACTGGTACATTACGTGACTTCTTCAAGGTTGCACATCAGCCCATGGTAGAGCTGCAACTGGAAAATGCTGATCTTGCAAAATAGCTGATTGCTTTGTACCCACTGTTAAAACTCCCAAAAGGGATGTGCTCTGTCTCTCTTTGTTCTGGATCTTCTGAGGGGGACATTCCATAACTCCAGTGGCCTTCTCTGAAATTATCACCTGGGACCCCTAAATTCAGCTTATGTTAAGAACATAAGAATTTCCATACTGGGACTGACCGAAGGTCCATTAAGCCCAGTATCCAGTTTCCAACAGTGGTCAACCCAGGTCCCACATACCAGGCAGAAACCCAAAGAGTAGCAACATTTCAAAGCTGAGATTGTGATGTCATAATGCCTCATTCCACCAATGCCTACGAGACAAACTCATCAGTGATGTCACAATGACTTGATGATCCCTACACTTTGCTCACATAAAAACATAAGAATTGCCATACTGGGACAGATCAAATGGTCCATCAAGTCCAGTACCCTGTTTCCAACAGTGGCCAACCCAGGTCCCAAGTACCCAGCTAGGTTTCAAGTAGTATAACAGAATAGGCTCTACTAACTGTCCTGAATTCATAAATAGGCTTTTGATCCCCTATAATCAATCCCTCAAGAGCCCTACGTTCTTCTTCAACTCACCTTCTATCCGTTCCCTCTCTTAACCATATATACAGTATACATTACATACATTTATCTTCTCGGTAACTGCCCCATCTCTTTGGAATGCTGCTCTATTGGATCTAAGAGAAGACACATCATGGATCGGTTCAAATCTAAATTAAAAACTTTTTTATTTAGAGATGCATTTAATGCTTGACCGTCCTTTTCAGGACATCATAGGACTGTTAATTTTTAATTCTTTCCTATTCTTATATTGTAGTTCTTCCCCCTTCTTCCCCTATTGTAACTGTAAGTCTCCAGTTCTTGTTTTGTAAGTCTGTAAGTGTTGGTCTTTGTAAAAAGCAAAAATTAAACCTATTGGTTGTATTTTATTGTTCATCACCTTGAGAATAAGCAGTGGATTTCCCCCAAGCCCTCTCAATAATGGCCTGTGGATTTCTCTTTTAGGAATTATCCAAAAGGAAATTTAAACCCTGCTAAGCTAACTGATTTCGTCGAATTCTCCAGCAATGAATTCCATAGTTTAATTACACGTTATATGAAGTAATGTTTTTTCGGGTTTGTTTTAAATCTATTACTTAGTAGCTTCGTTACATGCTCCCTAGTCCTAGTATTTTTGGAAAGTGTAAACAAGCGATTCACATCTACCCTTTCCAAACCACCCAGTATTTTATAGACCTCTTATCATATCACCCCTGAGCCATCTCTTCTCCAAGCTGAACAGCCCTAGCCATTTTAGCCTTTCCTCATATAGAAATAATCCCACCCCTTTCATCATTTTCAACGTCCTTCTCTGTACCTTTTCTAATTCCACTATAGAAATATAGAAACATGACGGCAGATAAAGATCAAATGGCCCATCCAGTCTTCCCATCCGCAGCATCCACTATCTCCTCCTCTCCCTATGGGCTAAGGCTCTTAACATTTGCATCTCCTCTCCTTATTGGTTAAGGCTCTTTACACCTGCATTATGATGTCATAGAGCTTTATGGTTATAGAATCATGACAGCAGATAAAGGCCAAATGGCCCAGTCTTCCCATCTGCAGCATCCACTATCTCCTCCTATCCCTATTGGCTAAGGCTCTTAACATTTGCATTTCCTCTCCCTATTGGTTAAGGATCTTTACACCTGCATTATGATGTCATAGAGCTTTATGGTTATAGAAACATGATGGCAGATAAAGGCCAAATGGCCCATCCAGTCTTCTCATCTGCAGTAACCATTATCTCTTCCTCTCTCCGAGAGATCCCAGGCCCTCTTGAATTCAGACACAGTCTCTGTTTCCACCACCTCTTCCGTGAGACTGTTCCAGAGCAGAGGTCCACACTCCCAACAAACTGTCTGAGGTCATTTCCATTTTCAGAATCTCCCCTCCCTCCATCATTTAGTAGCCGTAAAGCAGAAATCTCCATGACAAAACAGGGGACAGAGTTTGACATGTGTTCCCAGAATAGGGGAGCTCAGCACCCATTTCGTCTTTGTTTCTTGAGATCCAGGCTACCTAGCACTGAGTAAGCAAATGTAGTTAATCACAGATGGGAGAAGAGAGATCCTTAGATTACTTAATTTTCAGGGTCCTAGGAAAGACCTTTCCACTTTTTGCTGTCTTCCCGACCTCAGCTACAGCCTACTGTAGAAACTTCCGGGGGTGGGGGGTTGATATTCAAAGTAAGGCCATAATTGGCTTCTGATTGGTTAAGATAGCCCGAACAAGTGATTTAACCAATCAGAAGCCAATTATGGCCTTACTTTGAATATCGACACCCCCCTCCCCCGATCGGTTTGCTTTGTGAATCTAGCTCTTAGTCCTCTCTCCAGTTCCTCTGCATAATTTGATGTTTTATATTTGGAGGCAGGGAGTTTTAATAGCTCTCTTCCTGCTCCAGTCCCGAAATCTTTTTGGCCTGCTACTGTTTATCATTTCTATAGCGCTGAAAGGCATACGCAGCGCTATACATTCCATATATGATAGTCCCTAGCTTGTTCTGTTTCCCATTTCCCCTTGACCAAGCCTTCCATCAAATGGAATTAAACCTTCTTATAGTACTTTAGATGCCACCCTGAGTAGGCCTGCTTGTACTTTTGGAAGCTAAACAGGGTCGTACCTGGATGGGAGACCATCTGGGAATACCAGATGCTGTAGGCTGAGGGGGGTCCCATGTTGGAAAGATGCAACATAAGAACATAAGATTTGCCGCTGCTGGGTCAGACCAGCGGTCCATCGTGCCCACCAGTCCGCTCCCACGGCAGCCCTTAGGTCAAAGACCAGTGCCCTATTTGAGACAAGCCTTACCTGCGTACGTTCTGGTTCAGCAGGAACTTCTCTAACTTTGTCTTGAGTCCCTGAAGGGTGTTTTCCCCTACGTCAGCCAGGCACTGCACCGGAGAAGGCAATGGCAAACCACTCCAGTGCTCTGCCATGAAACATCACAGGTTGGATTCCTCACCGTGCGTGTTGCCATGAGCCAGTGGCCCAACTGAGTGACATGATTCGTCCGTCCATATTGCTTCACAGTGGTTGCCAATCAAGGCTAGAGTCAAGTTTAAAACACTATATAGATTGTCCCCAACAATATATGCACAATTTAATTTGCAAGCCATTGACTGGACAATATTATAATGTTCATAATACTTTAACATTATTACAATTCCCCAGTTTAAAGGGGATTTATTTATTTTAAAAATTTCTATTCCGCCAATCAACTAGGCGGATTACAAAGTAAAAGTACATAAAATGTCAGACCAACTAAAAATACAAATTCACATAAAAATATACAAAAATACAAACTCAATAAAAATAAATTCAGCAAGAAGGATTGTACTATCTCCTTTCCTTATCAGGCCGCGTCTGTATGGTCAATCTTGCCAATTCAAATATGATGTCTAGTAATTCTTGCCTTAAAAAAAAAAATACCACTTAAAACTTTTTTTTTTCATAAATTCAATCTTAGTAGTTAATAATGGGATGTCTTATTTATGTATATCCTAGTTTAAATATTCTAGCTAGTTGTATGTAATCTGCTATGAACTATTTGTTGGCCATAGTGAAATATAAATGATTTACAGTGGTGCCTCACACAACGAACTTAATTGATTCCAGGAGCAAGTTTGTTATGCGAAAAGTTCGTTATGTGAAACGCGTTTTCCCATAACAATACATATTAAAAAAAATAATTCGTTCTGTAGCATAAAATATGCTAAGATGACATAAAAAAAGATAAATTTTTTGTTATTATTTTTATTTAGATACATCTAAAAACATAATTGTTTTTTAAAACAACACACATTTTTTAAATTTAAAGACAGACTAAGTAGAGTCTAATTTTACAGTGAGAGAGGGCAGAGTCTCAGCGGCAAAAACTGGGACTGTTCATTTTTTTTTTTTTTTCTAGCATCGGGGAAGCGGCGAGAGTAGCTCCGCCCCCCCCAACGCATCAGCAGTAGGCGCCGGGCCCCTGCGAGCCGACGGTCCGCCACTGCACAGGGAGCCAGGCGGAGAGAGGGCAGTTAAGCGCAGTGCCTGCGCGGAAGGATGCAGCTCGGGCGACTTCGTTGTGTGAAACGAAGTTCGTTGTAGGAAGCAAGACATGAAGTTCGTTGTGCGCAGCGTTCGCTGTGCGAGGCGTTCGTTATGCGAGGCACCACTGTAATTGTAACTATTTCTCTTCATTCCCCAACAAATTCCAATGTACTTTTCCCTAGCCAGTCCCTTCACTGCTTCCCATTTCTCTCTCCTCTACTGGCGAAACTTCCTTTCATTGGTAGGTTCTCATAGTAACATAGTAAATGATGGCAGATAAAGATCTGAGCGGTCCATCCAGTCTGCCCATTAGTTATATCCATTAAAAATACATGATTAGATGAACTTGTCTCTTCTTTGATATTTCTGGGTCCTGGTATTGTCCTACCTTCCAACTGCTGAAGTTCCATCTATTCAAGCCATTGTGACATCACTGCTGAGGTTGGCTTTTAGGCATTGGTGGAATGAGGCATTATGACATCACAATCTCAGCTCTAGAATGTTGCTATTCTGGGTTTCTGCCAGGTAACATAGTAACATAGTAAATGACGGCAGATAAAGACCTGAACGGTCCATCCAGTCTGCCCATTAGTTATATCTATTAAAAATACATAATTAGATGAACTTGTCTCTTCTTTGGTATTTCTGGGTATTGTCCTAGGTTCCAAATTCTGAAGTTGCCGTCCAGGCTCACTCCAGCCTATCCAACTATCCTTTTTGTTTAAACTTTCATAACTATGGAATGAACTCCCCCTAACTTTCCCCAGTCCTTTCCAATCTTTTCGTAAATTTCTAAAAACTTTTTTATTTGCTAAACACTTTGAAAATTAATTCTCTTTTGAAACCTCTATTTTTATTTCTTTCAGTTCTTATTTAATTGTTGTAAACCGAGTCGAGCTTCCTTAGGCTGATGACCTGGTATATAAAGTTAAGCTTTAGTTTAGATTATATCTACCATAAGTCTGGCCAGTAATATCCTCACGTTCCAAGTTAGTGGAGTTCCCATTGATGCCCTCCCCAACCCTGTTATTTAACATATCCACAAACTCAAAACATTTCTTTTGCCAACTTCTTCCATTTAGACATAAAAACTATCATTAATTCAATGCAAAACTGATTTTAAATGCGATTTTGTTGATCCTCAGTCTGAAAGACAGCGGAAATACTCTATTTTCCTTCAGTTTTCAAACTAAGGGGCTACTGTTAAGACAAGTCATTATACCATAAGTCATGCTGTTTTAGCACAGGGTCTCAAAGCATAAAATGGGACCCTAACAATAGCACAACTGGTGGAAAAATAACCCATCTTTACAGTAGCCCATGTTGAATATGTAATATTATTGTAGATGTAATATTACATCTACAATAATATAACATATTCAGTAATATTACATCTTCAATAAGCTGCAGAGGAGTCAGCATCAGTAACTTAGGAGACACCAACCTTCTGTCCTGGTTTCTCCCAAGTGGCTTATTAGCTGCCAGCTGGCCCTCCAATGTCTGCCCAATTGTGTCTCCTAAGAGCTACTATTCCTGCCTCCTTTGCAGACATTGGCTGGCTAAGGAAAATCTGACCAATGGGCTTCAGGGAGAGGTAGCTAAGGAGACACTGTCTTCCTTCCTGCTTTCCTGTGCAGTTCTAGGTCCTGAAGATTTCAGTTCCCATGGCTGGGCAGCGTTGGGAGAAATATCAGAAGTACCCTAGCATCCACAGAGCTGGTACCTATACATATAACATACCCTCAGCTACTATAGGAAAAGGTGTGAGCAAATTCCAAATTAATAATAATAAATTAATAATATGTGCTGACCTATATAGGGTAATCACACGAAACCTGGCCCTTCCTGTCTAAGATATTTACAGCACTAGTCAGCCAGTTTCTGATATGTGTGTTTCATGATATGAGTAGTTTCAGCGAGGAGGGGGGTTGCTTTTGGCACTGGTGTAGCTTTCAAACTGGCACAGAAACCTGGCCACACTGGTAAGGCGAGGCCAGAAATATTAACTTATATAAAGAATGATAAATATTAAATAACATCTTCCTGTTACAGCAATCACTACTCTATATTATGTGTCATCAGATAAATGCTGTGGTATGTACCTTTATTTTTTAACGTTTATATTTATTATGGATTTTGTATATTCTTATTTTATTCATAACATGACAAAATAAAAAACAATTTTAATATGTCTTTAAAAATATGTTCTTTAGGTTGGACGTAATTAAAAATAATTAAAACTTTGGAACAAGAATATCAATATCAAAAAGGATGATTAAAATTATTCATTGCCCCATAAATTTAATCACATCCTTTTTGGTATTGATATTCTTGTTCCAAAGTTTTTAATTATTTTTAACTAGCTGATGCCCCGGCGTTGCAGGGGTATTTAATTATAGCAATAACACAGTAAATGGATTGAAATAAAGATACTTTATAGTGGTGAATGAAATTATTTTTTTACAGCTTTATAAAAAGTACAATAATCAAATTATAATGTGAAATATTTGACAAAATGAATACAATACAACAAACACAAAACTTGATTTTATGTTTAAATATGTTTATTGATTTTGCAAGAAAAGTAGAAATACACAAGTCAAACTAATATCATCCCCCCACCCTCCCCCTCCCTATCCCCAACACCCCACCCCCCCAACTTCCCTCTATAACAATGATCATCCTCCAGCAATCAATTTATTACGGGTTCAACAAGTGACTACGTGCTTTATGAGTCAACGTTAACCAAAAGGGTTCCCAAACAGAGCAAAATATACGGCCTCTTGGTGAGTCCAATGAGGTTAAGGACGTACGCTCCATCGATGCTTCAAAACTTGATTTTAAACAACAATTTTAGTTTCACCTCCAGGAGCAAGAACATATACATTCTTGGGTGAACCCACCCTTGATCAAGCAACATAGAGTTGTCCATGGGAAAAACAGGGGGATCTTAAATCCACTCCACAGTATGTAATAGTCTGTCCCTGTGATTTGTTGATTGTGATAGAGAATGCAAGTCTCACTGGAATTTGCAATCTCTTAAACAGAAAAGGAAGATCTGTTGGAATAAGTGGCATCCAAAAGTTTCAGTATTGATTTAAACAACTCAATATGTGGAAACTCAGGTTGAAAAGAAACTCCATGCAGTTTGTTCCCGGTTCAGAATGGAACCTGTGTTCCTAGTTCAGGATATGTGAGTACTCATGTAAAGTAATAACATTATGAACTGGGGTGCATGAAGGAAACAGTTACAAACACAGTTAGAACATACAAACTCTATATGTATGGTGTCCGTGGTAGAATAGAAACGATGTCCCTAGTGGTTATAGTGTCGTAGAAAGTGTTTTATAGTTGGAATTACTGTGAGAATGGCAGCTTTTTACATCCTTTCCACTGACATGAATGGGTGAAATCTGATTTTATGTTTGTAGCTCCGCCTACGTGTGTAGGTGGGCCGCGAGACCCCCAGAACATATCACCCCAGGTA
Organism: Geotrypetes seraphini; assembly: GCF_902459505.1. NCBI lineage: Eukaryota > Metazoa > Chordata > Amphibia > Gymnophiona > Dermophiidae > Geotrypetes > Geotrypetes seraphini. The sequence continues at coordinate 104,987,321 of NC_047084.1, forward strand.
GTGAGGGATCTGCATACCAAGTTTCGTTCAAATCGGTCAAGCCGTTTTTGCGTGATCGCGGCACATACACACACACACACACACCTCCGATTTTATATATATAGATTATTATGTTTGATATTCTTTGTGTGTTACATAAGTTATCTCATAGATCATGTATTTAGGCTTTTTTTGTTTATGTATATATTTTAGGCTCCTGAATGTAGGGATGGAGATCTGATAAGTTCTGATCCAGGGCATCAGAACACAGGCAGAGTGAGCACACGCAGGCGGTTCTGAACGCAAGCCAGGTCGGCACACCGACCTAGGCCCTGTGTGCAGATCTGTGCCTGTGTGTGGATCTAGGCCTGGGTTTGGTTCTGAGGCCCTGTTTCTCATTTCCTCTCCCTCTCCCTCCTGCCACGTATACATTCTAAGCAAGGACAAGGGTTGCACCTTAAGCAGAAGGCTGAGGCATTCCCCCCCTCTCTTGCCACATATTAACCTGACATACATTTACCCTTTTTCTCTTATCTTGTTTAAGCATCCCTTATATGGGCAACAATCAGACTTTGCCTGAGCAAGGCTAATCAAGAGAGCTTAAGAAGCATGCATTATAACCTTTGGACTGTCACATGCCATAGTAAGATTTGATATTAATGACACTGGCTTTATTTTCAAAAAGGATTTAAGTTCAGTGTAATTAAATCAAACGCCACTATTTTTTACACCTGAACACAGAAGGCTTATAAACCACTTTGGTATATAGTTTAGGACGCCTCAGCCCCACCACTCCACCGCTGTAATTAAATTTAGTATTACACCGGGAAGGCTATGTGGTGCCTCATCATCGGCAGTCCTTTTTTAGTATATTTTATTCAATTTTAATTTTGTGAATGTTTCTTAATCAAAATATTTGTGTTTAATACTAAATTTACTAAAAGTATAAATATTGACTTATCTCAGCCGCCTTGGGAGCCAGACCCGACATGTTTCGCACTACTTGAGTGCTGTTTCAAGGGTCTCCCTGCGAGAGTAAAAGGAGAAAAAACCAAGTCAAGAAAGTTCATACTTAGTCTCCCCCCCAGGAAATTTGTTAAAAAGTGTATCAAAAGAACTTTTATCATAGACTAAACCAAAAACTAAACCAAAAGGGACTCACCGGGGCTGCCGCTGTCATCCGACTCCTGCTATAAATTTTTTTCTTTGATGGCGGCGGCGTCTCCCGGGTCCATTTAAATATCAGCTGTAATCTCATCTTTAGCCCTCCTACTTGATGACGAACCTCCACACCTCAGCCTATCAGCGTACCCCATTCAACTTCACTATTGAGCCCACGTGGTGTCACAGTGTCTAACTCAAAAATATACCGTTGTTCCATTTCATTTAATTTAGTTAAATTTTAGTAAGATTTGAGACATATCAGAAAAGTACACATTGGGAATCACTTTATTATAACTGTTATTATGTATTCATATGTCACGTGAGATAGTAGCCTTGAGACACACATGATATAGATAAACAATGGTTTAATCCTCACTGTAAATGTACACCTGAAGCAGGCCATATAGGCCGAAACACGTGCATGTCGAGCCACCGTACAAGACTATGGGCTCCTTTTACGAAGGTACGCTAGCGTTTTTAGCGCACGCACTGGATTAGCGCGTGCTAGCTGAAAAACTACCACCTGCTCAAGAGGAGGCGGTAGCGGCTAGCGCGCGGGGCATTTTTAGCGCGCGTTATTCCACGTGTTAAGGCCCTAACGTGCCTCCGTAAAAGGAGCCCTGTGATTTGTTGAATAAAATTGCCCACCATCGTTCTCGAACCTCCACAGTTGTTTGTTGGTTCTGAATGCGTGAGTGGAGGTTTATCTCCTGGTTTTTACTTTGACCTTAGGTTATACATGTCACATGATGTTTATATATGCAATATGGATTTTTTTTTTAGGTTTTAGCAATTATTTGTGGTGTTCAGGATGATGATCAACATTATTTAAATGTTTTCTCATATCTGTTGTAGAATGTAAAAAAATGCTTTAGATCTTTGGGTCCAGTTATTATGTTTTACACCATTGATTATTTTAATTACCATTGATTACTATTACGATGATGACGATGATTGATTTATCACTTTTTATACTCATTTTTTATATACTATTAAATTTCTTGATAAGCATTTTTTGATATGTAAGTCTTTTGATGGTTATGTATGTCACGGGGACACCAGGAAATTCTTTTTCACTGAAAGGGTGGTTGATCGCTGGAATAGTCTTCCACGTCAAGTGATTGAGGCCAGCAGCGTGCCTGATTTTAAGGCCAAATGGGATAGACACGTGGGATCTATTCACAGAGAAAAGTAGGGGAGGGTCATTGGGGTGGGCAGACTAGATGGGCCGTGGCCCTTATCTGCCGTCTATTTCTATGTTTCTATGTTTCATTATGTCATTTCAATATGTATATGTTTATTTATTTGTGTTTCTTTAGACTCCTGAGGGAGGCCCAATTGGGGCCGGAACACAATCGTGTCGAGACTTGATACATATTGAAAGGCATTGAACACCAGAGTCTCCTTCCAATTTCCAAGTATTTGGGGAGTTGGCATCTCCTGTTTTCTGGTTATATAGTGTGGGGGATCATAATTTAAAAAAAACATCGAAAAAGCATCCTAAATTGGCACTTGAACATCCTAATTGCCAGGTTGGCCAAGTACCGATAATCAAAACTGCCTTTCTGGACATCTAGCAAGATGGGTTTAAGAAAGGATTGGACAATTTCCTGCTAGAAAAGGGGATAGAAGGGTATAGATAGAGGTTTACTGCACAGGTCCTGGACCTGTTGGGCCGCCGCGTGAGCGGACTGCTGGGCATGATGGACCTCAGGTCTGACCCAGCGGAGGCATTGCTTATGTTCTTATGTTCTTATGTCCAGCCTCTGTATGTCCGGAGCTTGAAATGGGCGTGGTGGAGGTATATTATGAGCGGGCTTAAGGGCGGGTTATATTTGAACGTCTTGCAGTGACATCTGAATGCTTGCAATAGGTCCTGGACAGAACTTAGACATTTGGAACTAACCTGTTTTAGAAGCGCCTAAGTGCCACAAAGGTGCCCAAACCGATCAGATGACCACTGCATGCATCAAGGTAAGATATCCACACATTTCACCCTTCCACCCATGGCCGGCGTTCGGGGAGGGCAAACAGGGCAGCTGCCCTGGGCTCCACAGCCCTCGAGGACCAACTTTGACACCTGTGGTTTAGAGCCTTGCAATCTGATGGCGTGATACGGTTGTCGTTGACAGACTTCTCAAAAGTGCGCTATGAGAATACAAGATCCTCTGCTATTTCTATCATAGGGGTAACTGTGTAACCGCTAGAAGCTCTCATAGACCTTCAGAAGTTTAAGAAAATGCTTCTTTGTGGAAGCATTTTGATTGATGATTCTAGATCAGGGTTAGGCAGAGAGCCAGAGCCAGGTCAGGTTTTCAGGATAGCCACAATAAATATGCATGAGATAGATTTGCATCTCAAGGAGGCAGTGCATGCAAATCCATCTCATACATATTCATTGTGGATATCCTGAAAACCTGACCTGGCTCCGGCTCTCGAGGACCGGAATTGACTACCCCTGTTCTAGATTATAATGGTTTTTGTATAGGCATACAATTAAACGCTGTAAATAATTGTTCTTTTTGAACGATTTGAAATGTTTGTTGTTTGCATTAATTTTGTTTTTTGTATGTTTTTATTTTATGTAAGTTTTTCCTTGTAAAACCGCCCAGGAATAGGCGGTTAAGAAATCTTTTAAATAAAATTAATACATTTCAGGAGAGCTCCTGGGTTACAACTTGAGTAGTGGAGTTTCTGCAGTCGCTGGGCTGGGTGGTCAACCTGTTGAAAAGCCAGTTGACTCCGTCTCATCGCTTGGAGTATCTCGGAGTTCTCTTCGATACTGGCTTGGGGAGAGTCTTCCTTCCCAAGTCCCAGAAGTTAAAATTGCAGTTGCAGGTTTGCTCCCTCTTGGTTTGTCGCTGCCCTCAGGCGCAGGATTTTCTGCAGGTTCTGGGGTCGATGGCAGCCTCCCTAGAAGTAGTCATGTGGGCTTGGGCTTACATGCACCCTCTTCAGTATGTGCTTCTTTGCCAGTGGTCACCGTAGGTTCACGATCTGGACTCTCCCATCCCTCTTCAGTGGTTGATTCGTCGCAGCCTACGCTGGTGGCTCCAGTCTGCCAAACTGGTTCAGGGAATGAGTTTGGATCAGCCCCAGTGGACAGTGTTTGTCACAGATGCCAGTCTTCTCAGTTGGTGAGCTCAATGTCTCGGTCGCTCGACTCAGGGTAGCTGGTCACCAGTGGAGGCGTCCTGGTCGATCAATGTTCTAGAGACCAAACCATTCGGTTGGTGTTGGTGGCTTTCCAGTCCTTGCTGTAGGGCAAGTCGGTTTGAGTTCTCTCGGACAATGCCACAGCGGTGGTTTACATCAGTCATCAGGGGGGAACCACGAGTCATCTGGTGGCACAGGAAGCCTCTCTTCTCATGGAATGGGCAGAGGTTCATCTTTTGGACATCTCAGCTTCCCACATAGCGGGAGTGGACAATAACTAGGCAGATTTTCTCAGTCATCATGTGCTGGATCCCAGTGAGTGGTGTCTCAGGCTGGAAGCCTTCAAGGTGATTATTCAGTCATGGGGCTGGCCAGTCATGGACCTCATAGCCATAGGGATAAATGCCATAGTACCAAGATTCTTCAGTTGGCGCAGGGATTGCCAGGCCAAGGGGCCTGCTCTATGTTTTTCCTCCATGGCCACTAGTGAGCAGAGTTCTTCACATAGCCCGGCACACAGGTTGCATGATCCTTGTGGCTCTGGACTAGCCCAGATGCCTGTGGTATGCAGACCTGGTTCAGCTTCTCATGGCAGATCCTCTTCCTCTGGCCCCCTTGCCCAACCTTCTGACTCAGGGTCCCATTCCCATGTTTGATCCGGGTCCCTTTATCTTACGGCCTGGCTCTTGAAAAGGAACGTCTAAGTAAGAAAGGTTATTCTGATAAGGTGATCTCCATCCTCTTAGGCTCTCGGAGACTTTTCACCTCTCCGACGTATGTGTACATTTGGCTTCTTTTTGAGGACTGGTGTTTTGCTCAGGGCTTAGTTCCCTTTCGAGCGTCTTTGCTTCACATCTTGGAGTTTTTACAAGATGGCCTGGAGTGGGACCTTGCCTGGTCCTCCCAGAGGGTTCAGATTGCACGGTCTTTTGCATGGTTGGCGTTTAGCCTCTTCTCCAGATGTGATTTGATTCTTGAGAGCAGCAAAATTTCTCCGACCTTCAGTTCGTCCTTCGGTGCCATCCTGGGATCTCAATCTGAGCTGCAAGTCTTTTTGTGTAGGCCTCCCTTCCTGGAGTTCTCTAGAGAGCGGGTCATGTTGCAGCCAATTCCCTCCTTTCTTTCAAAGGTGGTTTCGCCTTTTCATGTCAACCAATCTATTGCTCTTCCGGTTTTAAGTAGTCAGGAGGGCTCGTTGGAGCAGAGACAGTTGTATAAATTGGATGTCTGCAGGGTCCTTCATGCTTATATTCAGCGGACCCAGGAGTTCTGGCAATTTGATCATCTTTTTGTTCTTTTAGCGGGTCCTCGTAAGGGGGCCAGTGCTTCCAAGGCTACGATTGCACGCTGAATCAAGGAGGTTATCGCTTCGGCATACCTTCTTCAAAGGAAACCTTTTCTGGATTTTCTCAAAGCTCATTCCACTTGGGATCAGGCAGCTTCTTGGGCTGTCTTCTCTTGTGCGTCTGGTAGATATCTGTAAAGCTGCGGTTTGGTCTTCTCTCCATTCCTTTGTTCGCTACTACTGTGTAGACATTCTGGTGTGTCAGGATATGGAATTCAGTGAGTATTTTCTTGCGGTGGCCCTTCGTTGGTCCCAACCATGATGGGTACTGCTTTGGTACATCTCATCCATTCTGTGACGGTCTGGAGGGATGCTAAAGTAGGAGAAGTTAGGTTCTTACCTGCTAATTTTCTTTCTTTTAATCCCTCCAGACTGGCACAGACCCCACCCTATCATGTTATTCGGTGTTTTTCAGTGAAGGCTACAGTTTTATCTGCAGTTGGTTTTGTCTTGGTTGTTGGGGAATATAATAAGAGCAGCGGCATTTGGTTCATCTGGTTTAGCTGGCAAACTGTGGGGGATGTTTTTGAAGGTTCTTGTTCTAATCAGTATCCAACAGTGTTTCCAGATCTAATCCGGACACTTAATTTGTCTTCTCCATTAGAGCGTGGAGTTGGTGTGTTTGCTTGTTTTCAGCCTAGTTAGTTTCTCCTTGGCTATTCATCAGACTGACTGTAAATAGGACTGCACAATCCACTTGTACTGCTGCCAAAAGTCAATAGGTCTCAGTCTCCATCTGCTGGCAGAGGAATGTAAACCCATCTGTTCTGTGCTGGTCTGGAAGGACTAAAACAAAGAAAATTAGCAGGTAAGAACCTAATTTCTCCTTTCTTTCTTTCTTTTATTTATTTATTTAGCTTTAGGATAAAGTAGCATTGTAGCTGTGTTGATAAGCAGAAAATGGAAATAAGGTGATCCTTTTTATTGGACTAATTTTAATACATTTTTGACTAATTCAGAGACCAAATCCCCCTTCCTCAGGTCAGGACAGGGATACTGTAACAGCAGTATACTTTACTGACCTGAAGAAAGAAGTTTTGACCCCTGAAAGCTAATTGAGAAATGTATTAGTCCAATAAAATGGCTGCCACTAAATTTTCTTCCCACCATGCCCCATGCCTCCTACCCAAATGCAAAATATAAATACCTAAGTTGGTGGGCTTCCCAAAGTCCTGCTGGCTGAAGGTTTCCTCCTCTAGTTTGGCAGCCAGAACTTTTCCAGCTCTGCAGCTGGTGGCACTTCAAAGACACTACCGCTAGCCTCAGAGCTTGGAGATTACTGGCTGCCAGACTGGAGGAGGTGGTCTTCAACTGGCAGGGTTTTTGGATCCCCACCAGGCACAGCAAGGGAAATGGCTAAATTTTGGTGGACCTGGGCCTGGGATCCCTGTGTGTTCAGTACAGAAAGAAGTGCATAACTGTTTATATTTCTCCAGTGTTGTAATACTTGCGGAGTTTAATTTCTTGGGGGTTCCCAGTTCAATTTCTATTTCTATGTGTTTCAAGTTTTTATTAAAATTTGTTGCTATCGCTTATACAACTTCTAAGCGATTTACAGATTAAAAATAGGGAGATCAATGAAAAATTTTTTTTAAAAACCCGCCATAAAACAGTACAAATAATAAGATTAAAACAACTTAAGTAAATGGCATTACTTAAAAGGACAAGACCTTAAACGTACCTGACACAAGAGGGATTTGGGGTAGAAATACAATCAGTATAGGATAGAAAACAAATAAGGAAAAGACAGGAGCCGGGGGGGGGGGGGGAAATACAATGATCTAATTATTTTAGAAACAGAGATGGAGACTTTGGTAAAGGTCTGTCTCTGTTTTGTATATAAAGAAGTCATTAAAAGTTGTTTTATGCGTGGTAGTAAAGGGAGGTGGGGATATTGGGGAGGGGGTGCAGAGAGGAAAGGGGATCAGGGACCCCCTCCTTAATTTTTGCCTTGGGTCCCAGCGTGCCTAAAACTGGCCCTGCTTCCATCACACAAAAAATGAGAACGAAAAGGTACATACCTGGTAGGGCTGCACACAGGTGTCTTTAGCCTAGTGAGTGGGCTAGTAAATCATAGAACGGAGGACCCAGGCCCATAACTACTACATTTATGGTAGAATGTGTGAGCCCACCCAAACCCTACTATACTGTCATATAGGTGCCACCTGCAGCCATAAGTGCTGTTGGGGAGGTACACAGGTGGGTATAGTAGGTTTTGGGCGGCAGATAAAGACCTGAACGGTCCATCCAGTCTGCCCATATGCTATATCCATTAAAAATACATGATGTCATGATTAGATTAACTTGACTCTTCTTTGATATTTCTGGGCCGTAGACTGTAAAGTCTGGTGTTGTCTTAAGTTCCTATTGCTGAAGTTGCCATCCAAGCTCACTCCAGCTATCCAACCATCCTGTTGTTTGCAGGATATCTACCGTAAAATCTGGCCAGTAACATCCTCATGTTCCAAATTAGTGGAGTTCCCATTGATGCCCACCCTAGCCCATCCTATACTGAATCACCATATATGGGATACAGATCATGTAGGTCTGTCCAGTATCGGCCTTAGTTCTTTAATTTACATCAGGGGTGTCAAATTTGGTCCGCAGGGTAATTAAATTTGGCCCGTGAGAAAATACCCTGTTCTTTCCCTCCTTCCATCTCATTGTCCACCATCTCTCACCCAGCTTCCTGGTCTCACCTTCAAAGCAGCCTGCAGAGGATCATAGCCTCGCAGCCTAGCAGGCTGCCGTAGCCTCCAAAGCATGTTCCCTCTGCAGCGGTCCCATATTTCAGAGGAGGGGCGGGACCGCAGCAAAGGGAATGTGCTTCGGAGGCTGATGGCAACCTGCTAGGATTGCTACAGCTGACTGGGAAGCTAGAGGATGCTAGAAAGAAGGGGGGAAACATGCAGGCCTTCGGGGGAGGAGAGGTGCCCTCGTGTACAAGTACACAGAGGGAGAGAGGGAAAGAGGGGTCCAAAGAGATGTGCATATGCTGGACTGAAGGGGGGGGGCAGGGAAGAAATAATGAGTCTAAAACAGAGGAGAGGGAGAGAGGTGGTGGACAATTGGATGGAGGGAGGGAAGGAACAGAAAGGGAGAGAAGTTGGATACAAGCGATGGGGTGTGTTGGGGGGGTAGAGATACTGGATAGGAGAGTAGTTGGGAAGAGAAAGGGATTGCTGGTGGACCCTAAGGTGGTGAGGTAGGAGGGAGAAATGCTGGATGAAAAGGTAGTTGAGAAAAGGAGAGATGGTGGATCTGGGGATGGTGGGGTCCATTGCTGCAGCTGCCGAGATGGAGATGAAAAAAAGGAAAGATGCCAGACCTTCCTGAGGAGGGAAGGGAAACAGAAGGGGAAGACAGAGATGGAAGATAGCACGGAGAAAGAAGAAAATGACAAATGGGTAGGAGACCCTGGCAAGTGAGTTATCAGAAGACAACCAGAGCCTGGGACCAACATGATTTGAATAATGACCAGACAATAAAAGGTAGAAAAAATAATTTTATTTTCTGTTTTGTGATGACAATACGTCAGATTTGAAATGTGTATCCTGCCAGAGCTGGTGTTAGACAGCAAGCGTGAACTAGGACCTAAAAGAGAGAGGAAAAGTCTTTTTTATTTATTTTGTTTACATCACAGAGACGGCGTGCGGTTGGAGAGGTTGTATCCCTACACTTCTACTAAGACTAAGGGGTCCTTTTATTAAGGTGCGCATTTAACGTGTGCTAATCTTTAGCGTACACTAAATCGGTTAGCGTACCTTAAAAAAAGGACCCCTAAGTATCTTAATAAAAAATTCAGCCCACAACTTAGCCTATGTTTTAGATTTCGGCCCTTTATATGACTGAGTTTAACACCCCTGATTTACATCCTTCATTTTCTAATTAGAGATTCTCTATTTTTATCCCACGCTTTTTTGAATTCCATCACCGTTTTCCTCTCCACCACTTCCCTCGGAAGGGCAATCCAGGCATCTACCACCGTCTCCGTGAAGAAGAATTGCTCCTAAGTCTTCCTCCCTGTAACCTCAAATTATGCCCTCTAGTTTTACCATTTTTTCTTCTCTGGAAAAGATTTGGTTCTATATTAATGGCTTTCAAGTATTTAAACGTCTGTATCATATTTCCCCTGTCCCTCCTCTCCTCCAGAGTATACATATTTAGGTCTTCCAGTCTCTTCTCATACTTCTTTTGGTTCAAACCTCTTATCATTTTTGTCTGGACCACTTCAAGTCTTTTTATATCCTTCCCAAGATACGGCCTCCAAAATTGAACACAATACTCCAAGTGCGACCTCACCAACGACCTAAGCAGGAATATCAACACCTCCCTTCTTCTGTTAGTTATTCCTCTTTCTATACAGCCTAGCATCCTTCTGGCTACAGCCACCACCTTATCACACTGTTTAGACACCTTTAGATCCTCAGATACAATCACCCCAAGGTCCCTCTCTCTGTCAATGCTTATCAGCATCTCGCCTCCCAGCACATACGGTTCTCATGGATTTCTATCCCCCGAATGCATCACTGTGCACTTCTTCGCATTGAATTTTAGTTGCCAAACGTTAGAAAATTCTTCTAACTTTTGCAGATCCTTTTTCATGTTTTCCACTCCCTCCAGAGTGTCCACTCTGTTACAAATTTTGGTATCATCCGCAAAAAGGCTGACCTTACCTTCTAACCTTTCAGCAATGTCGCTCACAAACATATTGAACAGAATCGGTCTCGGCATCGATCCCTGAGGCACTCCACTACTCACCTGACCCTCCTCCGAGCGAATTCCATTTACCACCACCCTCTGGCATCTGTCCATAAATTATAAGGGGATTATGGTGAGATGTACATCTGACATCCCTTTACGTAAAATTCACAGCAGTGCCCTGTAAGATTATGCTCTGTTGGGATGTCTTTGTGGCCAGTACATTACTATGCTGGCCTCCCCCACGTCCAAATGGTCAGGAATAGGACTTTTCAACATGAAAGTTTTTCTGATAGAAAATGGGGTATAAAATTAGACATTTTGGCAGCCTAGACATCCCGGTGGCCAAGACGTCTAAATAGACAATTTAAAAAAAAAAAAATTTGGACAGCCATTTGAAAATAGCCGTTTCTATTCCTCCAGCTTTGAACGTCCTGCTGGAAATGTCCAGGTTGGACTTAGATTGGGGTTTTTTTTTTAATGCCCCGCTATGTAAATAAATCCCCTTCATCCAGCTAATGGAAGTTAGGTAGGTAAATACTATCTGCTCTGCAGAAAAACATTTAGATAGATTGTGAGCCTACCGGGACAGATAGGGAAAATGCTTGAGTACCTGATTGTAAAAACCGCTTAGATAACCTTGATAGGCGGTATATAAAATCCTAATAAACTTGAAACTTGAAACTTTAGTGTCTAGTAGGATTTAGCTGGTTATGTGAAAGTATCTTTATCTATAACCAAGTGGATTACAGCACCCTCTAGTTGCCAGAGGGAAGAATGGCACCCAAGTGGTGAAACACGAAGCAGATAGACAAGTAACAGCTGTCTGTGGAATCCTAGATATATTTTATGTGGATTACCAAATTGTATAGTTTTTAAATAAAACCTGCATCTTGAACATCACCATCTCCACAGAGTTTTCATTTTCATTATAAATACAAATAAACATAGATATTTATAAACTACTTTGAATGTGATCGTAAAACTACAAAAAGTCCCAATCCCTGTTCAAAAAAAAGTCCACCTATCTACAGACTTTACTATGCATTTGCTGTAGTATGTAGCACATTTTCAAAAAACCTGTAGAGGGCAGTCAAGCATTAGAAATGTTTGTGCCTGCTTTGATTTTTCTCCGGGAGAGGAGCGGCTGTCAATCATAAGAACATAAGAATTGCCGCTGCTGGGTCAGACCAGTGGTCCATCATGCCCAGCCGTCCACTCATGCGGTGGCCCTTAGATCAAAGACCATTGCCCTAACTGAGACTAGCCTTACCTGCGTACGTTCCGGTTCAGCAGGAACTTATCTAACTTTGTCTTGAATCCCTGGAGGGTGTTTTCCTCTATAATAACCTCCGGAAGGCTCTTTTCCATTAGAAAGCTGATGTCACTGAAGTTCCTACACTAAACACTAAAATCACTAAATATAAAAACTAGATAAAAGGTCCTCTAAACAATTATTTTGTGCAGAATTTTTTGCCTTCCTAGAAATGACTGGAAATTAAAATTTTAGGCAAAAGATGAGCCATTTTTAAAAAATCGTGCCATCAAGCGGACTTAGGGCTCCTTTTACAAATCCACAGTAGCAATTCCCCTATGTCTAGGGTTACCAGACGAGAGCAGGAAGCAGGGGTTGGGGCTGGGTAGAACTGGGCAAGCCTGAGAGCTGGTCTAGGGGAGGGGTCTGGATTTTACTAAAGTAAAATCTGGTTTTACATTTAGGTACTTTATCATTTTTCCCTATCTGTCCTGGTGGGATCAAACTCTATCTAGTGTACCTGGGGCAATGGGGGGGGGGGGGGGTTGAGTGACTTGCCCAGGGAGCAGCAAGGGATTTGAACCCACAACCTCAGGCTGCTGAGGCAGGTCCTCCTAACCACAACTTCACTCTGTTATGAGGTTTGGTGCATTTGCCATGGGAGAATTGCTACTGTGGCTTTGGAAGAAAGGCCCTTAAATTGGCCCTGTAATATAATTTATTTCTTGTATACCGCCCCCACCAGCAGTTCTAGGCGGTTCACAACAGAAAAACTGCAACATTTCAGTTAAAAAAATACAATTTCAAAAAACACAACTATTGTAACTAGTTCATCCGCTAAATACATTAGTGAATGACACGGTGACAAAATTCATCACCGTTCCCGTCCCTGCGGATAACTGCGGGAAACCATCTTCATGTCATTCTTTAAGGAGAGAGGAAAGAATCAGAGTATGAATGGCCTCAACCACTGACCCGCAAGCTTTGCTTTGAAGAATGCTGGTGTAGAAGGACTGAGGTTGAAACAGACACTACAGAATGACAGTCTCTGGTATCCAGAGCAGATATTGTGATGTCATAATGCCTCATTCCACCAGTGCCTAAGAGCCAATCACATCAGTGATGTCACAATGGCTTCATTATCCTTGGCTCACATAAGAATCAGAGTATGAATGGCCACAACCACTGACCCGCAAGCTTTGCTTTGAAGAATGCTGGTGTAGAAGGACCGAGGTTGAAATAGACACTAGAAAATGACATGGGATTATTTCCTGCGGTTATCTGCGGGGACGGGAACGGTGATGAATTTTGTCACCGTGTCATTCTCTAAAATACAACATCAGATAAAAGGTACATTTAAAATTCAGAGCCTAATAAAAAAATACCTTCTTAAATATCAACATTCTTGTTTATCAAATAGGTGACTTTTCAATAATTTCCTAAATGTAAGATAAGAATAGGCTTGAACAATCAGCGGACTCATCCAGGAGTTCAACTTCCCCGCCTGATATTCCAATGTCCTGTCCAAAAAAGTCTTATAGCGACGGGCCCTTGGGGGAGGGAAGAGGAACAGACCTGAATTTCTGGTGCATTTTAATGAATTAAACAATGTCAGGTAAGATACCAAATAGGAAGGTAATAAACCAAAAAAGAGCCTTATAACACATACACCCAAACTTAAAAAATACTCCGGCCTCAAAAGGCAGCCAATGCAGTCTAGCCTAAAAAGGACTAACACGATCAGACTTCTTAAGACCAAAGATCAAACGAACTGTTGCGTTCTGAATTCTGAACTAATCGAAGCCTTAATAAAATCAAACTCAAACGTGCATGAAAGACCTTCTCATTTCCCTCAAAGCGTTCTTTGAAATAACACTTCAGCTCTAGTCTAAGTTTAAAGAGTAAAAGAAAATGGAATATGTTACTGTTTTGGTTATTGGGATTTAGAGGAAAGATAGAGGTAGTTTAGTAAAAAATTAATGGGCTTTTTATTTAGGGTGCACCGAGAAGGGGAAGGTCCGCCATTTTGATGAGGCGGGGGGGTTTTTGGTTGTTTTTTTTTAATGTAGGGGCCTATCAGTGCCTAGAAAAACAGCACCTTCATTGCAGTAAAGAAACGCTTTACAACGCCTAACGCTGGAAGTGGCATTAACATAAGAACATAAGAACATTAGCAATGCCTCCACTGGGTCAGACCCGAGGTCCATCGTGCCCAGCAGTCCGCTCACGCAGCGGCCCAACAGGTCCAGGACCTGTGCAGTAATCCTCTATCTATACCCCTCTATCCCTTTTTCCAGCAGGAAATTGTCCAATCCTTTCTTGAACTCCAGTACCGTACTCTGTCCTATTACGTCTTCTGGAAGCGCATTCCAGGTGTCCACCACACGCTGGGTAAAGAAAAACTTCCTAGCATTCGTTCTGAATTTGTCTCCTTCCAACTTTTCCGAATGCCCTCTTGTTCTTTTATGTTTTGAAAGTTTGAAGAATCTGTCCCTCTCTACTCTCTCTATGCCCTTCATGATCTTGTAGGTCTCTATCATGTCTCCTCTGAGTCTCCGCTTTTCCAGGGAGAAGAGCTCCAGCCTCTCCAATCTTTCAGCGTATGAAAGGTTTTCCATGCCCTTAATCATTCGTGTCGCTCTCCTCTGGACCCTCTCAAGTATTGCCATATCCTTCTTAAGGTACGGTGACCAATACTGAACACAGTACTCCAGATGCGGGCGCACCATTGCCCGATACAACGGCAGTATGACTTCTCTCGTTCTGGTCGTAATACCCTTCTTAATAATACCCAACATTCTGTTTGCCTTCTTCGCGGCTGCTGCGCATTGCGCCGTTGACTTTATTGTTGTGTCCACCAGTACACCCAAATCTCTTTCAAGGCTACTTCTCTCTAACACTAATCCCCCCATTTGGTAGCTGAACATCGGGTTCTTTCTCCCTATATGCATGACCTTGCATTTGCCTACATTGAAGTCCATCTGCCATTTTTTTCGCCCACTCCTCCAGTTTGCTTAGGTCCCTTTGTAGGTCCTCACACTCTTCCGCATTTCTAACCCTTCTACAGAGTTTAGTGTCATCCGCAAATTTGATAACTTCACACTTCGTCCCCGTTTCAAGGTTATTGAATGTCATAAAGCGCCACTGTAGCCGTGATTCACGTGAAAGGTAGACGCCGGAAATGTAGGCCTTTAAAACCCTGGCCTACATTCCCGGAGCCTACCTTTCAAGAAGCTGCGATGCCAGAAATGGCGCTGTTGCGTGAAAGGCCAAGGGCGCCAGGTATCGAATCCAGCCCAAAGTAAATGCTTAACTGGGAGTTATTTTAATCATTAATATGTGTGTGTGAAACCTTAAGCAAGTAAATGTTGATCAAATCGCAGCTGGTATAAAAGTGCAAGTTTTGACACTAGGGGCTCCTTTTACAAAGGGGTGCTAGCAGTTTAACGTGTGTAATACCGCACGCTAAACCAGCGGCCGTGCTAACCGCTACCGCCTCCTCTTGAGCAGGCGGTAGTTTTTAGGCCAGCGCGGGGGGGGGTTAATAAAAGGAGCCCTAGGTGTGCATGTGGGTAGAGTTTGTACAGAATTAGGGTTTTGAAAAGCTTCTGGCGATGAGCAATGGCGGGACGGCATTCGCGCATGCACGGATGCAACACGGTGACATCGGGCACACGTGTGTGACATCATCACGTCATACCAGCAGATGCATGAATGCTGTCCGAAGTCGCTCGTTGCTTGTGCAGGTCGAGGGGGTGTGGGGTGAGCCTGGGGCGGAACTGAGCGGGCCATTAATAACGTCAATCCACCTCAAGGCAATACATTTTTAATCCTTAGTACACAAAATAAACTCAGGATTTACTGCATCCTATATAATAAAACCCTAAGGGTTTTGTGTTCCCTGCCGCCGTGGTGTGTGATCCGTGGCCGTGTTCCATTTTAGAACCCGGCGGCAGGGAACACTCTGGCCACTCCCCTCCTCCCGCCCTCACTCACCAACCGCTGCTGCTGGAGGAAGCTGCAAGCAAGCTCTCTCCCAGCGGTGCCAGAGCCGCATCATCGCCACCCAGTACCGCTGCCAACGCCGCTCTTCAAAGGAGCCTGGTGAGAATAGCGGCCGCTTGTAACAAACTTCGCAGGCCGCTCAGCACCTCAGTAGCATGTTTCCTCTGATGTACGCGATCGCGTCAGAGGGAACTTGCTACTGAGGTGCATAGCGGCCTGCGAGGTTCGCTACAGCTGGCCGCTATCCTCACCAGGCTGCAAACGAACATGCTGGACAGGGGGAGCAGGTAAGGGGCGCTGATGGGTCAGGGAGCAGGAAAGAGGGACAGGGGGAGCACGGAAGAGGTGCTGATGGACGGGGGAACAGGAAAGAGGCTGCAAACGAACATGCTGGACAGGGGGAGCAGGTAAGGGGCACTGATGGACCGGGGAGCAGGGAAGAGGGACAGGGGGAGCACGGAAGAGGTGCTGCTGGACACAGGGGACATAAAAGGAAGGGAGAAGGGCTACTGCTGGACAGGGGGAGCTGGCAAGAGGTGGTGGTGGACAGCGGAGGAAGAAACAGAAAGAAAGACAGACAGAAAGCAGCCAAGGAGAGAGAGAGAGAGAGAAAGACACATCTATTCTAGCACCCGTTAATGTAACGGGCTTAAAGACTAGTTCTTCATATACTTCTTTCGGACTTCAGCGGTATCACACCATCATCGTCATCAGCCATCTTTAACACTGTATTATTAAATAATGTTTTTAAACAAATATTTAGACTTCTCTAAATTAATTTAATTATTTTACCCTTTATTGCCAGAACCGCCATGCTCCCCTGATCTCTTTGGGTCAAAAAAGCAAACAGGATGCTGGGAATTATTTTTTTTTAAGGGATGGTTAACAGGATTAAGAATGTCATCATGCCCCTATATCGCTCCATGGTGCGACCTCATCTGGAGTATTGCATTCAATTCTGGTCTCCTTATCATAAGAAAGATATAGTGGCGCTAGAAAAGGTTCAAAGAAGAACGACCAAGATGATAAAAGGGATGGAACTCCTCTTGTATGAGGAAAGGCTGAAAAGAGGGCTCTTCAGCACTGGAAAAGAGATGGCTGAGGGGAGATAGGATTGAAGTCTACAAAATCCTGAGTGGAGTAGAACGGGTACAAGTGGATCGATTTTTCGCTCCGTCAAAAATTACAAAGACTAGGGGACACTCGATGAAGTTACAGGGAAATACTTTTAAAACCAATAGGAGGAAATATTTTTTCACTCAGAGAATAGTTAAGCTCTGGAACACGTTGCCGGAGGATGTGGGAAGAGCAGATAGTGTAGCTGGTTTTAAGAAAGGTTTGTATAAGTTCCTGGAGGAAAAGTCTATAGTCTGTTATTGAGACAGACATGGGGGGAACCACTGCTTGCCCTGGATCAGTAGCATGGAATGTTGCTACTCTTTGGGATTCTAGAATTTTTATATTCTTTGAGATTCTGCATGGAATCTTGATTCTCTGGGGTTCCAGAATCTTTTGCTACTCTTTGGGTTTTTGCCTGGTTCTAGGGACCTGG
The DNA here is from genome assembly GCF_902459505.1 of Geotrypetes seraphini. NCBI lineage: Eukaryota > Metazoa > Chordata > Amphibia > Gymnophiona > Dermophiidae > Geotrypetes > Geotrypetes seraphini. Next base: position 105,004,478 of record NC_047084.1, read on the forward strand.
ATTTGCCACTGTGATAATGGGCTACTGGGCTAGACAGACCATTGTTCTGACCCAATAAGCCTATTCTTATCTTCTTATGGGATATGGAAATCCCATGGCTGCCTTTTCGAAACTACAGCAACATGAGACTGCCCATTGAAAAATTCAGAATGGGCAAGCCTGAGCAACTGTGTTAACTGGGAAAAGCAATGTGGCATAGGGAGTGACTTTCCCAGCTGAAAACACAATAGTCATTGGGTGTGTCGGGAAGCAGGCATTAAATCTCAGGGCTGGAAGTGAATAGAGGGATGATGAGTGCACACTTCCTAGCAGAAGTCATTTTCGGAGATTTCGCTGACCCCCTTCCTGTATTTTACTACCAGCTTTAGACATCCCAAATGTACACAGAAGTGAAAGAAGTGTCTAAACATAGTAACATAGTAGATGACGGCAGATAAAGACCCGAATGGTCCATCCAGTCTGCCCAACCTGAATCAATTTAATTTTTTTTTTTTTTCCTTAGCTAATTCTGGGCAAGAATCCAAAGCTCTACCCGGTACTGTACTTGGGTTCCTACTGCCGAAATCTCCGTTAAAACCTACTCCATCCCATCTACACCATCCCAGCCACTGAAGCCCTCCCCAGCCCATCCCCCACCAAACGGCCATACACAGACCATGCAAGTCTGCCCAGTACTGGCCTTATTTCAGTATTTAATATTCTTTTCTGATTCTAGATCCTCTGTGTTCATCCCACGCTTCTTTGAACTCTCCACCACCGTTTTCCTCTCCACCACCTCTCTCGGGAGCGCATTCCTGGCATCCACCACCCTCTCCGTAATTTTTCACATTTTTTAAAAAATAAAAAGTAAAGGTTTTAGACTAGCTCTATTAAATAACATTCAAATGGACATCCTGTTGCATTTCGAATAAGACGTGTCCTGTCTCTATCCTGTTGTATTTATTGCACGCAACGTATGAATGTTTGTAGTCTGTGCAGTGTATTTATCTACTAGGTTTTATATCCCATCGTCCCAGGAGAGCTCAGAAGGGGTTACAAGTTTGCATACATAAGGCATAGTAAAGCAAAACATGGCAAGCATGGTGGGTATGATATAGCATGACAAGCATTGTATATCAAAACATAGGACGGCAGCTAAGCATGGCAAACAGTCTTATATATACAAGCTTAGCATAGCATAAACACAATATTACATTGCATTATCCACGGTCAACATAGCATTTAATATACAAGCCTAGCATGGCAAACATAGAGGGGCATAATCAAAGCATATGTCTAAGTCCAATTTGGGTGTAGGGCGTTAGATGCCCAAAGTCGGCAGGGGGAAAATGCCCATTTTTGAAAAGTACATCGAGAATATTTTTTTCCCCCGAAAATCGTCTCTCTGGGCATCCAGGCTATTGATCTCCAGACCGGCATTTTCCCTATCTTTATACCACATTTTCAACCCAAATTTTGTCCAAGTCCCAAACATCCAGAAAAAGACCATTTGGATGTGGGAGGGGCCAGTCTTGTAATGGACTGGCCACCCAGACATGGCAACAGAGCAGTGGGGAACCTTAGAGAGCACTGCTGTGAACTTCACAAAAAAGGGTGCCACATAAACATCTCACCAGAACTCCCTTAAAGATTAGGGTGAGCCCACCAAAAACACCCACAAAACACACTATACTCACCTGTCTACAACCCCAGTAGCCCTTAGGGCTGCAGGTGGTACCTATATGGCAGTAGAGGAGGGTTTGGGGGGCGTACATGTTCCACCATAAATGTAGTGGCTAGAGTGGCTTGTGGGCCTGGGTCCTCCTCTCTATGGTCACTAGTCCACCCCCCAGGCTATTTAAGACTACTATGTGCAGCTCTACTAGGGTTTCCTGTACCAGGTGCTGATGTAAATACTGTTTTATTCTGATCTTTTTGAGGATGTGAGGGACCCCTGGTCTGACCCGGGCGCGATGGACCCCTGGTCTGACCCGGCGGAGGCAATGCTTATGTTCTTATGTTTTTTTTAAAAATATGCGCGTGTATTCTGCGCATGTGCTGATCACTACCACCAGTGACTCACCTCATGTCAATTTTGTGAGCCCACGTGAACATCTGTGAACTCCGCTTGCCCGCGGGGTCTTTTGAGAATGACTCAACTTTCTGAAATCGTCACAGCAGCTACCTCGGTAGCAGCCCGTCGGATTTTACCGTTAAGTTTTGAGAATCCTCCCCTAAGTTCAGCATGACACCATCCCGCATGGGTTCCACCACCGACTGCTGGAACAGTTCCCCTTGTAGAGAGTCCAGGCGGAGAAGACGTTTCAACCCTACATTCTTTGCAACCGCAGATGAGATATCATTAGAACGTTCCATTTTTACTTCTTAGCTATCATCATCATCTGCTTCAAAGATTTTGTCTAGCACTGAGAGGGTTTCTAAGAAAACGCTGTTGTTCTTGTGCTCCTGTAAACTTCTACCAGGCTAAACCTGCTTCAGTTTATTTATTTATTCAATTTTCTATACCATTCTCCCAGGGGAGCTCAGAACGGTTTACATGAATTTATTCAGGTACCCAAGCATTTTCCCCTGTGTGTCCCGGCAGGCTCACAATCTGTCTAATGTTCCTGGGGCAATGGGGGGATTAAGTGACTTGCCCAGGGTCACAAGGAGCAGCATGGGTTTGAACCCAGAACCTCAGGGTGCTGAGGCTGTCGCTTTAACCACTGCACCACTCTAGAAATCAAAATGTAGTAAAAGTGAGCCAAGTATAGGACAATCAAGCCATTGTGACATCACTGATGAGTTTGGCTCTTATTGGTGGAATGAGGCATCACTGATGAGGTTGGCTCTTATTGGTGGAATGAGGCATTGTGACGTCACAATACCAGCTCTGGTTATTAGAAGCTGAAACTTTTCACACTATTTATTTGTTCAATTTTCTATTCTGTTCTCCCAGGGAGCTCAGAACAGTTTACATGAATTTATTCAGGTACTCAAGCATTTTTCCGTCTGTCCCGGTGGGCTCACAATCTTTCTAATGTACCTGGGGTAATGAGGGATTAAGAGACTTGCCCAGGGTCACAAGGAGCAGCGTGGGTTTGAACCCACAACCACAGAGTGCTGAGATTGTAGCTTTAACCACTGCACCACACTCTCCCCTTACAACATGTATTTAATTCTGGTTGGGAACTTGTAATAATACTGTTGCCTCCCATTACCTCCAGAAGTTTCCTTCAATCCTTCTCTCACCCTATCTCTCCCACATGTTTCCTTGCCTTTGAAAAGGGCATGATTGATGAGTTTATGTTCGAGATAAGGATAAGAACAGAGCACTGTTTCTCCCTCTGCCTTTTCATCCCCATTCAGTGACTGCTTGTACTCTGTGTGCCTGTGGGCTTTCCCTGCCCCACAGCAGTATGGGGCTGACACAAGTACTGGTGTGTACTGGGAATGACCACTAGGTGAGCCAGGGCTCCAGAAGGAAAGAGAACCAGAAGTTATTCTGAGACTGAGCTCCTTCCCAACCTTCTGATGGCATTTCCTAAGTTTCTGACCAGCTGTGGGAGGTGGTTTTATCTCAGTCATGGCTCTTCCACGCCAGGGCTGAATGATATCAAATTGCATAGACTACATGAAAAGATGTCAAAGAAAGCATGCCTTGGAGCTAAAAGTGGAAGGAGAGTAGTCTGAATTGGGTTATGAGATTGAGCTGTATCTCACCTCTGTCATTGAGCTCAAGGATGCCAGCCATGAGTCATTTCCAAATCCAGAGAGAGCTGCATCCACAGCTGTGAGACAGAGTTTGTGATCTCACCAGCCTGTGTCTCCTGCAAAGGGTCCTCAACTGGATCCATGATTACTGGGAACTCATTCACTTGAATCAAGTGAGGTCCTGTGAGGACAACTGATGGCTCCTGTCTCAGACCTTCCCCAAGGCTTCAATGGAAGAGTGATGAAGACACTCAGTGGGTTGCCTCAGCACCAAGCTTCCCTCCACACACTAGAAGATGAACATGGGCTTCTTTATATACCACAAGACAGAGGTTCACTACTAAGTCAGAGAGAGCCAAAGAAAGTTGCAAAAGCCCCCTAAAATACCTATGGAGTTGATTTTGAAAGTCAAAAGTAGAATGGTTCTTTGGCAATTGAATTGTAAACCAACTTGTTTGTGTTAAGTTACATAAACAGAAAATTTCTAAAGTATTATGTTGATGAGTAGGCGGGAATATGCAAATAATTTCTCCTCTGTGCATTTATGTTTAATATTTTCTAATTCAGATGTGAACAAACATTCGTTTCATAGCGATTTCTTAAGGGGGTGCGACTGGCTAAAAAAACCTGTTGCATAGGCCCTAGCAGTAACAGAATGAGCTGTTGCTTCTGCATTAACTATTTTTTTTTCTGAGGCCCTCCAAGTACCTAGAAATCCAAAATGTGGCCCTGCAAAGGGTTTGAGACCACTGCTCTACTGTGTTCACCCTATCGTGTTCCTTGTGGGGACTACAAAGCAACAAACAGAAAAAGAGAACTTGCCTTGAAATTTAACACACAAACAGAAAAGGCAAGTGAGATGTCCAAATCAACCAGTGGAGATTTTATTGAATACTAGCTGATTACCCGGCGTTGCCCGGATATTTATTTATCCCAAAATGTCCAACCCCCTACATGTCCCACCCCCCTATGTCCCACATGTCCCACCCCGCATGTTACCCCCCCCCCACATGTCCCATATGCCCCACCCCCATGTCCCAACCCCCTACCCTCCACATGTCCCAAAGGAATGTCCCTCTCTATGGGGCTGAACTTAGACTTAAACGGCATCGGGAGTGTCGGTATTCATCTCTGCGAGCCCGAAAACTATGGGTTGGACATTAATAGCAGTTGCTTTTGATAATTTTAACATATCACCCCCTTCCCACCCCCACAGTATTTTACCCCGTCCCACCTGCACAATATTTTTCCCCAGATAGTAAGTCATATGTGTACCAAGTTTGGTTGAAATCTCTCCATGCGTTTCAGAGTTATGTTGAGTATTCATCTGTGAGCCCGAAAACACCATGGGGTAGATACTAAAATCTGTCATTTTCAATCATTTTTACATATCCCCCCCTTCCCACCCCCACAGTGTTTGTCCTCAGATAGTAAGTAATGTGTATGTCAAGTTTGGTTGAAATGTGTCCATGCATTGAAGAGTTATGCTGGAACATACATACATACACACACACACATATATTCAAATTATAATGTGAAATATTTGACAAAATGAATACAATACAACTAACGCAAAAAGTGATTATAAACAACATTTTTAGTTTCACCTCCAGGAGCAAGAACATATAAATTCTTGGGTGAACCCACCCTTGAGCAAGCAACATAGAGTTGTGGGCCGCGAGACCCCCCAGAACATATCACCCCAGGTAGTGAGGGATCTGCATACCAAGTTTCGTGCAAATCGGTCAAGCCGTTTTTGAATTACTGTGAGAATGGCAGCTTTTTACATTTTTTCCATTGACATGAATGGGTGAAACCTGATTTTCTGTTTGTAGCTCCGCCCACGTGTGCATGTGTGCCGCGAGACACCCAGAACATATCACCCCAGGTAGTGAGGGATCTGCATACCAAGTTTCGTGCAAATCGGTAAAGCCGTTTTTGAATTACTGTGAGAATGGCAGCTTTTTACATTTTTTCCATTGACATGAATGGGTGAAATCTGATTTTCTGTTTGTAGCTCCACCCACGTGTGCAGGTGGGCCACGAGACCCCCAGAACATATCACCCCAGGTAGTGATGGATCTGCATACCAAGTTTCGTTCAAATCGGTCAAGCCGTTTTTGAATTACTATGAGAATGGCAGCTTTTTACATTTTTTCCATTGACATGAATGGGTGAAATCTGATTTTCTGTTTGTAGCTCCGCCCACGTGTGCAGGTGGGCCGCGAGACCCCCAGAACATATCATCCCAGGTAGTGAGGGATCTGCATACCAAGTTTCGTTCAAATCGGTCAAGCCGTTTTTGCGTGATCGCGGCACATACACACACACACACACACACATACATACATACATACACACATACATACCTCCGATTTTATATATATAGATATATAGTCTCTATAAGGTTGTTTGTTTTGTCAAGTCAATTAGATTACACAAACTAAAGTCCCGACTAGGATCCCAGTTTCGGCAGTGTAAACCGCCTTCCTCGAGGGACTTACAAACAACAACTGTACGCTGGCCAAAAATGCAGATTTTTCTGTCTGTCTGTCTCCCTGGCCCCATGTCTGTCTGTCTCTCTCCCTGGCCCCCCTGTCGGTCTCTCTTTCTTTATGTCTGTGTTTCTCTCCCTGGCCCCCTGTCTGTCTGTCTGTCTGTCTTTCTTTCTGTCTGTGTCGCTCTCCCTGGCCCCTATCTGTCTGTCTTTCTGTCTGTCTGTCTCTCTCTCCCTGGCTGGCTGTCTGTCTGTGACTCTCTCTCCTTGGCCCCCTGTCTCTGTATGTCTTTCTGTCTGTGTCTCTCTCTCCCTGGCCCCCTGTCTCTGTCTATCTGTCTTTCTTTCTGTCTGTGTCTCTCTCTCCCTGGCCCCCGTCTCTGTCTGTCTCTCTCTCCCTGGCCTCCTGTCTGTCTATCTGTCTTTCTTTCGTTCTCGTGCACTGAGACGCTTCAGCTCCAGCTTCCTTCTCCCACCTACCCTTAAATCACTCCTTTTGCCTCCTCCCCAGCCTGAACAACCGCCAACCACAGTCCGGATGCTGAGCGTCGGTATGCCTGCTTCCGTTATTTTTGTGCTCTCCTTGGTCTTGGTCCTGTTAGACAGAGTGATGGCAGGAGGGGGGAATCGCCGCCATGGTCGCCGCTTCCGTGCGTCCGTGCTTAAGGTGCCTCTACATGCGCAGTAGAAGGAGCCAGTGTCGCTGAGGGCGGGTGATGGGGAAACCGCCACTGGCTCATTCTACTGCGCATGCGGGAGCACGGCACCACGGAGGCACGAAGATTGAAGCGTGCATGCACGCTAAGGGTATTATTATAGCGGATAACTTCTATAGTGCTGAAAGGCGTACGCAGCACTGTACATTTAACAAGCAATAGACAGTCCCTGCTCAGAAGAGCTTACAATCTAATTTGGACAGACAGAGGTCATGGTGTAGTCTCCCTCGTCCTCGGTCCTGCTTTGCTGCTCCCTGGGATAGTAGGATTGAAGGACTTCTGCACTTTATCTGTTTCTCTGACACTATTAACATTCCAGAGCCCACCTGGCTTTTTCAGCTGCAAGCAGGGGCATCGCCGGTGACAGTTGCTGGTTTTGTTCCTTTCTTGTTTTGTCTTTACACTCCACATTGTCATCAACCTGCATGCATACAGATGGACAGAAAGACCCATCGGTAATAAGGTCATAACTAGAGAATGACACAGGGACAAATTTTCACCATCCCCACGAGAACTCATTGGTGAGCTAAAAATATCGGGCGCCAGCAAGTTATGAGCCAAATAAATATGTTGTCAAAGTTGCTGATACATGAGGACGAGGTATTCAAAGGAATTTTAGGCCTACACGCTAAATTAAATAACGTTAAATAATATTTTTAAGAACACAGAAATTGTAGGGATGAAATGATATCTTAATAAATGTTTTACAACAAATGTAGTTATGTCTGTTACATCCATATGTGTAAACTGTAAATTAAAAACAGTCCAGAAGACAATATGTTTGATGCTTTCAATTTCTAGACAATCTATCAATTCCAGCTTCTACACAAAAGTATAAATACATTAAAACACCCCCACCCCGACGTCCGATTCCTCCCCCAGCCTCCCCTTACCTTTGCGACGCGTTACATGGACTGCCAGCTCGCCTGCCTGCAAGCACGTGTGTGCGCTGTGACGAGAAACTTGTGCGCTGCGATGTAATATTTTGTGCGCCAGCGCAGCTTAGCGGGAACACTGTTGGTGACGGGACTAAATCGCGCAAGACAACGGCGTGCAGACAACTGAGCGCAAGGTTGACGGCGCGCCGAAGAAAAGCACTATTTTAAAGGGCTCCGACGGGGTGTGTGGGGGGGAACCCCCCCCTCACACTTTACTTAACAGACATTGCGCTGGCGTTATGGGGGGTTTGGGGGGTTGTAACCCCCCACATTATACTTAAAACTGAACTTTTTCCCTAAAAAACAGGCAAAAAGTTTGGTTTCAAGTATAATGAGGGGGGTTACAACCCCCCAAACCCCCCACAACGCCAGCGCGATGTCTGTTAAGTAAAATAGGGGGGTTCTCCACCAATACCCCCCCCGTCGGAACCCTTTAAAATAGTGCTTTTCTTCGGCGCGCCGTCAACCTTGCGCTCAGTTGTCGGCGCGCCGTTGTCTCGAGCGATTTTGTCTATGAACCGAACTCATTTACCCGTCCTGTCCTGGTGAGTTCTTATCCTGTCCCTGCCCCTTTCCTGAAAGCTCTGTCCTCATATGCACAAATCTCAAACCCTTTAAAATCATAAGTGTTCGAGGTCTGTGGGGTTAAGGCAGAGCTTACAGGAATGGGGCAGGGGCAGTGACAAAACTCACATGGACAGGGAAATTGAGTTCCTGTGGGGGCAGGGAAAAATTTGTCCCCGTGTCACTCTCTAGTCATAACCTCTGTAATTAACACAACTTTTTGTGGAAGAAAATGGCTAAAAAGATTCTGTACTATATTGAGAAAAGAGAGAACCTGGGTCAGTCTGTTGTGCCTGGATTCAATTTCTCAGTCCAGCTTTTGCTTCACAAGTTGGCCAGGATAGGGTTTTTGTAAATATAGCACTTCAACCTCTAGGATAGAAGGATTTCGATCCATTGCTCAATAGTGACACCTACTGGCTAGGACCAGTGTGCATGTGTACCAGGTTTTGAAAAGCTTTTTCTTTGATTTCTGAAGACTGTCAGTACAATGACTGACTATACTGGTGAATATTACAAACACAGGGGAAATATCCTGTGTTTTTAATAAACGTACTCAGTGCCACATGAATGAAAACAGTTTAGTACTGGCACTAGTTAGACAGGAGAAAGACTTTTTCCCCTTTGAGAATTTAAGGAAAGTGTGCTAGGATTTTAATTAGGCTGCAGGGTCTTTTACAAACCTATGAAGGAAGTACACAGTAGGTCTAAAACTATGCAGAGAATTTTGAATTTAAGAGAGAGGGAGGGGGGGTGCTGAAACGTTCTCAGCCCAACCAAGACGAGAATGATCTGAAATAATGTCAGAACATCAAATTCCGTTTCTACAAATTGGCACTTAATGAAATAAGATACACTTTCCCCTCCCCATTCACGGTTTCCCTACTCGTGAATTCACATAATTGTGATTTTTTTTGGGGGGGGGAGGAGGAAACCCCCCCCATATTTTTGTCTTCCCCCCGGCATCCCGGCCTTACTTGGCTGTGTCGTGCAGGATAGCTGGGTGAGTCATTTGGGCTTTGTGTTCCATTTTGTGCGGGCCTTGTTGTTCAGGACAGTCGCTCCGCTGTAGACACAGAGGCATCGGCGGCACGGGGAACGAGGGAGCAATTGTTTTCTGGCCGTTTGAGTTCGGGCATCGGGCGTGCGTCTGTCCATGGTAGTGCGCAGGAGCTGAATTCCGGCCTGCGGGATAGTGCGCTTTGCCGGTTGGGAGTGCTGGTTTTCGGGGCAGGAGCGATCTTCCTACGCTCCTGCCCCATGCAGATAGCCATTAGCCGTAGTCTGAGACTACGGGAACTCCTCACAGCCATTTCCTAATGGCTATCTGCATGGGGCAGGAGCGTAGGAAGATCGCTCCTGCCCCGAAAACCAGCTAGACCACCAGGTAAGGCCGGGATGCCGGGGGAAAGCGGAAGGGAGGCAGGGGTGGGTCAGAGCCGGATATTCGCGGTTTTTCGCCATTCGTGGTCCGGCTCTGCCCGTATCCCCCGCAAATAAGGAGGGAGAAGTGTAACACTCTTTTCAGCTCCAGTGGCAAAATAACGCTCAGAATTTAGGAAGTTGATTGGTTGGGCTGAGGACTTTTCAGCACCTCCTCCTATCTAATAAAAATGAGCCAACTATAGGACAATGAAGCCATTGTGACATCACTGATGAGGTTGGCTCTTAGTGGTGGAGTGAGGCATTATGACATCACAATCTCAGCTCTGGTTACCAGACACTGAAACTCTTCACACTACCAGGGGGTGCTGAAAGGTTTTCAGCCCAACCAAGACGAGAATGACGTGGATGTGGTTCAATCAATGATCTGAAACAATGTCAAAATGTAGAATTTTGTTTCTGCAAATTGACACTTAATGAAATGAGATAACACACTCGCTTCAGCTCCAGTGGCAAAATAAAGCTCAGAATTTAGAAAATTAGTTGGTTGGACTAAGAGCTTTTCAGCGCCCCCTGGTATGTCTTGTTCTATGTTCAACAGGTTAACTGTAGCCTGAAGTGGTTTAGTTGTGGCTTCCTTTCACAGGACATCAAAGCAGGGTTTTGCATTCTCTTCCCCATATTTGTGTTTCCTTTTATTAACCTTTTATTAAATTGCAGTTATGGTACAATGGATCTTCTTTGAGAATGCAGAAATGGAGAGAGGAGCTGGGCAGAATCGTGGTGCCAGTTTTTAAATACTTGCCTATGAAAGGTTTCTTTAACAAGAAGGAAATTCAGAGACATGAACTAATCAGAGCCAAAGCTGTATCTGGCAAGTGAACAAATATTTTTGAAAACAGACATCGAGGAGAATAAAATCTATACAGTGTTTTTTTTAATTATTTTTTTATTTCTTTTTTTTTTTTATATTTTTTTGCTTCTTTTTTTTTTTAATCAAGTTTCAAGTTTCAAGTTTTATTTAAATTTGATGGTTCGCTTAATATTTCTAAGCGAATTACATAAAATGTACAATTGGGGTAAAAACATTAAAAATATTAATAAAATTTCTACAATAAATAAAACAGAGCAATTTCAAACTGACAATACTAACAGGTTATACAAAACTGGAATGCATTGGAGAAAACGAGAGGGAAAAAGTTACAAAATTTTTGTTTCCTAGTGCGGAGAAGAAGCAGGTTGGAGGGGGGGGGAGGGAAAAAACATTAGGGTTTGGGTATAGGAGATTGAAATTAAAATTTACATGGAAGATTGAGAATTTAGAGGTTGAATGCAGCTTTATTAATTTTCAAATGTTAATAGTGCCATACAATGAATTTAAACATAAACACTACACAGAACGCACTTTAAATGCACAAATAATTCAAAAAACAATCATTTTCTCCCCCCCTCCTTCCCCTAATTAATAAAAGAAGAAGTACATATTTAGGGGTCCTTTTATCAAGCCGCTGGGTTAGCATGTCACACATTTAATCAAACGCTAACCCCTGCGGCCGGCTAAAAAACTAAGGCCTGCTCAATGAGGCGTTAGCAGCTAGCACGGCAGGCGGTTTAATGCGCGTTAAACCCCTACCACAGTTTGATAAAAGGACCCCTTAATTTCAATAATATAGATAATTAAGTATAGCAAACCAGAATACATTCCCCTCCCCCCACCCACCCACCCTGGATGTGTAAGGAAATCAAATAAAAGGAAAGGTACATGACAGTTCTTGTGACTCAATAAATGCAGCCAATGAGCTCCACGCCATTTGGAATGCGTTATTATACCCCAAACATTCCGCGTTCATTCTTTCATACTTGTAATTGGAACATAGGTTTGCCCACCAGAAAGTGTAATTCAGTCAATCTTTACTCTTCCAGTTACGTGTAACCATCTGGATGGCTATTCCCGTCATTATCAAGAATAGCCGGCTTTTATGTCGATCCAAAGAAGGTTTAACATGTAATAGAGTACCACAAATTATGGCTTCATAAGTCATTAGTATCAATTTTTTTATTTTTTTTATTTCTTCATTTTTCTAAATATTTTGTTGCTTATTTTTCTTTTGACTTAACTCTATACTAGAGAATGACACGGTGACAAAATTCATCACCGTTCCCGTCCCTGAGGATAACCGCGGTAAACCATCTTCATGTCATTCTTTAAGGAGAGAGGGAAGAATCGGAGTATGAATGGCCACAACCACTGACCCGCAAGCTTTGCTTTGAAGAATGCTGGTGTAGAAGGACCGAGGTTGAAATAGACATTAGAAAATGACATGAGATTATTTCCCACGGTTATACGCGGGGACGGGAACGGTGATGAATTTTGTCACCGTGTCATTCTCTACTCTATACTTCTCCATCTGACCTTTTTTCCTTTCTGCGGTTTGTGATCTAAGTGGCTCTGCAGGGCACCACGAATAAGGAATTGTTCTTATAGTGGGGCTCCACCTACATATCCTTCCAAATCGAGAGGGTAAGCTTCCTCCGTATGTGCCAAACAGGTCTCTCTCCGCTCTCAAGATTAAATATGCCTCAAAACGCCCCCAGATCGCGCCCTTTGACTGCAAACTGTCAAATGACGTTCCTAATTCCCACTTCATACCAAGCCGCTGGAATCAACTGCCCCCCGCAGATCAGATCCCTTAAAGCAGGGGTAGGGAACTCCGGTCCTCGAGAGCCGTATTCCATTCAGGTTTTCAGGATTTCCCCAGTGAATAATGCATGAGTTCTATTTGCATGCACGGCTTTCAATGCATATTCATTGGGGAAATCCTGAAAACCCGACTGGACTACGGCTCTCGAGGACCGGAGTTCCCCACCCCTGCCTTAAAGGATTCCTCAACTTTAGGAAAGCAATAAAAACAGACCTCTTCACCTAGCTCCCCTGCCAAAGGCCAATAGCTCACAAAGAAATATAAATGTACACTTCTCCCTCCGTATTCGCTGTGAGAGGGGATTAACAGACCATAAGGGACTTGACCCGAGGGCTTCAGGGTAAAGTAGCGCTGTTCGCCGACGCCGCCAAACTGTATAATATAGTGGGTGGAAGCAATCCCACGGATGGTATGACGCAGGATCTGATCAAGTTGGAAAAATGGTCCACGACATGGCAGTTGGGCTTCAACGCTAAGAAGTGTAAGGTCATGCATCTCGGCAGCAGAAATCCATGCAGAACATACACCTTGAATGGAGAAACACTAGCTAGGACTTCAGAGGAACGGGACTTGGGAGTGATCATCAGTGCAGACATGAAGGCTGCCAAACAAGTGGAGAAGGCCTCATCCAAGGCAAGGCAAATGATAGGATGTATCAATAGAAGCTTCGTCAGCCGCAAACCTGAAGTCATAATGCCACTGTATAGAACCATGGTGAGACCTCATCTAGAGTACTGTGTGCAATTCTGGAGGCCACATTACCGTAAAGATGTGCTTCGAGCTGAGTCGGTCCAGCGAATGGCCACTAGGAAGGTCTCTGGACTCAAGGGTCTCTCATACGAGGAAAGACTGGGCAAATTGCAGCTGTACTCTCTAGAGGAGCGCAGGGAAAGGGGTGACATGATTGAGACTTTTAAGTACGTCACAGGTCGTGTTGAGGTAGAAAACGATATATTCCTTCCCAAGGGACCCTCGGTCACAAGGGGGCACCCGCTCAAACTCAGGGGAGGGAAATTTAGAGGTGACATCAGGAAGTATTTCTTCACAGAAAGAGTGGTAGATCACTGGAACAAACTTCTGACGCAGGTAATCAAGGCCACAAGCGTGCTCGACTTTAAGAATAAATGGGACATCCACGTGGGATCCCTACGTGGGTCGAGCAGCACTCAGACTTAATGGGGTGGGTCAGTAGAGTGGGCAGACTTGATGGGCTGTAGCCCTTTTCTGCCGTCACCTTTCTATGTTTCTATGACCCGCAAATACAGAATAACTTTTTCATATGTTATTCGCTGTTTTCTGTTAAAAACCATCGTGAATATGGTGAAACTGCGAATCACATGGTGGCCTGTTCCTGAAGGAGAGGTAAAACACGGTGACGAAAGTGCTGGCAATTGGCGATTTTTCTCTGTAAACGCTTGGAATCAGCGATTTCTCTATGCAAGCTGATATAATTGGGGGGGGGGGGGGAGGAGCCAGTAAGCTAAAAACCGTGAATAATTGAAACCGCGAATACGGAGGGAGAGAAGTGTATATTGGTACTAGATCCTCGATAAGTGTCACATTAGGACAGGGGTGGAAAAGTCCCTCCTCGAGGGCCGCAATCCAGTCGGGTTTTCAGGATTTCCCCCATGAATGTGCCTGAGATCTATTTGCCTGCACTGCTTTCATTGTATGCTAATAGATCTCATGCGTATTCATGGGGGAAATCTTGAAAACCGGACTGGATTGCGGCCCTCGAGGAGGGACTTTGATATCCCTGCATTAGGATAAAAACCTGTACACTGTATATAATAATAATAATAACTTTATTCTTCTATATCGCCAGAGTCAGATGACTTCTATCCTTGGTATGTGTCAAGTTAGACAGGGGTGTCAAAGTCCCTCCTCGAGGGCCGGAATCCAGTCGGGTTTTCTGGATTTCCCCAATGAATATGCATTGAAAGCAGTGCATGCACATAGATCTCATGCATATTCATTGGGGAAATCCTGAAAACCCGACTGGATTCTGGCCCTCGAGGACCGACTTTGACACCTGTGAGTTAGGATAACAACTTGTACCCCAAATACTTGTACTGTAACCTATTCTGAGCTCTTTGGGGAGAACGGAATAGAAAACGATGTAAATAATTCTGTAACAGTGCCCCTAAACACAACAGAATTGCATCTTCGTGAAAGGTAGGCCAGGGTTTTAAAGGCCTACACTTCCGGCACCTACCTTTCACGTGAATCGCATCTATGGAGGTGCTTAACGATGCCTAACACCACTTCGGGCCTCAGTCTTGTCTAAGCATAGGGTTACCATAAACAGAAACAGGAGGATGGATTGAAACTTCCATGGATTTGTATTAGAGAATGACACGGGGACAAATTTTTCTCTGTCCCCGCGGGAACTCATTTTCCCATCCCAGTGACTTCTTTTCCTGTCCCTGCCCCATCCCTGGAAGCTCCATCTTTACAAGCCTCAAACCCTTTAAAATCCTAATTGGCAACATTTTAGAGCTCAGATTGTGATGTCATAATGCCTCATTCCACCAATGCCTAAACTCCGTCCTCATCTGCACAAGCCTCAAACCCTTTAAAATCCTAAGTAGCAACATTGTAGAGCTCAGATTGTGATGTCATAATGCCTCATTCCACCAATGCCTAAGCTCCGTCCTCATCTGCACAAGCCTCAAACGCTTTAAAATCCTAAGTAGCAACATTGTAGAGCTCAGATTGTGATGTCATAATGCCTCATTCCACCAATGCCTAAGCTCCGTCCTCATCTGCACAAGCCTCAAACGCTTTAAAATCCTAAGTAGCAACATTGTAGAGCTCAGATTGTGATGTCATAATGCCTCATTCCACCAATGCCTAAGCTCCGTCCTCATCTGCACAAGCCTCAAACGCTTTAAAATCCTAAGTAGCAACATTCTAGAGCTCAGATTGTGATGTCATAATGCCTCATTCCACCAATGCCTAAGCTCCGTCCTCATCTGCACAAGCCTCAAACGCTTTAAAATCCTAAGTAGCAACATTCTAGAGCTCAGACTGTGATGTCATAATGCCTCATTCCACCAATGCCTAAACTCCGTCCTCATCTGCACAAGCCTCAAACCCTTTAAAATCCTAAGTAGCAACATTGTAGAGCTCAGATTGTGATGTCATAATGCCTCATTCCACCAATGCCTAAGCTCCGTCCTCATCTGCACAAGCCTCAAACGCTTTAAAATCCTAAGTAGCAACATTGTAGAGCTCAGATTGTGATGTCATAATGCCTCATTCCACCAATGCCTAAGCTCCGTCCTCATCTGCACAAGCCTCAAACGCTTTAAAATCCTAAGTAGCAACATTCTAGAGCTCAGACTATGATGTCATAGTGCCTCATTCCACCAATGCCTAAGCTCCGTCCTCACCTCAACAAGCCTCAAACACTTTAAAATCATAAGTGTTCGAGGCTTGTGCGGTTAAGGCAGAGCTTACAGGAATGGGGCGGAGACAGCGACAAAACTCGCGGGAACGGGGAAATTGAGTTCCTGCAGGGATGGGGACAAATTGTTACCATGTCATTCTCTAATTTAAATGGAAGTAAAACCCAGGAGCCTCTATCCATCTTCCTTTCTTCCATTCCTCTCAAAGGAAGTATCTCAATCTGTCCTTTTTTTTTTTTTTTTTTTTTTCCTGGAGCCATATGGTAATCCTAAGCGGTTTCTAAGGATCTCCCATTCCCACAACAGGTGACCTCAGTTGACAACAGACAGATTCGGACCACGCCAACCAGAAGGTAGAATATGAAAATAAAATCAATCCAGTTTGAATGAGTATTCATCGGGGTAAGTTGGCAGCAGATTTCAAAGGACTGAGCCTTAAATTTCTTTGGGAATCACGGGGAAATACTTTGATGTTATGTCTTTTATTTTTAAAGTTCACTGAAGTCACTTCTTGTGCTATGTCTTGACAGGTCGCTGAGGAGAATTCTGGGTCAGATGAGGAGATAAGCTCTCACGCTAATTGCAATGACAGGCAGAGTTACAAGCAAATAGAATGGCTTGGCATGATGGGATACATTTCCATTACCTATATGCTATCAAAACTATTACGTTGCATCACAAATATTCAGCCCTTTGCCAAATAGCTTGCATAAAAACATCTTTCACGATTTGTTTGAGGGTGATAAAATGTTATAATTTCTCCATCACAGAATTTACTGTGCTAATGCAGAGATCTACAGGGAACCAATGGCCCTTGGAACGTGTCAAGTCGTTCCAGCGTAAGAACAACATAAAGAGGCAAGAGACATGCCCGAACCAACCGATAGTTACATTTATTCAAAACACTGATTGTGTAAACAATATGAAAGTCCTAGGTCTATAAAAAGACCATTTGAAGTCCCAGGTGAATGGGATCCTAGGAAAGTCCCGACCAGGATTCGGGTTTCGCCAAGCAAAGTTGCCTTACTCAGGCGATGTCATTCAATTTTGAAACGCCGACACGTTTTTGTCAGCCTAGAGGCCTATGGGAAATTATATCAATCTGACTCTGGCATGGGAAGGCAGATAGACCCTTAGTGTAGGGAAACTGTGTTAAGTATCCCTGATATGTTTTAAGTTTCCCTGATTGAATCATGACTAGCTAAAAGGTGTTAATGTCTGATTAAAAGGGTTCCTAGGACAATGGTGCACAGATCAAGCCAGAGACTTAATCCCATCACCATGCTTGCAGGTATCTCACCCTCCTTAGCAATTAAATTAACCATTGTTTCAAACAGTTTACAAATTCTAAACAGAAAGATACTGGGGCATACAGGTTTCTATATTGAGCCAAGGTATAAAAGCCTGCTCTCTGCAACACAGATATATCTCTCTTTTTCTATCAAGCTATCAGGAGAGGGGTCTTGGCCCTCTATCTCTCTTTCTATCTAGCTATCTCTTGGCTCTTTGCTTGGCACTCTGGTTCTGTCTTGGCTCTCCCTTTCTCTGTCTATCCTTCCCTTTATCTATGGAACACGAAGCTTAGACCATCCCCTTTTTCTCTCTCTCTGGCTCTTCCTAGAACTGCAAGCTTCTATGTCCCTCTTTGCCTCTGAACTCTGTAAGGCAGGGAAACTGCTATGCTCTCTATTTAATTGTAATGCCTAATTCTAATGATTATAAATATTGCTTTTCTGTAAGACTATTTCTATAATATATTCTTTATGCAAACACCTCTGGCTATGCTTCTTATTTGATTCTATCCCTAATGAAACTTCTGTGAAGGTATTGAACTCGGGACCGCGGATTGTAAGGCCGTGTCAAACATAACCCCTCCAACCTAACATTGTGGGGGTGCGACCATCCTTACATTTTATTAAACTTACAGTTTTCAAGGGGGACAAAGAGGATTACGCGCTTTTGTCCCCTGAGGAAGGCAACTTTGCTTGCTGAAACCCGGATCCTGGTCGGGACTTTTCTAGGATCCCATTCACCTGGGACTTCAAATGGTCTTTTAATAGACCTAGGACTTTCATATTGTTTACATAATCAGTGTGTTGAATAAATGTAACTTTTGGTTGGTTCAGAGATAATGCCTCATTCCACCAATGCCTAAGCTCCGTCCTCATCTTCACAAGCCTCAAACACTTGAAAATCCTAAGTAGCAACATTCTAGAGCTCAGACTGTGATGTCATAATGCCTCATTCCACCAATGCCTAAACTCCGTCCTCATCTGCACAAGCCTCAAACACTTGAAAATCCTAAGTAGCAACATTCTAGAGCTCAGATTGTGATGTCATAATGCCTCATTCCACCAATGCCTAAGCTCAGTTCTCATCTGCATAAGCATCAAATATTTTAGATCCTAAATAGCAACATTCTAGAGCTCAGATTGTGATGTCATAATGCCTCATTCCACCAATGCCTAAGCTCCCTTCTCACCTGCACAAGCCTCAAACGCTTTAACATCCTAAGTAGCAACATTCTAGAGCTCCAATTGTGATGTCATAATGCCTCATTCCACCAATGCCTAAGCTCCGTCCTCACCTGAACAAGCCTCAAACGCTTTAAAATCCTAAGTAGCAACATTCTAGAGCTCCAATTGTGATGTCATAATGCCTCATTCCACCAATGCCTAAGCTCCGTCCTCACCTGAACAAGCCTCAAACGCTTTAAAATCCTAAGTAGCAACATTCTAGAGCTCCGATTGTGATGTCATAATGCCTCATTCCACCAATGCCTAAGCTCAGTCCTCATCTGCACAAGCCTCAAACGCTTTAAAATCATAAGTGTTCGAGGCTTGTGCGATTAAGGCAGAGCTTACAGGAATGCGACAAAACTCGCGGGAATGGGGAAATTGAGTTCCAGCGGAGACAGGGACAGAACTCTTGCTTTCCAGGCAGGTAAATTAAATGAATGGTTGGGTAATATCATTACGCATTCCTCATCCTACTTCAGTTTTAGAAAATTAGTAAAAACAAAATTATTTAATCGATTTGTAAGTTAAGGTTTTACTGTTTTTACTTTCACATTGTATGAACATACTGATGATTTTATATTATGTTTTATTCCCTGATTGTCCAGCACTTCTTGATGTAAACCGCCTCAAAGTAGTATGGCTTTGGCGGTATATAAGAATCAATTAAAATTAAATTAAATCTCTCTTGCCTCTTTATTATGTTCTTTTGTATTATAGCCGAGGCCAGCTCCCTTCTTTTTCTCTTGCTCAAATCGTTACAGCATGGCAGGGCTTCAGGTTAGATGTGTATTCAGCAGCTTCTAGTGTAGGAGGACATGCGAGAGGCATGTCCCGTAGGTAGTCAGCTGGCATCGGAACCTCTCCTCCTCCCCGGCATCTCGCGACACACCTGGAATCTGGGGACAGCACACAGTTTGTGATACACTAGCCCAGTGGTAGGCAATTCCAGCATGAATATGTTACATTACATTACATTACATTAGGGATTTCTATTCCACCTGTGCCTTGTGGTTCTAGGCGGATTACAATATAGAAGATATCTGGGCATTTCCAGTAGAATTACATTACAGGATAAGAGTAAGTTACAGGAACCGTAAAGAATTATGATACTTCAATTTCACGGAAGATAATACATATCACAGAAGATAATACATATCACAGAAGATAATATATATCACCGTAGATAATACATATCACAGAAGATAATACATATCACCGTAGATAATACATATCACAGAAGATAATACATATCACAGAAGATAATATATATCACCGTAGATAATACATATCACAGAAGATAATACATATCACAGAAGATAATATATATCACCATAGATAATACATATCACAGAAGATAATACATATCACAGAAGATAATATATATCACCGTAGATAATACATATCACAGAAGATAATACATATCAACTGAAACAAGTTAAGTCAGGTGGGGTGAGTTACAGTAATTCTAGATCACAGACAAAGAGATACTATAGGTGGGTGTTTCCAAAGGCGTTGATTGGGAACTCATTGGATGGTGGTTAGAGTGATGGGAGATATTTTTTGAACAGTAGTGTTTTTATTTCTTTACGGAACTCTTTTATGTCTGTTGTTTTGGTCAGTAGTTTTGAGATGTCAGAGTCGATTTTAGCTGCCTGTGTCCCCAGAAGGTTGTCGTAAAGTTTCTTACGACGAGTACCGTCGAGAGGTGGGTAGGTGAAAAGGTTCTGTGTTCTCCTTCTTCTGGGTGAGAGGTAGTAGTGAAAACGGTTGTTTAGGTAGCTGGGTGCCGTGCCGTGGGTTACTTTGAAAAGGAGACAGTAGAGTTTGAATTGTGTTCGTGCTTTTATTGGTAGCCAGTGAGATTCTAAGTATGCATTGGTAATGTGGTTGTGTTTGTTGAGTGAGTATATGAGTCTGAGGGCTGTGTTCTGGATGGTCTGTAGTTTTTTTATTGTGTTGGTAGGGCAAGGTAAGTAGACGCTGTTGCAGTAGTCTACGATACTTAGCACAAGGGATTGGACAATGATCCTGAATTGGTCTTTATTAAAGAATTTTCTGATTTTTCTTAGATTTCGCATTGTGAGGAATGCTTTTTGGGTGATTTTATGGATTTGTGTTTGCATTGTGCAGCATCTGTCTAAATGTATACCTAGGATTTTGAGGGAGCTCTGTATTGGGTACTTGATTGAGTTTACTTCCAGTTCTGTTAGGGATGGTTTTTTGTCCTTCTCTAGTAGTAGGAGTTTAGTTTTGTCTGGGTTCAGCTTCAGCTTATGATTTGTCATCCATTTTTCTACTGTTTCCAATGTGGTTTTCAGGCATCCTGTGGAGATTGGGTTATGGATGTCGAATGGAAGGATGATGGTTATGTCATCCGCATAGCTGAAAGAAGTAATGTTTAGGGCGTCCAGGGTGGTGCCTAGGGAAGCTATGAATAGGTTGAAAAGTGTGGGAGAGAGGGGAGAACCTTGTGGCACTCCGCATGGGTTGGACCATGGTTCAGATAGAGTGTCTTTTGACTTGACTCTATATGTACGAGATGGATTTGCACGCACTGCCTCCTTGAGACGCAAATCTATCTCATGCATATTTATTATGGATATCCTGAAAACCTGACCTGGCTCTGGCTCTCGAGGACAGGAATTGCCTACCCCTGCACTAGCCTAAAGCCTAGGCAGCTTACAATAAAACACCAAAATTCTTTAAAACAGGGCTACCCAAGTCCGGTCCTCGAGATCTACTGGCAGTCCAGGTTTTCAGGATATCCACAATGAATATGCATGAGAGAGAGATTTGCATACCAAGAAGGCAGTGCAGGCAAATCTCTCTCATGCATATTCATTGTGGATATCCTGAAAACCTGGACTGCCAGTAGATCTCGAGGACCGGACTTGGGCAGCCCTGCTTTAAAACGTACAAACATTTTAAAAACATACAGGTCTATAAAAAAAAATAGACAAGTCCATCACAAAACCGATATCCAGGCTGAACGAAATCATAATTTCATTTTTTAAAAACCCCAAATCAAAACATCTTATTTCACATTGAATGCCTAGACCAGGGGTCTCAAAGTCCCTCCTTGAGGGCCGCAATCCAGTCGGGTTTTCAGGATTTCCCCAATGAATATTCATATTCATTGGGGAAATCCTGAAAACCCGACTGGTTTGCGGCCCTCAAGGAGGGACTTTAAGATCCCTGGCCTAGACCGAAAAGAAAGGTTTTTAATATTTGGATTCCATGTATCAAAGCGGTTTACAATCTGTGTTTGAGTCAATAAGTGGTTTCTTAGCTGCCTTTGTTTGTTTGTTGGGTGCAAATGGTATTTTTTTTTTTTTTTTCTCTTTCTTGTCCTTAAAGAAAATATATTTTATGGTGCTGTAATTCACCACCTATTTTACTAAGGTGCGCTATGTGTCTTAGCGCGCATTTAGCGCACGCTATATATACCCGTGCGCTAACCGCTAACGCATCCATAGACTAACATGCACGTGTTAGCGGTTAGCGTGTGCTAAAACGCAGAGCGCACCTTAGTAAAAGGAGCCCTATAGTTTTTCATTTTAGAAATGTAATTTTGTTTTATACGCTGCAATTATGTGTGCTTGTTTTTACGGAAACCGCTTTGTTTAAAGGCGGTATATCAATAAATCAAGTGCTCAGTCATTTGTCCCTATCTGTCCTGGTGGGTGTCAGGTCAAAAGCGCGCCGGGACAAAGGCGCGCCCAGACAATTGAGCGCAGCGCACGCCACCGCGCCACTCTAAATTACTGTTTTTAGCGCTCCGACGGGGGGGCGTGGGGGGAACCCCCCCACTTTACTTAATAGACATCGTGCCGCGTTGTGGGGGCGCTGTGGGGGGTGTGGGGGGTTGTAACCCCCCCCACATTTTACTGAAAACTTAACTTTTTCCCTGTTTTTAGGGAAAAAGTTCAGTTTACAGTAAAATGTGGAGGGTTACAACCCCCCAAGCCCCCCCATAACGCCGGCGCGATGTCTATTAAGTAAACTGGGGGGGTTCCCCAACAAAATCCCCCGTCGGAGCCCCTAAAAACTGTAATTTAGAGCGGCGCGCGCTGCACTCAATTGTCGGCGCGCGCTTTTGTCTTTCGCGCCATTGTCTATGAACCGTCCTGGTGGCCTCACAATCTATCTAATGTACTTGGGATAATGGAGGATTGAGTGACTTGCCCAGGGTCACAGGGAGCAGCATGGGATTTGAACCCACCACCTCAGGGGGGACTGAGGTTGCTCTAACCACTATGCCACTCCTTCCTCCAACAGCATCCTACACCCTAATATATTTTCACAGAAAGGTAAAGTCCCAGACAAGCTAGTCCACAAACCTGGCCCGGCCACTGAAAAGAGGATTTTGCACGATTGCGTCTGCTCTGCTGTGACAGAGAGAACTCGTAACAGCCTTGTGTTTTCTCACTCACTTCTTCCATTTGGGAATTATCGTGCAGGTCCTGGCACAGGAATGAGAGCCAGACTTCCACCCCACAGTCGACATGCATGCGCATTTCGCAAGCATTTCATTGAAACAATTATTGTGAGTGAGGGAACTGGAAACCTGCCTCGCCCTCCTCCATCTACGACCAAAGCTCGTTTCTTCTCCTTTGGTCCCAGTCCAAGAAAAGTCAAATTCTTTGGGACTAACGAGTGCGCTCTCCAAAAACCACAGAGACCTGTCAAAAGTAAGCCACGCAGCCCTCAGCGTGTCAAGTTTTACCTCCCTGAAAACAGGTCCTACTGCTGGCAGAGCAGAGCTCTTCAGGTGCCAAGCTCTGTTCAGTTCTTGTCCCACATAAGGGTTCCATACAATACATTTGGCGCCTTTCACAAGGAATCATTATGAAATGCCATTCTATAAAAATAATAGAGTATGTTTTTCATGTACCAACTCTGATGCTATGTTGCTTTCCTGTCTCCAAATAAGGAAGGATCTCAGTGTCTCCTGCTGCTGAGAAAATTAGGTTCTTGATTTTGTTTTGTATTTTTCTTAAAGGGAAAGGGTATCCCGTTTTCACGGCCTGCACCAGAGCTGCCTTAACCAGTAGGCAAACCGGGTGGTGGCCTAAGGCAGCAGCTTCTAAATAGCGGCAAAAAGGAGCTGCAGTTGGAGCGAGACAATGTCCTGACAGCTACACCGATTCAAAAAACCATCGCACAAAGTGGCATATCAAGGGTAGGAGGCGCCTGGGGTGATGGAGCCCTCCCCCCTCCTCTCCCCCCCCAGGTCCTTTCTGCCCCTAGGTCCACCCCTTTCCGCCTTCCAACCCCAGCCCCATGCAAACTTTGTCTCTTTGGTCTAGACTGGGCACCAGACTCGGCCCCGACAAAGTGTTGGGTTTTGAAAAGCCAACCGGATACCTGGACAGTTCTCTGAAAAGAACATAAGAAACGCCTTCACCGAATCAGACCTTTGGTCCATCTAGTCCGGTGACCCGCACACGCGGAGGCCAAGCCAGGTGTTCCCCGATGAAGACCTTGTTTACCCATATCCCTCAATGTGGTTTGCAAGAAGGTGTGCATCCAACTTGCCCTTGAAACCCAGAATGGTGGTCTCCGTCACAACCTCCTCCGGGAGACATGTCCGGGTAAATTCAGAAATCTGGTAACCCTACTCCTTCCGCGCCTCCCATGCCACACTCACGCCCTCCCTTCCCACCCCACCAATACCTTGTTAAATCTTCATCAGTATGAGCAGCTTCTCGTGCCGGCATTGACTTTGCTCTGACTTCCTGGCCCCACAATCCAGAAGTGATTTCAGAGGGAGCCAGGCCAGCGAGCAGCTGTTCGCGCTGAGGAAGATTTAAAGAGATAGGGAGGACGGAAGCGTGGCGTGAGGAGGCTGAGAGATGCCGGTGCAGGAGAATGGTACATTTCCAGCTATACAATACAAGCCTCTTTACCAATTGGTCCAAAAAGAAAATAAAGGTTTTATAGACAATGCCTCCCTCACCCCACATGCCTTCCACACAGTAAGGAACAATGCAAAAAAGGGGGGAGCCCCATGAAAGGCAATCCCACACCGCCAAAGTCACACATCCACAGATACACTTTTCAAGCTTCCTGTTTATTAAAATTTGATGCAAACGCTTATAATAATATTTCAAAGTGAATTACAAAGCTGAGACGCTAGTGGCAAATATGAAGTCTAACTATCGAATGCACCTCTAAATGGAAAAGTTTTCAAAGAGCTTTTAAATCTATCTTATATATCCTGGAAGTGAGTTCCATAACTGTGGTGCAGTTACTGAGAAGATTTCTGTCCGTCTTGCGCCAATATACTTAAGAGATGGGCTAGAAAGGAGGTTTTGATCTGATGAACATAGAGTTCCCCATCCACAAAACAATCATTCAGATGCCCTCTCGCCACAGTCGCTCCCGCATACACCCAAACAAGCAGTACCCCCAAGGTCCCATCAGCAGCTGCGAAGCCAACAATATCCCCCAACATGATCTGAGTACATTAACCCTACCAATACAAAAACATAACACAGAACCATAACTCGGTCCAATTAGATCTGCCCCTCTACCCAGGCTGACATAGTCACTCAGCCCCTTGAGGACCTCCATGGCACAGATATAAAACCAAGAGACAAACTCCTAAAATGGAGCAACAGGAGGGAAACAAAACCAGGAGCATCCGCCGTGGCGGTCGCACTAGCAGGCCGTGAAGAATGCAATGCAGGCAGGTGGAAAACAATCATTATCCTTCAACGACCACCTCAACTCCCTGATAAAAAAATGCTTTTGCAGCCTTCACATGCTGAGGAAAGTGAGATCTTGCTTCCACCAAAAACACTTTGCCATCCTCGTACAATCCATTATCCTCTCCAGATTGGATTATTGCAATTCCATTTACCTAAGCTTAACAAAGAAAAGCCTCCACAGACTCCAACTAATCCAGAACACCGCGGCCAAACTTATCTTCTCAAAAAGTAAATTTGACCATGTCACACCGCTCCTATCCAAACTCCACTGGCTTCCCGTTATTTCCAGGGTCTACTTTAAATGTGCCTGCCTAACCTTCAAGATCCTCCACGGTATCCTTCCTCCTTTTATCCCTCTATCCTGGAATTCCTCAAATCCAACCTCCACTAGATCCACTCAAAAATTAAAACTATCCCACCCCTCCTTAAAAGGCATCTCCCTTGTTGGTAAACTTGGCTCTTCCCTCCCTTTCAGAATCACTCAGCTCTGGAACAGTCTCCCTTCCCCTCTCCGCAATTTGAGCCCCCTTCTACCATTCCGTAAGCATCTGAAGACCTGGCTCTTCTCCAGAACGTAACCCCGTCCCGCTCCTGGCACTCTCACACCAACCTCTCTTCTCTCATACTTATATAATTCCACTGGAGTTCCGTTCCTTCCCTAACCATGTAAACCGTGTCGAGCTCCATCTGCGGAGATGATGCGGTATATAAACCCAAGATTTAGATTTAGATTAGATTTAGGTGGAAAACAAAAAAAATCAGCAGGCCGCCGCTGCCTCGGGAATCCGCCGATCAAAGAGCGGGACTTCTGCGTCCGAAGTCAGAAAGCACGTTCTGCCCTCATGGCGCACCCCCGGAGTCTCGTTGGATGCAATAAGGCAAATTGTACCTTTTTTTGTGGAAGAGCAAGGAGCAAGCCTGCGAAAACGCCTTTCACTTTCGCCAGGACCGCTGGAGAATAGTCCTGAAAACATAAAATTTTATTGTTTTCATAAACCAGAGGGCCTGAAGTCTGAAGTGCCTGAAGAATATCTTGTATACGGGCCAAATTAAGAAGCGATGAGTTCAATTTGTAAGGGGCCATTTGTAAGCCTGCTCAATTTGTAAGCCCGCTTAATTTGTAAGTTGAAGATGCAGCGACGGATGCAGGAACGGAGCTCTCCATCTCTGACAGTCTGCAACAGACTAATGAGACGCAGGTTGCCGCTACGGGACTGGTTCTCCAGGTCATCAGTCTTCGCTTCGAGAGCCGTGACCTTATCTTGGAGCCGACGATGATCCTCCTCTCTGCGCTTCACATGGTCTTCAACGGTGGACAGACGCTGTTGGTAATTAGAAAACTCCGCTTGCAGTCTCCAGGCGAGTGTCCACCACATTCAATTTATCTACGAACGGTTGCAATTTTAGAAACATAGAAACATAGAAAAATGACGGCAGAAAAGAGCCACGGCCCATCAAGTCTGCCCACCGTAATGACCCGCCCCCCCCTAACTTCACCCTACCAGAGAGCCCACATGCGTATCCCATTTCTTCTTAAAATCTAGCATGTTGCTGGCCCTAATCACCTGCAGTGGAAGTTCATTCCAATGATCAACCACCCTTTCGGTGAAGAAATACTTCCTGGTGTCACCATGAAATTGCCCGCCCCTGATTTTTAGCAGATGCCCTCTTGTGGCCGAGGGTCCTTTAAGAAAGAAGATATCATGGCGCACCCCCGGGAAGATGCTTGAGTACCTGATTGTAAAAAAAACCGCTTAGATAACCTTGATAGGTGGTATATAAAATCCTAATAAACTTGAAACTTGATATCATCTTCCACCTCGATACGGCCTGTGATATATTTAAATGTCTCAATCATGTCTCCCCTCTCTCTACGTTCCTCGAGTGAGTATAGTTGCAATTTATTCAGCCTTTCCTCATATGGGAGATTCTTGAGCCCTGAGACCATCCTGGTGGCCATTCGCTGAACCGACTCAATTCTCAGCACATCTTTTTGATAATGCGGCCTCCAGAATTGTACACAATACTCCAGATGAGGTCTCACCATGGATCTGTACAAAGGCATTATGACTTCAGGCTTCCGGCTGATGAAACCTCTACGGATACAACCCATCATTTGTCTAGCCTTAGATGAAGCTTTCTCCACTTGACTGGCCGTTTTCATGTCTTCACTAATGACCACTCCTAAATCCTGTTCTGCCTTAGACCTAGCTAAGGTCTTACCATTTAGAGTATAAGTTCTGCACGGATTTCTGCTGCCAAGGTGCATGACCTTACATTTTTTAGCATTGAAGCCTAGCTGCCAAGTCGAGGACCAATGTTCCAATAAGAGTAGGTCCT
The DNA here is from genome assembly GCF_902459505.1 of Geotrypetes seraphini. NCBI lineage: Eukaryota > Metazoa > Chordata > Amphibia > Gymnophiona > Dermophiidae > Geotrypetes > Geotrypetes seraphini. The sequence continues at coordinate 105,031,953 of NC_047084.1, forward strand.
GCATCATGCTGTCGGGCAAAGGGCTTTTACCTACTATGTTGCATAGTTTGGCGTCATCTGCGAATAATGTTATTTTACCTTGAAGCCCCTGAGTCAGGTCTCTTATGAATATGTTGAAAAGGATCGGGCCCAAGACCGAGCCCTGCGGTATTCCACTGGTCACCTCCGACGTATTGGAGAAGGTGCCGTTAACCACCACCCTCTGAAGTCTGCCGCTCAGCCAGTCCCTGACCCATGCAGTTAATGTTTCTCCTAACCCCATCGATGTCATCTTGCTCAACAACCTGCGGTGTGGGATGCTGTCAAAAGCTTTACTGAAGTCCAAGTACACGACGTCCAGGGACTCTCCTATATTCAGTTTTCTTGTTACCCAGTCAAAGAAGCTAATTAGATTGGTGGTGGGGATCCCGTAGATTCTCCTCGTTCAGGATTGAATCCAATTTATGTTTAATTAGTGTTTCCGTGAGTTTACACACTACTGATGTGAGACTCACCGGTCTGTAATTCGCAGCCTCCGTCCTGGAACCCTTTTTGTGCAGTGGAATGACGTTAGCTGTTTTCCAGTCCAAGGGGACTGAATAGCACGGATAACGGTTCCGCCAGGACATCACACAACTCCCTAAGCACCCTGGGGTGTAGATTGTCCGGGCCCATGGCTTTGTTCACTTGGAGTCTTGATAGTTCACAGTAGACGCTGCTGGGTGTGAACTCAAAGTTCCGAAACGGGTCTTCCGAACTATGCCTTGCCTGCAGCTGTGGACCATTCCCCGGCGCCTTGCAGGTAAAGACTGAGCAGAAGTATTCATTTAGTAGCTCGGCTTTATCAGAATCCAATTCTACAAAATTCCTGTCTATTTTCCTAAGGCGTACTATCCCATCTGTGGTTCGTTTTCTGTCCCTAACGTACCTGAAGAAGGATTTATCCCCTTTCTTAATGTTCTTTGCTAGATTCTCTTCTATTCGAAGCTTGGCCTCTCTGACTGCTGTTTTGACTACTTTGGACCTGACCAGATAGTCTACCTTTGCCATCCGTTTTCCTGATTGCTTGTAGGAAATAAAAGCTTTTTTCTTTTCTTTAACAGTAGTGGGGGATCCCTCTAGTAGTGGTTTCATTTCTTGCACAACCTCCGCTATCCATTCCGAACCGACCGACTGCACGGAAGAGCGGTCACCATCCTCCATCTTCGATTCTGTGCCGTGCACCTGGTCGCCGCCTTTACGGGTAGGAGATGAAGTATTATTACCACCCAAAATCAGCTCGAAAACAGTCTCCGACTCTACTCTGGAGCGTTTTGAGTAATTAAGACGTGCTGATCAATGAAAACTAAGCAAGAATGAGGGGAAGGCGCAGGCGCAAACGCCACAGGCGTCCGCTCACCAGCACGACATCGCGTGACCCCCCCAAAATTTTTTATCTTAGGAAGATTTTTATCTTAGAAAGATTTTTGGGAATTTGTTTCTAGACTCCTGAGGCAGACCTTACGGCCGAAACACGTACGTGTCGAGCCTCGACTTCAAGAAAGCTATTGATTACCACAGGTCGCCTTCTCTGTTTTCTTGAACTCTTAACTCCCGCTCATGGTCAGATACCTAGACCCTTTGTATTATTCCTTCTACCAGAATCTCCCCAACCCTGAGATGTCCTGTCTGTCCAAATTAGATTGTAAGCTCTTTTGAGCAGGGTCCGTCTATTGAATGTTAAATGTACAGCGTTGCGTACGCCTTTCAGTGCTATAGAAATGATGAGTAGTTGTAGTATTGAATGGAAATGGTAGGAGAGGGAGAGACTTCGGCCAACTTTCAATGTGGAATCACTGCACCAAGAAAATAATGTCTCCTTGTGCTCTCTATTGCTGTGGCTGACATGCTCCCTCCAGCTACAGTGTAGAGAGATCCTATCACCTCCCTGTGCACCAAGATCTCTAAATTTCAAATGACTCAACATTTCCCCTTTCAGTTAGGCTTTTCCAGATTAATCTATCCCCTCCCCCCCTTTTTTTTTTTTTACAAAACCGTGCAAGCAGTTTTTAGCACCAGCCGGCACACTGAATGCTCTGCGCTCTCAAAGGAACTTTATGAGCGTCGGAGCACTGCAGAGCATTCGGCGTGCTTGGACCTGTGCTCTTCGTCATCTTTATAAACGATCTGGACATTGGTACGACGAGCGAGGTGATTAAATTTGCGGACGATACAAAGTTTTTCAGAGTAGTGAAAACACAGGGGGGACTGCGAAGATCTGCAATGTGACATAATCGGGCTCGAGGAATGGGCATCGACATGGCAGATGAGGTTCGACGTGGATAAATTTTGCAGTAGTCGCCCCAACGTTGTGGAATGCTCTGCCACAGCAATTCCGAGATGAACAACATCTAGATAAGTTCAAGAAAAGCCTGAAGACTTATTATTTCGTGACGCCTTCACTTGTGTTTAGAGTTCTTTTCTCTTTTTTTTTTCTTCTTTTCTCTCTCCTTCTCTTTTCTGTTCCTCTCTTACTCAACCAACCGCTTTAAAAAAGCGACCCCCACCCTATATGTTTTACCCCACTCCCACTCTTCTCCTTCTCTTCTCAAAACATGTAACTTTTCCCCTCCTTTCCCTTTTTACCTTCACTTTCAAGTCTGTCCAGTTAATGTCTTTGATGTTCACTCTCCTCATTTTTAAATATCTATTATTTTTTCCTCTTTTTAAAATTTTATTGTTAACTGGCCAGATACTTGTTGATGGTCGGTATATTAAAAAGTTAATAAACTTGAAACATGTATGTCGGTAACAAAAACCTCATGCATGAATACAGGATGTCCGGGGCGATACTTGGAGAGACCTCCCAGGAAAAAGACTTGGGAGTTATAATCGACAAGCTGGTGAAGCCATTCATGCAATGTGTGGCGGTGGCGAAAAGGGTGAACAGAATGCTATGAATGATAAAGAAGGGGATCATGAACAGATCGGAGAAGGTTATCATGCTGCAGTACCGGGCCATGGTGCACCCTCACCTGGAGTACACACTTCAGCACTGGTCACCGTACATGAAGAAGGACACGGTACTACTCGAAAGGGTCCAGAGGAGAGCGACTAAGATGGTTAAGGGGCTGGAGGAGTTGCCGTACAGCAAAAGATTAGATAAACTGTGCCTCTTCTCCCTCGAACAGAGGAGATTGAGAGGGGACATGATCGAAACATTCAAGGTACTGAAGGGGATAGACTTAGTAGATAAGGACAGTTTGTTCACCCTCTCCAAGGTAGGGAGAACGAGAGGGCACTCTCTAATATTGAAAGGGGATAGATTCCGTACAAACATAAGGAAGTTCTTCTTCATCCAGAGAGTGGTAGAGAACTGGAACGCTCTTCTGGAGTCTGTTATAGGGGAAAACACCCTTCAGGGATTCAAGACAAAGTTAGACAAGTTCCTGCTGAACCAGAATGGCCTCAGGGCGCTGGTCTTTGACCAGAGGGCCACCGCATGAGTGGACTGCTGGGCACGAAGGACCACTGGTCTGACCCAGCAACGGCAATTCTTATGTTCTGAACTATTGACACTGGAGTGCTGGGGTGGGTGGTGGAGGTGGGTGTTTGGGACAGGTAGGTCTTTTGGGTGTTTGTGTGTGTGTGTGTGGGGGGGGGGTTGGCGTCCTTTAGGTCTCTGTGAAGGATCAACACAGATGTCCTAGCATTGTCCGCTGTTGTATTTTGTATTGCTGTTCAGTTGGGTGTGTATATTTGTACTATGAAAAAAATTTTCAATAAAGACTTTAAACAATCTACTGGTATAGCACTTGAGCTAGAGTGTGGGATCTAGTGACTTTAGGTATTTCGAGTTAGTTGTGTATAGTGTGTATGCTTTCAAAGAAGAGTTTTTAATTTTTTTCAGAATCTGTTATAGAATGTTTCCATCCTAACTTAAATTGGGAGTTGTTCCAGGTCTTGGTGCCAAGATAAGTGAAAAAGCAAGTCGAATATGCATTTGTATTTAATTCCTTTGGGAGATGGGATGAGTAGTTGAAGCAATTTCAATTTTCTGGTTGATGTTTGCCAGGTATTGACAAATAAGTTTATGAGCTTTTTGCGTACAGAATTTAGAACATTATGCATAATAGTTTGAAGGTGATACGAGTTTTGATAGGCAGCCAGTGTAAGTTTATATGGTAAGGGGAGATGAAGTCAATTTTTTTAGTTTGAATATCAGTCTGACCATCGTGTTTTGATTCGTCTGTAGTATGTTTAGGCGAATAGAGTTTAGACCTGCAAAGAGGGAGTTGCAATAATCCAGCTGGGACAGTATAAGCATTTACGTCAATATGGCAAAGTGGTGGTCTTGTAAAAAGGGTCTGATAAATCTTAGTTTTCTCATATTGTAGAAGGTTTTCTTCCTTAGGTTGGATACTTGAGATTTGTACGATAGGGTGGAGTTGAGTTTGACTCCAAGACCCTTGGACATTTTGATGTCCAGCGTGGATCCCGAGGTTAGAGTTACTGCGGAAGGAACCGTGTGTGCAGTGTTATGGAACCATAGAAGTTTGGTTTTGTCCACATGTGGTTTGAGTTTGTTGCATGAGGCCCAGATCTGTACAGCAGGACATGCAATGAGCCAGGCTGCTCTACTTGGCCTCCTCTCCTTCCTAACTTCTCCCAAGAATTTTGTTTTAACTCCACTCTACTCTGATCCCTTGCTGTTCTCTGCCTCGGCTTTTTTCTTTCTTGTGATCGTCTATGTCATCTGCATTAGGACATCCATTCCACGGTGTTGCTTTTGTTTTGGTTTCTCCTCTGTTTCTGTGGAATTGTTGGGTGTTTTCTTCGTTATGAACTATGGCATTCCATTCTGTTTTGATTATTTGGTCTGTAAACCATCTTGTTACAATCCCTGCAAAAGGTGGTATAGGAAGTTGCAGTGAACATAAACAAACTTTGCGGCTGTGGGAACCAGATGTGACCATCTTCTTGTTGACATTCCACTTGGTTTTGGCTAATAGCATTGACTTGTGTATTGTTTTAATTGTTGTAACGTTACTATTATTCTAATTGGCACTGGAGTACTTTATTTTAGTTATGTAATACTTTGATCTGGACTGGTTCACCTATAGGAATGGTATAAAAATATTGTTATTATACAGTACTCCCCCCAAAATACATGGGGGTTCTGTTCCATGAACACCCGCAAATTTAAAAAAACTGCAAATGCGGTATAGGAGCGGATCGGAGGCAGGAGAGGGCAGCTGGGGCGCCGGCGGATGCTGAAAACCGGGTGCAGGATCCTTCTTAGTATTTTCCGACCATCTTTTCCAGGAACTAAAGTCAGGCTACACCAATCAAGAGCTGCTTTGGCATGCTATCTGACTGAGTCCACGATTCGCGAACCACAAATTTGCGGGGGTATGCTGTATTTGGCACGAGGAAATAATCAAAGTGCTTGATAGGTTTTGTAGTTGTTTTCTGCATAGAAAATGTTACAAGGTTTCAAACCTGTAGGCAGTAATGCAGTGCCAGTTGCAATGGACCATACTGTGGAGCTTCAGTGCTATGCCACTCACCTTACTGGTATAAAAAAACACCAGAAGGCTCTTAGCTCATTAGCAGGTCTTAAACCTTTCTTGGGGCCTACACAGAGAAGCTCTGCCTTCTCATCCACTGGCTGGCTGGGTCCATCTTATAATTAGAGGACAAGCAGGAACGTTAACAGATGGGGGGGAAAAAAAACCCCTGGAAACCCAAAGAGCTCATACAAGGTTTTCAACCTGTTGAAAGGTATCATAAAGGAATTCCATCGTTCTTAATGACCCAAGTTACCTTCACCAGAGAGATGGGAACTGATAAACTCTATTGTATCGTTGTATCTTTTCCATCTTCACATTCTGTTCTGTTCGCATAAGGACCAGGTCTATAAAATAAAACAGGATGATAGCATCAACTCAAACATTCCAGAGCGTTTTAATAAAACCTTTTTTTTTTTTTTCAAACCTGAACAGACATGAGAATTGCCATACTGGGAAAGACCAAAAGGTTCATCAAGCCCAGTGTCCTGTTTGCAACAGTGGCTAACCCAGGTCCCAAGTACTAGGCAGAAACCCAAAGAGCAGCAACATTCCAAAGCTGAGATTGTGATGTCATAATGCCTCATTCCACCAATGCCTAAGAGCCAAAGTCATCAGTGATGTCATAATGGCTTGATTATCCTCTACTTGGCTTACTTACGAGCATAAGAATTGCCATACTGGGACAGACCAAAAGTTCATCAAGCCCAGTGTCCTGTTTCCAAAAGTGGCCAACCCAAGTCCCAAGGACCTGGCAGAAACCCAAAGAGCAGCAACATTCCAAAGCTGAGATTGTGATGTCATAATGCCTCATTCCACCAATGCCTAAGAGCCAGCCTCATCAGTGATGTCATAATGGCTTGATTATCCTCTACTTGGCTTACTTACGAGCATAAGAACTGCCATACTGGGACAGACCAAAGGTCCACCAAGCCCAGTGTCCTGTTTCCAATAGTGGCCAACACAGGTCCCAAGTGCCTGGCAAGATCCCAAGTAGTAAAACAGATTTTGTGCTGCTTATACTAGGAATTTCCCCAAGTCCACCTCAATAATGGCCTTTTGACTTCCCTTTTAGGAATTTATCCAAACCTTTTTTAAACCCCAGTAAGCTGACTAGGCTTTAACGAGGATCAGGTTATTTAGATGGCATTAAAGTAAACCAATGGCATAATTTTACCCCCTACAGCTGAACAGAGAAAGCCTTGCCTTGAAATAGGAACAGTACAAAAGAAAAGGCAAGGGAGACGTCCTTCCAGCCAAACAATATCATAGATCCGAGTTTCGGCATATCTCAATGCCTTCCTCAAGGGACACTCTCATTGATGCGATTGGCTGATCGTCTTCCTGTCAACTTGGGGTTGTTGGTATTTCTCGTGACAGATGACTGAGAACATAAGAACATAAGAATTGCTGCTGCTGGGTCAGACCAGTGGTCTATCGTGCCCAGCAGTCCGCTCACGCGGCGGCCCTTAGGGCAAAGACCAGTGCCCGATTTGAGTCTAGCCTTATTTATGTGTGTTCTGTTCCAATGGGAACTTAGGGTGTTTCCCCCTATAACAGCCTCCAGAAGAGCGTTCAAGTTATCCACCACTCTCTGGGTGAAGAACTTCCTTACGTTTGGTACGGAATCTTATCTCTTTCAACTTTAGCGAGTGCCCTCTCATTCTCTTCACCTTGGAGAGGGTGAACAATCTCTCTTTCTCTACTAAGTCAATTCCTTTCAATATCTTGAATGTTTCGATCATGAAGAAAGACTGGGCAAATTACAGCTCTATACTCTAGAGGAACGCAGGGAAAGGGGTGACATGATTGAGACATTTAAATACGTCACAGGTCGTGTAGAGCTGGAAGACGACATATTCGTTCCCAAGGGACCCTCGGTCACAAGGGGGCACCCGCTTAAACTTAGAGGAGGGAAATTTAGTAGTGACACCAGGAAGTACTTCTTCACAGAAAGGGTGGTGGATCAATGGAACAGACTTCCGGTGCAGGTGATCAAGGCCACCAGCGTGCTCGACTTTAAGAATAAATGGGACATCCACGTGGGATCCCTACGAAGGTCGAGCTAAGGAACTAAGTCATATGCACTCAGACTTAATGGGGTGGGTCAGTAGAGTGGGCAGACTTGATGGGCTGTAGCCCTTTTCTGCCGTCATCTTTCTATGTTTCTATGTTTCTATGTCCCCTCCCAATCTTCTCTTTTCAAGGGAGAGGAGGCCCTGTTTCTCTAGCCTCTCGTTGTACGGCAACTCTCCCAATCCCTTAACCATTTTTGTCGCTCTTCTCTGGACCCTGATCATGTCCCCTCCCAATCTTCTCTTTTCAAGGGAGAGGAGGCCCTGTTTCTCTAGCCTCTCGTTGTACGGCAACTCTCCCAATCCCTTAACCATTTTTGTCGCTCTTCTCTGGACCCTGATCATGTCCCCTCCCAATCTTCTCTTTTCAAGGGAGAGGAGGCCCTGTTTCTCTAGCCTCTCGTTGTACGGCAACTCTCCCAATCCCTTAACCATTTTTGTCGCTCTTCTCTGGACCCTTTCGAGTAGTACTATGTCCTTTTTCATGTACAGTGACCAGTGCTGGACGCGGTATTCCAGGTGGTCTCACACTTCTGTCCCCTGACCCCAGACTCTTCAGTGGCAGGGGACAGAAATGTGTGAGAGTGACCCTCAGTCATCTATTATGAGAAATACCAACAACCCCAAGGGACAGGAAGAAGATCAGTCGGTCGAATCGATGAGAGTGTCCCCTGTGGAAGGCATTTAGATATGCCAAAACTAGAGAGAGTAGAAAGGGACAGATTCTTCAAACTTTCAGAAAATAAAAGAACAAGAGGGCATTCGGAAGAGTTGAAAGGGGACAGATTCAAAACAAATGCTAGGAAGTTCTTCTTTACCCAATGTGTGGTGGACACTTGGAATGCGCTTCCAGAGGACATTATAGGGCAGAGTACGGTACTGGGGGGTTCAAGAAAGGATTGGACAATTTCCTGCTGGAAAAGGGGATAGAAGGGTATAGATAGAGGATTACTGCACAGGTCCTGGACCTGTTGGGCCGCCGCGTGAGCGGACTGCTGGGCACGATGGACCTCAGGTCTGACCCAGCGGAGGCATTGCTTATGTTATGTTCTTATGTTAAATCCGTTACTGGGACTATGCTTTTAAAAGAATAAAGATATTGTTTGGCTGGAAGGTCATCTCCTTTGCCTTTTCTTCTCTAATTTTACCTTTACCACTTCCCAATTGGCGCTCATTTCCACTCAAACCATAATTCCAGTTCCTGTCTGAATTAACCTATTTTTATTCATGTAAGGTTATCTGGACTTCTAACCCTTGGAACTGAGTTTCATACTAGGGCAGTGTCCTTCAAGCTTTCTGAAGCCGCAGCTCACCAAACTCAGTGCCGCGGCTGGAGGGTATCCGGAAATGTGAGGATGTCAATGCAATGTTTATGTTTATTGAAATTTTTTGACCGCACTTCGGTGTAGCAACGGCACGGTTTGCAAATAATAAAAAAGAGAAAGGAACGCCATGAAAACATAGTGAAGCAAAAAAAGAAAAGAAAATCCCCAAACTTAAAATGAGAAACTTAAAATGAAAAATAATTAGTCTAAATGACATCTTGCGCATGTGTGTCATCACAATGATGTCCACGCATGCGCGGAACCTGCTACGTCTATGCCGGAGGGCGCTGGAGGTGGAGAGGTGTGGAGAGCAGACGCTGGCACCCGCTGACTGCCTACAGGACTACAGCCAGCGCCGGCACACCTGGAATCTCATCGTGGCACACAGGGGTCCTTTTACTAAGGCGTGCTAGCCATTTTAGCACGTGCTAAACGCTAGCACATCCATTATGGTCTATGGGCGTGTTAGCGTACGCTAATGTTTAGTGCATGCTAGAACGGCTAGCGCGCCTTAGTAAAAGAACCCCACAGTTTGCAAAACACTGCCCTAGGGGAGCTGATGCTGTGTGGCTAAGGGCTTTTAATAAGTTTTAACTGTTTTATATGTGTTTTTTTTGTTTTTGTCTTATTATTTTATGAAATCGTACCACAAGGAGAACTCTTTTATAGGAAGCCATTATTATGGAACGCGTGGCCAGAGGATGCGGTAGAGCGGATAGCGTAGCTGGTTTTAAGAAAGGTTTGGACAAGTTCCTGGAGGAAAAGTTCATAGTTTGCTATTGAGAAAGACACAGGGGAAGCCACTGCTTGCCCTGGATCGGTAGCATGGAATGTAGCTACTCTTTGGGGTTCCGGAATCTTTTGTTACTCTTTGGGATTCTGGAATCTTGCTATTCTTTAGGATTCTGAATGGAATGTTGCTACTCTTTGGGTTTTGGCCAGGTACTAGTGACCTGGATTGGCCACCGTGAGAACGGGCTACTGGGCTTGATGGACCATTGGTCTGACCCAGTATGGCTGTTCTTATGCTCTTAAGTGTGCCAGTTATAGGACAATCAAGCCATTGTAACATCACTGATGAGGTTGTCTCTTAGGCACTTTGGAATGAGGCATTATGACATCACAATCTCAGCTCTGGAATGTTGCTACTCTTTGGGGTTCTGGAATCTTTTGTTACTCTTTGGGATTCTGGAATCTTGCTATTCTTTAGGATTCTGAATGGAATGTTGCTACTCTTTGGGTTTTGGCCAGGTACTAGTGACCTGGATTGGCCACCGTGAGAACGGGCTACTGGGCTTGATGGACCATTGGTCTGACCCAGTATGGCTGTTCTTATGCTCTTAAGTGTGCCAGTTATAGGACAATCAAGCCATTGTAACATCACTGATGAGGTTGTCTCTTAGGCACTTTGGAATGAGGCATTATGACATCACAATCTCAGCTCTGGAATGTTGCTACTCTTTGGGGTTCTGGAATCTTTTGTTACTCTTTGGGATTCCGGAATCTTGCTATTCTTTAGGATTCTGAATGGAATGTTGCTACTCTTTGGGTTTTGGCCAGGTACTAGTGACCTGGATTGGCCACCGTGAGAACGGGCTGCTGGGCTTGATGGACCATTGGTCTGACCCAGTATGGCTGTTCTTATGTTCTTATTGTGTTGTTGCACAGCCTGCCAGATGCTCTTGGCTGGCTTTTGGCACTCTACATATCAAGTTGTTTCTAAGAATCTGGGTTATTCAGAGGTATCGGTGCAGGATGTGGGCAGTTCCAAGCAGCACAACCTGCTGTACTTGACAGATGGTGATTTTGTGTTCAGATGTCGTTTCAGGTCTTTCAATATTGCCCAGAAGGCACCAGTTACTACAGGGACCACAACTGCAGCTTTTCACCATCGTCGTTCGGCTTCAGTCTTCGGGTCTTGATAGTTGACGACCACCTCCAACGGATTGCCTTCATCCGCACCTGCTTCTTTTCAACCACAGTGATTCGGATATATTTGTGCGGCAGGCGCTTATCAGTCTGCATCCTGAAGTGCCAGAGAATTTTGGCAGTTTCGGTTCTGTGGTCCCACCAGTTTCTGATTGTATGCAAATGATGCTTTTGGCAGCTATTCCAGTTATCCTAGCCAGTTCTTTGTTGTTCCCTCGTAACCAGTCTGGGCAGTCATAGATGGTCTGTAATCTCTCGGGCTTCTTTGCACGGGCAGCATTTAGGGCTCCTTTTCCTAAGGTGCGCTAGTGTTTTTAGTGCATGCAGCAGATTACCGCGCGCTAACCCCCCCCCCCCGCTACGTGGCTAGAACGAATGCCAGCTCAGTGCTGGCATTAGCATCTAGCGCCCGCTGCATTGCAACGTGCACTATTCCGCGGGTTAAAGCCCTAACCGCAGCTTAAGTTTCAAGTTTAATAAAAATTTGATTTCGTCGCAAAATCTTAGTTCAATGCGATTTACAAGTACTAGTAAAATTGGGGTAAAAAAAGAAAAAAACATATTGCTCAAACCAGACAATTAAGACAACTGTGGACCGGACAAACACAAGAAGGAAAAAAAAAAAAAAAAAGGATTAAATACAATTTATAAAGCAAATCAAAAAGGGCAAGGTATGAAACAAAAGGATGGGGGAAAGGTTTCCCGCTCAATGTTTGCTTCACCTCCTACTATTACTCGAACGAGCATCCTGAAAATATAAAGCATGCATAACTCAGTTAAAAAGCCAGCTTTTCAGGAGACTTTTAAACTTACCAAGTCATTTTTCTTCCCTTATATTAGTTGGAAGCGAATTCCAGATTTGGGGGGGGGGGGGGGGGGGGGGGCCGTGACGGAGAAAATTGTGTCTCTCCTAGAATAAATGACTCTTAATGAGGGGACTAGGAGGAGCGATTTGTCTTCCGAGCTTAGTAAAAGGAGCTACCGCTTTAGTGAGAGGATCATATGAACTTCGGATTCCTGGATCATAGAGAGGCGCTGCAGGGACTACAGGGACCAGACGGACTCCATTTGACCAGCAGAGGTAAGAACATCTTCGGACACCGACTAGCCCGCCTGCTTCACAGGGCTTTAAACTAGGTAAGTTGGGGGAGGGGACCTATTCATACACTGGTGTGGAAAGGAACTATCCTGATGGGACGAGTCGACACTCCGTTTCCGAGGTAAGGACCCAAATTGCAAATAGTTCTCTAGGAGCCACACAGACTCAGTCAGGAATAGCCTTACTGGGACTCAGCAAACACAAAGTGTGGAGGGCCATGTATGTTAATGCACACAATTTAGGCAATAAAATTCTAGAACTGGAAACTGAAATAAGAGATGCCAACCTAGACGTGGTGGCAATATCCGAGACTTGGTTCACGGACGCACATGGGTGGGATATGGCTATACCGGGGTACAATCTACTTCGTCAGGACAGAGAGGGCAGGTTAGGTGGAGGGGTAGCACTATACATTAAAGAGGACATCAAAACCACCAGGATCACTGATGTCAAGTATACCGGGGAGTCCCTCTGGGTAAACCTGGCAAGAGGTGGCAAGAAATGCCTGTATCTTGGAGTGGTATACAGACCTCCAAGACAACCGGAAGACACGGACGCAGATTTAATTGAAGACATAGAGAATATCACTCTACGGGGCGACACTGTACTGCTGGGGGACTTCAACATGCCTGATGCAGACTGGACCACATTTTCAGCAACAACCAGCAGCAGCAGGAGGCTTTTGACCTCCATAAAAGGAGTACATCTCAGACAGATGGTAACGGAGCCCACTAGGGCCCAAGCGATCCTAGACCTGGTACTCACCAACGGGGAAAGCGTCTCAGAGGTCTCGGTGGGGGATACGCTTGGCTCCAGCGACCATAACATGGTGTGGTTCAACATTGGGAAAGGATCCCCTAAATCAATTACAAAAACAAAGGTGCTCAAATTCCGGGGCACCGACTTCGCACGCATGGGAGATTTCGTTCATCAGACGCTGCAGGACCAAGCAGAGACTGGCAATGTGGAAACTATGTGGTCGTACCTGAAATCATCCATACACGAAGGAACTAATCGCTACATAAAATCAGTAGATAAACGGCAAAGAAACAACAAACCCCAATGGTTCACTGAAGAGATCTCGCACCTCATTAAGGAGAAGAAAAAAGCATTTCTTTCCTACAAACGTACACAGAGAAGAGAAACTAAAATAGAATATAAGACCAGATCTGCAGCGGTCAAAATTGCAGTTAGGGAGGCCAAACTTCGAGTGGAAGAAACTCTGGCAAAAAACATTAAAAAAGGGGACAAATCCTTCTTTAGGTATATCAGTGATAGGAAAAGGAACACAGATGGTATAGTACGCCTTAGACAACCGGACGGAAACTACGCGGTGGCGGATTCAGAAAAAGCAGAACTACTAAATGAATATTTCTGTTCAGTCTTCACCTGCGAAGCACCGGGACACGGACCACAGTTGAAGGTAAAACAAGACGTGGATGACCCGTTTCAGAATTTTGAGTTCACACCTGGGGACGTCTACAACGAACTGGCAAGGCTAAAGGTAAACAAGGCCATGGGACCGGACAATTTACACCCAAGAGTGCTCAGGGAATTGAGAGATGTTCTGGCGGAACCGTTGGCAGTGCTCTTCAATCTCTCACTAAGTACGGGGATAGTTCCGTTGGACTGGAAAACAGCCAACGTTGTTCCTCTACACAAAAAGGGTTGTAAGGCTGAGGCTGCAAACTACAGACCGGTAAGCCTCACCTCAATAGTGTGTAAACTCATGGAAACACTAATTAAGTATAAATTAGATACGATCCTGAACGAGGGAAATCTCCGGGATCCCAGTCAACATGGATTCACCAAGGGTAGGTCATGCCAGTCCAATCTCATCAGCTTCTTTGACTGGGTAACAAGAAGACTGGACTCAGGAGAGTCCTTGGACGTCGTGTACCTGGACTTCAGCAAAGCGTTTGACAGTGTCCCACACCGCAGACTGCTGAACAAGATGAAATCGATGGGATTAGGAGAGACTCTAACTGCATGGGTTAAAGATTGGCTTAGTGGCAGACTTCAGAGGGTGGTGGTTAACGGTACCCTCTCTAAAATGTCGGAGGTGACTAGCGGAGTGCCACAGGGTTCAGTCCTGGGCCCACTCCTCTTCAACATATTCATTGGGGATCTGACTCAAGGGCTTCAAGGCAAGGTAACCTTATTCGCTGATGACGCCAAACTATGCAATATAGTAAACGGCTATAATCTACAGGATGCTATGGAGCAAGACCTGCGTACTTTAGAAAGTTGGTCCTCGATCTGGCAGCTGGGCTTCAACGCCAAGAAATGTAAGGTCATGCATCTCGGTAACGGAAATCCTTGCAGAACTTACACCTTGAATGGAGAAACTTTAACCAGGACTATGGCAGAACGAGACTTAGGAGTAATCATCAGTGCTGACTTGAAAGCAGCCACTCAAGTGGAGAAGGCTTCATCTAAAGCACGACATGTATTAAGAGAAGCTTCGTCAACAGGAAGCCTGAAGTCATGATGCCATTGTACAGAGCCATGGTGAGACCTCATCTGAATACTGTGTGCAATTTTGGAGGCCACATTACCGTAAAGATGTGCTCAGAATTGAATCGGTTCAGCGGATGGCCACCAGGATGGTCTCGGGGCTAATGGGTCTTCCGTACGAAGAAAGACTGAGCAAATTGCAACTCTACACTCTCGAAGAGCGTAGGGAGAGGGGAGACATGATTGAGACATTTAAGTACATCACGGGACGGGTCGAGGTAGAAGATGATATTTTTCTTCTGAAGGGACCCTCGACCACAAGAGGTCATCCGCTCAAACTCAGGGGAGGGAAGTTTCGTGGAGACGCCAGGAAATACTTCTTCACGGAAAGAGTGATTGAGCATTGGAACAAGCTTCCAGTGCAGGTGATTGAGGCACGCAGCATCTCAGACTTCAAGAAAAAATGGGATACCTATGTGGGATCCCTACGAGGGTCATGCCAAGGGATAGGGTCACTAGGGTATAGACTTGAAAGAGCGGGTCAGTAGAGTGGAAGTATAATTACAATCATACTCAAGGGGGTCATTAGACTTAATAGGGAGGGTCAATAGGGTGGGCAGACTCGATGGGCTGTAGCCCTTATCTGCCGTCATCTTTCTATGTTTCTATGTTTCTAATGAAGCAGCTAGTAATTTGGATTGCCAAATATTTAAGGAATTGGGCAGAGCGAAACAGATAATGGGGTAGAGATGGGAAGGAAGTTAAATACTGTACTACTTTTTGGTGTAATGATGATACAGAACTATGAATGTACAGCTAATTCTCTTTCCAACAGGGGATAGAAATGCAATAGTTTCAAGTTTCAAGTTTATTAAAATTTTGATTTGAACGCAATATCAAATATTTCAATGCGTTTAACAATAGTAATTTGGGGGGACAAATAATAACCATTTAAACAATAAAAACATACAATCTTATCTATAGTTATTTGAAGATACATAAGGAATACAAGGATAAACTACATTTGTTTAAAATAAAATAGCCAAAAGAAAAAAAACATTTAGGGAAGAACAACATCAGGAGGGGTATTAAAAAGTTTTTAAAGAAACTTGGTCTAAAAGTAATTGGTGTTTTGTTTTTGTTTTTTTTAAAGACTTGATCTAAATGATAATAGAAAATCAAAAAGATTATCTGGTCTAGGCTTCATATGCATCTTTATAAAGATAGCTTTTTAGTTTGCTTTTAAATTTTTCTAAGGAAGGTTCAGCGCGCAAAAAAATTGGAAGTTTGTTCCAAAGCTGGGGTCCCAGGATAGAAAAAGTTGTGGTTCTTCTAATGCCAATTATTTTCAATGATGATATGGACAACAAATACTGATCAGCTGATCTAAGAGATCTAGCTGGGGGATAAGGTATTAAATATCGATGTAAAAATATAGGAATATTAGTTTTCTGAATTTTGAATGTTAATAGCGCAATTTTATATGTTATTCTGTGTGAAATCGGTAGCCAGTGTGCTTCTTGCAAGAGAGGAGTGACATGATTGTATTTTTTGGAGTTAGTAATAATTTTTATAGCTGTGTTTTGTATTATTTGTAAATAAAATACGGTCCCCCTTAAGGAATATACGGTATCTTCTCAGTCCTAAAATCCAGGCATGTTTCAACTGCTCAGGTTCTACTGTGTAATACTGAATTATAACTCTATTTAATTTATAATTTGTGATGCATGTATCATGTTTCATTTGATGGGTCTTCATAGGGACTTACCACTTTTCCTTTTTCATATCTAATATAATAAAAGGCTACTCGCGCATGCGCACTCCCATCTGCGTGCGTCTGTTTTCCGTGAGATGTAGGGCATTGCAGGTAGGAGTGCGCATGCACGCGAAGCTAGCTCTCTCTCTCTCCCTCCCCCCCCGAGGCGGATGTCGGCCGCCGCGACTGCTGGCCGCCCGAAGCTCTCTCTCTCTCCCTGCTCTCCACCTTGCGCAAACCTAAATCCAGGGAAAACGGCACTACCGGTAGAAGTTTATTTTTAAGATTAAAGGTGCTGCGGCGGCTCCTCTCACGAGCCGAACCTGCGTCGGAGAAGGCTTCCGACGCAGGCAGCGATCTTGAGAGGAACCGTGGCGGCAACTTTAAACTTAAAAATAAACTTCTTCCGGTACTGCCGTTTTTCCTGCTGTGCCCTCTCGATCTCCTTAACCACAGTGAGTGCGATGGTAGGCCAGACCATGGGAAGCAAAGGGGTTGGGGGTTGGGGGAAATGCTGCTGCACAGGGGAAGGTAAATACCGATGCTGCTGCTGCTCAGAGAAGTGGATGGAGAGGAAAATACTGCTGCTGTTGCTGCACAGGGAAGTGAGGTTGGGGGAGGGAAATGCTGCTGCACAGGGAAATGAAGGGGGAGGGAATGTTACATATGGAGCAGGGAGAGAGACAGATAGAAATAAAGACAGACAGACAGCGGGAGGGAGGGAGACAAAAAGAAAGAAAGGAAGAAAGACACAGGGGCAGGAAGAGGGACAGAAAGACAGACAGAGAAAGGGGGTCAGGGAGAGAGAAATACAGCAGGAGGTAGAGAGAGAGAAAGAAAGAAAGACAGACAGACATCTATTCTAGCACCCGTTAATGTTAACGGGCTTAAAGACTAGTGTCTTCATATAATGGTTACTCTATATTCATTTTACATAGGTGCTTTTTGTTCCCCTGTTGCACCTATGGATATGTCTGTATCATCTATAGAATATGATAGACTTGTATAATTTCTCATAAAATTTTGCAGTAAAAATATTTTTTTGTGTGTGTGTGTTTAAGGGGTCCTTTTACAAAGCCGCGCTAGCGGGGTTAGCGCGTTGGACATTTAATCACGCGCTAACCCCCACGGCAAGCCAAAAACCTAACGCCTCGTCAATGGAGGCGTTAGGGACTAGTGCGGCAGGCGGTTTAACGCACGGTATTCCGTGCGTTAAACCCCTACCGCGGCTATGTAAAAGGACCCCTAAATTTTTTATTGTTTTTATACAGCATAAAGGAAGTGCTACATTGAAACATTCAATATTCCGTAAACAGCACTTGCATATTCGTTTAATTATGAGTCAAATTACCCAGCCCTCCCTCCCTTCCTGGATGTGTGTGGAAAGCAAAAAAATAAATATTCAAATCATGTGCAGTGATTGCTTTGAGTGAAATTCACTGTCCACTGATGATGTTCAAGTCGCTTCAAAGTGTTTTCACTAGTCCGCATTTCAAACACTTGGGCGTTTGAGGTCCTTTTCCAGTTTAAGCTGTGATATAGAGTAAAAAATCGGCAGCAACATAAAACAGATATTTTCATTCCTACTGTTGTACAGATTTGGATAAGAAAAATCCTGTCCTTTAGGCAGTGGGATGGGGCTGCGGGAACTGGATCTAGTGTGCCCATTTTGGTGGAAATAGAAGAGCTTAAAGTACATGGGAATGTAGGGTCATGAAATGGTTAACTGTTGTTTAAAATATTGCTCTGGCCTACATAGCTGAAAACAGTGTACAATCTACTGACCTCATCTGCCTAAAATGTATGTCCCTACCTTACCACATTGTAAGCTAAATAGATAAGAGTTTGAGCCATGATGTACCCTGCCCTCCTGAACATGTAACATTTAGAACTGCACAGCTTAGATAAGCAGAGAAATGAGCTAGCTTCCTATAGGACTATAAGTTGTATCCCTGAACCTATCATAAGTGCTGGCTTAGGACCAATAATAATTGTAGAAAATTTATAGAAGTAACAAATGAAAATTGTAGTTTTTGCATATATTAGTTTGCATATGTTTAGTGAAAAGGGCATAAAAGTCCATGCATTTCCTGATTCTAACACTCTAGTAAGCAGGCTGTTCACTGTACTAGAGTCCGGCATGCTGTAATAAACCTCTTGTACTTTCTTCACGCCTCTGACTTTGTGTGTCCAAGTGACCTTTCAGGGGCAAGAGCCTCTAGTGAACTGAGGACATTCTTAGGAAGGTTAACTGACTTGCTCAGGGTTACCCAGTGACTTAATTAAGTTCATGCCTGGAACTTGAGCTCACAGCTGCCACTGGCTCTTCCACAGGCTGCACTGATGAACGGGAATTTATTTCAGTACAGTATTTATATACCACTTATAACCAAAGTGGTTTACATTCAGGTACTTAAGCATTTGTCCCTCTCTGTCCTGGTGGGTTCACATCTTCTCTACCTGGGGCAATGGGGGACTAAGTGGAGCAGTGTGGGATTTGAAGCCACAACCTCAGGGCGCCGAGGCTGGACACCACACACTCCCCTAAATGTAGCCAGAAGTGGCAGGTTGAAGTTCTTCCTCGTCTAACCCACTTTTAAACGCACCAGAGAAACTTCCAAATACTAATTAACCACAGAAGATCTATTTAGGGCAGGGGTGTCCAACCTGCGGCCCAGTGAAGTATTTTGTGCGGCCCTGGCCAAGGACGATGTAGTGTTTTCCTCTGCTGCTCTCGGATGTTTACGTCTTGCCGGCTCCCTCCTCTGTCTTGCTGCAGAGTTTGCACGTTTGTGCAGCCCCAGAAACATTTTTTTCGACCAATGCGGCCCAGTGAAGCCAAAAGGTTGGACACCCCTGATTTAGGGGTTTTGGCATTCATTACACGTCACCCGTTTAATTTTTCTGGTCTTGTGTTATGAAGCAAATGTGTGTCTGGGAATGCTTCTGGGGAGAATATGATTATGAGATACAACGTGAGCCACCTCGAACCGAAATTCAACGCAGCAGAACATAAATGTCACTCTGAATTAAATATTACATCCAAATCACCCCACCCTTCCGTACTGTGGAGCACAGCTTTGGGAAAGTAGGCCTGCAAAGTCCTGGGCTCTGTGGTTAATCTAGTGGCTCTGGAGAGCTGACGCCTCTTCATTTTAATCTTTGACAATTAAGATCCTGTCGCTGATAATTTGAAGGACTTTGAATTATGTCTTTGAGGCAGAGTGCTTGTGAGTATTTTGCTCATGGAGGACATGCTGTAACCTGCCAGTTGAACGAGGAATTAGAGATACGGTATTAAACGGGTTCCTTTTGTATTTTTCTGAAGAACGTTTGACAGTTTTTGCAGTGGCTTTGAACCCCAAAATACATCTGTGGTCGCCTTCTTCAAGGGCCACCAACAGGTTGGGTTTTCAGGTTATCCCTAACCAGTGGCGTTCCTAGGGTATGTGGCACCCGGGGCCCATCATTTTTTGACCCACCCTCCATGTAAAAAATATTTTTTGTAATAACCATGAAACGGTATAAATGGTCAGAATAGAAACAGGGAGTGAAAATATTCTTTTATTGAATCTCATATATGTAACCATTATTCCAAACATAACATAACATAAATTATGTCTAAATTGTCATGACATATGGAGTAGTTGCAGGTGATGCTTGGGACAGTTCTGATTGTGTTAGTTCGGTTTTATGTGTTTTTTGAATAGAAGGGTTTTTATTTCTTTTTGAAGATTTTGCAGTCTGTGGTCGAGGTCAATAGGTTGTAGAGTTGGGGGTCGAGTGTTGCAGCTCGAATGGCTAGGAGGTTGTCGAACAGTTTTTTTCTTTTGACGTTTTTGGTTGGAGGGTGTATGAACGGTGCGTGAGTTCTCCTATGTCTGGTTGAGGTGGATTTAATTATTTAGCTGAAAAAATTAGTTACCCCCCCCCCCCCCATTCCACACACATTAATTCTCTTCCATTTTTGTTCCCATTATAAAAAAACTCTGATAAATTCCCAGAAAAAAAATACATTAAAATAAGAAGTGAAAACAAAGCCCCTACAGATGAGAACATAGCATAAGAATAGCCTAACTGGGTCAGACCAATGGTCCATCATGCCCAGTAGCCCATTCTCATGGTAGCCAATCCAGGTCACTAGTACCTGGTCAAAACCCAAAGAGTAGCAACATTCCATGCTACCGATCCAGGGCAAGCAGACACTTCCCCATGTCTTAATAACAGACTATGGGCTTTTCCTCCAGGAATTTGTCCAAATCTTTCTTAAAACCAGCTAAGCTATCTGCTTTTACCATAACTTCTGGCCACTTCATTTTTAAGCCTAGATCTTTCCTTCCAAACAGAGACCTTGCTAGATGTCAAATATAACACAAGGGAACTTCACACGGACTTAGCTGTGCAGGAAATGTGAATCTCCTCATACACCCACCTATAGTGCAAAGGTCTGGTTTTTTTCTTTCGATCACTACATAGCCTAATGCCACACAAGCAGCACTGTTACAAAAGGTCAATGCTAAGGTTAACAAAGTTTCCTTCCTTGGACCACAAGGAGATACTGACAAACCACTGGAAGAGATCCCAAAACAACTACCTAGGCACAATACCCAAAGACCCACTCAGTGTGTGAACCAGTTGAGTGGAGTGGACTAACTGGGGGGTGGAAATGGGCCCGGAGTTTGCTCAGGAGAATGTCCCAGACCACCTCTTCCTCTCAACACATTGACACACTGCCACCACCACCACCACCACTAGGAACACCTCACTGGGTAGGCCAGCAATGCTTATAAACTTTATAAAACACATTATTATATATTTTTTATAAAGCACATATTTTAACTGAACTCTCTGACATCTTCAGCCTTTCCAATCACAAAAATAGAAGGAAGAAAAGTTCCCATTTCCTGCTGTCTCATGCCCCCGGCCTATACAATATTTTTCTTCTGCAGACCCTTCAAAAGTCTGACCAAATCCTCGTTTCACTTGCATTATAAAGTACTGACAATGCCATCTCTCCCCAATCCCAGGTCCTAAAGTCTGAAACAGTAGCGCAAACTGCCCGATTCAGGAAGAAAAATTTTGATTCAGCCTATTTAATTGGTTTTTCGATTCGATTTTCCTGCCCAGTTGGGTGATTTTTTTCAAAACTCCTAGTGGATTTTATAGCTTTTTCACCCCCTTTGGCTTCTCCTAACCACACTGGCGCTGTGGTGTAAATAAAATAAAGAAACAAAAAGGACTTTTCCTCTTTCTGTTAAATCCTAGCTCACGTTTGCGGTCTAACACCAGCTCTGACAGGATACACATTTCAAATCTGACATATTGTAATCACAAAACAGAAAATAAAATTAATTTTTCTACCTTTTGTTGTCTGGTTATTTTTCAAATCTTGTTGGTCCCAGGCTCTGGTTATCTTCTGATAACTTGCTTGCCAGGGTCTCCTTCTTTCTTCATGCTAACCATCCATCTGCCACCTCTGTCCTCCCTTTCCATTTCCCTTCCCTCCCCAGGAAGTCTGGTATCTTTCCTTTTTTTCATCTCCCTCCACAGATCCACCTTTTCTTAACTACCCTTTCATCCGGCATCTCTCCCTCCTTCCCCACCACCCCAGGGCCCACCATCTCTCCCTTTCTTTTCCCAATTACCCTCCTATCCAGTATCTCTATCCCTCCTCCAAACCATCCCTTGTGTCCAATTTCTCTCCCTTTCTGTTCCTTCCCTCCCTAAATCCCATGGTCCATTATCTCTCTCCCTCTCCTCTATTTTCAGACCCATTATTTCTTCCCCCCAAAGTCTGGCATATGCACATCTCTTTGAACACCCCCTTCCCTCTGTGTACTTCTACACCAGGGTCCCTCCCAAAGGTCTGTCCCCTCCCACGAAGGCCTGCACCCCCCGAAGGCCTGCACTCCCTTGAAGGCCTGTCCCCCCTTGAAGGCGTGTCCCACCCCCTTATAGGCCTGTCCCCCCTTAAAGGCCTGCCTGCCTGTCCCCCCCCGAAAGCCTGTCTCCCCCCATGAAGGCATGTCCCCCCCTTTTAAGGCCTGCATCTCCCCCTGAAGGCTTGTCCCCCCCTTGAAGGCCTGCACCCCCCTTGAAGGCCTGCATCCCCCGAAGGCTGCACCCCCCCAGGAGGCCTGCACCCCCTTGAAGGCCTGTCCCCTCCTTGAAGGCCTGTCTCACCCCCCCTGTCTCCCCCCTTAAAGGCCTGCCTGCCTGTCCCCCCTTGAAGGCCTGCCTGCCTGTCCCCCCCCCGAAAGCCTGTCTCCCCCATGAAGGCTTGTTCCCCCCTTGAAGGCCTGCACCCCCCCGCGATGTCAGCGATCTTGAGCTGCTTGTGCTGTCCTCCGTCGCGGACCCGCCCCCTCCTCTGACGTCAGTGGAGGGGGTGGGACCGCGGCGGAGGACAGCACGAAGCAGCGAAAGATCGCTGACATCGCGATCTTGCTGCAGGCTGCTTCGGTACTCTTAATGGTGCGGGGAGGCCAGAGAGGAAGAACCAGACGTCGGGGGGGGGGGGGGGAACGGACGCCGGAGCACCCCCTCAGGGCTCGCACCCGGGGCGGATCTCCCCCCGCCCCCTCCCTTAGTACGCCACTGTCCCTAACAAATACTGAATGTGCACGAACGGAGATTTGCATACAATGGCTGTGACAGGTATATAAATCTCTCTCATCCGGGATGCACTGAAGACAAAACCTAATGGCAGCCCTTGAGGACTGAATTTGAAGACACATGCTCCATAGCAGTGATGTAATAAGGGGCTGGTTCTCCCCAGATGCAGTCTTGTTCGTGGCGCTGGTATCTCTCCACCCTCTTCCCACTCTTCCCCTTATCTCCCGTTATGCTCTCCCCCTCCCCGTGATCTTCGTTCGTCGGGCAAGCCCCTCTTATCTGTACCCTTCTCTTCCACCGCCATCTCCAGACTCTGTCCCTTCTTTCTTGTGGCGCCGTATGCCTGGAACAGGCTGCGTGAATTGATACGTCGTGCTCCCTCCCTAGCAGCGTTCAAATCCAAGCTAAAAGCCTCCTTTTTTTGAAACTGCTTTCAGCCTCACGCCCTTCAAACATGGAACTCACTCCCTATTTATTTAAGAGAAGAATGTAACTTGGATAAATTTAAGAGCAAATTAAAAAGCTTTCTTTTTAAGGATGCATTTGATAATTAGTAAGCCTTATTTTAACTTTACTGCATAGCTTCTTTAAAGTGTACTGCTTTTTCATTGTTTTTTTCCTTGAATGTCTTACCTTCTATCAAATATTTTCTATTCCCCTCCCTATTTTTCCTTGTGTTGAATGGGTTTGTCATGTTAGTCCTTAGTCTTGCAAGACTTAGTTTTTGTCATTTGTTGTATTGTTCCCTAAATTTTGTAATTTTAGTGATATGTACATCGCTTAGAATTCTGATTAAGTGATTAATCAAATTTTTATTAAACTTGAAACTTCATCTCTTTACCCCCACTCACTGCTGTCAGATCCGTAGACCCACCATATCATTTCCTCTACCATAATCTCCCCAACCCTGCAATGTCCTGTCTAAATTAGATTGTAAGCTCTTCTGAGCAGGGACCGTCTATTGTATGTTAAAATGCCAGATCCCTAGACCCACTGTATCATTTCCTCTACCATAATCTCCCCAACCCTGTAATGTCATGTCTAAATTAGATTGTATGCTCTTCTGAGCAGGGACCGTCTATTGTATGTTAAAATGCCAGATCCCTAGACCCACTGTATCATTTCCTCTACCATAATCTCCCCAACCCTGTAATGTCCTGTCTAAATTAGATTGTAAGCTCTTCTGAGCAGGGACCGTCTATTGTATGTTAAAATGCCAGATACCTAGATCCACCGTATCATTTCCTCTACCATAATCTCCCCAACCCTGTAATGTCCTATCTAAATTAGATTGTAAGCTCTTCTGAGCAGGGACCGTCTATTGTATGTTAAAATGCCAGATACCTAGACCCACCGTATCATTTCCTCTACCATAATCTCCCCAAACCTGAAATGTCCTATCTAAATTAGATTGTAAGCTCTTCTGAGCAGGGACCGTCTATTATATGTTAAAATGTACAGCGCTGCGTACGCCTTTCAGCGCTTTAGAAATAATAGTAGTTGTGCATGCGCCCCTTCCCTTCCAGAGCAGTGACGTACTAAAGGGTGGGGGGGGCTGGTTCTCCCCAGGTGTAGTCTTGTTCGGGGGGCGCTGGCATCTCTCCTCTTCTCCATCCCCCCTCCCACTCTTCCTCTTGCCTTGTGTGCGCCCCTTCCCTTCCCCTGTACCTTTTTAACTTTGGTGTGAGCAGCCGCCCACTTGCTGCCCACGTCGGCTTCGGCGCTCTCTCCGACATCGCTTCCGAGACCCGCACCGAGGAAGTGACATCAGAGAGCGTGCCGAAGCCGACACGGGCAGCACGTGGGTGGCTGTCACGCTGAAGATAAAATTGTATGAGGTAGGGGCATGCGCATATGGTGGGGGGGAGGGGTCGCCACTACCCCAGGCTCTGCTCAGCCTCACTACGCCACTGCTCCAGAGCCTAAATCTAGTCCAGTATTAACTAGTTCTGCCCGATACAAGGAAAAGGTTTTTTTTCGATTCAATTCGATTCATTTTTCCCGCCCAATAGGCAGGTTTATTATGTAGCCTCTTCACCCACCCCAGCCCCCTTTGCCCTCTCTAGCCCCATGCCAACACTGTAGTGTAAACAAAATAAACAAAAAGACTTTTCCTCTCTCTGTTAGTTCCTAGTTCATGTTCACTGTCTAACACCAGCTCTGCCAGGATACACATTTCAAATCTGACATATTGTAATTGTAATCACAAAATAGAAAAAAAAAATTTTTTTTTCTACTGCCATAAACACCTGGGCCAATTGGGACCTAAGGCTCTGATTGGCCCAGGCACCTAAGGCCCCCTCCCAGGATGCACTGGAAAGGGGAAGGCCCACCATTTTGAAGAGGCAGGAGGGAGTAGGCATTCCTCTGGCCAACCTTTCTGAAGAAGGTACAGAGGGTGGAGGGTCATCGGGGGCACAGGGGGATCATTGGGTGTGGCAGGAGGGAGTGGACATCCCTCCCGCTGCAGGGGGGGTTGCTTTATGGCGGCGGAAGGGAATGGGCATCTCTCCTGCTGATGGGGAGGTTGCTTGACGGTGGCGGCAGGAGGGGGTGGGCATCCCTCCTGCTGCCGCGGGGGTATTGCTTATCAGAAGTGGGAGGGAGTGGGCATCCCTCCTGCCAATCTTCTACATGTGCTGATTGTTATCATCAGCAGGGCTGGATTAATGAATAGGCCCAGTAGGCATGTGCCTAGGGCCCGAAACTGTGAGGGGGGCCCGCTGAAGGAGGACGACTCACCTTGCCATTTTTTAAAACAGCAACCCCCCCCCCCCCCCCGTTCCCGGCATCGACGGCAACGTCCCCCTCCCGGTGACGGCAACGCGGCCAGCTCTTGCAGTCATCGCAGGACCTTCTTATGTCTGCCAGTCCATCCCCCTCCGATGTTACTTACTTGCTCCGGAAGAAGTGATGTCAGAGGGGGAAGGACCGGCATACGCAGTCATCGCGAGACCTTCCTGTAACAGATCCAGCCACGTTGCCATTGATGCAAGAGGGGGGGGGCATTGCCATTGATGCAGGGGTAGGGGGCCGTTGCCATCAATTTTTCTAATTTTGCTTTTGGACTGCCTTTTGCAAAAGAGCTCAGAGGGCAGAGCCGGCAGCTGCAATGTTTGGAGGGGGAGAGAGAAAGGAGCATGGAAGGATGGTAGAGGGAGAGAAAGGGGGCACCTCTCCTGGCGGTGACTGCTTGATGTAAGATGGTGGTACTGTCCGGTGCAGGAGGAGGTGAGAGCTGAAGGCAGTTGTGGACGCAACCACCGGACACTTAAGGCACAAGTTTTCCAGGCACAAGTCGGATATTGATTCTCCTCTCTACAAAAAAGCCTAGAGGACTACACCAAAATCTTGTCTCTTGCAGTTGATACTTTAGAATCTAAATCACAATTTTGCATGAGGTAAAACTTGTTATAGTTTATAAATCTTTCCCTAATTGCTTTTGATAATTTCAGCTAAACACAGCTGAAAGCAGTGAAAAACTATAACGAATTTTACCTCATGCAAAGTTGTCATTTCATTAATAAGACATTTACTATTTTTTTTCTGAGGCCCTCCGAGTACCTACAAATCCAAAATGTGGCCCTGCAAAGGATTTGAGTTGGAGACCACCGGCTTAATTGTAACCATGACATCCTGTTTGTCTTTGGGAAGCTGAGCTGAGATTGTGATGTCATAATGCCTCATTCCACCAATAAGAGCCAGCCTCATCAGTGATGTCACAATGGCTTGATTGTCCTGTTCTCCCCTCTGCCCTCCAAACACGCCAGAAGATTAACTGTTCCCCTTAACTCAGTGGTTTCAAACTCACGGCCCGCCAGGTACTATTTTGAGGCCTTCGGTCTGTTTATCATAATCACAAAAGTAAAATAAAACAGTTTAGCTATAAATGACAATATTATTATTAAGACTTAGTCAAAAGGAAAGATCTATAATTTACAAAGAGTTTTACCTCATGCTAAATTGTCATTTCTTTAATAAGACATTAACTATTTTTTCTGCAGTCCTCCAAGTACCTACCAATCCATAATGTGGCCCTGCAAAGGGTTTGAGTTTGAGGCAGAGAACTGAAGGCTAACCCGACCTGCCCAGCTTTGTAAGCCTTAACCACACGTGGCATGGGAAGGTGAGTCGTGAAGGCTTGACAATAACTGAGCTCAGCACTCAGCCTTCAAGCACGTGGTACAGCTTGCAGAAAATTAAACCAAAAAAACAACCTTTTTAATGGAGCTGGATTGGCACAAAAGACATGCAGAACTGTACAGAACAATTTAGGGATGGTGTAAGATCAAAGAATTTCTTCCAGTAGTGCAAAGTACAGCACGCACCATTAGGCAAATATATTAATGCAGCAACCAAACATGAGAACCAGGCAGAACTGTCCAAAACAAAAGCCTAAATGTTAATTGCTTTTCTGTTCTTTATCATGCCAGGCACCTCCCGGCAGATAATGGGTGTTGAAATGATATATATACAGTATAATCATGGTTTACGAGGATAGTTCGTTCCAGAAGCATGCTCGTAATTCAAAGCACTCGTATATTAAAGCAAATTTCCCCATAGGAAATAATGGAAACTCAGATGATTCGTTCCACAACCCAAAAACTTTAATAAAAAATACTATACATACTCTTATTGCAAGACCTCGCTTGTTTAGAACAGTCACTAAACTCCCGCAGCGTCAGAGAGAGAAGAACCATCGGCTCAGTTGTGACGATGTGACGCGTGTATACTGTATATACTCATATTGCAAGACCTCACTTGTTTAGAACAGTCACTACACTCTTGTATCGTCAGAGAGAGAAGAACCATCGGCTCAGCTGTGATGATGTGACGCATGTATACTGAATGGACTCGTATTGCAAGACCTCGCTCGTTTAGAACAGTCACTACACTCTTGCAGCGTCAGAGAGAAGAACCATCGGCTCAGTTGTGATGATGTGACGCGTGTATACTGTATGTACTCGTATTGCAAGACCTCGCTCGTTTAGAACAGTCACTACACTCTTGTATCGTCAGAGAGAGAAGAACCATCGGCTCAGCTGTGATGATGTGACGCATGTATACTGAATGGACTCGTATTGCAAGACCTCGCTCGTTTAGAACAGTCACTACACTCTTGCAGCGTCAGAGAGAGAAGAACCATCGGCTCAGTTGTGATGATGTGACGCGTGTATACTGTATGTACTCGTTTTGCAAGACCTCGCTCGTTTAGAACAGTCACTACACTCCCGCAGTGTCAGAGAGAGAAGAACCATCGGCTCAGTTGTGATGTGTGTATACTGTACGTGCTTGTATTCAAGTTTCAAGTTTATTTAAAATATTTGATTTAATCGCAAAATCCAAATCCAATGCGATTTACATTTTTTAAAATTATTATTATTAATAATTCACCTCTAGAAATAATTTTTGATGCTAGCAAAGCCCAACCACCGTTGATGAAAAGACAAGCAGCGCCAGGATTGATTTCTCAGTGCAGCAACAGACCCAGGAAGCTTCACGATCACACTACAACTGCTGAGGAACCGTAGGTTTGTTGGATGCAAATGGCTCCACGTTTTTTGGAGCCATTTTAGTGTCTTTTGTTCTTTTTAGATAACCTCACAAGGAACTCTGCTAAAGCCTAGCTTACAAGTGATAGGATATTGTCCACGGAAACCAGCTTTGTTAGCCTATTGGAATCGAATAAGCTGCTGAAGTCAAAACTTCCGTTTCAAGACTCGGTCGTTCCTTTTTGTGTCTGTATGGCCAATTTGTTGGCTTTCTCTGATTCTGTGGTGCACAGTGTGCTTGAGTGTGAATGAAGATATTAAGCAAAGCAATACGATCATGCTAGGAAGTTCTTCTTTTCCCAGAGGGTGGTGGACACATGGAATGCGCTCCCGGAGATTGTGATAGGGCAGGGCACGCTAAGAGGGGTTCAAGGAAGGTTTAGATAAATTCCTGAAGGATAAGGGGATTGAGGGGTACAGATAGATTTAGAGATAGGTTATAGGAAAAGGCAGGAACCACTTAACAGGTCGTGGACCTGATGGGCCGCCGCGGGTGCAGACTGCTGGGCGCGATGGACCTCTGGTCTGACCCAGCGGAGGCAACTCTTATGTTCTTATGTTAACGTTATTTTTATTTTATTTATTTATCATTTTCAAATTACAAATCAAGTATCACTTGTACAGAAAGATAAAGGTAAGCCAATAAGGCAATAATATATTCATTCTAACATCTCAAATATCAATACAAAGAAAATCATTATAGCTTTAACTTCAACTCAAGTCCACAATGGGGATCCAAGGTATACTTAGCGGAAACTTAAAGTAATATTAACAAACTAAATTGATATAGAAAGAAGAAATAGGCCCTTTAGACTGAGACAGGATAACAAATATTCAATTTCACCCTCATATTTCCCCTTAAACCTGAGGCGCCGTAGACAAGAATGTTGTCAGCTGGCTTGGATCAAAGAAAACATATTTTTTTTCATACCATTTCATAACATTTACCATTCAATATTACTAATTTGGCTTTTCGGGAACCGGACACTGCTCCACCCGGCTGACAGACAACTCTAGCGATGCAAGAACACGGAGCAGGCCCGGGATTTGAAACTCCTGCCCTCCAGTGTCGACGGCATGACGTCAGACGCTTGGGGGCGGGGCCTCAAAGGCAACGCGGGACACAAAGGATTTAGAGCTGGAACCAATCAATTTCATTATTTAAGCCCACTGGGGCTAATGTTTGCCAATTATAAATGAATCGATGTTCCTGCTGTAACAGGTTTTGAGACACATTTCCCGTCATTTTCTGAGCTTTTATTAATACGGTATACTGAACTTGCTCAATAGTGTGGCCTGCCTCCAACCAGTGATTGACTAAGGGGGCTGTATACCGCTGGCACTGGATACCGGATATTGCTTAGATGTTCAGCAATGCAAACTTTGATATCTCTCCTCGTGTGACCTATGTAAAATTTGCATCACTAGAGTTGTCTGTCAGCTGGGTGGAGGACTGTTCAGTTCCCGGTAAGCCAAATTAGTACTATGGAATGGTTTGGAAGTGTTTAATGTGAATGTATTGATTAGTTTTGGGCTTCTAGATCGCTATGACCATGTTTTCACAGTAGGATGGTGGTTAGAGTGTTGTTTCTCTTTTGTGGTGTCCCCTTCTGAAGAAGCCAATTGGAAACTCCGCACCATAAAAAAATACTTTGATGACAACTCATTCCGCCTGTTAGTACAATCCTCCATTCTCAGCATCCTGGATTATTGCAACATCATTTATCTAGGCTCCATGAAGAAAACCACCAGTAGACTAAAAATGATTCAGAACACCGCCGTCCGCCTTATATTTGGCTTAAACAAATGGGAACACATCACCCCTTTCTACTGGCTGCCATTTGAATCCAGAGTCCTATTCAAGTTCGCATGCCTCTGCTACAAAACTGTATTTGGTCTATCCCCAAGCTACCTCAACCCTCACTTCAAGCTAAATCACAACAATAAGAACTCTCGCAGAATTCATCTGTTCGCCTTCCCCTCCCTAAAATTATGTCACCTCAAGAGGTTCCTTGACAAAACCTTCTCCTTCCAGGCAGCCAAACTAAACTCATGGCCAGCCCAAATTGTACTCGACGCCCCCACCTACCTTGACTTCAGAAAAAAACTAAAAACTCACTTATTCCACGGACAGAACCCCTAAAGTACCCTCTCACTTCTTCAACTCCCATCAATACACGTGAACCTCCACCTTCCCCTCTTATTGTACCCACCAAACCAATTAACTTCAATGACCGGTATTTTCCTGTAAATAAAATTTTACCTTCCTATTGTACACTCTTGTATATTCCTGTCAACTTCAATGACCTGTACATTCCTAAAATGTTAATTCCAATGTTTTCATCGTTTGTAATCTTAATTAATTGCTGTGAACCGCCTAGAACTCTCTGGGTATGGCGGTATACAAAATAAAGTTATTATTATTATTAATTGTGAAACCCGGGTTGGGGGGTTGAACAGCATATGGCAGCTACAATGTATTAATATTTTAAATATGTACCCGGAGCAGTTAGAGAGCAGCAGCATTGCCATCCGGCATCCAGATAAGTCACCCATTATAGCTTGTATGTTAAATCAAGATTCAAAGTAAATAGTGGTGTTTATTAGCAGGTGTCAGAGACAGTGAACTTGCTGTGATGGTCTCTATTATAACTGACTCCGTGATTGTTCACTAGAGTTTCGGTTATGGGTCTGAGCGTTCACTTAGAAGTCTAGAGTCACTGCAGTGATCATGAATGTATTTATTTATTTATTCATATGGGGATTAGGTGATTATTTTTTGAATCATGTTTCTATAACCATAAAGCTTTATGACCTCACAACGCAGGTTTAAAAAGAGCCTTAGCCTATAGGAAGAGGAGATGCAAATGTTAAGAGCCTTAGCCAATAGGGAGAGGAGGAGATAGTGGATGCTCTGGATGGGCCATTTGGCCTTTATCTGCCATCATGTTTCTATAACCATAAAGCTCTATGACCTCACAATGCAGGTGTAAAGAGCCTTAGCCTATAGGAAGAGGAGATGCAAATGTTAAGAGCCTTAGCCAATAGGGAGAGGAGGAGATAGTGAATGCTGCGGATGGGCCATTTGGCCTTTATCTGCCATCATGTTTCTATGAGCTGCAGATTACTGCTGTGATTTTAATGTGACAGTAATTTGCATGCTCGCTGCTTATTGGATGCCACCGTTGTTGCCTACAGAGCCGGATTAAAGGATAGGCCTAAGAGGCATGTGCCTAGGCCTGACATTGTCAGGGGGGCCCCAGGGCCGGCATTATAGGGAGAAAACAGAGCAGCTGCCCTGAGCCCCACAGTTTCAGGGGGCCCCGCGGTCCAAAGTGCTTTATTAAAAAGCTAAATTTTCCTTTTCAGAGGGGCCCGACACGACAGCCGTTCTCACAAACAGCCAGCGGCTGCCCCGAAGCTTTCCCTCTCTGCAGCAATCTGCCCTGTCGGAAACAGGAAGTTGTGGCAGAGAGAAAACTTTGGAGCAGCCGCCGGCAGCTTATGAGAAATGCTGCCATGTCGGACCCTTCTGAAAAAGAACCTCCCGGACGACGCTGCCCTCAAGTCTCGCGGCCGCCACGACTACACTGTCTACTGCCGCTGCATCAGCTGATTCACGTGCCTCAAGTCTCGCAGCCGCCATGCTTTGCGACACTCCCACCTTTCTCTGCCTTCGCCATCACTGCTCGTGGTCGCCTGCACCCTCCCGACTGCTGTGGCCGCTTGGGTCCACCTGGTCCTCCCAGCTGCCTTGTCCTCCCAGCTGCCTGCACCCTGGTCCTCCCAGCTGCCTGCACCTGAAGTAACTTGATTGTTTCTATGAAGTATTTCCTTTGTGAACAGTTTTGGTTCATTTATAGTTTGATTATCCTTATGTAAAAAATTAGAAAAGCTAGCTTGAATAACAACAAAACAATTTTAACAGCATTTTTGTTTTTGAATGGTCTTGATTTGAAAGTGTCAAAGTTCCAAAGGTACACTGAAATCATCCACATAAAATAATTTCATCCACATAAAAGCCTTAAAGGACTTAGTCCGCTAGGGATGCAGGATCCAACACAGTCCGCGTTTCGACAAAAAGTCTTCTTCAGGGGTCCCTGGAGGTCCTATAAAGGTGAATACGTGGGAAACAATTGTGTGGTGAGCTGGAAGTGAGACACTGCTTGCATTTGCAATACTTCAGAGAGTGCCCTCTTGTTCTCCCTACCTTGGAGAGGGTGAACAACCTGTCTTTATCTACTAAGTCTATTCCCTTCATTATCTTGAATGTTTCGATCATGTCCCCTCTCAGTCTCGTCTTTTCAAGGGCGAAGAGGCCCAGTTTCTCCAATCTCTCACTGCACGGCAACTCCTCCAATGAGAGATTAGGGAAGCTGGGCCTATTTTCCCTTGAAAAGAGGAGACTGAGAGGGGACATGATCCACATAAAAATAAATTATCCACATAAAAGCCTTAAAGGACCTAGTCCGCTAGGGATACAGGACCCAACACGGTCCGCGTTTCGACAAAAAGTCTTCTTCAGGGGTCCCTGGGGGGGTCCTATAAAGGTGAATACGTGGGAAACAATTGTGTGGTGAGCCGGAAGTGAGTCACTGCTTGCGTTTGCAATAGAAAGTTTAAAGGGGATAGATTCCGTGCTATGGCCAGCGCTAAAAACCACACTATCGTTTTCTAAAAGGGGGGTTGAATATCTTTTTCTGTTCAATGGCTCCCGAGTTTCTTTCCTGCAAAAGAAGTCTGTTCAAGGTGAGTAGAGCGTTTCTTTGGTCCCACCGTGGACTCTTTATCTGTGGGCTGTGGTTTGGGGAGCAGCAGAAAGTGTGTGTGTGGTAACCGCAGACAACTGTAATGGTTTTGTTTGTACAGCCTCAGGAATCGTCCAAGTCCCATCTAATAGAGCAGTGTCTCTCAAATTTTTTAAGCTCTGTCACACTAAAGGGAGCAAATGTTCTTCACGGAACATTATAACTTAAATTGTAAAATTGCAAAACCAATAAATTAAAAAACGGAGTTATTTATTTAAAGCTCTTTAAGCTGTGTATGGGTCATTGCAACAACGGTGAAACTAAAGTAGACAGAATAGAATTACTCATCAATGTAATGTAATGTAATGTAATGTAATTTATTTCTTATATACCGCTATATCCTTTAGGTTCTAAGCGGTTTGAAGAAAATATACATTAAGATTATAAATGAGAAGTAAGAAGGTACTTAAAAAATTCCCTTACTGTCCCGAAGGCTCACAATCTAACTAAAGTACCTGGAAATTAATAAAGAAGAGAAAATTAAGATGGTTGAAAAAAGAAAAATTCTATGTGAACTTATAGGATGGAAATTAAACTGACAGTGAAGAACTGTATGAAAAATACATATGGAATGCAGTTAGAGAGGGTAGGTTACAATCTATTTATGGTATTTGTTTAATTGGAAGGTGTTAAGGTGGGTAATTTGGGGGAAGGTTATCTGAAGGTAGGTGAATCTTCTGGAGGTAAAAGATCAATGTGATGGATGTGCTTATTTTTGAGCAAATTAACTCAAAAACGTGGCTCAATAGTCGACAAGCAAACACGCATTTCATCACCCACCATCTGCAGTCATATTTTATTTTATTTACAATTTCTGTCAGAGCTGAAAATCCAAGTTCACAAAGATAAGAGAAGATCCAAACGATAACGAAGCCTCGATTGCTTTGTTGCTCAAGTTAAGATAACCTCTGCATAAAAGAATAAAAATAAAATGGACCAATCACGTCAAAGAATGCTGCTTGTCTGGGCGGTTCTATCCTTACGCACACAGACGCTAATAACATTGACAGACTCTTGCGTACGCAACGTACATGACATCTTCATAAAATTACTCAAAACACACCTTTTCCGAGAATAGGCCCTTTAACCCCTTTCCACCTGCACCTACCCCCTTCTCCTCTCTCCCCCGGCCCCCTTTACTCCCTCCCTCCCCCTACTTGATCTCTCTCCTTTCTTTCCTTTACCTTCATTCCCTCCCTTTATTGCTGCTTATACTTTTGATAAAACTTTGTATATCGCTCCCACGCTCCCTTTCTTCTGCCATAACTCTGTTCAAAATATTGTAAATCCGTGTGTCAGCACGGATCTTAATTAATGGATGTGAACCGCCTAGAACTTTTTGGGGTGTGGCGGTATACAAGAATAAATTATTATTATTATTATATATTCCAGGGTATACTTATGAAGGGAATTTTTAAAAATAAGGTAAAATTCTGCAATCTCTCGTGGCACGCCCGGAATCTCTTTGGGACCCACCACTGTTCCATGGCACACAGTTTGAGAGGCAGTGTAATAGAGGAACTGTGATACATGTATATCTTTTTTCAGCTGGTACGGAGTACTGGCACCTTTTTTCTTGCCTTCCAAAAATATCCCACCTATCCAATTGCCAATCTCTCTCAGGTCTCTCGACCTGTTTTTTTTCCAGACATAAAAAAAGCCAGCTTTGAACCTGTGACCTTTGGGTTGGAAGACAGCCACCTTCTAAGTAAAGCTGCTCCACCTCGTGATGAATGACCAACGTGTACTCCTATTTTGAAGGCATATGAAAGTTGTGCCAGGTAGGTTTGCTTTTCCCTCACCCGATCCCAGCTGTGCTTCTTGCCAGGTTGTAGCAGCAAGTGGCAGTTGGTGTTTAAGGCATTTTAATATCATTATTTCATGTATATTTAAATGAAAAGAGGTATTCTACTGATATACATAGTAACATAGTAGATGACGGCAGATAAAGACCCGAATGGTCCATCCAGTCTGCCCAACCTGATTCAATTTAGATTTTTTCTTCTTAGCTATTTCTGGGCAAGAATCCAAAGCTTTACCCGGTACTGTGCTTGGGTTCCAACTGCCGAAATCTCCGTTAAAACCTACTCCAGCCCATCTACACCCTCCCAGCCATTGAAGCCCTCCCCAGCCCATCCTCCACCAAACGGCCATATACAGACACAGACCGTGCAAGTCTGCCCAGTACTAGCCTTAGTTCAATTTTTAATATTATTTTCTGATTCTAGATCCTCTGTGTTCATCCCACGCTTCTTTGAACTCAGTCACCGTTTTCCTCTCCACCACCTCTCTCGGGAGCACATTCCAGGCATCCACCACCCTCTCCGTAAAGTAGAATTTCCTAACATTGCCCCTGAATCTACCACCCCTCAACCTCAAATTATGTCCTCTGGTTTTACCATTTTCCTTTCTCTGGAAAAGATTTTGTTCGACGTTAATACCCTTCAAGTATTTGAACGTCTGAATCATATTTCCCCTGTCTCTCCTTTCCTCTAGGGTATACATATTCAGGGCTTCCAGTCTCTCCTCATACGTCTTCTGGCGCAAGCCTCCTATCATTTTCGTCGCCCTCCTCTGGACCGCCTCAAAAATCCTGTGTGTTCTGCTTGCCCAATAAAATATGTGTTGGTATTCTAGATAGGATAACCAGATTTTACTTACGTAAAATTAGAACCAAAGCCCCTCCCCAAGGCCCGCACAGTTCCATCCATCCCCGCCCCCCTCAGCCTGTTCTCGTTGGTCGGGAGGGCATCCACGCGTGCACAGATGCGACGTGATGATGTCGCGTGCGACATCACCGCGTTGCAAGTGCGGATGCCCCCTCCCGACATGATCTGCTTTTCAAAACCCAGAGAAAGTTCTGGTGCGCTAACTGAATTATCGCACGCTAAGGTCCCTCCTCTCAGAAACTGCCCGCAAACAATCCTACAGCCACTTCATTCCACATCTCTGGAATCAACTCCCCCCCCAACTCAGGCAACAGAACTCTTTATTGACATTCCGTAAAATGGTAAAGACCCTCCTCTTCAACTAAAGGTCTCCCTCAGTCTACACCCCCCCTTAAACTCCACCTCTCTCTTCTCTCCCCTGTTTAACTTCTCCCTAAATTTCAGTATAGTCCTCTCTTAGTCTGTACTCTGAAAAATTGTTTGTACTCTGATAAATACTGCACAGTCTTGTATGTCCAAGCATCTAAACCTATTGTACATCTTATTTGTCTAATTACTTCCATTGTGTATGTTTACTTGTAGACCGTTCTGAGCTACTGGGAGGACGGGATATAAATCTAAATAAATAAATAAATAAAAAGATTAGCACGCACTAAATGCTAAGGCATCCATTATATCCTATGGGCATCTTAGCATTTAGTACATGCTTTAATAAAACAACCCTTAAATTTCCTAAGAATTGGCTGAGTTCTGTGGAAGATTTTGGATTTGTAGGTACTTGGAGGGCCGCAGAAAAAATTGTTAATGTCTTATTAAAGAAACTAATCTTATACCCGTTACATTAACGGGTGCTAGAATATGTGTGTGTGTGTCTGTCTTTATTTTTTTTTCTCTCTCCTTAGCCGCTTTCTGTATTTCTGTCTGTCTTTTTTTTTTTTTTCCCCTTGGCTGTCCACTACCACCCCTTGCCTGCTCCCCCTGTCCATTCTCCCTTCCTTTTACCTCCCCTGTGTCCTCCACCACCCCATCACTGCTCACCTTATCCAGCAGAAGCCCTTCTCCCTTTGTTTTACCTCCCCCTGTCCATCATCACCTCCTTCCTGCTCCCTCTGTCCAGCAGTAATCCTGTCTTCATTTTTCTGCCCCCCTGCCTGTTCATCAGCACCTCTTCCCCTGTCCATCAACCCCTTTTCTGCCCCTCCATTTCCGTGTGTTGCAGCATTTCCCTCCCACCCCATTCCCTGTGCAGTATTTTCCTCCCCCCCATACCTTCCTCCTGAACTCCATGCCCTACTTATGTTAAAAAGCTTTCCGGGTTTGGCTGCCGCGGCCAACATCCAACTCGGGCCGCCGCGGCCGACATCCGACTCGGGCCGCGGCGGTCGACATCCATCTCGGGGGGAGGGAGAGAGAAAGCTTCGCGCGCATGCGCACTCCTATCTGCGGTGCCCTACAGCTCACAGAAAACGGACGCACGCGATGGGAGTGCACATGCGCGGCCTAGCATTTTATTATATTAGATGACAACGTTGCATGTCCTCTCCATTCCACCTATCAATCGTGTACAGACGCAGGAAAGCGCTGGCATGAGGTTACAGCAGTGAGGCGGGCAACGTTCCAGAACAATGATTTATATTTGGGATAAAATGGTTGGTTCCTGTCAGTGGTATACACTTCTCCCTCCGTATTCACGGTATCGATTATTCATGGGTTTTAGCTTCCTGGTTCCTCCCCCTCCCCCCCAATTACATCAGCTTGCATAGAGAAATCGCTGATTCCAAGCGTTTACGGAGAAAATCGCTGATTCCCAGGACTTTCGTCACCGTGTTTTGCCTCTCCTTCAGGAACAGGCATACAATGAAAGCAGTGCATGCAAATAGATCTCATGCATATTCATTGGGGAAATCCAGAAAATCTGACTGGATTGTGGCCCTCAAGGAGGGATTTTGACACCCCTGCTGTATAGGGATGATTTGACAGACTGACTAGACCAGACATGGGCAACTCCAGTCCTTGAGGGCCGGAATCCAATCGGGTTTTCAGGATTTCCCCAATGAATAATAATAATAATAATTTTATTCTTAAATACTGCCATACCGAAAAAGTTCTAGGCAGTTCACAACAAGGTGAGCTAATACATGGGATACAGATAAAATACAAATTAGAATAATGGACTTAAAACCAGATAAAGACAGAAAGCATTTACAATATAATGGCAGGGAAAGAAGTAATACATAGAACAGATAAAACACATCAAGTTGAATATAAGGAACTTGATTGAAAAAATGAAGCAGAATGCATTAAGATATCAGCCTATCAAAGAGTTGAGTCATTAACAATTTTCTAATATCAATATGCATGAGATCTATTTGCACGCATTGCAATCCTGAAAACCCAATTGGATCCCGGCCCTCGAGGACCGGAGTTGCCCATGTCTGGACTAGACCAGTGGTAGGCAATTCCGGTCCTCGAGAGCCAGAGCCAGGTCAGGTTTTCAGGATATCCACAATAAACATGCATGAGATAGATTTGCATCTTAAGGAGGCAGTGCATGCAAATCCATGTCATACATATTCATTGGGGAAATCCTGAAAACCCAATTGGATTCCATCCCTTGAGGACTGGAGTTGCCCATGTCTGGACTAGACCATCAGTTTTCCTATGACCTCATCCACTGTGTTACTGGATCACTTACCGTGGCACGAGCTGTCCATTCTGGAGCAGTTCCAATCTTTTTCACTAGAAATTTCCAAAAGAGCAAGAACAAAAAACTGTGCTTTTATGACATCACTTTGAACATCAGAAATCTTTTGCAAGAATATCTGAAGCATTTACCTCATATTCGAATGCAGTGAACCAGCTGAAACATTTGGAGAAACAGATTGGGAACATCTTAGACCAGGCACCACTGTTTCTGTTTATGAACGGATTGTCAAGTAAGTATCAGTAGTGGCTGCCAACTTACTATAAAAACATCCTTCTTTTAAAAAAAACAAAAATCCTGGCAATGAAGAGTTGATTGCTAAATTAATTTAGACAAGGATGTCAGAGTTTTCTGCTAGGCCAGGGGTGTCAAAGTCCTTCCTCGAGGGCTGCAATCCAGTCGAGTTTTCAGGATTTCCCCAATGAATATGCATGAGATCCATTTGCATGCACTGCTTTCATTGTATGCTAATAGATCTTATGCATATTCATTGGGGAAAACCTGACTGGATTGCGGCCCTTGAGGAGGGACTTTGACACCCCTGCACTAGGCCAAGATCCAGCCAGTTGAGTTTAAGAAACAGCAAGTTAGTACAGCGATGCGTGTGTCTGGTAATGCTATAGAAATAATTAATAGTAGTATTAATAGTACAGTGGAACCTCGGTTTGTGAGTAACTCGGTTTGCGAGTGTTTTGCAAGACGAGCAAAACACTCCGCAAACTTTTGACTCGCAAACCGAGCACTGCCCTGATAAACGAGCATTTACAGTCCAGGAAGCGCCGCTTCGGGGGATTCCTCTTCCGTCTTCCGGCCAGCCTTCCACGTCGGGTGCCTTCCGCAGGTTGGAGGACCTCTGTCTGGGCCTGCGCGGCCGGATGCCGTCCCGCCTGCGTGTTGCGTGGGACACGCACAGCGTCAATCATCGGCATTGTGCGTGTTGTGTGCGGCGTGCGGGCGGGGCGGCGCTCGGCTGTGTGGGCTCGGGTGGGGGCTCTCCAGCATGCAAGGGGCCTCCAACGTGGAGGGCTGGCCGGCGGATGGAGGAGGCATCCCTTTGAAGCGGCACTGCGGGGTTCTCCGGCGGCTGGCGGACATTAGAGGCATCCCCTCCCCAAAGCGGCACTGTGGGGTTCTTCTTCCGATGATGGACGGAGGAGACAGCGCTGCAACACTCGGCACCCGACAGGTACAGACCCCAGGTTCTGGAACCAATCGTTGCTGTTGCCACTATTGTCTTTGGGGAACTTTGCTTTGATAAACGAGCATTTTGGATTACAAGCATGCTCCTGGAACGGATTATGCTCGTAATCCAAGGTACCACTGTATTTATTTATTT
Organism: Geotrypetes seraphini; assembly: GCF_902459505.1. NCBI lineage: Eukaryota > Metazoa > Chordata > Amphibia > Gymnophiona > Dermophiidae > Geotrypetes > Geotrypetes seraphini. The sequence goes on from NC_047084.1 coordinate 105,071,806, forward strand.
AGCTTTTTAGCCCGTCCTCCCCAGGAGCCCAGAACGGGTTACAAAGATACGTACACGTAGGGTTACCAGACGTCTGGATTTCCCCGAACATGTTCTCCTTTTCATGTCTGGGGGTCTGGGCTGCTTTTCAAAACCTGGCACTTTCTCCGAGTTTTGAAAAACCTCCTCAAATCACGTCGAGCAGGGAGGAAGTTACAGAGTTTCCTTTCAAATGAGAGACTCGACTCATGCGCATTTACACTACGTAGGTACTTAAACACCTCTATCATATCTCTCCCCTCTCCCGCCTTTCCTCCAAAGTATACAGATTGAGATCTTTAAGTCTGTCCCCATACGCCTTATCACGAAGACCACGCACCATTTTAGTAGCCTTGCTCTGGACCGACTCCATCCTTTTTATATCGTTTTGAAGGTACAGCCTCCAGAATTGTACACTATATTCTAAATGAGGTCTCACCAGAGTCTTATACAGGGGCATCAATACCTCCTTTTTCCTAATGGCCATACCTCTCCCTATTCAACCTAGCATCCTTCTAGCTTTCGCCCTCATCTTTTCAATCTACTTGGCCACCTTTAAATCATCACATACATTCACACCCAAGTCCCGCTCTTCCGTCGTACACATAAATTCTTCACCCCCTAAACTGTACCGTTCCCTCGTATTTTTGCAGCCCAAATGCATGGCCTTGCATTTCTTAGCATAAAATTTTAGCTGCCAAATTTCAGACCATTCTTCAAGCTTCGCCAGGTCTTTCTTCATGTTATTCACACCATCCGGTGTGTCTACTCTATTGCAGATTTTGGTATCATCCGTAAAGAGGTAAATCTTACTCAACAACCCTTCAGCAATATCGTTTATAAAAATGTTAAAAAGAACAGAACCTTGAGTCACACCATTGGTAACATCCCTTTCCTCAGAGCAATCTTCGTTGATCACTACCCTCTGTCGCTTTCCATTTAACCAGTTCCTGACCCAGCCCGTCACTTTGGGACCCATCCCATTTTAGTGTCTTTTGTTCTTTTTAGATAACCTCACAAGGAACTCTGCTAAAGCCTAGCTTACAAATGATAGGTTATTGTCCACGGAAACCAACTCTGTTAGCCTATTGGGATCGAATAAACTGCTGAAGTCAAAACTTCCGTTTCAAGACTCGGTGGTCCATTTTTGTGTATGTATGACCAGTTTGTTGGTTTTCTGTGGTGCACAGTGTACTTGAGTGTGAATGAAGATGTTAAGCAAAGCATTGATACTTACTACAAAATCTTTTGCTGTTACTTAATGACTCTGTAATGTGCATGAAATGAGTGAATGAAAAAAGGACACTGCCTAGATAAAAAAGCATAAGGACTATTGCGAGCATGTTATTACCAAGAATAATTGTACTGAAAATATGATCAAGCTTCCCTATTGTCTGAAACATGGCTACAGTATAGACTCGTTGCGCCACACCCATCTTCCAAGTACTGTATATATAATATTTCATTCCATAAAGAAATAATCTAATCTTCTATTTCTGCATCACTCATATCTAGGTAGCCTCAAAGCGACTTAAAGAGGGGGTAAGGAAGGAGAAGGGGGGGGGAGGGGTAGGAGAAGAGAAGAGGAGGGTAGGAAGGGGGAGGGAGAGTAGTGGAGGGGGGAGGAGAGGATACAGGTGATTAAGTGTCAAATAGATGAATTTTCAGTTTCTTCTGGAATATGGTGTAGTTAGGTTCTGTCCTGGTCATTTCAGTACGGTCATTCCAAGTTTTTACGCCTAGAAAGGTGAGCATGGAGTGGAAAACATGTTTGTATTGAAGATTTTTTGTGGAAGGGAGATTTAGAAGTATTCTGTTGAGGGTTCTGCGGGAAGTAGACCATGCCTAGGAGAAGATCTGGACGAGAGGAGCCGCAGAGTTTCCGTAAAGTATACGTTGAATGATGCATGAAGTTTTGAAGGTTATTCGTGATGGGATGGGTAGCTGTAATCAAGTCATATTTTCTTAGGTTGAAGATTAGTCTGACAGCGGTGTTTTGGATGAGTTGCATTTTGTGAATCAGAGTGGTGTTGATTCCCATGTAGATGGAGTTGCAGTAGTCAAGTTGTGGAAGTATCATCAGCTGTACAACTAAGGCAAAGTGGTGTTGGTGAAAGTATGGTCCGATTAGTCTTAGTTGTCTCAAGGTACAGAGGGATTTCTTTCAGAAGCTGGAGATTTGTGGTTCCATGATAAGTGTGGAGCCCAGGATGCAACCTAGGATTTTGGAGGATTCTTCTACAGGGAGGGTCTTGCCCGATCAAAAAGTGATGCTTGTTGTTGCCGTCTGTTGGGGGGGGGGGTGGAAATATAGAAATAACACTGCTTCCAACTGCCGAGCAGTTGAATACAGTTAAAAACTTGCAAATTTTGATATTTCCTGGTATATTAGTATTACAAAATATACAAATATTGTAATGTTAGCAGTTGTGTCAAATTCAATACAAAATCTGGGGTTTTCTTGTCACTGACAGTAATAAAGTAAACATGCAACCCCCCCCCAAAAAAAAAAAATAAAGTCACTTTAACTTACTTCTATTGTGTGGTGAACCGTCCAAAACCCACCTGTACACCACCACAATAGCCTTTATGCCTGCAGGTGTCATCTTAATGTAGGTACAGTAGGTTTTGGAGAGCAACTTAAGGTGATATCTGTGCCAGGGACTTTTAATGTGAAATTCACTGCAGTAGCCAGAGTGTTCTCTCCGCTCAAATGCCTGTGCTTACATCTGAGGCTTCATGGGCTGAGAACTTGCAAGTACCATTTGGCCTTCATCTGCCATCATGTTTCCATGTAATGTAGGCTAGAATGTACTGTTTTGTTTTTACATCTTTGGGTGGGGGGAGGGGGTCAGTGACCACTGGAAGATTAAAGGGGGGGGGAATCATGCCTTAATCTCTCCAGTGATCATCTAGTCCAGTGGTTCCCAACCCTGTCCTGGAGGACCACCAGGCCAATCGGGTTTTCAGGCTAGCCCTAATGAATATGCATGAGAAAGATTTGCATATAATGGAAGTGAGATGCATGCATATTCATTAGGGCTAGCCTGAAAACCCGATTGGCCTGGTGGTCCTCCAGGATAGGGTTGGGAACCACTGATCTAGTCAGTTTGGGCACCTCTTTAACATTTAGACGTTTTTAAAACAGGTCTAGCTCCAAAAAGCCCAGGACCTTTTTTTTAAAGGTTTGGTTGTGCCTGTTGAGCTTCTAAATCAGGGGTAGGGAACTCCGGTCCTCGAGAGCCATATTCCAGTTGGGTTTTCAGGATTTCCCCAATGAATATGCATGAGATCTATTTGCATGCACTGCCTTCAATGCGTATTCATTGGGGAAATCCTGAAAACCCAACTGGAATACGGCTCTCGAGGACCGGAGTGCCCTACCCCTGTTCTAAGTCCTAAGCCTGCCCAAAACACACCTTTAACACCCCCCCCCCTTAAGATCTGGATGTACTGGAGACAAAACAACCTTACCAGGTCAGACCAATGGTCCATCAAGCCCAGTAGCCAATCCAAGCCAAAACCCAAGGAGTAGCAACATTCCATGCTACCAATCCAGGGCAAGCCGTGGCTTCCCTCATGTCTTTCTCAATAACAGACTTTTCCTCCAGGAACTTGTCCAAACCTTTCTTAACACCACTCTTACCACATCCTCTTGCAATGCGTTCCAGAGCTTAATTATTCTCTGAGTGAAAAAATTTCCTCCTATTGGTTTTAAAAATATTTCCCTGTAACTTCATCGAGTGTCCACTCAGGATTTTATAGACTTCAATCACATCTCCCCTCAGCCATCTCTTTTCCAAGCTGAAGAGCCCTAACCGTTTTAGTCTTTTCTCATACGAGAGGAGTTCCATCCCTTTTACCATCTTGGTCGCTCTTCTTTGAACCTTTTCTAGCATCACTATATTTTTCTTGAGATAAGGAGACCAGAATTGAATGCAATACTCCAGATGAGGTCGCACCATCGAGTGATACAGGGGCATTGTAACATTCTTAGTCTTGTTAACCATCCCTTTTTTAATAATTCCCAGCATCCTGTTTGCTTTTTTGGCCGCCGTCACACATTGGGAAGAAGGTTTCATCGTATTGTTTACAATGATACCCAGATCCTTTTCTTGGGCGCTAACACCCAAGGTAGACCCTAGCATTCGGTAATTGTGCATCACTTTGCATTTGTCCAGATTAAATTTCATCTGGGACGCCCAGTCTTCCAATTTCCTAAGGTCCGCTGCAATTTTTCAGAATGTGCATGCGTTTCAACAACTTTGAAGAGTTTAGTGTCATCTGCAAATTTAATCACTTCACTCATCGTTCCAATTTCTAGATCATTTATAAATATGTTAAATAGCACCGGTCCCAGTACAGACCCCTGCAGCACTCCACTGTTTACTCTCCTCCATTGAGAAAAATAACCATTTAACCCTACCCTCTGTTTTCTATCCAATAACCAATTCCTAATCCACAACTGAACTTTGCCACCTATCCCATGACACTTTAATTTTCTCAGGAGCCTCTGACTTTTTCGAAAATGCCTCTATACTGCATGTCTTATCTCCAAGTCTTCCTCTCTGATCTGTCCTGTGAATGCCCCCAATTAACTGGAGTGCTGATGTAATCGTAATGTTAGCATTTGGAGTTTTAACTGCCACCCCACGCAGATCCTTCTCATATGAAACTAGTTTGGCAGACTCATTAAAAAAAAACAGGCTTGGGAAAGTAGAGCCGATCCCAGCTCATAAATTAAACCATTGCATTCCTGCTAAATTCAAAATGGCTAAACCTAAGGTTTTAAATGTTTGCTAATTGTATTGTGTATGATGAGTAGTTACTGTGACTAATCTAGGAGGATATTGATAGGCATGAGATAAGAAGAAGAAGAAAAAAAACAATGCAAACAGGAATCACAGAAGAAGCATGCCTCGTTAAAACTGCTCATGCTTTTCCTTATAGTCTAGAAAAACATCTACCTCTTAATAGCTTTTCCCCTATTTCCCACTACAGGTTCAGGGAGTGGTGCTAAGAGAAGGTACAGTATGAATGTTTAGTGAGAATAAGAAGTGGAAAAGTTTGCTTAGCCAAGCAACCAGTATTACAAAATCTCCAAAGAATCATTAACGGTAAACCAACACTAGAGTGAAAGTAGAGAAGTGGTCTCCACTCTCCAACCTTGTCATGTAAAGGCCATAGTGGGCATGTTTTACTAATTTCTTAGACTGCTTTGACTTGCTTGTTCGGGCTGGGTATTAAACATTAAAAATTAATACTAATATTGACTCTATATAGTCTATATATAGTTTAAAAACTCATTTTAGTTTGGATTGTCTTACTGCAATGTGCTTCTCACCAATCTACCGCTAAGCCATATCTCTCCACTTCAATTTGTTCAAAACGCTGCTACGTACCTCATATTCCGCCAGGGTCGTTATACCCACATTACTCCTCTCCTCAGGTCGCTTCACTGGCTCCCAGTCCGTCTCCACATACAATTCAAACTCTTACTGACGCTCACGTTTACTCGCTCTGCAGATCCTCAGTATCTCTCCTCTCTTCATACTAGATTTCGAGAACCGTTCAGTGAGAAATTTTGTGAACAATTTCTCACAAAAGAAGGGAAAAAGACAAAGGAAATCCATGAACACATGACTGCAGTTTATGGTGAGTCTGCCCCATCATCCTACAAAGTAAAATGTAGAATCAAGCTATGTAAGTGGGGTAGAGAGCTGGCTTTAAGAAAGGTTTGGACAAGTTCCGGAAGGAAAAGTCCATAGTCTGTTATTGAGAAAGATATGGGGAAGCCACTGTTTGCCCTGGATCGGTAGTATGGAATATTGCTACTCCTTGGGTTTTGGCCAGGTACTACTGACCTGGATTGGCCACCGTGAGAACGGACTACTGGGCTTGATGGACCATTGGTCTGACCCGGTACGGCTATTCTTATGTTCTTATGAGAGTCCATTGAAGATGACATGTACACCGTACGGCCTATGGAAGAAACTTACACAGAATTGCGCAAGAAAGTTGAGGATTAAATTTTGTCAGACAGACAAATTAAGGTTTCCTGAATACCAGAAGAAATGGGCATCTCAGCGGACACAGTTTGGAAAATAATTCATGTAAAGTGGCGGATCTTGGAGGTCAGCCAGGGCTGGGGTTTGGTACGCCTTACAGGGCTTGACACAGAAGAAGCGAGGGTGTCCAGAGCAGAGGAGAGAATAGTATTGCAGGAAAAGAGTGCTCCATTGACAGATTTACATAGTAGAACAGGGATAGGCAATTCCAGTCCTCGAGAGCCGGCGCCAGGTCAGGTTTTCAGGATATCCACAATAAATATGCATGAGATAGATTTGCATCTCAAGGAGGCAGTGCATGCATATTCATTGTGGATATCCTGAAAACCTGACCTGGCGCCGGCTCTCGAGGACCTGGATTGCCTACCCCTATAGTAGAATGTTTGAGATGGGGGGGGGGAACCGTGGCAGAGAGAGTACATGAGTCAATAGACTGAAGATTTCTGAAATTATTGGTGAGGACTGGTCCTTTATGGGGGGCAGGGTGATGAGTCATGAAGGTTATGAGATCATGGACAGAGAGGGGAAGACTTGAGGTAAAGAAGTTGATAATGGAACAGTTGGACAAGAGGACAGGAGCAGTGGAGCACAGCTGGAGACTGAAAGAGGATATGAGAGCAAGGAACTTTGAGACATAGGAGTTGACAGTGTTCTCAGCATAAATGTTAAAATCACTCAGGATGAGGGAGGGTGATGAAGGTTCGAGGAAGACGGAAAGCCAGGAGTCGAGGTCGGTGAGAAAGGAAGTAAGGGATTTCTTAGGGGGGGTGTCAATAAATGACCACTATTAGGAGAGGTAGAGGGGGGCAAATAGACAGACTGAGTGGACCTCAAAGAAGGAGAAGCAGTGAGACTGGGGTAGAAGAAGGGATTGAAAAATACAGGAGGGGAGACTAAACGCCCAACTCTATCTCTGCGGCCAACTGGGTGAGGCATGTTGGAGAAGCGGTAACCTCCATGACACAGGGCAGCGACTAAAGTTGAGTCAACAGGATAGAGCCAGGTTTCAGTCATTGCAAGCAGGTGGAAACGAGAAATAAAGAGGTCATGGACATAAGCGGTCTTGTTGGAGATAGAGCGGGCATTCCAGAGGGTGCATGAGAAAGGTAGAGAAGGGGAGGAGAGGAACAGAAATCAGATTGGAGATGTTGCGGTGCGATCTGCCTGAGTAGGGTGAGAGTGAGTAAGAGGGCCAGGATTGGGGTTGATGTCCCCAGCAGTGAGCAGAAGGAGGAGAAGGAGTGTGAAGGCGACGTAGGCGAGAGGTGGTCATACAATATGGGGAGGTTTGAATGAGGGGGAGAAACTGTCAGAGCATAAAACTTTGTCTTATCCAAGCCCTCACCTTGACGGGGTTCAAACAAGCAGTTGCGTCCAGACTTAAGAACATAAGAAGTTGCCTCCGCTGAGGCAGACCAGAGGTCCATCTCGCCCAGTGGTCCACTCCCGCGGCGGCCCATCAGGCCTATTGCCTGAGCAGTGGTCCCTGACTATCCCTATAACCTACCTCTACTCCTATCTTACCACATAATCTTGATAGGCTGAAGATACTTGTCATTAGCATTATAGTTTCAGAAACTAGTGAATATACAGTTCAAATCCCTTTTGTCCAACTAATGCTTTTTCTGATCATGGGCAAGTGACTTCATTCTCCTTTGCCTCAAGTATAAACTTAGGGGTCCTTTTACAAATTAAGTGGTAAAAAAAATAGCCTTACGGAAGCCTTTCTCTTATACCAGGGATCTCAAAGTCCCTCCTTGAGGGCCGCAATCCAGTCGGGTTTTCAGGATTTCCCCAATGAATATGCATTGAAAGCAGTGCATGCACATGCATATTCATTGGGGAAATCCTGAAAATCTGACTGGATTGCGGCCCTCAAGGAGGGACTTTGAGATCCCTGTCTTATACTAAGGTAATTTTTACCTCGGCTATAAAATGGCCTATTTTTAATTTTTTTTCAATTAATGGGCACGTGCTATTGTTACCAGTAGAGTTTTTAAAAAAATTTTCATTTGAGCATGTACCGCCTGCGGTAGTCCATTTTTGGCTGTGTTACATTAGCACCTAACACTGCTTAGTAAAGAGACTCGGTAGGCTGTTATCTAGAAAATCTGTGGGAAAGCGGCCTATCGAGGTACTACTTCTCATGTAATCTGTGTTAACTCAGTACCGTGGGTTGGTCAGTACTCCAGCAAAGTCGTTTTTTGCGTTGTTGCAACCAGTTGAACCCACTAACCTCTGCTGGAAGAGAGGGCGATTGCAGGAGGAAAAGTGGGCCATATGAATGAGGCTGCCTGTGCTGTGGTTTTTCAATCAAGGGTTTTATCAAGCCCTATAAGGTCCCGCAGCTCCTAATGCAAGCAATTTTGCTGAAACCTGGCCAAGCTGGGTCATTTCCACTGTAACATTTCCTCAGTGACAACCTGGTTGACTCTTCCTCATCTCTCGTAGCCAACTTTGTCTTTATGTTTGCTTGTGGTAACCTGTTGCAGAGGTTTCTTCGGGCTGCTTTTCCCCTGGTTCTCAGCCTGCTGCTCGAACCCAACGCACACAGGAGAAAGTTAACACTTCATGAGCTGTTCTGCGAATAACAACTTACGATGGTTAATACAAACGGCATTATTCCATGTGTATAATTTTAAGATGATCTGCATGCATTTGCATACTGTACAACTAATTAGATTGTGAGCCCGCCAGGACAGACAGGGAAAATGCTTGAGTAGCAGAATAAATTCATCTAAACCATGCTGAGCTTCCCTCAGAGAGCAGTATAGAAAACAGAATAAATAAATCACGCGACAAGTTTCAGCCTCTGATAACCAGAGCTGGTGTTGTGATGTCATAATGCCTCATTCCACCAGTGCCTAAGAGCCAACCTCATCGGTGATGTCACAGTGGCTTGGTTTCCCTATACTTCAACTCACTTTGGCTACATTTTTGATTTCTAGAGTGGTGCAGTGGTTACAGCTACAGCCTCAGCACCCGGAGGCAGTGGGTTCAAACCCACACTGCTCTTTGTGACCCTGGGCGAGCCATTTAATTGCCCCAGGTACATTAGAGAGATTGTGAGCCCCACCAGGACAGACAGGAAAAAACGCTTGAGTACCTGAATAAATTCATGTAAACTGGGAGAACAGTATAGAAAACTGAACATATAAAATGATTATTTAACATGCCTTGGGTTCACATAATGCACTTAACTGATAGAGCGCAGCTTAGTAAATAGATCCCTTCAATGTACATCTGTGGCAAAGAAATAGCTTCTCTAGCTGAAATGTAACTTGCCTTGAGCTTAGATATGGAAACATAGAAACATAGAAAGATGACGGCAGAAAAGGGCCATAGCCCATCAAGTCTGCCCACACTACTGACCCACCCCAATAAGTCTAGATGCTAGTGAATTGTCTAGCGTAGGGATCCCACGTACATGTCCCATTTGCTCTTAAAGTCAAGCACGCCTGTGGCCTTGACTACCTGCACCGGAAGCTTATTCCAGTGATCTACCACCCTTTCCGTGAAAAAATACTTCCTGGTGTCACCCCTAAATTTCCCCCCTTTAAGTTTAAGCGGATGCCCTCTTGTGGTCGAGGGTCCCTTGGGGAAGAGGATGTCATCTTCCACCTCGACACGTCCTGTGATGTATTTAAATGCAATTCGGTTCAAATCCAGACGCAATCCCTCATAGGTTCACTGGATTATACTTGTCAAGTGATCACAATGGGCAGGATATTTATGGGCACGCTGTCTCTGACTTCAGTAATCGACCGTTGCCACTATTGCATTAGAGTCGGTCAGGCCTTAAGGCAAGACTTGGCAAAACGACAGCATTTTCTTACAGCAGAAACAGGGTGTCTGTATAGTCGGTGGAATCAGCTTCCAGCAGGCAACAACAGTGAGTCACAGAAGCCGTCTCATCTTTAGGCTCTGGGGTTTGGTGCTTACAGTACGTTACAAGTCGCACGAGCCCTGCATAGGGTTACCAGGCGTCTGGATTTATTTTATTTAAATTTCTATACCGTCTAAGTCAGGGCTGCCCACATGCTTTCGATAAAACAGTGCCTTTGAGCAGCTTCCGTTGTCCCCGAGGAAACAGCGGTTACAAAAGAAGGCTGAGGCGGACCCTGGTTGCTGCCCAACTTTTAGGCACAGAAATGAAATCAGCCGCCTAGGACTTAGACCAGGGCTGCCCAATTCCGGTCCTCGAGATCTACGGGCAGTCCAGGTTTTCAGGATATCCACAATGAACATGCATGAGAGAGATTTGCCTGCACTGCCTTCTTGGTATGCAAATCTCTCTCAAGCATATTCATTGTGGATATCCTGAAAACCTGGCCTGCCCGTAGATCTCGAGGACCGGAATTGGGCAGCCCTGGCCTAAGTCCTAGGCGGTTGATTTCATTTCTGTGCCTAAAAGTTGGGCAGCAACCAGGGTCCGCCTCAGCCTTCTTTTGTAACCGCTGTTTCCTCAGGGACAATGGAAGCCGTTCAAAGGCACTGTTTTATCAAAAGCATTTTTTTTTTCCACATCAATTGCTTTGCCCTGTTGCAGCCAAGTCATTTGCTAAAAGCCAGAAAGGGTTTAACCACATCCCTGTCGGTTTCTCTGATTTCTATAAGATTTTTTTTATTTTTATTTTTTATTTGCAATAATGTCTAGCAATGCACAAAAAAGTCTGCTTCCATTCAGTGGCGTACCTAGCACATGTGACACCCGGGGCCCATCGTTTTTTGACCCCCCACCCCCCATCTGTACAGAAAACATGATTTTTAGTAACAAGCCACACGTCACACATGAGTACCTAGGAAAAGGCAGCATCTTACATACTGCAGTGAGCAGTACAACATCAATACACCCATTGTAAAACTAAACAAGCCAGACTATGACAGATCAATCCTGCAGTCAAGCCTAACAAAAAAACCATGTCTTTCGAACACACAGAACACAGAAAACACCTTCGCCTAGTATGGAATATGTCATCATAAACTAACCCCTCCCTCTTTTACAAAACTGTAGTGTGGATTTTAGCCACAGTGGAAACAGCTCTGATGCTCATAGAATTCTGAGCATCAGAGCTGCTACCACCACGGCTGGCGCTAAAAAACGCTCCACAGTTTTGTAAAAGGGGGGATAAAATAGAAATACATAGACAGATTGAACCAGTAAGATGCTGGACTCTGCATACAATGCAACACCACAGAAACAGTGACATATGTCTCCTAAAGCAATAAATAAATAGAAAAAAATTTTCTACCTTTGTCTTCTGTGGTTTCTGCTTTCCTCATCTTCTTGTAACTCTCTTCCTTCCATCCACTGTCTGCAGTCTCTCTTCCCCTATATGGCATCTTCTCTCCTTCTATGCCCCTTCCAGAAACTGTATGCCTCCCCCTTCCATCTCTCCTTTCACCCCCATTGGTCTGGCATCTCTCTCCTCTCCTTCCCTCTCCCACACCTCTCCTCTGCAATCCCTTTCCCTTTTTTCCCTCAATTTCCTTTTCAATTTATTTTCTGCATCTGTCTTGATTACGTTCTTACTACCCTCTCATCAATGTCCTTTTTTACTGTCTACCTAAAGCTTGCCACCTCTTTCCCTCACCCCTTCCAGTATCTAACTCTATCCTCATCCCTCAATCCAGCATGTGCTCTTTTTTCTTTCTCCTCCCCACTTTCTTCCAGCATCTGCTCCCCCTCTCCCTTACACTTCCATTCAGTGTCTGTCCCTATCTCTACCCCTTCCATCTACTGTTCACCTTCTGTCTCGCCCCTTCCAGTCACTGCCCTCTCTGCCCTTTCCATCCAATGTCTGCCTTCTCTCTCTTCCATACATCTTCCTTCTTTCTATGCTCCTTTCATAACTATCTATCCTGTGCCTCTTCTTTCCGTTTTACATGATTGATTTCAGCTCTGCCACCTCTCCATTTTTTTCTCTCTGTCACCAACCCATCCCCTATGCTCTGGCATCTCTTCTCCTTTCTTTCCTTCGCACCCCACAGTCTGGTATCTGCCCTTCCCTGATTCTCTGGCATTTCTCTCCTTTCCTTCCATCTTTCCCTCCCCCTCCATGCTCTGAGATCTCCCCCTTCCTTTTCCCTTAGTTTGGCATACCTTCCTCCTTCCCTGCAAGCCCTGGCATCTCCTTTCATTCCCTCTCTCATCTTCCTTCTCCCTCCAGCTGGGTATAGCAACACTCTCCCTGCAGCTCTGGACTTCTCCACACCTGCTCCCCCCCAAATTGCCAATGCTTCGGTTAGTCTTCTTTCTTCCTCCCTCCCCCCACGCGGGACCCTGCGGCACCATCAGCTCTTAGTCCCTCTAACGCCGGCCCTGCAGCTCCGGACTTCCCCACACCTGCTCCTCCCCCCCCCCCCCCCGATCGCTATTATTTTAAATTTTATGGCAGCCGCGGCGCTGTATTGATCGAAGGAGACTTCTAACCTCGGCCTGCCCCAGAACTCTTCCTGCAGCCACCGCCCACCTAGGCGGGAACAGGAAGTTGCTGTTGCAGGAAGAGTTCCGGGGCAGGCCGAGGTTAGAAGTCTCCTTCGATCAATACAGCGCCGCGGCTGCCATAATGTTTAAAATAATAGCGATCGGGGGGGGAAGCAGGTGTGGGGAAGTCCGGAGCTGCAGGGCTGGCGTTAGAGGCAATGAGAACAGCCAGCTGTGAACCCCCCCCCCAAGGCGTGCACCCGGGGCAGATCTCCCTCCCCCCCCTTGGTACGCCACTGCTTCCATTCATATTGGGGAACAGGAAGAAGAGAATACAGGGTAGAGGTAACATGGAGGGAGGTGCTGGAGAGGAAAACGGTGACAGTTCAAACAAGCGTGGGAGAAAGGAAAATGGGAAAACCAGGAGACATAATTTAAGGTTGAGGGGTGGTAGACTCAAGAGCAATGTAAGGAAATTCTTCTGTACGGAGAGGGTGGTGGGTGCTTGGAATGCGCTACCGAGAGAGGTGGTGGAGAGGAAAATGGTGACAGAGTTCAAAGAAGCGTGGGATGAACACAGAGGATCTGGAATCAGAAAATAATAGTAAATAATGAAGAACTAAGGCCAGTACTGGGCAGACTTGCACGGTCTGTGTCTGTATATGGGCATTTGGTGGAGGATGGGCTGGGGAGGACTTCAGTGGCTGGGAGGGTGTAGACGGGCTGGAGTGAGCTTTGACGGAGACTCACTACCAGGCAGGGCTCTGGGTTTCTGATCCACAAAGATCCAGCATGCGCTAATATTTAACGTGTGTTAAATCATCTAGCACGCCTTAGTGAAAGGTCTTGTAAATTAATTTATGGAATATGTATGGTTGGGCAGACAGGAGGGACCATTCGGGTCTTTAGCTGACGTCATTTACTATGTTACTATGGTGACATATATGATATGTTTGCTCCTCTTCCCTTCCTTTTTATTTCAATGCGTATCCATACCCCATTTTCCCCTCTGTGTCATGTTTCATGTGTCATGTCTGTCTGTCTGTCCTTCATAGCTGTTTCAAAATACAATGCATATGTTCCCCTTATTAAGTTATTTTTTTTTCTCTCTGTTTTATTTCTTAAATTGTATAGGACTCATATGAAAACTGCATTTGACCCCTGAGGAAGCCTTTATTTGGTGAAACGGGTCCCCGTTGGGCACTTATCGTTACTGCTACAACTTTGGTATCGGCACTCAAGTCGTAAAAAGATAAGTGCCGGTTCTTATCACTTACTTTTGTATATGCAGCACTATTGAATGAGTAACACTATATATTAGCACTTTCGAAAGACTTAGCTCGATGAAAGATATCTTTGTCCTGCTTAAACTGTGGCATATATCTGTTATGATTGTACAGTGCAGGCATCTGAGAGCATAGTCAAAAAAGTAAAACATTTATATAAGTGCATTTTGGTCGCCAAGATAATGTATTAGACAGGTCTGGTGTTTGGATTATCTGTTGATATATATGACCTGTTCCCACTGTTAAGCATTTTAGTTTTATTTATTAGACGCCTGTGTGGAATACTGTCAATGGCTTTGCTAAAATCGAAATACAGTAAAACCATGAGTTATGAGCTTAATTTGTTCCGAAAACATGCTTGTAATCCAAAACACTCGTATATCAAAGCGAATTTCACCATAAGAAATAATGGAAACTCAGGACGATTCGTTCCACAACCTAAAATCTTTAATACAAAATACTGTATGCACTCGTATTGCAAGACCTCGCTCGTTTAGAACAGTCACTACACTCCCGCAGCGTCAGAGAGAGAAGAACCATCAGCTCAGTTGCGATGATGTGACGCGTGTATACTGTATGTACTCGTATTGCAAGACATTGCTTGTATATCAAGTTAAAATTTAATAAAATGTTTTGCTTGTTTTGCAAAACACTTGCAAACCAAGTTACTTGCAATCAAAGGTTTTACTGTACACCACATCTAGCGCTCTCCCTCTATCCAATTCTCTAGTCACCATGTCAAAGAAATTGATCAGATTTGTTTGATAAGACTCGCCTCTAGTGAATCCATGTTGGGTCCTGTAATTCACTGAATTCCAGAAACTGCACTATTCTCTGGTTGAAAAGCATTTCCATTAATTTACTTACCACAGAAGTCAGACTTAATGGACTGTAGTTCCCTACCTCTTCCTTCCACTTTTGTGTAGAGGGACCACACTCGCCCTTCTCCAGTCCTCCAGTACCACTCCCAACTCTACAGAAGCATTGAAAGGGTCATCCAGCGAAACCACAAGAATTTCCCTAAGTTCCTTTAGTATTCTCGGATGTACACCTCCGGCCCCATCACTTCATCCACCTTTAGATTAGCGAGCTCCTCATGAACATAGTCTGCCACAACTCCAGCTCTATTTGCTTTTGTCTTCTGTGGTTCTACTCCCAGTGCTTCAGCTGTGAACATAGAAACATAGAAGATGACGGCAGATAAGGGCCAAAGCCCATCAGGTCTGCCCACTCTACTGACCCACCCCCAAGTCTACTATCCTAGGGATCCCACTCCTGGTGACAGGTTCCCTTGGCTTAACCCTCTAAGGGATCCCACATGGGCATCCCATTTGCTCTTAAATTTTTGCACGCTGTTTGCCTCGATCACCTGCACCGGGAGCTCGTTCCAAGGATCAACCACTCTCTCAGTGAAGAAATATTTCCTGGTGTCGCCATGAAATTTCCCGCCCCTGTGTTTGAGCGGATGCCCTCTTGTGGCTGAGGGTCCTTTGAGAAAGAGAATCTCTTCTTCCATCTCGATACGGCCAGTAATATACTTAAACGTCTCGATCATGTCTCCTCTCTCCCTACGTTCCTCGAGTGAGTACAGCCGCAAATTTTTCAGCCTTTCCTCGTATGATAGATCCTTGAGCCCCGAGACCATCCTGGTGGCCATCCGTTGCACCGACTCTACTCTCAGCACATCTTTTCGGTAGTGTGGCCTCCAGAATTGCACACAGTATTCCAAATGAGGTCTCACTAAGGTTCTGTATAATGGCATTATGACTTCAGGCTTCCGGCTGACGAAACTCCTGCGGATGCAACCTAACAACTGTCTTGCCGTAGATGAAGCCTTCTCCACATGATCAGCAGTTTTCATGTTAAGCAATTCAGCCTTATATTTATCAGCTTCTACATATTCCTCCCCTTCAACTTTATGTCTCACAATGTACTATGGAAGTTCATAGTGGTCCTAATAGGTAAATTGATCGATGGACGTGGACATATGGTAAAAGCCTAATCAAACCATCTAGTAATCAAGAAATTTCTATACCAGATTATGGCGTCCTTTTACTAAAGTATGTTAGATGTTACGGTTACTATGACAATGCAGAAAATTAACACGCGGGAGCTTCAAATCTAAGGCACGTGCCCATCATTTTCCATTGAAGAACCTGTGTCGACATTTGCATTAATTCATGGTAAGCAGGTTGCAGTTAACATGGAGGCACTTAGGGCCAGATTTTATAAATGGCTCCATTGTAGTTGCCACTCATCAAGGTTGTCAATGAAATAAACGGCGCCGATTAAAGAATCACGCCTAGCAGCGCCTAAGTGGACTTAGCCATTGCTAGGCATCCTAGACATAGACACCACTCCATTAGGCCAGCTGTTCACTTGCCTGTTATGTCGGCACCTATGTCAGATGCCTAACAACGCCTAAGTCAACTACACCTATTCTCTGTCCATAATCATGCCTACTGTTTAATAAAGGCATCGTTAGGTGTACATGTTATACATGTGACCAAGATCATACATGAGACCACGTCTCTCCAGGCCATTCCTGGTCATCTCCAGGTCCTCCCTGACACTCATTGGTCCTCTGGATCTTCAGGCAACTTCCGGTAACATTTGCTGGTCTCTCCGCCAGTTGCCACTGTCCACGCCGGTCACTCACCAGTCACCTTTGGCCAATGTTCTCGGGGTCTACAGGCTGTTTCCTCTTGGGTCTTCTGACAGCTTCTGGTACTATATACTGGTCACTCCATAGGTCACCACTGATTTCACCAGGCCCTATGCTGGTTACCAATAGCCTCAGACTCCTCCAGATCTTCTAGCCGCTTGTGAGGCCACTGCCAGTCCTCTGTTTCCAGGCCTTTTGGGTCCCCACGGGTCCTGGACAGTTTTCACTGGTCCCTCTGCTGATTGTCAGGCCAGGGTTTTCTTGGCCTAAATGAGTTCACATGAGGTAGGCGCTTACTGGCATCTAACTCAATCCATACTCAAACTCCACTTTAAATCCACCCCTAACCATGCCTACTTGCAAGTAGGCACCTCAGTATAGATGCCTGCATTGAAGTAGTAGGCACTTACCGATCAGGTGCCTACTGGCAAATTCATTGTTTTTATCATTTTTGTGTTTTTTTTGATGGCACTTTCAATTTTCAGTGCCGATTAAGCCAATTAAAAAAATTGAGTTAGGCGCCAAGGTCAGTAGGTACACCGATCTGGGTGGCTAACTGTAGAATCAGGACCCAAATGCCCACTACAAATTGAATCGAGATCTGTAAAAAAACAAAATCCTTTTAGGGGTACATTATTCCATGAAAATCCAAGATGTCATTCATCTGAAAACCTTATTATCAACATTCCAATCAAAATACCAGAGGAAGACTTGAGAGAATATTGATATTTTTTCAGTTTTTGTTGGTTTATATACTACTAGTTTTTTAGCTCGTTACATTAACGGGTGCTAAAGGCATTTCTTTCTTTCTTTCTATCTATCTTTCTTTCTTTCTGTATGTCTGTTTGTCTTTCTCTCTTCCGACCCCCTTTCTTTCTTTCTGTCTGTCTTTTTTTGTGTCTCTTTCCCTGGCCCCCTGTCTTTCTTTCTGTCTCTCCCTCCTGTCCAGCAGCATCCCTTCCCTCCTCCCCATGTCCAGCAGTAGCCCTTCTCCCTTCCTTTTACCTCCCCCTGTCTAGCAGCACCCCTTCACTGCTCCCCCTATTCAGCAGTAGCCCATATCCATTGGGTGTACCTCCCTGCTGTCCAGCAGCACCTCTTCCCTGCTCCCCCTGTCCAGCAGCAGCCGTTCTCCCTTCCTTTTACATCCCCCCTGTCCAGCAGCACCTCATGCCTGCTCCCCCTGTCCAGCAGTAGGCCTTCTCCCTTCCTTTTACCTCTCCCCTGTCCAGCAGCACCCCTCACAATGCTGAAGAGCCGCAGTCATGTTCTCACACGCTCTCTGTGCGCCCCCAACAGAGAAACTTCTGTTTTTTACCTTTCATCGCCACATCTTCCATGTCAGTGCAAGTAAGAAGGGGGACACTACACCCGCCAGACCGGAAGAGCAAAAACGCCCTCCCCCCATCCACTCCACACGCATACCCCCTATAGCCCGTAGCACATCAACCCCAGCGGCCAATTGCCGGCGCTCGGCGGTGTACTGCGCACACGATCGACTTTCCTGTAAACTTTAACGCTACAATTAATAAAGTGAATGGTAATTTTTTACAGTCTGTTTGGCCTTTACACCAGTGTCTCTCAAACCTTTTTAGCTCCGGCATACTAAACGGAGCAAATGTTTTTCACGGCACATTATAATTGAAATGATAACATTGTACAACCAACAAAAAATTAAATTTGAGAGTTCTTTATTTAAAGTTCAATGGTGAAGCTAAAGTAGATAAAATGCAGCTAAACAGTCAAGAAGCAAACGCGCATTTCATCATCCACCATCTGCAGTCGTTCTCTTTTTTAAAAAAAATTTCTGTCAGCTGAAAATCCAAGTTCGCAAAGATAAGATCCAAATGGTAACAAAACCTTGATTGCTTTGTTGCTGGAGTTAGGATACCTAGTGCATAAAAAATAAAAATAAAATGACTTGCGGTTAGTTTTCAAGGACCAATCACGTCAAAGAATGATGTTTGTCTGGACGATTGCATCTTTACGCACACAGACGCTCATAACATTGACAGACTCTTGCATATGCAACGTACATGTCATCTATTCTAGTGGTCCAGAGGAGGGCGACGAAAATGATAGGAGGCTTGCACCAGAAGACGTATGAGGAGAGACTGGAAGCCCTGAATATGTCTACCCTAGAGGAAAGGAGAGACAGGGGAGATATGATTCAGACGTTCAAATACTTGAAGGGTATTAACGTAGAACAAAATCTTTTCCAGAGAAAGGAAAATGGTAAAACCAGAGGACATAATTTGAGGTTGAGGGGTGGTAGATACAGGGGCAATGTTAGGAAATTCTACTTTACGGAGAGGGTGGTGGATGCCTGGAATGCGCTCCCGAGAGAGGTGGTGGAGAGTAAAACTGTGACTGAGTTCAAAGAAGCGTGGGATGAACACAGAAGATTTAGAATCAGAAAATAATATTAAATATTGAACTAGGCCAGTTACTGGGCAGACTTGCACGGTCTGTGTCTGTGTATGGCCGTTTGGTGGAGGATGGGCAGGGGAGGGCTTCAATGGCTGGGAGGGTGTAGATGGGCTGGAGTAAGTCTTAACAGAGAAATCGGCAGTTGGAACCCAAGCACAGTACCGGGTAAAGCTTTGGATTCTCGCCCAGAAATAGCTAAGAAGAAAAAATTAAAAAATTTAAATTGAATCAGGTTGGGCAGACTGGATGGACCATTCGGGTCTTTATCTGCTGTCATCTACTATGTTACTATGTTATATACTTATGAAGGAAATTTTTTAAAATAAAATTCTGGAATATCTTTGGGGCACACCACTTTGCCTTGGCACACAGTTTGAGAGACACTGCCTTACACAATAGTAAAATAGACCGGGGTATATGGACCCCTTGTAGAGACCGCTGTATTATAGCTTAGCAGACCCTTCCAGTTCAGAGCTGCTCTGGGCAAGCTGGGAATTCAGTGAATTAAGAGTGAAAGTTTTGAACCAAAAAGACAAGAAGGAACAGGTGTTGCTGGGAGGAGCGGCCGAAACAGAGGAGTGTGCCAGATAGCGACATGGGCTCCGAGCAGATGAATCATGATTTACATTTCTTACTGAGCAATCCCATGGCTTCTGGGGAAGCTTATACAGAACAAAGGCAAAGAATCTCCCTCAGAAAGGATTTTCCCTGGATCAGCTCCTGCTTGTGTGAGCAAAAGTTTTGTTTTCCTGGAAGAGATAGGGTGGGGCTCAGAAGGGGCATTGGTATACTATAAGGGATTGTCAGCACATGGGAACAGGGACTTAGGCCTAGATTCACAGGTGTAGCAACGATCGCTGCTAACCGACCCGAATCCCAAAACGGCCCATCACGTGTTTTTCCCCTAGATCGACCATTTTCCATCCATGCAAATCAGTAAAACCCCATGCAAAATAGCCAAGCTATTGATTCACATACATTGTATGGCTATTTAGCATGGGGTTTTACCAATCCTAAAACCCAATTGCTGGGGGGGTTCTTTTCTTTTTTTGCACATGCAAAATATCTGCCCATTAAAAGAAAAAAAAGCCTCCCGACAGCGTCCCCTTCTCTGACAAAGCGCCCCCTCCCTCCCTAAAAGAAAAGTCCATAAGCCATTATTAAGATGGACTTGAGGAAATCCACTGATTATTCCTAGAATAAACAGCATAGAATCTGTTTTGCTCTTGGGATCTTGCCATGTACTTGTGATCTGAGTTGGTCACTGTTTGAAACAAGATACTGGGCTTAATGGACTTTCGATCTGTCCCAGTATGGCATCTCTTATTTTAGCTTGAATTATGTAATACAAATGCAATAAATGTAAATATGTGCACGTGACTTTCAGAGCAGGACAGATACTTGGGTAATAGGAGATAAAGAACTTTGCTCAAGGTCATGAGGAGAGTCAGTGGAAGAAAGGGATTTGAATGTTGGTTCTAAGCTCATTGCTCTAACTACTAAGCCATAGGATATACTAACATCTTAAGAACATAAGAGTTGCTGTACTGGGACAGACTGAAGGTCCATCAAGCCCAGCATCCTGTTTGCAACAGTGGCTAACCAGGTCCCAAGTACTATAATAACTTTATAATAATAATAATAATAACTTTATTCTTATATCCCGCCTGTAATCTTGCGACTTCTAGGCGGTTTACAATAAACTAAACTGTAAATACAATCAAGAGAGGTTTTACATACAGCGAATTAGAGAGTATAGCAGTGTATGTCTCGTACAACTATTTAAAGAGTATAGCATTGTACATCTGATAACATTAGTAATGTTAACGTCAGTTTGTGTGTTGCAAGGCCAGGAAGCGCCAAGTTGTTTACATAGAAGTAGAAATATTCCGTAAGTTCATATAGTGTTCATGTTTAGTGATTAGGGGTTTGGGGTTAACAGTTGCAAGTTCAGGTGTGTTGTGATGTTACGAGGGGGGTTGATGTTCCGGTTCGTTACCTAGGTATTTCAAGAATAGGTAAGTTTTTAGGTGTTTCCTGAATTCTTCATAGTTGTTTGTGTGCGCAATTAGTTTTTCTAGGTCTTTACCCCATATGGCAGCTTGATATGATAGCAGTTGTTGATGGTGTCTCTTATATTTGCAACCTCTAGCCGGTGGGGAGATAAATTTCATGTGTGTTTTTCTTTCATGTCTGTTGGTTGGGAATGAGAAGAGGTCTGTAATGTATTTTGGGGCTAGACCATTTAGTACCTTGAAGCAGAGACATCCTAGCTTGAACTTCGTGCGTGCCTCCATCGGTAGCCAGTGTAGGAGTCGGTAGGAAGGGGTTATGTGATCGGACTTCTTCAGCCCGAAGATCATCCTGACTACTGCATTTTGTATTAGTTGTAGTCTTTGCATTTGCTTCTGGGGGATTGTCAGATGGGTGATGTTGCAATAGTCCAGGTGGTTTAGTATTAGGGCTTGTACTAGAATTCTAAAAGCTGGAGTGTGGAAGTACGCCTTAATGGACTTAAGTTTCCAGAGAGTGAAAAACCCTACTAGGCAGAAACCCAAAGAGAGCAACATTCCAGAGCTGAGATTGTGATGTCATAATGCCTCATTCCACCAATGTCTAAGAGCCAACCTCAGCTGTGATGCCAACAATGGTTTGATTATCCCTATACTTGGCTCACATAAGAACATAAGAATTGCCATACTGGTACAAGCCGAAGGTCCATCAAGCTCAGCATCCTGTTTCCAACAGTGGCCAACCCAGGTCCCAAGGACCTAGCTAGATCCCCAGTAGGATGATAAGTGAGGTGGTATCAAGAACCTTTAGCTGATGAGATATCATGTTTAATAAGTATTGAACAAAAGCTCAGTTAGGTAATATCTCTTGATATAGGCAGGACAGGCCTGGATAGCAGCAGAACAAAGCACAACCACAGAAGACCGAGCACCATGGCCAAAGTTTTGTCCAGTGTTCTGCCAAGAAAAGCTCACAGATACCATGGGGGAGCTGTGTTCACCCAGCACGTGGAAACTTGGGGCCCTTTCCAGTTTTGTGTATGATACGATTCTGTTTTTAATTTATTCAGGTAGCACTAGCTGAATAATTAACTTGATTTATTAACAGTTATGTACCGAAATTAGATGGGTGGCAACCTGGCACAAGATCACAAAGCCTTTCTCTGTAGCTGGAGATCACTGCTATACACTCTTGTCTGAGTACTAGTTGGTGGCCTGGGCAAATAAATTTAATGGGCAAACATACACGGTGACTTTTTGCCTGGTTCTCTTCTAAAGACTTGTCACAGTTAGTGGCTAAACTTCCTTCTTAAAAATGGCAGCACAATATATCAGAGACTGGTGAAAATGCATTGGGGATTTCCCTAGAAATATTCAACATCCAGGCTTTTGTAGGTTTTTCCCCTCTTCTTCTCATCCCTCTGCAAGCTCACTCAGCCAAATCACTGCATTAACAACTCCTATTAGAGCAGCCTGTGATAGACGTACATTATCCCCCTCCCCCTCAAAATATCTCATATATTAGTACATAATCAGCTTCATCAGAAACACCAAAGATTGTGGATTGGTCTGGTGAACAATGGCAGTACAATGCAGGTCAGCAGTTCATTCCCAAGAGGAGGTCGTCTATGAATACTTCCTACGTTGGTTTTGTTGGGGATGTGGAAGAGTTGTCTAATGGTTGGTGTAGTGCAGTTCATTCCCAAAAGGTCGTCTATGAATACTTCCTACGTTGGTTTTGTTGGGGATGTGGAAGAGTTGTCTAATGGTTGGTGTAGTGGCAGTTCATTCCCAAGAGGTCGTCTACGAATACTTCCTACGTTGGTTTTGTTGGGGATGTGGAAGAGTTGTCTAATGGTTGGTGTAGTGGCAGTTCATTCCCAAGAGGTCGTCTACGAATACTTCCTACGTTGGTTTTGTTAGGGATGTGAAAGAGTTGCCTGACGGTTGGTATAGTGGAAGTTCATTCCCAAGAGGAGGTCGTCTACGAATATTTCCTAAGTCGGTTTTGTTGGAAATGTGGAAGAGTTGCCTAACGGCTGGTGTAGTAGTAGTGAAGTGGGCTGGGAAACTGGATAGAGTTACCAGATTTCCTCGTTAAAAAAAAGAGGGCACATGGCCCCGCTGTGTTCTGCCCCAAGTCACATCCCATTCTGCCTCCAGCCCTGCCTGGACTCAGCCCCGTCCCCCCACTTGAACCTCATCTCTTCTTCCTTGAGCTCAGGGCTGTGTCTGGAGGACCTCTGAGCATGTGCAGATGCAACGTGATGACATCACACAAAATGACTCAAAAGAAAGATCTTTCTCCACACAGTGGGACACTAATGGTTCTTGTATTTTTTTGCACACCTATACAATGATGGTTCTCAGTTAGCCTTATCTTCAGTTGGCAAGATGTGTGACCCACAGAACTCAAAGCACAGGGACACTGTAATAAATAATATTTGTAGGCAAACATGTACTTGATTGCAGATAATACACATTAGCAGAATTGGTATCCTGAAATTAAATGGACTCCATCATAATATCATATACTGAACAGGAACCACATTTTTCGGTTCTCTACTCCCTTCCCTTCTGTACTCATCCCTATTCCATACTTTTGCTGGATACATTTATCTCTCAAATTTCCATTCCTCATGCACGAAAAAACAAAACCTATCCTATCAAAATGTTAAGATGTTTTTTAATCACAAAATCTAGAGTATGAATATTATATTTGGTCACAAAAGCTATTACAGCCTTGGAAACATAAGAACATAGGAAATGTCTCTGCTGGGTCAGACCTGAGGTCCATCGTGCCCAGCAGTCTGCTCATGCAGCGGCCCAACAGGTCCAGGACCTGTGCAGTAATCCTCTATCTATACCCCTCTATCCTCTTTTCCAGCAGGAAATTGTCCAATCCTTTCTTGAACCCCAGTACCGTACTCTGCCCTATTACGCTCTCTGGAAGCGCATTCCAGGTGTCCACCAAACGTTGGGTAAAGAAGAACTTCCTAGCATCCGTTTTGAATCTGTCCCTTTCAACTTTTCTGAATGCCCTCTTGTTCTTTTATTATTCGAAAGTTTGAAGAATCTGTCCGTCTCTACTCTCTCTATGCCCTTCATGATCTTATAAGTCTCTATCATATCCCCTCTAAGTCTCCTCTTCAGGGAAAAAAGACCCAGTTTCTCCAATCTCTCAGCGTATGAAAGGTTTTCCATCCCTTTTATCAGACGTGTTGCTCTCCTCTGAACCCTCTTGAGTAACGCCATGTCCTTCTTAAGGTACGGCGACCAATATTGGATGCAGTACTCCAGATGCGGACGCACCATCGCCCGATACAATGGCAGGATAACTTCTTTCATTCTGGTTGTAATATCCTTCTTGATTATGCCTAGCATTCTGTTTGCCTTCTTAGCGGCCGCTGCGCACTGTGCCATCGGCTTCATTGTCATGTCCACCATTACCCCCAAGTCCCTTTCTTGGGTACTCTCATTTAATAACATCCCTCCCATCGTATAGTTGTACCTCGGGTTTCTGTTTCCCACATGTAATACTTTACATTTCTCAACGTTGAACTTCATCTGCCATCTCGTCGCCCATTCCCCTAGTTTGTTCAAGTCCCTTTGCAATTCTTCGCAG
The DNA here is from genome assembly GCF_902459505.1 of Geotrypetes seraphini. Taxonomy (NCBI): domain Eukaryota; kingdom Metazoa; phylum Chordata; class Amphibia; order Gymnophiona; family Dermophiidae; genus Geotrypetes; species Geotrypetes seraphini. The sequence goes on from NC_047084.1 coordinate 105,096,337, forward strand.
TCCTCTCTAGTCCGAGCTCCACTAAATAGTTTGGTGTTGTCCACAAATTTTATTATTTCGCACTTCGTCCCTGTTTCTAGATCATTTATGAATATATTAAATAGCAGCGGCCCAAGCACCGAGCCCTGCGGGACCCTCCTCGTGACCCTCCTCCAGTCCGAGTAGTGGCCCTTCACTCCTACCCTCTGTTTCCTACCCGCCAACCAGTTTCTGATCCATCTATGTACGTCTCCTTCCACCCCATGGTTCTTCAGTTTTCGGAGTAGGCATTCATGGGGCACTTTGTCAAAGGCTTTTTGGAAATCTAGATATATGATGTCTATGGGGTCTCCTTTGTCCATCGATTTGTTAATTCCTTTGAAGAAGTGCAATAAGTTCATTAGGCACGATCTCCCCTTGCAGAAACCATGTTGGCTGGTTATCAGAAGTTCGTTTCTTTCAAAATGTTCATCTATGTTTTCTTTTATCAGTGCTTCCACCATTTTCCCCGGAACCGAGGTCAGACTCACCGGTCTGTAGTTTCTCGGGTCACCTCTTGATCCCTTTTTAAAGATGGGCGTAACGTTGGCTATCTTCCAGTCCTCCGGGACCATGCCTGTTTCCAGGGATAGATTGCAAATTTGCTGCAGTAGTTCCGCTGATCTCCTCCTTTAATTCCTTCAAAACCCTTGGATGGATTCCGTCCGGACCCGGGGATTTGTCAGTTTTTAGTTTTTCTATCTGTCTGCGTACATCTTCAAGGCTCATTTCCATGGATGTTAATTTTTCTGCCTGATTTCCATTGAAGAATTGCTCAGCTTCCGGTACAATAATTCTCTATGGTTAAAAATGCTCTTTTTGGCCACCCTTTTCACAACTATGGTGGGATAACCCACCTCTTTCAGTTTTAGGGCCAAATCTGAAGCCTTCTTCATATACTCTTCAGTAGAGGAACAAATTTATTTTTTTAATTTTCTATACTGTTCTCCCAGGGGCGCTCAGAACAGTTTACATGAATTTATTCAGGTAATCAAGCATTTTTCCCTGTCTGTCCCGGTGGACACAATCTATCTAATGTACTTGGGGCAAGGGGGGGGTTAAGTGATAATCAGGGTCACAAGGAGCAGTGCGGGTTTGAACTCACAACCACAGGGTGCTGAGATTGTAGCTTTAACCACTGCGCCACTCTAGAAATCAAAGTGAAGCAAAATTGAGCCAAGTTAGGACAATCAAGCCATTGTGACATCAGTGATGAGGTTGGCTTTTATTGGTTGAATGAGGCATTATGACATCACAATACCAGCTCTGGTTATCAGAGGCTGAAACTTTTCACAATATTTATTTGTTCAATTTTCTATACTGTTCTCCCCAGGGAGCTCGGAACTGTTTACATGAGTTTATTCAGATACTCAAACATTTTCCCTGTCGGCTCACAATGTACCTGGGGCAATGGGGGGATTAAGTGACTTGCCCAGGGTCACAAGGAGCAGCGTGGGTTTGAACCCACAACCTCAGGGTGCTGAGGCTGTAGCTCTAACCACTGTGCCACTCTAAAGATCAAAATGTAGTGAAAGTGAGTCAAGAACAGGACAATCAAGCCATTGTGACATCACTGATGAGGCTGGCTCTTAGGCATTGGTGGAACGAGGCATTGTGATGTCACAACACCAGCTCAGAGGCTGAAGCTTGTCACAGAAATTTATTTATTCAATTTTCTATACCATTCTCCCAGAGGAGATAAAAACAGTTTATGTAAATTTATTCAGGTACTCAAGCATTTTTCCCTGTCTGTCCTGGTGGGCTCACAATCTATCAGATGTACCTGGGGAAATGGGGGGATTCAGTGGCTTGCCCAGAGTCACAAGGAGCAGCGGGGGATTTGAACCCACAACCTCAGGGTGCTGAGGCTGTAGCTTTAACCACTGCGCCACACTCTCCTTCATTGATGAAAAACTGAGAGAAAGGAATATTCTCTTTTAAATTATTAGGATACATATTAGTAAAATTGTTGCGATCCATGGGTTTGGCTTACGTAGAAGTAAAAAAAAAAACCTCTTACCACCAACTCAACCAACAAAAAAAGTGACTTCTTTTCTATGCCATTGGGCTTCAAACTTAATAGTCGCATGAACAATCTTTAACTCCTGCACAAACGCTACAAGGTGATCCTCTGAACTCATCCAAATGAGAAAATGTCATCACTAAATCACCACAAATAGGAAACATAGCAAAGCCAGTCTGAGGAATAAACCCATTTCCCCTCAAACCAGGCCATATACCTACCAATCTATATATATAAAATCGGAGGTATGTGTGTATGTGCCGCGATCACGCAAAAACGGCTTGCCCGATTTGAACGAAACTTGGTATGCAGATCCCTCACTACCTGGGGTGATATGTTCTGGGGGTCTCTTCACCCAAGAATTTATATGTTCTTGCTCCTGGAGGTGAAACTAAAAATGTTGTTTATAATCAAGTTTTGTGTTAGTTGTATTGTATTCATTTTTTTCAAATATTTCACATTATAATTTGAATATTGTACTTTTTATAAAGCTGTAAAAAAATATTTTCATTCACCACTATAAAGTATCTTTATTTGAATCCATTTACAGTGTTATTGCTATAATTAAATACCCGTGCAACGCCGGGGCATCAGCTAGTTGTCTATAGAAGGAGAAAAATCATTGCCATCCCAGATCTTTGTAAGTAAAACGTATGATTAAACAAAAAGTAATTACATTTCAAAGCTATATCTGTTAAAGATGCCAAAAAATCAACAGGTACCAGCTGGGGATGAGGAGTATTCGCCAAACTATGAAGCACAGCTTCCAGTGCTGGCTGTTGAGGAATATTGGTATATAAAGAACTAACATTAACAGTTATCAACCATTTCTTGGAATCAACCGATGTCATGGTTTCTTCCAAAGATATTAAAGACTTCAAAAATGAGTATCATCTTGAATGTAAGATTTGATTCTACCCACACATGGCCTCAAAAACTGGCCAAAATATTTATACAGTATATACTCGAATATAAACCGAGATTTTGGGGGCCAAAAAAAATGGCCCAAAAATGGGGGTCTCGGTTTATATTCAAACTAACCCCATCCTGCACCCACCATGGGCCTCCAGTACTGCCCTGCGTCAAATCCCTCCTTCCCAGCGAGTTTCACAAAGTTTTCCCAGGATGTTACGGCAGTCATTTTTTGCACTATGGAGACTGCCAGGCAGGAGTATAAAGGGATCGCTCCTGCCCCGCCTCACTGCTGGACCACGAGAGAGACCGCGAGGGGAGAACATAAGAACATAAGAATTACCGCTGCTGGTTCAGACCAGTGGTCCATTATGCCCAGCAGTCCGCTCACGCAGCGGCCCTCTGGTCAAAGACCAGCACCCTAACCAAGACTAGCCCTACCAGCGCACGTTCTTGTTCAGCAGGAACTTGTCTAACTTTGTCTTGAATCCCTGGAGGGTGTTTTCCCCTATAACAGCTTCCGGAAGAGCGTTCCAGCTTTCTACCACTCTCTGGGTGAAGAAGAACTTCCTTACATTTGAACGGAATCTATCCCCTTTCAACTTTAGAGAGTGCCCTCTCGTTCTCCCTACCTTGGAGAGGGTGAACAACCTGTCTTTATCTACTAAGTCTATTCTCTTCATTATCTTGAATGTTTCAATCATGTCCACTCTCAATCTCCTCTGTTTGAGGCAGAAGAGGCCCAGTTTCTCTAATCTTCCGCTGTACAGCAGCTCCTCCAACCCCTTAACCATCTTAGTCGCTCTTCTCTGGACCCTTTCGAGTAGTACTGTGTCCTTCTTCAGGTACGGCGACCAGTGCTGGACGCAGTACTCCAGGTGAGGGCGTACCATGGCCCGGTACAGCGGCATGATAACCTTCTCTGATCTGTTCGTGATCCCCTTCTTTATCATTCCTAGCATTCTGTTTGCCCTTTTTGCTGCTGCCGCACATTGTGTGGACGGCTTCATCGACTTGTCGATCAGAACTCCCAAGTCCCTTTCCTGGGAGGTCTCTCCAAGTACCGCCCCGGACATCCTGTATTCGTGCATGAGATTTTTGTTACCGACATGCATCACTTTACACTTATCCATGTTGAACCTCATCTGCCATGCCGATGCCCATTCCTCGAGCCTGATTATGTCACGTTGCAGAGGAGGGAAGGGGCAGACTAGATGCAGAAAGTCGCCTGGAGGGAGGGATTGAAGGCAGCTCCAGTTCCCCGCTCCACTGGACCACCAGGGCAGTACTACATTAAGCCTCTTATAGATTTTTTTGCAAAGTGTAAAAAATAGGTTTGTAAAAAACCTATCATTCAAAAAGTTATATTCAGCTTTAGTAAAAAAAAAAAAAATTCTTGCTTTCTTCTTCTATCTGTCACCCGAGCAAATTTAGCTGCAATTTCTTCCAAAGGGTCTTCTTTCAAGTTCTCATAAACAGAGGAATTCGACAATCGGCAATGAGTCTTTCTGACATAATCTGTCATGTTTTGAAGCATAATGGTGCCTCCCTTATGAGCTTTACATATCACAAGAATCTGCACTTAATTGTCTTAAAGCTCATATTCAAAGGGTTCCATGAATATGAGTTTTAGCTTTAGATTTATTTCCATTTATAAGCCACCTTTATCCAAGGCGGAGTAAAAAAAATAACATATATAATCATAAAATAACAAGATAACACATAGCATACAACCACAGACTTTTTACTTCGGACAATAAATCCTACACTGTCAACAAAAGAGCAAAGGCTTACATAATAACTTCAAATAATACTTGTACACATTTCTGGTAATCAAGTTCTCGGAGAAATTGAAAGGGGACAGGTTTAGAACCAATGCTAGGAAGTTCTTTTTCACTCAGAGGGTGGTGGACACCTGGAATGCGCTTCCGGAGGTTGTGATAGGACAGAGTACACTACCGGGTTTCAAAGAAGGATTGGATAAATTCCTGAAGGACAAGGGGATTGAGGGATACAGATAGAGGTAGAGAAAGGTTATGAAAAGTACAGACAGAGGGATAAGGGGGGGGGGGGACACCTTACAGGTCATGGACCTGATGGGCCGCCACGGTGAGCGGACTGCTGGACGCGATGGACCTCTGGTCTGACCCAGCAGAGGCAACTTCTTATGTTCATAGTCTGGCATCTGTTCATGACAAAAAAAAAATATATTAAAATAATAAATGCTCGTCCACCTTTGCCACATCTGCCAGGACCTGCTTGACTCTTCGGATGTTGACTTTTCCTGCCTCATCGTCCACTTGTCTGGTCTGCTTCCTCCGACTCCGGCCCGTTGGGGAAGGTCCTGCTTTCGGCTGCCTCAAGTCACAGCCATCAACCCCTTTTTGTCCTCAGGAAGTTCTGGACCGGTTTAATCAAGTTTCAAGTTTATTTAAAATTTCTTATATCGCTCAATCAACCTTCTAAGCGGTGTACAAAGTCATAAAAACATACTTTGTCTAAAACACATATTTAAGATGACAAAACATCATTAAAAATAGCGATAATTTTTAAAAACATTTAAAACAAAGACAAACGGGAACAAAAGGTAAAAGGGCCACTCCCAGGACCAGCTTACTGTTCTTCAGGATTGCTTTCTGTTGAGTTTATTATTATTTTTTTTCTTTTATCTTCATTTTTCTATTTTAGCTTGATTGTAATTATGGTGACCCGTCAAAAGCGCGCTGACAAAGGCGCACCGACAGTTGCGCACCGCCGGTCCCGCCACTTTAAAGCTTTACCGTTACTGCTGTGAGGGTGCGTGTTTGGGGAATCCCCCCACTACATGTACAAGTCCTCGCGCTCCCGTTGAGGGTGTTGGGGGGGCAACCTCCCCCACTACACTGAAAAACTGCCGACCACCGAACACTGAAAGGAAAACAGAAGTTTTCTGTGTACTTTGGGGGGTCCCCACAAACCACCCCCCAACAGGAACGCGAGGACTTGCACATGTACTGGGGGGGGGGAATTCCCCACATACCCCTCCTCACAGCGCTAATGATAAGGCTTTAAAGTGGTGGGTACAGCGCAATTGTCAGCGTGCCTTTGTCAGTACTGTAATTATACATTCTTTTCGTTACCTACTACATAATTTTTTTAATGTAATTTTTATTGTCATCCTCCCTGGATACTTTGGGATTCCTGTATGTTTTCTCTGGGAGTGAATGCAGTTTACAGAATTATATGGCGCAGGACCTGCTTACATTGGAAAGTTGGTCCTCAACCTGGCAGCTAGGCTTCAATACTAAGAAATGTAAGGTCATGCACCTCGGAAGCGGAAATCCATGCAGGACGTACTTCTTGACTGGAAAAACTTTAACTAGGACTTCAGCAGAATGAGATTTAGGAGTAATCATCAGTGCAGACATGAAAACTGCCAATCAAGTGGAGAAGGCTTCATCTAAGGCAAGGCAGATATTGGGTTGTATCAATAGAAGTTTCGTCAGCCGAAAGCCTGAAGTCATAATGCCGTTGTACAGGGCCATGGTGATACCTCATCTGGAGTATTGTGTGCAATTCTGGAGGCCACATTACAGTAAAGATGTGCGCAGAATTGAATCGGTTTAGCGGACGGCCACCAGGATGATCTCGGGGCTCAAGGGTCTCTCGTATGAAGAGAGACTGAACAAATTGCAGCTCTACACTCTTGAGGAACATAGGGAGAAGGGAGACATGATCGAAACATTTAAGTACCTCATGGGACGTGTCGAAGTGGAAGATGATATTTTCTTTCTCAAGGGACCCTCGGCCACAAGATGGCACCCGCTCAAACTCAGGAGCAGAAAATTTCATGGCGACACCAGAAAGTATTTCTTCACAGAGAGAGTGGTTGATCATTGGAACAAGCTTCCAGTGCAGGTGATCGAGGCTGACAGCGTGCCAGACTTTAAGAATAAATGGGATACCCATGTGGGATCCCATTTAGGGTCAAGATAAGGAAATTGGGTCATTAGGGCATAGACAGGGGGTGGGTAAGCAGAGTGGGCAGACTTGATGGGCTGTAGCCCTTTTCTGCCGTCATCTTCTATGTTTCTATGATGGGTCATTTGGCCTTTATCTGCCATCATGTTTCTATGTTTCTATAATCAGAAAGTTCTATGACATCACAATGCAGGTGTAAAGAGCCTTAGCCTATAGGAAGAGGAGATGCAAATGTTAAGAGCCTTAGCCAATAGGGAGAGGAGGAGAGAGTGGCTGCTGCAGACACCAGAAAGTATTTCTTCACAGAGAGAGTGGTTGATCATTGGAACAAGCTTCCAGTGCAGGTGATCGAGGCAGACAGCGTGCCAGACTTTAAGAATAAATGGGATACCCATGTGGGATCCCTACGAGGGTCAAGATAAGGAAATTGGGTCATTAGGGCATAGACAGGGGGTGGGTAAGCAGAGTGGGTAGACTTGATGGGCTGTAGCCCTTTTCTGCCGTCATCTTCTATGTTTCTTTCCAATTTATCTTTTATACAAGTATTGTTTTTCTCTCAGGCCCTTATAGCCGTGAATACCAAAAAACCACGAATAACTTTTTGCATGTTATTCGTGATTTTTCGGTAAAATAGACCTGAAAAAGACAATAAACCATGAATAACCCGACCTACGATTTGCTCCAGACAACGTCGGGAGCAGCGGTTTCCTCCATGAACCGCCGCGAGGGCCGAGTGCCCGTACTAGGCTCTACCTTTTCACAGTGAGCTCCTCATGCTCAAACCACGTCTCTGCTCCTGCGCTCTTCTCAACCCCTCTCAGAGCCCGCCGAACTTTATTGCGAGGAAATCACCCTGCGGGCCGCACACATGCAGTGGGAACGGCGCTGAAAAAAGGGATCCTGTCTCACTCTGATAGAGCCAATAGCCTCCTCCACAGTCTGTGCACTCGCGGCAGAGCGACGTTCCCGATGCTCAAGCCACGCCTCCGCTCCCGTTCTCCTCTCAGCCCCGGCATGACTCGCCAGATTCCATAGGCAGGGGGGACACTCATCTACAGCCAGTACACTGGTGGCAAAAATGCCACAGAAAGAATCCTGTTGTACTCAGGAAGGGCTGATATTCGAAAAGTTAGCTTTTAGTGGGGCAGCTCGCTAAATTTCTCCTATACTAGTCAGCCATTCACTTCCGCAGGGGAGAAGCGATTTCCAATATGAAACGCTGGGTTCAGTGACGAAAATTAGAGGGGGGGAAGTCAGCAGCCGAAAAATCATGAATAAGCGAATCCGCAGATACGGAGACCGCGGATATGGAGGGAGAAGTGCGTGTTCTTTGAGATGGTTCTGTGAATATGAGGGAATGCCTAAAACTAGGGTTAACAGATGCCCAGATTTACACGGACATGAACTCTTTGTAGAGGACTGTCCAGTAGAGGTCTGCACGGGAACGGGGATCGCGGGAATCCCACGGGTCCCACGGGGATCCTGCAGGAATCCCCCCTAACCCACGGGACTCCCACGGGGATCCCTCTCTGGCCCACGGGACTCACACGGGGACCCCCCTCTGGCCCACGGGACTCCCACAGGGCCCCCCTCTGGCCCACGGGACTCCCACGGGGACCCCCCTCTAGCCCACAGGACTCCCACGGGGACCCCCTTCTAGCCCACGGGACTCCCACGGGGATGGAAGGCTTTGGAAGCAGGGTTCGTCCATATAATATAATGGACACGTCAGCCTTAGTAAAAGAGGGGGTTTATATGTTAATTACCTGAACAGAAAACAAAAAAAGGGTTCCACCAAAGAGATTCCACAAGGAAAACAGCAGCGCAAACACAAAAGAAACTGTGGAATTGATGATCCTGTCAGAAGTAATTGCTGCTTTTTATGGGGACGGGCGGGGATGGAGGTAATTCCTTGCGGGGATGGGTGGGGATGGAAAGGATCGTGGCGGGGACGGGTGGGGACAGAGAGGATCCTGGCGGGGATGGGTGGGGACGAAGAGGATCTTGACGGGGATGGGTGGGGACAGAGAGAATCCTGGCGGAGATGGGTGGGGACGGAGAGGATCCTGATGGGGACGGGTGGGGACGGAGAGGATCCTGACGGGGACGGGTGGGGACGGAGAGGATCCTGGCGGGGACGGGTGGGGATGGAGAGGATCCTGACGGGGACGGGTGGGGACAGAGAAAATCCTGGCGGAGATGGGTGGGGACAGAGAGGATCCTGACGGGGACGGGTGGGGACGGAGAGGATCCTGGAGGGGATGGGTGGGGACGGAGAGCATCCTGACGGGGACGGGTGGGGACGGAGAGGATCCTGGTGGGGACGGGTGGGGACGGAGAGGATCTTGGCGGAGACGGGTGGGGATGGAGAGGATCCTGGCGGGGATGGGTGGGGACGGAGAGGATCCTGACGGGAACGGGTGGAGACGGAGAGGATCCTGACCGGGACGGGTGGGGACAGAGAGGATCCTGGCGGGGATGGATGGGGACGGAGAGGATCCTGGCGGGGACGGGCGGGGATGGGTGGGATTTCTGTCCCCGTGCAACTCTCTACTGTCCAGGCGTCCGGATGGGTTGTCAAAAAAAAAAACCCGGCACTTAGTCTTGGTTTTGAAAACCATTAAGCTCGGGGCCGCTTCTGGAGGGCATCTGCGCAGATGCAGTGCGATGACATCACAGGTGCGGGTGCAAGCGTGTGACGCCGTTGCTTCACGTCCGCACGTGCGCAAATGCTTTCCAGACACAGTCCTGAAGAGATGAGGTTTCTGGGGTTGGGGAGCGGAACAGGGCAGGGCTGTGGGCGTAATGGGGCAGGGCTATGGGTGGAATGGGGCGAGACCACTTGTCTTTTTTTTTTTTTTTTGAAACAATATAGAAAAACTACCTAAGACTCTCTTACACACTCTTTTCTTGTTCTCTATGGAACTGCATGATTTGGAACACTTATTTTATTTATTTATTTATTTTTTAATTCTTTATTGATTTTCCACATATTAACAGTGCAAAATACAAATATAACAACATATAATATATCAATAAAAGCACATTCGTATTACAAATAATCATGGACAACCATTCCACCCATCCTCTCAATGATTCAAATACGCAGTAATTTAATCCCACCCTCCTCCCCCTCTCCCTGGATGTGTGTGGAAACAAATAAAAACCAAAGATAACTACAGTGAAGTAACAAAAGATGTCAACGGACCCCAAACCAGTTTAAACAAACTACTATGCCCCAATGTGTCAGCACATGGAACACTTACTTTAAAAAATCAACAAGTTAGTTTATTAGTACTTTCTCGAATGCCTTTCACATTAATAGCCTGAGGACGGTTCACGCACTTTTGTCCCGTCACCCCTGAGGACTGCCATCAGTGGCTTAAGAGCTAGGTGCACTGAAGAAGATCAGGAAGACCGTATGGGTCTGCTCCGATCCAATTTTTGGCCAATTCAAAAAGAGCTACTGATGCACTAAGAAAGTTGGTATGCAAATGATCCACACGGAGGTTCATCGTCATCCTTGACTCTACTGTCCGATTGAGAGCGACTCTTACACATGCGCAAAGCCGGCAGGGGAAGCCCGAACAACTGAGAGACAGGGGAAGCCCCGAAAGGAAGAACATAAGAGGTCATATAGGAAAATGCTGCAAACGCAACTATTTGTGGTTCATAATCATTTGCGCGTGGGACTTTGGCGCGCCGACATTGCAACGCAGACAAATCGGCGCAAGACCCCAGTGCGCCACCTAAAAAGTTACTTTTAAAGAGCTCCGACGTGGGGTGTGAGTGGGGAACCCCCCCAGTTTACTTCATACTCTTCGTGCTGCCATGGGGGGGGGGGTTGGAACCCTCCATTATAAAATAAACTTAACTTTTTCCTGATTTTTTAGGAAAAAGTTAAGTTTTCTCTAACATAGTAACATAGTAGATGATAGCAGATAAAGACCCGAATGGTCCATCCAGTCTGCCCAACCTGATTCAATTTAAATTAATTTAAAATAATGTGGGGGGTTGCACCCCCCACACACACACACCCCCAACAGCAGCGCAAAGAGTATGAAGTAAACTGGAGGGGTTCCCCACTCACACCCCATGTCGGAGCTCTTTAAAAGTAAGTTTTTAGGCGGCGTGCTAGAGTTTTGCGCCGAATTGTCTGCACTGCAATGTTGGCGTGCCGAAGTCTCGTGCGCTTTTGTCCCGTCACCCTATTTCTTTGAGAAATTGATTTTAATGTAAAGATTGAATCTATTTGTTTTGGTCTTACCTTTATAAGATTGCATGTGTGTAACTATTTGTAAACCGTTTTTGGAATAAAACGGTTTAGAAATTAAAAAAATGAATGAACTAATGAAATAAGTACCAAAGTAGTTAATAAGAGAAATCGGTCTTAGGAAGAAAGATGTGCCCAGATGGTGACTGGTCCTAGAGGCCTTATGCAGGCAAACTATATACCTGCTTCAGCACCCTGAGGTTGTGAGTTCGATCCCAGCCTATTCCCTGTATCATTTGGAATGTGAACCTGCCGGGACAGATAGGGAAAATACTCCCCTAGGGCCATAGGCACCTGAGCCAATTGGGACTTTAGGCCCCTTCCAGTGCATTCAGGATGCACCGGGAGGGGGAAGGGCCGCCATTATGAAGAGAAGGCCCTTCAAGGCAGGAGGGTGTGGGCATGCCTCCTGACTGATTTACAACGAAAGGTACAGGGGGCTGGAGGGTCATAAAGCTGGGGGGGAGGGTCTGATCCAAACCCCCCTAGCCCACTGAACCACCAGGATTTTGTGGGAGGGTTCGAGAGATCAGAAGGCGGGGTGTCGGAGGGAAGGGAAGGCGAATGTGCGTGTGGCAAGGGGTCAGAGTGGAGGAGAGGTGCCAGCGCCCTCACCAAGATGGCGGTCGGGTTGACCTCCCCCCTCCATCCCCTGCCCCCCTTACGTCGCCACTGATTAGGGGTATAATAGCGTATGTACATGTCAATATTCAACTGGAAACATACTATTTATTTACTCCTCAGACACCACCACTTCCCTCTTCCCTTCCTTTTTCCCCTCTCTCCTTTCCCCTCCTCCAGCCAGGAGCCTCTCCCTTCTTTGACCTGGCAGAAAGCATGTGTAATTTTAGCTGTTCTGAGGAGAACAGTTTCCAGTGAGGGTACTCTGCACAGGCAAATGGCTCTCTCTATAATTTATTTTCTTGGGAAGCAGCCCAATGGGTTTTCTGTTTCTTAAACGGAAGAAATATAAGTAAGCCGGGATACCCAGCTAGCACTGCACGGTGATGGCAGCTGCTCTTATAACTCAGTTGATAGAATGAGGGTCAGAAGGTCAGTTCCAGAAACCTGAACTAGGGAGAGTAAGTTTCTGCTACCTCCATGTGACCATTCCACAACACTTTTGAAGGGGGGGGGAGGGAAATCACTCAGAAAGGATATCTATGCTATGCCTTAAAAGGAAGTCTGGCTATAACGGCAGGGTGCATCAGTTTTGGAAATATATAACTCTACACACCACCGGTTAGGCTGTATTTTCCTTGCCAGGAATTTCAACTCTGCCAAATACCACAAAAGCCAGATAAGGGAAAAGGCCTCGGAAGCCACGGGGGGGTGTTAACACCAGGGCTGTGGGTGAGAGCTGACAGACGATCCAAGCTCTCTCCACGCTTTGATCATCGGCCAGGAAAACGCTTTCTATACTGCAGCGATTGTGCTGTACATAAGCCAATCACTTTAAATGGACTGACGCAAAAAGGAAACGTCATAATGTTAAAAATCACTAGTGAAAAAACGGTATAATTCACGTGGAAAATCAACAGCTAGCTTTAAATTGTGTGTAATGTGTTATTTACCTAAAATGTTCTTAAATGATGCAAAAATATACAAATTACTGAAATACGTTTAAGTGCTCCGATAATAGATTTTATGCATTTATTTTGCGATTAATGCCTTTTCTGCTTCAGTTATCAATAAATCTAATATACCCCATATTGACGCTGACACAGACACCCTTTTATGAAGCTGCGCTAGCGATTTTTCTTGCCGGCCTCGGCAGTAAAAGTTCCGACGCTCATAGAAGGTCTATGAGCGTCGGAACTTTTACCGCCGTGGCCAGAGATTAAAAACAAACGCTGACACGGCTTCATAGAAGCCGGGGGGGAGGGGGTGGGGGTGTGACGTATTAGTATCATTTTCTCGTTCGCAAGTTTTCAACCTAGCATTCTCGTAGCGACAATCTAATATTGAATATGTCCGAAAGAGAAACAAGACGGTGCGTTTGGGCTCACGTCCATCGTTTGGTGGGATCATAGAAACATAGAAAGATGACGGCAGAAAAGGGCTATAGTCCATCAAATCTGCCCACTCTACTGACCCACCCCATTAAGTCTGAGTACTAATGACCTAGTTCCTTAACTCGACCCTCGTAGGGATCCCACTAGGACGTCCCATTTATTCTTAAAGTCAAGCACGCTGGTGGCCTTGATCACCTGCACTGGAAGCTTGTTCCAGTAATCTACAACCCTTTCTGTGAAGAAATACTTCCTTATGTCACTATCAAATTTCCCTCCTCTGAGTTTGAGCGGATGCCCCCTTGTGACCGAGGGTCTTTTGAGAAAGAAGATGTCTTCTTCCACCTCAACACATCCCGTGATGTATTTAAATGTCTCAATCATGTCCCCCCTTTCCCTGCGTTCCTCTAGGCGGAGAACTGCCTGTAGCTGAACTCCCAACAGTCAGGGGATCTCATTAGGCATGGGTTGTATTTGAGAGACATCAGGGATCGAGACAGATGAAATTACAGAACCGATGAACAGGCCCATCCAAGTGTAATAAAAAAGTTTTTATGCCGCCTACTCAAACTTCAAGGCGGTTTCAAAGATAAAAAAGGACGTCCTGGGTGCTTGTACGTGGTGAGTGTGTTGTCGGGGCAGCGGCTGACTTAGGAGAGGAGATAGGTGAAGTCGCGCGCATGCTCATTCAGGATGGCGGCCGGTTTAGATGGGAGCCGGGAGAGCACTGACGGATGGCAGAGGCATCGCCGAAGCAGGAGGGCAACTGCATGGGGACCCCGAGGCAAGGAAGGCACCACTTTGGAATCGCTGTGCAGCACCCGCAGGCAGGTACTCACCCCTGAGCCACCATTGCAAACTTCGGTGGTGGAACGAATCTTCTGAGTTTGCATTAAGGCCTATGGGGAACTTTGCTTTGATAAACGAGCATTTTGGATTACGAGCATGATCCTGGAACGGATTATGCTCGTAAACCAAGGTACCACTGTATATATATGAAGGCTGTTCAAAAAGTATCAGACCTTTATTCATAAAAAATACTCATATTCAGATACAATCTTATACTAATCTCCTTCAAAGTAGTCCCCTTGGGCTGCCACATATTTCTTCCAACGGTTCTGCCACTGTTGGAAGCAGCGCTGGAACGCCTCTTATGAGATTGCTCGCAACTGGTCCATTGCATTCTGCATGATGTCTTCTCTTGACTGAAATCTGGTCCCTTTCAGGGGCATTTTCAGCTTGAGGAAAAGCCAGAAATCACACGAAGCCATGTCGGGAGAGTAGGGAGCCTGAGGAATCACAGGCATGTTGTGTTTGGCCAGGAAACTCCGTATCAAATGTGAAGAATGGGCAGGTTCGTTAGCAGCTTTGGCACAAACTTCGCTGAAATTCTCCTGAAGCCCAAATCCTCAGTCAAAATGGAATGAACGGATCCAACGCTGACGCTCGCCTCTTCTGCAAGTTCTCTGATCGTGATTCGACGACCCTGCATCACCAGGGTCCTCACTTGGTCAATGCCGATCTCATTTCTGGATGTTGAGGGCCCACCAGAACGTGCTTCACTCTCCACTGATGTGCGGCCATCTCTGAAGCGGTTATGCTACTCCTTTATCTGTGTGGTGCCCATGTCCATGAAGGCCTGTTGAATCTTGCTGATTGTTTCCATTTGGGAATCACCAAGCTTTATACAAAATTTAGTGCAGTAGAGTTGTTCAACTTTTTCTGTCATTATGTCAAAAAAGAAAATCCGACGGCACTCTTACACTTCCTTATCAGCAGTCTGCCAGCGACTGACAGCTTCTGTAGGCGGGAAAAAATTCAAGCATACACATTAGGGTCACCTACTTACATGCACCAAACCACACCTCCCTAGCTTTATTTGTTTACGCAAAAAAAAATTAAGGTCTGATGTTTTTTGAACAGCCCTCATAGATATAATCATAATTGTGTGACCCTCTCTGGGAAAAACACGACTAAAGCCACAAGACTAGACTTTAGTCATGTTTTCCTAGGAATGATTATAATTGCTCTCCGTTTCCACCCACAAAGGTTTTGGTCTATACGAGTGACTGAAAGCAGGAAGAATTCCTTAGCGTGATTGTTTAGCCACTGTCACATGATCTATCAACTTCAAGCATAATCTTTCATCGACTTCAAGTATAATCTTTCTTAGAAGAATGCATCTTCCAAGTAGAACTTGTTTCAACAAGTGAAGAACTCATGTTTAGGTTTTAAGTTTTGTTTGTTCCTCCAACCGAAGCTGACAACAGCAAAGGCATCGCCAATAAACAGGGCCGATGCAAAGGTATCAGGTACCCCTAATGAAGCTTTAGCTTTTTTACCCTTCCCTCCTTTGCTCCCAAATTAACGTTCAGCCTTACAGGCTCCCCTGAGATTTTGATGTTTAACTCAATAATCGTGAACACGACAACCTTGTTTCTCCCCAAAAGAGCCTACAAAAATGCATAATTACATATTATCATTTCAAATAATTAACCCCCCTTTTCAAAAGCATAGCGCGGTTATGAGCGCTGTCCACAGCGGTAACAGCTCGTATGGAGCTGTTACTGACGCGGCTGGCACTAAAAACTGTGCTACGCTTTTGTAAAAAACCTCTCCTCATCTCCAGTTATTCTTTTTCTTCAAAGCCTCAAGCATGTCAACTGCTTCCCAAATTGTATATTTACTGGAATTGCACCATCTCCTATTTGTACAGCTCCCCAAATTGTAATTCTCCTGGAAATGTCCAGCTGTTTCTTTTGTAATCCGCCCAGACCTGCAAGGTACGGGCGGAATAGAAGTCATTAATGTAATGTAACGTTAAAAAGCGGTTGTTTTCAAAATTCAAAAATAGTTCAAAATGTTAAAATTTAACAGCTTTGTTAAATTTAAGCTGCATAAAAGAGGTTTTATTAACGTTTTATACTATTTTGAATTTTGAAAATGATTATTTTAAAATATAATGTTTAAAATAAGATGCATTTTTAGAGTGTCATATAAGAGTTTATTAAATCCCATACCCTAGCTCCCCCCACACACAAACTCTAAACATTTGGGGCCTAGGGATCTGCCTAGTTTTGCATATGCCTTAATCTAGCCCTAAATGTGCACAATACAAAAAACAAGTTGACAGTTATTAGTTCAAAATCAGATTTCTCTTATAGCTATTCAGCAATTGTCTTTAATGAAACAGTCATGTTTGGGAATCCACACATATAAACTGTTGCTGGACCCTACATGGTCCGCGTTTCAGCCAGTGGGCTTTCCTCAGGGGTTCCAAAATAGATAATACACTGTGAAGGGCAGGAGTAAAATGAATGTGTGACGAGGACAGTCACATGCCCTTATTCCTACACTTTGCAGTATATTATCTATTTGTGAACTCCTGAAGACCCACTGGACAAAACACGGACCATGTAGGGTTGTGTCATTTTATTTGTGTGGATTACAATATCCTGAGTGAAGACTCTAAACACTCCCTGTTTACAAAACTGCGCTAGCGTTTTGAGCGCTGGTCGCGGTGGTAACATAAGAACTGCCGCTGCTGGGTCAGACCAGTGGTCCATCATACCCAGCAGTCTGCTCATGCAGAGGCCCTTTGGTCAAAGACCAGCGCCCTAACTGAGACCAGCCCTACCTGCGTACGTTCCGGTTCAGCAGGAACTTGTCTAACTTTGTCTTGAATCCCTGGAGGGTGTTTTCCCCTATGATAGACTCCAAAAGAGCGTTCCAGTTTTCTACCACTCTCTGGGTGAAGAAGAACTTCCTTACGTTTGTACGGAATCTATCCCCTTTCAACTTTAGAGAGTGCCCTCTCGTTCTCCCTACCTTGGAGAGGGTGAACAACCTGCCTTTATCTACTTTGTCTTGAGTCCCTGGAGGGTGTTTCCCCTTATAACAGCCTCCGGAAGAACATTCCAGTTCTCTACTACTCTCTGGGTGAAGAAGAGCTTCCTTACATTTGTATGGAATCTATCCCCTTTCAACTTTAGAGAGTGCCCTCTCGTTCTCCCTACCTTGGAGGGTGATCAACCTGTCCTTATCTACTAAGTCTATTCCCTTCAGTACCTTGAATGTTTTGATCATGTCCTGAAGGGATATAACATCGCCGACACTCCTAGAATTCCTATAAGCGTCGGAGCTGTTACCGCTGCAGCCAGCACTAAAAAACGCCGTTTGATTTTTCAAAAGGAGGGGTAAATAAAGATCTTTTTCATCCAGATCATCATTTCCACTTTTCTCTTATTTGCGATGCTTTCTTGTTTTCCAGTGGAACTCGGTGCCTTTTCACTTTTGATAATGTTTTCAGACATCAAAACTACTTAGGGCTCCTTTTAAGAAGGTGCGCTAGCGGTTTTAGTTTGCGCTACACGTAATGCCTCCATAGAGCTTGCGTTAGTATTTTCCATGTAGCGCGGGGCTTAGCACGCACTAATCTTCGTAAAAGGAGCACTTAGAGGTCATGAGAAGGTTTTATGAAAGAGCCAGAAGTTTAAAAAGGCTTTCGAGATTTAAGAAAACCCAATAATGTCCACTGCCTACTTCCAAGTCTGGAAGATCTTTGACAAGGCTTTGCAGTAGTTCTGTGGAGATTTCTCTGAAAGATCTTTCACGGGTCCTCAGTGAATGTAAACGGAAACAGTGGGGTCCAGTTAATTAAAGTACGATGCACACATACACTGATCCACATAAGCAACATAGCAAGATATTTTTTTTATTTTAGTAAAGAAATATATTTTTGAAAGACAAAAGGAAATTTATGGTACTGTTGATCTGAGTTATGTACATTCATACATATTTGCATATTTAGGTTGCATATTTAGGAATAACATTTCAAAAATGTAGTCACCTTTTCTGAGAAAAAAAAAATTAATCCATGTACGTTAGCCCTATCCAGGTAAATTAATTTTCGGTTTAGAGACAAAACCGCCGAAGACAAAGGCGCGCGCCGACAACTGAGCGCAAGACGGAAGCATGCGCCAAAGAAAAAGTATTTTTAGGGGCTCCGATGGGGGGTTTTGTTGGGGAAACCCCCCCCCCAGTTTACTTAATACAGATTGTGGCGGCGTTGTGGGAGGTTTGGGGGGTTGTAACCTCCCTCATTATATTGGAAACTTAACTGTTTCCCTGTTTTTTAGGGAAAAGGTGAAGTTTTCAGTAAAATAGGGGGTTACAACCCCCCAAACCCCCTTTATACAATGCGGTGCAATCTGTATAAAGGAAAGTGGGAGGGTTTCCCCCCCACACCCCCCGTCGGAGCCCTTTAAAAGTCATTTTCTTTGGCGCGCACCTCTGCGCTGCGTTGTTGTCTGCGCGCGCCTTTGTCCAGGCACGCTTTTGACCTGACACCGAATTTTCAGCCTCCCAAAAGCATGCATGTGTTTTCATATTATGCACAAACTTGATCACATTTTTAAAAAAATGAGGCATCCTAGGGGCATATATGTGATGTACAGATATAAGGAAATTCTGTAAGAAGTTATCTAGACTTCAGCAGGAAGAATGCATGTACGAGGGTGGTTTAAAAAGTTCGGTAAACAAGTTAAACAAATATGTCTGGGGCTATTCTCCCTTGAGAAGCGGAGACTTAGAGGAGACATGATAGAAACCTTCAAGATCCTGAAGGGCATAGAAAAATTGGACAGGGACAGATTTTTCAAATCATGGGGAAACACAAGTACAAGGGGGCACTCGGAGAAATTAAAAGGGGGACAGGCTTAGAACAAACGCTAGGAAGCACTTTTTCACCCAGAGGGTGGTGGATACGTGGAACGCACTTCCAGAGGCTGTGATAGGCCAGAACATGCTACAGGGCTTCAAAGAAGGTTTGGATAGGTTCCTGGAAGACAAGGGAATTGAGGGGTACAGATAAGGACTGAGGTTAGGATATAGGGATAGGAGTAGAGATAGGTTATAGAAATAGTCAAGGACCACTGCTCGGGCAGTGGGCCTGATGGGCCGCCGCGGGAGCGGACCGCTGGTCACGATGGACCTCTGGTCTGACTCAGCGGAGGCAACTTCTTATGTCTCCATCGAGGGCTATACACTTAATCCAGCGAGTGTCCAGTTTTTTCGTCTCGTCGGAAAAATAGGTTTTGTCAAATTTTTTAAAACATTTGTTTGACTTGGTTGGTTTTTTTTAACCAAACTTTTCAAACCGTCCTCGTAAACGCTGGTATTTAAGTCACATACAATATACGCATATGTTCACACATACACAAGTAAATGACCATTTTTTAGTTAGAACAAGCAAGCAAAAAAGAACTCCTTGTCATAGGATAAAGTTACACCAACAGAAGGAAGACAAGGCGGATGTCTGAAGTCTTTATTGAAACGAGCAAATGTTAAAAAAAGTCCCAACAAGGATCCTTGTTTCGGCGTCATAAAATAACGCCTTCGTCAGGGAACACTAAATGGTTACACACTATTCTGTCAGTACATGAGAATATTTTATGTACGGCTGGGCATTTAGGTCCGGATTCTATAAACGACATCTAACTTCTAGGCGCCGATCGGCGTGGTTGTCAATCAAATGCTAGGCGCTGTTTATAGAATCGTGCCCAGTGGTGCCTAAGCGTTATTATGCCCTGGTAAGCATTAACTGCCGGATTCTATAAACTGTGCCGGCATCGGCAATTGCCTAAGAAATGGCCGCCAATCGCGTGCCAATCATGCACCAGCGCCATTTGTAGAATCGCAGCTGTTGTTTGTTTTGGTTCATAGACAACCCCGCGAAAGACAAAGGCGCGCGCCGACAACTGAGCGCAAGATGGAGGTGCGCGCTGAAGAAAATTACAGTTTTTAGGGGCTCCGATGGGGGGTTTTGTTGGGGAGCCCCCCCCAGTTTACTTAATAGAGATCGCGCCGGCGTTATGGGGGGTTTGGGGGGTTGTAACCGTCCACATTTTACTGTAAACAACTTTTTCCCTAAAAACAGGGAAAAAGTGAAGTTTTCAGTAAAATGTGGGGGGTTACAACCCCCCAACGCCCCCACAACGCGGCGCGATCTCTATTAAGTAAAGTGGGGGGGTTCCCCCCCACGCCCCCCCGTCGGAGCCCTAAAAACTGTAATTTTCTGCGGAACACGCCTCTGCGCTGCACTCAATTGTCTGCGCGCGCCTTTGTCCCGGCGCGCTTTTGACCTGACACCGTTTTTTAAAAAAAACAGGCACCGTAAATGTAGGCCAGCATTTTAAAGTCCTACATTTAAGGCGACAGCCTCATACCTACAGAGGCGCATAGGGACACCTACGTACACTCAAGGCCACTTTTGGCGCAAATCACGCCCCTGCCACGCTTAGGTGTCCCTATGCGCCTCTGTAGGTGCGAGACCGACACCTTAGAACGGCACCTTCAATTTTTTTTTTTTTTTTTTTAGAAACACGCTCCCTGATTGGTCAGTTTGGCGGCAGTAGGGCACTTAATGCAGCCTAACTGCAGGGCATCCCGTTCAGAATGTCCCCATAAAATCCTTTGGTGCATTCCATTTAGGCCAGGGGTTTCTTGGGCTGATCTAGACGTTTAACTGGAGGCATCTTTTATAGACTCAGGGCTTTACTGTATTATAACTCTGACCCAAATTTTTAACTCTCCTCTGTTGTCCACAGTGGCTTATTAAGAGAAGTGCAGGGGGGAGGGGTGGTTCACCCCGGGCGCGGCCCCCTCCTCCTCTCTGCCCCCCCTCGCTGTTGCCGCACGTGCATGCATGTGCCCCTTGCCTTCCCCATACTTTTTTTTGTTCCCCGGTGCGAGGTTACTGCCCGCGTCGGCATCGGCCCTCTCTCTGACATCACTTCCGGGACCCGCAACAAGGAAGTGACGTCAAAGGGCGCGCAGACACCAATATGGACAGCATGCTGCTCACGCCGGAGAAGGTAAAAAGGTACGGGGAAAGGGAAGGAGCCCCGGGCGCCGCTCACCCCTACCACGCCACTGGTTGTCCAAAATGCCTTTCTCTCTCTTTGGCTATCCTATCATGTGGCATCTCTTCTCCCACCTCCCCGCATTTACCTTAACAGACCCGGCTCTTCTCGGGGTCGCCGGAAAAGGCAGCAATTCCCACATGCCGTCTGTGGCCGACTCAGAAGCCCTTCCCCCTGCTGTGTCCTGCCAATTCCCAGCACACCTTCCCGTTTCGCCTTCTCATGCTATGATTAGGCGCGATGAATCACGCAATTAAAATCTTTAGCCACACAATCATGATCATAATTTTTAATCGTTGCCTGCCCCTAATTTGATGGAGTGCACTTTGCAAGTAGAGAGTTGCACAAGGACAGAAATCTCACCCATCCCCGCCCGTCCACACCAGGATCCTCTCCGTCCCCACCTGTCCCCGCCAGGATCCTCTCCGTCCCCACCCGTCCCCCCAAGGAATTACCTCCATCCCCGCCTGTCCCCAAAAAAAGCAACAATTACTTCTGACAGGATCATCAATTCCACAGTTTCTTTTGTGTTTGCGCTGCTGTTTTCCTTTTGGAATCTTTGGTGGAACCCTTTTTTTGTTTTCTCTTCAGGTAATTAACTTATAAATCCCCTCTTTTACTAAGGCTGACCTGTCCATTATATTATATGGATGAATCCTACTTCCAAAGCCTTCCATCCCCGTGGGAGTCCCGTTGGCTAGAGGGGGGTCCCCATGGGAGTCCCGTGGGCCAGAGGGGTCCCCGTGGGAGTCCCGTGGGTTAGGGGGGATTCCTACGGGACCTGCGGGATTCCCGCGATCCCTGTTCCCGTGCAGACCTCTATTTGCACGTGGCAGTTCCCATCAGCAGAGGGTGGCGTGTGGGTAGGGCGCACATTCACTTGTGAACATTACGAGATACTATAATGCGCACACAGTCTTGAACAATCTATACCAGCTCCAGTGGCAAAGAAAGGGGGGTCTGAGGGGGTGGTCTGCTCCAGGCGCCGTCTTGGTGGGGGCATCGGCATAGGGGTGCCAGATTTTATGCCCGCCCACCTCTGCTCCAGTCCCGCCCTAGCTCTGCCCCCACTGCCTGCTTTGGTCAGGTTTTGAAAAGCCGTCCAGACCCCCGGACATGCCCTCCAAAGGAGGACATGTTTGGGGAAATCCAGATGTCTGGTAACCCTACGCCGGCACCCCTCCTCCTGTCCGCCCCCTCTGTGCCTTCCCCCACGTACTTTCCTCCCCCCCAAAGTACCTCTAGCTCTTCGCCGGCGCAAGCAGCAACTTCAACATGCTGCTCGCACCAGCGTCGGCTCTCTCTGTGATGTTGTGTCAGATCCCGAGCCTAGGAAGTGGCATCAAAGGGAGAGCCAACGCGGGCACGGGCAGCAAGTTGGTGATGCTGCTCACGCAGAAGTTAAAGAGGTAGGAGGGAAGGGAAGGGGGATGCGCACATGGCAGGGGGCAGGGAAGGAGGGGGCAAAGAAGAGAGAGGGGGAAGGGCACCAGCGCCCTGGCTCTAGGCTGGTGTACAGCGCCTAGAAGGCTTGATTGGGCGATATAAGAAATTTTAAATAAACTGGAAACTGGAAACACAAGTAAAATGCAGGCACAGAGTATTCCACTAGCATTCTTAAAAAGAAGAGTCAGCACCTACTTTTCCGTATAGAAGAGGTTGCAAAAAGGCATGCATTCTTGGTGCCAAAATAGAGTTGACGTCAGAGAAAGAGCCAATCCCGACACGAGCAGCAGGTTGGCGCTGCTGCTGGCGCCGGGAACGTTTAAGAGGTCCAAGGGAAAGGAAGGGGCGCGCACAGGTGTGGGGCGGAGAGGAGTTCAGGCGCCGGCACCCCCACCAAGACGGCGCCTGAGGCGGACCACCCCCCCCTCTTACGACGCCACTACCCACGGAGATGGGGACAAATTTGTCCCCGCGTCATTCTCTTAAGTCTTTATACAGGGATCCAGGTGCCTCCTAGAAAACGAGCCCAATTGAACACACGAGGGATCTTCCAAAAGTTTCCGCACGTTTTTAAACGCTCTTTAATTAAATATCATAAAAGCAAATGGTGTCACTTTTCCACATCGTCGCTCCGTTTTGCGATACGTGCTTTTCCCATGACATTCTACGACACGCCCTTGTGCCACGTCCCCCCACCCCAACCGTTTCCCGTATAACTCTGAAAAGGCGGAAACCTTATGAAGAACCCTCATCTACGCGCATCTGTTCTCAAGCGTGAGTTGATATGCCAGCCATAGTGCTAGTGAACATGTTTGCACAGAGAAACATCTACCGTGTTTCCCCAAAAATAAGACCTACACCAAAATTAAGCCCTAGCAGGATTTTCGGGGTAGGTCGTAATATAAGCCCTACCCCAAAAATAAGCCCTAGTCCCGGGATTCTCCAGCAGTTTCCCTTCTCCCCCTCTCCCATCCCTTGATGAACCCTTGAGTGAGCACCCCCCCCCCCCGAGCACCCGCCCCCACAGTGCAGCCAAACCCCTATCCTTCCCTCCCTCCCATCCGAAACCCGCCGACCACGAGCGAGCCCTATATACCTCCCTAAGCAGCGTCGGGCCGGCAGCACTCTAAGCAGGCTGCTTCGGCCTTGTCTGCCCATGAAGTCACTCTGCCGGTAGTATTCTATGGGCAGTGGCTTAGCATGTGGGGGGCAGAGGACTCCAGATGCCATCTTAAGGACGCCAGCTCCTCTCCTCCTTCCCTCAGTGAACCTTTTCAAATCTTTGCCGGCAGCAAGCAGAATCGCCTATCTACTGCTTGCGCCAGTCTCAGCTCTCCTTCCATCACTTCCTTGTCGAGGAGGATAGTGAAATTTCTAGAATCAACTGGACTGCAGGACCCGAGGCAGCATAGTTTTATGAGAGGCAGGTCTTGTCAAACGAATCTGATTGATTTCTTTGACTGGGTGACCAAACAGTTGGATATGGGAGGGGCTTTTGACACAGGGACTGATAAATAAATCGAATGCATGCGGAATGGGCCCCCAAGTGATAAACTGGATTAAAAGCTGGTTAAGTGGACAGAGGCAAAGAGTAGTCGTAAATGGAGTTTGCTCGGAGGAAAAGGATGTCGCTAGTGGAGTGCCGCAGGGATCTGTCCTTGGGCTCTATTTAACCTCTTTGTGAGTGATTGTGGAAGAACTGTGTTTTTGTAATAGGGCAGACACTCCGAAGGGTGTGGATAAGATGAGGCAGGATATGGCGAAGCTTGATGAATGGTCTCTAGTAACTGGCAACTAAGATTTAATGTTAAAAAGTGCAGGGTCATGAATTTGGACTGCAAAAATCCAGAATGGTATAGTATTGGAGATGAAGTACTTCTGTGTGCGGAAGAAGAGCGGGACTTGGGGGGGTGATTGTGTCTCTTGATCTCAGGGTGGCAAAACAGGTAGAAAAGGCGATGGTCAAAGCCAGGAGGATGCTTGGGTGCTAAGGAGAGGAATGGCCAGTAGGAAAAGGGAAGTGATAACACCGTTGTATAAGTGTTTGGTGAGGCCCTATTTGGAATATTGTGTGCAATTTTGGAGCCCACACCTTCAAAAATATATAAATAGGATGGAGAGAGTCCAGAGGGCTGCTACAAAATTGGTTGGTGGTCTTTGTCATAAATCGTATGGGGGACAGACTTAGAGACCTTAATATGTACAGTATACTCTGGAAGAAAGACGGGAGAGAGAGGATTTGATAGAGATGTTTAAATATTTCCGTGGAGTTAATGTACCAGGAGGTGAGTCTTTTTCAAAATGAAGGAAAACTCCGGAAGGAGAAGGCATAGGAAGAAGTTAAAAGGTGACAGGCTCAGGAGTAATGTAAGAAAATACTTATTTACAGAAAGGTTGGTAGATACGTGGAATGGTCTCCCGATAGCAGTGGTGGAGATGAAGACTGTATCTGAAGTCAAGAAAGCATGGGACAGGCATGTGGGATCTCATAGGAAGAGGAGGAGATAACGGATGTTGTGGATGGGCCATTTGGCCTTTATCTGCCAGCATGTTTCTATGTTTCTATCCGAGGCTAGAATGAGCACCAGGCATCGTATGTTGCTTGCTGCTGGCAAAGATTTGATGAGGTATGTGGGGGTGGGGAAGAGTGTGGCAGGGGCTCAGAGCATGGCAATGCAAGGCACCACTGGGCACCTTCTTCCCTCGCTTCACTACTGTCTATCGGTTTTGCATGTAAGTTTGTATCCTGCCCATCCTCCACTCAGACTCCACCCATGCACACGCCCACCTGTAAAATACAGAGTATGCAAGGCACGTGCATATTTACAGAATAGCTCTTAGGCAAATTTGGGCAACTACATGAATTGGTGCCTATGGCTTGGCTGCCTTGGGTAAGCCCGTGCTTGCTATCAGAAGCTAAGTAGGGTCAGGCCTGGCTAGTACCCGGATGGGGGATCACTGGGGGCTACCAGGTACTGAAGGCTGGAGGGCCCCCTGTTGGGCAGCGGTAACATAGTGGAGCCACTCTCTACACAGGAGAAGGCAAACCACTCCTGTACTCTGCTTTGAAACACCACAGGGTGGATTCCTCACTGTGCATGCAGCCATGGGTCAGTGTCAACTCAAAGGTGCATTCTAATTATTTACATGCATAATTGGCACGTTAGCACCTTCTTTATAGAATTATCCCACACATAGTCTTCTAAAATTGCAAACCCTGCTTTATGGAAGAAATATACAAATACACAAAATGACATGGAAATTGTCTGCATACTGTGATATAGACGGACTACTGGAAAGCATAAATTCATGTAGACTGTCTATATAGAGATTGAAAAGTAAACTGCAAAAGATTTTTTAAAAAAATCTATAGAAAGTCCATAGCAATATACCAAATAAAGTTCTATAAAAACGACTAAAATCTACAAGCCCTGTGGAAAAGCTACAAAGTCCTGCAACCTTCTAGAAAGTATATGGTAACACATAGCACTACAGAAACCGTAGACATGTCATCGAATTACTCTCCAATTCCCTTTATTAGAGGTACTGCCAATATTTGGAGTCATTTCAAAGGATATGTCCATTGGATTTATATCTTATAAATCTGTTGTCTACAAAGCTATAGTGCAATGCAAATGACCACATTTGCCCCTAAACCTAATGACAATCTACTAACGCGTAGAAGATATATGACCTACGTCTATGTACAACAAAGTCTGACGTTCTCAAATGATTTCTAATTTAAATGACGGCCCACATATTCTGACAGCTCCCAGGAACCCCCGAGTTACTAATAGTTTCCCGAATCATTGCTACTTCAACCAAAGCACAATGGAGACGCAGCAAGACATTGTAAGCAATCCAGTTGTTCAGAACAAGATGCGTAAAACATTGTGGTCTAAGACCAACTGGAAAGCCTATTGTGTATCTCGGCGCGTCAAACAGTGTAGCTGCTATGTGAGCTCAAGCGGCCCTGGAGAAGCTACGGAACGATCGTTGGCTGGCTGCACATAGGTTTTCTTCAAATAAGTTGCACCATGGGACTGCGATTTATTCCTCACGTTTTCTTCTTAAGCAATATATCAGGTTTTTTATGCCTATGGTGTGTGATTGGTAGAGTGGTTTCCCCTTGCCTATTTATACTGAAGCTTTTTCTTTCGTTTGCATTTATATTGTAGTGTGTTACATTGTTATAAAGCACAGAGTTCGGTTTAATTAGTAGGGAGTTTTTATGTTGATAATACTTCTCTCCTACTATATGCCTGATCCATAACTTGAGTAATTTGATTGCTTGCTTTAGGGGCATAATTTAAGAGTAGAAGTTCCTGTAATGAGTCTGTATGTTGATGGCTATGCCATATCAAGCCACTACTCGCAGGTAGGGCATTATATATCGTAATGTGCTACAGTTACAAGATGTCTTTCTTTATTGCTCTTCTTAGTATGGGATATTTCCAAAGACCGCTCACTTCACCTCCTCTTCTCTTCTGCATACTTTTCCAGGGTTAGGGAAACACACTCGGTGCCTCGGTTCATGGGGGAATGCACATAGAGCAGAGTAACAAGACTTATGCACATTTCTAAAGCGAAAGCATCAAGGCTATGCAACCAAGTACAACAGAGCTCTTAAACTTTGTCTTCCTCCATCGTCTTCTGCTTCTTTGGTTATTTCAGGCCTAAGAAGAATGTCTTTGTCCCTAGATGGCAGTGAATGGCTCTTCGTAGGCACTCTTTAGATCCTGTCTTTGTGCTTCACGTTTGACAGCTTGACGTTTTCTTGCTCGGTGGACGGTGGTGGAGGCTCAACGTGAAACCCAATCATTAACTCGTACACCAAAACGCCAGCCACTGCGCCGAGTAATGGTGAAACGATCGGCACCCACCACCATTGGTCTCCAGCACTAAAGTAAAAAAGGGATGACAAAACAGAGAAATGAAATTATGGTTAAAGAAGAACTATTTCATACCTATCACCCTTGATTGATTTGCGTTTCTGTCTACATGTTGGGAACAGCGACTCTTGTTTTATATTTGAGGGGAAAAAATTCTATACGCAAACATCTGCAAGTTGAGTTCAGTCTCTCTTGTTAACACATGCAACCTCAGAAACCTTGTTTGAGAATCAGAAGTCAAATTGGCCCAGCTACACTAGATGGAGTTTGAGCCCGCCGGGAAAGAAAGGGAAATATAATAAAATACCTGAATGTAAAACCACTTAGGATATAAGTGGTATACACTTCCCCCTCCGTATTCGCGGTTTCCGTATCTACAGATTCACTTATTCGCGATTTTAAACTAAAATTCCTTTTTCTTTTTTCGGGCTATTTTAAGCCCTGTAAGCCCCCCTTTAAGCCTTACCTGGTGGTCTAGCGCAGTGGTTGCCAACCCTGTCCTGAAGGACCACCAGGCCAGTCGGGTTTTTGGGATAGCCCTAATGAATATGCATGGAGCAGCTTTGCATGCCTGTCACCTCCATTATATGCAAATCTCTCTCATGCATATTTATTAGGGCTATCCCAAAAACCCGACTGGCCTAGTGGTGGTCCTCCAGGACAGGGTTGGGAACCACTGGTCTAGCAGGTTTTCGGGCAGGAGCGATCTTCCCACACTCCTGCACTGTGCAAATCGCTCACAGGAAATGGCTCAAGAGATTACGGGAGCTCAAGCCAGCCATTTCCTGTGAGTGATCTGCACGGGGCAGGAGGGTGGGAAGATCGCTCCTGCCCCGAAAACCCGCTAGACCACCAGGTAAGGCTTAAGGGGTGGCTTTCAGGGCTTAAAATAGCCTGGGGAAGCGAGGGTTAGGGGCAGAACCAGCCCAAATATTATTCACAGTTTTTTTAATATTTGCGGGCCGGCTCTGCCCCTAACCCCCGTAAATAGAGAGGGGGAAGAGTAATCAATAAATCAATAAATACAAAATAAAAATAAACAAGGAGAGATAATTGGCGAGAGGTTTTTCTGGTGAGCACTTGCGGGAGTTAGGGACGGACCGCTGCAACAGTCTTAGGGCAATTATTTTAGGAGTGTGGAGCTGGGAGGTTGCAGGGCAATGTCTCTCAAATCGTGTGCCAAGGCATAATGGTGTGCCCTGAAGAGATTCTGGGTATGCCATGAACGATTCCAGAATTTTACTTTAGTTTTAAAGAAACCATTCCTAAGTGGAATAGATGACATGTACTACGCGTCGTGTACGCAAGAGTCTGTCAATGTTATGAGCGTCTGCGTGCGTAAGGATACAACCGCCCAGACAAGCATCACTCTTTGACGTGATTGGAACTTGAAAACTACTGGCAAGTCATTTTATTATTTTTATTTTTTATGCAGTAGTTATCCTAACTTGAGCAACAAAGCAATCGAGGCTTTGGTACCGTTTGGATCTTCTTATCTTTGCGTACTTGGATTTTCAGCTCTGACACCTCAAAAAAAGAGAATGACTGTAGATGGTGGATGATGAAATGCGTGTTTGCCTGTCGACTATTGAGGTGTGTTTTGAGTTAATTTGCGCTCAAAAACATGCAAATCCATCGCATTGATTAACAATTCTATTCTATCTATTTTACCCCCTTTTTATGAAGCCAATTACCGTATTTCACCATATATAGGCCGCGGCCTATATATGGGTTTTGCAAGCCGGCCTAGTGGGTGCAGCTTGCATATCTGGGGTGGCCTATACAGCATTTTAAAATCATCCCCCCGCCCTCCCTTACCTCCTCGAATTGCGCCGCCAGCATTGCAGAGCAGGAGTGATCTTTGCTTCTGCAGGCCGGCCTCGTGCTACTTCCTGTCAGGACGAACTGACAGCAAAGCCATACAGGAAGCAGCGCGGGGCCGGCCTGCAGACACAAAGATCGCTCCTGCTCTGCGACGCTGGCGGCATGATTTGAGGAGGCCACCGCCAGCGAGGGAGTTAAGGGGAGAGAGGGAGGACAGGGGGATGATTTTAAAATGCTGTATAGGCCGCCCAGCTCCTGGTAGATAAGCCGCGGCTACTAAAATGGGGCAGCTTATCTACCAGTTTTTAAACTCATATAGGCATTATTTGCGGCCTATACGGGGGCGGCCTATAAGTAGGGAAATACGGTAGGCTTTTTTATCCCAGCTGCGATGGCAAAAGCCCCGACACTCATAGAATTCCTATGAGCATCAGAGCTAATACCACCACGGCCAGCGATAAAAAAAAGCCTAACTTAGCCCTTAATCTTCTTTCCGTGCCTTCAATTAAAATGATAGGAACTAGAAGACACGACATGTTCTCAGTTATGGCCCCACATTCATGGAATCTTTTACCACAATACATTAGAGAACTAAAAGATCTAACACTATTTAAAAAAACGTTAAAAACCTTTCTTTTTAAAGATGCGTATGGATCTTAGGACACTAAAAAAATCGATTATTTTTCAATTGCAACCTGGAGTTTTCTTTTTTTTTTTTTAAACAGCTATTATTACCCCTCTACTTGTTCTTCCCTTTTATGTTTTTTCTTCTCTTCTATCAAAAATTGTAACTATTCCCCTTCTTAACCACACATGTCTTGTAAGTCTTACCCACAAAATTATTTTAAAGTTATGTCTACACTCAGTTTGTTAAGTTTGTTAAATTTTAACTAACAACAAATTTGTTTTTAAGTCAACATTAACATTTTATTTGTTTAATTTTATTAATTTATGTTATTATTATTGTACATCGCCTAGTAATTTAAATAGGCGATTCATCAAGAATAAATAAACTTGAAACTTAATTTCTCCATTATTACAATTATGTACCCATACATAGCTTAAAGAACTCTAAATAAATAATTCTCAAATTTAAAGTTTTTGTTGGTTTTGCAATTTTATCATTTAAATCATAATGTGCCACAAAAAAAAAAACATTTGCTCCATTTAGTATGCCGGAGCTAAAAAGGTTTGAGAGACACTGGTGATGGGGGCAGTAGATATGTGAAAGGTCCCTCCCTCCCACCCCTTTTGGTTTTTGCTTGTGTAGCGTTGTTTGCTTTGTGCTGTGTTGGCTGTTTGGGAGGGGTGGGCTGGGGGAGGTTTTGGGCAAGGGGATGGCGTGGGATTTGGGAGGTGGGGCGGTCGCAGCCGGGTTGGGCGCTGAGGCCACAAACGGGGAGTTGCCCCTGAAGCAGCTGTCGTGAGCAGCCTTACAAGGGAAGTGGGGATTGAAAATGGATTGCTCGTGGGCGGCAAACGAGTTGCAGCGTGACCTGACGACATTGTAGGTCACGTTGTTGTCTGAATTGGCTAATGGGATGTAGAATTATGAGCTGATTGAAGAGATGGGGAAGCCGCATGGGGGGGGGGGTTTATATAATGTTAAATGAATGAGTTGTTTTAATAAGTTTAACAGAAATGTTGGAAATAAAGCGGCGGCCAAAAATGTTTGTGTGGAAGTGGGAGAGTGTGAATGCTAATATTAAGAATCACCCCACCCCTACCTTTTTACAAAAGCGTTTTTTAGTGCAGGCCGGCACACTGAAAGCTCTGCGCTGCTTCCGACGCTCATAGGAACTCTATGAGTGTCAGGAGCAGTGCAGAGCATTCAACTCACCAGCCGGTGCCAAAAATCGTTTTGGCGGTTTTGTAAAAGGGAGTGAGGCAAGCTTCTGAATAGAGAATGACATGGTGGTTGTTACCCGCGGCTAGCCGTGGGTAACCCGCCAAAACGGTGACAAAAAAAAAAGGTCACCGCGAGATCGGGGACGAGGCCATTCACCGCCCCATGGAGTGGTGAATAGTTAGCACGCGCGGTGAACGAGCGTTCGATCCGGCAGCTCCCTTTCTCCTGCTGGCCATGCATCTCCCTCTCTCCCTTCTTTTCCCTTACCTTTTCTTGTTGAAACTGGCGATTTCTATAAGGCTATGAGCTGTATTACAGCCGGAGCCTTGAAGTTGCGTCGCGTTGCCTGCTGGAAAAATCTCCTTCCTGTTTCTGGTTGCATCGGAGGAGACTTTTCTAGCAGGCAACCCGACGCGACTTCAAGGCTTCGGCTGTAATACAGCGCATAGCCTTATACAAATTGCCAGTTTCGCCACAAGAGAAGGTAAGAGGGAGGGAGGGAGAGAAATGCACGGCTGGCCGGTGGGAGGAAGCTGCTGGACCATGTGAAGGGTGCTGGGGGTGGAGGGATGGAGAGAAGACGCTGAAGACGGGGCCGGGCCGGTGAAAGGGAGAGCGGTGACGGGGATGGCAAAGACGGGGACGGGGCGGTGAAGGGGACGGCGAAGAGGATGGTGGTCCAGGGACGGAGCAGTGATGGGGACAGAATTTTTCCCTGTGTCATTCTCTACTTCTGAAGAGTTTATAATAAGTGGCTATGTTATGTCATCTGAGTCTTATATTCAGCTATATCCCCCTTTGAGTTCAACATGGATTCCAGTCTAAGGGGTCCTTGTACTAAGGCGCGCTAAATCGGTTAGCGCACCTTTGTGAAAGAACCCCTAAAATCAGTCTTATCTGGGATCCTACATATTATATTACAAGTGCTCTTATGTTCCGCAGATTCCATAAAGTTTAGTAACTTTGAGTTTACGCCCAGCAGTGTCTACGGTGAGCTGTCAAAGCTCAAGGTTAACAAAGCAATGGGGCCGGACAACCTGCACCCCAGGGTGCTTAGGGAGCTGAGTAATGTCTTGGCGGAGCCACTGTCCGCGCTCTTCAACCTCTCCCTTAGTACAGGCAGCGTCCCGTTGGACTGGAGGACGGCTAACGTCATTCCACTCCACAAGAAAGGCTCCAAGATGGAGACAGCAAACTACAGACCAGTGAGTCTAACATCGATAGTGAGCAAACTAATGGAAACTCTAATCAAACACCAATTAGATAAGATCCTGGATGAGGAGAATCTACGGGATCCCCGACAACATGGATTTACTAAGGGGAGATCCTGCCAATCCAACCTGATCAGCTTCTTTGACTGGGTAACGGGGAAGCTGGATATTGGGGAGTCCCTGGACATCGTGTACCTGGACTTTAGCAAAGCATTCGATAGCGTACCACACCGCAGGTTACTGAGCAAGATGAGTTCTATAGGATTAGGTAACACATTGACGAAATGGGTTGGGAGCTGGCTTGGAGGTAGGCTCCAAAGGGTGGTGGTGAACGGCACCCCCTCCGAAATGACGGAGGTGATTAGTGGAGTACCACAGGGCTCAGTCTTGGGCCCAATCCTATTCAACATCTTTATAAGAGACTTGGCAGAAGGGCTTCGAGGTAAAATAACATTATTCGCCGATGACGCCAAACTGAGTAATGTAGTGGGCAAATGCACAACAGACGAAGATTCAGTGCCCGACAACATGATGCACGACCTACTCCTACTGGAGCGATGGTCTAGGACATGGCAACTCAACTTCAATGCCAAAAAATGCAAAGTTATGCACCTGGGCAGCCAGAATCCATGCAAGTCTTATACCCTTAATGGCGAGATCCTAGCAAAAACGGTAGCAGAACGAGACTTGGGGGTAATCATCAGTGAGGACATGAAGTCTGCTAATCAAGTGGAGCAGGCTTCGTCCAAGGCAAGACAAATCATGGGCTGCATACGAAGGGGTTTCGTCAGTCGTAAGGCGGAAGTCATTATGCCATTGTATAGATCCATGGTGAGGCCCAACCTGGAATACTGTGTGCAATTCTGGAGGCCGCATTATCGCAAGGATGTGCTGAGACTGGAGTCGGTGCAAAGAATGGCCACCCGGATGGTCTCGGGACTCAAGGATCTACCATACGAAAAACGGCTTGACAAATTACAGCTATACTCGCTCGAGGAGCGCAGAGAGAGGGGGGACATGATCGAGACGTTCAAGTATCTTACGGGCCGCATCGAGGCGGAGGAAGATATCTTCTTTTTCAAGGGTCCCACGACAACAAGAGGGCATCCGTTGAAAATCAGGGGCGGGAAACTACGAGGTGACACCAGGAAATTCTTTTTCACTGAAAGAGTGGTTGATCGCTGGAATAGTCTTCCACTACAGGTGATTGAGGCCAGCAGCGTGCCTGATTTTAAGGCCAAATGGGATCGGCACATGGGATCTATTCACAGGGCAAAGGTAGGGGAGGGACATTAAGGTGGGCAGACTAGATGGGCCGTGGGCCCTTATCTGCCGTCTATTTCTATGTTTCTATGTTTCTATTTATTTATTTATTCAATTTTCTATACCGTTCTCCCAAGGGAACTCAGAATGGTTTACATTAATTTATTCAGGTACTCAAGCAGTTTTCCCTATCTGTCCCGGTGGGCTCACAATCTCTCTAATCCAGGGGTAGGGAACTCCGGTCCTCGAGAGCCATATTCCAGTTGGGTTTTCAGGATTTCCCCAATGAATATGCATTGAAAGTAGTGCATGCAAATAGATCTCATGCATATTCATTGGGGAAATCCTGGAAACCCAACTGGAATACGGCTCTCGAGGACAGGAGTTCCCTACCCCTGCTCTGTGCAGATTCCAAAGAGAGCCAAGTAGTTCTTGAGAATGGCAGCATTACAGCGAAGAGAAAGTCAATTAAACACATGGCCAATAAATATATCCTAAACAGAAATGTCACGACATAACACAGCATTTGTATACCACAAAACCATGAACATCCTTGCGGTTGACAATTAAAAAAAGAAAAAAGCTTAACACCAGGTAGGAAATTACAAAAAGTATAAGATGGTCAGTTAGAAACATTTATCGTACAAATAAGTTTTTAACTACTTTCTAAAAGTTCAGATACGAGGTAGAAGTGAGAAATTGTCGACGGAAAACAGACTTCCAAGTAGCTGCTTGATATGAGAGCAGTCTGGAACAAAATCTTCACCATCTTTTCAAATACCAAATAGTTTTTTTAGCATCCTGATATGTATGGGCAATGACTTCCAAACATATCATTTCCTAATTACATCTTCAGACTGATCCTAAATATTTATTACAAAGAACCATTTGATAGACCTCTTCAGGTGGTTGGTAAATTATTCCATTCATTCACATCGACATATTTATTGGAACTAGATAGTATTACATGGGGGAGAAATAAATAGACAAATTACCCGAGAGCATAATAACCTGTTACGAGATGAAAACTTTAGCACTAAGCACTTTTTTCTTTCTTTCTTTTGTGTGTTGTAATTATGTTCAACATACACCTTAAATTACGAAAGAAACATAGATCTAAAAAAATGTCTCCATGTGTGTGGAATATTTGATCATCGTTTGCGGCAAGAATCTCCATCCTGAAAACACAAGTCTCTTTTTATGACTTTGTTTTGGTTTATTTTCCCATCTGAGCTCCTTGGGTCGCCTCTGTTGCCCCACCTGCTCCCAAATGGACTCTACTAAGAACATAAGAACATAAGAAATGCCATCTCCGGATCAGACCTTCGGTCCATCAAGTCCGGCGATCCGCACACGCGGAGGCCCTGCCAGGTGTACACCTGTCGTAATTTATAGTCCACCATATCCTTACATGCCTCTCTTAAGGAGATATGCATCTAGTTTGCTCTTGAAGCCTAGAACGGTCGATTCCGCAATAATCTCATCTGGGAGGGCATTCCAGGTGTCAACCACTCTCTGAGTGAAGCAGAACTTCCTGACATTAGTCCTGAACCTGTCCCCCCTTAGCTTCATTACATGTCCTCTAGTCCGTGTCAAATTGGACAATGTAAATAATCTTCTCTGCTCTATTTTGTCGATTCCTTTCAGTATTTTGAAGGTCTCGATCATATCCCCACGCAGTCTCCTTTTCTCAAGGGAGAACAATCCTAGTGTTATAAGTCTGTCCTCGTATTCCAGTTTCTCCATACCCTTCACCAGTTTTGTTGCTCGTCTCTGCACCCTCTCCAGCAGTTTTATATCCTTCTTTAGGTAGTACATTGAACACATTGGAAAGGTTCCCTCCCTTTAGGTCATGCTTAGCACTACTGGTAGGCCCGTCGTCATGACTACCTTACCTCCTCCCCTTAACATTCCAAACCAGACTTCCAGCCAGCCAAACCCAAATCTCTCGTGCTGCAGCGTAAACCATTGGCCCGGCACTATGTTAAGTAATCTTTTCAATTTATACTAGCCAATTTGAGCATTGCGCTCTGATGAGAAGTTCTGTTTGGAAGTGCCATCTTTGAAACAGGTGAAACTATCTCTAGTCCGTCATTCAATGACTGCTGTCCAAGGCATTCTACTATGGAACGCGTTACCGTTTGAAGTAAAGACTGCTCCTTCCCTGCCGAATTTCAGGAAGTTGATTAAAACAGTGCTATTTGAGAGAGGTTTCTCATGTAAGTGGGAAGGTTGAGTAGACTTACTGAAGCTCTGTTTTAGACAATTTAATGTTTTATGTGGAGTGTGTGATGGAATGGTTAGAGCTACAGCCCCCAACACCCTGGGGTTGTAGGTTCAAATCCCACACTGCTCCTTGTGACCCTGGGCAAGTCACTTAATTTTCCCATGCCCCACGTGCCTGCCAGGACAGATAGGGAAAAATGCTTGAGTACCTGAATAATTTGTAATCTGCATAGAATCTGCATAGAATGCAGAATATAAATAAATAAACTTATAGGATGTTTTATTGTTGACTTTGGGGCTCATAATCGAAACAGAAATACGTCTAAAAACCGGCCTAAATCGGCACTTGGACAATCAGTAACACAAGTTGTCCAAGTGCCGATAATCGAACCGGGTTTTAGACGTATCTAAAAACGACTTAGGCCTTCACAATGCTGCAGTACGCCCAGAGCTAAAAGAGGCGTTTCAAGAGGAGTATCGAGGGCGGGATTTGGACGGGACATGGGACGTTCTAGACTTAGTCGTACTGCATGTATAACTGAAAGTTTTACAACACTGCCTAGACGGAACATGGACGTTGTGACTTAGGCCCTCTAAATCCAGGTCTAAGTCACAAGAAAGTATCCAAAGTGGCCAGATAAGCACTGCAAACACAAAGTACAGACCCCCACACACTGCCCCAGTGATCACTGATGCCCCCCCCCCCCCCCCCCCCCGGCCATAAAAATCGCAATAACAACTTTACATATCTGCCTCCAGAACATCAGCACCTGGCAGCCTGGCATAGGAAAGCCTAGTAGAGCTGCACAGAGGTCTTGGGAGTGGGTTAGTGAACCATGGAGAGGAGGACCCAAGCCCATAAGTCACTCTAATCACTGCATTCATGGTGAAACATGTGCACCCCCAAACCCTTTTGTACTGCCATATAAGTGACACCTGCAGCCATAAGGGCTATTGGGGTGGTAGACAGGTGGGTCTAGTCGGTTCTGGGGGGTGTTTTGGGGGGCTCACCATAACCTATAAGGTTGTTGTGGTGAGATGTGTATGTGGCACCCTTTTTGTGAAGTTCACAGTAGTGCCCTGTAAGGTACCCTGCTACTCTGGTGCAATGTTTAGGTGTCCAGTCCATCACTTTGCTGACCCCGTCCACATCCAAAAGGTCTTTTTCTAGGCGTCTTTGACTTGGATGAATTTTCGAACGAAAATGGGTTATAAAGATGGACGACTTAGCAGTCTGGACGATCAGACGGCTGGACGTAGTTAGATGATTTTCGAAAAGAAAAATATGTTGGACGTATTTTTCGAAAATGGACCTTTTCCCATGTCCGACTTTGGGCGACTTGCGCTTAGGGCCAAAAAGTACTTAGACGTTTCTTTTGATTATGTCCCTCCACATGTTTTGAATTATGAGTGTTTTCCTGCAATGCGCTCAGAATTGTAGGATGTCAGCGAGTAAGAAATTTTTTTTAATAAATGAAAATGCTACAACTTTTTCATGGAATGGTGTATATTTGCCTTGAATTCTTTCACATGGTAAAGTTAGAGAACTTTCGAGACCACAAATTGTATTTGGTGAACTAAAGGAAAGGTCTGTGTTCTAGGTGCAGTATACTTGACAGCAAAATGTTGAAAAGGGATTACACCATCCCTCAAACCTAAAATCAGACATGAATCTGCTCTTGGCATTAACACAACTTTTCGTGCTAGATCAAAGAGCCCTGAGAAACGCAATCCAGTCGGCTGGGTTTGCTTATTAGCTTCTAATTAGTATGTTGTTTTCTGTCCATAAAAAGTCAGGGACTTCTGTTTGGGGGGTGCCCTAATTTCTAACATGCTGAGACAGGCATCCATGATCTGCAAAACTTCTGCCTAAGGCCCATTCACCGGCTTTCCCTCCCCGACAAGCCTACACCCTTTCTCTTCAGCTGTAGGTTTTTGATTCATTCCAGCAAATCCTATGTAAGGATGAACAATGTGCATTTCTACTCTATAAACACAAAAATGTAAATTTCCGCTTCCCCCTACCACCAGCTCCCACCATGCTTCCCTTTTAATTTTTGTAAACTGTGTCGAGCTCTATATTTATAGAGAAGATGCGGTATATAAGCTTAAAGTTTAGCTTAGTTTAGATGGATGAGGGGATTTCATTAAGTGAAAATGAATATTGGCCAAAAGACGTAAGAATTGCCATACTGGGATGCATTCGTAAATTTTGAAGAAAGGGAAAAAGAAAGAGGTTGGGACTTGTATACCGCCTTTTTGTGGTTTTACAATCACACTCAAAGCGATTTATATAAAGGTACTTCAAGCATTTTCCCTAACTCTCCCAGTGGGCTCACAATCAATCTAATCTAATCTAATCTAATTCTTAGGTTTCTATACCGCATCATCTCCACGTTCGTAGAGCTCGACGCGGTTTACAGTAGGAGAAATAGGAAGGAACTACAACAGAGGGTTAGAGGTAGAAGTGTGAAGAAAATTTAGAGGACTTGGGATGCCAAGATATAAGAGTTTCCTTGATTCCTAAATTGGAGGGAGACTTACATTTTTTGAGAAAAGCCAGGTTTTCAGATGTTTACGGAAAACTTGGAGAGAGCTCAAGTTCCGAAGAGGGGAGGTAAGGTTGTTCCAGAGCTCAGTGATTTTGAAGTGGAGGGAGGTCCCTAGCTTTCCTGTGTGGGAAATGCCTTTTAGCGAGGGGAAGGATAGTTTTAATTTGTGAGAGGATCTGGTGGTATTAGGATTTGAGGAATTCCAAGAAAGAGGGATAAAGGGAGGGAGGATACCATATAGGATTTTGAAAGTTAAACAGGCGCATTTATAGTGGACCCTGGCGATTATCGGAAGCCAGTGGAGCTTGGCCAGGAGCGGGGAGACATGGTCAAATTTACTTTTAGCGAAGAT
This sequence comes from Geotrypetes seraphini, assembly GCF_902459505.1. Taxonomy (NCBI): domain Eukaryota; kingdom Metazoa; phylum Chordata; class Amphibia; order Gymnophiona; family Dermophiidae; genus Geotrypetes; species Geotrypetes seraphini. The sequence goes on from NC_047084.1 coordinate 105,135,072, forward strand.
GAGCCTGGGGCAGTGGAAGATTAAGGGGGAAATTTTCAAAGACGTGCCAATGGGGAAGAATGCAGGAGCGCACGGCTCGACAGTGCTGGGCGCCACCACTCTGGGTGCCTCCTTCCTTCGCTACGCTGCTGGCAGCCACTATGCAAATTATATAAACCGAACCTAACTTTAAGCACGGTTTACAGACTAGCGCTAAGCGAAGGTTTTTCCTGCATGGATTTTTTTGTGACACCATATGCAGAATCTGGCCCGTACTGAGCCACACACGTTAGGTACCTTGTTATAAAATGACGTTCTGAAACTCATTTAACCCTTTAATTGGTGAAATGGCTGCTTTACGTAACTTGATGTTGAACGAGAGCAACAGTGCCAAGTAAACAGGCATTTGGAGATGTAGATCTCCCATAAGAGCCATAGAAAACACATGTTGCTTCTGAGCAACAAGGCCAAATAAGAACATAAGAATTGCCGCTGCTGGGTCAGACCAGTGTCCGCTCACGCGGCGGCCCTCTGGTCAAAGACCAGCACCCTAACTGAGATTAGCCCTACCTGCGTATGTTCTGGTTCAGCAGGAACTTGTCTAACTTTGTCTTGAATCCCTGGAGGGTGTTTTCTCCTATAACAGCCTCTAGAAGAGCGTTCCAGTTTTCTACCACTCTCTGGGTGAAGAAGAACTTCCTTACGTTTGTACGGAATCTATCCCCTTTTAATTTTAGAGAGTGCCCTCTCGTTCTCTCTGCCTTGGAGAGGGTGAACAACCTGTCTTTATCTACTTTGTCTTGAGTCCCTGGAGGGTGTTTTCTCCTATAACAGCCTCTAGAAGAGCGTTCCAGTTTTCTACCACTCTCTGGGTGAAGAAGAACTTCCTTACGTTTGTACGGAATCTATCCCCTTTTAATTTTAGAGAGTGCCCTCTCGTTCTCTCTGCCTTGGAGAGGGTGAACAACCTGTCTTTATCTACTTTGTCTTGAGTCCCTGGAGGGTGTTTTTCCCTATGACAGACTCCGGAAGAGCGTTCCAGTTTTCCACCACTCTCTGGATGAAGAAGAACTTCCTTACGTTCGTACAGAATCTATCCCCTTTCAATTTTAGAGCGTGCCCTCTCATTCTCCCTACCTTGGAGAGGGTGAACAATCTGTCTTTATCTGCCCCTGGAGGGTGTTTCCCCTATAACTGCCTCCAGAAGAGCGTTCCAGTTTTCTACCACTCTCTGGGTGAAGAAGAACTTCCTTACGTTTGTACGGAATCTATCCCCTTTTAACTTTAGAGAGTGCCCTCTCGTTCCCCCTTCCTTGGAGAGGGTGAACAACCTGTCCTTATCTACTAAGTCTGTTCCCTTCGGTACCTTGAATGTTTCGATCATGTCCCCTCTCAATCTGCTCTGCTCAAGGGAGAAGAGGCCCAGTTTCTCTAGTTAAAGGCCTGAGGATTTTTAGTTACCCCTTTATTATGATGCTAGTCTGCTTGCATATTCACTGAAGAAGAAACTGAGATGTCAGAATAAACGGCAAATGCAGTGCTGCTATTTCAGGCAGTTTGCATGGTGAATTTAAACAACGTTCATTTTTATAATGCGGAGCCAAGGCCTTAGGGAGCAGTTTGGAAAGCAGACAATCAGGTAAAGCAAAGAACACACGATCCCCCTGTTGGACCTGAATTGGTCTCAGGATCTTAAATAAATAGTTCCATCCTGTTCAGCTGGATCCCCTAACCACAGTTTAAAAAAAAGTTCTGCTCACAAGCACAGTGCTTCAGTACATACTAACATAGAAACATGATGGCAGATAAAGGCCAAATGGCCCATCCAGCATGCCCATCCGCAGCATCCAGTGTCTCCTCCTCTCCCTATTGGCTAAGGCTTTTAACATTTGCATCTCCTCTCCTTATTGGCTAAGGCTCTTTACACCTGCATTGTGATATCATAAGAGTTTCATGGTTATAGAAACATGATAGCAGCTAAAGGCCAAATGGCGAATAAGTCTGCTGACTGAGGCCACGTAACTGTGGACAAGTTTCTTTATGCCCCCTTCTCCAAATAATTCTTCCCCCCTTCAGCAGCTTTTATTGCTCAGACGCTACATAAGCTCCATTTTTATTCTATTTGTTGAGCAGGCAGTTTGAGGACTATAGCCAAATAACGGTTCCTGGGATAAGGATCTGAATTCTTTAATTGCGACTGCTAGTACGTATCAACAGTTTAGAAAACACCTAAAAACATATTTGCTCACTAGATTTCTAGGTAATTAAAACATTCTTCTTGAGTGTTTCTTCTTTCTTTTGTAAACCAGAGAGTGGTAGAGAACTGGAACGCTCTTCCGGAGTCTGTCATAAGGGAAAACACCCTCCAGGGACTCAAGACAAAGTAAATAAAGACAGGTTGTTCAACCTCTCCAAAGAAGAGAGAATGAGAGGGCACTCTCCAAAGTTGACCGGGGATAAATTCCATACAAATGTAAGGTTCTTCTTCACCCAGAGAGTGGTAGAAAACTGGAACGCTCTTCCGGAGTCTGTTATAAGGGAAAACACCCTCCAGGGATTCAAGACAAGGTTGGACAAGTTCCTGCTGAATCAGAACGAAAGCAAGTAGGGCTGGTCTCGGTTAGGGCACTGACCTGGGGGCCGCCGCGTGAGCGGACTGCTGGGCACGATGGACCACTGATCTGACCCAGAAGTAGCTTTGTTATGTTCTTATGTTAACCACATGGAACTTCACAGTAATGCGGTACGGAAGCTTGCTTTTATGTTATGTTATGTCCGTGTCGGGTCCAATTTTATGTTAAAATCAGTACAGTGTATGGATACATTGTACAACATTACAGACTCCTGATGCAGGCCTAGTGGCCGAAACACGTGCTGAGTCATTTTGTTTCCAATAAACATCACTGCGTATAATGCCATTAAGATGTCATCGTGCCTTCAGTCTCCGCCGCTATGTTTTTATTTGTACTTACCCTGTGGTGGATTTGTCTTCCCTTTTGTGCATATGACCCTATGTGGAGAACATAATGTTATATACCAGGGGTAGGCAATTGCAGTCCTCAAAAGCCAGAGCCAGAGCCAGGATATCCACCATTAATATGTATGAGATGGATTTGCATGCACTGCTTCCTTGAGATGCAAATCTATCTCATGCGTATTTATTGTGGAGATCCTGAAAACCTGACCTGGCTCCGGCTCTCAAGGACTGGAATTGCCTACCCCTACTATATACATACAAATTAATGCCATTGTGCTGTAGCCATACCTGAAAACCTCCGTGCCCCAACCAGCAATGGATGTGAAAAGGCGAGGTCCAAAGTCCCTGGCAGGGTTGACAGCATAGCCGGAGTTGAAGCCCATGGAGAGTCCAATGACCAAGACAACAAACCCAACGGTGAAAGCCTCGAGGCCCCTAGGAACTGGATTATTGTACGGATCCACAATAGCCAGGACACAGACCACTAGGGCTGCTGTACCAATGAACTGGAGGAAAGAGAGGCAGAGTACAAGAATTAAAAGCTCTGATTTCAAATGAGAATAGGATCCTAGGAAAAATCTGATGACTGAGGTTATTTTGGTAGTCACCGTTAGCGTGTAGCTTATGCAGGTGAGTTTCTTCCTCCCTCCTTAGACATGAACCATTGCTTTCTGAATTGTACACTTGGCCACCAGTGAGTCTCTCTTATCTAAAGGTACTAGCCACTGTAGAACAACTATAATACGAGGGGCTGAATTGTTCTTAGCCCAACCAACAAAGTTGGGGCAATCTCCATCGAGGGCTATAAATAGTTGGATTGCCGTAGTCTTCATTGTTGGGTCACAGAGAGAAGGAAGAACTTTGTACGTTTCATCATGGCAGATGAGGAAGTCATGTCTGTGAGAGTATGCCAGAGGTGTGTGATTGAATTTTGTGTTAAATTTGGAAAGAGCGGTAATGAAACTCTTGAAATATTATGGCAAGCATGCAATGGTAAAATAATTAGCCATGCTGCGTATTCTCACAGACACATCTTCCTCATCTGCCATGACGAAATGTACAACATTATTCCTCTCGCTGAAGACTAAGACTGCAGGTTCAGAAATGTCGATGTATGAGTTTCACAAGAACCAGTACAGCTTTGCCACGTCTACTTCTTGGAAAGAAAAACAGAGGCAGTCCCATTACTTGTCAGTATTCAGAGATGTTGTGCATGAGCTGTACATCCCCACTGAGTCCTTTCTTCATCTCTTACACCTCTTGAAAAGCATTAAATTTAGCTAGATCTTACATGGAGCACCATGGGTTTGTTGGGCTTAAAAGTGTGTCATTTGCCAGATTGTGTAAGGATGTAGCTCCCTGGTATCTCACCTGATCAAAGAATCCATTCATTAATGTCAAATGTTCAGTTGGGTAAGTCGCAAAGATCCCTGCTGTGCCGTTGGGTCCCATCACATACAGTTGATCATTCGCAAAATACCATATGGCATCTGCAATCCAAAAACCCACAATTCCATCAGTCCTGCATTTGCATCTTCTGTGCCATCCTTGTTTCATATTGACAAGAGCTAAATGGTGTCCTTAAAATGTTCTTAAAGCCAAGCATTATTCTAGCTGAAACGTGGCTACATCATTTAAGACAAGAAGCATATTTATCTGTGAGCAGGTGAATGTAATCTAAGATAACCAAAGTTAGAGCCTAGTTAGACTTCTCAGTCATATCCCATCTTGACTACTGTACGTCTCTGTACACTGATCTTCTGCAAACTTCTCTTAACCATTTACAACTCATTCAATCTACCTCAGTCAAGTTATTTCACTCAGCACATCGTTTTGACCTTGTTACCCCCTTGCTCAGGCTTGAACATTGGTTCCCTGTTTCTGTATGAATCATAAGATTCTTACTTTAGACTTCAAATTGCGTCTACAATCAGCCCCAGCCTATCTCAGTAAGTGGATTATTCCATATACGCCTCATAGTTTACCTCATTCTGCTGATCGTAATCTGCTTTGTCTTCTCTCTCTCTCTCTGAACTTCATCTGACCTCTTCACGGCTCTCTGCCTTTCCCCTACATAGGCCCCAAACTCACCCTTTCTAGTTTCAAAAAAGTCACTCAAGACACACCTGTTTACGAAACTATTTGGTCCAACAATTACCCAATAATCGTAACCTTTTTTTTTTCTTTTCCATGTTATTCTCCATTGTGCGTTTCTGTTTTTAGTTGTAAAACTGCTAGGAAGCCTAAACGGGCCATTTGTCGGTATATCAAATGACAATACATACATAAATAAATACATAAAATGAATTGCAACCCACTTTTTGGTTTTCAAGTGAAAGTGGATAACTATCGAAGATGTGATAGTGAAACAGCACCCTCCACTGGCAGGACTATAGGTGGAGGACTCCTACTGAGATTAGAGCAGTGGTCTCAAACTCACACATGCGGCCCCCCAGGTACTATTATGAGGCCCTGGGTATGTTTATCATAATCGCAAAAGTAAAATAAAACAGTTTATTGATCAAATGTGATAAACTTATCCTTCCAATCTCTATTAAAGGTATCTCTCTGAAGTTGATAAATAGAATTAGGATTCTAGGGGTTATCTTCGATGATAAATTAACTTACCACGATCATATTAGTTACGTTGTTAAATCAACTTTTTACAGACTCCGTCAAATTCGTTCAGTGGAGTCGGTTCAGAGAATGGCCACCCGGATGGTCTCGGGACTCAAGGATCTCCCATACGAGGAATGGCTAGACAAATTGCAGCTATACTCACTCGAGGAGCGCAGAGAGAGGGGGGACATGATCGAGACGTTCAAGTATCTCACGGGCCGCATCGAGGCGGAGGAAGATATCTTCCTTTTCAAGGGTCCCACGACAACAAGAGGGCATCCGTGGAAAATTAGGGGGGGGAAGCTACGAGCTGACACCAGGAAATTCTTTTTCACAGAAAGGGTGGTTGATCGCTGGAATAGTCTTCCACTGCATGTGATCGAGGCCAGCAGCGTGCCTGATTTTAAGGCCAAATGGGATCGTCACATGGGATCTATTCACAGGGCGAAGGTAGGGGAGGGACATTAGGGCGGGCAGACTAGATGGGCCGTGGCCCTTATCTGCCGTCTATTTCTATGTTTCTATGTCTAAATTCTTATGTCCAAAGTCTCTGAACATACTAATTCACTCTTTGGTTATTTCAAAAATCAATTACTGTAATGCTCTATTTAAGGGATTGGCTCAAAAGGAAATTAGGCTTCTGCAGATTATCCAGAATGCTTCTATTAAACTTATTATGAAAGCCAAGAAATTTGATCATGTGACCCCTTTACTTAAAAAAAGCACATTGGCTTCCAGTTGCTCGTCGTAAGTCTGCTCACCTTTAAATCTCTGACATTTAAAACCCCAGCTTTTATTTATAAAGTTTTGATTCCTTATACTTCATCTAGATTATTGAGGTCAAATGACCAAGACTTATTGGTCATTCCCTCTCTTAAAATTATTAACACACGGCGGTAATCTATCTTTTCCGTTACAGCTCCTCAAACATGGAATGCCCTTCCAATTTATTTAAAGAGAGGAAAAGAACTTGGAAAAATTTAAGAGCAAACTCAAGGGTTTTCTTTTTAAAGATTCATTTAATGACTAAATGAATTGCTTATGACTCTCATTTTATCTTTATATCTTTTGATAGTTTTTTCTTTCCGTTTCCTATTGTTTTTAACCTTAACTGTCTTTCTTTATAATCAGATTGCATTTCCTTCCTAGCTTTTCCTTGTGTTTTATTATGTCTGTATAAGTTGGTTTTTTATTATGTTTAGTAGATTTAGTTGGGTTTTTTTGTTAGTTACGTTTGTTTCCCCTAACTCTGTAATTTTTATCAATCTGTACATCGCTTAGAATTTGGAATAGGCGATTAATCAAATTCTATAATAAACTTGAAACTTTTGCTATAAATTACAATATTATTATTAAGACTTAGCCAAAAGGAAAGATTTATAAACTATGAAGAGTTTAACCTCATGCAAAATTGTCATTTCTTTAATAAGACTTTAACTATTTTTTTCTGAGGCCCTCCGAGTACCTACAAATCCAAAATGTGGCCCTGCAAAGGGTTTGAGTTGGAGACCACTGGCTTAGAGGTATAGTGCCTACCATATAATATTTTTAGGGGAAGTGGCCTTATGTAATAAAGCTCAAATGCGTATACAGCTGCTTTATGTGGACAGACGTCCAGGAGCCTTTCTGGTGACAGATTAAGAACATAAGAAGTTGCCTCCGCTGAGGCAGACCATAGGTCCATCCTGCCCAGCGGTCCGCTCCCACGGTGGCCCATCAGGCCCATTGCCTGAACAATGGTCTATACCTATCTATACCCCTCAATCCCTTTTTCTTCTAGGAATCTATCCAAACCTTCTTTGAAACCATTTAATGTTTTCTTGTCTACAACAGCCTCTGGAAGCGCGTTCCATGTATCCACCACCCTCTGAGTGAAAAAGAACTTCCTAGATTCTTTAGGTAACGCCCTCACGTCGTATCTGCTTACCGTAGTACAAGCCGTAGACGATGCCAGCTCCAAGAAAAGCCCCAAGGGTTTGTGCCAAGGTATAAATGGGGAATTTAATCCATGGTTCCTTTGCCAACAAGCAAAATGCAAAAGTGACAGCAGGATTGAGGTGACCACCTAAGGAAGAGTTTCACATTAGTAGATGCAGAAGTGCAATGTTCATGTCGCTTTGCTATTCTTATCAACCCCACTGGCTTCCCAATCTTTTTGTGGCTGTGATCTCATGTACGTGGCTGATTAAAATTGTGTGACACCCCCCACCCCCACCCCAGAGGTGCAGAATAATGATATACCTACGGTTGTGACCCCATTTTGGGTCCTGCCTCAGTTTGGGAATCTCAGAATTAAATTCAAGATCCTCGCCTTTGCATACAGACCGGACCATCTTATCTGTCCTCTCTAATCAGTGGCACAGTAAGGGGGAGGGGCATGGGGGTGGTCTTCCCCAGACGCCATCTTGCTAGGGGCACCAGCTCCCGTCCTCCTCTCCATCTCCCCCCGCTCCTTCCCTGCCCCCCACTACCCCCGGAGTATGCCACTTCCCTTCCCCCCCCACCTCTTTAACGATCACGACGTAAACAGCAGCCCCAATTTGCTGATTGCGCCAGCGTTGGCTCGTCATCTGACATCACTTCCTGGACCCACACATAGGAAGTGATGTCAGAGGAAGAGCTGACGCTGGCACGAGCAGCAGGTTGGGGTTGCTGTTCGCGTCGTGATCGTTAAAGAGGTGCGGGGGAAGGGAAGGGGCACGCATGTGCAGTAGGAAGGGGTGGGGAGGGAGTGGATAGGGGTGGGAGCACCACTGCCCCGGCCACCTCTCACCCTTGCTAAGCCACTGTCTCTAATTACTCCCTATTTCCCACTTATACATGCCACTTGTCACATGACTTCTGTCTATCAATTCCCCCAATTTCACATGCGTGGGTGATGAGCAGATAGCGTAGCTCAGGGGTGTCCAATGTCGGTCCTCGAGGGCCGCAATCCAGTCGGGTTTTCATGATTTCCCTAATGAATATGCATTAAAGCAGTGCATGCACATAGATCTCATGCATATTCATTGGGGAAATCCCGAAAACCCGACTGGATTGCGGCCCTCAAGGACCGACATTGGACACCCCTGGCGTAGCTGGTTTTAAGAAAGGTTTGGACAAGTTCCTGGAGGAAAAGTCCTTAGTCTGTTATTGAGAAAGACATGGGGGAAGCCACTGCTTGCCCTGGATCGGTAGCATGGAATGTTACTACTCTTTGGGGTTCTGGAATCTTGCTATTCTTTAGGATTCTGAATGGAATGTCGCTACTCTTTGGGGTTCCGGAATCTTTTGTTACTCTTTGGGATTCCAGAATCTTGCTATTCTTTAGGATTCTGAATGGAATGTTGCTACTCTTTGGGTTTTGGCCAGGTACTAGGGACCTGGATTGGCCACCATAAGGACAGGCTACTGGGCTTGATGGACCATTGGTCTGACCTATTGGGGGGGGGTTACAGAGTTATGCGTAAAAGATGGATACTCCAGGGAGGGAGGGTTCTTGAGTGGGCAGACTTGTTGGGCCGCCGGCCCTCTTCTGTCATCATACTCTATGTTTCTATGACCCAGTAAGGCTATTCTTATGTTCTGTAACCTAAGGCCCAATTTCACTTGTTACATTTGTGCATAAATACTTAGAATACCTAACAGGGAAAGGGAGGAAATTTGATATAAATCTAAAAATAAATAATGTTATTAGCCAAGTGGTGGAAGCACCCACTGAAAAAACATTTACTTAAAGTGGAGAAAAAGCCTCAGCCTTATTTAGTATTTCGACAATGTCACACTTATCTTCACTTCAGTACGCTTTGGGAGAAGGACATCATGATGTGCAGATAAGTGTAACATTGTCTCTTGTTCTTTTCCCCTTTTTCCCTGTGGTGGGGTGTTATCCCAGGTTGAAAAGCACATTTTTGATCATTGCGGAGTTTTTCGCCCATGATACAGAAGTTGAACGCTTACAAAAACGCAGTGGGTTGACGTCTAAATGCTAAATAAGGCTGAGGCTTTTTCTCCTCTTTAAGCAAATGTTTTTTTCAGTGGGTGCTTCCACCACTTGGCTAATAACATTTTTTATTTTTAGATTTATATTTTGCCATTAATTATTTTTCTTGTGTGACTAGGAAATTTGATATACCACCGTTCAACACAGTTTACACACAGGTATTTATTCTATACCTGGAACCAGTGGAGTAGTAAGTGGGTGCAAGGGGCAGACTCTCCTGAGCCCCATTGGCACCTCTCTACTCCCCCTCCATGCCCTGCTCGTGCCCTCCCTTCCCAGCCCCTCCTCGTACCTCTTTAAATCTTTGCCAACTTGAACCACTACTCTGGCCTGCTGCTTGCGCCGGCCTGGCTCCCTCTAAAATCACTTCTGGGTCACGGGTCAAGGAAGTGACATCAGAGGGAAAGCCAACACCGGCGTGAGCAGCAAGCCAGAGAAGCTGCTCGCACTGGCCAAGATTTAAAGAGTGGAGGGCACAAGCATGGAGTGGAAGGGGCAGAGAGGAAGGCGCGGGGAGGGGTGCCACGTAGTACCCTTGCTACGCCACTGCCTGGGACAATGGAGGGTCATGCAACTTGCCCAGAATCACAGGGTGCTACATTGGGAATTGAACCCAGTTCTCCAGGTTTGCAGGCCACTGTATTAACCATTAGGTCGCTCCTTCACTTATACGCATAAGCATCCATTTACTTGTGCAAATGCTAGCAAAGTACCTAGGTGCTGTTCTGGAAATACTGCATTACTTACATAGCATGTGTGTGCAAAGGAAAAGGATACTGCCTTTTTGTGGTTTGCATATATACAGGTACTTTTTGTGTACCAGGGCACTGGAGGATTAAGTGACTTGCCCAGGGTCACAAGGAGCAGCACTGGGATTTGATCCAGTAATTGCTAGGTGCAGAGGCGGCAGCCCTACCACTAGGCCACTCCTATACTTGGGTGAAGCATGGGCAGGGTATAGGTGTGACTCCCACTTACGTGGCTAACTTACAGAATACTATGGGCCCAATATTTATCGCTATTTAGACAACTGGGAATGGCGTTGCGGAAGTTGCGTCAGAGGAGAAGCTTCTGCCCACACATACGTGACTGCAGGGTAGCACAGGTAGGGTTCGCCAGTTTCAGTTTCTTTTCTAATGCGCCGCGAAGGTAAGGGGAAGGGAGGGAGGGAGATAGATTTGGCTGGAGGGAGGGAGGGAAGGGGCCGCTCAAGCGATCGGTGACCGTGCACCTTCCCTCCCTTAAGTTTCTTTACGCCGTGAAGGTAAGGGGCAGGTAGATTCTCGGGCCGCTGAAGGTGAGGTGGCGAGAGGGAAGGGTGGTGTGGGGATGGGGTCGGGGTGGTGAAGGGGACGGCGGAGACGGGGACGGAGCGGTGAAGAGGACAGTGGTCCGGTGACGAGGCAGTGACGGGAACAGATTTTTCCCCGTGTCATTCTCTAGCTCCTACCACCTACACTCGAGATGCCCCAAATGGAGGCAGCCAGTTACAGAATTGCCCCCTTAGACTCAAATCAATCCAGTGCTTTGTTCTATATAGCCCCAACCATCTGGAATGATTGTTTCCTCTTCATCTGAAACCATCCTATAGGAAATTTAGGGCTGCACTGGCAACCTTTTGTTTCAGCGAGCCTTTGATGCATCCTAGGCCTCCACAGATGTCATTAGTCCGCTGACTTCTCCCCCTTTGCTCCCCTCCCCTTTTCTTTCTCTCCCTCTATGGGTTTGACCTCTTTCTTATTGGTGTATCACCTATTCTTGGTTTTCTCTGCTCCAACCTGTCATGCAACTGGAGTTCCTGTCTCTTCTTAAATTGAGCAGAATGAAGTTTAACATACCTGACACCTGCCCTGATATCAGAATACCAAGCATCACGGCAAAACCAAAGGCCAGGTTGACAGTCAAGAACTGTCCATGGGATCCCTTGCTGAGAACCACCTGAGCCACAGATCCGCAGCCAAACATCTGTAAGAAAAAGAATACAGTCAATGCGGTGTGAATTATATGAAGCTAGTAAGAAATTAGTGCATTGTAAGCATGAAAAGCAAATGTGGAAGATATTATTGATTTTCCATTATACAAGGAGTTGAAGCAAGGGAGAGAGGGATTCTGAACCTAGAGGTATATTTTGGCTACTGGCTTTCCTATGTGGCTGTAGTGAGATTAACCATAGCATATGACCTGAGAGCAATGGAGGAAACATTCAAAGAACATTAGAGCCATGCCCAAAGCAGATCCTGGGCTGTACGAAAGGGTCTAGGCCAAAAATCACGTCTCAATCATTGGCTCGGACTTCTTACATAATTGTAATTTTTTTAATTTTAAGTTTTTAAATATTTTAAGAATAAATCCAATCCAATCTGATCAGCTTCTTTGACTGGATACGGGAGGAATCTCTAGACATCGTGTACTTGGACTTCAGCAAAGCATTTGATAGCGTCCCACACCGCAGGTTACTGAACAAGATGAGTTCGATGGGATTAGGCGACACATTAACTGCAAGGGTTAAGGGCTGGCTTAGTGGTAGACTTTAAAGGGTGGTAAATGGCACCCACTCCGAAACGACGGAGGTGATCAGCGGAGTGCCGCAGGGCTCGGTCTTGGGCCCGATCCTATTCAACATCTTCATAAGTGACTTGGCTAAGGATCTTCGAGGTAAAATTACGTTATTCGCCGATGATGCCAAACTATGCAACATAGTGGGCAAAAGCACAACAGACAAAAGCACAGTGCCTGACAAAGGCTCAATATCCGACAGTATGACACATGACCTGCTCCTACTGGAGCATTGGTCAAGGACCTGGCAACTAAGTTTCAATGCCAAAAAATGCAAGGTCATGCACCTTGGCAACAAAAATCCATGCACGTCTTACACCCTGAATGGTGAGACCCTAGCAAGGACTGTAGCAGAACGAGACTTGGGGGTGATCATTAGTGAAGACATGAAGTCTGCCAATCAAGTGGAGAAAGCTTCATCCAAAGCTAGACAAATCATGGGTTGTATCCGTAGGAGCTTCGTCAGCCGTAAGCCCGAGGTCATAATGCCGTTGTACAGATCCATGGTGAGACCCTATCTGGAATACTGTGTACAATTCTGGAGGCCGCATTATCAAAAAGATGTGCTGAGAGTTGAGTTGGTTCAGCGAATGGCCACCAGGATGGTCTCAGGACTCAAGGATCTCCCGTATGGGGAACGATTGGATAAGTTGCAGCTATATTCACTCGAGGAACACAGAGAGAGGGGGACATGATCGAGACGTTCAAATATGTCACGGGCCGTTATCGAGGTGGAAGAAGATATCTTTTTTCTTAAAAGTCCAACGGCAACAAGAGGGCATCCGTTGAAAATCAGGGGTGGGAAATTTCATGGTGACACCAGAAAATATTTCTTCACCAAAAGAGTGGTTGATAGCTGGAATAGTCTTCCACTAGAGGTAATTGAGGCCAGCAGCGTGTCAGATTTTAAGAAAAAATGGGATTGGCACGTGGGATCTCTTCACGGAGGGAGTTAGAGGGTGGGACATTGGTATGGGCAGACTAGATGGGCCGTGGCCCTTTTCTGCCGTCAGTTTCTATGTTTCTATAGTGCATTAATTTTCAACAGCATTTATCTTATTGACTGTGGTCAACAGCACTGCAGTTGAAACCCGACGGGGCCACCGTTTCACCTTTTCACCTTATTGGCTTCGTCAGGGGAAATGTTAAAACAGTGCGGAACAGAACTTTCCCCGTGGCTCAAAATCTTTTTCTCAAAATGGCCATTTTAAGCCACGGGGAAAGTTCTGTTCCGCACTGTTTTAACATTTCCCCTGACGAAGCCGATAAGGTGAAACGGTGGCCCCGTCGGGTTTCAACTGCAGTGCTGTTGACCACAGTCAATAAGATCAGTGCTGTTGAAAATTAATGCACTATCCTTTTGAACTTTCTATTTATTCCTAAAATATTTAAAAACTTAAAATTTAAAAAAATTACAATTATGTAAGAAGTCCGAGCCAATGATTGAGATTTTGACCTGCTATTATTACATCTAGCAGCATACATAGAAACAGAGAAACATAGAAACATAGACATAGACGGCAGATAAGGGCCCACGGCTCATCTAGTCTGCCCACCTTAATGTCCCTCCCCTACCTTTGCCCTGTGAATAGATCCCATGTGCCGATCCCATTTGGCCTTAAAATCAGGCACGCTGCCTGAACTTAAGGTCTCTGACGCTTGCCTTCACGCTTTGAAAGGTGCTAGTTTAGAGGCGATTTTTGGCTTAGACTGATCATTGTTACACCTTTTTGCATTTGTTTCATTGGTTTCACCACTGTACGAAAAGGTCACGTGTTAACGTGAACACAAGCTGCCCGAATCACTACCACGGGCTCCGTCTCTGGCCGTGTTCAAGGGCCAGTTAAAGGCCCACCTCTTTGAGAGTGCTTTTGAATCCTAACTCCTCTCACATAATAATATACAGTTGTTACCAGTAACAGCGGGATCTGGATAGTCTCTATTGCTACCCATCAACTCCCTTTTTCCCATAACCCACCCCCAAATGAGACCAGCACACTTCATTATGGAATATATAGCCGCAGCTCTTTATTAAATCCACCATAACAATAAATTAACATGAATAACATAAATAACATAACCTCATAAACATATTGACCCTCTATTAACAAACCACATCAGCAAGCTCCTCCCGAGCTACCCCTATGTAACCATTAACCTTTGCCCCCGACCCCGCCACAAACAGCAAGCGTCCGAGGGGTGGCATGACCTCATGCCCCTTTAACCCGGGTCACCTGACCCCAAGGCGCGGCTCCCAGCCGGCCCCCCGCTCATCGCCTGATGAGCCCCAGCACCCAGTAGCTCGGGAGACCCGCCTACCCGAGCTACCAAGGCCACCACAGCGGGAGGGTGGGAGGGAGAAAAACCGCCCTGGAGGACCTGAAAGAACCGAGTCCTCCAGGGTCCCGGTCTACTCGTTCCCTCTGCCCCACCCCTCCAACTCACTTCACCCTATCCTAGCCCTGTCTTTTGGCGGTAACCCCTCCCCAGATCCTTTTAATAAGTTTCCCTAACTAACGGTCCAATTCCCCCCCCCCCCACCTTGCCTTTCTAGCAACACGAGGCCTCCCAGCCCCGTGTTACCATACGCCCTTCGAGACAAGCTCTCGGGCTCCTTATTACAATTTACCCTGGTTATCCTTCCAGTGCAAGTTTTCCCCGTACAGTCGACTCCACCTAAGTGCACGTCGGTTAAGCGCACGCTTCGGCTACCCGCAGCCTACCACCACCGTCCCGGGGTTTTTTTTTTACATTAAAGTCAATGGACGTAAACTCTGGATATTTGTAATTCGGATAAGCGCACAATCCGCTTATGCGCACTGATGTCATAGATCCAGCCTCTATTCTTTCACGTTACATTTACGCCGGTTAAATGCAATCACGTTCTGACTGGAAATGGCTAGGCTTCACGTAGCAGCTTAAGCGCTGGGACAGCTGGGAAAGCGAGTGCTGGGACAGCTGGGAAAGCGAGTGCTCCGCTTCCACTCAAGCTGTAGGGCAGGGGTAGGGAACTCCGGTCCTCGAGAGCCGTCTTCCAGTCGGGTTTTCAGGATTTCCACAATGAATACGCATTGAAAGCAGTGCATGCAAATAGATCTCATGCACATTCATTGGGGAAATCCTGAAAACCCGACTGGAATACAGCTCTCGAGGACCGGAGTTCCCTACCCCTACTATAAGCTCTGCCTTAACCGCATAAGCCTCAAACACTTATGATTTTCAAGTGTTTGAGGCTTGTGCAGATGAGGATGGAGCTTAGCCATTGGTGAAATGAGGCATTATGACATCACAATCTGAGCTCTAGAATGTTGCTACTTAGGATTTTAGAGTGTTTGAGGCTTGTGCAGATGAGGATGGAGCTTAGGCATTGGTGGAATGAGGCATTATGACATCACAATCTGAGCTCTAGAACAGGGATAGGGAACACCGGTCCTCAAGAGCCGTATTCCAGTCGGGTTTTCAGGATTTCCCCAATGAATATGCATTGAAAGCAGTGCATGCAAATGGATCTCATGCATATTCATTGGGGAAATCCTGAAAACCCGACTGGAATATGGCTCTCGAGGACCGGAGTTCCCTACCCCTGATCTAGGTGCAGGGACCTATCACTTAGAGCAGGGGTAGGGAACTCCGGTCCTCGAGAGCCGTCTTCCAGTCGGGTTTTCAGGATTTCCACAATGAATACGCATTGAAAGCAGTGCATGCAAATAGATCTCATGCACATTCATTGGGGCAATCCTGAAAACCTGACTGGAATACGCTCTCGAGGACCGGAGTACCCTACCCCTACTATAAGCTCTGCCTTAACCGCATAAGCCTCAAACACTTATGATTTTCAAGTGTTTGAGGCTTGTGCAGATGAGGATGGAGCTTAGCCATTGGTGAAATGAGGCATTATGACATCACAATCTGAGCTCTAGAATGTTGCTACTTAGGATTTTAGAGTGTTTGAGGCTTGTGCAGATGAGGATGGAGCTTAGGCATTGGTGGAATGAGGCATTATGACATCACAATCTGAGCTCTAGAACAGGGATAGGGAACTCCGGTCCTCAAGAGCCGTATTCCAGTCGGGTTTTCAGGATTTCCCTAATGAATATGCATTGAAAGCAGTGCATGCAAATGAATCTCATGCATATTCATTGGGGAAATCCTGAAAACCCG
Source organism: Geotrypetes seraphini (assembly GCF_902459505.1). Lineage (NCBI taxonomy): Eukaryota > Metazoa > Chordata > Amphibia > Gymnophiona > Dermophiidae > Geotrypetes > Geotrypetes seraphini. Next base: position 105,151,346 of record NC_047084.1, read on the forward strand.
ACTGGAATATGGCTCTCGAGGACCGGAGTTCCCTACCCCTGATCTAGGTGCAGGGACCTATCACTTAGAGCAGTGGTTCCCAACCCTGTCCTGGAGGACCACCAGGCCAGTCGGGTTTTTGGGATAGCCCCAATGAATATGCAGGAGAGAGATTTGCATATAATTGAGTTGCCTGGCATGCAAATCTCCTCCATGCATATTCATTAGGGCTAGCCTGAATACCCGATTGGCCTGGTGGTCCTCCAGGACAGGGTTGGGAACCACTGACTTAGAGCATATTCCAGTCGGGTTTTCAGGATTTCCCCAATGAATATGCATTGAAAGCAGTGCATGCAAATAGATCTCATGCATATTCATTGGGGGAAATCCTGAAAACCCGACTGGAATATGGCTCTCGAGGACCGGAGTTCCCTACCCCTGAGGTAGGGCCTAGCTTTCCTGTACTTTAGGCTCCACAAGCCCATGCACCATATTTAACTACAGCCTCCCCCCCCCCACTTCTATTAAGCGCACAGTCCTTTTAAGCGCACGTGGAGACCCGGTCTGAAGGGCGTGCACTTAAGAGGAGTCAAATGTACAAGTTTTATCCTAATTGACACACACAGACAGTTTACAGCAGTGGTTCCCAAACCTGTCCTGGGGGATCCCCAGCCAGTCAGGTTTTCAAGATATCCCTAAAGAATATGCAAGAGAGAGATTTGCATAGCTGTTACTTCCAGTATATGCAAATCTCTCTCAAGCATATTCATTAGGGCGGGGGTCGGCAACCTGCGGCTCCAGAGCCGCATGCGGCTCTTTTCCACCTTTGCTGCGGCTCCGGTGTGTCACGCAGGCATGCAGTTACAAGTCCGGCGTCGCGGCGGGAAATAGCCATGCTGAGCAGTGAGCTCAGCACACACAGATGAAAGCCTTGCTTGCTGATTGGTCCGGCGGCCCCGCCCCGCCGTGCCGCCGGACCAATCAGCAAGCAAGGCTTTCATCTGTGTAGTGCTGAGCTCACTGCTCAGCGTGGCTATTTCCCGCCGCGACGCTGGACTTGTAAGGTGCCTGAAAAAGAAATCATCCTGGCCGGGGTCGGTGTCATGCTCCGGAGATCTACAGCCTTCCTATCTCCCTCTCCCTTCTACCTGCTTCCGGCCACATCCCCTGCTCCGCGGCTCTCTTCGGCAACTCAGCAGCAGCTTCTGACGTCGGGGCCTACCCTCTGCGAGTCCCGCTTGTTTCAACTTCCTTTTTCCACAAAGGCGGGACTCGTAGAGGGAAGGCCTCGATGTCGGCAGCTTGTCTTGATCACTGCTGCTGACGAGTTGCTGAAGAGAGCCGCGGAGCAGGGGGGTGTTGCCAGGTGCAGGTAGAAGGGAAAGGGCCAGATGCAGGACTCGTGGGTGAGGGAGCAGAAGAGAGAGAGAAAGAGAGAGGGGAGGGAAACAAAAGGAAAAATTTCATACTGGGCTGGGAGGGAGGGTGGAAAGATTCTAGCTACAGGGTGCAGTAACAAAGGAAAAGGGGGGGAAAGCTGAAAATGGAGATAGTGACACAAAGAAGAGAAAGGGTAAGCAGGACCTACTGAATAAGGATAGAGATACAGAGGGAACATGAAGAGGAGGTGAAATAGAGACATAGAAGTAATACTGAAAAAGTGTGTGTGTGGGGGGGAGATAAAGACATTGAAAGGGCAAATGGTGAACATGGGGTAAAGACAAGGACAGAGACAAATGAAGATTCTGAAAAAGTGGTGAGATAGGGATATAGGTGAGATGGACACAAAGAAGGGGGATGCTGGAAAATAGGTGGAATGGTAATTCTGACAGACACAGAAGGGAAATGCTGGATCAAGGAGAGATGGGGCTCAGGCTGGATGGAATGAGGAGAAATGCCTTGTTGGCCCGGAACTTCCTCTCCTACGTCAGAATTGAAGTCAGGGAGCGGAATGCTGGTCAGCGCAACACTTCTGCAGGGAAAGCTTGGGACGGTGGTGGCTTGGGGGCTGTTCCCCGATTGCGGTGGCAGCAAACCGAGTGGCTTGGGGGACGGCACGGAGACAGAAAGAAGGGGGAACAGGGAGACAAAGAAAAAGTTGGGGGAGAGAATGAGGTCTGGAGGAGAGGAAACATACAGGAGGCTGAAAGAAAGGAAGAAAGATTGGATGCACAGTCAGAAGAAGAAAGTGCAACCAGAGACTCATGAAATCACCAAATAGCAAAGGTAGGAAAAATGATTTTATTTTCAATTTAGTGATCCTGTATATAGCATTAAGATAAGAAACAATATATGCAGTGTTAGATTTGTTTTATAATGGTTTTGCGGCTCCAAGTTTTTTTTTTCTTTTCGAAAACGGGTCCAAGTGGCTCTTTATGTCTTAAAGGTTGCAGACCCCTGCATTAGGGATATCTTGAAAACCTGACTGGCTGGGGGTCCCCCAGGACAGGTTTGGGAACCACTGGTTTACAGGTTGGATTTGCCATAGTTACAGGGCAAGATTTTTCAATCCAAGCTTTCCTTACGTGACACATTCCACGTTCTGGTATCAACATACATTTCTTTGTAATCAAGGGCAGGGGTGTTGGGTGAAGAGGTATGTTTTTATTGCTTTCCTAAAGTTGAGTAGTAACACTTGAACATTGTAAATAGACTCTGAAAGTGTCTTGTAATTGTTTAAAGGTTGGTTGCATCTTCTTCTCATTATGTGTGCGATGGAAATAATGGTCTTAGCACATTGGAAAGTAGGGTTACCATTTTTCAGGCCAAAAAAATCCGGACACAAGGCCCCACCCTGTTCCACTCCAATCCCGTCCACTTCCGCCTTTTGCTCCATCCCATTCTGCCCTAGCCCCTCCCAGTTCAGCCTTCAGCCCCGCCCCCCACAAACCTCTTCTTCCCCGACAAGCTCCGGCCGCGTCTGGAGGGCCTGGAGCATGCGCGGATGTCTGTGACGTCGTTCGCACATGCTCAGATGCCCTCCAGATGCGGCCAGAGCTCGTCGGGGCTTTCAAAAACCTGGACAAACTACTGGGTTTTGGAAAGTCCGTCCATGACCCCAGGCAGTCTTCTAAAAAGAGGTTTTCCCGGATGTCTGGTAACCCTAAGGGCACGCTAAGGCCACTTTTTACTGCCGCTTTATAAAATGACCCCTACATTTGTACCTGAGACCATGGTGAGTTAAGTGACATGCCCACAGGCTCCCCTGGTTGTCAGCCCACTGCTCTAACTATTAGGCTAATCCAAACCAATAAAGAAAGAAATAAAATTTTGAAAAACACGAATTTTTTTTTTTTTTCCAATTCTTTATTCATTTTTTAAAAATTTACCATAAGTGTAAACAGCATTTATAACATTTTAAACTCAAATACAACACTTAATATTCTTGATTAAATCACACTGGCTTCCTGTCAATCATCGGATTACCTATAAAATTCTATTGTTAACTTTCAAAACCTTAGACACCAATGAACCCCAATTCATAAACAAATTACTTATCCCCTATAATTCCTCACGTTCTTTGCGTTCAAACAACCACAAGCTTCTAACTATTCCTTCTTTAAAAATCATTGGAACCCGCCGTCAGGATATGTTTTCTGTAGTAGCACCTCAACTCTGGAACTCTTTACCTTTACACTTAAGAGAAATAAATAACTTAAACGATTTCAAAAAGAATTTAAAATGCTTTTTATTTAAAGACGCTTTTAACATTTAAAATTAATCATGTGCTCTTTTTAAATGTCAAGATCCGTTATATTATTGAATTATTATTTTAGTATATAATTGTTAAGTTAAAATTTCTGTAATTCTATGATCTTTGTACCTCATAATATATAACTCGTAATTTTATATTTTACTAACATGTTTTATCCTCTTTTTTTTATTATTTTTTTTTATAAACTTAATGTATAAATTGTTAAATTTTTAATATTTTATGTTATTTACTGTTTTAATATCATGTTTATTTACAAACTGTAACTCGCTTAGAAATAATTTAATTAAGCGATTAATCAAATATAAATAAAACTTGAAACTTGAAACTTGTTAAAATCCATATAAGTTCCTAGTTTTTGGCATTGGAGGAATCAATTTCATCGTCTACTGTTATTTGAGACTTGGGAAGTTAGGCGTTCGGCGAGGAAAATCCGTATGTTTATGGAAATTTGTGATCCGTATATTCAGAATCTTTCAACTAAGGCAAGAAGTTTAATTCTTAATGATTTACATTGAAGCTATGATTATTTATCTAAAATTCCAGTTCTTTACTTTTATTATTCTTTATTTTTGTCAACTTTCATTGGGTTTGGGGGGTTTAGTATAATTCTTTCAATAAAATGTTATAAACTAAATTTGAGGGGAGGATAGGGGGGGAGAGGTCAATAGGGAAAAGGGAGGGGGGGGGTAGGAATTAGGAGGAGGGTATTGAGAGATGTAATGGGTATGTTGGAAATATATTTTGAAGAAATGAAAAATATTTGATGGAAATTAATATGATGAATTTTAATTTAATTACTATTTTATTGTATTATAATATTGTATATTTATTGATTTCTTCAATAAAAATGTTATAAATTAAATCCATATCAGAATTTATCTCCCCCTCCCCCCTAATCAATAACATTCTTTAAATTCAAGAAAACCTACCATAAATCCCATTCCTATATACCTTATTTAATATTCAAATAAAAAAAACCTTCCCCCCCCATCCTGGATGTGCATTTTTAAGGGGAAAAATAATATTTAATTATTACAATATTTTGTTAATGGCTCCCAAATCTCCTGAAATTTTCTAAAATTCCCCTGCTATGTGGCTATTATTCTTTCCATTTTATAAATGTGACATAAAGAGTTCCACCAGAAACTGTAATTAAGTCTCTTCCAGTAACACCAATTATTTTTAAGGAAAAGATCACAGTTATGACCTGGCAATCAAATGAAATTGCAATTTCTAACAGATTGATGACATTTCATAAAATCAGAAGATTTTTTTTTTTTTTTTTAATTCTCTGCCTGTGGAGGTGCATTATCCCAGGACAAGCAGGCAGGTATTCTCACTAATGGGTGACGTCATCCGATGGAGCCCCGATGCGGACGTCTCACAAGCATGCTTGCTGGTAGAAACTTTAGAAGTTTCGAGTCACCCACACCGCGCATGCGCGAGTGCCTTCCTGCCCGATGCACCAGTTCAGATAGCTAGCAGAGAAGCCAACCCAGGGGAGGTGGGTGGGACATGAGAAAAGCTGCCTGCTGTCCCTGGGCCAAAAAGTGGCAAATGAGCTTCAACATAGGGAAATGCAAGGTCATGCATGTGGGGGAAAAAGAACCCGATGTTCAGCTACAAAATGGGGGGATCACTACTAGGGATAAGTGACCTTGAAAGAGACCTGGGAGTGATGGTAGACACAACACTGAAGGCGTCGGCGCAGTGCGCCACAGCCTCGAGGAAAGCAAACAAAATGTTGGGTATCATTAAAAAGGGTATCACGACCAGGTCGAAGGAAGTCATCATGCCACTGTATCGTGCAATGGTGCGGCCGCATCTGGAATACTGTGTCCAGTACTGGTCGCCGTACCTCAAGAAGGACATGGCAGTACTTGAGGGAGTCCAGAGAAGAGCAACTAAGCTGATAAAGGGTATGGAGAATCTCTCATATACTGACAGATTGAAACAGTTAGGACTGTTCTCCCTGGAGAAGCGGAGACTAAGGGGAGACATGATAGAAACCTTCAAGATCCTGAAAGGCATAGAGAAAGTAGACAGGGACAGATTTTTCAAACTAAGGGGAACCACAAGTACAAGGGGGCACTCGGAGAAATTGAAAGGGAACAGGTTTAGAACAAACGCTAGGAAGTTCTTTTTCACCCAGAGGGTGGTGGATACATGGAATGTGCTTCCAGAGACTGTGGTAGACAGGAGCACTGTACAGGGCTTCAAGGAAGGTTTGGATAGGTTCCTAGAGGACAAAGGGATTGAGGAGTATAGATAAGGGTAGAGATGGGTTATAGGGATAGGAGTAGAGGTAAGTTATAGGAATAGGAGTAGAGACAGGTTATAGAGCTAGTCAGGGACCACTGCTCAGGCAAAAGGGCCTGATGGGCCGCCGCGGGAGCGGCCCGCTGGGCGAGATGGACCTCTGGTCTGCCTCAGCGGAGGCAACTTCTTATGTTCTTTAGATGTTTTACAGAAAACATTCCAAAATCCAGTAGGAAAAAACAACCATTTTCAACGTCTCTCTTTTAGTTTTACAAATGGCCATTTCTTAGATGCGTTTGTCCTTAATGTATCTATCATTTTGGAACATTTTTGAAAAAAAAAAAAAAAAATTAAAATCCAAAATGCACAAAAATCAGCCATTGGGAAGTAGGGAGGAACCAGACATCCCAGCAAAGCAGTGGAGCACCCTCATATACAAAGTCACCATAACCCCTTATATTGCATGGTGAGTCCTCAAAAACTCACCCAAAACCTACTGTACCCAACTGTACACCACAAGCCTTATGCCTATATGTCAGTAAGGTAGGTTTTGGAGGGCTCACACTTTCCATCACAAGTGTGGTAGATAAGAGTGGAATGTGGGCCTGGGTCCACTTTTCTGGTATCCACTGCACTGAGTACCAGGCTAGGGTTACCATGCGTTCATTTGAGGACATGTCCGGGGGCTCGGACGGCTTTTCGAAACCCGCCACTTTGTCTGGGTTTTGGACAAGAAATCGCGTCGGGAGGGGGGCATGCGCGGATGCTTTCCTGCCCGACAAACAGGCAGCAGGGCTGAGGGTGGGGCTGAGGGCGGAGCTGGGGCATAATGGGGCAGGGATGGGTGGAACTGGGCGGGTCTAGGGGTCCTGATTTCACTGACGTCAAATCTGGTAACCCTACGCCAGGCTGTTCCAGACACCTGATTGCTTCTCCAGCATGACATCTGAAGCTGCTTCATTTACATCTTTGGGGTGGGAGGGGGGGGTCAGTTACCAGTGGAAAGGTAAGGGGGCCATGCCTTTATGCCTCCAGTGGCCATATGGTCAGTTTGGTCATCTTTTTTGCCACTTACCGTATTTTCACTCATATACCGCGCACCCGTGTAAAACGCGCACACGGGTATAGCGCGCGGGAAACTGTAATTTATGTAAATAAATTTTTATATACCGCGCACACCCCTATACCGTGCATGCCGCCCCGACTCTCCCGTCACTGCCCGACTCTCCTTTCGCCCGCCTCAACTCTCCTCTGGCCAGCCCAACTCTCCTTTAGCCCGCCCCGACTCTCCTCTCCCCCTTGAAGTCCTGTCCCCCCTTGAAGTCCTGTCCCCACTCTGAAAGCCTGATGCCCCCCCGACGTCCGATTCACCCCCCCACAGGACCCCTCGCACCCCCACCCCGAAGGACCGCATGCGCTCGCACATGCACCCGCACCCCCACCCCGAAGGACCGCTTGCACCCCCACAGCCTCCCCACCCCCCCATCATGTAGAAGCTGCCTACCGTCGTCCTGCTGCTTCCCCTGCCGGCGGTCCTGCCCCTTCTCTTAGCCCTGTGTCTACGCTGCTTCCTCTTCCGGCGGTCCCGCCCTTTCTCTGACGTGAGCGCGAGTGGTCCTTCGGGATGGGGGTGCGAGCGGTCCTGCGGGGTGAATCGGACATCGGGGGGGGGGGAACTATGTAAAAAAAAAAGGGGATAACGCGCTCACGAATATAACGCGCATGGTTATACTCGGTTTGTAAAAATCGTTTATAACGCACGCGTTATATGCGTGAAAATACGGTATTCATTACTGAAACAGGACTAGCCTCAAACATACAAGTTTTATGCCCGGGACGTTTACTTCAATGTTTCATTATTGCAGAAAAACATCCAAATCTCACCCAAAACAAGCCCCCAACACGCCCCCTTGAGATTTAGATGAACTTGAGGCAAACAGGACAGAAAACTGTCTAAAAATGAGTTTCAAAAATGGTAATTTGGATGCTTTACCAAATAAAGGCCCTCTTTTACTAAGCGGCGGTAGAGGTTTCTACGCAGCGCTAAATGCTCCAACGCTGCTCCGACAGAGGAATTCTATGAGTGTCCGAGCATTTAGCGTTCCAGGTCATGATAGAAAAACCTCTACCGCGGCTTAGTGAAAGGGGGAGGGGAATCTCTAAATGCCATGTGATGCGATGTTTTGGTTCATAGACAGTAACGCGGAAGACAAAGGCGCGCGCCGACAACTGAGCGCAAGACGGAGGCGCGCGCCGAAGAAAAAGACTGTTTTTAGGGGCTGCGACGGGGGGTTTTGTTGGGGAGCCCCCCCCCCACTTTACTTAATACATATTGCGGCAGCGTTGTGGGGGGATTGTAACCACCCACGTTTTAGTGAAAACGTAACTTTTTCCCTAAAAACAGGGAAAAAGTTAAGTTTTTAGTAAAATGTGGGGGTTACAATCCCCCAAACCCCCCACAACATCCCCACAACACGGCGCAATCTGTATTAAGTAAAGTGGGGGGGTTCCCCCCATACCCCCCGTCGTAGCCCCTACAAACAGTCTTTTTCTTTGGAGCACGCCTCCACGCTGTGCTCAGTTGTCTGCTCACGCCTTTGTCCCGGCGCGCTTTTGACCTGACACCAATGTTTTGGTTGTTTTTCTCTTTTGAAAATGAGCCCCATAACTAAACTAAACTAAACCTTAAGTTTATATACTGCATCCTCTCCACGGAAGTGGAGCTCGGCACGTTTTACAAGAACTTAAAATATAAGAAGAGAAAGGAAAAGGTTTACATGAGCTTATATATAGAATGGAAGAGTAAGGGGGAAAATAGAATTTTTCCAGTATACACATACACAAGCACATGCATTTTTTAAATATATTTTATCTTAATATAATGCATTTCTTTTATCAACAGCAACACAAATACTGCCACCGTTTCCAGCAATACAATCGCTGGAGATATGATAGAGACGTTTAAATATCTATGCAGCATAAATGCGCATAAGGCGAGTCTCTTTCATTTGAAAGGAAGCTCCGGAATGAGAGGGCACAGGATGAAGTTAAGAGAAGATAGGCTTGGGTGGGGTGGGCGTGGGGGGAAGGAAATGTATTTTGATTATTAAAATCATTTAATTAATTATAATATTGTAATAACATACAGTGGTGCCTCACACAACGAACTTAATTCGTTCCAGGAGCAAGTTTGTTATGCGAAAAGTTTGTTATGTGAAACGCGTTTTCCCGCAGTGACTAACGACTGCCTGCAGTGCCTGCGCGGAAGGATGCAATACATCGGCAGCGATCGTGGAAGCTCGGGCGACTTCGTTGTGTGAAACAAAGTTCGTTGTATGAATCATGAAATGAAGTTCGTTGTGTGCAGCGTTCGCTGTGCGAGGCGTTCTTTATGCGAGGCACCACTGTAGTACGTCTTCTTGTATTAATAATTGGGAGGAGGGGGGAGAAAATGATTGTTTTATGTATTAATTGTGCTTTTAATAGTGTGTTTTATGTAGTGTTTATGTTCAATTAATTGTATTGCACTGTCAAAGTTTCAAAATCAATAAAGGTTTATAAAAAAAAAAAAAAAAAAAGAGGTGATAGGCTCCGGAGTAATCTAAGGAAATACTTTTTTACAGAAAGGGTGGTAGATTCGTGGAACAGTCTCCAGGAAGAGGTGGTGGAAACAGGGACTGTTTGTGAATTCAAGAGGTCCTGAGATAGGCACATGGGATCCGTTAGGGAGAGGAGGAGATAGAGGATGTTGCAGATGGGTTGATTGGATGGACCATTTGGTCTTCATCTGCCATCATGTTTCTATGTTTCTATGTTGGCCGCCGCTGCACATTGAGTGGAAGGTTTCAGTGTATTGTCCAATACACTGAAACCTTCTGCCCAATGTGAGGCGGCTGCCAAGTATACAAACAAGATGCTAGGAATTATTAGAAAAGGAATGGTAAACAAGACAAAAAAATGAATGCCTCTGTATCGCTCAATGACCTCACCTTGAGTATTGCGTTAAATTCTGGTCTTCTTGTCTCAAAACAAAATATAGCGGCACTAGAAAAGGTTCAATGAAGAGCGACCAAGATGGTAAAGGGGATGGAACTCCTCTCGTATGAGGAAAGACTAAAACGGTTAGGGCTCTTCAGCTTGGAAAAGAGACGGCTGAGGGGAGATAGGATTGAAGTCTACAAAATCCTGAGTGGAGTAGAACGGGTGCAAGTGGATCGATTTTTTCCGCTCTGTCAAAAATGACAAAGACTAGGGGACATTCGATGAAGTTACCGGGAAATAGTTCTAAAACCAATAGGAGGACATTTTTTTTCACTCAGAGAATAGTTAAGCTCTGGAACGCATTGCCAGAAGATGTGGTAATGTAGCTGGTTTTAAAAAAAGGTTTGGACAAGTTCCTAGATGAAAAGTCCATAAACCGCTGTTGAGACAGACGTGGGAGAAGCCATTGCTTGCCCTGGATCAGTGGCATGGAATGCTGCTACTCTTTGGGTTTTTGCCAGACACCTTTGATTTGAATTGGCCTCCGTGAAGACGGGATACTTGGCTAGATGGACCTTTGGTCTGATCCTGTAAGGATCTCCTTATGTTCTCATGTTCCTAAATCATTGTCATCAAATTTCAACTGTTTACCACTTCTAATTCTACCACTACTCTCTGGTCTCCATGCTCCTATCATTGTCATAACCAGCCACTAGCAACCTCCACCGCTGTCTTCACCTCACTCACTGGCATAATCACCCTTCTTCTCAATCCTAAAAGCCATCATGGTCACCATTTCTGGACTCTGTTTCTCCCCCTCCCCCCCCCCCCTCAGTTTTCCTGCCACCACTACTGCCTTCGCCACCTTAATTCTGGCGCTGCTGCCCTCACCATCGTCTCCAGCCCTACGAAGGCAAGAACTGAGCTGGACATTTAAGCCAATCGCTTTCGATCAAGACGTCCAATTTGTTGTGGAAGTCAGTTATTTCCAGCTAAGGTTTGAAGAATTTTTTTTTAAATATAAGGAAAACTTACGACATGCAAGTAGGGCCGGATTTAGATGAAAAGAGGCCTTAGGCTATTCCACTTATGAGGCCCTTTCACCTCCCATTTTTAAGTTAGTAAATTACATGAGAGATAATAAAATGCATCATTACTGTGATATATATCAATATGTTAAATGAAACATGTTGTTATTGGTACTAACCTTTATAAAAAATGTGACACGGATAATAAATAAAAAAAAGTCGAGAACACTTATTTGGACATTTATTCTCAGCACCATATATAGTACTTGTAACAATAACTAATCAAACATAACACACAACATTGCCCCTTCCTATGTCCATAGTGCCCCCAGTGCGTCCTTCCTCACCTCACCTCCCCCCTCCGATGCCAGCCTGCCTCCCATCCCCCTTCCATTGAACACCCCCCCCATGCCATCCTGCCTGCCTGCCTTCCATTAAACCCCCCCTCCGATGCCAGCCTGCCTGCCTCCCATCCCCCTTCCACTGACCCCCCCCCCTCCCGATGCCAGTCTGGGCCACCCTGTCCTGACTGATCCACGTTTTTCCTCTCTCCCCGCGGGGCTGGGTTTTGCACAGCTGTTTCCGGACTGACCTCTTTCCCTCCCCGATCCTCTTCCCAGGGCGAGAAAAAGAAAGGGAGAAGCTGAGTTGGCGCCCCGTTGCGGCCGGAGCCGGTTCCGATCCCGAAGCGTAGAATTTCTCCTTATTTTCAGTTCAGTGTTTTAGTGTTCACTGTTTTTAGAATAGTGTGATTTTAATTTTGCTAACAATTTGAATGTAGGCCCCCTCTTGAGGCCCTAGGCTGAAGCCTAGTTAGCCTATAGGAAAATTCGGCCCTGCATGCAACCAGGAGCGAGTCGGGCTTCCAGGAGTAGCTCCTCATCACAGATTGGCTGCCCCAGCTATCGGTAGACTTCAGCTGGCTGACTACTCAGCATGGACGGCGGGTAGATGGCTACTGTGTGTATTTTTGGAGGAGGAAGGGATCTCCTGTTTTTGTTCTGCTTCCCACTCTTCGCCGGATTTACCGGACAATCGCTCTTTCCCGAGCAGTCCATTAAATCGAGGGTTTACTGTATCCTAATCATAAATTTCAAAAGCGTCCTTAAAGAGAAAACTTTTGAGGGAACCTTTAAATCTGTCTAATACAGTCTCCTCCCCGAGGTAAATAGCTAGAGAAACAGAATCCAAACAGGAAATGAACACAAAGCACAGTTACTTACCGTAACAGGTGTTATCCAGGGACAGCAGGCAGATATTCTTAACACATGGGTGACGTCACCGACGGAGCCCTCGGTACGGACCTTTTTAACTAGAAGTTTCTAGTTGGCCGCACCGCGCGTGCGCGAGTGCCTTCCCGCCCGACGGAGGAGTGCGTGGTCCCCAGTTAGTATAAGCCAGCTAAGAAGCCAACCCGGGGAGGTGGGTGGGACTTAAGAATATCTGCCTGCTGTCCCTGGATAACACCTGTTACGGTAAGTAACTGTGCTTTATCCCAGGACAAGCAGGCAGCATATTCTTAACACATGGGTGACCTCCAAGCTAACAAGAGGGAGGTGGGATGGTTGGCCATTAGGAAAATAAATTTTGTAACACAGATTGGCCGAAGTGTCCATCCCGTCTGGAGAACGCATCCAGACAGTAGTGAGTAGTGAATGTGTGAACTGAGGACCAAGTGGCCGCCTTGCAGATTTCCTCGATGGGCGTGGAGCGGAGGAAAGCTACAGAAGCGGCCATAGCTCGGACCCTGTGGGCCGTGACAGTTCCTTCCAGTGAGAGACCGGCCCGAGCGTAGCAGAAAGCAATACAGGCAGCAAGCCAATTGGAAAGTGTCCGTTTGGAGACAGGATGACCCAAACGGTTGGGATCGAAAGACAAAAATAGCTGAGGGGATGTGCGGTGAGCTCTGGTACGATCAAGATAGTAAGCAAGGGCACGCTTACAATCCAGCGTGTGCAACGCCTGTTCCCCAGGATGCGAGTGAGGCTTAGGGAAGAAGACGGGCAGCACAATGGACTGGTTAAGGTGAAAAGCCGAGACCACCTTGGGAAGGAATTTAGGGGACCACGCACTCCTCCGTCGGGCGGGAAGGCACTCGCGCACGCGCGGTGCGGCCAACTAGAAACTTCTAGTTAAAAAGGTCCGTACCGAGGGCTCCGTCGGTGACGTCACCCATGTGTTAAGAATATGCTGCCTGCTTGTCCTGGGATAACATACACTAATCAAGCAAAAATCATCTTAAAGCCACACACGTAACAACTCCATAAAATTAAACAGCTCACAATTTCACCCAAATACTTAACAAGTTGTCAGATCATCTTCAGATAGCAAATGGCAAAAGTTAATTGCCATCAAAAGCCTACTAGAAACCAAAAGCCTTAACCTTCTTCCATCTATGTAAAATATCTATTTTTCCAAGAGCCAATCATTCCAGCCCAGTGAGCCAAGGTTGATAGATACTGTTATGGATACTACGGGTGATGTATTGGAGCATGACCTTTGGAAATGCTTATCAGGCCTTCTTTTACATTAATCCTCATCTGTCCATACCAGGAAGAGCTTCTCACATTGTGGAGGGGGGGAGTTAACTCCTTAATGGAAATTCAAGTTTTCCAAATAGGTACAACAAACCGCCAAATCCTGTCACTTCCTCCTTTATAATATTGCCAAAATCCGTCCTTTTTTCTCTGAACACACGGCCAAAACCCTTGTCCACGCTCTCATCACCTCGTGCTTAGACTACTGCAATGTACTTCTCTCGGGCCTCCCACACACCCGTCTCTTGCCTCTTCAATCCGTTCAAAATTCTGCTGCCCGACTCATCTATATATATAAAATCGGATGTATGTATGTATGTGCCGCGATCACGCAAAAACGGCTTGACCGATTTGAACGAAACTTGGTATGCAGATCCCTCACTACCCGGGATGATATGTTCTGGGAGTCTCGCGGCCCACCTGCACACGTGGGCGGAGCTACAAACAGAACATCAGATTTCACCCATTCATGTCAATGGAAAAACAGTAAAAAGCTGCCATTCTCACAGTACTTCAAAAACGGCTTGACCGATTTGAACGAAACTTGCTATGCAGATCCCTCACTACCTGGGGTGATATGTTCTGGGGGTCTCGCGGCCCACCTGCACACGTGGGCGGAGCTACAAACAGAACATCAGATTTCACCCATTCATGTCAATGGAAAAACAGTAAAAAGCTGCCATTCTCACAGTAATTCAAAAACGGCTTGACCGATTTGAACGAAACTTGGTATGCTGATCCCTCACTACCTGGGGTGATATGTTCTGGGGGTCTCGCGGCCCACCTGCACACATGGGCGGAGCTACAAACAGAAAATCAGATTTCACCCATTCATGTCAATGGAAAAAATGTAAAAAGCTGCCATTCTCACAGTAATTCCAAATACCTGGGGTGATATGTTCTGGCAGTCTCTCGGCCCACCTGCACACGTGGGCGGAGCTACAAACAGAACATCAGATTTCACCCATTCATGTCAATGGAAAAAAAGTAAAAAGCTGCCATTCTCACAGTGCTTCAAAAACGGCTTGACCGATTTGAACGAAACTTGGTATGCAGATCCCTCACTACCTGGGGTGATATGTTCTGGGGGTCTCGTGGCCCACCTGCACACGTGGGCGGAGCTACAAACAGAAAATCAGATTTCACCCATTCATGTCAATGGAAAAAATGTACTCAGCTGCCATTCTCACAGTAAATAATAAACGGCTTGACCGATTTGATCGAAACTTGGTATGCAGATCCCTCACTACCTGGGGTGATATGTTCTGGGGGTCTCTTCACCCAAGAATTTATATGTTCTTGCTCCTGGAGGTGAAACTAAAAATGTTGTTTATAATCAAGTTTTGTGTTTGTTGTATTGTATTCATTTTGTCAAATATTTCGCATTATAATTTGATTATTGTACTTTTTATAAAGCTGTAAAAATATAATTTCATTCACCACTATAAAGTATCTTTATTTGAATCCATTTACTGTGTTATTGCTATAATTAAATACCCGTGCAACGCCGGGTCATCAGCTAGTATTCCATAAGATGCGCTATTCTCACATTACCCCTCTCCTCAAGTCGCTTCATTGGCTTCCCGTCCATTTCCGAATACAGTTTAAACTCCTCTTACTGACTTACAAGTGCATTCACTCTGAAGCCCCCCAATATCTCTCCTCACTTATCTCCCCCCCCCAATCTCTGCTCATCGGGTAAACCCCTCATATCTGTACCCTTCTCTTCCACTGCCAACCCTAGACTCCGTCCCTTCTTTTTTGAAAAACCATATGCCTGGAACAGGCTGCCTGAATCAATATGTCATGCTCCGTCCGTAGCAGCGATCAAATCCAAGCTAAGGGCCCATGTTTTTTGAAACTGCTCTCAACTCTTAACTCCTACTCACTGCTGTCAGATACCTAGACCCACTTCCTCTACCATAATCTCCCCAACCCTGTAATGTCCTGTCTACATTAGATTGTAAGCTCTTCTGAGCAGGAACTGTCTATTGTATGTTAAAATGTACAGCGCCGCGTACACCTTTTCAGCGCTATAGAAATAATAAATAGTAGTAGGTATAGTATTTTATAATATATCACCTAGATAATTGGGACCCAATACAATCTTATCAACTAGAAAGCCAATTCTGAGTGTATTTGATTTCCTTTCTTTTCCTTCCCTCCTGTCCCTCCTAAACTTACTAATTACACTTCTGGCTGAGGAACGCCACTCTCTGGCCTCCTCTTCTCACGACGATGAAGGGACCAAAGATTCCAAAGTCCAGTTTCTCTTTGTTGACTTTTCGCACCTGGGCCGTTGAAATCGGGGGCTTGGTCCATTCTCTAACCTGCAGTTTCTCCATTTCGCTTTAGTTCAAATATTTACATTCCAAAAAGCTTAAAGGATTGGCTGGAGATCCTGTAAATTGATAGAAGGGAAAGATTCAGACAACGCCTGTTCAAAGCAAATCTCCAAGCCGACCCATCAATCAGCTCCACCTTATCTCAAAGAGTGCCATCGAAGAGGCCGTCGTTAGAGAACTCATACACCTGCAGTCTGGAAGATTCACTTCATAATCCTGTCAAAAATCCAGATTCAAATATATAGCATTGACCAATATCACCTTCTGAGCCAAAGAGCGGTCAAAAAAAGCAAATCAGCGAGGCTTAGATACTGCACGCAAATACTGAAAACCTGGCAAACTCGTATGTAAACGTGAAAAGTGCATTTGCACAGTTGGAACATGCAAACAGTCGTAGCAGGTCACATTATATACGTGTTCTTTTTATGTTTAAAATTTTATACCATATTGTATTTATTAATTTCCGACCTGCCTATCTCTTGCAGTACTAGGCAAGATGCAGTTAAACATCAAGCGATTAGCTTTATGACCAAAAGTAATCAAACAAAATATTGGTATATTCTTCAAATAACCAGAGGAGAAATGTTACTTCTTGTATCTGTTTGCCTTTGTACATTATCCTTCAAGGATATGACCGACTGCCAAGGAGTACAAAATGTTCTCTTCTTCCAGGTACTTCACCAACTTGGAGTTCCCTTTTCCTCCCTAACATCTTCCAAATTGTTACTCAATAAAGCTAAGTCAGAAACCAGTCGACAATGTGCCGGAATTGAAGTGTCTAAACCCTTCTTTTTAAATATTGGCTTAATGACTGTCTTCTTCATACTCACTGGGAGTTGGGGGGGGGGGGAATTTTCTAAAGACATAACCTATGGGAGAAGTTCAAGGTCACTTGCTTAGACCACAAGACTAGAAGTGGAAATGCCCTATACAGACTGGTGAACTCCAAAAGTATCTCAATGACTCGACATGTACATGTTTCGACCATGGTGGCCTGACTCAAGAGTCTTAAAAATCTCGAGGTTGATATAAATAAACAGGTCCACAAAAGAACATATACTCAAATCATATACTCTCCTGTTTCATACTATACTTGCTTAGACCAGACATCAATGGCCATTTGGTGGAGGATGGGCTGCGGAAGGCTTCAATGGCTGGGAGGGTGTAGATGGGCTGGAGTAGGTTTTAGCGTAGATTTCGGCGGTAGGAACCCAAGCACAGTACCGGGTAGAGCTTTGGATTCTTGCCCAGAAATGGCTAAGAAGAAAAAATTTAAAAAAAATTTAAATTGAATCAGGTTGGGCAGACTGGATGGACCATTCGGGTCTTTATCTGCCGTCATCTACTATGTTACCATGTAATTGAGCGATCCATCATTCCAATTTTTCCAACAGTCTGGTTTTGACTCCATCTCTTCAGATGTCTTGTTCCCTTAGGCCAGGGGTGTCCAATGTCGGTCCTCGAGGGCCGCAGTCCAGTCGGGTTTTCAGGATTTCCCCAATGAATATGCATGAGATCTATTTGCATGCACTGCTTTCAATGCATATTCATTGGGGAAATCCTGAAAACCCGACTGGACTGCGGCCCTCGAGGACCGACATTGGACACCCCTGCCTTAGGCGATAGATGAAACATTCCTAAATTCTGAGGGTCATCCTTCTACGTTCCCTTTAACTAAAATGCATTAGATTGTGTACTTAATGTGCTTTAATGCAGGAAATTAGCAGGAACCAAGTGCAAAACTAGCATGCTACCTAGGGGGCGTGCCCAGCTGTTACAATGCCTTTTAACATGTAGTACTTAGCTTGCAGTTAGTATCGAAGCACTCAGTACCTCCAGTTTTGGAGGCAGTTAACACACGGTAAATGATGGCGGATAAAGGCCTACCCAGTTCATCCAGTGTGCCCAAGGCCACAGCCACCAAAGCCAAAACACTGGTTGGCGTCTCCACCATGCCAACTACATATAGAGGAAAGGGAAAGGGGATGGAACTTGTATACCACCTTTTAGTGGTTATTTATTTCAAAAAATTTATATCCCGTACCATCTACTATTCTGGGCGGCTTACAATTCCCATACCTAATAAAAACACAAAAATAAAATATAAGTCATCAAAATCACGACCCAACACTGATATACTCAAACATTCTAGCTCTTTGACATTATCCAAAAATAATTATAAGCCTGCGTTGACAGAAAGGCTTTTAACCTGTTTTCTAAAGTTAAAAAATAAATTTATTTCTCTGACGCTACTAGGTAAAAAGTTCCAAAGCACTGGTCCAGCAACCATAAACATTTTTTCCTTGTACCTATCCAATTTGACTTGCCTAAAGGAAGACATGTCCAGTTATCCCTAATTGCAGATCTCAATCTACGCATTGGTCTGAATATATTCAAGGTAGATGTCAAACTGGAAATATGTCATTAAGGGGTCCTTTTACTATGGCCGATTTAGCACATGTGATGGCAATCTAAATGGGCTGCTTTGGGCCTTCTCCCGCCTGGGCCTTCCTCTGCCGCATCACTGATGATGTCATCAGCAACGCGGCACACGGAACGCCCTGGCGGGCGAAGACCCAAAGCAGCCCGTTTAGATTGCTGCCGCAATGCTGCTGTTTAAAATAAGGTAATGGTATGTCGGTATCGCAGTTGGCGTGGGGAGGGAGAGCTGGAAGGGTGCGTGGGGGAGAGTTCGCGGCGGGGGATAGAAAGATGCTGTGGGTTTGTGAATGGGCATTGTTTCCCCCAAAATACGACACTGTCTTATATTCATTTTGGGCCCAAAAAACGCACTAGGTCTTATTTTCGGGGAATCATAGTAACTACCCTAGATTTCAAAAGATACTGAAGACTTTCCTTTTTGAGAACATATACTCCATTGACACTTAACAAGTATGCTCTTCCACAGTAATCTACACAGTATTTCACCCTTCCCTCCCCAAACTCTACATTACACAATCCCACCAATCTAACTTAACTGTATTGTACAGTGGTGCCTCACACAACGAACTTAATTCGTTCCAGGAGCAAGTTTGTTATGCGAAAAGTTCGTTGTGTGAAACGCGTTTTCCCATAAGAATACATGTAAAACAAAATAATTCGTTCTGCAGCCCTACATTTCCCTCCCTCCACCTCACCTTATATGCAGAGTTTGCCAGCTTTCTTTTTCACCCAGCCGCACGCTTTCAAATAGCTGTGCACGCGCAGCTGCTGGAGTTGATCAATGTTCTCCTCTCCTGCAACTTCCGGTTTCCGGTTGCGTCAGAGGAGAAGATTGAACAACAGAGCATGCGCGCATGTGCTGCTCTTTGAAAGTGTGTGGTTGGCCGGAAAACTCGGCATCTAAGGTAAGGTGGAGGGAGATGATGGAACACTGCATTCAGACAGGAGGGTGCTGCTGTTCCCGGCTCACATTAGGAAGCGGCGAGAGTAGTTCCGCCCCCCCCCCCGGGCCCCTCGGGCGACTTCGTTGTGTGAAACGAAGTTCGTTATAGGGAGCAAGACAAAAAGTTCGTTATGCGCAGCGTTCGCTGTGCGAGGCGTCCGTTATGCGAGGCACCACTGTACTTCAAACTGCTGTACTGTAATTCTAATGGCAGCTCAATGCTCCCTTCTATTGAACGATTCCTGCATCTCCTATCTCTGGTAACTACCTCATAGTATTCTGCTTGCTTTATATTTCATTGTTGAAACTCCTAAATGTAATGTAAACTTCTTGATTTGTAAGTCTTCTTGAACCTAGATAGGCATAGAGCAGTGGTCTCTAGTGCTGCCCGATTCAGGAAAAAAAAATTTCAATTTGATTAGACTCAGCCTATTGAATCGATTTTTCGATTCGATTCGATTTTCCTGCCCAATTGGGTGGTTTTTTTCCAAACATCCTGGTGGGTTTATTTTATAGCCTCTTCACCCCCTTTGCCCTCTCCTACCCACACTGGTCCTGTGGTATAAACAAAATAAACAAACAAAAAATACTTTTCCTCTCTCTCTTAAATCCTAGCTCACGTTTGCTATCTAACACCAGCTCTGGCAGGATACACGTTTCAAATCTGACATATTGTAATCACAAAACAGAAAATAAAATTAGTTTTGTACCTTTTGCTGTCAGGTCATTATTCAAATCATGTTGGTCCCAGGCTCTGGTTGTCTTCTGATAACTCGCTTCTTTCTTCTTTCTCCGTGCTAACCATCCATCTTCTATCTGTGTCCTCCCCTTCCATTTCCATTCCTTTTCCCTGGTCTGGCATCTGTCTCCTTTCCCCCCTCCCCCATACCCTGACATCTCTCCCTCTATGGTCTAGTATCGCCTTTCCTTTCCCTCCCTCCCTCCCTCCCTCCCATTGTCTTGGCATCTCTTTTTCCTCTCTCCCTTCCTGGGCTTCCTTATCCCTCCTTCTCTCTCTCTCCCCAATTGGGTGGTGCAGCAGCATTTCTCTTCCCCCCTTCCCCTCTGTTCTTCCCCCTTTCCCATCCACTCTCCTCCTCCACTGCTCTCCCCTCAGTCCTGCTGCAGCTTTCTCTCTTCTATTTTAAGTCCAGCAGAACTCTCATCTGTTCCCAATCCAGCAGTACCTCTCCCTCTCACCTCCCTCCACCACTCAGCTCCAAGAGTACCTCTCTCCCCTCCTCTCTACTTCCGTTTCCCCCACCAACTAGCTGCAGCACCTCTCCTATCCACCCCCAGAGCAAGCAGCACCTCTCCTCTCCGACTAGCAGGGCTCCTTTCCCTTCCCTTTCCCTGCCCTCTGACTAGAAGCAGTACCTTACCCACTCACCTCCCAGGACTAGCAGCACCACTCCCTCCTCTCCTCGCCTCTTATCAGCACCCCTCCCTCTTGTATCTCAGGTCCATCGGCACCATGCCCCCCTCCTGATTAACAGGCTCTCACCGGCTTGTGGATTCCCCGGCTTGACTCGGCACAGCCTGAAGTTCTGTGTCTGACTCTGGCCAAAGAAAGTAAAAAAAGAAAAAAAAAAGCCCGAAAAACCAGCTACTTGAGATATTGATTTTCGTCAATTATTTTTTATATCTACATAATATCAAAAATTTAGGAAACTATAAAAGACTTATTTATTTCGGGAATTTTTGAACGATTGAAATTGAAAAAAAAGAATGACTGCAGATGTTGGATGAAGAAATGCTTGTTGACTATCGAGCCATGTTTTGAGTCAATTTGCTCAAAAACAAGCACATCCATCGCACTGATTAGCAATTCTATTCTGTCTACTGTAGTTTCACAGTTGTTCCAATTACCCATACATAGCTTACAGAACTTTAAATAAATAACTCTCCAATTCTGTTGGTTTTGCAATTTTATCATTTCAATGATATTGCGCCGCAAAAAACTTTTGCTCTGTTTAGTGTGCCACGAAAAACATTCACTCTGTGTGCCAGAGCTAAAAAAGTTTGAGAGACACTGCTCTAAGTTCAGATAAAATGCACCTTTCTGTTCTTCATTAAGCCTTTCCCAAAATGCCCCTCAGGTGTATGCTGCTTTCCAACGCTTGCTGCTTTTGCAATAAGTGGCACCGTGCTACAGAAGCAACTGACACATCCTGCTCGATGCCGAGGCAGGAGCAGGATCCCAGGCAATCGGCCAGGTGCGCGGTTGCAAATCAGCCTTTCATAGCATACTGCACTTTGCTCGTTCTGTCTCTTTGCACCATTCCAGAGCTAGAGAGGTAGGCAGATGCGTACAATTATTTTGTAATCTCACTCTCTGTCATAATCAGGGCCTAATCAATCCAGATACGTTGGGTACACTTTAATACTGCTCCTAGTTTAAAAAATATAGTCACAGAAAGGAAATGTAATTGCCAGGAGAGCACAGATTCCCATATGCTAAAAAATAGGAAATGAACCAGACCAGATGGGCCACTGGGAATATTATTGCCTTCAGATGCCTCATAGTGTAGAGTCGGCGCTCCCTCTCGCCACTATGACCTGCCTACACCTCTTCAACCCCTCCCTCAACTAGGCAGGCTATAATGACACGGTGACAGAATTCATCACCATTCCTGTCCCCACAGATTACCATGGGAAACCATCCCGTGTTATTCAAATAAGCCATTGTGGTGGAATAAAGCATTATGACATCACAGTATCGTTCTTTAGTGTCTATCTCAACCTCAGTCCTTCTACACCAGCATTCTTCAAGGCAAGGCTTGAGGGTCAGTGGCTGGGCCCATTCATACTCTGATTCTTCCTTCTCTCCTTAAAGAACAATGGGGGGATGTTTTCCCGCAGTTATCCGTGGGGATGGGAATGGTGATGAATTATGTCACCGTGTCATTCTCTACCGACTATGCCTTTGGCTTCAAGTTAATCTCTGCATAGATGCTGAGAATTTTGTGAAGGTTTCATAATACCAGCAGAAAACAGCCTTCATAATTATTTTCATGAAGTTCAGGCTGATCAAATCACACCAGTTCAGTGTTTTCCAGCCAGGGGTTGACGCCTCATCTAATTGATTCCGTTATCAACAAATACACAAAATCAGGACCATCCCAGTACTGGGCAGACTTGCATGGTCTCTGTCCTGTATATGGCCATTCAGTTGAGGATGGGCTGGGGAGGGCTTCGACGGCTGGGATGGTTTAGATGGGCCGGAGTGAGCTTTGACTCCAGTAGATGGAACCTATGCATAGTACCAGGCAGAGCTCTGGGTTTCTGACCCAGAAATATCTAAGAAAAAGGACAATCTAAATTAAATCATTAATTTATAGAGAGTGTACATTGGGCAGACTGGATGGGCCATTCTGTGTTGCTATGAATAGGGAAGGACACTACAGTGAGGGGAAGGAGGGAAGGAGAAAGATCTTGAACATCATGTGATGGGGAGGGCAGGAGAGGGATGCTGGACACCAAGAGGGGGAGGTAGGGAAGGAGAGATGCTGAAAGACAGATCAGAATGGAAGTTGCAGGATGTGTGAAGAAGGTGGGAGAGGGCCTAGTTTGGGGGATGTCAAATACCCTTAGGCCAGCCCTCCACAAGATTGCTTTGAATATACTGGAGGCCAGCTACATGAAAATGTGACTCAGATATGCTCACCCTGGATGTGCTGTGTGCCAGACCTGTTAGGCTCCAGATCCAGATTGGTGCAGACCCCTCGTCCTTCTAAGTCTTATGCTGGGATACAAGAAAACTATTTCAGAATTTCAGCCAGGCTTGTCGGCTCATCGGGGTAATGCAAAGAGACTGATTCAGGCCTGATTTGGCATGTTGCATGCATGGAAATGCACTTTGCCCCCAGAGATAAAAAAAGAACTACATTTCCATGCATGCAGTGGGCTAAAAGTAATCTAATCTAGGCTTGGATCGTTCTGTTCAGGCTGGCATGGATGAGTCTGAATCTAGATCTGCTCAGTGGCTGTGTGTCAACGAAACCTGGAAGAACTCCAGCCTCCTAATCGTATGCCATTTCGTGCTCGGTAATTGCAGATTCCCTCCCTGCTCTTACAAAATTAGCCCAGTTATCCCGAAGGAACTGCAGCAGGTTATTATACAGAAGCCAGAAGGGCACACCATGTGTGTGAGAGTCCTGCTTAGGGTGTTCTCATTTGCATAGCAATTTGGCTGCTTGGTTTACAGTATTTAAAAGTCCATTTTATTTTTTTCTGGGTGGGTCATTTAGATAATTTATAAGCGCATTTTCATAATTATAACGCATCTTGGGTTGTGCCAAGAGTCAGAAAAGAGCTACACCTTAACAGCAGAGCAAAAAAACACAGTGAAATGATATTAATCAAATATCAACCAGGGTGGCCCAGTAACTTTCTGTGGCAGATATATATTAAAGAGGTTCACCCACGTCTGGTTTATAAGGAACGAGTTCACTCGGCTCTTTAATATCACGCCAGAGCTCTAGAGCACAGGTGTCAAAGTCGGTCCTCGAGGGCCGGAATCCAGTCGGGTTTTCAGGATTTCCCCAATGAATATGCATGAGATCTATGTGCATGCACTGCTTTCAATGCATATTCATTGGGGATATCCTGAAAACCCGACTGGATTACAGCCCTCGAGGAGGGACTTTGAGATCCCTGACCTACAGCAATAGTTAAGGGTTTAGGTCAGACATGGGCAACTCCGGTCCTCGAGGGCTGGAATCCAGTCGGGTTTTCAGGATTTCCCCAATGAATATGCATGAGATCTATGTGCATGCACTGCTTTCAATGCATATTCATTGGGGATATCCTGAAAACCCGACTGGATTACAGCCCTCGAGGAGGGACTTTGAGATCCCTGACCTACAGCAATAGTTAAGGGTTTAGGTCAGACATGGGCAACTCCGGTCCTCGAGGGCTGGAATCCAGTCAGGTTTTCAGGATTTCCCCAATGAATATGCATGAGATCTATGTTCATGCACTGCTTTCAATGCATCATTCATTGGGGAAATCCTGAAAACCCGACTGGATTCCGGCCCTCGAGGAGGGACTTTGACACCCCTGCTCTAGAGTCTGAAGGCACAGAATCTAAATAACTGTAGATATCGGGGTGCAAGATATTTGACTGCGTTATATGTGGATCTGTGTTATTTTTTTTTAAAAAATGATGTATCAATTTTCACAATTAGAATTTCACAAAAGAAATAAAGAAATGTATCAAATGTGAGAAAGACCCAAATACTTTGGGCTCCTTTCTTCAAGGCGCGCCACGGGAGTTAGCGCGTCGGACATTTCAACACGCGCTATCCCCCGCGGCAGCCTATAATCCTAGCGCCTCGTCAATGGAGGCGTTAGGTACTAGCGCGGCAGGCGGTTTAACGCGCGGTATTCCATGCGTTAAACCGCGCCTTCGTAAAAGGACCCCTTTGTCTCATGCATTGTGGCAATGTCCTCTTATTAAATCATTTTGGTCTGCCATCTTATTATTTTTAGGTGCTTTATGGAATATTCAATTAGTGGAATCTGTAAGGGGGGTAATATTTGGTAAAGCTGCTGCTTGGGGGGGTTTTTGGATTGGAAAGAAATATTTTATTTCAGAAGGCAAGCATGATTGGTCATAAGTGTATTCTACAATGTTGGTTACATCAGTGGTTCCCAAACCTGTCCTGGGGGACCCCCAGCCAGTCAGGTTTTCGAGATATCCCTAATGAATATGCATAAGAGAGATTTGCATATAATGGAAGTGACAGGTATGCAAATCTGTCTCATGCATATTTATTAGGGATGTCTTGAAAACCTGACTGGCTGGGGGTCCCCAGGACAGGTTTGGGAACCACTGGGTTACAGAAAGATCCTCCTAGTTTTTGGCACTGGAGGAACCAATCCCATCGGTTAATTTTATTTGAGGTCTGGGAGGTTCGTAAATTCCCTAGAAGAACTAGGTATTTCTTGAAAATTTGGAATCCATATATTCAAAATCTTTCCCATAGAGCTCGTAGTATGATTCTTAATGTTTGTCATCTTTCATTATGGGGGTAGGGAGGGAATTTGTTTGATGATAATAATAGTGGGAATTTCTTGAATTGTATATTTATATAATTAATTTATTACATTGTTATATTTTAAAAATTGGGGGGGATGTGAAGGGGAGGGAAGGGGGGTTGGGAAAGGTATAGGGGGTATATATGGTATTATGAATAGGTAATATGGAAAATATATTTTGGAGAAATGATAAAATTATTTATGTAATATTTGAGCTGTGAATTTAATTGTAATGGGCATATATTGTATTATTGTATATTTGATTGATTTCTTTAATAAAATGCTTCAACATAAAAATGATAAAAGAAATAAAGAAAAGGAATACAAAGAATATTATTCATAATAAACTCACCCCCACAAATAAAAGAAATCCGTTCTAGCCCACATTATGAGATTTGTCCAAACGCTTTACAAGAATATCTCAAGAAATCAATGGTCAAATGACCAAGATTTGGGTGATTACAATCTTGACTTATAATAATAATCAACAGGAATGTATTACTTATGCTGTTCCCGTAAACTTAGAAATTGCTGTAACTCTGGGGTAGGGAACTCCGGTCCTCGAGAGCCGTATTCCAGTCGGGTTTTCAGGATTTCCCCAATGAATATGCATTGAAAGCAGTGCATGCAAATAGATCTCATGCATATTCATTGGGGAAATCCTGAAAACCTGACTGGAATACGGCTCTCGAGGACCGGATTTCCCTACCCCTGCCCTAGACATTTTTATGTGGATTATTTATTTGCTTTAATAAAGCCTTCATCTTGGACATCAACTCTACTCGGAGAGAGCGAGACCAGAAGGCTTTGAGCATGCGCAAATGCTCAAAGCCTAGTCCAGCACAGCACAGGAAGAAGGAGGATCTCTCTCGCACCACCCAGCCCAGCCCACCCAATGAAGGAGGATCTTCGGGCACTGGCACATCCTGTGCATTGGTGCTGGTGCCGGTGCCGGTGCCCAATCGGGTAAGAGTTGTCTTTGCGGTGCTGGGGGGGATGTAGGATCGCGGGGGAGGGGGGGTGATGCGAGCGGGGGGGAGGATGCCGGTTCGCAGGGGAAATGCTGGATCAGAATGAAAAAAAAATTTGTACAACGCGCTCACACATATAACGCGCATGGTTATGCACGGTTTGTAAAATCGTGTATAACGCGCGCGTTATATGCGTGAAAATACGGTAATTCTGATTCCTCCATTGTATTCCCTAAGAAAAGCAAAACTACAGGTCCAAGTTTACTAAGAATTTGTTATCTCACCTACCATAAAACATCTAAGCTTATTACAATTTAAACTGGGGGGGGGGGGGCAGAAGGGATGTGTCATACATAACATGACCATTTTTTTTTTTCTTCAAAATGGGACATCCCCCGCCCCTCCCCACACTGCCCTACATACACACCGCCCATCCCCCCTATGTACCAACCCCCCCCCCCCCCCGGCTACACACACACACATCCCGCTGACCCTTCCATCTCTCCCCCGCCAACTGCGAGACCGAAATACCTTGTAACAAACGGCAACGTCAGCAGTAATCTAGGCAGGCTGCTTTGCTTCTCCTGTCCGGGCGTTCCTCTGCTGCATTGCTGATGATGTCATCAGCAACGCAGCACACAGAATGCCCCGGCGAGAGAAGGCAGCATGCCTGTCTAGATTGCTGCCGATGTTGCCGTATGTTACAAGGTATTTCAGTCTTGCGGTTGGCGGGGGAGATATGGAAGGGTCAGCGGGGGAGGGACGCAGCAGGGGGGGTGGGGGATAAGTGCTGCTGCCGGCGACTAGGGCTTATTTTCGGTGGTAGGGTTATAGCCTGAAAATCATGCTAGGGCTTATTTTCGGGGTAGGGCTTATTTTGGGGGAAACACATCAGGTGGGTTGCTCTCTTTCTGAAAATGGGACATTTCGGCGTCCCAAAGCCGTGCTTGGGGACAACGGGACAGGCTACCTAAAAACGGGAAGGTCCCATTCAAAACGGGACATAAGGTCACGTTCGTCATACACAACATGAATGTGAGAGGAGGGGGGGAGAACTATAATGTTTGATAGGAAAGTGGGGTGGGATAAAAAGAAGGGGATGGTCTCAAAGTCCTGCCTGTCCTGCTCGGGGCTGCAACAACGAGAAGGGACAGAATTCAGGCAGTGAGGGAGGAATTACGTGTATGCATTAGAGAAGAGGAATGATTTAAGATCTGTAACCTGAGGTAAGGTGGAAGAAGATTCCAGAGTTCGAGGCCCTGAAAGGAAAATATTGTCCTGTGGGTGGTGTCTGAAATCATTTCACAGAAAATGGGGACTATTAAGTGGTTCTGACTAACAGATCTGAGGGCTCTGGGGAGACAGTAAAGTGTTTGCTCAAATAAAGTGGTGTTTCGATGGCGTGGATCTTGAAAACGAGAAGTACTATTTTGTAGGTGATCTGATGCGAGATGGGGAGCCAGGAAGATCAACGTGTCCTGTTGGCAGCCTTGGTGTTATATCTGGTCTACAGTTTCAACATGTAATAACAAAAGAAAAAGCAGAGTCCAATTCTTAAATTTGATCTGAGCAATCCCATATTATGAGTTGCATTATGGGTATATAGTGTACTACGAGTGACAGAGAAATGATCATTTGGGCCCTAATAAGGGCTCAGGAGCCACCATCTGATGATATGAATCGAGGGGAGACATGAAACAGGCTTGACTTCTTCGAAGGTATGAATAAACGTGGATAAAGGTGAGACGGTTGATGTACTGTATCTAGATTTTCAGAAAGCTTTTGACAAAGTTCCTGAGAACATAAGAAACGCCTTCACCGGATCAGACCAAGGTCCATCTAGTCCGGCGATCCGCACACGCGGAGGCCCATTTAGGTGCTCCTTGTTGGAGACCCGGATTTCCCGTATCCCTCAATATGATTTGCAAGAAGGTGTGCATCCAACTTGCGTTTGAAACCCAGCACAGTATTTTCTGCCACCACCTCCTCCGGGAGAGCATTCCAAGCGCCCACCACTCGTTGTGTGAAACAGAACTTCCTGACATTTGTCCTGAACCTGCTGCCGTTCAGTTTCAGGCTATGACCTCTTGTTCGTGTCACATCTGAAAATGTCAGTAATGCTGCTTCCCGATCAATTTGGTCAAATCCTTTTAATATTTTAAAAGTCTCTATCAGATCCCCACGCAGTCTTCTCTTTTCGAGGGTGAACAGTCCCAGTTTTCCGAGGCGTTCCTTGTAGCTTAAATTCTCCATGCCTTTGACTAGTTTCGTGGCTCGCCTCTGCACCCTCTCCAACAGAATTTTATCCTTCTTAAGGTATGGAGACCAGTGTTGGAGAAAATTAGAGTCATGGGATAGGAGGCAAAATTCAGTTGTGAATTAAGAATTGGTTATCGGATAGAAAACGGCTGAGGGGAGATATGATTGAAGTCTACAAAATCATGAGTGGAGTAGAACGGGTACAAGTGGATCGATTTTTTTACTCTGTCAAAAATTACAAAGACTAGGGGACACTCGTTGAAACTGCAGAGAAATACTTTTAAAACCAATAAGAAGGAAATATTTTTCACTCAAGACAATAGTAAAGCTCTGGAACTTGTTGCCAGAGGTTGTGGTAAGAGCGGTAAACGTGGCTTGGACAATTTCCTGGAGGAAAAGTCCATAGCCTTTTATTGAGACAGACATGGGGGAAGTCACTGGTGGCTCTGGATCAGTAGCGTGGAATGTTGCTACCATTTGGGTTTTGCCAAGAACTAGTGGCCTGGATTAGCCACTGTGAGAATGGACCATTGTTTTGACCCAGTAAAGCTATTCTTATGTTCTTATGTCCTTCCAACTGCTTCAATGAAGGACTTCTGTAAGATGCTGCAGTTTTAGCCCAGGTGGTTCTGGATAGAAGCCTCATGGGCCTGGATTGGCTGAGGCGCACGAGCTGCTCGCATCCAGCTCCTCCTCTGTGACTGCTACAGAGATGCCAGGTCACCCAGTTCCAGACTGGAGATGTGGGGATAGTCCTTGATTATCTGACCACCCCCATCCTGATGCATTATGGGACTTGCAGCATTGAATTCAATGAGCAGGCTCCAGGTACTACAAATCCCACACTGCTTTGAGGCGTTAGGTTCAAAACCAGGATTGTCCAAAAAGTCTCCAGTCTGGAACTAGTAATTTGGCATCTCTGCTGTTAGAGGAGGCATTTTCCTTCGCATTAGACTTAACAGACAGAAGTGATGACAAAGTCGGGCTCCTATATACTGATTTATTGGCATTAGTTCCAGGAGATAATGCCACAACCTCATTTACACTCCCTCTGTGCGCAAGGAGTGACAGTTCTGAGCTAAAGAAATCCGAGTCCCAGACTCCATCTGGCTGTGATTGCCCGAAGCCATCTGGCAGCTGGCTTCATTTACAAATTTGATATATGTGACTTGCCTCGCCTTTTTCGTGAGCAAAGGCTTGCAGGCATCCAGATTTCCCCGGACAGCTTTTCAAAGCCCGGCACTTTCTCCGGGTTTTGAAAAGCTTCCATCTAGAAGCAACGTCGGGACGGCATCTGCGCATGCAACGCTGTGACGTCCAGCGCATGCACGCATGTATGTGATGTCATCGCATCACACCAGCGCATGCACAGATGCCTTCCCGACAAGTGAACAAGTTGAGGGGGGGGCGGGGTGTGACTCGGGCAGAACTGGGTGGACCTGGGGGCCAGGGCCATGGGTCCGGATTTTAGTTCCAGAAAATCCGGTAACCCTAGGCCAGGGGTAGACAATTTCCCGGTCCTCGAGAGCCGGAGCCAGGTCAGGTTTTCAGGATATCCACAATGAATATTTATGAGATGGATTTGCATGCCCTGCTTCCTTGAGATGCAAATCTATCTCATGCATATTTATTGTGGATATCCTGAAAACCTGACCTGGTTCCGGCTCTCGAGGACCGGAATTGCCTACCCCTGCCCTAGGCTTGCAGCCTGAGCCCTTATCATCCCAACATAGAGATCCATACCTGGTTTTGTACATTTCCCTCCCCATGCAGGCCTGAGCTGCTTGTCTTCCCAGTGACATCCATTCCTGGTTTTGTACATTTCCCTCCCCATGCAGGGCTGAGCTATTTGTCTTCCCAGTGACATCCATTCCTGGTTTTATACGTTTCCCTCCCCATGCAGGCCTGAGCTGCTTGTCTTCCCAGTGACATCTTAAGTAATAGGAAAACTGGAGTAATCAGTGAGGCCACATATTCTCACTGAGCTATATTCTCAAATTATTTCAACTGCAAATATTTTTAGTAAATATGATGACAGTATTTTCTAACTGAACTGACATAAAAACAAGAGCTATCCACAGCAGTAGAAACCAGAAGCCTCAGGGAGACCATCGACCACCTGCTGGAGATAGAGACATACTAACGGAACACAAGCTTCACTATCTTAAAAGACAGAGTTCAATTATTCTCTCCATTTTTAATTTTTTATGAAGATTTTTAACAAGTACAAAGACGAGTACATTGTACTAGAAAAATGTCACAATCAGAAAGAAAGGTGCAACCAGAAAGCAACAAGCACCCAGGTATGATGGGTGAACAAAATCACTTCTATGAAATCATATGAATAAGTTAGGAGGTTCAGAAGAAGACCCATGAAAGTTGTACATATTTCAGTCAACATGAGATTATTAAAAAAAAAAGAAATTAACAGTAAAAATTGAAAATTGCACAAAAACTGGGTATACATCAGTGGGCTCCAACTCAAACCCTTTGCAGGGCCACATTTGGGATTTGTAGGTACTTGGAGGGCCACAGAAAAAAAATAGTTAATGGCTTATTAAAGAAATGACAATTTTGCAGGAGGTAAAACTCTTTATAGTTTATAAATCTTTCCTTTTGGCTACGTCTTAATAATAATATTGTCAGTTATAGCTAAAGAGACATATCATCAAGAAACAGTTTTATTTTACTTTTGCGATTATGATAAATACACCGAGCGCCTCAAAATAGTACCTGGTGGGCCCCATGTGGCCCCCCCGGGCTGCGGGTTTGAGACCACTGGAATACATTACATATCTTATGGAGGAAAAGATAAGTTTACATTACATTACATTAGAGATTTCTATTCTGCCTGTGCCTTGCGGTTCTAGGCGGATTACAATATAGAAGATATCTGGGCATTTCCAGTAGAATTGCATTACAGAAGAAGAGTAAATTACAGGTAACTGTAAAGAATTACAATACATTCAAGATTACAGAAGTTTAGTAAGGGGGACCACATTTTTATGGATTTAAGACCCTTATTCATAAGAGAATTTGCTTTACATTCAAAATTACATATCATCATCACAAGGTAATATTTAATAAGTGAGAGGATTGCCAATGAGATATCATCTGTATGCTCTCTATCTCCACCTGCTGGTAGGCAGACCTAACCCATCAGTTTCTGAATTCATATGCTGCTGGTGACAAGGAAGCATTAATCCAGCTAGCGCGCTCACATTCGTTTGCACCAAGTGGATACAGTAACGCAGAATTTACACAGGACTACTTAGCACCTTCTTTGCAGGTAGTGCATGCTGGAGAACATTAGCACACAACCTACAGAAAGAAAACAAGCTTTAAAAATGGGCTGCGGTAAATCTGGGCTTAGTGCACGGAAAAGTCCTATATCACAACACGCTAAACCCAGATTTCAGCGCACCTTTAGTGAAAGGGCTGATAATTGGGTGCTAAAAATAAATTATTAGCACTATCTGACCTGGTTCTCTGCCGCGATTCTTACCTACCTGTCTCTGTTTGATGTACTCCGGGGCGGGTGGTGGGGTGGGACGAAGGGGGGATGGGATGGGAGGGGGATATGATTGTAGCTGTTAATAACAAGAGTTCTGACTGTATTTTGTGCATTTCTTTAACAAAAATGATTTTCACATAAATTATCAGCACTAACCTTGCAAGGTACATCTTGCAAGGTGCTATTCTATGGGGGTCATTTCATAAATAATGCACACTTTTTTTTTTTTTAATGTACATGTTTTATTTTTTTTCAAGTATTTCTTTACAATCCTTCAATATAGTCTCCCTGCTTTGCAATGACCGAGTCCCAACATCTGGGAAGCTTCATTATTCCATCCAAGACACCGTTTTAGTCCAGTTGCCGAATGGCTCGGGTACCGGCGGAAGAAAGCTCTTCCAGAAATGCAAAAAGATGTCCACGCATAGATTGTTTCAACTTTGGAAAAAGATCGAAGTCTGGTGGACTCATGTCTGGACTGTAGGGAGCATGAGGCAACTCCTCCCAGCCGTATTCGCGTAGTTTTTCAATGACATTCCCTATGTGCGGGCAAGCGTTGTCGTGAAGAATGAGTGGACCAGCCAAGAGCAACTGAGGTCGGGTTTTCTGCATTTTTCTGTGCATTTTTTTGCAAAAAGTCACGATAATACACTGCTGTGGCACTTTTTCCACATGGGACTTTGCCTGTGAAGATGATGCCTTCATGATCATAAGCAAAAATCATCATTTGTTTGACTTTTGATTGAACTCGTTGAAATTTTTTTGGTCGTGGGGAAGTTGGAGCTCTCCACTCGTCATTGAAAAACTACGCGAATACGGCTGGGAGGTGTTACCTCACGCTCCCTACAATCCAGACACAAGTCCACCAGACTTCGACCTTTTTCCAAAGTTGAAACAACCTATGCGTGGACATCTTTTTGCATCTCTGGAAAAGGTTTCTTCCGCCGGTACCTGAGCCATTCGGCAACTGAACAAAACGGTCTTGGATAGAATAATGAAGCTTCCCGGACGTTGGGAATCGGTCATTGCAAAACAGGGAGACTATATTGAAGGATTGTAAAGAAATACTTGAAACAAAACAAAACAAAACCATGTAAATTTTTTTAAAAAAAGTGTGCATTATTTATGAAATGACCCTTATATGACGATGTAGGTGTAAATTCTTGTGTGCAGATCTGAAAAGGGGTGTGGCCATGGGTGGGTCTGGGAGTTCTAATCATTTGCACGCCTAATCATTACAGAATCCGCCTGATCCATGCCTAATTTAGGCGCATGGATTTACACCAGGTTTCAATTGGTGCTAGGCGCTGTTCTAGCTCATAGCACCATTTACAGAATAGAGCTTTTTTTTTTTTTTTTCAATGTCAGTTTGTTGGTGCCATATATAGAATTTGGTCTTTAGAAGGTAATTTTATAATAGGGTGTCTTCTATAAGCACTATTTAAGATGTCTATCTTAAGCCTATTTTATGAAGAAAAGTTGTATTTTTCTTTTCAAAATAGCAGCGCCCCCTAGCTGACAATGCACTTTCATTCAAGTCAAAATCACTTTTGCCAACCCTAGATGTCAGCAAGAACACATCTTCAAATGTTACGTTGGCTTCCCATACAAAGGCGTATGGAGTTTAGTCCTTAGCCCGATACATAGGAGAGGGTGTTGAAAGGTTCTCAGCCCGATCAACTAACTTCCTAAATTCTGAGCGCTATTTTGCCACTGTAGCTGAAAAGAGGGTGTTATCTCATTTCATTAAGTGTCAATTTGCAGAAACAAAATTCTACATTTTGACATTGTTTCAGATCATTGATTGAACCACATCCACGTCATTCTCTTCTTGGCTGAGCTGAGAACTTTTCAGCACCCCCTGGTAGTGTGAAGAGTTTCAGTGTCTGGTAACCAGAGCTGAGATTGTGATGTCGTAATGCCTCATTCCACCATTAAGAGCCAACCTGATCAGTGATGTCACAGTGACTTGATTGTGCTATACGTGGCTCACTTTTGTTACATACGAGGGGGTGCTGAAAAGTTCTCATCCCAATCTACCAACTTCCTAAATTCTGAGCGTTATTTTGCCACTGTAGCTGAAAAGAGTGTTATCTTGTTTCGTTAAGTGCCAATTTGCAGAAATGAAATTCTCTGTTATGACGTTGTTTCGGATCATTGATTGAACCACATCCACGCCATTCTCTTCCTGTCTGGGCTGAGATCTTTTCAGCTCCCCCTTGTAGTATGAAGAGTTTCAGTCTCTGTTAATCAGAGCTGAGATTATGATGTCATAATGCCTCATTCCACCAATAAGAGCCAACCTCATCAGAGATGTCCACAAAGCTTGACTGGCTCACTTTTATTCTGCAGCATGCTCCTCGTGCCGGTGTTGGATTTCCCTCTGACATCACTTCCCAGCCCCGTGACCCAGAAGTGACTCATAGGGGAACTAGGCTGACGCGAGCAACAGGCAGAAGTGAAAGATAAAACAGAGGTACGTAGTCAAGGGGAAGGGATGGTGCGAGCGTGGTGTGGTGGGGCAGGCTGGAGAGATACTAGCGCCCCCACCGACTTGACGACCTGGGCGGTCCACACCCCCTGCACCCTCTTCCTATGCCACTGCCTCTCACTTTCTTCAAAGATCTGATCCTTTCCTTTCTGTCGTCCTAGCCCTCTTCCGCTCCTTTATAGAATTTTATAATATACTAGTCTTTAAGCCGTGTTTCTTTATCTCTCTCTCCTTGGCCGCTGTCTGTATCCTTCTGTCTCCCCCTCCCCCCGAGCAAAGCTGTCTGCCCACAACACCCACCTCCCCCCCAAATGTCTCTCCATGGCCCTCTTCTGTCTTCCCACCCCAGAGCAAAGCTGTCGGTCCCCAGCACCCCTCCCCCGAAAGCAGCCCCCTTTCCCTATCTCTCCATGGCCCCTTCTGTCTCCCCCCCAGCACACCCCCTCCCCCCAAAGCAGCCCCCTTTCCATCTCCCTGTCTCTCCATGGCCCCTTCTGTCTTCCCCCCCAGAGCAAAGCTGTTTGCCCCAAGCACACCCCTCCCCCTAAAGCAGCCCCCTTTCCCTCTCCCGCTGACTCTCTCTCTGGCCCCCTTTCTCTGTCTGTCTTTCTGTTCCTCTCCCTGCCCCTGTGTCTTTCTTTCTTTCTGTCTCCCTCCCTCCCGTGTCTGTCTGTCATTTTTCCCCATTTCCCTGTGCAGCAGCATTTCCATCCCACTTCCCTATGCAGCAGCAACAGCATTTCCCTCCTATCCCCCCCTTTCCTGTGCAGAAACAGTAGCAGCATTTTCCCCCAATACCCCTTTCCCTTCTCTTACCTTCTCTTCCCTGCTCCGTTCGGCCCCTACCCCTTCTTTTACTGCCGTTGTCCTGCTCCATCCGGCCTGCTCATGACCCTCCCACCGCCGACAAACCTCGGGGCTCCAGCCGCGTAGGCAGCACTTTAAACACGCTGCTTCGCGGCCTTCTACTGCCGATTTCCTCTGCCGCGTCTGTCAACGATGATGTCATCAGAGACGCGGCAGAGTAAATCGGCAGTAGAAGGGCGCGAAGCAGCGTGTTTATAGTGCTGCCTACGCCGCTGGAGCCGGGAGGTTAGGAGAGAGAGAGAGAGAGCACAGTTGCGCGCCTCCAGCCCTCGCATGCGCCCTGAGGTTTAGAATGTCGCCACAGAAGCACACCTCAGGGCGCCAGCGCTCACGAATTTTCAAGAGCGCATGCGCTTCTAGCATTTTATTATTATTGATGCAAAGACAGGTATGATCCATCCATACTCCGCTCATGGACAACCCACTGTTAAAGTAGTTGCTATGGGAACAACATGCATACCTATATGCTAATTATTTTACAAGAAATCATTTAGATGCATAAGTAGCGATTCCCTTGTGACAATTGAACTGAAGCCCATTCAGTTCCTATGGGCTTTGGCGCATTTGCCAGGGGAGAATCCCTACCCGTAATTAGTGAAGAAAAGCTAGAGAAATGAAAATAAATACAGTGGAAACGCCGATTATCTGAACTCCAATTATCCGGATGTCCGATTATCCAGATTGCTTCGGGGGGAGTCTCAGTTTATATTTGAGTTCCCCCTCCCCCAAAGTACTATTCCAAAGTACAAATATTTTGTTTTTAATTTTAAAAAAAATACCTTCAGCGCACCTCTAGAAGTCTCAGCAGGTATTTTCGTCGCTGACAGAGCCTGGGCAGGAGCGAGTAGGTTCGCTCCTGCCCCGGCGTTGCCGCTGGAACACAAGGGAAACAAAGTAGGTCTGGGGTCTTTCCTGAGGGTCCGAGAGGGGGTTGGTGCCATCTGTTCAGGGAGGGAGAGGGAATGTTGCCTTTTCTTGTCAGGGGGGCATGTGCCCTGAAGGTATTTTTTTTTTTTTTTTTATTAAAAACAAAAAAATTAACATTCAATCATCCGGATTTCGGATTATCCAGACTATCCTCTGCCGAGGTTAGTCCAGATAATCGGTGATCCACTGTATAAAGACATTTAAAGAAAACAAGGGGTGTCTGTCGGTCTGAAAATGAGCATGTGGGGATGAATTTCTTGAAAAAGGCGGAAATAAGTCCAAATAATTAAAAGAAAGAGATGGGGGAAGTGGAAAAGTTCACGTCCCTCCCCAGCAGACCAATAAACTCGGTACCCTACCCCTTCCTCACCCCCCACAAAGCTGGCACACTACTGTAATGCCAGCATAGAGAATCACCCCCATAGGGAATTATCAGTTTACTTCACACATGAACTTTTAATCTGCTCTGAATATTAAAGACTTGGCGTCCTGTACATCATCACTGTAGTTTTTGGTTTTGTTCTTCTGAATGCCTAAAGGACAGCTTCAAAATATTTGAGCCCTACAAAGAGGTGGAGGAGTGGTCCTAGTGATTAAAGCAGCTGTCTCAGCACCCTAAGGTTGTGAGCTTAATTCGCACTGCAGCTCCCTGTGACTCCGGGCAAGTCAAGAACATAAAAATAGCCTTACTAGGTCAAGCCCAGGAGCCCATCCTCATGGTGGCCAATCCAGGTCCCTAGTACCTGGCCAAAACCCCAAAGAGTAGCAACATTCCAGCTCTCAAAGAATCGCAAGATTCCGGAACCCCAATGAGAGCAACATTCCAGAGCTGAGATTGTGATGTCATAATGCCTCTTTCCACAGTGCCTCAGAGCCAACCTAAGCAGTGATGTTACAATGGTTTGATTGTCCTATACTTGGCTCATGTAAGAACATAAGAATATTCTTACTGGGTCAGACCAACGCTCCATTAAGCCCAGTAGCCCGTTCTCACGGTGGCCAATCTAGGTTCCTAGTACCTGGCCAAAACCCAAGGAGTAGCAACATTCCATTCAGAATCCTAAAGAATAGCAAGATTCTGGAACCCCAATGAGAGCAACATTCCAGGGCTGAGATTGTGATGTCATAATGCCTCATTCCACAGTACCTCAGAGTCAACCTCATCAGTGATGCTACAATGGCTTGATTGTCCTATACTTGGCTCACCGGCTCACGCGAGAACATAAGAATAGCCTTACTGGGTCAGACTAATGGTCCATCAAGCCCAGGAGTCCATTCTCACGGTGGCCAATCCAGGTCACTAGTATCTGGCCAGAACCCAGTAGCCCATTCTCGTGGTGGCCAATCTAGAGGTCACTAGTACCTGGCCAAAACCCAAGGAATAGCAACATTCCATGCTACCCATCCAGGGCAAGCAGTGGCTTCCCCCATGTCTTTCTCAATAACAGACTTTTCCTCCAGGAACTTGTCCAGTGCATCAAGTTTTCATCCCCCTTAAAAGTGAAGGCTGAACTTTTGCTGGGCAAACTGAAAGTTCACAAAGTGCCACAAGAAACAAATAACTGTCCAATTTAGGAGGAAGAATAGGACGAAATAAATTTCCCTGCAGACCTCCGGATGTAGATGACTGTTTCTGCTTTTAGCCACTAGGAGACGCCTGGACTCGAACGATGCTTCCATGCTCTGAGGCTCATGCGGTGATCTTTGCAGAGTAAAAGGTAAAAATGATTGCAGGAAATTTGGCCACAGGAAGGATGTGGGCTCCGTGCTTCTCGGTGACGGGACAAATGCACGCCGGACAAAGCCACGCCGACATTTCGGTAAAGACAATTGCGCGCATGACTCCAGCGCGCCGCTGTAAAGTTAATTTTAAAGAGCTCTGATAGCGGGTGGGGGGGCCCACTTTACTTAATACTGTTCGCACTGCTATGGGGGGGTGCAATCCACCATATTATACAGAAAACTTAACTTTTTCCTATAAAATCAGGAAAAAGTTAAGTTTCCTCTATAATGGGGGGTTCCAACCCCCCAAACCCCTTCCCTCAATGGCAGCGTGAACACAATTAAGTAAACTAGGGGGGTTCCCCCCTCATACCCCCCGTCGGAGCTCTTTAAAATTAACTTTTCCGGTGGCACACTGGAGTCTTACGCCCAATTATCTGGGCTCAAATGTCGGCGCAGCTTTGTCCCACGCGCGAATGACTGTGAGCCCTGCTTCTCTGGTATCCCTTTCCGAAGCTCCTCTGATTCCTTTTGGGTGTGCTGAGTCCCTGAGCCGAGCAGATTTTGTTTTTGTAGCCTGAGTCCGGTAGCCAAGTTATTCCACCAGCTTTGTGCATCATGGGTGACGCTTGCAGAACCGTGATAAATAAATTAACCCCCCCCTCCCTCCCCCCTTCTCTTTTTCTGCGGCAACAGTGAAATATGTTCTTTTAAACTGATTTACTTTCAAATTCATGTTTTTCTTTTAGCGCACTGTGTACCCACGTTCATTTTCTCGGCCAGAATTATTGTGCAAAGTTATTCGGCACATCTTTTTATTCTGCAGGTCTTTTTTGCATTTTTGCTTCCTTCCTAAGAGAAATACTCGTCTTTTTATGCAAATTTGGGACCCCTATATTCAAAAACTTTCACCTACAGCACGAAGTTTGGTTCTAAATGAATTACATTGAAGCTTTTGAGGCCTTCACGGTAACCCAAGACTTGGTAATCTTTGTCACCTTCCATCTGGGGGGGAGGGGGGTGAAAGGGGGGAATAGGGTCGGTTATATGAACATTTTTGAAGAAATGATAGTATTTCATAGAATATATGGCATGGAAGTCTCAGAATTGTGAAATTACTTGTAATGAATATCTATTTGTATTATATAACTGTATATTTACTTTCTTCCTTCAATAAAAATGTTAGAGCATAAAGGGTATCCCGATATAACTAGATTAACAGCTTACAATAACCAGTTGCTCTATTATGATGGTTGCAACCTTCCGTTTCCTTCCCGAGCCCCACCAAAAACACCTGCTTGGTTAAATCATATCCGCTCCTTTTATCTTCTAACAGCAGTGAAGCGTCAGATTCAGGGCACATCCTGGCTTTAATATTTCAATCATTTGTAAAGTCGGGACTCTCAAATGTGCATCCCTTCTAAGATATCAAAAGCAGACTCACTTTCTGAGAGTTACGAAGCGAAGTTAGTGCTGGAAACCTGTAAGGAGGGACTGGGTAAAGTCAGGATCCCGCAGATCTCTACCGCACGTCCTCAGGGCAGGATTAACCAATAGGCCTAGGGCCCGAAATGGTCAGGGGGGCCCGATGAAGGAGGGCATCAACATTGTTTTTTCCAAACGGCGATGGGCCCCTCCAGCAGCGATCGGCAACGCGGGCCCCCCCCCCAATCGGCAACGTGGGCCCCCCAATCGGCAATGCGGGCCCCCTGATCAGCAACGCGCCTCCCCCCTCCCCCATGGCTGGAAAGTAAGACAAGCAAGCAACGCGGGTAAGAAAGGCAACGGGAACTGTAATTGTGCAAGCGGTGCTGCTTGCCCAAAGCTTCCCTCTGACGCAGTTCCTGTTTCCGTCTGGGTGCATGGTGGGGTAGGGCGGGGCAGGGGACCCAGTGTACTTGTGTGCCTAGGGGCCCTCGATGAATTAATCCTGCCCTGCACGTCCTTAAAAATCTGCTTATCTCAGAGGCAAGCGGGATCTGTGAGGTCCGCGGGAGTTAAAACAAGGATCCCTGCGGATCCTGCGCTACAGCCGCATTCTTTTTAAGGCCAGCGGGATCTGTGGGGGGCCCCCCAGATAGAAGGCATTAAGAGCACTGGGGTGCCGAAAACATGGACACAAGAAAAGGGAGAATGCGCCGTAGAGATCCGCGGGGTCCGCGGTATCCTTGTTTTACCCAGTCCCGAAAGTAAGGAAGCCCGAAGAACTGAGCCGAAAGGAGAGGTGCATAGAGAAATGGGGCAAATCCCGTCCAAACAAAATATTGCAAAGATATTATAGTCAGGGGGTCGAGAATGTCTTGGGATAAAATAACGCTGCAAAAAAAAAAAAATGAACAGCACAGGGTAGGGAAAATGCTTGTAAAAAGACATTTTGGGTTCAAAAAGTGAGCCAGACTGGATTGGGATTCAGGAAAACTGTCCCCCCTCTTTTCCTAAGGTGCGATAATCGATTTAGCGCGCGCTTATCAAATGAGCACATGCTAAACACTAACGTGTGCCTGTTAGGGCTCCTTTTACGAAGGTGCGTTAGGGCCTTAATGCGCGGAATGCCCCGCGCGCTAGCCGCTACCGCCTCCTCTTGAGCAGGCGGTATTTTGGCTAGCGCGCACTATGGCGCACGCTAATCTGGTGCGTGCGCTAAAAACGCTAGCGCCCCTTTGTAAAAGGAGCCCTTAGTCTATGGATGCGTTAGCGTGCGCTCATTCGATTAGCGCGCGCTAAATCACTTTGCGAGCGCTAAATCGGTTAGCGCACCTTAGTAAAAGGACCTATATATTCTTCCCCCTCCCAGCACCAACCCAAAAAAAGTGGACATAACATAAAACATTGGATTTCTAGACCGCATAACCTTATTTTATAACATTTTATTGAAGGAAATAATTAAATATAATTTAGTACAAATAGATTTCATTTCAAAAAGATTCACAAATATAATATTTCTCCATATCATTCCTCCAAAAATTTTTCCACCTCCCTTCCCCCCTACAACACCCCACCTCCCTTCCCCCCTTTCCCCCACTTCCCTCCTCCCCTTCCCCCTCCAATTCACATTATATTAAAGTAATTAATAAAGCAAGAAAATAATATGAAAGTTATCATTCCATCAATATACATTTCAATATAACCTATTTCATCCTACCCCTACACCCCCCAATTCTCCTCCCCCCTTTTTGAATCGAAGATGACACACATATTACCAGGTATTACAAAGTTATAAATGTTTCCAAAGCTTCAATGTAAAATATTAATAATCATACTTCATGCTTTAGACTAGAGGAAAGATTTTGAATATATGGGTCCCAAATTTTCAAAAAGAAACATGTACGTCTTGGAAACTTACAAACATCCCTAACCTCAAATAAAATTAAACGATGGAGTTGGTTCCTCCAATGCCAAAAACTAGGAGGATCTTTCTGTAACCAATATTGCAAAATACATTTGTGACCAATCATGCATGCCTTTTGAAATCAAATGCATCTGCCTTGTCCATATACCCCACAAGCAGCAGCTTTACCAAATAACACCCCCCTTGGAGACTCCACTAACGGACTATCCCATAATGAACCTAAAAATAGTAGGATGGCAGACCATAAAGACGTAATAAGAGGACATTTCCACAATGCATGAGATAATGTATTTGGAGCTTTCTCACATTTATTACAAATGGGAGAATTAACTAATCCTGCATGAAATGTTTGCACTTGTGAGAAATATGCCCTATGTAAAATTCTACACGTGCATTCCCTCCAAACAAAACCCTTAATAATTTTAGGCAATCGATGAATGGCTTGACTAAAATCTTGAAGTGGTATTTGAGTCCCCAACTCATCACGCCATTTTTATATAATGCTATCGTATGTGCTATTTGGAATCAAACACCTCCACAAAAGTTACATAATAACAAAGGAAGGAAATAATAAAATCTAATCCACCAGATATTTGGACAAAAGATAAGCCTTCGATTGTTTTCTGAAATGTTCATAGGAACGAGATGTAAATAACAGGGTTCGGAAATCCTTATCGTGGAAAGCTGCTTGAGATGAGAGAGCACGATCATGATCTTTCTTGCTTTTTCAACCCTTAGCAGAGAGAAATTCAAAAAGAGCATGTGACCTTCTGCCGTTCTTTTGAGAAGCTACTAAAAATCTGTAGAACTGGGGCCAGGCCAAAGGCAGCTTTGTAACATAAACAACCCAGTTTGAAGATTAGATGAGCGTCCCACAGGGAGCCAGTGCAGTTCATGGTAAAGAGGGGTTTCCGTGATCGAACTTCTTCAGACCATAGATTCATCTCATCGTGGTATTCTGAATCAGTTTCAGTTTGGCCATATTTCTCTTGGTACTAGTTACATAAACGCTATTACAGTAATCCAGAAGGCTCAATAATAATGACTAGACCCAAAAGTTT
This sequence comes from Geotrypetes seraphini, assembly GCF_902459505.1. Taxonomy (NCBI): domain Eukaryota; kingdom Metazoa; phylum Chordata; class Amphibia; order Gymnophiona; family Dermophiidae; genus Geotrypetes; species Geotrypetes seraphini. The sequence continues at coordinate 105,193,778 of NC_047084.1, forward strand.
AAATGCAGAAATTTCAAAGTATGATCTAAGGCAGTGGTCTCAAACTCGCGGCCCGCCATATACTATTTCGAGGCCCTCGGTATGTTTATCATAATCACAAAAGTAAAATAAAACAGTTTCTTGATCATATGTTTCTTTAGCTATAAATGACAATATTATTATTAAGATTTAGCCAAAAGGAAAGATTTATAATCTACAAAGAGTTTTACCTCATGCAAAATTGTTATTTCCTTAATAAGACATTAACTAGTTTTTCTGCGGCCCTCCGAGTACCTACAAATCCAAAATGTGGCCCTGCAAAGGGTTTGAGTTGGAGACCACTGGCTTAACTGTAACCATGACATCCTGTTTGTCATTGGGAAGCAGAGCTGGGATTGTGATGTCATAATGCCTCATTCCACCAATAAGAGCCAGCCTCATCAGTGATGTCACAATGGCTTGATTGTCCTGTTCACCCCTCTGCCCTCCAACCCAGCCAGCAGATTAACTGTTCCCCTTAACTCAGTGGTCTCAAACTCACAGCCCGCCAGGTACTATTTTGAGGCCTTCGGTATGTTTATCATAATCACAAAAGTAAAATAAAACAGTTTCTTGATCATGTGTCTCTTTAGCTATAAATGACAATATTATTATTAAGACTTAGCCTTAAAGAAACATTTATAAACTATAAAGAGTTTTACCTCATGCAAAATGGTCATTTCTTTAATAAGACATTAACTATTTTTTTCTGAGGCCCTCCGAGAACCTACAAATCCCAAATGTGGCCCTGCAAAGGGTTTGAGTTGGACACCACTGGTCTAAGTGGACTAAGGGGTCCTTTTACCATGGCGTGTTAGCCATTTTAGCGTACGCTAAACGTTACCGCGTCCATAGACTATAATGGATGCGTTAACATTTAGCACACGCTAAAACAGCGAGCGCGACTTAGTAAAAGGGCCCCTAAATGTTTTATCTCCCATGGACCTCACAAATCCCGCACAGCCCCCCCTCCCCAAAGTATGCAGATTTTGAAGGACATGTGGTAGAGATCCGCAAGTCCGTGGGGTCCGCAGGATCCTCATTTTACCCAGTCCTTTCTCCTTCCTGGCAGCCTGCAGATCTGAGGGCCGAGGTTTTAAGCCTCTTATTTCTTACAAGTCGGGGCTGAAAATGCAGATTATGAGCAGGGAAAAGCCTTCATCGGATGAAGGATGTGGATTTCAGAACTTATCTGATTTGGGGAGAAGCCCTTGTATATTAGATGTAAACACTTCTCCCTCCGTATTCGCTGTGATAGGGGATTAACAGAACCACAAATAACTTTCTCATATGTTATTTGCTGTTTTCTATTAAAAACCATCGTGAATATGGTGAAACCGCGAATAACATGGTGGGAGACCTGGCCTGTTCCTGAAGGAGAGGCAAAACACAGTGAAGAAAGTGCTGGAAATCAGCAATTTTCTTTGTAAACACTTGGAATCGGCGATTTCTCCATGCAAGCTGACGTAATTGGGGGGCAGGAGCCAGCAAGCCAAAAACCGTGAATCATCGAAACCGCGATTGCTGAAACTGCGAATACGGAGGGAGAAAAAATTGGTTCTGTATTTTTTAAGTCGTATTTTGACACCACAGTTGCTCCTTGTCCTACCTAACCTTCACATCGGGTCTGGGCACAGGTGTTACCATATGGCTGCAGAAAAAGGAGGACAGATTGCGACATCCAGGTTTTACTTCCATTGAACGGAATTGAAGTAAAACCCGGATGTCTCAATCCATCCTTCCTTTTTCTGGGGCCATATGGGCAAGAACTTTCACCCCTTCTCCTTTCCCAGCACTGGACCAACCATTTGGTAAGGCTAGGCCAGGGGTAGGCAATTCCGGTGCTCGAGAGCCAGAGCCAGGTCAGGTTTTCAGGATATCCACAATAAATAGGCATGAGATAGATTTGCAGCTCAAGGAGGCAGTGCATGCAAATCCATCTCATACATATTCATGGTGGAGATCCTGAAAGCCTGACCTGGCTCCGGCTCTTGAGGACCGGAATTGCCTACCCCTGGGTTAGGCAGTTGCCTAGGGTGGCAGTTTCTTGAGAGCAGCAAAGAGCGCATACAGTGGATGCAAAATAATCGGTCCAGAGAGCCACAAAAAGGCATCAGCACAAACTTTAACCTTCCAATGTGCGATGATTGTGATTGTTTAATTTAATGTTCAAAATCTTAGGGGGGCGGTTAATAGAAGAGGTTGTAAGGCTGAAAGTTTGCCTAGGGCACCTCTACCATCACACCAGCTCTGCTCCCCCCCCCCCAAAAAAAAAAACCCTACCCTGTGTATGACTATTCAGACCCGATATCAAGTATTATCCTGAGCAGTTTGGGGGTGGTAATAATTTTTTTTTTTTTCTTTAAAACATTTTATTGAAGGAATCAAATAAATATACAATAATACAATATAATAATATATTCAATACAATTAAATTCAAAATTCTAAAATTCCACACATATTTTTATCATTCCTCCAAAATATATTTCCATGTTACCTAGTCATACTTCTATACACTCTCCCTGAACCCTTCCCCCTGCCCCCCCCTTGCCCCCCTTCTCTTCCCCCCATAGTTTTATTTCCAATTATAACATTGTAATGAATGAATTCAACAAATATACAATTCAAGAATTTCCAAACAAATTACTATCATCCACCATATTCCCTCCCCTCCCCCAGAATGGAAGATGACACAAATTACAAGGTGTTGAAATGCAATGAATGTTTCTAAAACTTCAATAGCAAACATTAAGAATCATACTTTGTGCTCTAGAGGAAAGATTTTGAATATATGGGTCCCGAATTTTCAAAAAGAGATGAGTTTTTAAAGAAAAAGCAATACTCTTGAAATGGAAAATACCAGAAACCCAGGAAGGAGAGTGGTCTTTAAGAGAGAAAAGGTGCCAGCCTAGTACGGAGTGCCAGATGGCACTGTACCCGCTCTGTCTCCTACTGGATTCAAATAAAGTCCATTTAGGAACATCGTCACTCCACAGTTTTTTGGGGTTTTCTCTGGATTTTCTTCTTTGTGAATATTTTGGGGTCAATTCCTTTTGTTTTTTTCCTACTGGATTCAAAGCAGTTTACCAAAAATTTGCAAAGGGCGATGAAAGGAAGACTTTGCTCTTCTGAAGTCTCATGGTGCCCACATTATAGAGTAGAAGGCAGCTTGCGTTTATATGATCGTGAACTTTGGCCAAGCAGTGCCTGAAAAATAATGCAAGCAAATTGGATTTTGATCCTAGATTTTACTGGTAACCAGTGCAGGAGTTATAAGTCATTTCTTAGGAAAGAGGCCACGGCAGAAACGAGACAAACCACGTCCTTGTAAGAGTCTTCTGGCCACCTCAAGTATTTGAGAGCATTGCTCCTCCATGGGACTAGAGCACAGGTGTCGAAGTCGGTCCTCGAGGGCCGGAATCCAGTCGGGTTTTCAGGATTTCCCCAATGAATATGCATTGAAAGCAGTGCATGCAAATAGATCTCATGCAGATTCATTGGGGAAATCCTGAAAACCCGACTGGATTCCGGCCCTCGAGGAGGGACTTTGACACCCCTGGACTAGAGAGAGAACCAGCTGACACATGGCTCCCCCCAAATATGTCTAGTCGACGAAATGAAGTGATTAGTTGCAATAGTCCACCTCAAGCCAGACAAATACATCATTTATCTGTCACACGCCTGGCTGCTGCGAACAGCCCTTCCTGCAGTCAGCCCAATTGTGTTTCTGTATGCATGCTTTGCCCGATCCAAAGGCTGGTGAATTCTATGAATTTTCAGTGCAAAGGATCATTGCAGTACCACTGGTGCAGGCAGCAGAAAGTTTTTCCAGAGCTACGGCAGTCTGAATTAGCACAAGCTACAGAAATTATTTCACAGAACCTGGTTGCTGAGGCAGGCTGTAGGCAGCACAAACAAACAAGCACAACTGCATCCAAGACGTTTGCTCTGGGCTTCCCTCTTCTGTCCCGGGAGCAGCTCAGTTAAGTTCCAGAGAGGCAAGTGGAGTCCTCTGGCATTGCAAGAAAACACCTGGGAAGTTAAAGGGCTCCTGCCAAACCTGAATAATTTCCTGGAGCCAGAGACAGAAATACACCAGGATCCGGACAGGATGTTCCTAGTAGCAGATGGCTGGCAGAAGAGGCGTTTCAGGGGAGGGCAAGACAGGGCTCGAGAGAGCCCAGAGCTCCTTAACTCATGAGGGATAGGATTCTGCTGCCTCTCAGCTCCCTCTCCCCCTCCCCTCTCTCTGTTTTATGCCTTCAAACTACTATTGTAATACTTTTTTTCTTTTTTTAATTCACATATATTTTCTTCTAATGTCTTTCTTTTCCCACTCTTTCTGTTGAAGGCTGAATTCCAATAAAAAGGCATCACATACACAAATATCATTAGAACATACTTCGATACCGGTTTATTGGACCCCTGCCACAGCTATCGGTCCCTCCAGGCGAGGGAAAGCGAACACCGGCGAGAACCGTGTGCGAAATGCGCTCCAGAAAGGCAGCTGCTCGCGCGAAGCGGCCCCCTATGGGTTCCGATCAATGCACAGAGCCTCTCGCTGCCCGCCCGCGCCCCACGAAGCTCTTCTCGCGCATATGCTAGAAGGAGGCGCGTAGAGAGCCCTCCAGACAACGCGCCCTTTGTAACATCTTGCGCAAGTGAGGTGGAGAGTATCGGGTGCCCACAGCTTTAAGACGCAGGATTAAGAAAGCCAAAACCAAATTCAAGCTCCCTATTTTTGGCACAACTCTTAGGGGGGGGAGGGGAAGAAGAGCTGTTACCTGCCCCCACTGTCACTGGCAACTGTGCTTCCTCTGTCCCAGCGCCCTAAGCCATCCTGAGGCGTGCCAAAGCGATCCACCTGGGTACACCTCGCCATGCGCTGAAAACCTCCTCTTGCAACCACATATACTCTCTCACACGGGCAAATAGGACCAACCACCCCTTATTCGAAAGCAACCGTGAACATTTGCACGTCTAATGTCACCAGTAAGAGACTGAAGGTCCTCTCTGGTTTGTTTTGGAAATTTTAACCCCCCTCCCCCACTCTTTGCCCCCCACAATTTGCCCATATACTCGAGTGCACTGACAGGGCGACCCACCCTCCTTAGCCTTTGCTCGGTGGCATCCCAGGATCTGGTTTCACAGATGTAGACTTTAACTCCGGAAACATTCAGCCGACTTACCACCAGGATCAGCGTCCCGAGGCACTCCGAGAGGAATTGTCTTATCAGTTTGTTGTGGATTCGGAGCATCTCCCCACACCGGTTCACTAATTCCTTTTGACGACCCATGGCGGTGGACTGGAAGGGCTGGAGCTTGCTGGCTGCTCAGTCTAATCTCCCTTGGCTGACTGTTATCCAGGCAGACCTGCCTTTGCTTATAAATAAGTTCATATATCCTGTGACACCTCCCCTCCCCCCCTCCCTGTGTAACCACACCCCTCCCCACCCGGGGAGCTTCCAACTCCACTTCCATCCAGAGGCACTTTCAGCGTTTCTTTGCTCTGTCAAATGAAGAGATTTCCCCAAAAGCCTCCAAACTCTGCCTCCCCCAATCAACTGCTGTTTGCAGCCCTTCCCTACAATCACTGTGACCTCACGTTGGTATTACACACCCCACAGCTGGGGTTTCTCAACTTCTTCAAGCCAAGTACCCCCCTAAGTCTAACCAAGGCCAACCGAGTACCCCTGCCCAAGCTCCGCCCCAGACTCGCCCAAGCTCCGCCCCTGACCCCGCCCCCATAATAACAGTACTAATTGTACTGCAATTTCTTCTATCCATTTTTCGTATACATACAATATAATTTTATTTATACCTAATGGTAACCACAAATTTTTTTATAAAACACACAAAGCACACTGTATGCAAAGAAATATTAATTATCATTTATATTCAGGGGGAGTTCAAAGAGGTCAAGGCAGATGACTTAAAAATATGCAATGTGGCCTCAGTAACTATAGAAAAATAGACAAATATAGTGCAAAATATAGACAGCAGATATAAATTCTCAAAACTGACATATTTCCATCACTAAATTGAAAAAAAAGTCATTTTTCCTACCTTTTGTTGTTTGTGATTTCATGAGGCTCTAGTTGCACTTCCTTCTGACTGTGCATCCAATATTTTTCTGGCTCCTGCATGCTTCCACTCCTCTGGACCTCAGTCCCTTCCCCAACCAACATCTCTTTCTGTCCCTCCAGGAGTCCAACTTTTCTTCATCTCTCCTCCACCCCTATTGGCAACGTCTCCCTCTCTCACTATCCATCTGTCTTGAGAGGTCCAAGAATCTCTCCCACCTCCTCTCCTGCCACATCCAACATTTCTCCCTCTCAGCCCCCAGATCATGTGCAGCTTTTTTCCCACTCCCCGGCAGCCCTATGCCCATTTCTCCTTCTATCACCCCTCTCCAGCACAATGCCACACCTCTCCCTCCATCACTATGTCCAACATTCCATCCCCTTCAATCTGTCCCTCTGTTCCCTCTCCACCACCATATCCAACATTTCACTTCTCATCCTTCTCTACCTCTCTCTTTCTTTGCCCAATTTTCCTCTTTCCTCCTATCCCTCTCACTCACACACTGATGCCCATCAATTTTCCCTATCTGTCCTGGCGGGCTCACAATCTATCTAACGTACCCAGGGCAATGAAGGATTAAGTGACTTGCCCAGGGTGACAAGGAGCAGCGTGGGATTTGAGCCTACAACTTCAGGGTGCTGAGGCTGTAGCTCATCCCTCACCCCAGGACCAGTTTTTCTTTCCTGCCAAGCTGAAGCACTCCACTGTACTGTGCCTTAGCAATGCCACACAGGTCTTTACCCTCACAGATAACTTCTGATCACTCCTGGAGTCTCCTTTAGTCCTTGGGCTCTGGTGGAAGATCAGGATAACCAAAAGCTCCAGAGGCTTCTCCTCAACATTTCCTTTTCATTCACTCCTGCTCCCTCTCAGGTCAGGCTCCTCCAACTCCACCAACTCTCGGCAATGAGTTTAAGGGAGATTTAATCACAACTCCTGCAAATGTTCTTGGAATGGATAATATTAAACAAAATGATTCATTTACATTGTATATAATATACAGGTCACAGTATAGAATAGAAATTTACAAATGTGCTTGTTTCTTGGTCCTATGCTATATGTATTTGCCTGTTAATGCTGCAGAACTAAGCCAGGAGGATCAAAAAAAAAAATTAGCTCATTAACTGTCTAATAAGGGAGTTCCCGGGAAATGAGAGGGAGTTGGTCACCCTACCACCAATTTAAACATTCTGTATACACAGAACTCTTAGGCCCAGATTCACTAAAGATAGCGACTCAATCGCTGTTGGCCGATTCTCTGGCCGATTTTCAAACAGCGATTGATTCACGATCAAGTTTGCATGCAAATGATTTGCACACCCACCAACTCAATCACTCAGTGAGCCATTGAGTCGGTGCAGAGCCCTGACAGTAGTGGCAGGAGAAGCAGCCTCCTCCTGTCACTGCTGTCAGAGTTTCTTCCGGGAGGGTGGGGTAATTTTTTTATGGCACAGATATTTTGCATGTATTACACACGCAAAATATCTGCCCAATAAAAAAAATGAAAAAAGCCCCCTCCCCCAACAAAGCGCCCCCTCCCACCCCAAACCAAAAAATGGCAGGAGGCACTCCCTCCTGCCATCTCCCCCCTCCCACATGAACTGATATGGTAGGAGGGATGACCATTCTCTCTTTCCGTCGGCCCCATCATTGGGTGGGGTCCTTCCACTCCCCTGCCATCTCCTTCCCCCTCCCCGTATCTTTAAGTCAGGAGTACGAGGGGTGCTCAGTCCCTAATGCTCCTCCGCCGGCCGCCGTCAGCAATGCGGGCCTTAGGCCCCCACCCTGGTGCTTCATGTGGGGCCTAAGGCCATTATTGGCTCAGGGAGGGGCCTAAGGCCATGATTGGCTCAGGCACTTCGGGCTCCTCCCTTGGGAGGGGCCTGAAGTGCCTGAGCCAATCAGGGACTTCCTTAGGGAAGTTCAGCAAGGAGGCGAAGGCAGGAGGGAGAGGGTATCCCTCCTGCCATATTTGCGCAGGGGGGAACATAGGGAAGAGCTTGTGGTGTCGCACCAATTGTCGAGAGGGTCGTTGGGGAGGACGTGCCGCGGCGGTGGGGGATTTTTTTAAAAAAAATTTCTGGAGCAAATATTTTACGCGTGTAATACACGCATAATATCTGTGCCATTAAAAAAAATTTTTTTTTAAAATCAGGCAGACCTATCGGTAACACACGTCTACAGCAGTCGGATTTTAGGATCATAAAACCCTATGCAAAATAGCCACACAAATGTAAGTGAATCAATCGCTTGTCCATTTTGTATGGGGTTTTACAAATTTGCATGGCTGGATCAGAAAATGGGTGATCGAGGGGAAAAACGCACGGTGGGCCGTTTTGCGAATGGGGTCGGTTAGCAGCGATCGCTGACTTTAGTGAATCAGGGCCTTAGTGACTTCCAAAAGAATCTTCCAACCCCTGCTCTGTAGCAGAGGCATTCTTCTGGGAGGGATCACACATGTTATACACGTGTTATACATTATGGAAGTCCAGAAAATCCAAAAGTCAAGGTGCATCTCCAGGATGCTATAACTGTACCGTAAGTCTTTCAGTTTTTTACATTTTTGTATTCTCAGAGTTTCATCGCGCCCCTGCTTTCAGCATTCTTTCAACTCTCTTTCGGTTCCCTAAAGCAGGAACGAAACGGGCCATGTCCATCGGAACCCGCAAGCCTAAGTTAAGTTTGCTGTTCCAGACTTAATAATAATAATAATAACTTTATTTTTGTATACCGCAATACCACCAAACAGTTCAGAGCGGTTTACAGGAGAAGAGACTGTACATATGCAGCAAGATACAGCAAGTTAGATTTCAGGTGTATAAACTATTATATTCATTTTTTGGAAACGGTAGTAGCTTTGAGCACTTTTCAAACACTGATAGATTTTACAACAGTCTTCTAGAGTTCAAGCAATGATTGGGCAGTGAGGTGGTAGAAACATAGAAAATGACGGCAGAAAAGGGCTATAGCCCACCAAGTCTGCCCATTCCAAATTCCCTGTTATCACCTCCATTTCTCTGAGCAGAAAACTCTATGAAAAGTTGTATGGTTATAAGCATTGTATTTATTTATAATTGAGTGATTATCCTATATAATAAAACCCTAAGGGTTTCGTGTTCCCTGCCGCCGTGGTGTGTGATCCGTGGCCGTGTTCCATTTTAGAACCCGGCGGCAGGGAACACTCTGGCCACTCCCCTCCTCCCGCCCTCACTCACCAACCGCTGCTGCTGGAGGAAGCTGCAGGCAATCTCTCTCCCAGCGGCGCCAGAGCCGCATCATCGCCGCTCAGTACCACTGCCGACGCCGCTCTTCAAAGGAGTCTGGTGAAAATAGCGGCCGCCTGTAATAAACTTCGCAGGCCGCTCAGCACTTCAGTAGCACGTTTCCTCTGACGTACGCGATTGCGTCAGAAGGAACTTGCTACTGCGGTGCATAGCGGCCTGCGAGGTTCGCTATAGCTGGCTGCTATCCTCACCAGGCTGCAAACAAACATGCTGGACAGGGGGAGCAGGTAAGGGGCGCTGATGGACCGGGGAGCAGGGAAGAGGGACAGGGGGAGCACGGAAGAGGTGCTGATGGACCGGGGAGAAGGGAAGAGGGACAGGGGGAGCACAAAAGAGGTGCTGATGGACTGGGGAGCAGGGAAGAGGGACAGGGGGAGCCCAGAAGAGGTGCTGCTGGACACGGGATACATAAAAGGAAGGGAGAAGAGCTATTGCTGGACAGGGGGAGCTGGCAAGGGGTGGTGGTGGACAGGGGAGGAAAGATAGACAGAAAGCAGCCAAGGAGAGAGAGAGAGAAAGACACATCTATGCTAGCACCCATTAATGTAACGGGCTTAAAGACTAGTTCAGTATATTCTTCTATATAACTGTACATTCAGCATATCCACCCTGAATCCCATACCTACACCTGATGCATAGAAGCAGCCTGAAAGCGAGCTAGATTCTCCTTGCCTGACATCCAGGAAAGAACCCAGAACAGCAGATTCCTGGCAGGTTTTCCAGAAAGCCTGCTTTGAGGCCTACAGAACTTGAAATCCCAATTAAATACCACAGCTTCTCCGGGGCCTATATTCTAAACCAGCGTTTCTCAACTCGGTCCCGGAGTACCCCCCTGCCAGTCAGGTTTTCAGGATATCCGCAATGAATATGCATAAACTTGATTTGCATGCACTGCCTGCATTATATGCAAATTTCTTTCATGCATATTCATTGCGGATATCCTGAAAACCTGACTGGCAAAAGACGTACTCCAAGACCGAGTTGAGAAACACTGTTTTAAACCAATAGTTCTCATAGGCATCGCCATCTGTCTTGGGGAAGCAAGAGCAGGGTTCATAGACAACGGCGCGAAAGACAAAGGCGCGCCCAGACAATTGAGCGCAGCGCGGAGGCACGCACCGCTCAAAATTACTGTTTTTAGGGGCTCCGATGGGGGGTTTTGTTGGGGAACCCCCCCACTTTACTTAATAGACATCGTGCCGACGTTATGGGGAGTTTGGGGGGTTGTAACGCTCCACATTTTACTGTAAACAACTTTTTCCCTAAAAACAGGAAAAAAGTGAAGTTTTCAGTAAAATGTGGGGGGTTAAAATCCCTCACAACGCCCCCACAACGCGGCGCGATGTCTATTAAGCAAAGTGGGGGGGTTCCTCCCCCACGCCCCCTGTCGGAGCCCTAAAAACAGTAATTTTGAGCGGTGCGCGCCTCCGCGCTGTGCTCAATTGTCTGGGTGCGCCTTTGTCCCGGCGTGCTTTTGACCTGACACCCAACAGCAGGTCTGGTTTCCAGAATGTCTGCAATGAATATACTGTACATGAGATAAATCATGCAGTGAGGGCAGTGTATGGAAATATGTCTCATGTATATTCTTTATGAATATCCTGAAAAACCTGACTGGGGACTAGTACATCCCCCCCCCCCCCCAGGAGAGATTTCATAGTCACTGTGCTGCACAGCTATCCCATAGACACAAACTGGGAAAAAAACTTTAGTGCACTGTTTTTCATTGCAAGGCCCGCGAGCCAATGGCGGCCTGCGAGGACCTTTTGTGTGGCTTACAGCTCCCTGCTGGATTCCAAAGCAAGTCTTTGGAAAACCTAATCTGAAGATGCAGTCTATAAATACAGTAAAACCTTGGATTGCAAGTGTTTTGCAAGACAAGCAAAACATTTTATTAAATTTTAACTTGATATACAAGCAAGGTCTTGCAATACAAGTACATACAGCATACACGCATCACAACTGGGCCGATGGTTCTTCTCTCTCTGACGCTTCAAGAGTGTAGTCACTGTTCTAAACAAGCAAAATCTTGCAATACGACTACATACAGTATACACGCGTCACATCATCACAACTGAACCGATGGTTCTTCTTTCTGACGCTTCAAGAGTGTAGTCACTGTTCTAAACAAGCAAAGTCTTGCAATACGAGTACATACAGTATACACGCGTCACATCATCACAACTGAGCCGATGGTTCTTCTTTCTGACGCTTCAAGAGTGTAGTCACTGTTCTAAACAAGCAAAGTCTTGCAATACGAGTACATACAGTATACACGCGTCACATCATCACAACTGAGCCGATGGTTCTTCTTTCTGACGCTTCAAGAGTGTAGTCACTGTTCTAAACAAGCAAAGTCTTGCAATACGAGTACATACAGTATACACGCGTCACATCATCACAACTGAGCCGATGGTTCTTCTTTCTGACGCTTCAAGAGTGTAGTCACTGTTCTAAACAAGCAAAGTCTTGCAATACGAGTACATACAGTATACACGCGTCACATCATCACAACTGAGCCGATGGTTCTTCTTTCTGACGCTTCAAGAGTGTAGTCACTGTTCTAAACAAGCAAAGTCTTGCAATACGAGTACATACAGTATACACGCGTCACATCATCACAACTGGGCCGATGGTTCTTCTCTCTCTGACGCTGCGGGAGTATAATGACTGTTCTAAACAAGCAAAGTCTTGCAATACGAGTACATACAGTATACATGCGTCACATCATCACAACTGAGCCGATGGTTCTTCTTTCTGACGCTTCAAGAGTGTAGTCACTGTTCTAAACAAGCAAAGTCTTGCAATACGAGTACATACAGTATACACGCGTCACATCATCACAACTGGGCCGATGGTTCTTCTCTCTCTGACGCTGCGGGAGTATAATGACTGTTCTAAACAAGCAAAGTCTTGCAATACGAGTACATACAGTATACACGCGTCACATCATCACAACTGAGCCGATGGTTCTTCTTTCTGACGCTTCAAGAGTGTAGTCACTGTTCTAAACAAGCAAAGTCTTGCAATACGAGTACATACAGTATACACGCGTCACATCATCACAACTGAGCCGATGGTTCTTCTTTCTGACGCTTCAAGAGTGTAGTCACTGTTCTAAACAAGCAAAGTCTTGCAATACGAGTACATACAGTATACACGCGTCACATCATCACAACTGGGCCGATGGTTCTTCTCTCTCTGACGCTGCGGGAGTATAATGACTGTTCTAAACAAGCAAAGTCTTGCAATACGAGTACATACAGTATACACGCGTCACATCATCACAACTGGGCCGATGGTTCTTCTCTCTCTGACGCTGCGGGAGTATAATGACTGTTCTAAACAAGCAAAGTCTTGCAATACGAGTACATACAGTATACACGCGTCACATCATCACAACTGGGCCGATGGTTCTTCTCTCTCTGACGCTGCGGGAGTATAATGACTGTTCTAAACGAGCGAGGTCTTGCAATACGAGTACATATAGCATTTTGTATTAAAGTTTTTGGGTTGTGGAATCAATCATCTTGAGTTTCCATTATTTCCTCTGGGGAAATTCGCTTTGATATATGAGTGCTTTAGATTACAAGCATGCTTCTGGAACAAATTATGCTCGCAAACCAAGGTTTTACTGTACTGAAAATATAGTGAAATGAAAAGAGGCCGCAAGGGGTTTGGGGCGTGGAAGGAATCCTGTGTAGTTTCAGATACCGCACTTCACCGAACCTGACACGCCTCACCAACGAACCTAAGGCAAGCTACAGGCAGACAAATTCATGCAGAAACTTGCAACATTAATTCATTCATTCCTCAATGCCATTGTCCCTAGAAATTTATAAACTATGTCATTACTCATATTCAAAAAGGGTTACGTCATTTTTGCTGCAATCTATATTATGCAACACCCCGAGCCAATGAACAGCATAACCGCAATCAGGCCTGACTAAGCTCTCCATAGAGCCATGCTTTCAGTTTCTTCTTTAATGTAAAATAGCATTTTGTAAGCCATACTTCAAAAGGGACAGTACAGTGGTGCCTCGCATAAAGAACGCCTCGCACAGCGAACGCTGCACACAACGAACTTCATGTCATGATTCCTACAACGAACTTCGTTTCACCCAACGAAGTCGCCCGAGCTTCCACGATCGCTGCCGATGTATTGCATCCTTCCGCGCAGGCACTGCAGGCAGTCGTTAGTCACTGCGCTTAACTTAAGCACGTATCGCGGCAATCGTTCTTCATTACGAATTAAATCACGCACGCACAGCGAACGTATCACGGCAGTCGTCCTTTTAAGATAAACTCAATATTTTTTATATATCATGGCTTCTAAAAAAAGCAGGAAGGTGATTTCTGTTGAAATGAAACGGGAAATAATTAGAAGGAGTGAATGTGGGGTCAAACAGTGTGACCTCGTCAAAGAGTTTGGCCTCAGCAAGACCACCATTTTCACCATTTTGACAAATTTATCTTTTTTTATGTCATCTTAGCATATTTTATGCTGCAGAACGAATAATTTTTTTTAACATGTCTTGTTATGGGAAAACGCGTTTCACATAACGAACTTTTCGCATAACAAACTTGCTCCTGGAACGAATTAAGTTCGTTGTGTGAGGCACCACTGTATTTCACAGCTTTGGACCCATCACTGTGAATGTCCAGGAACAGGTGGCTTGCAATTGTATATCACTTGGAGCCCTAAGTAGGCTTTGGGAGAAACGTTGGTTCATACACTATCCAGAGATCTTTCAAATACAGACAACCCTCCAGAGTACCAGAAAAACAAATAAAGCATCCAATATAATAAAACGGTAAGCCTCGCATGCGCACTTCCTATGCGTGCATCCGTTTTCCGTGAGCTGTAGCGACCCATAGGAAGTGCGCATGCGCGGCTTACGGTCTGGCCTCACAAGGCAAGACGAGTTCACTTGCGCGCCCTTCCTTGCTCTCCACCTGCGGAGCGGTGGCTGCCGGCCGCTAGCACCCCCTGCCCTCTCCGTCGCCTCCCGGCTCCAGTGGCGTAGGCAGCACTATAAACACGCTGCTTCGCGCCCTTCTCTGCCGATTTCCTCTGCCCCGTCTCTGATGACATCATCGGAGACAGACGCGGCAGAGGAAATCGCCAGTAGAAGGCCGCGAAACAACGTGTTTAAAGTGCTGCCTACGCGGCTGGAGCCCCGAGGTTTGTCGGCGGTGGGAGGGTCAGGAGCAGGCCGGATCGACAACGGCAGTAAAAGAAGGGGGAGGGGCCGAACGGAGCAGGGAAGAGAAGGGAAAGGGGGAGTGGGGGAAAATGCTGCTACTGCTTCTACACAGGAAAGGGGGGGATAGGAGGGAAATGCTGTTGCTGCTGCATAGGGAAGTGGGATGGAAATGCTTCTGCCAGACAGCGGGAGGGAGGGAGACAGAAAGAAAGAAAGACACAGGGGCAGGGAGAGGGACAGAAAGACAGACAGAGAAAGGGGGCCAGAGAGAGAGTCAGCGGGAGAAGGAAAGGGGGCTGCTTTGGGGGGAGGGGTGTGCTTGGGGCAAACAGCTTTGCTCTGGGGGGAAGACAGAAGGGGCCATGGAGAGACAGGGAGAGGGATAGGGGGCTGCTTTGGGGGGAGGGGTGTGCTGGGGGGAGACAGAAGGGGCCATGAAGAGATAGGGAAAGGGGGCTGCTTTGGGGGGAAGTGTGCTGGGGACAGACAGCTTTGCTCTGGGGGGGGAAGATAGAAGAGGGCAATGGAGAGACATTTGGGGGGGAGGTGGGTGCTGGGGGCAGACAGCTTTGCTCGGGGGGAGGGGGAGACAGAAGGATACAGACAGCGGCCAAGGAGAGAGAGATAAAGAAACACAGACAGACAGACACATCTATTCTAGCACCCGTTAATGTAACAGGCTTAAAGACTAGTTTTAATATAAATCCGTTGTTTACGAGGTAAGCAATGGAATTCTACAGAAGAGGGGGGAGGAGGGAGTATGACCTTGTGGCTTTATATTTAGCTAAAATCACGCAGCTGAAATTGAATATTATTCTCTCTTTTTTTAATTTCATAATGCATTTAAATGTTAAATTTAAAAAAACAAAAAACCTTGCGTGTCTCATCAAGTTATATACAGTAAAACCTTGGTTTGTGAGCATAATTCGTTCCGGAAGCATGCTTGTAATCCAAAGCGAATTTCCCATAGGAAATAATGGAAACTCAGGCGATTCGTTCCACAACCCCAAAACTTTAATACAAAACACTATGGGGCTCATAAAAAAAAAGAAAAAGTCCAAAAAGTTTCCTAAATCGGTACTTGGACGATCAAAAAGCTAGATTTTCCAAGTACCGATAATCAAAGCTGGTTTTAGACATATCAAAATCCAGCTTTCCCCTGCCTCGAAATGCTTAGAGCGAAAAGAGGCGTTTTAGAGGAGGGGAAAGGGCGGGAGGTGGGCCGACCTAGACTTAATCGTACAGCAAGTATAACCAAAAACTTGAGCAGGTTGCCCAGTCGGAACTTATACATTTTGATCTAAACCAAGTCAAAACAGGTATAAGTTCCGAACAGGGGCCGCTGAGCTGAGCGCGGCTGCCGCGATCAGCTCAGCGTCCCCGGCAACCTGCCCGCCCACCACCACTACGATCGCAGCAGGAGAGATGGCTCATCTTCCCTGCTGCAATTGCGATCCCCACCCCTGAACTGCTGCGACCCGTGGCAGGAGAGATGCCCAATCTCTCCTGCCGCGATTGTGATCCACTCCCCCCCCCCCGAGCCCTGAAATAATACCGGAATGAGGGAGCCCAACCCCTCCTACTGAGATGCACCCGCAACCCCCCCCCCCGAAACCATACAGTCAAGAGGAGCCCAACCACTCCTGCTGAGACGCACCCGCGACCCCCCTGAAACAATACTGGCAGGAAGGAGCTCAACCCCTCCTGCTGAGATGCACCCGTGACCCCCCCATGATTGGGCCAGGCGCCTAAGGCCCCGCCCACAGGAGGGGCCTTAGGCGCCTGGGCCAACCGAGGGGGTTGGGGGGCTATTCAGGTGTTCGTGGGGGGTGTTCATGGGGGGGTCATGGGCAGGAGGGCCTGTGATCCCTCCTGCCCTTATTTTAGGGGGATGGGGTATGGGCTGTGGGCAGGAGGGCCTGGGATCCCTCCTGCCCTTATTTTAGGGGGATGGGGTGTGGGCTGTGGGCAGGAGGGCCTGGGATCCCTCCTGCCCTTATTTTAGGGGGATGGGGTGTGGGCTGTGGGCAGGAGGGTCTGGGATCCCTCCTGCCCATATTTTAGGAGGATGGGGGGGATCGCAGGTGCATCTCGGTAGGAGGGGATGGGCTCCCTCCTGCTGGTATTGTTTTGGTGTTCGGGAGTGGGGGGTGGATCGCGATCGCGGCAGGGGAGATGAGCCATTACTCCTGCCGCGATTGTTGCGGTGGGAGGGGGGGGAAATTTCTTTAACCGGTGTTGTTTTTGACAGAATCCAGCTTTTAGGCGACGGACTGGTCCCTTCCTTCACCTAAAAGGTCTTGTTTTGGGCGTTCGGGACTTGGGCTATTTTTTGGTTGATAATGTGTTGTAAGTTTAGACATCGTGGTGGCCTGGGCGATTAAATTGCTGAAACCCCTCATTTTGGACGTTTTTTTTTTGAGAATGGACATTTTCCCTGCTGCTACTGTGAGCATTTAGGGCCTTAGGACAAAAGAGGACTTAGACTTTTTTAAAAATTATGCCCCCTCCACACGTACTTGTATTGCAACACCTCGCTCGTTTAGAACAGTCACTACACTCCTGCAGCGTAGAGAGAGGTGGAAGATGACTTTTTCTTTCTTAAAGGACCCTCGGCCACAAGAGGGCATCCACTGAAAATCAGGGGCGGGAAATTTCATGGCGACACCAGGAAGTATTTCTTCACCAAAAGAGTGGTTGATCATTGGAATGAGCTTCCAGTACAGGTGATCGAGGCCAGCAGCGTGCCAGATTTTAAGAATAAATGGGATGCACATGTTGGATCTCTAAGAGGGTAGAGTTAAGGGGAGGGGTCATCAGAGTGGGATCTCCAAGAGGACAGTAAGGGGGAGGGTCAATTGAGTGGGCAGACTTGATGGGCTGTGGCCCTTTTCTGCTGTCATTTTCTATGTTTCTATGTTTCTAGAGAGAAGAACCATCGGCTCAGAAAAATATAATTTATCAGATCCAGTGGCATAGCGAGGGTGAGAGGTGCCTGGGGAGGTGGTGCCCCTCCCCCGCACCCCCCCCACACCTCCACATACTCCTTCCCCGCCCCCTCTTGCCGTGCGCCCGCCGCTTCCCTTCCACCGCAGCTCCGTAACGTTCCTGGCGCGAGCAGCGACCCCCCCCCCCACCCGCTGTCGCGCCAGCGTCGGCTCTTCCTCCGGTGTCACTTCTTAAGCGCGGGTTCAGGAATAGACTTTGGAGGAGGGAGCCGACGCAGGCGCGACAGCGGGTTGGGGGGGGGTCGCTGCTCGTGCCAGGAACGTTACGGAGGTACAGGGAAGGGAAGTGGTGCACACGCACAGCAATGGAGAAAGGGGCAGGGAAGGAGCAGAGGGGCAGAGAAGAGTTAGGGTGCCTGTGCCCTCACCAAGATGGCGCCCAGGGCAGACCGACATCCCCTCTTTTACTATGCCACTGATCAGAACCGTTCTCATACATCCCTAAAGCGATAAGGACACCCATGAACTTTTAGAGCCTAAATGCCTTGAACTGTTAATCGTTAGCCGAGCCGGCCTTTCCTACTTGCGGCCTTAACGCCAGTGGGCAGGATTGGGGTTCTTTTGTGGAGTGTCCTAACTGCTGCTCTTCCTGGGGATTCTATCAGCTGGTTCAACACAGCTCTCTCTGTCCGGGCTCTGCCCAGCAGCAGAAGGGGGGAAGCCATTGGCGCGATGGCAGCATGGCCCCGACGCGGTCACCAGCGGTGGATTGATGCCGGCGTCGGAGGATCTCCTGCGGCCTGCCCTCTCTCCCCCTTCTCCTCGACGGGCTTGCACTCCTGCAGCTGCGTTGTTGGACCCATCGAAGGGAAACTGGACTTCAGTTCGGAGGTCTGCTGTCGGCGGTGCCTGGCCTTGCCTGTCCGGTGATTGGTGTCATGGTGGTCTTCATTGGTGTGGTTCCTTGGTGACTTCTTTGGTGGCAGCCGGTTGACCTGGTTCTCCAGACTGAACATACTATCAAGCCGCCTCAGAGACTTTTCTATTTCTTAAAGTTGTTTTATTTTATTTATCTTCTTTCATTCTTTCTATTTTCTATTTCTTTGATTTTTGATCTTAGATATGTATTACATATTTTTATTTTAATCAGGTACCCCCCACCCTCCCTTGCTGTCACCTGTGGGGATTTAACCAGAAATGTCTGGTGCCTGGCTTGAGTTGCGTAACCTATATTTGGGAAAGCAGATAACATTTAATTCAGGATAATTAACATGTTTCAAGCAGAGAAAAGGTCTTGAGAGTAAGGGGCCCTTCTACTAAGGGGGTGATAAGCACTAAGGCCTGGATTAACCATTCCCCTTGACTGTATCCATGACATCCTGTTTGTCTGTCTTGTCTGTTTAGATTGTAAGCTCTTTGGAGCAGGGACTGTCTTCTTTGTGATTCTGTATAGCACTGCATACGTCTGGTAGCGCTATAGAAATAATTCATAGTAGTAGTAGTAGTGTGAAGAGTTTCAGTCTTTAGGAAGCAGAGCTGAGCTTGTGATGTCATAATGCCTCATTCCACCAATAAGAGCCAACCTCAACAGTGATGTCACAATGGCTTGATTGTCCTGTACTCCCCTCTGCCCTCCAACCCAGCCAGCAGATTAACCCTTCCCCTTAACTCTATCCATGACATCCTGTTTGTCTGTCTTGCCTGTTTAGATTGTAAGCTCTTTGGAGCAGGGACTGTTTTCTTCTTCTTTGTGACTCTGTGCAGCGCTGCATGCGTTTGGTAGCGCCATAGAAATAATTAATACTAGGAACCGTATGTTCTGTGTCACCTCACCTCTGCAGTTCTCCGACCCATGCTTCAGAAACTCCATATCCTCCTCTCGGCAGTATCGTCAGCCTGTCGGCAATTGTGAATATCCAGATGAAAGACTCTCCTGCCCTGGCAGAAGAACTGTCTGGGTTCCAGTAAGTTAGGGTTTGCTTATTCCTGCAATAAACGGTTGAAATGAAAGATAAGCAGAGCCTTTCATGTGGATATTGGGCTGCTTGCTTCACTCTCTGGATGGGATGCGTGCAGACGATTTATGAGACCAGAGCACAGATTATTGTCATTTACACATATACTGTATATGTTCACATATATATGCAAATGAGTAGAATGCCCAGCTTCTACGTGCATCTTCCCGCCTAGCTTTAGGTGTGTCCGTATTGAATTATCTCAGGAGTGTTAGTACATGGCTGTAACACAGGCTTACTGCATCGACCCTAAGTTGGCAGGCACAGAAAGAACGGTATAAATCCTGGAAGAAACCAAAGCTGACTGCCAGGAGGGAAAAGAAGGCACCCCCAACTGAGGAAAGCACCAGTCAACAACTCTACACTTCTCCCTCCGTATCTGCGGATTCGCTTATTTGCGATTTTTCGGAAGCTGACTCCGCCCCCCCATTACATCATCATTAAAGTTCTTTTTCCTTTTACTGTACCGATAAAAGGGTTCATAGACAACGGCGCGAAAGACAAAGGCGCACCCGGACAATTGAGCGCAGTGCGGAGGTGCACGCCGCTCAAAATTACTGTTTTTAGGGGCTCCGACGGGGGGTTTTGTTGGGGAACCCCCCCCCACTTTACTTAATAGACATCGCGCAGGCGTTATGGGGGGTTTGGGGGTTGTAACCCTCCACATGGAGTTTTCAGTAAAATGTGGGGGGTTACAACCCTCCACACCCCCCACAACGCCCCCACAATGCGGCGCGATGTCTATTAAGTAAAGTGGGGGGGTTCCCCCCACACACACCCCCGTCGGAGCCCTAAAAACAGTAATTTAGAGCGGCGCGCGCCTCCGTGCTGCGCTCAATTGTCTGGGCGCGCCTTTGTCCCGGCGCGCTTTTGACCTGACACCGATAAAAGTGTACCACTTACCATTCACTCTGAAAATCGTTGCTTCCCTGCTTCCCAGTGTGCACTGAGAAAAACGCTGCCTCCCAGCATCCATAGAGAGAAAGGTTTCTTCCCAGCATGCCTGCCCTGAAATTGCTGTAGAAAAGTTATTCGCGGTTCCAATAATAAAAATGGAAGGCTTTTCCTAAAAACCGCACGGGGACAGATTTTACGATTGTAAAATCTAGCAGCCCTATTTTCACATGCATTGGTCTGGATTGGTTTGAATTTATTATATTTGATATACCTAGGGTTGCCATATTTTCCTTTCAGAAAATCCGAATCCCCCTAGCCCTGCCCCCCAGACCCGCCCTAATCCCGCCCATCCCCACCCTAATCCCACCCCCAAGCCCGCCCTAGCCCAGCCCCCGCTGCATGCACAGACTTCCTCCCTGCCCGACACAGCTTTTCAAAACCCGTACTAAGTGCCGTCCAGACCCCTGAATATGTCCTCAGAAGGAGGACATGTCTGATGAAATCCGGACGTCTGCTAACCCTAGATATATGTAATGTAATGTAATGTAATGTAATTTATTTCTTATATACCGCTACATCCGTTAGGTTCTAAGCGGTTTACAGAAAATATACATTAAGATTAGAAATAAGAAAGGTACTTGAAAAATTCCCTTACTGTCCCGAAGGCTCACAATCTAACTAAAGTACCTGGAGGGTAATAGAGAAGTGAAAAGTAGAGTTAGAGGAAAAATAAAAATAAAATAAACATGAATATTAAGCGGTTTGCTATACTACCGCCATTCCGGGGGAGGGGGTGTTCACTGCTGCTGCAGGGTAGGGGTGTTGTGATGCAGCGCGAGAGAGAACGGGCATATTTCCCGCTGCATCACAACACAGGCTTTCTACCAGACACCGACCGGCAACCCCTGGACCAGTCGCTTATTTTTGTCGCCAAAAGCCAACACCGCTTTTAGAAAATGGCTCAGCATTTTTTGAAGAATCCACTGCAGGGCTCATTTCAATGTTGTGCGTCATTGTCGGAGACTGCTAGACAGCTCGCTAGATAATCCGTTTTGATAATCCGCCGCTAAAATGCGTACAGGCTAAACCGCCGGTAAACAGTTTAGCGACGGCGTTAAAGTTTCGAGAATCTGGGCCTTGGAATTTGAACGACCGAAAAATCTTTTTAAAATGCTCTGAGGTTTAGCCCCTCCCTCCCCCCACTTTAGGTGAGAAGAGGGAGAAGAACAGGGTTTGGGTAAGATTTGAGATATTTGCCCCTTCTCTAAGAGGCAGCCCGATTTCACCCCCATGACATCAGCTTTGCTCTCAGACGCTGCCCAGGGCCGAGGGCTGGGAGACCTTTTTGTTTCAAATCAATTAAACCCTGTTGAAGGTCATTAGGGGAAGTGCTCATCTTTCCATCTCCTCCTGCCCCACCTGTCTTTTCACAGCTCAGGAGGGTCTCATCAACCCTAATGACCTGTTTAAATATCAGAGGGAGAGACAGTTCGGAGCCTGATGGGATCATCTCACAAAATTACGAGAAACTTACTATCATTAACTGCTTTATTGAGAGACTAGTCTTATAGCCCGTTACATTAACAGGTGCTAGAATATATGTGTGTGTGTCTGTCTTTATTTTTTTCTCTCTCTCCTTAGTCGCTTTCTGTATTTCTGTCTGTTTTTTTTATTTTTTTTTCCCTTGGCTGTCCACTACCACCCCTTGCCTGCTCCCCCTGTCCATTCTCCCTTCCTTTTACCTCCCCTGTGTCCTCCACCACCCCATCACTGCTCACCTTATCCAGCAGAAGCCCTTCTCCCTTTGTTTTACCTCCCCCTGTCCATCATCACCTCCTTCCTGCTCCCCTTGTCCAGCAGTAGGCCTGTCTTCATTTTTCTGACCCCCCTCTCTGTTCATCAGCACCTCTTCCCCTGTCCATCAACCCCTTTTCTGCCCCTCCATTTCCGTGTGTTGCAGCATTTCCCTCCCACCCCACTTCCCTGTGCAGTTTTTTCCTCCCCCCATTCCTTCCTCCTGAACTCCATGTTAAAATGCTTTCCAGGTTTGGCTGCCGCGGCCTGCAGCCACCGACAGCCGCGGCGGCCAGCAGCCGCGGCGGCCGACATCTGACTCGGGCCGCCGCGGCCGACATCCGCCTCGAGCCGCCGCGGCCGACATCCGCCTCGAGCCGCCGCGGTTGACATCCGCCTCGGGGGGGAGGAAGAGAGAGTACGGTGCGCAAGGGAACGATGGCGGCAGGGACGGCCAACTTACAGGAAGGGAGGGAACACAGGCAGGGATCGTGAGAGTAGCCACCGCTGCGTCTTTGAACAGAGAGCAGGCCAGACCGTAAGCCGCGCATGCGCACTTCCTATGGGTCGCTACAGCTCACGGAAAACCGGCGCACGCATAGGAAGTGCGCATGCGCGGCCTAGCGTTTTATTATATTAGATTCGCCCATCGTGAGGTCTGGGGCCTCATTTCTGCCTGTCTTGGGTGTGGGGTGGGTGGGATGTGATAGACATAGGCTTTAGCTGCTCAACATTTGAAACAATTTGAGAAATGGGATGGAACTTGATATACCTCTTCTCTGTGGTTACAATCAAAGTGGTTTAAATATTATATACAGGACAGGTACTTATTTTGTATCTGAGGTGGTTGAAGGTTGGAAGACACTTTCACCCCCCCCCCACCCCAGTCAAAGGCATACAAAGCAAAAAACTATATGACGGACTATATAGACTGCCACCTCTCCAATCTGATGACCACAACGCCCAACTACAAAACCTTCAGGAAAGAATTGAAAACCTTGCTATTCAAGAAATTTGTCAATTGATCTAATTAAACCTTTCCGACTCCCCAGATTCTATTGCATTTTACAACTATCAACCTTGTAATCTCCCTGGGAATGCCTAGGCCAATTCTTTTGTAAACCGCTTAGAACTGGAAGGTATTGGCGGGATAGAAGACACCAATGTAATGTAATGTAATGTAATATATTACAAATAAGGGCTGCATTTTCAATCATTAGAAAATTTTCCCTCTCTGTCCCAGTGGGTTCACAATTGAATTAATAGAAATATTTATAATTATAGAAATATTTGAAAACTAATTAAGAATAAGACACAAAGGGATCAATATTCAGTTGGTAGTACACTTCTCCCTCCATATGCGCTGTGATAGGGGATTAACAGGCCCGCGAATACAGAAAAACCGCAAATAACTTTTTCATATGTTATTCGCTGTTTTCTATTACAAACCATCGTGAATATGGTGAAACCACGAATAACACGGCGGGAGACCTGGCCTGTTCCTGAAGGAGAGGCAAAACACAGTGAAGAAAGTGCCAAGAATCGGCAATTTTCTCCGTAAACGCTTGGAATCAGCGATTTCTCTATGCAAGCTGATGGAATTTGGGGGGGAGGAGCCAGCAAGTTAAAAACCGCAAATAATCGAAGCCACGATTGCTGAAACCGCGAATACGGAAGGAGAAGTGTGGTGAGCCTTGGATGTATATAAGCTCGAAAGCAAAGTACAGTCCCAGCAGGACAACAGCTATCAAATAAAATGCATATAAAACAATTCAAATATAAAGTGAAGCCAACCCCACCTCCCAGTATAGCACTCCAAACTGCCTGTAAGTTTCCTGGAGGGAGGTGACAAACAGTGGTAGCAGGATACCACCTGTCATCTTAATGATCACACACAATTGCAGGATACAAAACCTCTTAAAAGAAGGTAAATATTGAGCAAGTCCTAATCCAAAACCAAGACTCATGCGGCTGTGGGGTTTTTTCCAATCAAACTAAAATACTTACATAAAGAGGCCTCTTGGTATTTGCTACGGGACCCTTTTACTAAAGTTTAACGGTCCGTTTACTAAGGTGCGTTAGCCCGTTTTAGCACGCGCTAAATATTAGCGCGTGCTAAACGTAAACGCATCCACGCACGCTTTAGTAAAAGGACCCCTAGTGCGTTAACTGAATTAGTGCATGCTAAATGCTAAGAAGCCCATAGGTATAAAATGGGCTTCCTAGCATTTGCCATGCACTAATTCTGTATTAGCACGCACTAAGCTTTCGCAAAAGGGCTCCTAAAAGTCTGGAGGACCTTAAATAAATGCAGTTTCGTCAGAAATGTGTTTCACAACCTAGGCCCTATATTGCAGCAGTGTACTGGAAATGTACACACGTCTTATTGCTGGGTGTGACATAGTGATGTCAGAAAAACTATATAAAGAAATACACAAGAAAGCAGGTAATAATAATAATAATTTATTTTTATATATCGTCTAACCGGCAGTTCATAGCAGTTTACACAATAGGTACTCAGCATACAATATAATAATAACATCATACAGAATAAAATTCTAAGGGCTCCTTTTACGAAGGTGCGTTAGGGCCTTAACGCACGGAATAGTAACATAGTAGATGACGGCAGATAAAGACCCGAATGGTCCATCCAGTCTGCCCAACCTGATTCAATTTAATTTTTTTTAATTTTTTCTTCTTAGCTATTTCTGGGCAAGAATCCAAAGCTTTACCCGGTACTGTGCTTGGGTTCCAACTGCCAAAATCTCCGTTAAAACCTACTCCAGCCCATCTACACCCTCCCAGCCATTGAAGCCCTCCCCAGCCCATCCCCCACCAAACGGTCATACACAGACACAGACCGTGCAAGTCTGCCCAGTATCGGCCTTAGTTCAATATTTAATATTATTTTCTGATTCTAAATCTTCTGTGTTCATCCCACGCTTCTTTGAACTCAGTCACAGTTTTACTCTCCACCACCTCTCTCGGGAGCGCATTCCAGGCATCCACTACCCTCTCCGTAAAGTAGAATTTCCTAACATTGCCCCTGAATCTACCACCCCTCAACCTCAAATTATGTCCTCTGGTTTTACCATTTTCCTTTCTCTGGAAAAGATTTTGTTCTACGTTAATACCCTTCAAGTATTTGAATGTCTGAATCATATCTCCCCTGTCCCTTCTTTCCTCTAGGGCAGGGATCTCAAATTCCCTCCTCGAGGGCCACAATCCAGTCAGGTTTTCAGGATTTCCCCAATGAATATGCATTGAAAGCAGTACATAGATCTCATCCATATTCATTGGGGAAATCCTGAAAACCCGACTGGATTGCGGCCCTCAAGGAAGGACTTTGAGACCCCTGCTCTAGGGTATACATATTCAGGGCTTCCAGTCTCTCCTCATACGTCTTCTGGCGCAAGCCTCCTATCATTTTCGTCGCCCTCCTCTGGTCCGCCTCAAGTCTTCTTACGTCCTTCGCCAGATACGGTCTCCAAAACTGAACACAATACTCCAAGTGGGGCCTTACCAATGACCTGTACAGGGGCATCCACACCTTCCTCCTTCTACTGGCTACGCCTCTCTTTATACAGCCCAGCATCCTTCTGGCAGCAGCTAAAATGCCGTGTGCACTAGCCGCTACCACCTCTTCTTGAAGAGACGGTAGTTTTTTGACTAGCGTGCGCTATAGCACGGGCTAATCCGGTGCGTGCACTAAAAACGCTAGTGCACCGTTATAAAAGGAGCCCTAAGTAACTAATACAAGCATTAAAACTAATGAATTTAAAAAACAACAATATAAACTAAAATAAATATAGATTAAAAGTACATTATAACTACATGATAATATGAAAATCAAATGTATATTATATTGTTTAAATAAGTGGGTTTTAAGATCTTTTCGAAACTGATAGTAAGTAAGAAACGGAGAAACGGGAAGATTCAAACATGAATTCATTAATCCTGCTTGGAATGCTAAGGTCCGATCCAAACATTTTTTGTAACGACATGCATTTGCTGAAGGAAACTAAAACCAACCAGGTCTACGAATATTTTTCTTAGAAATAAAAAAAACTAAAATGAGAAACAAGGGAAGCCGGCGCTAAGCCAAATAAAACTTTAAAACAAATGCATCCAAATTTAAATAACACCCAAGCCTCAAACGGTAGCCAGTGAAGCTTTTGATAATATACACTGATGTGATCGTGTTTTTTCAGATTAAAAATCAAACAAATTTTTAGTCAGCTAGTGGTTATTTTATACGATCCCAGATAAATAACATTACAATAATCCAATATTGAAAGGTCTCACTCGCTGAAAGTTATGTAAACAGAATTGTATTTTATGGTGTTGTAAACCACTGGGGATGGCTGAGTAACAGGAAGACAGTCTATAAATAAATAAGCATTGTCTTGGAACTATTACTGAAAAGATATGAGCTAAATTTTTTAAAAATATTATTCCAGAAAGAAATGGATAACAACCCTGACAGAAATATGGAATATAAAGCATTGATGATCAGCAGGAGTATTACCGCTCCCATAGATAAAAGCTTGGTTTAAGAAAACTGAACATGAAGGTGTCAGTTCTATAAATACCATATCTGGTTCAAAGTTGGGCTCCATTTATAGAACCACGCCCAATTTTGTGCATGAAAATTTAAGCCCACTGAACCCTAATGTAAATCACCATGCCTAAATTAGGCACAGATGCCCCAAATTCTATAAATGAAAGAAATCTCAGTGAACCTGGAAGACATTCTGAGCCAAACTGACAAGTTAAAGAGTGATAAATCACCTGGACCAGATGGTATACACCCCAGGGCAGTGAAAGATCTGAAGTATGAAATTGCTGATCTGCTGTCATTAAAATCATCTGTACTACCTGAAGATTGGAAGGTGGACAATATTACGCCAATTTTTTAAAAGGGTTCCAGAGGTGATCTGGGAAATTACAGAGCGGTAAGCCTGACTTCAGCTCCAGGCAAAATAGTGGAAACTATTACAAATAAAATAAGAGCATAAGAATAGCCTTACTGAGTCAGACCAATGGTACATCCAGTCTTCATAATGGCCAATCCAGGTCACAAGTACCTGGCCAAAACCCAAATAGCAGACTGTGGACTTTTCCTCCAGGAACTTGTCCAAACCTTTTTATAAACCAGCTATGTTAACTGTTCTTAGCACATCCTCTGGCAATGCATTCCAGACCTTAACTATGCTCCGAGTCAGGGATAGGCAATTCTGGTCCTCGAGAGCCATAGGCAGGTCAGGTTTACAGGATATCCACAATGAATATGCATGAGATAGATTTGCATCTCAAGGAGGCAGTGCGTGCAAATCCATCTCATACAGATTCATTGTGGATACCCTGAAAACCTGACCTACCTGTGGCTCTTGAGGACTGGAATTAGCTACCCCTGCTCTGAATTTAAAAAATATTTCCTCCTATTGGTTTTAGGGGCTCCTTTTACTAAGGTGCACTAGAGTTTTTAGCGTACACAGGAAATTACCGTGCACTACACCGTGCGCTACACTTCTAGAACTAACGCCAGCTCAATTCTGGCGTTAAGGTCTAGCGCAATGTACCGCGCGTTAAAGCCCTAGTGCAGGGGTTTCCAACCCTATCCTGGAGGACCACCAGGCCAATCGGGTTTTCAGGCTAGCCCTAATGAATATGCATGGAGCGGATCTGCATGCCTGTCACTTCCATTATAAAGAAGTCGTAGGTTCAATTGATAACTGGAACTTTTTAATTTTAACTTGATTGAAGATTCAATGCAGAACTATTTACGACTTCATCAGGTATCTAGATTTTAATCAAATCTCACATAGGCAGATAGCATTGTCCTTTCATACTCTCAGAACACCCTTGTTTTTATGTTTTATTTCTATATATTACCTTGGAAAGTGGACAAACATGGCCACCGCGCCATGGGGTAAGCAGATCAGGATCCAAAATCCAGGTTTCTATAATAAATGCAATAATTGGTTAATACAGCAATGAACAGATAAGCTTAAGTTGGAATCTTATTAAAAGATCACATATCAGGCTCTTGCACCAGACAGGGTGGGGGGTTGACGGTCCAGGCTCCATTCTGCCTTCGAGTGTCTCCCATGGCTTTTCTTTGAGACCTGAACCTCTCCTGCAAGGTGAGGCATAGCAGAGATGCCACCCCTTCTCAAGGTCACAATATACACTCACATGAGGCTTTCCTTGAAGTAGGGGCAAAGGGCTAGAGCCATAAGAAATGGTTACTGTTATTGCAAGTGGAGGGTTGGCACAAACTGTAGAAGGTCAGACCACTCAGAGTAAACAGGAGACCCCTCCTTCCTGAATCATGGAAGGCAAAGAAGGTGATTGGTTGGTGCTCGATCTCCTTTATTAGATAATATGAGACAGACTCGACACGATCGTGTTTCGGCCTGAAAAGGCCTGCCGCAGGAATCTGATTTTGTAAACTGAGGAAAACAAGATATTTTAGGGATTCACAAACGTGTGACACTTCTCTTTTAGTCTTTAAAAAGACTTTTATTTGTTTTCCTGTCAGAAAAAAAGATGGTGTAGTTGGATGTAAAATAAGGTTCAAAATGTCCGCCTTGTAACCCACAGGGAGCGGCTGAAGGGAATACTGCGATCCCCTATGAAAGTGAAATTTTAGGTAGGAGAATGGTGAATAAGAGTAAAAAGAACCAGATGTTCCAAAATAAGCAGACCAGGCTATTTTCCAGGCATCTTCTCAGTCACAGGGAGAACGTCCCAGGGCACTCTCCTGCTCTCTACTGTTGCTAGGGAAAGGTATTCCTTCCCCAGGTGAGAAGGACAAGTCTAATAAATTTTTTTCACTGTTTACATTCTTCCCCAGATTGATTCAAATTACTCATTTTCTTAATATTCAACAAAAAATCAACTTGCCATTGATTTATGTTTCTCAAGAATCTTCTGATATCAACATACGGTGGCCCTGAGGAAAGGGAAAATGGTACAGTTTAGTGCCAGTAGGGTTTAAGCGACGGGCACTGTTTTTATAAAACTCACAACTTTGCACATAGTCTGCTGTGCTGCACAGAAAAACAGGATGTGGGTTAACTGTAAGTGTGACGAGGCCGAGAGCAGAATTGATGTCTGCATTCAAATGTCAAGCACCTTTGAAACTTCTTTGTTTAAGATTTACAAGTAACCTATTTCTCTTTCTGGGTAACTTTCCTCTTGTGAGGAATAAAATTCAGCTTGGGCCACAGACGTAAAATAAAACTAGAATAATCTGCCTATCTTATTGTCCCTTGACAACTCAGTAAGAATTTAACTTTAGAAAGGGAAAGGGGACTTGTATACCGCCTTTTGGTGGCTTTGGCATTCAAAGCTGACATTCAAAGCAGCGGGTACTGGAGGATTAAGTGACTTGCCCGGGGTCACAAGGAGCAGCACCAGGATTTAATCTATCTCACAACCTCTGCCTCTACCAGTGAGCCACACCTTCAGTCTGTCCTAGTCTGGCAATTCTTATGTTCTTATGTGAGCTGAGTATTGTGACATCACTGATGAGGCTGGCTCTTAGGCATTGGTGGAATGAGGCATTATGACATCACAGTCTCAGCTCTGGAATGTTGCTTTCTTCAGATAAGGAGACCAGAATTGAACGCAATACTCCAGATGAGGTCGCACCATTGAGCAATACAGGGACATTATGACATTCTTAGTCTTCTTAGCCATCCCTTTTTTTAATCATTTCTAGCATCCTATTTGCTTTTTTGGCCGCCGCCACTCATTGGGCGGAAGATTTCATCCTATTGTCTACGATGACACCCAGATCCTTTTCATGGGCGCTAACCCCCAAGGTGGACCCTAGCATCCGGTAACTGTGATTCAGGTCATTCTTCCTAATGTGCATCACTTTGCATTTGTCCACATTAAATTTCATCTGCCACTTGGACGCCCCAGTTTTCCAATTTCCTAAGGTCCGCCTGCAATTTTTCACAATCCACACGCGTTTTAACAACTTTGAACATTTTAGTGTTATCTGCAAATTTAATCACTTCACTCGTCGTTCCAATTTCCAGATCATTTATAAATAAGTTAAATTGCACCAATCCCAGTAAAGACCCCTGCGGCACTCCACTGTTTACTCTCCTCCACAGAGAAAAATGACCATTTAACCCCACCCTCTGTTTTCTATCCAATAACCATTTCCTTATCCACAAATGAACTTTGCCACCTATCCCATGACTCTTTAATTTTCTCAGGAGCCTCTCGTGAGGAACTTTATCAAAAGCTTTCTGAAAATCTAGATACAATCTCCCGCCAGATTGAGATCTTTAAGTCTGTCCCCATATACCTTATGATGAAGACCACCTACCATTTTAGTAGCCGTCCTCTGGACCGACTCTTTCCTTTTTATATCTTTTTGAAGGTGCGGCCTCCAGAATTGTACATAATATTCTAAACGAGGTCTCACAGGAGCATCAATACCTCCTTTATCCTACCTCTCCCTATGCAACCTAGCATCCTTCTAGCTTTCGCCGTCACCTTTTCAACCTGTTTGGCCACCTTAAGATCATCACATACAATCCCACCCAAGTCCCGCTCTTCTGTCGTGCACATAAGTTCTTCACCCCCCCCCTAGACTGTACCGTTCCCTTGGGGTTTTGCAGCCCAAATGCATGACCTTGCATTTCTTAGCATCTAATCTTAGCTGCCAAGTTAAAGCGAAATGACGTAACTGATAGAAGAACTTCACTTGAATGTTATTCGTGACACCTGTAAAAAATGAAAAAGAAATAATAAGTATCGCATACCTACTTTTGGCCCACCCTGCATGCTACTCGGCTGTTGGCTCTGGCCTTCTCCTGCTGTTGTTTTGCTCAGGTGAGAAGTTATAACCTTGCAGCAGTGACAGCAATATGATAACAAGCAGTCTTAAGCAGCAGGATTAGGTGAAATTTGAAGACATAAGAATCTTGTGTTTCCCTCGTTACAAAACATGAAAAAGTAGGAAGTACAGGAAATCCAAGCTAATTGACATAATTACATTGTTTGTTAGCTTAAATGATGCTTAATCTACTTTTATAGCGCTTTGGGGATAATCTGTAGGTGGTATTCTAGAGGCAGCTGGGGCAAAACACTTTGTATATGTAGCCAATTCACCTGCATCATGAAACGTCCCTTTTCTGCTCTGGTTATGCTGAATGGCACAAATTCATGGATTAAGGCACATTCCCTTAAAGCAGTGGTCTCAAACTCAAACCCTTTGCAGGGCCACATTTTGAATTTATAGGTACGTGGAGAGCCGCAGAAAAAAATAATTTTATTTTATTTTATTAAATTTTTCTTCTTAGCTATTTCTGGGCAAGAATCCAAAGCTTTACCCGGTACTGTGCTTGGGTTCCAACAGTACCGGGTAAAGCTTTGGATTCTTGCCCAGAAATAGCTAAGAAGAAAAATTTAATAAAATAAAATAAAAAAAATTTAAATTGAATCAGGTTGGGCAGACTGGATGGACCATTCGGGTCTTTATCTGCCGTCATCTACTATGTTACTATGTTATTATTTCTTGAATAAGACATTAACTATTTTTTTCTGCGGCTCTCCACGTACCTATAAATTCAAAATGTGGCCCTGCAAAGGGTTTGAGTTTGAGACCACTGCTTTAAGGGAATGTGCCTTAATCCATGAATTTGTGCCATTCAGCATAACCAGAGCAGAAAAGGGACGTTTCATGATGCAGGTGAATAATAATTTTGCATGAGGTAAAACTCTTCATAGTTTATAAATCTTTTCCTTTTGCCTAAGTCTTAATAATAATATTGTCATTTATAGGTAAAGAGACCTATGATCAAGAAACTGTTTTATTTTACTTTTGTGATTATGATAAACATACTGAGGGCCTCGAAATAGTACCTGGCGGGCCGCATGTGGCACCCGGGCCGCGAGTTTGAGACCACTGCCTTAAAGGCTGCTTACATCGTCATAACCACAATTCTCTTTTTTCGCTTCTTTGGTGTTTTGTTTTGGGTTTTAATTTGCACTTTTTAAAAATTCCATTATGGAAAACAGAAGTTTTACCCATATTCATTACGAACAAATATATCGACTGCCCTCACTAGATTAGATCCCTTGAAGGACTTCTCAACTTTAGGAAACAATAAAAACATACCGTGTTTTTTGGACCATAAGACAAACTTTTTCCACCCCCAAAAAAGGATGGAAAAGGGTTATGGACTGAATACACTGCATGCCCCTCCCTCCCGGTACCTTTTTTAAGTGGGGGTGGTTCAGCACAGTCTCCTGCTGGACGGCTGCCTCTTTGCAGAGTGACACACAATGCAGGAACATGGTACCAGGCGCGGGACCAGTCAGGAAGCGTAAAGGTTGCGCTCCTGCGTTGTGCGCTGCTCTGAAGAGAAAGGCAGCCATCCAGCTTTATGCTGCAGGCTGCTTCTTCAGGCTGTCGGCTGTTTTGGGCTTTGAACTACAGGCCGCTTCGGGCTGCGGGCTTCCCAGCATCAGACCACCAGACGTACCTATGTGTAGAGGAAGAAAAACCAAGAAGAAAAAAAATTCTGAACCAAATTTTTTTTTCTTGGTTTTTCCTCATCTACAGGTGGGTGCATCTTATGGTCCAGTGCATCTTATGGTCTGAAAAATACGGTATGTGTTCACCTAACTCCCCTGCCCACGACCGATAGATTACAAAGAAATATTGATATTGACACAAGATCCTCGATATGTGTCGCATTAGGATAAAAACTTGTACTGAAAAATCTTCCTCTGTAACTGTGACTAATTTAACCTGTAAACTGTATATTATGAATGTTGACCTGTAACCCATCCTGGGCTCTTTGGGCAGGACGGGATAGAAAACGAATTCAATAAATAGAGCAGCTGGTAGTCGGGCAGTATGGTGCCTATTTACATTATCAGTGCCACTATGATAACACTTAGGATTTTATCTCCGTCTGACCTCAGTGGTAGGCAAGCAGAGCACATCTTAACACATGAGTACCGTATATACTCGAATAAAAGATGAGATTTGTGGACCCAAAAATGGGGGGTCTCATCTTATATTTGAGTCCCCCCTCCCGGACTTGTTGCAGGCCTCCGCCGGCCTGCCGTATGACTTGGCGGGCTGGTACCGGAGGGATCCCTCCCATCTCCTGTCCCAGCCGACTCTGATAATTCTGTTACCTCCCTCCCACCTCTCCCCCCGTACCTTTTTGAATCCCTAGCGGTCCAGCAGTGCACCGGGCTTTCTGCACTCCTGCCCCATGCTGAGCCCCTCCCTGAATGGATTCCTCGAGTTCTCATTGCCCAGCAGTGTACCATGACAATACAATATAGGACTCCTGAAGTTAATATTTTCTAATAGATCATAGTACAGAAATATTAAAAATTATGATTTAGTCTAATTCACATACACTCAGAATTGTGTAATTCGGCCAAGAGCCGAAGCTCCTTTAGTCGAACCCACCACCAAATCATTGTGTATGGAATCGTGAAAAAGAGTAAATGAAAGTGCTATTCAAAAGGTGAAATATATCATCAATGGCAAACAAAGGGGAGAGTTTCCCACTTAGCTTTTAGGAGCACAAGGCTCCTGCTTGACCCTGAGCTGCTCCCTGTTCTCGGGGGATTCATGAGAACTGGTGACCGCTATTCAGGTAGTGACTCAGGGCCAGGCAGGTGTGCAAAAAGCACGATTATGCCTGGTACACCACTGGGCCGCAAGGACGCAAGGAAGCCATTCAGGGAGGGGCTCAGCACAGGGCTGGAGCACAGAAAGCTCGCTCCTACCCGGTACACTGCCGGATCACTAGAGATTCAAAAAGGTACACGGGGGAGGTGGGAGGGAGGTTAAAAAAATTGTCAGAGTTGGACAGGAGACAGGAGGGATCCCTCCTGTCCTGGTCAACCACTGGATCACCAGGTCATATGACAGGCTCGGTGGAAACCTACAGGACATCGGGAGAGAGGGGGGACAGGGCAGGGAGATGGGACAGGATGCAGAACCTGACAGGGAGGGAGGGGGACAGGGTGGAGAGCCTGGCAGGGAGGGAGAGGGGATAAGGTGGAGAGCCTGGCAGGGCAGGGAGTAAGGGGGGCTGGGTGCAGATCCTGGCAGGGCAGGGCACATGAATATTAACAGCCCCTCTCCCCCCAAGCTTATGCTCAAGTCAACCTTTTTTCCTCCTTCTATGGGGTAAAAGGGTACCTCGACTTATATTCAGATCGTCTTACATTAAAGTATATACGGTATTCGGGTCCTCTTCCAGAAACAGGAAGAAGCTAGGAGAGCAGTATTATCGCAGGGAAGGAATTATGTTCAGACAGAAACGCCTCTAAGTATAAATATCTATTTCATATCTGGCTTGACTGTATGGTTCTCTGTCTTCCCAACCACTAAAATTAAGCCCTAGGGGAGAGCCCTTCAAGCCTTAGGTCCTGGCAGTTTTTTCTGTTCTCCAACACCTGATGTACCAAATTCTTATCTCATATCAAACTGAGCTGTGTTACTGACACCTGAGCCTACATTCAGGATTGTAAATCCAAGCTAAGAGAGGCTAATCCAGAAACAGACTGCTTAAAACTGATCATTGCATTCCGAAGATTGGCCTAATATCATTATTTGGTTGCACGAGAGACACTCCGAATTTTTAATCTTATAATAGGTACAATTACATCAGAGGGGGTTGAAGCTTTCAGCTCTGCCAAAACTCTATCCTAGAGAGGAGTGAAGGGCGGTTTCTAAACACTGAATGATATGCAGAGTTTGTGAGGTGTGGAAGAGTGAAAAATGGAGACAGGGTAATCAACGTATATATGTATTAATTTAAAAAATTTATAGCCTGCCTAGACCCTCAAAACTACAAGCATAATCATCATATAACCAACATACATAGTAACATATACATAGTAACATAGTAGATGACGGCAGATAAAGACCCGAATGGTCCATCCAGTCTGCCCAACCTGATTCAATTTAAATTTTTTTATTTTTTTATTTTTTCTTCTTAGCTATTTCTGGGCAAGAATCCAAAGCTTTACCTGGTACTGTGCTTGGGTTCCAACTGCCGAAATCTCTGTTAAGACTTACTCCAGCCCATCTACACCCTCCTAGCCATTGAAGCCCTCCCCTGCCCATCCTCCACCAAACGGCCATATACAGACACAGACCGTGCAAGTCTGCCCAGTACTGGCCTAGTTCAATATTTAATATTATTTTTTGTTTCTAGATCCTCTGTGTTCATCCCATGCTTCTTTGAACTCAGTCACAGTTTTACTCTCCACCACCTCTCTCGGGAGCGCATTCCAGGCATCCACTACCCTCTCCGTAAAGTAGAATTTCCTAACATTGCCCCTGAATCTACCACCCCTCAACCTCAAATTATGTCCTCTGGTTTTACCATTTTCCTTTCTCTGGAAAAGATTTTGTTCTACGTTAATACCCTTCAAGTATATAGTATATATAGTAACATAGTACAAATAAATGGCAAATGTGCTTTAATATAGAGAAATGCAAGGTCATGCATATAGGGAAAAAGAACCCGATGTTCAGCTACATAATGAGGGGATCATTGCTGGGGGTAAGTAACCGTGAAAAAGACTTGGGTGTGCTGATGGATACAACAATGAAATCAACGGCGCAATGTGCAGCAGCCTCAAAGAAAGCAAACAGAATGCTGGGTATCATTAAGAAGGGTATCACGACCAGGATGAAGGAAGTCATCTTGCCGCTGTACCGTGCAATGGTGCGCCCACATCTGGAGTACTGTGTCCAGTACTGGTTGCCGTACCTCAAAAAGGACATGGCGATACTTGAAAGGGTCCAGAGAAGAGCGACGAAAATGATAAAAGGTATGGAAAACGTTTCATACGCTGACAGGCTAGAAAAGCTGGGGCTCTTCTCCCTGGAAAAGCGGAGACTTAGAGGAGACATGATAGAAACTTTCAAGATCATAAAAGGCATAGAGAAGGTAGACAGGGACAGATTCTTCAGAATACAGGGAACCACAAGTACAAGGGGGCACTCGCGAAAGAACCAATGCTAAGAAGTTCTTCTTCACTCAGAGGGTGGTGGACACACGGAACGCGCTCCCAGAGGCTGTAATAGGGCAGAGTACACTACGGGGATTCAAGGATGGACTGGAAAAATTCCTGAAGGATAGGAGGATTGAGGGGTACAGATAGAAACAAGGGGATTATAGGGCCAAGTCAAGGAACACCGGACAGATCATGGACCTGATGGGCCGCCATGGGTGCTGACTGCTGGGCAGGATGGGCCACTGGTCCGGCCCAGCGGAGGCAACCTCTTATGTTCTTATGTTCTTAAACAAGTAAACAAACGTATCGAAAACATCGTCAATAAAAATCCTACGTCCATCACGAGAATGCCTCCACAAACAAAGCTGTTTTCAATAATTTCTTACATTTCTGAATATCCGAAAGCAACCTCAGCTGTCTTGTTAGATCAGTGTGTCGCAAACTTTGTCGGGCCGCAGCACACTAACCGTGGTGGCCACGGCTCGAGGCATCCAGAATTGCGTGGATGTCAATGCGACATCCATGCATGTGCGAAGGTTCTCCAGACGTGCCTTTAGTCGCCAGTGGGGTGGGAGGGGGGTGCCAGCAGGAAAGACGTTAGGAAAGGAGAGACTCAATAATTTGTGTACTGTGTGTACCTGTCTCACTGGAAAGAGAGCGCTAAAGAAGAAATCTTTAGCTGGGGACAGGGCAAAGAAGGGCTAAGTTATATCCTATCCCAGGAGAGAAACCATGTTCTGTCCCAGGGAAACCAAAAGACTGCAGGGGATTTTGTGTCTAAAGCCAGGAATGGGCGTAAAGGAAAAACAGTACTATTTTAACTAGAGAGACTTTTCCCTGGTAGAGCCCGTGTTTGTGCAGCGCAGGTTGAAAAGTAAACAGCAGGTAGATGCCCAGGGGACATTGAATTGCCTTCCTAACAGCTAGGGTTGACAAGCGAGCTCCTGTTGCTTGTCCCCGTAGTGAATATACGGTAATTAATTGTTTCAAAAAAGAAACCCCACCGAAAAAGAGGAGTCCTGTAATTTGAAAGTCTTTTTTTGTAACATCGCTGTCTGTATACAGTCTCTTCCTTTGTAAATCGCTCTGAACTGCTTGTGGTATTGCGGTATATAAAAATAAAGTTGTTATTATTATTATTATATATCACACAGTAATATTTAGATCGAACAAATGGGATAATCTGAAACTGATGCTCTGGTTAGAACGAAAGTGGACGAAAACCACTTCGATATGACTACGCCCTCCCATTACCCAAATAATATAAAGGCAGGGGCAAAAATACCATCGTGCGTCGAAAAGAAACTCCACGAAACACAGCGCGACCAGCCACAGAGAGAAACCCCGCTCTGAAGCATTTCTTCCAGAGCAGAGCCGGACGCCCTTCTTATCTATTTATTTATTTTGGCATAGCCATTATCGTTCAAATTTTATTTTAAAAGAGATTAAAAAGTTTTGTAAGATTGGTGAATAAGCAGAAAAATACATCAGCACCAGCTGACACAAAAAAGGGAGCTAAAATGATCACAAGTGTCAAATTGGTCAGCTGTACCAGCAATCAAAGCTTCAGCCATGCCCACAGGTTTCAACCTTGTACTAGTTCAGTCCTTGTCTGAACAGGTAATCTAAATGTTGAGCTAGAAATTAAAGTAACATTTGGTGTGGCTTTAAATTCAGTTTAGCTTTAAGTTAGGGTACAAAAGTTACTTTTTCCCTCAAAAGAAAGTTCAGTATGTTTCATTTCTTTATACACTTAAAACTTAAGCATCAGAAATGCTACATAGACTGTTTCCCTTTGTTTAAATTCTGTTTCCAACACTTAACTATATCGTAAAGTTGTTGCCGCTGCTGTTTTACAAATGTTTAAGAACATATGAATTGCCGCTGCTGGGACTAGCCCTGCCTGTGTACGTTCCAGTTCAGCAGGAACTTGTCTAACTTTGTCTTGAAACCCTGGAGGGTGTTTTCCCCTATAACAGACTCCGGAAGAGTGTTCCAGTTTTCCACCACTCTCTGGGTGAAGAAGAATTTCCTTACGTTTGTACGGAATCTATCCCCTTTTAACTTTAGAGATTGCCCTCTCGTTCTCTCTACCTTGGAGAGGGTGAACAACCTGTCTTTATCTACTTTGTCTTGAGTCCCTGGAGGGTGTTTTCCCTTATAACAGACTCCGGAAGAGCGTTCCAGTTTTCTACCTCTCTCTGGGTGAAGAAAAACTTCCTTACGTTTGTACGGAATCTATCCCCTTTCAACTTTAGAGAGTGCCCTCTCGTTCTCTCTACCATGGAGAGGGTGAACAATCTGTCTTTATCTGCTCCTGGAGGGTATTTTCCCCTATAACAGCCTCCGGAAGAGCGTTCCAGTATTCCACCACTCTCTGGGTGAAGAAGAACTTCCTCTCGTTTGTACAGAATCTATCTCCTTTCAGCTTTAGAGAGTGCCCTCTCATTCTCTCTACCTTAGAGAGGGTGAACAACCTGTCTTTATCTACTTTGTCTTGAGTCCCTGGAGGGTGTTTTCCCTTATAACAGACTCCGGAAGAGCGTTCCAGTTTTCTACCTCTCTCTGGGTGAAGAAAAACTTCCTTACGTTTGTACAGAATCTATCCCCTTTCAACTTTAGAGAGTGCCCTCTCGTTCTCTCTACCTTGGAGAGGGTGAACAATCTGTCTTTATCTGCTCCTGGAGGGTATTTTCCCCTATAACAGACTCCAGAAGAGCGTTCCAGTTTTCTACCTCTCTCTGGGTGAAGAAAAACTTCCTTATGTTTGTACGGATTCTGTCCCCTTTTAACTTTAGAAAGTGCCATCTCATTCTCTCTACCTTGGAGAGGGTGAACAACCTGTCTTTATCTACTAAGTCTATTCCCTTCAGTACCTTGAATGTTTCGATCATGTCCCCTCTCAATCTCCTCTGTTCGAGGGAGAAGAGGCCTAGTTTCTCTAATCTCTCGCTGTTTGATGTGTGCTGTGACTGATGACCACTTTTCTCTGCGTTTGATCAATTTTGCAAGAAACCATTTTTGTTCTTACAGCATCAATAGCAAATGCTTCCACGTCATCGGCCCCAATCTGAAGCTCTTGCCGAATGGTATCAAATGAAATCTCTTTATTTGCCACTGCCATACCCAAGGAATGTAGTCGCATTTTTGTCGGGACAACCTTCTGACGCAGCAAAGGCAAAACAGGGGTATTTTGACAAAGTGGACGCTTGAAGGGGAATGAGGAGCGTCTGCTACAACGGTCAAGATAAGTTTCTTTTTTTCCCCTTGTTTTGGGTTAATTCCTGCTTGAGAGCAGGGTTTCTCTCTGTGGCTGGTCGCGCTGTGTTTCGTGGAGTTTCTTTTCGACTTACGATGGTATTTTTGTCCCTGCCTTTATATTATTTGGGTAATGGGAGGGCGAAGTCATATTGGAGTGGTTTTCCTCCACTTTCGTTCTAACCAGAGCATCAGTTTCAGATTATCTCATTTGTTTGCTCTAAATATTACTGTGTGATATATAATAATAATAATAATAATAACAACTTTATTTTTATATACCGCAATACCACAAGCAGTTCAGAGCAGTTTACAAAGGAAGAGACTGTACACAGACAGCGATGTTACAAAAAAGACTTTCAAATTACAGGACTCCTCTTTTTGGTGGGGTTTCTTTTTTGAAACAATTAATTACCGTATATTCACTACAGGGACAAGCAACAGGAGCTCGCTTGTCAACCCTAGCTGTTAGGAAGGCAATTCAATGTCCCCTGGGCATCTACCTGCTGTTTACTTTTCAACCTGCGCTGCACAAACACGGGCTCTACCAGGGAAAAGTCTCTCTAGTTAAAATAGTCCTGTTTTTCCTTTACACCCATTCCTGGCTTTAGACACAAAATCCCCTGCAGTCTTTTGGTTTCCCTGGGACAGAACATGGTTTCTCTCCTGGGATAGGACAAAACCTAGCCCTTCTTTGTCCCGTCGTCTTTAGCGCTCTCTTTCATAGTTCAGCAAGTGAGGGATTCTGAGTCTGCCTCGGAAGTCTCCCTCACGAGCCATCAGTTCTGGAATTCCTTCAAGCGTAAGCTTCAGACTTTTTCTCACTCAGCAAACAAGGTCGGCTAGGGCCACCCTTCCCTGTGACTCCACCTGGTACTACGGCCGAACCCAGATCGCCTGGTGCGAATCCTTGCCCTCAGGACCTCCCTAAGAGACCTCTTGCTTCTGGGCCTCTCACGCTCTACTGACTTAGGGCAATTTTTTGTGACATTTGTTTTTTTTCCTTTTCTACTATGGACCCCTGATGAAGGTTGTCTGAAATACGGACCGTGTTGGGTCCCATGTTTGGTAAAAAGGTTTTAAATTATATATTTTTTTGATTGTCACAATAAATTTTGCCTACATGGTTGTACACATCTGCAGTTCTGTTTGTTTGCTCCTGCTCGGTTTTCCCACTGCAGATAGAGTTGAACCTAATCCCCCTTTTTTGGTTGTTGCTCTTGATCAGGGCATTTAATGCCATCCTGGCCTGAGCCCCACCCCTCTGACTCAGCCTCTGAGATGGCCCTATTAAATAAATGAATACATTTGCCAATCTCCCAGATTCAATTCTTGGAATAAAGATTATGAGGAAAAGTAATGGTTTGATTCCTACAGCAGTCTCACGAGCTCCAGTGCAGAGTTATCAGAGGTGACATGGGCTCTTTGCAAGTTGTAATACTTTTAATTGCAGGTTATGATCCTCGTATCCTGTTGTAACACACCCCGTTTCCTCAATACCAATCAACCATACCATATCCCCAAATTATTCACATTCAAGCACAGCCTTAATTATCTGATTCTATTCAATATTTAATAAGCAATGTTAGGTTTGGTAGGAAATGAGTTTTGTTGTGTTAGCATGTAATTAGGTTATGAAAGAGGGGGGGGTCATATTTATGTGTATTATTTTATTTATTTTAATTGACTCTAGAATTGAACAGCCCTAACCAGAATACCAAATTGTACAAAAACCGCAAGGATTAAATAAAACAATTTGTAACTGGATGAACATTACAAATGGAACTGAATAAGAATACAGATGGGGTCCTCGCTACTTGGGGGTTTGTCAGGTACTTGTGACCTGGGCTGTCCATTGCTGGAAACCGGATACTGGGCTTCATGGAGCGTCGGTCTGTCCCAGTATGGCAATTCTTATGTTCTTAGATGGACCATTGATCTGACCTTGTATAGGTATTGTTATGTTCTTAAGACACTCCGTCCAGAAAAATAGAACATCTTGAAAATTAGAACCACAGATTAAATATGCGTTTGTTGAACTTTCCAAAATCTTTGCTTATGAACCCTCGAGATCTCTTTAAAAAAAATATTTGATTGAAGTTTTGAAGTTTCCTTCAGAAAATTTACTGCCAATTACCCTGTTTCCCCGATGATAAGGCAGGGCCATCAAATAAGACAGCCCCCCCTTTTTAGAAAAAAATGTAAAATAAGGCACCCCCCCGCAAATAAGCCACCCACCGATACCTGCGCTTACCCGAATCGGGTGGTACGGTGGGTGACTCCGTGTGGTCCCTCCGTCTACCGTATTTGCCTCCATGGCTGCGTGCCGCGCCTCGTCATGAAGTGAAGAGGAGGAAGTGACAGGACTGCAGCGCGCGCACGTGACTCCGCGCAAGGAAACACAGGCAGCTTCCCTCATCCCTCCCTAACGGAGACTGCAGGAGTTTGTTCACGGCCAGAACATCCAAAAGTGAGACACGCAGACAGGTTTCTTTTGCTGTGAGCAATACCACTTACTGTATATAAAGCCTGTTTAAAATGCATACAGTATATAAACAATGGTTTCACATTGTCAAGTCCCCTCTGATGCTGCACTACAGAATAATCTCTTTACTGTGTTTCCCTGATGGAGAACATTGGGGACATTAAATGGTACAATATATGGTATGATGGATAAAGCTGGCCATACACGGTACGATTTTTCGGCCGACCGATTCTTCAGCCGTCAAATAAGACAGCCCCCCCTTTTTAGAAAAAAATGTAAATAAGGCATCCCCCCGAAAATAAGCCCTAGAGCATATTTTGGCCTTCCAAAAAAAATAAGACAGTGTCTTACCATCGGGGAAACAGGGTAATAAAATTTACTATTTACCAATGAAGAAGGAAATAGGTCCAAATCCAGAGGTGGGGGGCAATGAATTTGGATGGAAGCAAAAATCTTCATCTGACCTTCTTGAAACCAGCTTGTCAGAATCAACAAAGAAAGCCACATTATTGGAATCACTAGTTTTTGAGCAAGACGTTAATGCTATAGTTAGACTTATTTCCGTCAATCTCAACTATTATTCTATGGGAAAAAGGATTTGGATGTATCCTGATGCCACCTGACAAAACGCAGGATCAAAGAAAATTATTTCTTGAAACGAGATCTGAAACTTTGGCATTAGGAGCTCCATTTTTGTTGGCCTATCCCTGCACGTGTTTGATTAAATATCTTGGTTTGAAATATACGTTCTATTTACCGGAGCAATTAAGGGCCTAATTGGTGACTGGAACTGTTTAGCTAGATCAGCATTTGAGATATTGGGACCTTCCGTTAAGCCAATACCGCTTTACTTAATACGTTGTATAATTGAAGTTCTCCTCTTTCTTCTTTTGGGAAATCTTCTTTAAGTTTGTGGTCTAAGAAGGGGGAAAGTTATATTCCTGATTTTGTAAATGTACTAATCTCTTTAATTTCTTTTTTCTTTCCGCATTTCTGGAACAAGAGTATTCTTGTGTATTTGTATGAAAACAATAAAATAAAATATTTTTTGGAAAAAAGGCACTCCATTCAGTATAGTTCACATAAAATATTAGAAATAGGTCAACTTGAAACTAACAATTACGTGAGTGTTAATTAAAGAGGTCTTTAAAGTTTGTATTTAAATTAACACTTAAGACACTCCGTAGCACAGTCTGAATATAAGTCCAATGTAATGTAATGTAATTTATTTCTTATATACCGCTCCATCCGTTAGGTTCTAAGCGGTTTACAGAAAATATACATTAAGATTAGAAATAAGAAAGGTACTTGAAAAATTCCCTTACTGTCCCGAAGGCTCACAATCTAACTAAAGTACCTGGAGGGTAATAGAGAAGTGAAAAGTAGAGTTAGAGGAAAAATAAAAATAAAATAAACATTTTAACAAGACAGCATTGATCTAAATACTTTGGAAGGTAGAAGAGAGGAGAGAAAGGAATAGAAGCAGAAGGGGGAGCCGTTGAACAGTAGAATTCTGGAGAAATTTAAATGATAGAAATAGAACAAAACAAAGACAAAAGGCAAAACAATAGATAAGATTAAAGATAAATCATAAGCTGGAAAGAAAAATAAAATAAAACTTTGTCTTCAATCCACGGTTTCAGCGTCAATGAAACAAAAGCAACAGAAAGGAAGGAACAAAGGACTTCCAAGCAGGAGCAAAGGATGCCACAAACCCAACACAGACCAACGTTTCGGCATGGAAAAGCGCCTGCTTCAAGGGTCAATACACTGTAGAGCAGAGGTGTCACAGTCCCTCCTCAAGAGCCGCAATCCAGTCGGGTTTTCAGAATTTCCTCAATGAATATGCATGAGATCCATTTGCATGCGCTGCTTTCGTTGTATGCTAATAGATCTCATGCATCTTCATTGGGGAAATCCTGAAAACCCGACTGGATTGCGGCCCTCGAGGAGGGACTTTGACACCCCTGCTGTAGAGGAAGGGTGAAGATTGAAAACTGCGTCACAAGAGAACAAGCGCACCCTAAGCACAAATAAAAAAGCCAAAAACAGAAAACTATTACTGTTGGGGGATTCCATCATCAGAGGCATTAACCTTGGAACACAAGGCGAGGAGACCAAAATAGTGAAATGTCTTCCAGGATCCTCAGCTACCAGGAGTTCCAGGCAAATACAGACTATAATTAAGGAAGAAATTAAGGATTTTAACACTGATGTTGTTATCCATCTGGGAACAAATGACCTGGCCAACAACTCCACACTTGCAGCACAGAAAGCTTTTCAGGAGTTTGGTGAGGGCGTGAAACCTTTTGTAAAGACTTTAGCTTTTTCTGAAATACTGCCTGCATATGGAAAAGGAGAGCAAAGAGTGAAAAACACAGAGGACTTTAATAGATGGCTCAAAGCCTGGTGTCATCAAGAAGGCTTCAGGTACATAAATAATAATAATAATAACAGTTTATATACCGCAGT
Organism: Geotrypetes seraphini; assembly: GCF_902459505.1. Lineage (NCBI taxonomy): Eukaryota > Metazoa > Chordata > Amphibia > Gymnophiona > Dermophiidae > Geotrypetes > Geotrypetes seraphini. The sequence goes on from NC_047084.1 coordinate 105,238,271, forward strand.
ACCGCGAAGTTCTATGCGGTTTACAATTATTAGAAATGTTACAAATTAGAAATGTTACAAATTAAATGGAATAGACAAAGTGCAAACTTAATTATTGATAGTTCTAGCGATCGTTTGTTGAGGATTGAGATTGTATAGGTTGGTTTCCTAAGTATTTCAGGAACAGATGTGTTTTTAGGCGTTTCCTGAATTCCACATAGGTAGTGGGCACAAGCAATTGTTCGAGGTCTTTACCCCATAGTGCTGCTTGATGTGCGAGAAGATGCTGGTAATGACTTTTAAATTTACAACCTCTGACCGGTGGAGAGACAAAGTTCAGATGTGAGCTTCGTTTGTGTCTGTTGGTTGTGAAAGAGAAAAGGTCTGTAATGTATTTAGGGGCTAGGCCGTAAAGTACCTTGAAGCAGAAACAACCAAACTTGGAGGATGGGGAAAATAGGAGGATGGGGAAATACATGGAAGGACAAGAAGCTATATTGCACTGATGGGCTACATATTACTACAGCAGGAAAAAGAAGCCTTGCAGAGAAATTTAGACAATATTTTTCTAGGCATTTAAACTAGAAGGTGGGAGTGGTGTATGTACGAAGGACAATTATAGAGACCACCCCCGGCAAAAGAAAAGATGTGATAGTAGTAAAGACTGCAACATAAGCAATATCAGCAACTCATTTCTTAGTATTGCAACGGAAAGTGAAACGACACAAAAATCCATACGAAAAAGGAGATTATCGCTGAAAAATAGCTGGAAAGCGATGACCACAAATGCTCGCAGTCTAAGCAACAAAGTTCATGATCTGCAAGCCCTGATATTAGAGGCATATCTAGATATTGTTGCTATCACAGAGACATGGTTCAGTGAATCACATGGATGGGATGCAAACATAATGGGATATAATCTTTTTAGGAAGGACAGAGATGGTCATAAAGGTGGAGGAGTAGCTCTCTATGTAAAGATCAATATCCAAGCGACCGAAATGCAAGGGACCTGGGGAGAGGAAGAAGCGATATGGATTGCTCTGAAAAGAGAAGATGGAACTTCTATCTACGTGGGTGTAGTCTACAGACCTCCGACTCAATCGCAGCAAATTGATAAGGATCTGATTGTGGATATCCAAAAGTTTGGAAGGAAAGAGGAGGTTCTGCTGTTGGGAGATTTCAACCTGCCGGATGCGGACTGGAATGTTCCGTCTGCGGAATCGGAAAGAAGTAGGGAGATTGTGGATGCCTTTCAAGAGGCTCTGCTCAGACAAATGGTGACGGAACCCACAAGGGAAAAAGCGATATTGGATCTGGTCCTCACAAATGGAGAAAGTATCTCTAATGTTCGAGTGGGTGCTCACCTGGGAAGTAGCGATCATCAAACGGTTTGGTTCGATATAATGGCTAAAGTGAAGAGCGGCCGCACGATACTTAAAGTCCTAGATTTCAAACGTACGGACTTTAATGCAATGGGAGAGTACCTGAAGAATGAGCTGTTAGGATAAGAGGACATAAGAGAAGTGGAAAGACAGTGGTCTAAGCTGAAAGGAGCGATAAAAATGGCTACGGACCTTTATGTGAAGAAAATCAATAAAAACAAGAGAAAAAGGAAGCCGATATGATTCTCCAAACTAGTGGCTGAGAAAATAAAGGCAAAAGAGTTGGCGTTCGTGAAATATTTAAAAAAAACCAAGAAGAGGAGTGCAGAAAGGACTACAGGGTGAAACTGAAAGAAGCCAAGAGAGAAATACGTCTGGCGAAAGCACAGGCAGAAGAACAAATGGCTAAAAATTTAAAAAAGGGAGACAAAAATTTTTTCAGATATATTAGTGAAAGGAGGAAGATGAAAAATGGAATTGCTAAACTAAAAGATGCTGGGAACCGATATGTGGAGACAGATGAGGAAAAAGCAAATGTGCTAAACAAATACTTCTGTTCTGTGTTCACAGAAGAAAATCCTGGAGAAGGACCAAGATTATCTGGCAAAGTTACACGAGAAAATGGAGTAGATTCTACGCCGTTCATGGAGGAGAGTGTTTATGAGCAACTTGAAAAACTGAAGGTGGAAAAGTGATGGGACCGGACGGAATCCATCCCAGGATACTAAGGGAGCTCAGAGAGGTTCTGGTGAGTCCTATTAAAGACTTGTTCAACAAATCTCTGGAGATGGGAGTGATTCCTGGGGATTGGAGGAGAGTGGATGTGGTCCCTATTCATAAAAGTGGTCACAGGGATGAAGCAGGAAACTACAGGCCGGTGAGCCTCACTTCAGTTGTTGGAAAAATAATGGAAGTGTTGCTGAAAGAAAGGATAGTGTACTTCCTTGAATCTAATGGGTTACAGGATCCGAGGCAACATGGCTTTACAAAGGTAAATCGTGCCAAACGAACCTGATTGAATTTTTTGATTGGGTGACCAGAGAGCTGGATCGAGGACATATGCTAGATGTAATTTACTTGGATTTCAGCAAAGCCTTTGATACAGTTCCTCATAGGAGGCTGTTGAACAAACTTGAAGGGCTGAAGTTAGGACCCAAAGTGGTGAACTGGGTCAGAAACTGGCTGTCGGACAGAAGCCAGAGGGTGGTGGTTAATGGAAGTCGCTCAAAGGAAGGAAAGGTGACTAGTGGAGTCCCTCAGGGTTCGGTGCTGGGGCCAATCCTGTTCAATATGTTTGTGAGTGACATTGCTGAAGGGTTAGAAGGAAAAGTGTGCCTTTTTGCAGATGATACCAAGATTTGTAACAGAGTAGACACCGAAGAGGGAGTGGAAAATATGAAAAAGGATCTGCAAAAGTTAGAGGAATGGTCTAATGCCTGGCAACTAAAATTCAATGCAAAGAAATGCAGAGTAATGCATTTGGGGATTAATAATAGGAAGGAACCGTATATGCTGGGAGGAGAGAAGCTGATATGCACGGACGGGGAGAGGGACCTTGGGGTGATAGTGTCCGAAGATCTTAAGCAATCTATGGAGCTTCCCCATTTCACGTCTGCTTCATCAAGAACAGACACCCCGTCATAACATCAGCCAGCTTTATCGACACGACATCAAATCCTTTATTGCTGCCGATTTTATTACATCATCTATTATACAACATCAGAATGAAGTGTATATAAAAGAATTCCAAGCATCCACTTTTCAGATAGGATTATCATTCTCACTGTGTTGAACTGTACCAACTTTTTTTGCCACTGCTGATATGCAAACATGAAAACATGGCGTCTCGACATTATATATCCTTTTATATATATATCCTATGATCCTATGACGCTCTACTTAGAAACTTGAGACAGAAATATATTTCCTCTATGTCCATGCAGTAATGTTGCCATTAGCATGCAGCCATTAAAAAGAATTATCATAGGAACACCTATTTTGTAGACAGAAAAGGTGAAATTCAATGAGGCACCTAAAGAAATTGGTGCGTAAAGTTAACTTAATTAGTAAATTGACTTCCATAATGAGCTTTAACAAGCTCATAATTTAAAAAAAAAACATTTTAATTGGGAGATAAGCACCTATCTTCACCCAGAGAGTGGTATAAATCTGGAACGCTCTTCCAGAGGCTGTTATAGGGGAAAGCACCCTACAGGGATTCAAGAAAAGGTTAGATAAGTTCCTGCTGGACCAAAACATATGCAGGTAAGGCTAGACTCTAGTAGGGCACTAGTCTATGACCTAAGGGCCTGATGGACCACTGGTCTGACCCAGCAGCGGCAAATCTTATGTCTATCTTTGGTGCGATTCTACAAAAGATAGGTGCCTAAGGGCTCCTAGCTCCAAAGTAGGCGTGTTTAGGGGTGGAGAAAGAATTAGGTGTAGCTAGGTATGATTCCCTAAAGAACTTAGGCACCTATAATGAGGCCTTTAAAACCCAGGCCTACATTACAGATGTCTAAGTTTTAAGTTGGTATCTAATTCCAAACAGCAGTATCTTTCTTATGCTCATTATAGTGCAACACAATCGAAAACATCATTCAAGCACTCTACTCAATCATTTCTTTCTAAATAACCCTTGGATCTCAGCAATGTAATAATAATAATAAAAACAGTTTATATACCGCAATACCGTTAAGTTCTATGCGGTTTACAATAGATTAAGCGAGGTACAAATTGATTGAATTTAAGAGGGGAGAAGAGGAGAGTTAATAGGACCGGAAATGCGTTGTTGAAGAGAAAGAGATTAACAGGAAAGAGGAAACACTATGGAGGAGAAAGAAGATGAGTGGGTCAGTTGTCTAGATTCTTTAGGAACAGTTGAGTTTTTAGACGTTTTCTGAATTCCTAATAAGTAGTGGGTGAAAGCAGTTGATCTAGGTCTTTACCCCACAATGCTGCTTGATGTGAAAGAAGGTGTTCATGGTGTTTTTTCAGTTTACAACTTCTAACTGGGGGGGAAACGAAGTAGGAATGAGAGCTTCTCTTGTGTCTGTTGGCAGAGAAGGAGAAAAGGTCAGTTATGTATTTAGGGGCAAGTCCGTTTAGCGCTTTAAAGCAGAAGCAGGCGAATTTAAACTTTATGCGTGCTTCCATCGGTAGCCAATGTAACTGCCGGTAGTAGGGTGATACATGAGCGTATTTCTTTAGTCCGAAGATTAATCTGACCGCTGCATTTTGCATTAGTTGTAAACGTCGCATATTTTTTTGGGAAATGGCTAAGTAGGCAATGTTACAGTAGTCAAGTTACATAGAAACATAGAAACATAGAAATAGACGGCAGATAAGGGCCACGGCCCATCTAGTCTGCCCACCACAATGACCCTCCCCCACCTAACTCAGTGAATAGATCCCACGTGTCTATCCCATTTGGCCTTAAAATCAGGCACGCTGCTAGCCTCAGTAACCTGAAGTGGAAGACTATTCCAGCGGTCAACCACTTTTTCAGTGAAAAAGAATTTCCTGGTGTCACTGTGCAGTTTCCCTCCCCTGATTTTCCACGGGTGCCCCCTGGTTGCCGTGGGACCCTTGAGAAGGAAGATATCTTCTTCCACTTCAATGCGGCCCGTGAGATACTTGAACGTCTCGATCATGTCTCCCCTCTCTCTGCGTTCCTCGAGTGAGTAGAGCTGTAATTTATCCAGCCTTTCCTCGTACGGGAGATCCTTGAGACCCGCGATCATCCGGGTGGCCATTCTCTGGACCGACTCTAGTCTTAGCACATCCTTTCGGTAATGCGGCCTCCAGAATTGCACACAGTACTCCAGGTGTGGTCTCACCATGGATCTATACAATGGCATAATGACTTCAGGCTTACGGCTGACAAAACTCCTGCGTATGCAACCTATGATTTGCCTTGCTTTGGAGGAAGCTTGCTCCACTTGATTGGCAGCCTTCATGTCCTCACTGACGATCACCCCTAGGTCACGTTCTGCTTCAGTTCTTGTTAGGATCTCGCCATTTAGGGTGTAAGTCTTGCATGGATTTTGGCTGCCCAGGTGCATGACTTTGCATTTTTTGACATTGAAGCTGAGTTGCCAGGACCTAGACCAGCGCTCCAGTAGTAGTAGGTCGTGCATCATGTTGTCGGGCATTGAATTTTTGTCTGTTGTACTCTTGGCCACTACATTGCTTAGTTTGGCGTCATCGGCGAATAATGTTATTTTACCTCAGAGCCCTTCTGCCAAGTCTCTTATGTAGATATTGAACAGGGTTGGGCCCAGGACGGAGCCCTGTGGCACTCCACTGATCACCTCCGTCGTTTCGGAGGGGGTTCCATTCACCACTACCCTCTGAAGCCTACCCTCAAGCCAGTTCCCAATCCATTTCGTCAACGTGTCGCCCAATCCTATAGAACTCATCTTGCTCAGCAACCTGCGGTGTGGTATGCTATCGAATGCTTTGCTGAAGTCCAGGTATATGATGTCCAGGGACTCCCCAACATCCAGCTTTCTCGTCACCCAGTCAAAGAAGCTGATCAGGTTGGATTGGCAGGATCTCCCCTTAGTAAATCCATGTTGACGGGGATCCCGTAGATTCTCCTCGTTCATGATCGTATCCAATTGGCATTTGATTAGAGTTTCCATTAGTTTGCTCACTATTGATGTAACATTCACCGGTCTGTAGTTTGCTGTCTCCATCTTGGAGCCTTTCTTATGAAGTGGAATGACGTTAGCCATTTTCCAGTCCAACGGGACGTTACCTGTACTAAGGGAGAGATTGAAGAGTGCGGATAGCGGTTCCGCCAAGACATCACACAACTCCCTGAGCACCCTGGGGTGTAGGTTGTCAGGCCCCATTGCCTTGTTAACCTTGAGCTTTGACAGCAACGTGAACACTAACCAATAAAGTGGGGGGGTTGCCACCCCAAACCCCCCGTCGGAGCTCTTTAAAAATTTATTTTACCCCCGCGCGCTTCTGTCTTGTGCCGAATTGTCGTGCCGGATTGTCAGTGCACTGACATCTTGCGCTCCACTGTCTATGAACCAGATTGTATAGGTCAGTTACCTAAGTACTTCAGGAACAGATGTGTTTTTAGGCGTTTCCTGAATTCCCTATAAGTAGTGGGCACGAGCGGTTGTTCCACACCAAGCAGCATTATGGGATAAAGATCTGGAACAACTGCTCGTGCCCACTACTTATAGGGAATTCAGGAAACGCCTAAAACACATCTGTTCCTGAAGTACTTAGGTAACTGACCTATACAATCTTAGTGCTCAACAAATGATCTTTAGAAACGTTATTCTCTAACTCTTAACTATCTTTATTCTACTCGATCTGTAACACCTTTAATCATTGTAAAACGCATAGAACTTCACGGTCCTACGGTATACAAACTGTTATTATTATTATTATTTTGCCATCTGTCAGTGCCTGCTTTTGCCCCTCCTTGGATCCTCCTAGGCCCATGAGCTGGTGGCACCCTTCTTAAACTTTCTTTCCAATAAAATGCCTATGAAGATCAAAATTTGCTAAACAAGGCTTTAGAATCCTTCCAAGACTTTTGTCTTGTCTGTACAGTAATCCATTTTGTTTTCAGCACCTCTAATTGACCCTGTCCTCATACATTTGGCGAAATTGCACAATTATGATGTTAATTGGACACTGTACAAAAATAATCATTTGAAGGTGTGCCGTAAAGATGTGTCATTCAAATGTAACACTTCAGACACGTAAGCTATGTGAAAATATAAACATGGGTGTATGAAATGTTGTAGAGTTCCTAGCTTCCAAGTTATCATAACCTCAATCATCTTATGCAAACTATGAATGATATTTATTTTTAGGAATTGGTCTTTTGTTTCTTTTCATTACTTGAGCTCGTGTTCTTTTTTAACTTCTAGTGCACAACCTACAGCAGGGCTGCCCAAGTCCGGTCCTCGAGATCTACTGCCAGGCCAGGTTTTCTGGATATCCACAATGAACATGCATGAGAGATATTTGCATTCCAAGAAGGCAGTGCAGGCAAATCTCATAGAAACATAGAACATGACGGCAGAAAAGGGCCACGGCCCATCTAGTCTGCCCACACTAATGGCCCACCCCCTAATTACCTCCATGCCAATCACATGCCAATCCCATCTTTTCTTAAAATCTGGCACGCTGCTGGCCTCAATTACCTGTCATGCATATTCATTGTGGATATCCAGAAAACCTGGCCTGCCAGTAGATCTCGAGGACTGGACTTGGGCAGCCCTGATCTACAGCATTCTGAGACCTGCAGTTTTGTTTTGATCTTGTGCTCAGTGGCAGTGTCTCTCAGACGGTTTTTTTTTTAGCTCCGGCACGATGTTTTGTAATGATGATCCCTTGCTAAGATGAACAAGATATGGTGTCCATATTCTGACCTCTACCTTCCTGATTTTTTATGTGGATTTTTAAACCTGTTTGTGCTTAAAGCTATGTATGTTGATTGTAAACCGCTTTGGTTTCAAGCGGATTATAAATGTTTTAAATAAATAAATAGAAGAAAAGAATTGTGGAACCAGTTCCTGGACTTCCAAGAGTTTAAAATCTCAAAATGTATTGGTGTGTAAAACAATTAAAATCAATCACAACAAAATAAAAATGGTACTGCATAAGCAATGGCCAGACCCTACACGGGCCGTGTTTTGGCTTTATATAGCCTTCCTCAGGGGTCCTTAAACCATAAATAAATAAAATTGAAATTGCAGAATCAACAAAAAATTTAATTTGAGAGTTATTTCTTTAAAGTTCTTTAAGCTATGTATGGGTAATTGCAACAACGGCGAAACTAAAGTAGATAGAATAAACTTGCTAATCAATGCGATGGATGTGCTTGTTTTTGAGTTTCGTCAGCCGTACGCCTGAGGTCATAATGCCGTTGTACAGATCCATGGTGAGACCCCATCTGGAATACTGTGTAATGGAGGCCGCATTATCAAAAAGATGTGCGGAGAGTTGAGTTGGTTCAGCGAATGGCCACCAGGATGGTCTCAGGACTCAAGAATCTCCCGTATGAGGAACGACTGGGTAAATTGCAGCTGTACTCACTTGAGGAACGCAGAGAGAGGGGAGACATGATCGAGACGTTCAAATATGTCACAGGCCGTATCGAGGTGGAAGAGGATCTCTTTTTCCTTAAAGGACCCACGGCGACAAGAGGGCATCCGTTGAAAATCAGGGGTGGGAAATTTCATGGCGACACCAGAAAATATTTCTTCACCGAAAGGGTGGTTGACCGCTGGAATAATCTTCCACAACAGGTAATTGAGGCCAGCAGCGTGCCAGATTTTAAGAAAAGATGGGATTGGCATGTGGGATCTCTTCATGGAGGTAGTTAGGGGGTGGGCCATTAGGGTGGGCAGACTAGATGGGCCGCGGCCCTTTTCTGCCGTCATGTTCTATATTTCTATTTGGCATGTGGGATCTCTTCATGGAGGTAGTTAGGGGGTGGGCCATTAGGGTGGGCAGACTAGATGGGCCGCGGCCCTTTTCTGCCGTCATGTTCTATGTTTCTATTTGGCATGTGGGATCTCTTCATGGAGGTAGTTAGGGGGTGGGCCATTAGTGTGGGCAGACTGGATGGGCCGTGGCCCTTTTCTGCCGTCATGTTCTATGTTTCTATGTTTCTAATAGTCGACAAGCAAACACGCATTTCATCATCCACCATCTGCAGTCGTTCTCTTTTTTTCAAATTTAATTTCTGTCAGAGCTCAAAATCCAAGTTTCATAAAGATAAGAAGATCCAAACAGTAACAAAGCCTTGATTGCTTTGTTGCTCAAGTTAGGGTAACTACAATTACTTGTCATTAGTTTTCAAGGACCAATCATGTCAAAGAATGGTGCTTGTCTAGGCCGTTGTATCCTTATGCACACAGACGCTTATAACATGGACAGACTCTTGCGTACGCAATGTACATGTCATCTATTCTAGTGTATACTTATGGAGGGAATTTTTAAAATTAAAGTAAGATTCTGGAATCTCTCGTGGCACACCCGGAATCTCTTCGGGGCACACAGTCTGAGTGTCACTGCTCAATGGGAATGGTTGAAATATTAGAGCCAGAAGCAGACTGGATTCTTGGCAGGCTGTGATACCTGTTAGTGACAATTAGAAAGAGGAACCCATGGGTATCCTTTGGGTACTTGTTCTCTTAAGGATCTGGGACATGGTAAGCGCATTGAGTCTCCGCGCTCCCCCTTTTACTTCAGGGGCTGTGTCGGAATGGAGAAGGGGAGACCACGTCCAGTGTGCCATATGTTCTGGCGTTGCTCGGGCAAATAAAAGTAAAGAATCTTTACTGAGCAATAGATAAGACAAAAGTAAAAACTGAAAAATGACCGGCCCTGAAATTCACTAGCACTTATCCAGAAGCGGCACCACTTGTCCAGATACGTACTGCTAGTCAGAATATTCCGGATAGTGCCGTAGTGGAACATGGGAGGAGCATGGGCTTTCCTCGAAATTATCTGGGGTTTAGTTTCAGAACTTCTGCGATTAAAATACAAGAATAGGTTTATAAATCTTTCTCTATTTCACAATTCTAATAACATTAATAACACCCAATACTGTGTCACATGTTGGCTAATGCATGGGTTACAAAACAACAAATTTATTTCGCAGCAAACATAATATCATTCCTCCCACACTTACCACATTCATCAGGCGTCCAGTGATCACCGCAGGGTGTGGTTTAATATTAAGACAGGTGTAGAGAGGGTTCATTTAAATGTAAGGTTCCAGACTTTGTTCAGGTGGGGGATTAATAAGTGGTGAGGGGGGGGGAGGACCGCTCTGGGCGCTGCCTTTGCAGGGGCACAAGGGCCTCTCCTCTTCTCTGCTCCCCACCCTGCATACCTCTTGAAATGTTCACTGGTACAGCAGCATCTTTCACGTGCTGTTCCCACCGGCCTTGGATTCCTTCTGACATCATTTCCTGGTTGCAGAACCAGGACATGACATCAGAAGGGAGTTAAGGCCGGCTGCGAGCAGCAGGTGAACGATGCTGTTCGTGCAGGCAAACTTCTCAAGAGGAATGGGGGGGGGGGGCAAACAGTAGGCGCATGGTTCAAATGATTATATATATTTAGATATATAGAATTAATATAAGTACAGCACTCCCCCGAAATTCACGGGGGTTCCGTTCCAGGAACCCCCGCGAATTTTGGAAACACTTCGAATGCCAGCGCTGGTGGGTAAAGAAAATCACTCACGGTCTACTCCGACCGCCTCCTCCTGTAGTAAACACGGGCTACACCCATCAGGAGCTGCTTTGACACGCGGCTCCTGATGGGTGTAGCCCGACTTTACTACAGGACGAGGCGGTCAGAGCAGACCATGAATGAGAAGGAGAACACTGTATTTGTTGCCCTAACGTTTTTAGGTTGTTTTTTTTTTTTTCATTATTATTATTTTTTTTAATTTAATTTTTTTAAAATTTTTTAAAAATATTTGTACTTATTTAATGTAAGCCGATTAGCTATTCCACAGCTTGAGCTCAGAACAGGCTACAGGTTAAACATACATAAGTTAACAGGTTACAGTTTACACTGGATTTGCTATAATTTCAGTACACTCTTCAAGTTTCAAGTTTATTAGGATTTTATATACCGCCTATCGAGGTTATCTAAGCGGTTTTACAATCAGGTACTCAAGCATTTTCCCTATCTGTCCCGGTGGGCTCACAATCTATCTAACGTACCTGGAGCTATGGAGGATTAAGTGACTTGCCCAGGGTCACAATGAGCAGCGTGGGATTTGAACCCACAACCCCAGGGTGCTAAGGTTGTAGCTTCAACCACCGCACCACACATAAATTTTTATCCTAATCGACACACATCGAAAGTTTACAGGCTGCATTTGCCATTAGTTACAGTACAAGATTTTACAATACAAGTTTTCCTTATGTGACACATACTGGGTTCTGGTACCAATACACATTTCTTTGTAATCCATCGGTCAAGGGCGGGGGGGGGGAGGGGGGTGTTCCTCAGAGTGTCAGAAACACTATGGGCTAGATTCACTAACCTTTTTTACGGAGGGGGCAATCCATGGCCAATTCCACCAGGCCAACACGAACAAATTCAAATTAGGGCGATTGGAGGAATGCCCCCCCTCCGACCGCACGGATCGCAAGTTTGCGATCCTGACGCATGCGCAGACCATCTGCTTTCCCTGCAGATGGTCTGCGCATGCGTTTTGTGTCTGAGGTTTTTAAAAAAAAATTCCTGGTTTGTTTGTTTTTTGTACGCGTGCCAACTCTTCTGCTCTCCCCTTCCAGCTGCTCTTGCTGCCCAGATTCTCCTGCTCTATGCCGTCCTTCCCCGCAGTGCAGCCCCGCTTTAAAACCACGGGCTGCACTGTGGGGAAAAATGCCACCCTTCCCCACAGACTCAGCAGGCTTGCTGCTTGAACGGACCCCGACTCTCCTGCTCTCCCCAACCCTGCGGCAGCAGCCTCTTCCCTTTCGTCGACTGTCAGCTGGTCATGCCCTGCTCTCTGCCGCCTTCCCTGTAGTGCGAGCCCGCGGATTTAAAGTGGGGATGCAATGCGGCGTGCAGCCCTTCTTTAAGCCCGTGGGCTCGCACTGCAGGGAAGGCGGCAGAGAGGACATGGGGGAGAAAGCAGGGCTGGAAGATCAGGATTGTTGCTTGCAGGAAAAAAAAACCTGAAGATCGGGGCAGAATGCAGGGCGGCAATGGAGCCAGGAGAGTCGGAAAGCCGTTTGCGACTGGTCTCCAGCTGTCGTTTTTTGGGTTGATCGGCCAGCCCAGTTGGATCGGAAACTTTTTTTAGTGAATCGCTTCCCTGCCTACTTTGCATGCCGTTCCCCTCATTTACATGCGCGGATCGGAATCGGATCGCTACACAGGTTGGTGAATAGTGCAGGAGGGAAATCGGGTCGCAAAGGGCTCGCAAATGGATCGGTACACGATCGGTTTGCTTAGTGAATCCAGCCCTATGTGAGGCTCATAATTCTGCACAAGAGCTAAGAGAGGCACGTTCAAAACTTAGGAAATAGGACTTAAGGTGTGGCCTAGAGACGGAATTACAGAGGTATGAGAGGATGACGCCTGGGGTGTGAGCTCTGGTCCTTGCTTAGTCACTGCTTTGGTGTGATTTCGAGCAATTCATCTGGGCCCATTCAAAAAACAAATATTGCTCTTCACCAGGTGTTACATACAACTGCCTGTGGAAAACCGACCATTCCAGTCTTAAAAGGTTGTCCGTGTTCCTCAGCACGTACAGTAACATTACAAAGGACTGCGACAGGATTTTCATGCTTTCTATCTTTCCCAAAGTAGCTCCTTCAGAGGCGCCAACTCCCAAAATCTATAAACGGTGCTCAAAAACTGTGTATGCAAATGTGGGCACTTGTCCAATTTGCACGTGCAATTTGAGTAAGAAGCCATAAGAACATAACATAACATAAGAACATAAGAATAGCTTTACTGAGTCAGAGCCCGTTCTCACGATGACCAATCCTGTCACTAGTACCTGGCCAAAACCCAAGGAGTAGCAATATTCCATGCTACCTATTCAGGGCAAGCAGTGGCTCCCCCCTTGGCTTTCTCAATAACAGACTATGGACTTTTCCTCCAAGAATTTGTCCAGCCTTTCTTATAACCAGCTACGCTCTCCGCTCTTACCACATCCTCTGGCAACACGTTCCAGAGCTTAACTATTCTCTGAGTGAAAAATTTTTTCCTCCTATTGGTTTTAAAAGTATTTCCCTGTAACTTCATCGAGTGCCCCCTAGTTTTTGTAATTTTTGACAGAGTGAAATTTGACCCACTTGTACCCGTTCTACTCCACTCAGGATTTTGTAGACTTCAATCATATCTCCCTTCAGCCCTCTCTTTTCCAAGCTGAAGAGCCCTAACCGTTTTAGTCTTTCCTCATACGAGAGGAGTTCCATCCCCTTTACCATCTTGGTCGCTCTTCTTTGAACCTTTTCTAGCGCCACTATATCTTTCTTGAGATAAGGAGACCAGAATTGAACGCAATACTCCAGGTGAGGTCGCACCATGGAGCGATACAGGAGCATTATAACATTCTTAGTTTTGTTAACCATCCCTTTTCTAATAACTGTGCTGGGGAGTTTCTTGGTGGCGCGGCGCGACTTGGGAGACTCGGATAGGACCGCCATGGCAACTAAGGCGGTCCGCAAAGATCGGGAGCGGAGCAAGCTGCCAGAGCCCAAGATGGCGGACCACGTGGCACCCCCGTCGCCGGAGGCTCCTCACTCTTCCTGGGTGGCTGCAGTTTCGGCAGAGGTTCAGGCTGCTCTTGAGAGCTCACTGGGGGACAAACTGCAGCGCATACTGGATAAACTGGACACGTTAGATCAGCGATTTGCCTCCCTCACATCGGAGGTCAAGGAGACCCAACAGCGGGTGAGTTCTGCTGAGGATCACGTCCAGCAGCTTGCCCAGGAGCAGTCCGCCCACACTACAGCTTTAGCTGCGTTGCGTGCCAAGGTGGATGACCTGGAGAACAGGTCCCGCCGTAATAACCTGCGGTTTGTTGGACTGCCCGAATCGGTGCGGGACGTGGAGCTGGGGGCGCTGTTAGAACGCTGGTTGCCTGAGTCTTTGTCTTTACCATCTTCCTCGGGCCCCTTGCGGGTGGAGCGGGCGCATCGCCTGGGGCAACGGAGAGAGAATGCTGACCGACCCCGAGTGGTCATTTGCCGTATTCTGAATTATCATCATAAGATGGAGGTCCTGCGTGCGTTGCGGCAAGGCAAGAAGCTCTTGTATGACAACCGGCCCATTCTTTGCTTCCAGGACTACTCGGCGGAGGTCTCTCAGGCACGGCGCCGGTTTTCACCTCTATGCACCCGTCTTATCCAGCGCCACATTGCTTTTTCTCTGCAATACCCGGCTCGCCTGAGGTTGACACATCTGGGTAGAGCTCATCACTTTGACACCTTGGAGGCCGCGCAACGTTTTGTGACGGAGATGATGCCTGAAGATCCGCCGCAGGGAGCTGTTGTGGACTGAGGCGACCCATTTCTGAGGATTGGTCTATAGTTCGATTTTGGACTTGTGGTTTTTCTCCACTCCACTTGAGTTGGGACTCTGGGTCACCATAAGGGTATGCCTGGTTGGTGTGTGTGAGGATGGAGTGGGGGTTGGCATGTTTGTCCTCTGTTAGTTTTGGCCTGTTCCTGGCCCATCCGGTTCTGTATGCCTTGGGGACTTAGTTGAGTGAGTGTGATTGAGGGTAGGTGTTGTGGTTGTGGTGATTGGGGAGGGGATGGGTGGTTTGAGTGCTCTGGGGGGGTTTGGTTGATGGGTGTTGTTCTTTGCTATTTTATGGATTTTGGGGACTGAGGGCCGGGGGTTACTGGTCATTGTTCCCGTGGGAGGGTGTACATGGTTTCCTGGAAGTGATGCCCTTTTTGGGGTGTCTTGGGTGTGGGTTGGGTGAGGGTTGGTTGTGGAGGGGGGATAGAGGGGTGGGGAGGGAGTAGTTGGGGGGAAGGGGAGGGTCTTGAAGGGTCTCAGGGATCCTGCGGTGGGGTTCTTTGTGGAATTTTGGGGGGGTTGGGTTGGGGGGCTGTGTGATCTGGGATTGACTTGGTGGCAGGGGTATGGCTCGATTCTTGGGGCAGGAGGTTGCTTGACACTGGAGGAGTGGTGGCTGGGACGCTTCTCTGGTACTCTACTGGTTCCTTCTTCTTGTACTACTTTTCTACTGAGTGGACTACTCTGGAATACACTTTAACTTCTTGGAATGTTGGGGGGATCCACTCCCCTATTAAGCGCTCCAAAATATTGCAGCGTTTGAATCGTTCTAAAACCTCTATTGCCTTTCTACAGGAGACCCGTCTATCCTCAGCGGAGCATGCTAAGCTCTGTACCTGGTGGGTGGGTTCCCATTTGGAGGCGCCCGCTGTTGGGGGAAAGGGAGGTGTTATTATTTTGATCGGTAAGGGTCTCCGCCTACAGGCCCAGAGAGTGCTCCGTGACCCTCGTGGGCGTTACATAGTTGCTTTAGTGTTGCTCGATAATCGGCCCCTTTTGCTCTGCAATATCTATGCTCCTAATAATCCTTCGGCCCAGTTTTTTCGGGGGCTTCGCAATCAACTCTTGCAGTTTGGTGATGTTCCGATGCTTGTGGGCGGGGACTTCAACGAGGTACCGGATCCTCGGTTGGATCGCTCTGCTTCTTCAGGCAGAGAGACCTCCAAACTTTATACGGGTGCCCAGCTCCTGGAATCTACTTTGGGGTTGATTGATGTGTGGCGGGTGCTACACCCTTTGGAGAGGGATTACTCACACTTATCTAGGGTGCATGGGACGTTTTCCAGAATCGACTTTGTCCTTATTTCCCGCGAACTGCTCCCCCGAGTGTTGGGGGTCGAAATGGGCCCCATTGAAATTTCTGACCACGCCTGGGTGGGATTTCGGTGGACCTGGGGCGATTCCTCGCTTTCTAGAAGGACCTGGCGGTTTCAGGAGTTTTTGGTGCAGCGCTGGCATGATTTTCAACACAATAATCAGCAGCATCGCGATGATCCTATTCTCTATTGGGAGACGGCTAAGGCTGTCTTACGGGGGGATGTCATTGCTTATGTGGCCCGAGAGTCGAAGCTTAAGTATAGGACAGTTTTGGCTTTGGAACGAAAGGCGACTGTGTTGAGACATCAATATAGCATGGCACCCTCTTTCCTGCTTCGTACGCAGCTTTTGGAGGTCCAGCAGGAACCGAACGAATTATTGCATCTCCGGGCTATGCGGACGCGGGCTTACTTTAAGTTCCATTTATTTCGATTTGCGAATAAGAGTAGCCGATTGCTAGCCCGCATGGCGCATCCGCGGGGCAGACCTGAGAGCGTTTCCGCTCTTCGGGACTCTTCTGGGGTGCTGCATCATCGGCCGGAGGAGATCTGTGAGTTGTTGCGGGCGTTTTTTGCTGAGGTGTATGCGGATCCTGGGGATGGGATTTTGGATAGGCAGCTCTATCTGGACAGTCTTGACTTGCCCTGTTTATCTCAGAGGGATGCTGCCGCTTTGGATCTTCCCATTACTGCAGAGGAGGTAGAGTGGGCGATAGGGGTCAGTCCGTTGGGAAAGGCGCCGGGCCCGGATGGGTATCGGAGTGAGTTCTATAAATTGTTGATGTCGGAGATAGCGCCGGTGTTGGCTGAAGTTTATAATCTGAGTGTGGCTAAGGGCTTTCTTCCTCGTTATGTGAATTTCGCGTCTATTATAGTTCCCCCGAAGCCCGGTAAGGACCCTCTTTTACCTGACTCGTACCGTCCTATTTCTTTGTTGAATTATGAAGCGAAACTTCTAGCAAAAATTTTGGCTGTCCGCATGGCGCGCGTTTTGCCCTCGGTGATCTCGGATTCTCAGGTGGGGTTTGTGCGGGATCGGCCGGTAGCTAAGAATATCCGGCGTATCTTGTTGGCTCTGGAGCAAGTGGGAGAGGAAGGTAGCCCCTCAATGCTTATTAGTTTTGACGCCGAGAAGGCTTTTGATAGAGTGCGGTGGGGTTACCTCTTTGCGGTGCTTAAGACGTACGGTTTGGGCCCTTTCTTTTTTGGTGCAATCCAGGCGCTGTATAGTGATCCAGCTACGAGGATTTTGGTTAACGGGACCTTTTCAGGTTGTTTTAATATTCGCCGTGGGACTCGCCAGGGCTGCCTCCTGTCGCTGCTCTTGTTCGTGCTCTCTTTAGACCCGCTACTTCGTGAGCTTCAGGCTAATGCGGATATTCGGGGCTTGGCATTGGGAGATTCTCATTTTAAACTTGCGGCGTTTGCAGACGATCTCTTGGTCTTTTTGATGGACCCGCAGCGTTCCCTGCCCGTGTTGCTGGAGAGCCTTCGGGAATATGGGGACTTCTCCGGCTTTGCCTTGAACTTCGCGAAATCTGAGGCTTTGGCTTCCTCGGCTCAACTTCAGCAGCTTTGGGGGGATCGTTTTCCGTTGCGCTGGGCCGACTCCTCATTTCGATACCTGGGGATCCGGTTGGCCATGGATGTAGCCCAACTGTATCGCCTTAACATTGATAAAATCCTTGCCGACACTAAACTGTTACTTGCCAAATGGCAGGCGCTACCGCTGTCTCTGTTGGGTAGAATTCATTTATTTCGTATGGTTGTTTTCCCAAGGTGGCTTTACGTTCTCCAGACTCTTCCCCTTTCTTTATTGCAGAGGGATATTAGATCCCTCAGCTCCTTGTTGTCACGGTT
The DNA here is from genome assembly GCF_902459505.1 of Geotrypetes seraphini. NCBI lineage: Eukaryota > Metazoa > Chordata > Amphibia > Gymnophiona > Dermophiidae > Geotrypetes > Geotrypetes seraphini. Next base: position 105,255,864 of record NC_047084.1, read on the forward strand.
TTGTTGGGGAGGGCGGAGACCTAAATTGAAATGGTCACTGTTGGTGGGGCCTGCCTCCCAGGGAGGTTTGGGGGTGCCCGACATCAGAGTTTATAATCAGGCTTGCTTGCTGCGTCATGTTAGTGATTGGGTGTTGGGCACCTCTTTCTACACGGATCTTGCTATGGAGCGGGATCATTTCTATCCTCTTCATCTCTTGTATCTCCTTCATGCCCCTTTATCTAAATTGCCGAGAACCTGTAAGCGTAGCCTTCTGTTTCGGTCCTTGTGGACAGTGTGGCACCAGACTCTTCGGTTGTGGAATCAGGACTCCCATACTAGTGCCCTTTTGCCATTGGTGGGGAACTTAGCTTTTCCTCCGGGGGTTGGACCCTCCGTTTTTGGTCGCTGGAGGGCTCGGGGGGTGGAGCAGTTGAGGCATGTTCTGCAGGAGGATGGGTCTCTCCTGTCTTGTGCTGAGTTGTCGGGGAGGGGGGTTCCGGAGCTTGGCCTTCCTTTTGCATATTGTCAACTTAGTCATTATGTGGCCTCCCTCCCGGGGAGTTCCTTGCGGGGGGATTTTGGGACCCGGCTCTGTACTTTTTTGACGGCAGATCCTGATACTAGGGTCTCCATTTCTTCTTTTCATTGCCAGATTATGGCTCTTCGCCCACCTAGGGTTTTTCCTGGGATTTTGGAGGCTTGGCAGCGTGACTTGGGCAGGGACTTGGGGGACCATTTTTTGTTGACAATCCTGAAACGTACTGCGGGCCTGGTATATAGTGCTGAATTACGTGAATGTCACTATCGCACTGTCCTGCGGGCTTATGCTTCCCAAAGTCAGGCTTATTATATGGGCTGTATTGGCACTCAGTTATGCGTACGCTGTTCGCTGGAGGTTAATTCTTACTATCACGGTATCTGGAGCTGTGAGGGGATTCAGGCCTTTTGGAAGGCGCTGGCCTCCTTTTTACAGGGCTTAGTGCAGACTCCTGTGCCGGTCTCAGTGCTTTCAATGTTGTTTGCCCAGTTTTCCTATCTGTCCATGTATACTTCTTCTGAAAAATTGTTTCTTAGTAAATGTTTTATTTTGGGGAAGAAATGTATTCTATGTTGCTGCCTCTCTCCTGAACCCCCCTCCTATTGGCATTGGAGGAATCGCCTGCATGAACTTATGGGCTGGGAGGCCCGTTTGGCTTGTTCCTCTCGTCGCCGGAGCAGAGACTTTGTTAACACTTGGACTCCGTACTTGAACATTTTGACCCCTGAGAGTCGAAGCCGTATCTTGAACAGACTCCACCTTTGAATATGTGCATCTATTTGCCATTGATGTACCCTGCTTGAGAGTTATATGTATATTTGGGGGGATGGGGCGGGGAGGGTGGGGGGCTGTGGGTTTCTGTCTGTGGGGTGGGGGTGTTGGTTGATCGGGGAGGACATCAGAGTCCAGTCCTCCGCGGTGGTCTGCTGAAAATATATACCATGTTTTCTATTGCTGTTGTGTTTGCTATTGCTTAATAAAATAGATTTGAACATAGAGGCATGAGTAACGTGACCATTTATTTTTTTCATCAAAAGGGGACATCTATTAATTGTCAGTCCCGCCCCCAATCCCACCCTAGCCCCGCCCCAATCTCACCCTAGCCCCACCTCAACCCCATCCTAGCCCCACCCCCCAATCCCGCCCCCAATTTCATCCATTCATTTTTCATGTACACATATCTTATCAATTCATAATGGTAACCATAAAATTTTTTTAAAAACTACAAAGCACACTATATGCAGAGAAAATGTTAATTATCATTTATATTTGGGGGGGTTTTCAAAGATGTCAAGGCAAATGACTTTCAAATATGCAATGTCACCTCAGTAACTAAAGAAAAATAGACAAATATAGTGCAAAATATAGACAGCAGATATAAATTATCAAAACTGACACGTTTTGATCACTAAATTAAAAATAAAATCATTTTTCCTACCTTTGTTGTCTTGTGATTTCATGAGTCTCTGGTTGCGTTTCCTTCTGTCTGTGTATCCTTTCTTTTGTTTCTTTCTTTCTGCACTCAGGCCCAACAATTGTCCCTTTCTATTCCTTCCCTCCTTCCTTCCCATGTCCTTAGTGCCCACAGAGCCTCCTTCTCATGTCCTTGGTGCCCTAGTACCTCTGTCCTGTGTCCTAAGTGCCCCCAGTGCCTTCGTCCTGTGTCCTTAGTGCCCCTTCCTGTCTTTAGTGCCCGCAGTGCCTCCTTCCCATGTCTTTAGTGCTCCCAGTGCCTCCTTCCCATGTCTTTAGTGCCCCCAGTGCCTCCTTCCCAAGTCCTTAGTGCCCCTTCCCATGTCTTTAGTGCCCCCCAGTGCTTCCTTCCCATGTCTTTAGTGCCCCCAGTGCCTCCTTCCTATGTCTCTCTCACTGCCTTCCACACTTTCCTCCCCCCCCCAAGCCAGCCTGCCTGCCTGTCTACCTCTCTCCCTCCCTCCCTCCCTGGCCAAAGCCAGCCTGCTTGCCTGCCTGCCTACCTATCTCCTTCCCTCCCTGCCGCAAAAAAAAAAAAAGCCTCCCCATCTTTCCCCCTATCTGCTGCTCTTACTGCCCTGCTGCTCTAAACCCGACAGGAAGTCTTCTTTCCGACGTCAATTCTGACGTCGGAGAGGACGTTCTGGGCCAGCCAAGCAGCAATTGGCTGGCCCAGAACGTCCTCTCCGACGTCAGAATTGACGTCGGAAAGAAGACTTCCTGTCAGGTTTAGCAGCTGTAGTGGCTGGGCGGTAAGAGCAACAGACAGGGGGAAAGATGGGGACGCTTTTCTTTTTTTTTTGCGGCAGTGAGGGACAGGAAGTGATCGCCTGTCCCGTTGTCCCCGAGCACAGCTTTGGGACGCTGTCCCTGAAAACGGGACATTTCAGCGTCCCGAAGCTGTCTGTGGGGACAACGGGACAGGAGGTCTGAAAACGGGACTGTCCCGTTCAAAACGGGACGTATGGTCACCTTAGGCATGAGAGAGATATGGAGCGATGCAGAGGCAAGAATAGGAACAAAAAACTGACAACAACATTATTCAGATCCAGAGAGATGCCTCGGTGTCTAGAGTCAGTGCTGTGAATAGCAATTGGCGAGTCGATTCTTAGTTCTCTTGCTCCCATGCGCTTTCTAGCCTTAAGCCAGCGGTGTCCAACTCAAACCCTTTCAGGGCCTCATTTGGGATTTGTAGGTACTTGGAGGGCCGCAGAAAAAAATGACAATTTTTCATGAGGTAAAATTCTTTATAGTTTATAAATCTTTTCCTTTTGGCTAAGTCTTAATAAGAATATTGTCATTTATAGCTAAAGAGTCATTTGATCAAGAAACTGTTTTATTTTACATTTCTGATTATGATAAACATACCGAGGGCCTCAAAATAGAACCTGGCGGGCCGCATGTGGCCTCCCCCGGGCCCCGAGTTTGAGACCACTGCCTTAAGCTGTCTCTATTTTTATTTGTGTGCATTGTTATAAGAAAACGCAGCGCAGGAGCCCAAACGTGTGTAAGCCATAGAGATAACGAAGGCTTGTGACATTTATTCTATGGGTACCGCCAAACAGGAGAAGCCAAGTATATGCCAAGTAATATTTATAAAGTTTGACTCGTTCAACATGGGAGATCAAGGGAAGGGAGCTTGGACTGGAACCTGAGGTGGCATGGATCATGGTTCCTGCAACCTAACCTTTAATGGTGGCGCTTTCAGCAAGCCAGCTCATCGACGGAGAAACTGCTATTTCTGCTGAGTCACGCACGTTGGAAGCAGATTTGCTGACTTATGGCATGTCAGGTGCTTTCTGTGCGACGTGAGATAAACTACAGTATTCAGAACGAGGAGCAACCGAATACAACTGACTGCTGATAACAGCAGAGTCTGTAGTGTAAAAAACGCTTTTGCCAGCTGAGATAAGAGTTTGGGGCCTCGGTACAAAACTGGAAATGTAGAACAACTTGGTATTCCTTCACTGTTAAAATTCTATGCATTAATTACACAAAAAAAGGTGTTAGGGAACTTTTTTAAACTATACATTACCTATCCCCCCCACGACCCACCCCTTTCTCATTGCATTGGCTGTCTGTATTGGTTGTGTTTAGAATCAGATTTAACTTACTACTGTATTATTGGATTTTAAAATCTTAAAGGGACTGAGGGTCAGATTCTCAAAACTTAAGGTTACCTTTAATGCGGTTGCTAAACCGGTTCCAGCTGGTTTAGAGTGCATGTATTTTAGGGGCGGATTATCAAAACGGCTTTCGACTCCTAACTCCTCTCGCCTTGAGTTCTACATCCCTAATCCTATATGTCATGTCTGTCTGTCCAAGTTAGATTGTAAGCTCTTGTGAGCAGGGACCGTGTAAAAATGTCAGACCACCTCTTTGAGAGTGCTTTCGACTCCTAGCTTCTCTCACCTTGGGTTCTGCATCCCCAATCCCATATGTCATGTCTGTCTATCCAAGTTAGATTGTAAGCTCTTGTGAGCAGGGACCGTCTAAAAATGTCAGACCACCTCTTTGAGAGTGCTTTCGACTCCTAACTTCTCTCACCTTGGGTTCTGCATCCCCAGTCCTATATGTCATGTCTGTCTGTCCAAGTTAGATTGTAAGCTCTTGTGAGCAGGGACCGTCTAAAAATGTCAGACCACCTCTTTGAGAGTGCTTTCGACTCCTAACTTCTCTCACCTTGGGTTCTGCATCCCCAGTCCTATATGTCATGTCTGTCTGTCCAAGTTAGATTGTAAGCTCTTGTGAGCAGGGACCGTCTAAAAATGTCAGACCACCTCTTTGAGAGTGCTTTCGACTCCTAACTCCTCTCACCTTGGGTTCTGCATCCCCAATCCTATATGTCATGTCTGTCTGTCCAAGTTAGATTGTACGCTCTTGTGAGCAGGGACCGTCTAAAAATGTCAGACCACCTCTTTGAGAGTGCTTTCGACTCCTAACTCCTCTCACCTTGGGTTCTGCATCCCTAATCCTATATGTCATGTCTGTCTGTCCAAGTTAGATTGTAAGCTCTTGTGAGCAGGGACTGTCTAAAAATGTCAGACCACCTCTTTGAGAGTGCTTTCAACTCCTAACTCCTCTCGCCTTGGGTTCTGCATCCCCTATCCCAGAGCTGCCCAAGTCTGGTCCTCAAGATGTACTGGCAGGCCAGGTTTTCAGGATATCCACAATGAATATGCATGAGAGAGATTTGCCTGCATTGCCTTCTTGGTATGCAAATCTCTCTCTCATGCATATTCATTGTGGATATCCTGAAAACCTGGCCTGCCAGTAGATCTCAAGGACCGGACTTGGGCAGCCCTGCCCTATCCCATATGTCATGTCTGTCTGTCCAAGTTAGAATGTAAGCTCTTCTGAGAAGGGACCGTCTATAAATGTCAAAATCTACAGTGCTATATAAGTGATATGTAGTAGTAGGCTTGCCCCAAATCACAAGCAGCAGCACTGGAAAGTGAATTCCGGCTTTCCCCAGAGTTCCCCAATCCGCTGATCTAAACCATTAGGCTGCTCTTCCAAGACAAATGTAAAAATGCATCCTGGAATAGTCCAATGTATATAATGATGTAGTCATGCTGCAAGGACATGCAAAAAAATAGGAAAGACAGAACAACCTTCTACCTTCCATTACCACTGGAAGATAGCGAATGTCACGCCAATTTTCAAAAAAGGATCAAGAGGAGAACCAGGCAACTACAGACCTGTGAGTCTTACGTCTGTCCCTGGAAAGATGGTTGAACCACTGATTAAAGATAGCATAGTCCGGCACTTGGATACACACGACCTGATGAAAGCCACTCAACATGGCTTCAGGAAAGGGAAATCATGTTTAACGAATTTACTTCAATTTTTTTGAGACCGTGAACGAACAAATTGATAGTGGAGAACCGGTGGACATAATATACTTAGACTTCCAGAAAGCGTTCGACAAAGTTCCACACAAAAGACTTCTCAGGAAACTACAAAGCCATGGAATAGAGGGGGATATACAAAGATGGATAGGCAAATGGCTGGAGAACAGAAAGCAGAGAGTGGGCATAAATGGGAAGTTCTCAGACTGGGAGAAAAGTGACTAGCGATGTGCCCCAGGGTTCGGTACTTGGGCCCATCTTATTTAATAATTATATCAATGACCTAGAAGAAGGAACATCCAGTGAGATCATTAAGTTTGCAGACGACACAAAGTTATGCCGGGCGATCAGATCGCAGAAGGATAGCGAGGAACTCCAGAGCGACTTGTGTCAGTTAGAGAAATGGGCAGAGAAATGGCAGATGACGTTTAATGTGGAGAAATGCAAAGTAATGCATTTAGGCAGAAAAAATAAGGAATACAAGTATAGAATGTCAGGTGCAACTCTGGGTAAGAGCGAACAAGAAAAGGATCTGGGTGTACTGATAGATAGGACCCTGAAACCATCAGCACAATGTGCGGTGGCGGCAAAGAAAGCAAATAGAGTGTTGGGCATGATAAAGAAGGGAATCACGAGTAGATCAGAGAGGGTCATAATGCCGCTTTTAGAGCAATGGTCAGACCCCACTTGGAATACTGCGTCCAACATTGGTCTCCCAACCTAAAGAAGGATATAAAACTGCTGGAGAGGGTGCAGAGACGAGCAACGAAGCTAATAAAAGGTATGGAGAACTTGGACTACGAGGAACGACTTAAGAGACTGGGATTATTCTCCCTTGAGAAAAGGAGACTGCGAGGGGATATGATTGAGACTTTCAAAATACTGAAAGGAATAGAGCAGGGGAAAAAATTATTTATAATGTCCAATGTGACACAGACAAGAGGACATGGACTGAAGCTAAGGGGGGACAAGTCCAGGACAAATATCAGGAAGTTCTGCTTCACGCAACGAGTGATGGACACCTGGAATGCTCTCCCAGAGGAGGTTATTGCGGAATCCACCGTTCTAGGATTTAAAAGCAAACTAGATGCACATCTCCTTTCAAGAGGCATAGAGGGATACGGGTGACTAAAATTATGCCAGGTGTACACCTGGCTGGGCCTCCGCGTGTGCGGATCGCTGGACTTGATGGACCGAAGGTCTGATCCGGAGATGGCGCTTCTTATGTTCTTATTATTGTAATCATGTTCTATTGCAAATACAAATGGGAATAAAGAAGTAAAGTTTCAAGTTTATTAAAATTTTGATTGCCTATAGCAATTTCTAGGTGATGTACAATAAAAAGGATATATATATATATATATATATATAATCATTTAATTAAAAGCATAAAAACAAATAAGAAAACAGGTAAATAAATGGGGGCAGGGCCAAGGGGCCCAGTGTACTTGTGTGCCTAGGGGCCCTCAAAAAATTAATCCTGCCATGAGCTATAGTAGATTTCTTTAGCAACATCAATCCAGTTATCAGCTCAGATCTGACCATGTTATAGTCATTATTTTCCAGAGGGCCCAACACAGTTACCTCCTATACCAGGGGTCCCCAAAATCCCTCCTTGAGGGCCAAATCCAGTTGGGTTTTCAGGATTTCCCCAATGAATATGCATGAGATCTGTGTGCATGCACTGCTTTCAATGCATATTCATTGTGGAAATCCTGAAATTCCGACTGGATTCAGCCCTCAAGGAGGGACCTTGGGGACCCCTGTCCTATACTATCCACTAAGGACCAGAGGCAGACAGCTGTGAAAGCTATCTTTAATGCTGAGCCTCTATAACCTCTCTCTCAGAACCAGGTTAGGCTCTAGGCCAGCATTCCTCCCCTCAAGGGTCACCTGTGGAGTCTGATCTCTAAGAAACTCCTCAGAGTTAGGTCTTCTTTTCTCTACCCCTCACTCCACCCCCCCCCCCTTCCACCCCCCCCCCCCCCCCCCCCCCCCCCGGAACCCTCATCTACCTCCAGGATTTACTCAGAAGCAAGTCTTGGTGGTCCAGTGGTAAACAATGAGAGTAGTCCCACTTTGCTCCCACTCCATTCAGCCCTGGGCTCAAAATGGCATCAGTGATCCTTAACAGTAGCCTTGCCATACTACCATTAAGGGTCAGTTAGAGATTGCCAGCAATTTCTCATTCAACCAGTGGACTACAATAGATTCAGCTTTGCCAGTGTCATAAGCTGAATACATCCCTGTGAGCGAAACTAGAGACTGGTACGGAGACAAACTTTTCCCATCCCGTCCCTATGGGTCTTTTCCTGACCTTTCCCCATTCCTGCAAGCTCTGTCCTCATCTGCATAAGCCTCAAACACTTTAAAATCCTAAGTAGCAACATTCTACAGCTCAGATTGTGATGTCATAAAGCCTCATTCCACCAATGCCTAAGCTCCGTCCTCATCTGCACAAGCCTCAAACACTTTAAAATCCTAAGTAGCAACATTCTAGAGCTCAGATTGTGATGTCATAATGCCTCATTCCACCAATGCCTAAGCTCCGTCCTGATCTGCACAAGCCAATGGGGCAGGGACAGCGACAAAACTCGTGGGAACGAGACGGCAAGATTGAGTCCAAATTTGTCCCCATGTCATTCTCTAAGCGAATCAAACCTCCCACAGACTGCATGAAGGTCTTAAGCAGCAGGGGCAATACCACATTTCAAATAGGCCACAAAATATTCCCAGGCAACACCTGTGTCAGCATTTAGCTGAACCAGAGCACCGAATCAATGGCCTTATGGTCTGAATACTAAGAAGAAAATTTAAAGCAATCCAGGAATAAGACTTTTGACGTTAAAATACTTCTACAACAGTCTGGTACGTGATGGGTTTGTTGTGCCACGGAGGCTTGCGCACAGCTGAGAAGCTGAAAGCTATACCGTCGGTAGTTTCACTGCCAGCAGGGCCTCCCAAGGCGGACAGGCTTCAGCGGAGATGTCAAACTAACGATAATTAAGGCCCCCTTTTATCAAGCTGCGTTAGAGTTTTTTTATCGCCGGCTGCTGTGGTAAAAACTCTGATGCTCATAGGAATGCTAAGAGTGTGGGAGTCATTTTGGACCAATGTCTAACTATGAAGAACCAGATTGACACAGTGGTCCATAAGAACATAAGCGGTGCCTCTGCTGGGTCAGACCAGAGGTCCATCGTGCCCAGCAGTCCACTCACGCGGCGGCCCATCAGGTCCAGGACCTGTATAGTAATCCTCTACCTATACCCTTCTATCCCCTTTTCCTTCAGGAAATCGTCTAATCCCTTCTTAAACCCCAATACCGTACTCTGTCCTATCACACCCTCTGGAAGCACATTCCAGGTGTCCACCACCCTTTGGGTGAAGAAGAACTTCCTAGCACTGGTTCTGAATTTGTCCCCTTTTAATTTTTCCGAATGGCCTCTCGTTCTTGTAGTTTTCGAAAGTTTGAAGAATCTGTCCCTCTCCACTTTCTCTATGTCCTTCATGATCTTATAAGTCTCTATCATGTCCCCTCTAAGCCTCCGCTTCTCCAGGGAAAAAGAGCCCCAGTTTCTCCAATCTTTCAGCATATGAAAGGTTTTCCATACCTTTTATCAATCGTGTCGCTCTTTTCTGGACACTCTCGAGTATCGCCATATCCTTCTTAAGGTACGGCAACCAATACTGGACCATCGCCCGATACAAAGGCAGGATAACTTCTTTCGTTCTGGTTGTAATACCTTTCTTGATAATACCTAGCATTCTATTCGGATATTACACCCTATGGAAATTACGTACTATTAGACCCTATTTTGAGGCTGCCGCTTTCAAAATTCTCGTTCAATCATTACTTTTGGGCCTATAGCATTATTGTAATATAGTCTATCTGAAAAGCACCAAGAAAAATCTAGCTAGATTGACCTTGGTGCAGAATACGGCGGTAAGACTGATCTATGGTCTGAGGAAGTTTGACCACGTGACGCCTTGCTATCTTGAATTGCCTTGGCTTCCGGTCGAGGCTCGGGTAATCTTTAAATTGGGATGTTTGTATTATAAGGTAGCTTTTGGACTTGCCCCACGATATCTGGTTGACAGATTTGATATTCTGTCACAGAAGAATAATAGAAGATCACATGCTCTGTTTGCGTTTCCTTCAGTTAAGGGCTGCAAAAGTAAGAAATATCCAAACAGACACAACCAGGCAAAGGAGAAGCCAAACACCATTCACGCACCACCACCCCCCAACCCCCAATTAGAGGCGTCAAACACAAAAAAATGTACAATGGCCTAATTATCCAATCTATTGGTGACGACACCACACTACACTTCAGAAAGAAATGAAAACCCTGCTATTCAAGAAATCCATCAAGACACACTAACTCCACAGGAAGTGTCTCAATCCCCCAAAGTAACCCGCTCAACTCTGTAACTCTTCTGGAATTGTCCAGATAACCTCTAATGTAGTCCACCTTGAACCACAAGGTGGAATAAAAGTCACTAATGTAATGTAATGTAATACTCTTGCCTATCATGAGAAAGATTTGCGATTACTTTTAGCCAGATCCATTTCATATGAGCACTTTGCAAAGTTGCTGAAAACATCTCTTTTCTAAATTTCTGAAGAAGGACACGGTACTACTCGAAAGGGTCCAGAGAAGAGCAACTAAAATGGTTAAGGGGATGGAGGAGTTGCCGTACAGTGAGAGATTAGATAAACTGGGCCTCTTCTCCCTTGAAAAGACGAGACTGAGAGGGGACATGATTGAAACATTCAAGATACTGAAGGGAATTGACTTAGTAGAGAAAGAGAGATTATTCACCCTCTCCGAGGTAGAGAGAACAAGAGGGCACTCTCTAAAGTTGAAAGGGGATAGATTCCGTACAAACGTAAGGAAGTTCTTCTTCACCCAGAGAGTGGTAGAAAACTGGAATGCTCTTCCGGAGTCTGTTATAGGGGAAAACACCCTCTAGGGGCAGATAAAGACAGATTGTTCACCCTCTCCAAGGTAGGGAGAACGAGAGGGCACTCTCTAAAGTTGAAAGGGGATAGATTCCGTACAAACGTAAGGAAGTTCTTCTTCACCCAGAGAGTGGTAGAAAACTGGAATGCTCTTCCGGAGTCTGTTATAGGGGAAAACACCCTCCAGGGGCAGATAAAGACACCCTCCAGGGGCAGATAAAGACAGACTGTTCACCCTCTCCAAGGTAGGGAGAACGAGAGGGCACTCTCTAAAGTTAAAAGGGGATAGATTCTGTACAAACGTAAGGAAGTTCTTCTTCACCCAGAGAGTGGTGGAAAAATGGAACGCTCTTCCGGAGGCTGTTATAGGGGAAAACACCCTCCAGGGTTTCGAGCCAAAGCTGGACAAGTTCATGCTACACTGGTGAGACTGGACTCATTTGGACCACTGGTCTGACCCAGCAGCGACAATTCTTATGTTCTTATCCCTGTATTCTTCATAAAATTATTTGTTTTCTTTTCTCTAGCATAATCTTTTGTAAACCGCATAGAACTTACAGTTATGCGGTCTAGAAATTTGTTATGTTATGTTTTGCTGCAGTGGCTGGTGATTAAAAAAAACCCAAAAAAACCCTAACATAGCTTGATAAAAGGGAGCCTAAATTTGCTAATGACACAAGATTGTTCAAAGTTGTTAAATCGTAAGAGGATTGTGGAAAAATTGTAAGAGGACCTTACAAGACTGGGCATCAAACTTGCAGATAACTTTTTATGTGAGCAAGTGCAAAGTGATGCATGTGGGAAAGAGGAACCCGAACTATAACTACATGATGTAAGGTTCCATATTAAGAATTGCCACCCAAGAAAAGGATCTAGGTGTCATCAATGATGCATTGCAACTCTCTGCTCGGTAATTATTAGGAAAGGAAGAAAACCACAAAATGAGAATGTTACAATGCCTTTGTATTGCTCCAGGGTGCAGCTGCACCTTGAATACTGTCTACAATTCTGTTGCCGCATCTCAAAAAAGATATAGTGGAATTAGAAAAGATAAAGAAAAGAGCAGCAAATATGATAAAGAGATGACTTACCTATGAGGAAAGGCTAAAGCAGCTAGGGCTCTTCAGCTTAAAGAAGAGGCAGCTCAGAGGAAATGATAGAGGTCTAAGTGAAACAGGTAGATGTGAATCGCTTTTTTACTCTTTCTAAAAATACTAGGACTAGGGGACATGCGATGAAGCTACTAATTAGTAGATTTAAAACAAACTGGATATAATGTTTCTTCACTAAACATGTAATTAAGCTCTGGAATGCGTTGCCAGAGAATGTGGGAAAAGCAGTTAGCTTAGCAGGGTTTAAAAAAAAAAAAAAGTAATAATTTCCTAAAAGTCCATAATCCATTTTCAAGTTTCAAGTTTAATAATAATTTGATTAATCGCTTAATCTAAATTCTAAGCGATGTACATGCTGATAAAATTACAATATAAGGGGGATAATAAATAAGACTAACAAGACTATTGACAAATTTAACAAAACTAGAAACATAAGGGAAAGATGGGAAAAAGTTACAATTTTGTGTAGAAGTTGAAAAAACAAGTAAGGTGGACACGTAAGGAAAGAGGAGTTAAAAAAAAAAAAAATTAAAAATTGTAAAAAGAAAAATAAAATTAGTTCAAGGACTAAAAGGTTAGTATGGAAAAGCCTCTTATGATTAGTTTATGAAGGCATCTTTAAAGAGGAAAGTCTTCAGTTTACTTTTGAATTTTTCTATATTAGTTTCTTCCCTTAAATGGCTAGGGAGGGAATTCCAGGTTTGGGGAGCTGTAACTGAAAAGATCAATTGTCGTCGAGTATTTATAATTTTAAGGGAGGGGATAGTTAGCAGATGCTGTTCAGCGGATCTTAAAGTTCTATTAGCGGTGTAAGGGATTAGTAACTTGTAGATAAAAGCTGGGGTTTTAAAAAGAAGAGATTTAAATGTAAGTAAACAGATTTTATATATTATCCGATGTGCCACTGGAAGCCAGTGGGCTTCCTTAAGAAGGGGTGTAACGTGACCGAACTTCTTAGCTTTACAGATGAGCTTAATGGACGTATTTTGGATGATCTGTAGACGTTTGATTTCTTTTTGAGCTATTCCGTTGAACAACGCGTTACAATAGTCTATTTTAGAAATTACGAGAGAGTGGATGAGGATATTAAGAGAATTAGCGCAAAGAAATTGGGAAACAGAGCGAATTTGTCGGAGCCTGAAAAAAGAAGATTTAATAATGCTACTGATGTGATCGTGATAAGAAAGTTTGTGATCAAAAATAATTCCTAGAATTTTAGTGTGATAAACTTCTTGTAACGGAAGGCCCTTGATAGTAATCGGAAGGTTAAGTTTTAAGTTATCCTTCCAGGGAAAAAGCATCACATTTGATTTATTGATGTTTAGTGCTAATTTATTATTATTCAGCCAGTGATGTATTTTATCAAGTTTCGTATTAATCGATGGTATGTCCAAAGGGTTATTGATGTCTATGGGATGTAAAAGTTGACTATCGTCGGCGTAGGCAAATACGTTAAAGCCGATGGATTGACATAAAGTCAGCAAAGGGGCGAGAAAGATGTTGAACAGAAGTGGAGACAGTATAGAACCTTGAGGAACGCCATATGTTGTGATGAAATTATCAGAAGTTTCATTGTTGAAGAACACGAATGAGGTAGGGTCAGAAAAATACGATTGGAACCAGGATAAAACATAGTCTGTGACGCCGATAGATTGGAGCCTGGTCGATTGTATCAAAGGCAGCCGAGAGATCCAAAGAAATTAAAAGAACTGATTGGTGGTGGTCTAAGAAATATTGAATGGATGTGGTCATACCTATTAATGAGTGTTCTGTGGAATGGTGCTGCCTAAAGCCAGTCTGGTTTGGGTGCAAGATGTTCGTTTTTTTCGATAAAATCTGATATCTGATTAAACACCACCTTCTCGGTTAATTTTGATAAAAATGGGATGTTGGCTATTGGCCTATAATTTGACCTATCTTCTATACTAATTTGAGACAATCCACTTCTTATTTCTAGGATAAGCATCATAAAATCGGTATTGTTCTTTTGGGATCTTGCCAGGTACTTGTGACCTGGGTTGGCCCCTGTAGAAACAGGATACTGGGCTTGATGGATCTTTGGTCTGTCCCAGTATGACAACTCTTAATTCTTATGTTCTTGTAAAGATTTTCTGATGGCTTGTCCTGATTAATGTCGACAGTCCTAACATTCAATGGTCATTAGCATGTGTCTTGGCTCCTTGGCTGATGCTAGCAAATCAGTTATGATGCAGACGTAAAAAAGAGAGAGGAAAAAGAAAATACAGCGCCCAGCCTTTATTTGTTGATAGGTAATGAGTGTGTACATTACTTAACTGAGATAAAGAATTCAGTATAAGTTGATAATCTGTTGGTTAATAAATTTATTGTACATTCATTCATTTGTTCAATAAATATAAACATTCACCTTAGATATCCAACTGTTCAGGGATTTAGTGTATGAAATGCACACAATTGTGGTATTAACAATAATACCTAATACGGTAACATAGCGTATGTTGATACTTAAGGGTCAACGAAGTTGCCTTGCCTACATCACTGTAGATAAGAGTATTTCCCAGCAATCGACCATACAACTAAGACTACTTGCAGGATATCACACCTCCATTTGTCCAAAGCTGAGGAGGTTCCATACAGGAAAGCCGATAAGTGTACTGCTATGAAGATATATGGTCACATTCGAGGCTTGTCCCCTTTGACCTCCAAGCCTCTGAGCTTATATAAGAACATAAGAAATGCCTTCACCGGATCAGACCCGAGGTCCATCCTGTCTGGCGACCCACAAACGCGGAGGTCAAGCTAGGTGTTCCCAAATGGACACCTTGATCACCCGTATCCCTCAACGTAATTTGCAACAAGGTGTGCATCCAACTTGCCCTTGAATCCCACACCTTGTTGCAAATTACGTTGAGGGATACGGGTGATCAAGGTGTCCATTTGGGAACACCTAGCTTGACCTCCGCGTTTGTGGGTCGCCAGACAGGATGGACCTCGGGTCTGATCCGGTGAAGGCATTTCTTATGTTCTTATGTTCTTATATAAGCTCAGAGGCTTGGAGGTCAAAGGGGACAAGCCTCGAATGTGACCATATATCTTCATAGAAGTACACTTATCGGCTTTCCTGTATGGAAACTCCATACAGTGAGAAGTATTGTGAATATAAACGCTTTATTATAAGGGGACATTCTTTAGTTTAGCTTTATGGTTGGGGCAACTGCAAACACCAAAATATTAGCAATGGGGCCCAATTATCTAATCTAATCCGGGATTTATGAGTCGCAGCGATTTACAGAACAAAATTGGCATGAAATTCTATGAAGTGAAGATTATTATATTGTGTAGTCAACGAGATAAATTGGGTTTCGAGATGTTACAGGAAGAATTGCCGCTGCTGGGTCAGACCAGTGGTCCATGGTGCCCAGCAGTCCGCTCACACGGCGGAACCTTAGGTCAAAGACCAACGCCCTAACTGAGATTAGCCTTACCTGCGTACGTTCCGGTTCAGCAGGAACTTGTCTAACTTTGTCTTGAATCCCTGGAGGGAGTTTTCCCCTATAACAGCCTCCGGAAGAGCATTCTAGTTTTCTACCACTCTCTGGGTGAAAAAGAACTTCCTTACGTTTATACGGAATCTATCCCCTTTTAAGTTTAGAGTGCCCTCTCGTTCTCTCTACCTTGGAGAGGGTGAACAACCTGTCTTTATCTACTAAGTCTATTCATAGGGTTACATTACATATACAGTAACACAGTAAGAAGAGCTATTCCAGTTGATGCACGATGGCATGAGGTAGCTACTGTCTGCTAAAGTTCCAAGCTGGCGGTAGATAGTATATTTGGTACCAATGTGGCGATGGAGTGAAGAGTAGTTACACGAGTCGGTTTCCTTGAGTGCGTTATGACCAAGTCTGGTTTGCCTTGATAATTGTGGGATTTAGTTTTTTGTTAGTCTAGCCCAGGGGTAGGCAATTCCGTTCCTCGAGAGCCGGAGCCAGGTCAGGTTTTCAGGATATCCACAATAAATATGCATGAGATAGATTTGCATCTCAAGGAGGTAGTGCATGCAAATCTATCTCATACATATTCATGGTGGAGATCCTGAAAACCTGACCTGGCTCTGGCTCTCGAGGACCAGAATTGCCTACCCCTGGTTTAGCTGGAGTCAAAGAGGTGGGTCTTTAGTTGTTTTTTTTTTTTTTTTTTACAAAACGTAAGGTATTTAGGTTCTGATCTGACGATTGTTGGGAGATCATGCCGTAGTTTCACGCCAGAGAACGTAAGCATTGTGTCGAAAATGCGTTTATATTTGAGATTTTTTTGTTGAGGGGAGGTTCGACTGTATTCTGCCACAGAATTGCCACCCTGCTTTATTTTCTGCCAAGGGACTGTATTTCTCTTTAACGTCACATTCAGTTCACAGAGACAACTGCCAACCAGCTCCAGACTGCAAGGTGCCGTGCTGAGCCAGTGGTGCCTTTGTAAGTCTCTTTTCTCAAAGCATTTGTATGGACCAGTGGTTCTGAATCCGTGTGGGGCCGCACTGATGAGTCACCAAGAGCTGGGGGATGTGTCACCAAATATTTAACAACTATATGTGCCTGCAGACTGGGGAGAGGAGAGAGCCAGGGGAGTCACATACTTGAAAAAACCATAACATCCAGTGACCTCTGCTGCTGTTAACACCAATTACAAATGTTGCAAGTCTGAACACACACACACACACACTTCAGCAGTCACTACCACTGTATCCTGCATCTATTTTCGCTTCTGCCACTAGTCTGGGCTACAAATTCTGCATTCTGCTCCTTCTGAAGTGGCCACAATCACTACCACCACTGTGGCTGTGATCGCTTCCATTGTGGGCTGCAGAGGAAGAGGAGATGACTTCAGAAAACATCCTTGCTCTCTTTTTCCACTTCCACCAAATCTAATCATTGAGTGGAGAGGATGATAAATGGGAGAAAAGGGAGAAAGGGGCTAAGCATAGGTTGGGTAGTCTAGGGCAGTGGTATTCAACCCAGTCCTCAGAGTACATTAACCCTTTCAGGACCAAGGGACATATTTGTCCCATAACTTTAAAATCCTATAAATTTTGATTGGGATAGTCTACAGTTCTAAATTTGATATGTACGGATTCCATATGATACTGCCTTTATGTAAACAAACTGGTTCCGACATTCATTCATTAGCGTCGTTGCCAGATTGAAGAGAAGATTCACTTGCCACACTGTCCATAAGCCAGAAGTGTGATTTTTTAAATAAAAATAATGATATTTCACAAAAAAAATCAATTTTTTGGCATCTACAAGCCCTTTTTACCATAAAAATGTCGTCAAAACCACAAAAATTGGCCTACGATCCTTAGGGTTAAGGGGATTCAAAGAGGGATTGGGCAAGTTCCTGAAGGTTAAGGGAATTGAGGGATATAGACAGAGGTAGAGATAGGATTATGGAAGGGTATAGACAGAAGAAAAATGGGGATTGAAAGGTTTTAGACCAGGGATCTCAAAGTCCCTCCTTGAGGGCCGCAATCCAGTTGGGTTTTCAGGATTTCCCCAATGAATATGCATTGAAAGCAGTGCATGCACATAGATCTCATGCATATTCATTGGGGAAATCCTGAAAACCCGACTGGATTACGGCCCTCGAGGACCGGAGTTGCCCATGTCTGACCTAAACCCTTAACTATTGCTGTAGGTCAGGGATCTCAAAGTCCCTCCTTGAGGGCCGAATCCAGTTGGGTTTTCAGGATTTCCCCAATGAATATGCATTGAAAGCAGTGCATGCACATAGATCTCATGCATATTCATTGGGGAAATCCTGAAAACCCGACTGGATTCCGGCCCTCGAGGACCGGAGTTGCCCATGTCTGATCTAAACCCTTAACTATTGCTGTAGTGGGACAGGGATCTCAAAGTCCCTCCTTGAGGGCCGCAATCCAGTTGGGTTTTCAGGATTTCCCCAATGAATATGCTTTGAAAGCAGTGCATGCACATAGATCTCATGCATATTCATTGGGGAAATCCTGAAAACCCAACTGGATTACGGCCCTCGAGGACCGGAGTTGCCCATGTCTGATCTAAACCCTTAACTATTGCTGTAGTAGGACAGGGATCTCAAAGTCCCTCCTTGAGGGCCGCAATCCAGTTGGGTTTTCAGGATTTCCCCAATGAATATGCATTGAAAGCAGTGCATGCACATAGATCTCATGCATATTCATTGGGGAAATCCTGAAAACCCGACTGGATTACGGCCCTCGAGGACCGGAGTTGCCCATGTCTGACCTAAACCCTTAACTATTGCTGTAGGTCAGGGATCTCAAAGTCCCTCTTTGAGGGCCGAATCCAGTTGGGTTTTCAGGATTTCCCCAATGAATATGCATTGAAAGCAGTGCATGCACATAGATCTCATGCATATTCATTGGGGAAATCCTGAAAACCCGACTGGATTCCGGCCCTCGAGGACCGGAGTTGCCCATGTCTGATCTAAACCCTTAACTATTGCTGTAGTGGGACAGGGATCTCAAAGTCCCTCCTTGAGGGCCGCAATCCAGTTGGGTTTTCAGGATTTCCCCAATGAATATGCATTGAAAGCAGTGCATGCACATAGATCTCATGCATATTCATTGGGGAAATCCTGAAAACCCGACTGGATTGCAGCCCTCAAGGAGGGGCTTTGAGACCCCTGTTTTAGAAAAAGGATCACTTACAGGTCATGGACCTGATGGGCCGCCGCGGGAGCGGACTGCTGGGCGCGATGGACCCCTGGTCTGACCCAGCGAAGGCAACTTCTTATGTTCTTATGTAAACCACCTGGCCAGTTGGGTTTTCTGGATATCCACAACGAATTTGGATGACAGAGACTTTGAAAACCCGATTGGCCAGGTGGTCCCCGAGGACTGGGTTGAATACCACTGGTCTAGGGCAGGGGTAGGCAATTCCGGTCCTCGAGAGCCAGAGCCAGGTCAGGTTTTCAGGATATCCACAATAAATATGCACGAGATCGATTTGCATCTCAAGGAGGCAGTGCATGCAAATCCATCTCGTACATATTCATGGTGGAGATCCTGAAAACCTGACCTGGCTCCGGCTCTCGAGGACCGGAATTGCCTACCCCTGGTCCAGGGAGTTAAGCCTGGGGGAATGAGCCTGGTACAAGGGCACTGCTATAGAAGGTGAATCCTAGGAGTGGCAAGTAACACCCCACACACAATCACATAACATATCATTGTATTTATTAACCGCATTACCACAAGTTCTACGCCAGGGGTGTCAAAGTCCCTCCTCGAGGGCCGGAATCCAGTCGGGTTTTCTGGATTTCCCCAATGAATATGCATTGAAGGCAGTGCATGCAAATAGATCTCATGCATATTCATTGGGGAAATCCTGAAAACCCGACTGGATTCTGGCCCTCGAGGACCGACTTTGACACCTGTGTTCTACGCGGTTTACAAAAGATTATTAACAGTAAATATGATCCATGGAATAGAATGAATTAAGTAGTCAAGTATTTCGAGAAAAGATAGGTTTTCAACTGTTTTCTAAAGTGTTTATAAGAACAAGGTGTGAGCAACAATGATCGAAATTCTTTTTCACGGGAAGCTGCCTGAAATGCTAAAGTGTGGTTTAAAAATTTCTTGCTTTTGCAACCCTGTACAGAAGGAAAATTAAACAGGGCATGAGTTTTTCTGCTATGTTTACACGTAGCTATGGAGAGTCTGTTAGCCAGGTAGATAGGGGCTGTGCCACATAGAGCCTTATAACAGAAACAGCCCAACTTAAACATAAAGAGCTGTCGGGATTAAGATTAGATGGTGACTTGGATGAGAGAAAATGAGGACTCAGGAACTGGATGCCAGTCTGAGGACTTGGTAATTGAATGAGGACTTGGGGATGGTGAGGTTAGGGACTCAGGCACTATTCCCTCTAGGCTGAGTGGGAATCCTCCAACTGTATTACTGCCAGAAGAAGGGGGCATTTTCAGTCACTAGGAACAGACAGGCTCTCTGGTGTCCTGAAGATCTTGCCTGTCCCTAACTTTTGAAAATGTGATAGTTAAACAGCACCCCCCACTGGCAGGACTGTAGATGGAGGACTCCCACTTAGCTTAAAAGGAACAGTGAGCCCAGGGATGGGTGACAGTGAGAGCATGCAACCAGGTGGAAGTACCATAGTTACAGATGGGCCTGGATGTAGGGTTACAAAGACGTCCGGGAAAACTCGGAAATGTCCTCTTTTTAGCATTAGTCTATGTTTCAGATATTCACAACCATATTCTTTTGAGCCTTTAAACTCTCTCAGTTCTGTTTTAGTCTTTTCAAAAACTTTAAAACTCTTTCCGTTCTGATTGCTGTAGCTGCAAGCTCCTCCCAAATTTCTCAATTAGGTCTATAAGTGGGCATGGCTGTGTGCCTAAATCCCACCTTTCCTGTCCAGTCCACCCTTAAGCAGTTCCCAAGATCTTACCCATCGTTCGAAGCTGTCAGGGGTAGGTGGCTGGCTGGGTCTGCTCCCACTGTAGTCCCTGAGCTCTGAGAATCACTGTCCTCCCAAGAACTCTACTCCTCCGCCGACCGCTTCTAGGGAGGCATCTCCCTTGTTGGACTATAGTCACACCCCGTTAGCTTTGTCCCTCCGTTGGGTTACTAGTGCTGAATCGCACCCCAGTAGCCTTGTCCCTCTTTAAGAGCAGCCTCTGGGTAGTTCCCTACTGGGGTTCAGCTTACTAACTCTCAACAGGGCTCTGTAACCACCAGACCCTGGGCTCTTTCTAGAGGGCTACCTCTGCTCTTCTCGGCCCTGGGCAATGATGGTAGAGCCTTTTCTTCTGCCCTGAGCTGCTCCCAAAGTCCGCTTACCTTGAGCTTAGCTCCCAAGGGCTGCTTCTTTGTTTCTTCAGGAAAGCCTTGAGGGTTACATCTCTGCTGGCACTCAGACTCCCAGCTCTCCTAAGAGCTCTGTAGTAACCAGTGGCAGGAGTCCCCTCTAGAAGTCTATCTCCCAAACGAGTATAGTATACAGATATAATTCTGTACAATTCAAAAACTCATTTTCACCTTTTTCCTCTGAATTCAAGGTGTTTTCCCCCAACTGTTTCTTCTCTCTCTTGAACTCATGGGGAGTAGGTTTACAATAAGAATTAGATCAGGTTTGGAAATTACAGTGTAGGACGAAGGGGTGAAGATAAGAGAGTGATTATAGGGAGAAGAGATAGGTCTTTAGTTTTTTTTTCCTGAAATCTAGATATTGGTGGGTTGTCTTAGTTGGAAGTTCACGTTTAACGTGAGCAAGTGTAAAGTAGAGGTCTGCACGGGAACGGGGATCGCGGGAATCCCACGGGTCCCGCAGGAATCCCCCATAACCCACGGGACTCCCATGGGGACCCCCCTCTAGCCAACGGGACTCCCACGGGGATGGAAGGCTTTGGAAGCAGGATTCGTCCATATAATATAATGGACACGTCAGCCTTAGTAAAAGAGGGGGTTTGTAAGTTAATTACCTGAACAGAAAACAAAAAAAGGGTTCCACCAAAGAGATTCCACAAGGAAAACAGCAGCGCAAACACAAAAGAAACTGTGGAATTGATGATCCTGTCAGAAGTAATTGCTGCTTTTTATGGGGCCGGGCCGGAATGGAGGTAATTCCTTGCATGGATGGGTGGGGACGGAGAGGATCCTGGCGGGGACAGGTGGGGACGGAGAGGATCCTGGCGGGGACAGGTAGGGATGGAGAGGATCCTGGCGGGGACGGATGGGGATGGAGAGGATCCTGACAGGGATGGGTGGGGATGGAGAGGATCCTTGCAGGGACGGGTGGGGATGGAGAGGATCCTGGCGGGGATGGACGGGGATGGGAGGGATTTACTGTCCCTGTGCAACTCTCTAGTGCAAAGTGATGCATGTGGGGAAGAGGAACTTGAAGTATAGCTATGTGATGCTGGGTTCTGTGTTAGGAGTCACTGCCCAGGAAAAGGATGTAGGTGTCATTGGTTTGTTTGTTTTTTTAATTAAACTTTATTGATTTTTAAACTAAAAAAGTGTCATACAATTAAAAGAACATTAGGTATTACATACATTACACTAATATCTGTATGGGTAACATAAGTATCATTATTTATTAATGACCTGGAAACGGGGACGAAATGTGAAGTTATAAAATTTGCGGATGACACTAAACTCTGTAGAAGGGTTAGAAATGCGGAAGAGTGTGAGCACCTACAAAGGGACCTAAGCAAACTGGAGGACTGGGCGAAAAAATGGCAGATGGACTTCAATGTAGGGAAATGCAAGGTCATGCATTTAGAGAGAAAGAACCCGATGTTCAGCTACCAAATGGGGGGATTAGTGTTAGAGAGAAGTAGCCTTGAAAGAGATTTGGGTGTACTGGTGGACACAACAACGAAGTCAACAGCACAATGCGCAGCAGCCGCGAAGAATGCAAACAGAATGTTGGGTATTATTAAGAAGGGTATTACGACCAGAACGAGAGAAGTCATACTGCCGTTGTATCGGGCAATGGTGCGCCCGCATCTGGAGTACTGTGTTCAGTATTGGTCACCGTACCTTAAGAAGGATATGGCAATACTTGAGAGGGTCCAGAGGAGAGCGACACGAATGATTAAGGGCATGGAAAACCTTTCATACGCTGAAAGATTGGAGAGGCTGGAGCTCTTCTCCCTGGAAAAGAAGAGACTCAGAGGAGACATGATAGAGACCTACAAGATCATGAAGGGCATAGAAAGAGTAGAGAGGGACAGATTCTTCAAACTTTCAAAACATAAAAGAACAAGAGGGCATTCAGAAAAGTTGGAAGGAGACAAATTCAGAACGAATGCTAGGAAGTTTTTCCTTACCCAGCGTGTGGTGGACACCTGGAATGCGCTTCCAGAAGACGTAATAGGACAGAGTACGGTACTGGAGTTCAAGAAAGGATTGGACAATTTCCTGCTGGAAAAAGGGATAGAGGGGTATAGATAGAGGGCTACTGCACAGGTCCTGGACCTGTTGGGCCGCCACGTGAGAGGACTGCTGGGCACGATGGACCTCAGGTCTGACCCGGCAGAGGCATTGCTTATGTATGTATTCAAGATTTCTAATTATCTATATATAATAGTAACATAATATATAGTAAAAATGTAGAATAAAGTTACCCAAATGTCACCATCAATAATATTCCCCTCCCTCCAACCCCCCTCCCCCCATGGATGTGTATAGTTAAATGAATAAAAGGAAAGATAAGATAAATATACATTATTACACTTTCACAAATTTCGTCAATGAGCTCCAAATTTTATTAAATACATCCCTAAATCCTCTACCTTCTGCATTTATTCTTTCATATCTGTATGTAGTGCACACGTTTACCCACCAGAAAGTCTAACTTATTCTGTCATGGTTTTTCCAATTACTCGTTATCAATTGAATGGCTATACCTGTCATAATAGGTGTCATTGTTGAGGTGTACGTTGAAACCCTCAGCTCAGTGTGCAACGGCAGCAGCAGCAGCAGCAGCAGCAAAGAAAGAAATAGAATGCTAGGAATTATCAGGAAAGGAATGTACTGGAGGAGCGAAGAGAGAGAGGGGACATGATTGAGACCTTTAAGTATATTACTGGGCGTATAGAGGTGAAAGACGATATCTTCAGTCTTACAGGGCCCTCGGTAACCAGAGGACACTCGCTTAAAATCAGGGGTGAGAAATTTCGGGGTGATACTAGGAAGTACTTCTTCACCGAAAGGGTGGTCGATCATTGGAACGAGCTGCCTCAGCGGGTGATTGAGGCCAGCAGTGTATTAGATTTCAAGAAAAAATGGGATATTCATGTGGGATTTCTAGAAGAGTAAGAATCAGGGAGTGGGTCATTGGTATGGGCAGACTCGATGGGCTATGGCCCTTTTCTGCCGTCATTTTTCTATGTTTCTATGAATGGAAAAGAAAGATGGAAATGTTACAATGCCCTTGTATCGCCCTATGATATGGCCGCACCTCAAATACTGTGTGCCGTTCTGGTCATCATATCTCAAAAAAAAGATGTAGTGGAATTAGAAAAGGTAATGATTACTGGGAACTAAACTAAACTAAACTAAACTAAACCTTAAGTTTATATACCGCATCATCTCCACAGGAGTGGAGCTCGACACGGTTTACAGGAATTAAAAACAAGAAGGGAACTACAGAGGAAAGAGGAAGAGAATTGGTAAACAGAAAGGAAATGGGGGGCTTAGAATAATGGAGAGGGAGGGAGTTACATTTTGGAGAAAAGCCAAGTTTTCAGATGTTTTCTGAAGTGTCGGAGGGAGGACGAACTCCGAAGATGGGCAGTAAAGCTGTTCCACAGCTCGGTGATCCTGAAGAGGAGGGATGTTCCAAGTTTTCCTGTTTGGGATATGCCTTTTAAAGAGGGGAAGGATAGTTTGAAATTTTGAGAGGATCTGGTGGAGTCAGGACTCGAGGAGAGCCAAGATAGTGGAAAGAGGGGAGGAAGGATGCCGTGGAGAGATTTGAAGGCTAGACAGGCGCATTTGTAGTGAACCCTGAGGATGACTGGGAGCCAATGAAGCTTAGACAGAAGCGGGGAGACATGGTCGAATTTGCTTTTTTGCGAAGATTAGTTTAGCTGCGGTGTTCTGAATCCGCTGAAGTCTGAGAAGACTTTTCTTTGTTAGGCTTAAGTAGATGGAGTTGCAGTAATCTAGTCTGGATAGAATAATGGATTGAACAAGGACAGCGAAATGTTGTTGGTGAAAGCAGGATCTGACTTTTCTTAGCATGTGAAGATTGAAAAAGCATTTTTTTTTACTAGGGAGTTGATGTACAGAGTAAAGCGATGAGTACAGAGTACAGAGTAAAGCGATGAAAACGATAAAAGGGATGGGATGACTTCCCTATGAGGAAAGGCTAAAGCAGCTTGGGCTGTTCAGCTTGGAGAAGAGGTGGATCGGGGGTGATACGATGGAGCTAGTGGAGTGGAAAGGGTAGACCTGAATCACTTGTTTACTCTTTCCAAAAATGCTAGGACTAGGAGGCATGTGATGAAGCTGCTAAGGAGTAGATTTAAAACAACCCAGAGAAAATATTTCTTCACACAACGGGTAGTTGAACTTTGGAATTCTTGGCCGTAGAATGTGGTGAAATCGGTTAGCTTAGCAGGGTTTTAAAAAAAAGGTTTGGATCATTTCCTAAAAGAGATGTCCATAGGCCATTATTGAAATGGCTTGAGGAAATCCACTGCTTTTTCCTAAAATAAGCAGCATAAAATCTGTTTTACTACTTGGGATCTAGCTAGGTACTTGGGTCCTGGGTTGGCCACTGTTGGAAACAGGATACTGAGCTTGATGGACCTTCAGTCTGTCCCAGTATAGCAAATCTTATGTTCTTAACACATCCACTAACCCTTCAAGCTAGTTTTGGGGACTAGCTCCTACCTACTTGCTATCTCACTTCGTATTATACAGCCCAAAAAGACAAACCAGAAACTGCAAGCTATTTGCATACCCAAACATCACCGGCTGTAAATACAAAACATTTCTGGATAGAACTTTTATGCACCAAGCAAACAAACAACACTGGCTAGACAACTACATTAATGGAGCGAGACTGACCTCTAAGATGCTTTGAGAAAAGTCATAAAAACTGCCTTATTCGATAGATATATCACCTAAACAGTAATTACACCAAACACTTGTTCCATTGCTTTTTTCTTAATAGGTCCTCTCTGAAATTCTTAACAAACTGTACATTGTAATTCGCTGCATTTTTTTTTAAGATTCTACTTACTATAATTTCACTGACTATCTACATTTTGTAACTCGCTGATTGTCCAGCTCTCTTCAATGTGAACCGCCTAGAAGTCGCATGATTAATGGCGGTATAGAAGAATAAAGTTATTATTATTATTATTATTAAACAAACTGCTCTGTTCTAAGATTACAACTTTGCCTGAAATAAGCTCACACCACTAAACTAGCAGACATCCAAGCTCAGACCTTGACTGTTACTGCTTTTTCTTGTCTTAATCATGTCCATCTCTTTAACCCAGGAGATGAGAAAAGAATAGCCTTAAATATCTAAAGATTAGAAAATAGTCATTATGAATACAGGGAGGAGAAAAGATTTGCTTAGCCCCGCCTACTCATCAACATAACACTTAAGATCATTTCTTTTTGGGTAATGACACACATTATTTTAAAGTTCAATTGCCAAAGTACCAGTCTACTGTATTTTTGTCTTTCACTATCAACTGCACAGGTATTTCAGGGAGCTTTTGCAACTTTCTTTGTCTCTCTCTGAGTTTGCTGTGCACCTCTGTCTTGTGATTTATAAAGAAGTCCATATTCACCTTTGAGCTTGTGGAAGGAAGCTTGGTGCTGAGGCAACCCACTGAGTGTCTTCATCACTCTTCCATTGAAGCCTTGGGGAAGGTCTGAGACAGGAGCCATCAGTTGTCCTCACAGGACCTCACTTGATTCAAGTGAATGAGTTCCCAGTAATCATGGATCCAGTTGAGGACCCTTTGCAGGAGACACAGGCTGGTGAGATCACAAACTCTGTCTCACAGCTGTGGATGCAGCTCTCTCTGGATTTGGAAATGACTCATGGCTGGCATCCTTGAGCTCAATGACAGAGGTGAGATACAGCTCAATCTCATAACCCAATTCAGACTACTCTCCTTCCACTTTCTTATACACCTTTTCATGTAGTCTATGCAATTTGATATCATTCAGCCCTGAGTAGAAGAACTATGACTACGATGAACCACCATTCATAGCAAGTAAGAAACGGAGGAAATTAATCAGAAGGCAAGGAGGAGCAAAGAGTAGCTGGTAGGGTGAATTATCATAGGAAGGGAGCAGGTTGATAAAGGTGGAATATCCCTAGAAGGCAGATTGGGCCCACAATATGATTTTATCCAGCCCACCGGGACACAAGGCTCTGCGCCCTGTCCCTCCTCCCTGCCCTGTCCATTGTACCTCCTCTGCTGCTGGTCCAGAGGTGTAGTGGGCAGGAGCGAGCTTTCCACGCTCCTGCCCCACTGCTAACTCAGTCAGTCACTCCTGTGAGTTCCGACTTTAGCCGCTGAGCAGGAGCGTGCTTTGGTGCTGCTGAGCGGCTTTCTGAAATGGCTCCTACAAATTCTCTAGTACTTCGTCTCTAGTCTAGTTCGTCGTCATTAATATATGAAAATTTAATCTCACATACTCTGTAATTAGTGTATAAAATTTTCTGCTTTCAATAAAACTCATGCACGGCCTACTGAAAAGTGCTGAAGTACCCAATATGGCCCTTGTGACGAAAAGTTTGGAGACCCCTGATATAGAGGCATAGCATTCCATAAAGTAGGAGCTGTTACAGAGAAGATAAGAACATAAGAATAGCCTTACTGGGTCAGACCAGTGGTTCATCTAGCCCAGTACCCCATCTTCACGGAGGCCAATCCAGGTCACAAGTACCTGGCAAAACCCCAAATAGTAGCAGCAGTCCATGCCACTGATCCAGGGCAAGCAGTGGCTTCCCCCATGTCTGTCTCAGCAGCAGATATGGACTTTTCCTCCAAGAACTTGTGTCGTAAACAATATGGCGTAATGACGGGACAGTAAGAAGATTTTGGTGACTAGAGTGCAATGTTCTTGAAAGATTATAGGGAAGTAGTAGTTTGTCTATAAAAGCTGGAGAATGTTGTTGCCTTGATTTAAAAGTGAGAAACAAAAATTTTAAAAGTCACTCAGTGAGTAATGGGTAACCAGTGAGAATCAGTAAGAAGAGGGGTAACTTCATTTGTTTCTTGACCTAACAATTCCTCCTTCAGACTGTAGAGCAGGGGTAGGGAACTCTGGTCCTCGAGAGCCGTATTCCAGTCGGGTTTTCTGGATTTCCCCAATGAATATGCATGAGATCTATTTGCATGCACTGCTTTCGATGCATATTCATTGGGGAAATCCTGAAAACCAGACTGGATTCCAGCCCTCGAGGACTAGAGTTGTTCACCCCTGACCTAAGCTCTTTCTGTTTTTATAATCTCCCCATACTCAGAAACTGTGTTAGTTCTACTGTTATCTGCCCTGTGCTTTCTGGCAGGGCGGGAAATAAATCGAATTAAATAAATAAATAAAAAGTCTGGACAATTTTAAATATATTCCCCCTCCCTTTAAGTTTTACCATTGTATTCACTTAAAGTATTATACTTCTCCCCCTCTTTCCTTATGTATCTGTGGGGGTGGGGGTTTGGTATTCCCTGTATTTTAGCTTCTTCCTCCTTTATTGTAAACTGCTCAGATATTTGATAAGTGGTATTTCAAGAATTGAATAAACTTGAAACTTTGTGATGTGTGTGTTGTGGGGGACCAATCTGAAATATTGTTCAAGTGATACTGGACACTCACGGTACACCATTGGCCTCTCTATAACATAGGTAGCAGTGGAGTGGTCCAATGACAGTGAAAGTATACATTGATAGGCTACCACTAAACAAGTCGTTTTGAAAACTGACCCAATAGGAAACAAGCTACATTAAATACCTACGTAATATAAATGCACATGAGTCGAGTCTCTTTCATTTGAAAAGAAACTCTGCAATAAGAGGGCATATGATGAAGTTAAGAAGTGATAGGCTCATTTGTAATCTAAGGAAATACTTTTTTACAGAAAGGGTGGTAGATGCGTGGAACAGTCTCCCGGAAGAGGTGGTGGAGACAGAGACTGTGTCTGAATTCAAAAGGGCCTGGGATAGGCACGTGGGATCTCTCGGAGAGAGAAAGAGATAATGGTTACTGCAGATGGGCAGCTCTATGACATCACAATGCAGGTGCAAAGAGCCTTAGCCTATAGGAAGAGGAGATGCAAATGTTAAGAGCCTTAGCCAATAGGGAGAGAAGGAGACAGTGGATGCTGCAGATGGCAGACTAGATGGGCCATTTGGCCTTTATCTGACGTCATGTTTCTATAAAAAGAAAGAGCCTAGAATCAGGGCCAATGAAAAAGGACGCAATTACGCGTAGAAGAATCCAGCATAACATGTCCTCTATGACAGTGTTCTTCAACCACTGGTCCATGGACCGGTGCCGGTCCACAGGGCCGGCATGTGCATCTGGCCCAAAACTGTGTTCTTCAACCGCCGGTGTGCGGACCGATGCCGGTCCACAAAATAATTCTTTTATTTCTGCCGGTCCATAGGTGTAAAAAGGTTGAAGAACACGGCTCTATGAAAAACATAGGCCAACCCACACCTGCTCAGTCTAAAACTGTGGACTGTGAAATATCTGTGCCGAACAAAACCACTTTGTTTTCCACACTTATTGTCAGACTGTGACGTAAAATGCAGCTGACATGGGATGAGCCCGTTTGTTTCCTCGTAATGTCACTGATGGCTTGTGGTTTCGTCTCAGTGTAGTATAAAGCCCATTGAAGCAGCAGTAGGAAACTTGGCCGGACACCTAGAGTCTCCTGAAAGGGACATTGTCTTCTTAACTGTGGGAATATTCGAATGAATTGCTTCTATAGACTAGGACTAGCACATTATTTATTTCCAAAATGTTAGTCCTTCCGACCTTCCCCCTTCCAGCACAAACAAATTCACGCTCGGCTGCACTAAAACGTTCACTATCAAACATTCAGGAAGTTAACCAAAACCTACCTTTTCGACAAATTCCTCTGATTTATCCTTCCTCCTCCTCCCTTCTCTTCTGACCTCTCCCCCCCAGACCCTTACCGCCTCATGTAACACCGCTATCTGTAACGCCGCTGTATCGAACTTATAGCAAATGTAACTACTCTGAACATATAACCTAGCTGCCAAAATAACTTCACCGTATATTTATTGTCTAGAATGTAAAGGTAACTTGACCGAATATGTATCGTCTAAAATGTAAATGTAACATTAACGAAATTGTAACTTCGCTGTAAATGTACAGTCTCTTCATCTGTTAACCGCATAGAACTTCCATGGTAATGCGGTATACAAGAATAAAGTTATTATTATTATTATTATTCAGTTTTCCCCTAGCAACACCCCCTCGCCAAATACTCATTTTTAGTAACATTGGGGTCCTTGTACTAACCGATTTAGCGCGCACCAATTGATTTAGCATGCGCTACAGGTTAGCACATGCTAAGCGCTAAGGCACCCATTATAAGATTGCGGGCCGCAGTGGACAGAAAACGGCGAGGCCAGCGTTAGCGCGGTGCAGCGTTTTTCTCTGAATTTAAACGCGGGTGAGCCGGCGAGAAGGAGGAGGCTTTGGCGGTGGTGGTTTTGGCGGTGAGTGAGGGCGGGAGGGGGGGGAGTCATCGGCTGTGCTGTGTTTCACCGCTTTCCGATTTGTCTGGCTGCCGCATACGCACTCCTGCTGGCCACGGACCTACTGATCACAGATAGGAGATCACGGAAGCACGCAGGCAAGTGCGTATGTGCGGCTAGGGTTTTATTATATAGGATGGGCACCCCTGAGTTTTCTCCTATACCAGACTTAGGCAACTCCGGTCCTCGAGGGCCGAATCCAGTCGGGTTTTCAGGATTTCCCCAATGAATATGCATGAGATCTATTTGCATGCACTGCTGTGCATGCAAATCCTGAAAACCCGATTGGATTCCGTCCCTTGAGGACCGGAGTTGCCCATGTCTGTCCTATACTATGCAAAGTACAACAGACAGGATGCACATTCCCCACAGCTGACATGTTCCAGTCCCTACAAATTTCAAATACCGGTAATTTTTTTTTTTTTACCTTTGTTACCTGGCAATTTATTTTTCAAATTAGACTAGTTCCAGTCATTTTCTACTTTCCTTATGTCAATTTGCTCCTAAGATCTCTACCAGGGTCTCCTTTCCATTTCTTCTTTCTCCTCGTGTCTTATTCTCTTCCTTCTTTACATCTGTTTGAATATGACCCTGCGACCCCCTCCCCTCCCCCACTGTTAAAAAAAGCACACTGGTTGCCATTGGACATATGATCACTTACAAAATTCTTCTGGTAACCTTCAAAAGTCGTGTCTCTTCCAGTCCAAAATTCATAAACAAGTATCTCATTCCCTATACTCCTTCGAGATCACTAAGATCCACATCACAGCACCTAATTATCTGTACCACCTTTAAATTATATTAATACAGTGCGCACATCTATCTTTTCGGTAGCTGCTCCATCATTGTGGAATACCGCTCCAATTACCTTAAGAGAAGAAACATCAACGGCACGATTCAGATCAAAATTAAAGGCATTTTTATTCAAAGATGCTTACAACATTTAAATGTCCTTATCAGGACGACATTATCTTTATTTTGAATCTCCTGGTAGACGGTGTGTTTCCTATTTGTCAGCTGATCCCGGTTTGTGCCGAACCCTGGGTCCCTGCTTGAGTCCCGCTAGATTTCCTGGTGAGCTCTTGAAGTTGGTGAGCCTTGCTAGACGCCATGCGGCGATACACAGTTTTGTGTTGGGCTCAACCCTTTGTTATTTGAAGAGAAGGACGGCTGCGAGGAAAGAGGGGATCGACGGATGTGATAAAGGAATTGCGACATATTGCAACTTCCAGTCTGATACCCCTCCAATCAATTTGATGATTAATAAACTGAAATCCATTTATGGATAAAAGTGAGCACAGTGACTATAGTATGTATTTGTGTGAATGATGAATGGAGTGTGAGTTGGTTGATGGGATGGAGGTTCACCAGTTAAAATATTTGTATATCGATTATTTATAACTTGTGAAAATATTACTTAACTGATTTTAGATATGAGATGATTTGTGGTGTTTAAATGTTTAAATTATTAAATTGGGGGGAAAGGGAGGGGGAAGTGGGGGGAAGGGAGGTGTGGGGTAATGGGGGGGGTTGATTTGGGTCATATGGAAACATATTTTGAAGGAATGATAGAAATATGTATGTAAATATTATAATTGTGAATCTATTTGAAATGAAATCTATTTGTATTATATTATATTTAATTATTTCCTGTAATAAAATGTTATAAATTAAATTGATTAAGACCCTGGTTTTGTAATAAATAAATAATAGCTGATTTGAAAGTTTGCGGACTAAGGGCTCCTTTTACTAAGGTGCGTTAGCGTTTTTAGCGCACGCAGGAAATTACCGCACGCTACGCTTCTAGAGCTAACGCCAGCTCATTGCTGGCGTTACGGTCTAGCGCGTGCGGCAATGTAGCGCGCGCTATTCCGTGCGTTAAAGCCCTAGTGCACCTTAGTAAAAGGAGCCCTAAGTCCAAACATATATGGGGGAAACCCCAAAACTGGTTCTCTACTAAGAAGAGTGATTAAAGGGAAACATTCAGACGTCAGAAAATCACTCAATAGGTGTAATAGTGAAATTAATACTTCTAGAACACACGCTTAGAATTCAAAAATATGCTCAGGGACACGGAGGCAACAACATGGAGCCGCAGCCCCGAGAGAAAATTGCCTCGCCGCCCAATCATTGCAGATTGTAAATTCCAGTGGAAAACAAAATTATTTGCTGCAAACTAGCATAGAACAAGTTCTAAACTAAACTAAACTAAACCTTAGGTTTGTATACCGCACCTTCTCCACATGCGCAGAGCTCGGCACGGTTTACAGAGGTTGAGAGGAAAGGAACTACAAAGAAGGGATATAGGAGAGGGACTGAGAAGATAGAGAGGGACAGGGTACTAGAGAACGGGAGGTGATTAGATTTTTGAAAAGAGCCAAGTTTTCAAGTGTTTGCGGAAGGATTGGAAGGAGCTAGAATTTCTGAGCGGGGATGAGAGGTTGTTCCAGAGTTCTGTGGTTCTAAAGGGGAGAGATGTTCCAAGTTTTCCTGTGCGGGATATACCTTTTATAGATGGGAAAGATAGTTTCAGTTTTTGGGAGGATCTAGTAGAGAGCGGGTTTGAGGAATTCCAGAAGAGTGGGATAACGGGAGGAAGGACGCCATGTAGAATCTTGAAGGCTATGCAGGCACATTTATAGAGGACTCTGGAGTATACTGGGAGCCAATGAAGCTTGGAGAGGAGTGGGGAAATGTGATCGAACTTGCCTTTTGCGAAAATAAGCTTGGCCGCGGCGTTCTGAATTAGCTGAAGTCTGTGGAGGTTTTTCTTAGTTAGGCTTATATAGATGGAGTTGCAGTAGTCCAGTCTAGAGAGGATGGTGGATTGAACGAGGATGGCAAAATGAACAGTCACAAGCAATCGCTTAGCTTGATCAAAGGTTCCGACGGGTAGGGCAGGATTAATTCGTCGAGGGCCCCTAGGCACACAAGTACGCTGGACCCCCTGCCCCGCCCCACCCCATCAAGCGCCCAGCCGGAAACAGGAAGCTGCGTCAGAGGGAAGCTTTGGGCAAGCAGCACCGCTTGCACAATTACAGTTCCCGTTTCCTTTCTTACCCGCATTGCTTGCTTGTCTTGCTTTCCGTCGATGGGGGGGCTGTGTTGCCAATCGGGGTTGGGCGCACGTTGCCGATCGGGGGGGGCCCCACGTTGACAATCGATGCTGGAGGGGGCCCATCGCCGTTTGGAAAAAACAATGTTGATGCCCTCCTTCATCGGGCCCCCCCTGACCATTTTGGGCCCTAGGCACGTGCCTACTTGTCCTATTGGTTAATCCTGCCCTGCTGACGGGGCCCGTTTCGATCCTGCGTCAGGTAACCAAATGGAGCACTCAGCAAAATTCTCAAAAAGTGGTGGTGTCTCAAAAATTCAAGTTTCATTCATATATACGAGTCTCCTCCACTGATTTGAAAGTTTGAGCAATCTAATTGGCAGCTATTTCATTCAACAGAATACCCCCAAGCCTAGGTTTTAGGTTATTTTAACCTAATGAGATCTGTCTTTCCTAAGATCTCCTTTTATTTTTTTATTTTATCCTACCTTCTGTTTTTGCCCTAATTGTTTCTTTTCTATCCAATATTGCTCCCCGCTTATCCTAATGTTCGAGTAAGTCAATATGTCACGTTTATTGTTATTAAATGTTTTGGTTACTGTAAAGCAACACGCTAATTTTAACTGTAAACCGCCTTGAAACTTTCATACTGATCTTCCTTTTAATCATTTATCCATTTCTTGTTTGCTCCTCCACTCATATATATTATTCCCCCCTTTCTCCCCTTCTCTCACCCTCCCACCTTCACTCTCTCTTCACTTGTCAGCTGCTTACCAGCTTTTCATTTCCCATTCTTACCCCTTCTCCCCTTTCTCAGCTTCCTATTCCTCCTGTCTGTCATTTCATTTAAGAAAGCTTTGGATAAGTTCCTGGAGGAAAAGTCCACAGTCTGTTATTGAGAAAAACACGGGGGAAGTCACTGTTTGCCCTGTATCGGTAGCATAGAATGTTGCTAGTCCTTGGGTTTTGGCCAGGTTCTAGTGACTGGATTGGCCGTGAGAATGGGCTACTGGGCTTAATGGACCATTGGTCTGACCCAGTAAAGCTATTCTTATGTTCTTATTCCCTAATCCCTTATTTCTATCCCCATACCACTTCACATGGCATCATCTACCTTCTGCTGGCCCATTGTTTTTTACTTTTTGTGTAAGGATCTGACCTGCTTAGGAATGCCAAGACCTCTTACATTACATTAGGGACTTCTATTCCGCCTATACCTTGCAGTTCAAGGCGGATTACAAAAGAGCTAACTGGACATTTCCAGTGAAGTTACAACAGTTTTGGGGTTTTTGGGGTTTTTTTTAGTTACAAGGGAGGAGAGGTACCTGGATTAATTCCGGAAGAACTTGCAAATTGGATATTAAATTGACTGTACGTTACTGTGTGATATAACAAATAGATTACAGTTGGAGTACAAATAAGATTACGTTACATTTCAGGGATTTGAATACTTGGTTGGTGTTTTGGGGAGGAAGAGATTATTTAAGTGGAGGTTTGGGGGGAGAATTTATCTAGGAGGAGGGGGAAGGGTTGGGTTAAGATATCTGGATACATTTTTTGTAAAGTAGGGTTTTGATTTCTTTTCGAAAAGTTTTGAAGTCGCCCGTTGCCGTCAACAGGTTGGAGATGGAGCGGTTAAGTTTTGCTGCTTGCGTCGCCAGAAGGTTATCAAACATCTTTTTGCGCTGAGTGCCCTTGAGTGGAGGAAAGGCAAAAGGGTTCGGAGTTCTTCTTTGTCTTGAGGTGAGGATCTGGTTTAGGCGGTTGTTTAGATAGGGGGGGGGGCGGAGCCATTTAATGCTTTGAATAATGGAGCTTGGCCTTTTTCTTACTCAGATACAAGCTTAAAGACCAGAGGAAAGTAGAGGCCTCAGTTTCACAGAATGACTGTAATGGATACGACTTTAATCCAGCCTTATTCCATTGATAAGAATGGCAGACCTTGTCTTTGTTTGATATTCGATGGATTGCTTTATGGTTCTCAACATCAAAAGAATGTGTAAGAGACCAGCCTTATCAGCGTTAGAAGAGCTAATGCAGGTTCCTATATATGATGACTAAGCTTAACATCTGTACTTGGAATCGTGTCTACGAGGATCTCCAGTCTCCATCCAAATTTTTTTCCTCTATGATGGAATATTATCCAAGCGCTGTAACAGCATACTGTGCATTTTGGATAGGTTTGGGTGCTTGGTTTTTTAAAGACTTTAGGATTATCTTCTGGGTCAGCCCCATGACTCAGGCTGTTTAAACTGCATGCTGTGGTGTGTGGGATCTAGACTTGCATCTCACACTTTGCAGCATCGGCTGGGCCTGGATACACGACAAAGAAGGAATACTAAGGCCCTGAAAGGCAGAGACGCTAAGGGTGCCCATCCCAAAGCTGGGGGTTTATCCCCGCAATGCTGGAGGTTTTCCTCGTGAGCCCCAGCCATGTCTAAAACCAATTCAGGCAGACGTACATGCCAAAAACTAACTTATTCTAATCAATAAATAGAAAATAAAATCATTTTTTCTATCTTTCTTGTCTGCTCATTTTATTTTTCTTATCGTTTGGTCCTAGTCTCTGCTTTCTACTTTCTTTTCCTTTCAAATCTTAGCTGTCATGCCATGCTCTCCATGTCCATGTTGCACGTACAACGGAATGACATCATCACTTCTTCAAAACTGGTAGTGAGAATGAGAGAGCACTCTCTAAAGTTAAAAGGGGATAGATTCTGTACAAACGTAAGGAAGTTCTTCTTCACCCAGAGAGTGGTGGAAAACTGGAACGCTCTTCCGGAGGCTGTTATAGGGGAAAACACCCTCCAAGACAAAGTTAGACAAGTTCCTGCTGAACCGGAACGTAAAAAGGTAGGGCTGGTCTCAGTTAGGGCACTGGTCTTTGACCTAGGGGCCGCCGCGAAAGCGGACTGCTGGGCACGATGGACCACTGGTCTGACCCAGCAGCAGCAATTCTTATGTTCTTATATGTTGGCATTCTTGTCAGTTGAAAAGTTACGGAGAAAGGATAAGCACGTATCACCTTCACTTTTGAGACTGTTCATATTCCAAGGTACCTTCCTCTAGAATACCAGAAACTACTTACCTTGTATTTTTCTTGTGTTGTGAGTTATCATATTCCATAAGTAGTTTATACATATTTTCCTTTCAGTTTTTTGGGCAGATTATAAATTTATTGGACTTACACTTCCATCTCCAATTCAAATGCCTTTCAGCAGTATTTCTCTATGGGTTCCTTGAAAAAGGTTACGAAACGTGGTCCGCGTCGGGACCCTCAACACCCCATGAGCTAAGTTTAAAATGTATACATATTTTTTCTCTAAATTTATATGAGTTGACATTTTTTCAATTATATAAAAACATTTTCATGCACAATGATCGGATGGTGGGTCTCGCTTCAGGGACTTGGGTCCTTGGCTTGATTACACAATTTTGAGTGTGTTAACTTTCACATGATGTGGCTTCTATAGTTAAAAGTTGCTTTAGAGATCTTATATATTATTTTTGTTTTATTTTCTCCATATCCATTTGACATTTCTTCTCTCTGCATTTCCACCATCTATCTTTTCTCTATGTCCCTATCTGCTCTACCCAGAATTATCCCTGTGTACCCACCCCTGTCTTCCAACAATGTTCAACATCTCCCTTCTCACTGATCCTATTCTTGTCCTGTCCAACATAACTCTTGTGTCCTTATGTCTTCCCCAACCCCCATACCAGCATCTCTCCTCTCTAACTTTTCTCCTGTCCCCATTAAGCCAGCAATACCTCCTTTCTCTTTTCTTTCTCTCTCCCCACCCCCCACCCCCCGTCTCCTCCCAGGGGGGGGTCAAACAAGTGTTCCGATCTCTATTGTCTCCCACTTAGGAGTCCAGCATCTCTCCCTCTTACTTCTTCGCCCACAGGTCCTGACATTTCTTCCCTCTCCAGCATCTATTCCTCTCTTTCTCCCTAGCACTCTCTCACTTTCTCCACCCCCATGGTCCTCTGAAGAGACTCTGCTTCCTGCTGGCTCTGTGTCTTCCCTCTGCCCCATACATCGAAACTGGAAATAGTGTCACAGGAGACGGGATGTGACAAAAGAAAGGACCCAAGCTGACTGGAAGCTGGGTTTCTGCAACGCTAACAACACAAGTACATTATTTTTTAATCCACAAGGAATTAGAAAATGGCACGGGGAGAAATTTGTCCCCGTCCCCGCAAGAACTCAATTTTCCCATTCCGACTCCATGAGTTTTGTCACTGTTGCTGTCCCTGCCCTATTCCTGTAAGCTCTGCCTTAACTACATAAGCCTCGAGCACTTATGATTTGAAAGTGTTTGAGGCTTGTGCAGATGAGGACGGAGCTTAGGCATTGGTGGAATGAGGCATTATGACATCACAATCTGAGCTCTAGAATGTTGCTACTTATGATGTTAAAGTGTTTGAGGCTTGTGCAGATGAGGAAGGAGCTTAGGCATTGGTGGAATGAGGCATTATGACATCACAATCTGAGCTCTAGAATGTTGCTACTTATGATTTGAAAGTGTTTGAGGTTTGTGCAGATGAGGACGGAGCTTAGGAATTGGTGGAATGGGGCATTATGACACCACAATCTGAGCTCTAGAATGTTGGCACTGATGATTTTAAAGTGTTTGAGGCTTGTGCAGATGAGGACAGAGCTTAGGCATTGGTGGAATGAGGTATTATGACATCACAATCTGAGCTCTGGAATGTTGCTACTTAGGATTTGATATAATCTGATAACGTGAGTTGTTTCCATTAGACATTGGCCACTGTGACTATCGAGCTTCAAACAATCTGCGTACAATAAATATGATGTCACCTCATTCGCGGTCACGAGAAACCTAAGGCAAGTTCGAAAATTCTTCGACAGAAAACAATTCCAGCTCATGGTCCAGTCCCTAGTCCTAGGTCTCCTCGACTACTGCAACAACCTCTATCTGCCCTGCCCCGCAAAAATGATAAAACGACTACAAACAGTACAAAACACAGCCCTGAGACTAATCTATTCACTAAGAAAACACGACCACATCACCGAGGCATACCTTGACTCACACTGGCTCCCAATTCAAGCAAGAATACTATTTAAATTCTACTGTCTACTATTTAAATCCATAAATGGTGACAGCCCAGCCTACTTGAACAACCGCCTAATCCAAACTACCACAACCAGACACAGGAGAACCCAGACGCCATTCACATACCCTCCAATCAGAGACATCAAACGGAAAAAACTGTACTATGGCCTTCTAGCCAAACAGGCAGCAAACCTAGACCACCAACTCTCCACTCTACTAATCGCGACCCCCGACTATAAAATTTTCAGAAAAGAAATAAAAACCCTGCTATTCAAGAAATCCATGAAGACTAACATCGTATGAAACATTTCAATCCTCTGACGCAACCCGCTCTACTCTGTAACACCTCTGGACATGTCCAGAAATCATCTTCTGTAATCCGCCTTGAACCGCAAGGTAATGGCGGAATAAAAATCACTAATGTAATGTAATAACTCATCAAAACCAAAAGGGTGCTCATGAGTATAAATCCCTTAAACCAACATAGGTGCTCAGAACCAATATGGTGGTACGAAAATCACAAACGGGGACAAGCCCCTATATGCGCTTTCAACAGTTCTATCATTGCACCAGGTTTGTCTCATAGATGCTGACGCTGTACATCATTTTTAGTTGAATTTTAACTTTTGCCCTTGACTTTATTCTTGCAAACCGCTTTGACTTAACTTTTTGGGGTTAAAAATTGCGGTATCAGACACAGTCAAGAAGGAGGAAAAACCTGAAGACTCATCTCTTTGACAATTAACTGTCTTAGCTTCTATTTTAGCTACTCTTCATCCTCCTTCCCGCTACCTAGGCACCACCCCTTATCTCCCCAGTCCAATTCTATTCCTCCCCCCTCTTCCTCTTGATCACTAATCAGTCGCCAAGACCTTGCAAAGGTTTGTGCGACTCACAAATGGAAGATTAGATTAGATAAAATACCCGTTACTTCATCTGTATGTGTCAATTTAGGATAAAACCTCGTATCTCAAACTTGTACTGAAATTATGTATGTCTAACCTGTAACCCGTTCTGAGCTCTATGGGAACAACAGGATCGAAAAATTAATTAAATAAATTAAATAAACATACTGCAATAGTGGAAAGCATTCCTAGAAGGCAGCTAATTGTTTTACTGTATATTGCACATGTGGATCTATAATACACCCAAGTCTGGAGTACTAGGACAGCCAGCATTGAAGGACTGAGAATGTCTCGCACTAGGACAAGATGTTACATGGTAGATTCTATGTTAGATGCTATGAGCCTGGAAGAACATTTAGGTAGAGCATTTATATGGTTGAAGGGCGAAGCTTGTTATGATTCAGCCTTAGAAGAGAGCTCCGCCCAAACATAATAATTGATGGTTTACAGTTCTGACTGTAAAGTTGCGGAAAAGCTGCAACTCTGCAGGTCTCACCTGTTGTGACCTTAATTAATTAAAACCAAAGCAGAGCAAAGGATAATCTTAGGTAGCAAAGCCATCTTTCGCTTGCTCTTTCCCTATTTCCCGTTCCTTCATTGTCTCACTCTAGTTTTCTATCTCCTTTCTTTTTCCACAGTTGTCACTAATAGAGAATGACATGGTGACAAAATTCATCACCGTTCCCGTCCCTGTGGATAACCGCGGGAGAAAGGGAAGAATCATTAGAGTAGGAATGGGCTCAGCCACTGCCCCTCAAGCCTTGCACTGGAGAATGCTGGTAAAGAAGGACACGGACTGAGGTTGAGATAGACACTAAAGAATGATAGTCTTTGGTATCCAGAGCAGAAATTGTGATGTCATAATTCCTCATTCCACCAATGCCTAAGAGCCAACCTCATCAGAGATGTCACAATGGGTTCATTATCCTATACTTGGCTCACATAAGAATTAGAGTATGAATGGGCTCAGCCAATGACCCTCAAGCCTTTCATTGAAGAATGCTAGTGCAGAAGGCTGAGATTGAGTTAGTCCAGGGGTAGGGAACTCCAGTCCTCGAGAGCTGTATTCCAGTCGGGTTTTCAGGATTTCCCCAATGAATATGCATTGAAAGCAGTGCATGCAAATAGATCTCATGCATATTCATTGGGGATATCCTGAAAACCTGACTGGAATACGGCTCTCAAGGACCGTAGTTCCCTACCCCTGAGATAGACACTAAAGAATGATACTGTGATGTCATAATACTTTATTCCACCAATAAGAGACCTCATCAGTGATGTCACAATGGGTTCATTATCCTATACTTGGCTCACATAAGAATTAGAGTATGAATGGGCTCAGCCACTGACCCTCAAGCTTTGCACTGAAGAATGCTGGTGTAGAAGGCTGAGGTTGAGATAGACACTAAAGAATGATACTGTGATGTCATAATACTTTATTCCACCAATAAGAGCCAACCTCATCAGTGATGTCACAATGGGTTCATTATCATATACTTGGCTCACACAAGAATTAGAGTATGAATGGGCTTAGCCACTGACCCTCAAGCCTTGCATTGAAGAATGCTGGTATAGAAGGAGGTTGAGATAGACACTGAGGTTGAGATAGACACTAAAGGTTATACCAAAGCAGTAGCATACATTAGTAACTCTAGAGGTAAACATCAGTACCAGTAGTATAGTAAGGGGGGAGGGGCAGGAGGCAGACCACCCTAGGTGCCAGCATTTCTTATTTATTTATTTTATTTTCAATCCCTTTGTCCCAAAAGAGCACAGAACGGGTTACAGGTCAAACATACATATCAGTCCAAGATTACAATACTGTACAAGTTTTCATCCTAGTTGGCACATATTAGGTGTTTTTATCCTTACATGACACAGACTGGTTCAGTTACCAATTATACAATTCTTTGTAGTCCATGAATCAAGGGCAGGGGGGTCAGATGAAGAGGTCAGTTTTTATTGCTTTTCAGAAGTTGAGGAGACCATCAAAAGATCTGATCTGTGATGGCAGTCGAGTTCAGTGACTCGGTATGAAGTGGGAGTAGGACCGTTGTTTGGTAGTTTGTAGTTGAAGGGCACGACCAGGAGGCGTTTTGAGGCACATTTCGTCCTGGGAGCGGAGGAACTGGTTTGGCACATAAGGAGGAAGTTTAGCCATCACATAGCCCGGTGCCATGTCGTGCAAGGATTTGAACGCTAGAATCAGGCCCTTGAAGACACAACGTTTGGCTACAGGCAGCCAGTGAGCTGATGCTAGAGCCTGGGAGACAGGGTTATGGGCACGGAGGTTTTTTTAGAAGCCTGATCGCTGTGTTTTGAACATACTGGAGCCGTCGTACATTCTTTGCCGTGAGACCATTGAATAGCGCATTGCAGTAATCCATGCAGGAGACTGCTAGGGCATAGAGTAGTTAGGCAAAGTCAGACACTGAAAAGTAGTTCCTTATTTTTCGGAGTTGTCACAGGTAGTAAAATGAGGAAGTTACCACCTGAGAGATATGGTCATAGAGCGACAGGTTGCAGTCAAGGAGTATTG
Source organism: Geotrypetes seraphini (assembly GCF_902459505.1). Lineage (NCBI taxonomy): Eukaryota > Metazoa > Chordata > Amphibia > Gymnophiona > Dermophiidae > Geotrypetes > Geotrypetes seraphini. Next base: position 105,297,633 of record NC_047084.1, read on the forward strand.
GTCTTTTGCAGTTAGAGAAGTTGAGTCCCAGCACAGCGAGGAACGGGCACAGTCACAGGGTTCTTTGCGGATCCAAAGGAGTTCCATCTTGGAGGCATTTAGTTGATGTTTATTAACAGACATCCAGTTTTTGATTTCTGAAAGGCAGCTTAGTCAAGGGCTTCTCCTAGCGGTAGGTACAGTTAGATGTCATCCGCGAAGGAGTGAATCTGTATTTGATATTTGCGGGCTATGTCTAGGCCAGGTCTAATGTAGAGAATGAATAATAGGGGGGATAGTAGGGCCCCCTGTGGAACACCATATGTAACTGTTTTTGGTTTTGATAGCGTGTCATTGAGCAGAACATTTTGGGATCTGTTTTCCAGGAATGAGGAGAACCATAGTAGTGCAACATCTCGGATTCCAATTTTAGAGAGCCATTCATTGAGGTGAGAATGGTCAATGGTGTTGAATGCCGCACTGAGATCTAGAAGCACCAAAAGGACATCATTAGCCTTGTTTATGAGTTTCCAGCAGTCATCGATGATGTCTAGAAGGATGGTTTCAATACTGTGGAATTTCCTGAATCATAAGAACATAAGCAGTGCCTCTGTCGGGTCAGACCAGAGGTCCATCCCGCCCAGCAGTCCGCCCCCGCGGCAGCCCAACAGGTCATGACCTGCCTTAATCACCAGAAGGGGCCCCCTTGCCCCCTAGGTTTCTCATCGAAGTCCTATCTTCCCATCAATGTCCTAACCCTCCGGCCTTGCACCTGCACGACCTGGTGAGCTGTCTATACTTATGCAACACCCCAGCACCTCCCTCAGTACCCCACGATCCCCTTTTCCCTCAGGAATCTGTCCAATCCCTGTTTGAATCCCTGTACTGTACTCTGCCGGATCACTTCCTCCGGGAGCGCATTCCATTTGTCCACGACCCTTTGGGTGAAGAAAAACTTCCTTGCATTTGATTTGAACCTATCTCCCTTCAGTTTCTCTGAGTGCCCCCTCGTACCTGTCGTCCCTTTTAGTTTGAAGAACCTGTCCCTGTCCACCCTCTCTATGCCCCTAAGTATTTTGAAGGTCTCTATCATATCCCCCCTGAGCCTCCTCTTTTCCAGAGAGAAGAGCCCCAGTTTATCCAGCCTCTCGGCATATGGGCAGTTTTCCAGCCCTCTTACCAGTTTCGTTGCCCTCCTTTGGACTCTCTCAAGAACTGCCATGTCCTTCTTGAGGTGCGGCGACCAATATTGAACGCAGTATTCCAGATGTGGGCACACCATCGCTCGATACAGCGGCATGTGACTTCCCGCGTCCTGGTTGATATGCCCCTCTTGATGATGCCCAGCATCCTGTTGGCTTTCTTCGAGGCTGCTGCACACTGTGCGGTTGGTTTCATGGATGGATCCACTAGCCCACCCAAGTCTCTCTCAAGTCCAGTGTCTTCCAGCAATCTCCCCCCCATTTTATACTCGAACAACGGGTTCTTTTTCCCTATGTGCATGACCTTGCATTTATCTACGTTAAAGCGCATTTGCCATTTGTTTGCCCAGTCCTCCAGCTTATCGAGGTCCCTTTGCAGTTCCTCACACTCCTCCCTGGTCCTAACTCTGGCGCAGAGCTTGGTATCGTCTGCAAATTTTATAACCTCACACTTTGCCTCCGTTTCCAGGTCATTGATAAATATGTTGAAGAGTAGCGGCCCCAGCACCGATCCCTGCGGCACACCGCTCATGACTCCCCGCCAGTCAGAATATTGGCCCTTTACTCCGACCCTCTGTAGTCTACCTGACAGCCAGTGCTTGATCCATCTGTGTACATCCCCGTCCACCCCGTGGTTCCACAGCTTCCTAAGCAGCCTTTCATGTGGCACCTTGTCAAAGGCCTTTTGAAAATCGAGGTAAATGATGTCTATGGGTTCCCGTTTGTCCACCTGACTGCTTACTCCCTCAAAGAAGTACAGAAGGTTTGTCAGGCACAACCTTCCCTTACAGAATCCATGCTGGCTTGTCCGCAGTAGGCCATTTTTCTCAATGTGCTCGCAAATGCTGTCCTTGATCATTGCTTCCACCATCTTTCCTATAACTGAAGTCAGGCTCACCGGCCTGTAGTTCCCGGGGTCACCTCTCGAACCCTTCTTAAAGATAGGTGTGATATTCGCCAGTTTCCAGTCCTCTGGTACCTCTCCAGTTTTCAAGGATAGGTTGCAAACATGCTGGATTGCGCCCGCTATTTCCTGACTTAGTTCCTTTAGAACCCTTAGGTGGATCCCGTCCGGTCCCGGTGATTTGCCGCTTTTCAGTCTGTCAATCTGCTTGAGGACATCCTCCCGACTTACCTCTATATGCCCCAATCTTTTGGCCTGCTCCCCACTCATGAGCTCCTCTGAGTCCGGTATATTGGACGTGTTCTCGCTCGTGAAGACCGATGAGAAGAACGTGTTCAACCTCTCAGCTACCTCTTTATCCTCCTTAATCACTCCCTTCCTATCCCCATCGTCCAATGGCCCCACCTCCTCTCTCACTGGTTGCTTCCCCTTTACGTAACTGAAGAATGCCTTGAAGTTTTTCGCCTCCCTGGCCAGCCCCTCCTCGTATTTCCCTTTTGCTTTTCTAACCTCTCGGTGGCATTCCTTTTGGCATTTCCTGTGCTCCTGGTGATTTTCCTCCGTTGGATCCCTCTTCCATTTCCGGAAGGACACTTCCTGATCAGAAGGTGTATAAGACTTCTTGTTCATCAATGAAGGAGAGTAATTGGTTTAACACTGTTTTCTCCAGGATCTTAGAGACGAAGGGTAGGTTGGAGACAGGTCTAAAGTTTTTTCAAGATCAGCCTGATAACCGCCGACTTCCAGTTTGAGGGCACTAAGCCTGTTTGTAGTGAGGTGTTGATGAGAGGAAGTATAGAGTCTACAAAGGCGTCTTTCACCGCCATTAAGAGACGTGGAGGACAGAGGTCCTAGTTGGAGCCAGAAGGGTGAATTGTATCTTCTCCTCTCCACACCCCCACACTCCGCCCCTTCCCACTTCTCCCCCACCACACAAGTGCTTTCACTTCCCCCCACAATGCCTCTAGCTCTTCGCCAACGTGAGTAACAGCTCCAACCTGCTGTTCGTGCCATCCTCGACGCTCCCCTCTAACATTACTTCCAGGTCCTGCAACTAGGAAATGACATCAGAAGGAGAGCCGATGCCGATGCAGGCAGCAAGTTGGAGATGCTTCTCATGCTAGAGAAGCCAAACAGGTACAGGGAATGGGTGTACGCACAGCAAGAGGAATGGGGAAGGAGCTGGGGGTGCCACCAACCCAGGGCCCCCCCCACACACATCCACCATTGCGATGCCAGTGATCAGTACCATTAAATTCCAAGCAAAATAATGCAGGCTGCCTTCTCCTCCCTTCATGATCTATGTGCTTATTTTAACTTCCACTTTATTAAGAACAGAAGACTTTGGCATCACTCTTTCTTGAGAGAGCACAAGATGAAGTTAAGAGGTGATAGGCTCCAGAGTGATCTAAGGACATACTTTTTTACAGAAAAGGTGGTGGATGCGTGGAACAGTCTCCCGGAGGAGGTGGTGGAGACAGAGACTGTCTGAATTCAAAAGGGCCTGGGATAGACACATGGGATCTCTCGGAGAGAGAAAGAGATAATGGCTATAGTGAATAGGACGACTAGATGGGCCTTTTGACCTTTATCTACCATCATGTTTCTATATTTATGTGACCATAAAGCTCTATGACCTCATAATGCAGGTGTAAAGAGCCTTAGCCTATAGGAAGAGGAGATGCAAATGTTAAGGGCCTTAGCCAATAGGGAGAGGAGGAGATAGTGGATGCTCTGGATGGGTCATTTGGCCTTTACCTGCCGTCATGTTTCTATAGCCATAAAGCTCTATGACCTCACAATGCAGGTGTAAAGAGCCTTAGCCTATAAGAAGAGGAGATGTAAATGTTAAGAGCCTTAGCCAATAGGGAGAGGAGGAGATAGTGGATGCTGAGGATGGGCCATTTGGCCTTTATCTGCCATCATGTTTCTATGTTTCTACCTTGGAACTGAAACCAAACGTAGACAGTCACAAGCGCCATCTAATTTCTCTTTCCATACCCTGCTGACATTTATCAGATATTTCACAACACAGCTGAACTGTACTGTAAGTAATTGTTCAAATAAATATCACCTTTCCAACCATAAAGTGGCTTCACCTGTGACAATAGAACCCAACATTTTTCACATTCTAGGTGGATTAATCTCATATCCAGTTTCTTAACTTGTTTCCCTCTTTCCCACTGCTGCCAGCACCAAACAAAAGCTCCTCATGATCTCTGCAATTACTCCAGCCTTTTAGATTAAATGTGACCATGTATCTACAATCAATGAAAGTAATGCAATGTAGGTTGATTTCCTGAATAATACATTCATGCAACACTGTATTAGCTCAGTCTGGATGTATTTATTAATTCAATTTTCTATGCCATTCTCCCAAGGTACTCAAGCATTTTTCCCTGTCTGTCCCGGTGGGCTCACACTCTACCTAATGTACCTGGGGCAATGGGGGACCCAGGGTCACAAGGAGTAGCATGGGATTTAGACCTACAACCTCAGGGTGGAAAGGCTGTAGCTCTAACCCAGGGCTGCCCAAGTCTGGTCCTCAAGATCTACTGGCAGGCCAGGTTTTCAGGATATCCACAGTGAACATGCATGAGACAGATTTGCATACCAAGAAGGCAGTGCAGGCAAATCTCTCTCATGCATATTCATTGTGGATATCCTATAAACCTGGCCTGCCAGTAGATCTCGAGGACCGGACTTGGGCAGCCCTGCTTTAACCACACTTCTTCTGCAGTTTGTTGTGTTTGCAGTATTCCCCCCAACTCCTCTGTTCCTGGGATCCGTCAATGTAATATTATTTTCTTCTTTGGACAGTCTGCCAGATGCTCTTGGCTGGGTCTGGCACTCAGAATATCAAGTCCTTCCCAAGACCTAGGATATTCAGAGGTATTGGTGCAGGATGAGGGACTTTGCTCCTGTGATAACAAAATGGACAAACGAAAACAAATTCGAGAGGCAACAACAAAGAAAGAATCCAACAGTGAAATATCGAGTCGAAAAACAAAGGCAAAAACAGCAGTGATGATGTACAAGATGCCAAGTCTTTAATGCGCAATCATAAAAAATAAATATAGTCATAAAACAGTTTGTATCCAAAAGGATTGATGAACCTGGACCCGACACGGTAACAGATAAAAGAAGGTGAAAAGAACTTAAAAACTCAGAAACAAGAGATAGAAGAAAATAGACAAGAAATTTCCAATGTTAAAGCTAATGTAGGAGATCTTGAAAAAGAAGTGACAGCGATTAAACAAGTTCAATCAACAATAATAAAAGATAATCAGTTTATGAGAAGGAAATTAGAGACAATGGAAAATAGTTATCGAGCTAATAATCTACGTTTCCTAAATTTTCCAAAAGTTCCTTCTATAAGTCCAAGGGAAATGGTAAAAAGATACTTCATGGAAATTTTGAAAATTCCTGAGGACTCAATACCTCCCTTTACCCGGGTGTATTATCTCCCCAGTAAAGTATTGCAACAGCAAGTAGAATATCAGAACAAGGAGCAGGATCTTCAATGAGATTTGACAGCAATTTTGGAAGTATCTGATAAGGACTTGGCTAAACCAGCTACTCTTCTATTGTCTGTGGCATTATTGCCAGATAAAGAATGGATACTTAAAATGTTTTTTAAAAATAAAGATAAGGAGTTTCTAGGTTTGAAAATTCAAGTTTTCCCAGATGTTAGTAAAGAAACTCAAAACCGCAGACGACAATTTCTTTTATTGAAACCAGGAGTCACTCAGTTGGGTGGTATTTTTTTCCTACGCTTCCCATGTAAATGTATTGTAAGGTATCGAGATAATAAATATGTTTTTTTTGAACCGGCCCAACTTACTGCCTTTCTGACACTGAAACGACTGGAAAAGGAAGGAACATCGGATTAGTCAATTAGAGTTAAGCTCCTCGAACCAGACATATATACCTTGTTTTTGCCTATGCATTTATTTAATTTCTTTTAACTTTCAATCATAAAATTCTTGGATCGTAATGTGGACTTGAGATTGTTTGAAGTAAAATTATACTTGTATTTCTTCTTTTTTTTTCTTTTTCTCTTTAATTTTATGTTAAACAAACAATCTTTCTGTACAAAATGTTTGATTTTGATAAATGTAAAATTGATAAATTAAAAAAAAAAAATACCTTTAGTTGAGTGAAAGTATTATGTTTTTTTTCTGTTGACATCATTAAACTGTTCAAAAACATAAGATTCTTTGCTTCCTGTTTTTTGAATTATATTTCCTCACTATTCTGCTCCCAGAAGACAACATGAGGACTTCTTGATTGCTTTAATTATTACGAGGCCACGTTGCCATCCATGTCCTTGTTTTTATTCTATTCAAATGTCAGACTTTCTAGTTTGTAAAATGGATTTTCATCCTGGATGTCATCAGCACCTTGATATCTATTTCTCCTGTATTTTAGAACTGGCTCTACCACGGGTAGATCTTGTTCTAAAATACAAGCATCATCAACATATCAACTTGAGCATCCTTTGCTAATATTGCAGAGGTAATAGGTAGAATTCTTACGATGATGGAAGGACCTCTGTTGGAAAGCTATTCTTACAATGATAGAAGGAACTCTATTGGAGATCAGTTCTTACGATGATAGAAGGAACTCTGTTGGAGAGCAGTTCTTACAATGATGGAAGGACCTCTGTTGGAAAGCAATTCTTACGATGATGGAAGGAACTCTGTTGGAGAGCAATTCTTACGATGATGGAAGGAACTCTGTTGGAAAGCAATTCTTACGATGATGGAAGAACTCTGTTGGAGAGCAATTCTTACAATGATGGAAGGAACTTTGTTGGAGAGCAATTCTTACGATGATGGAAGGACCTCTGTTGGAAAGCAATTCTTACGATGATGGAAGGAACTCTGTTGGAGAGCAATTCTTACGATGATGGAAGGACCTGTTTAGGAAAGCAATTCTTACGATGATGGAAGGACCTCTGTTGGAGAGCAGTTCTTACGATGATAGAAGGAACTCTGTTGGAGAGCAATTCTTACGATGATGGAAGGACCTCTGTTGGAAAGCAATTCTTACGATGATAGAAGGAACTCTGTTGGAGAGCAATTCTTACGATGATGGAAGGACCTCTGTTGGAAAGCAAAATTTGCTACACTATAACTACTAGGGGCAATGCTTAGCAAAATTCATTATGAGATTAGATTTTTCTACTATTTTGAATGGCATCAGGTGGTATACAAGTTTTTATAAATATACACTATCCAAAATCAGTTGGCACTGATAGGCTCTCACTACTGGTTTTTCTTGTTTCAAACAAGGGTGTGCCCGACATTTAACGCAATCATACTGTCACATATAGCCAGTAATAAATAATAGCATTTTGCTGTGCAGCTAAATCTGTTTTGTATAACGCTGTCAGCTATAATTGGATTAAAAGATTATGACACCCAAATTCAGTTCACTTCTTAAACACTTTCCAGCCTATATTCAAAATCACTTATCAATCAGCAGCGTGCAATGACTACATAAATGTTTGGTTTTCTTTAAACATGATATCTGTTCAAAATGTATCTGGTTATGAAAAAGAGTTGACAGTGAGGCTGAGGGGTGGAGCCTAACTTTATCCATATAGCAGTGGAGGCAGTTGCCCTGGGGGCCCCTATGCTACAGGGGGTTTTCCTAAGCCTGCTTAAAGTTGAAAGGGAAAAGCTATTGGTGGGCTTTGAAGTCCCCTCTCAAGTGTAATCATGGAGTCCAACCTGTTTATCACTGGCCCTGAGTGGAGGAATATCTTAATAGCTAATACAGGTTCAAATCCTATTATTGCTCTTTGTGACCTTGAATAAGTTAATTCGTTCTCCATTTCCTCAGGAGCAAGCTCTCTTAAGACAGAGAAATACAGTCTGTGAACATTGATCTTTTAAAGTTTGTTTTCATCACTTTGTGGAAATATGAAGACACTCAGAAATAGCACCCTTCCCCCCTCTCAGAGAGAAAAAGACAATGAAAAGTGGTTAGCAATATGTTATATTGATAATTGGGTTTTTTTTTGTAATGTGGGCTGTCGAACTTCACGGTATAGCGGTATATAAGAAATAAATTATTATTATTATTATTATTGTACATAATGGCTAAAGGCCTCGATATTTGGGGTTTCTTTGATAAAAGTTTGTGGGGGGGTTTTGTAGCAATATATGTCAAATCAGGTTTTCTATTCCGCCTATACTTATTCAGTTCGAGGTTGGATTACAAGAGGTTGGGCCAGTAAACCAGGAAGTTACAATGGAGAGTTTGACACAGACATTCAATATGGTTGCTAGTATAGAGAGATCAGTACAGTCTTTAATACAATTAGGTTGTAGTTACAAATACATAGTTACAAGTAGAAGTAGGTTATCATTGGCTCTTCATTTTGTCCCTGGAGTTGGATTAGACCAGTGTTCTTCAACTGCCGGTCCGTTGACCAGAGCCGGTCCACAAAAATTTCCTGCCGGTCCACAGGGCAACGGGATCCAGACAGTGCTCTTCAGCTGCCGGTCCACGGTGCGATCGATGCGGCGTTGTCTTCTGGCCTGCCCCATGATGTTATTTTCGGGCCGGCTCCCTCTTCCTCAGTGCTATAGTGCAGAAAGCCGTGGGCCTACACGTGTTCTGCGTCTGAATCGGAAGCCTTCTCTCTGACGTCACAAAGTCAGAGGGAAGGCTTCCAGATGAGGCGCGGGACGCGCAAGGAGCTGCTGCCCACAGCTTTGTGCACTGAAGCACTGAGGAAGAGAGAGCATCCCGAAAATAACATCATGGGGCAGGCCAGAAGGCAAGGCACAGCATGGAGGGAGGGAGATAACAATGGTAAGGGGAATGAGTGTATTTTTTATTTTAGTGATTGATATACATCTGCTGTCTGTTCAGGAAGAAATACATTTGTTTCTTTTTCTCTGGGGTTGTACTCCATGCAGTTTTGCATATTAGGGTTTGTTTGTATATATTAGTACTTTTAATTTTTGGTTCCGTATGCATCTGTATTCTGGTAGGAATGAATATTGAGAAGCATACAGTGTGCTTTGTGTAGTTTAATTTTGTGGTTAACCATTATGTATTGTTAATATGATTATATTGTGTGTATATATGAAAAATGAATGGAAAAATGGTGTTACAATTACAGTGGAACCTTGGTTTACGAGCATAATCGTTCCAGAAACATGCTCGTAAATCAAGTTACTCGTATATCAAAGCGAGTTTCCCCATAGGAATGAATGGAAATTCGCTTTGATTCGTTCCACCAACCCCACCCCCCACCCGAGGCTACCGGCGCTGCTCCATCACCCCCTCCCCCCCCCCCCTCTACCCGGCATCGCACCCCCGTGCTGAAAGCGGCATCCGCCCGCCCTTCCTCTCAAACACGCTCCTTACCCCTTCTGCTGGTTGTGAGAGTGAAAGCAAGCTCCCGCCTCTTGCCTGGCCGGGCCTTGAGCATCTGCACATGCTCAAGGCCTTCTGGCTCTTGAGAGAACGCAGATGCTCAAGGCCCGGCCCAGGCAAGAGGCGGGAGCTTGCTTTCACTCTCACAACCAGCAGAAGGGGTAAGGAGCATGTTTGAGAGGAAGGGCGGACGGATGCCGCTTTCAGCACGGGGGTGCGATGCGGTTCTCGCGGGGGGCTGTTCGTGGGGGGGGGGTTTTGCGATGCCAGATCGGGGGGTGCGATGCCGGTTAGAGTAAGGTGACCATACGTCCCGTTTTGAACGGGACAGTCCCTTTTTCACATCCCCTGTCCCGTTGTCCCCCCTCACAGCTTCGGGACGCCCGAAATGTCCCGTTTTCAGAGAGGGTCCCAAAGCTGTGAGTGGGGACAATGGGACAGGGGATCGCAGCCTCCTATCTCTCCCTCCCGACCCTCCCAGCAAGTTGACAACTTCCCTGCAGTAGCGTCGGCAGCCGCAGCAAGCTAAACAGGCTGCTTCACGGCTTTCTACTGCCGGTGAAGCGTTACTGATGACATCATCGGTGACGCGGCAGAGGGATTCGCGGGCAGGAGAAAGCTGCGAAGCAGCCTGTTTAGCTTGCTGCGGCTGCCGACGCTACTGGAGGAGGTTGTCAACTTGCTGGGAGGGTCGGGAGAGATAGGAGAGTCAGCGGGGGTTGGGCTGGGAGGGGAGAAAAGCATCTGCCTCGGGTGCTTCAGGCAGCAGCAGCGTTTACAATTCACTGCTGTTGCCGGCTTCAGGCCTTGCTCTCTGCCGGGTCCTGCCTACTTCCTGTTTTCATGAAGACAGGACCCGACAGAGAGGAAGGCCTGAAGCTGGCAACAGCAGTGAATTGTGAATGCTGCTGCTGCCCGATGAAGTTCTTGGGTGACAAGGAGGAAAGGGAGCAGAGGGGGAGAGAATTGGGGAGAGTGTTGAAGGAAGATGAGGGAGGGAATGAAAGGAAATGCCAGGGCTTGGAGGGAAGGAGGAAGGTATGCCAGCCCAAGGGAAAAGGAAGGAGGAGATGTCAGAGCATGGAGGGGGAGGGAGAGATGGAAGAAAAGGAAAGGAGAGAGATGCCGGGAATCAGGGAAGGGATGATGCCAGACCATGGGAGAAGGAAAGAAAGGAGAAGAGAGAGATGCCAGAGCATAAGGGAGGGGGTGGAGACACAGAGAGAAAAACGGAGAGGTGACAGAGCTGAAATCAATCATGTACAAAGGAGAGAAGGGGCACGGGATAGATAGTTTATGGAAGGAGCATAGAAACAGGGAAGATGCCATATGGAAGAGAGAGGGCGGACACTGGATGGAAAGAGCACAGAGGGCAGTGAATAATAATAATAATAACTTTATTTTTCTATACCGCCATAGTCTTACGACTTCTAGGCGGTTCACAATAAAGAGAGCTGTACAATCAGATAGAGGGTGAACAGTAGATGGAAGGGATAGAGAGAGGGAACACTGAATGGATGTGTGGGGGAGAGGAGGGACAGCCGCTGAATGGAAGTGTGAGGGACTGGGGGAGCATACACTGGAAGGAAGTGGGGAGGAGAAAGAAAAAAGGGCACATGCAGGATTGAGGGAAGAGGATAGAGTTAGTTACTGGAAGGGGTGAGGGAAAGAGGTGGCAAGCTATAGGTAGACACAGTGAAAGAGGGAAATTGAGGACTGAATAGTAAAAAAGAATTTAGACAGAGGCAGAAAATAAATTGAGAAGGAAGACCAGGGAAGAACAGGAGGAAGGGAGCGGAGAGAGAGATGCCAGAGCAGGGGGGAAGGAGAGGAGACAGATACCAGACCTGGGAGGAGGAAAAGAGGAAGGAGACAGATACTAGATCCGAGGGGAAAAAAGGAGAAGAGAGATATGCTAAAATCTGCTGGGAGGGAAGAAGGAAAGAAGGAGAGAAAGAGGCAGAGAAAGGGGGGGTTTGTAAGCACATTAGAAAGACTACAGAGAAAAAGGCTTTGACGAAAGTGGAAAGACAGGAGGCAGATGCATGACTATGGGAGGTTCAAACAGAGGGGGAAAGAGTGGGAGACCTGGAACAAAGGTAGAAAGGAGAACTGACACTGAATCTGGGGAGGGTAACAGAGGGAAAAGAGAGAGAGACCTGGACCCAAAGGGGATGGGGCTGGATTCTGAAAGAAATGTTGAATGCAAAAGAAAGAAAGATTGGATGCACAGTCAGAAGGAAGTGCAACCAGAGACTCATGAAACCACCAGACAACAAAGGTAGGAAAAATGATTTTATTATCAATTTAGTGATCAAAATGTGTCTGTTTTGAGAATTTATATCTGCTGTCTATATTTTGCACTATATTTGTCTATTTTTCTATAGTTACTGAGGTGACATTGCATATTTTAAAGTAATCTGCCTTGACATCTTTGAAAAACCCCTGAAACTCATAAATGATAATTAATATTTTCTTTGCGTACAGTGTACATTGTGGGTTTTTTTAAAATATTATATGTTTATCATTATGAATTAAGATATTGTGCATACAAGAAAATGAATGGAAGAAATTGGGGGCGGAGCTAGGGTAGGGCTGGGGTTGGGGCTAGGGCGGGATTGGGGGCGGGACTGAATATTAATAGATGTCCCGTTTTGATGAAAAAAAATAAATGGTCACATTAGGTTAGAGCGGGGGGGAGGTGCTCGCATATCGGAACGTGCTCAGTTTGCGAGGCAAAAGTTTGCTGAGTGTTTTGCTCATCTTGCAAAACACTCGCAAACCGGGTTACTCGCAAACCGAGGTTTCACTGTAGTACTATTATGAGGGCGGAGTCTGGTGCGGAGATTGGGTGGAGATGGGCGGGGTCTGGCCCACGACTTAGCCCAGTGTTCTTCAACTGCTGGACCGGCAATTCTTATGTTCTTATGTAATGTAAAAAACAAAGAAAGGACTGTCAGGGGCATTTTGAGGGGATGAGAGGACCTGGTCTGAAAAGGGGGGGGGGGGTTTAAATGGATACATGCTGCTTAGGGGGATGGGAGGCAGGCAGGCAGGCTGGCATTGGGGGTGGGGGTGGGACAAAGTTTGGAAGATAATGATGGGGACATAGGAAGGAGGAACTGGGGGCACTAAGGACATAGAAAGGGGCACTAAGGACATAGGATGCACTGAGGGCACTAAGCAGGACAGAGGCACTGGGGGCACTAAGGACATAGGAAGACTGGGGGCATTAGGGACACAGTACGCTGGCACTGGGTCACTAAGGACACAATACAGAGGCACTGGGGGCACTAAGGACCTGGGAAGGAGGCACTGGGGGCTCTAAGGACATGGGAAGGAGGCACTGGGGGCACTAAGTACATACGCTGATAGGGCTAGTCTCAGTTAGGACGCTGATCTTTGACCAGAGGGCCGCCGTGTGAGCGGACTGCTGGGCACGGTTCATAGACAACGGCGCAAAAGACAAAGGCGCGCCTGGACAATTGAGCGCAGCGCGAGGCGCGTGCCGCTCTAAATTACTGTTTTGAAGGCTCCGACGGGAGGGCGTGGGGGGGAACCCCACCACTTTACTTAATAGACATCGCGCCGGCGTTATGGGGGGTTTGGGGGGTTGTAACCCTCCACATTTTACTGTAAACTTAACTTTTTCCCTAAAAACAGGGAAAAAGTGAAGTTTTCAGTAAAATGTGGGAGGTTACAACCCCCCCCACCCCCCACAATGCGGCGTGATGTCTATTAAGTTAAGTGGTGGGGTTCCCCCCCACGCCCCCCTGTCGGAGCCCTAAAAACAGTAATTTAGAGCGGCGCGCACCTCCGCGCTGCGCTCAATTGTCTGGGCACGCCTTTGTCCCGGCGCGCTTTTGACCTGACACCGTTGGGCACGATGGACCACTGGTCTGACCCAGCAGCGGCAATTCTTATGTTCTTATATAATGTAAAAAACAAAGAAAGGACTGTCAGGGGCATTTTGGGGGGTCTGAAAAGGGCTCTACATGGGATGGTGTTGCAATACAGGAGAGGTATTCAAAGTCTGCATGGAGTATGTGTTACAGAGGATATTTCCAAGGTATGCAGAGGGCAGAGGTGTTTTTAATCTTGGATAGTGCATGACAAAGTGATTACAGATATATGACTATTATGATTATTTTTTTAATGATGGTGGATTTTTGTAAAAATCTTATGCAAGAACATAAGAATAGCTTTACTGGGCCAGACCAATGGTGCATCTAGCCCAGCATCCCATCTTCACAGAGGCCAAGTGGCAAGTACCTGGCAAAAACCCAAATAGTAGCAACATTCCAGAGCTCAGATTGTGATGTCATAATGCCTCATTCCACCAATGCCTAAGAGCCAGCCTCATTAGTGATGTCAATGGCTAGATTTTCCTATACTTGGCTCACATAAGAATTGCCATACTGGGTCAGACCAATGGTCCATCTCGCATCCCATCTCCCATCCCGTCTTCACAGAGGCCAATCCGAGTCACAAGTACCTGGCAAAACTCCAAATAGTAGCAGCAATCCATGCTACATTCCCATGTCTGTCTCAACAGCAAACTATGGACTTTTCCTCCAGGAACTTGTCCAAACCTTTTTAAAACCAGCTACATTAACCGCTCTTACCATATCCTCTGGCAACGCATTCCTTTATGAATTTATAACCTTAAGTGGTCACCTAGGACAGCAGCAAGCAGCTGTAGAGAAAGAAAACCAGTAAGTCCTGATACAAAGAACCATCAGCACGTACTTTTACCAGAACATCAAAGTTCACAATTTGTATAATATCCAGCTATGCATTTTTATAGCCACCAACAGTGTAAAGACCTGAACATTAATTGAGATTGGGGGGGGGGCAGTGTGCAGCTGAAACTTTACATAGGGTGCCCAATATTGTAACAGCCCTGGTCTAAAGTCAGCAAGATATATTGGGGGGGGGGGGAGGGTGGAGGGGGGTGCGGTGGATTAGAGAATGACACTTGACAAATTTTCCCCGTCCCTGCAGGAACTCAATTTTCCCCCGCCTGTCCCCGCAAGTTTTGTCACTGTCCCTGCCCCATTCCTGTAATCTCAGCCTTAACTGCACAAACCTCGAACACTTATGATTTTAAAAGGTTTGAAACTTGTACAGATGAGGACGGAGCTTAGGCATTGGTGGAATGAGGCATTATGACATCACAATCTGAGCTCTAGAATGTTGCCACTTAGGATTTTAAAGTGTTTGAGGCATGTGCAGATGAGGACGGAGCTTAAGCATTGGTGGAATGAGGCATTATGACATCACAATCTGAGCTCTAGAATGTTGCTACTTAGAATGTTAAAGTGTTTGAGGCTTATGCAGACGAGGACGGAGCTTAGGCATTGGTAGAATGAGGCCTTATGACATCACAATCTCAGCTCATGATTTTAAATTGTTTGAGGCTTGTACAGATGAGGATGGAGCTTGCAGGAATGGGCCAGGAGTAGGAAAAGAACTTGCCGGGATGGGACTGGAAAATGAATTTCTGCAGGAATGGTTAAAAATTTGTCCCCGTGTCATTCTCTAGATTAGAGCATTCAGGGAACATGACTGCTTCCTCCCCTTCAATGTGGTATATTAAAAAGTCTGAGGGCTGGAAGGAGGCAAGTGCAGTACCAGTGCTGGGGTTGCCATATTGTTTCCGGACACCGGCCTTTAAAAGTTCTCTTCTGCAGTGTTGGCAGCAACTTGAGCACTTCATCCTAAACTGCTGTGAGGCCTGATACTAAGATCTGTAGGATCTGACAGCTTGTGCTGCAAGACGCCAGCCTATTGCAGCTCAGCATGAAGCACTAAGTACGTTGGTTGCTGCAAGGTGGAAAATATTTGAAGACTCTGATTAGGAGATTGTTCAGTAATACCGGCAGTGGGTTTGCGCCATGCATGTCTCCTTTCAACATGGCCAGTTGCCTCTCTTTTTAGATAAAGGTTGACCTGGCTCCAAGCTTTTATGCCAAGGGAATGGGGACTTATATAGGTACCACCTTTTGGTCACTTTGGTATACCAAAATTGATGTTCACAGTGGTGAGCACTGGAGGATTAAGTGACTTGCCCAGGGTCACAAGGAGCAGCACCGGGATTTGATCTCACAAGTGAGCCACACGTTCGATCTGTCCCAATAGGGCAATTCTTATGTGAGCTGAGTATAGGACAGTCAAGCCATTGTGACATCACTGATGAGGCTGGCTCTTAGGCATTGGTGGAATGAGGCATTATGACATCACAGTTTTAGCTCTGGAATGTTGATACTCTTTGGGTTTTCTGCCAGGTACTTGGGACCTGGGTTGGCCACTGTTGGAAACAGGTTACAGGGCTTGATGAAAGGGAATGGGGACTTGTATACTGCCTTTTTGTGGTTTGCATATATACAGGTACTTATTGTGTACCAGGGCACTGGAGGATTAAGTGACTTGCCCAGGAGCAGCACCGGGATTTGATCTCACAACCTCTGGGTGCAGAGGCAGCAGCTCTACCAGTGAGCCACACCTTCAGTCTGTCCTAGTATGGCAATTCTTATGTGAGCTGGGTATAGGGATAATTAAGTCATTGTGACATCACCGATGAGTTTGGCTCTTAGGCAGTGGTGGAATGAAGCATTATGACATCACAATCTGAGCTCTCGAATGTTGCTACTCTTTGGGTTTCTGCCAGGTACTTGTGACCTGGGTTGGCCACTGTTGGAAACAGGATATAGGGCTTGATGAAAGGGAACGGGGGCCAGGGTCACAAGGAACAGCGCTGGGATTTGATCTCACAACCTCTGGGTGCAGAGGCAGCAGTTCAACCAGTGAGCCACAGCCCTTCCTATAAGGTCATTCAACAGTAGTCATACCATTAGGAGGGGCATTACACAGCCTGCGAGTGGGCATATTAATTTAGTCCTTGAACTCACTAGCAAACTGCTGCCATACCCAGGACTAGAGAATGACACAGTGACAAAATTCATCATCGTTCCCGTCCCCGCGGATAACCGCGGGAAACCATCTTCATGTCATTCTTTAAGGAGAGAGGGAAGAATCAGAGTATGAATGGCCACAACCACTGACCCTCAAGCTTTGCGTTGAAGAATGCTGGTGTAGAAGGACTGAGGTTGAAACAGACACTACAGAATGACAGTCTCTGGTATCCAGAGCAGATATTCTGATGTCATAATGTCTCATTCCACCAGTGCCTAAGAGCCAATCACATCAGTGATGTCACAATGGCTTCATTATCCTTGGCTCACATAAGAATCAGAGTATGAATGGCCACAACCACTGACCCTCAAGCTTTGCGTTGAAGAATGCTGAGGTAGAAGGACTGAGGTTGAAATAGACACTTAAAAATTACATGGGATTATTTCCAGCGGTTATCTGCGGGGACGGGAACGGTGATGAATTTTGTCACTGTGTCATTCTCTACCCAGGACAATAAGCTACAGGAAGCAGGGGCTATTGAAGAGGTCTGTGCAAAGGAGAGGAGGGCGAGGGAGTAAAGCAGGGACAGTCGAACACGTTTTTGGTTGGAGGAGCCAAATAAATCAATTTCTGGCCCCACGTCCAAGCTCTCCAATTGC
The DNA here is from genome assembly GCF_902459505.1 of Geotrypetes seraphini. Taxonomy (NCBI): domain Eukaryota; kingdom Metazoa; phylum Chordata; class Amphibia; order Gymnophiona; family Dermophiidae; genus Geotrypetes; species Geotrypetes seraphini. The sequence goes on from NC_047084.1 coordinate 105,314,690, forward strand.
CAATGCTGTGTTGGTCAAAATATTAGTAGGCCGATTTTGCTGCCTGTGGGATAAAGGCAAACAGTGAGGGAAATGTGGATTCAAGGCCTCTGGGGTGTGATCATAGCTATTTACTTCATTTATTGTTATTTTGAGTTAGGATAAAAACTTGTAATTATGGCAAATTGTACCTGTATATTATGCATGTTCACCTGTTCTGAGCTCTGTAGGGAGAATGGGATGGAAAATGAAACAAATTTACTGTATTTCTATCCTGTCTACTGAAGGTTAACAAGCATGTGATAATTAACCAAGGGAAAGAGGTGAGTAAAATCTCTCCTGTTATGATGCAGATAGTCTGTAGATTACTATTAAATTGCCGGTTTAAAGGTTCTGTCCGCTAGCCCATGCTTCTGATCTAATTGTCTAGTCACCCTGTGGTAAAACCATGATGCCTCAGATCTCGAACCTCAATGGACTCCAGATTAGGGTTACCTTATGGCTCCAGAAAAAGGAGGACAGAGTGAAACATCCATTGCTGTCAACGGAAGTAAAACCCGGATCTCTCAATCCGTCCTCTTTTTTTTTCTGGAGACATATGGTAACCCTACCCTAGAGCAAGGTTTCTCAACTTAGTCCTTGAGTACCCCCTTGCCAGTCAGGTTTTCAGGATATCCACAATGAATATGTATAAACTTGATTTGCATACACTGCCTCCATTATATGAAAATTTATTTCATACATAATCATTGTGGATATCCTCAAACCCTGACTGGCAAGAGGGTACTACAGGACCGAGTAGAGAAACACTGCCCTAGATACTTCATTATTGATATCTTCATTGGCGTTTCCACCAGTTTTCAAACCAAGACCAAGACTAGTTGGCCTTTAGTTTCCAGCCTTTTCCATTACCCCCTTTTATAAGAGGACCTGTAAGAACATAAGAATAGCCTTATTAGGTCAGACCAATGGTCCATCAAGCCCAGTAGCCCATCACTAGTAGCTGGCCAAAACCCAAGGAGTAGCAACATTCCAGAATCTCAAAGATTAGCAAGATTCTGGAACTTCAAACAGAAGCAACATTCCATGCAGAATCCCCAAAGAGTAGCAAGATTCCGGAATCCCCAGAGTAACAACATTCCATGCTACCGATCCAGGGCAAGCAATGGCTTCCCCCATGTCTTTCTCAATAATAGACTATGGTCTTTTCCTCCAAGAACTTGTCTAAACCTTTCTTAAAACCAGAAATGCTATCCGCTTACCACAACCTCTGGCAATGCGTTCCAGAGCTTAACTATTTTCTATAAATGGTACGACATCTTGCATATGTATGTCAATCAGCAGATTACTATCTTTTCAAATTTAATATTTGATATACCACCCTTTAAGTAGGCTTTTAAAGCAGCTTATAATAATTAATTTTTTTGTGCAAATGTAACACATTTCTAAGAGGAAAGCACAGACTCCACTTGCTGAGTGACTGAGACAGTAGGTGTGAGGGAGATCAGGTTTGATAAGCACCTTTAAAATGAAAAAAAAGTGTTTGGGTCCTGCAAACTTTTCGGCGCCATAGCACACTAAAACTGGTGCCGTGGCCAGAAGGCATCAGGAAGTGCGCAGACATCTACGTGATGTCACACACATGCATGATGTCATCACGTCAACATCCGCACATGCGTGGAGTCCCTTTGGCCGTGACCCTGAACCTTTCACTTCGCCAGTGGGGGATCTTGAGGAGGGGCAGGATGGAGAGAAGAGAGTCGTCAGCACCAGCTGATTGCCCACAGGATGTGCCTCTCGCCGTGAGAGGCACGTCCTGTAAGCAGGCAGCCGGCGCCTCTCCTCCTTGCCGGTGTCTCGCACCACACCTGGAACCTGCTGTAGCACTGTTTGCAATACATTGGCCTAGCCAATAAGGTAAGGAGTAGAGGTCTGCACGGGAACGGGGATCGCGGGGATCCCGCGGGTCCCGCGGGGATCCCGCGGGTTCCCCCCCCTGGCCCACGGGACTCCCACGGGGACGCCCCCTGGCCAACGGGACTCCCACGGGGATGCCCCCTGACCCACGGGACTCCCACGGGGACGCCCCCTTGCCCACGGGACTCCCACGGGGATGAAAACAACCTACCTAAATTCTGGCGATGCAGCTTACAAGTCTGGCGTCGCGTCGGGAAATAGCCATGTTGAGCAGTGAGCTCAGCACGTACACAGATGAAAGCCTTGCTTGCTGATTGGTCCGGCGGCCCCGCCCCACCGTGCCGCCGGACCAATCAGCAAGCAAGGCTTTCATCTGTGTACGTGCTGAGCTCACTGCTCAGCATGGCTATTTCCCGACGCGGGCATTAGGCTGTTTTTTGTCATTTCGGGTGGGGGATGGCAGCGGCAGCAGCAGCCTGAAAAAGAAATCATCCTGGCCGGGTTCGGTGTCATGCTCCGGAGCTTCTACAGCCTTCCTATCTCCCTCTCCCTTCCCCTGCTCCGCGGCTCTCTTCGGCAACTCAGCAGCAGCTTCTGACGTCAGGGCCTACCCTCTGCGAGTCCCGCTTGTTTCAACTTCCTTTTTCCACAAAGGTGGGACTCGTAGAGGGAAGGCCTCGATGTCGGCAGCTTGTCTTGATCACCGCTGCTGACGAGTTGCTTAAGAGAGTCGCGGAGCAGGGGGGTGTTGCCAGGTGCAGGTAGAAGGGAGAGGGCCAGATGCAGGACTCGTGGGTGAGGGAGGAGAAGAGAGAGGGGAGAGAAACAAAAGGAAATATTTCATACTGGGCTGGGCCGGAGTGGAGAGAGGGTGGAAAGATTCTGGCTACAGGGTGCATTAACAAAGGAAAAGGGGGGAAAGCTGAAAATGGAGATAGTGACACAAAGAAGAGAAAGGGTAAGCAGGACCTTCTGAATAAGGATAGAGATACAGAGGGGACATGAAGAGGAGGTGAAATAGAGACATAGAAGTAATGCTGAAAAAGTGTGTGTGGGGGGGGAGATAAAGACACTGAAAGGGTAAATGGTGAACATGGGGTAAAAGACAAGGACAGAGACAAATGAAGATTCTGAAAAAGTGGTGAGATAGGGATATAGGTGAGATGGACACAAAGAAGGGTGATGCTGGAAAATAGGTGGAATGGTAATTCTGACAGACACAGAAGGGAAATGCTGGATCAAGGAGAGATGGGGCTCAGGCTGGATGGAATGAGGAGAAATGCCTTGTTGGCCCGGAACTTCCTCTCCTACGTCAGAATTGACGTCAGGGAGCGGAATGCTGGTCAGCGCGACGCTTCTGCAGGGAAAGCTTGGGACAGCGGTGGCTTGGGGACTATTCCCCGATGGCGGTGGCAGCAAACCGAGTGGCTTGGGGGAGGGCACGGAGAAAGAAAGAAAGGGGGCAGACAGAGAGACAGAAAGAAGGGGGAACAGGGAGACAGAAAGAAAAAGTTGGGGGAGAGAATGAGGTCTGGAGGAGAGGAAACATACAGGAGGCTGAAAGAAAGGAAGAAAGATTGGATGCACAGTCAGAAGAAGAAAGTGCAACCAGAGACTCATGAAATCACCAAACAGCAAAGATAGGAAAAATGATTTTATTTTCAATTTAGTGATCAAAATGTGTCTGTTTTGAGAATTTATATCTGCTGTCTATATTTTGCACTATGGCTCCCTTTTACTAAACCGCAATATTGTTTTTTAGCGCAGGGAGCCTATGAGCATTGAGAGCAGCGCGAGGCATTCAGCGTAACTCCCTGTGCTAAAACCTACTATTGTGGTTTAGTAAAAAGGGAGGGGGTGTATTTGTCTATTTTTGTATTTTGTTACCGAGGTGACATTGCATAGAGTCATCTGCCTTGGGAAATGTATATGGCAGATATCTTTGTTTTGTGTTCAAAAGAAAAGGAAATGCATTTCTGGTTTTATTTCTAGTGTTGAAGTACTTGTTGGCCCTTGCTGTGACTGGTGGGGATCCCCAAGCACCGCCAGCAGAGGACCTCCTCTAGAGATGGTCAGAACTCCCCTCCACCAAGCGCAGCAGTCGCTGGCAGCATCCATGAGCCACTGAGGTGCCAGCATCTGTGACTCAGGGACGCTACTGCTGCCTGCCAAGCTTGGCAAAAGGGACCCCAGGCCAACTGCAAAGGAAGTCCTCAGCTGACAGTTTGTGGGTTCTCATCAGCTGAGTATTTATATTTTATATTTACATTAGAGGTTCTGGTAGAAACCCATTTACAAAGTATGTATTCTTCCCAATTAATATTTCCAAATTAATAGTCTCTTTGCTTATTTGTAAATGGGTCTCTACCAGAGCCTTTAATTCAGTAGCATAATTAAATAAAATAACTATTTCTGAAGTTTATAGGGAAGGATGGTGACGGAGGGGATTCCTCGCGGGGACGGGTGGGGACGGAGGGGATTCCTCGCGGGGACGGGTGGGGACGGAGAGGATTCCTCGCGGGGACGGGTGGGGACGGAGGGATTCCTCACGGGGACGGGTGGGGACGGAGGGATTCCTCACGGGGACGGGTGGGGATGGGTGGGATTTTGGCGGGGACGGGTGGGGACGGGTGGGATTTCTGTCCCCGCGCAACTCTCTAGTAAGGAGTAGAACATTCCAAAGAGTAAGACCTGTAACAGTAAAGTTCTCATTTTCAAAGCAGATGAATGTCTAAAAAAAAAAATCATTTGCTAAAAATATCCAAATCCTGATTTCAGAAAGTCAGAATTTAGATGTTTCGGACTACAGTTTGTCCAAATAGCAAGAGGGCATGTTGTGGGCATGTTTTGGGTAGGACTAGGGAAGGCCCAAAGGAGGATGTCTAAGAGGGATTTTCGAATGGGAAAAAATGTCTGAAGGATGTTTTTATGTAGACCCGTTCCAGTTCCAAAATTTTGCTCTAATTAAGCAGCTGACCACTGGAGGGATTAAGGCATGACCCCCTCCCTTAATCTCCCAGTGGATACTGTCCCCCTGCCTCTCCCATGAAAGTGAACTGGAAAGGAAACTAGGGTTTAAATCAGCTGCAGGTATTATGGTCATTGTGCTGAACTATAAACCAAGGGACCTGGGCTCAAGACCCACTTCAAATCTATCTATACAAAAAAAACTAACAAACATTAAAAAAAAAAAATAATATATATCTATATCTCAAAATGATTTTTGTTGCATCTTCCACAGAACTTGGCCGATTTTTATGAAATTTAGTACATTGTGTTCTGAATGAAGTTGACGCAAAATGTTGTAAATATTTCCCACCACACCACTACCTTATGAAAATGAATTGTTGCTATGGGATATGCGCAGAAGCAGATGATAGTTGCCCAAAAGGTCGATCACGATTGACCAGTAGATCACAAGGGCAACGTGAGTCGAACGTACTCCATGATAGACTCGCGTTGCCTTTGTGTTCTCCGTTTTCCCGATACTACAAAAGCCAGGCCCGTGCAAGCACCGGGCTCACAAGCCTCCACCCCCCCCCCCCAATGATGTCAATTCTGACTCAGAGAGGAAGTTCCATGCCAGCCAATCGCTGCCTGTCTGGCCTGGAATTTCCTCTCTGATGTCAGAATTGACATTGGTGGGGGGTGTGGAAGGCTTGTGGGCTCGGCGCTTGCAAAGGCCTGGCACTTGCAGCGTCGGGGGAAGCAGGCTTAAATCGGCAGCGGTGGCTTGGGAGGGCAGTGATGGAGAGAGAAAGAAAGGGGGACAGGGAGAAAGGAGGGCAGGGAGAGAGAAAGGGGGCAAAAAGAAAGAAAGGGGGCAGGGAGAAAAAAAAGAAAGGGGAGGGGCAGGGAGAGGGGAAGAAAAAGTTGGACTCATGGAGGGACAGAGAGTTGTTGGTTGGGGAATGGAATGAGGTCTGGAGAGGAAGCATGCAGGAGGCAGGAAGAAGGAAGAAATATTGGATGCACATTCAGAAGGAAGTGCAACCAGACTCATGAAATCAGACAACAAAGGTAGGAAAAATGATTTTATTTTCAATTTAGTGAGAATTTATATCTGCTGTCTATATTTTGCACTATATTTGTCTATTTTTCTATAGTTGTTACTGAGGTAACATTGTATATTTTAAAGTCGTCTGCCTTGACCTCTTAAAAAAAAACCCCTGAATATAAATAATTAACATTTTCTCTGCATACAGTGTGTTTTGTGTATGTGTGTGTGGGGGGTTAATTTTGTGGTTACCATTGTGTATTAATCTATATATATATAAAATCGGAGGTATGTATGTGTGTATGTATGTATGTATGTGTGTGTGTATGTGCCGCGATCACACAAAAACGGCTTGACCGATTTGAACGAAACTTGGTATGCTGATCCCTCACTACCTGGGATGATATGTTCTGGGGGTCTCGCGGCCCACCTGCACACGTGGGCGGAGCTACAAACAGAAAATCAGATTTCACCCATTCATGTCAATGGAAAAAATGTAAAAAGCTGCCATTCTCACAGTAATTCAAAAACGGCTTGACCGATTTGATATGCTGTAACCTCGATGTTAACTTCGCTGTAACCTTGATGTAACTTCACTGTTAATGTACAGTCTCTTATCCTGCAAACCGCTCTGAACTGTTTTGTGGTATTGCGGTATACAAAAATAAAGTTATTATTATTATTATTATTATTCACTACCTGGGGTGATATTTTCTGGGGGTCTCGCGGCCCACCTGCACACGTGGGCGGAGCTACAAACAGAAAATCAGATTTCACCCATTCATGTCAATGGAAAAAATGTAAAAAGCTGCCAACGCAAAAACGGCTTGCCCGATTTGAACGAAACTTGGTATGCAGATCCCTCACTACCTGGGGTGATATGTTCTGGGGGTCTCGCGGCCCACCTGCACACGTGGGCAGAGCTACAAACAGAAAATCAGATTTCACCCATTCATGTCAATGGAAAAAATGTAAAAAGCTGCCATTCTCACAGTAATTCAAAAATGACTTGACCGATTTGAACGAAACTTGGTATGCAGATCCCTCACTACCTGGGGTGATATGTTCTCGGGGTCTCGCGGCCCACCTGCACATGTGGGCGGAGCTACAAACAGAAAATCAGATTTCAACAATTCATGCCAATGGAAAAAATGTAAAAAGCTGCCAACGCAAAAACGGCTTGCCCGATTTGAACGAAACTTGGTATGCAGATCCCTCACTACCTGGGGTGATATATTCTGGTGGTCTCGCGGCCCACCTGCACACGTGGGCAGAGCTACAAACAGAAAATCAGATTTCACCCATTCATATCAATGGAAAAAATGTAAAAAGCTGCCATTCTCACAGTAATTCAAAAACGGCTTGCCCGATTTGAACGAAACTTGGTATGCAGATCCCTCACTACCTGGGGTGATATGTTCTGGGGGTCTCGCGGCCCACCTGCACACGTGGGCGGAGCTACAAACAGAAAATCAGATTTCAACAATTCATGCCATTGGAAAATATGTAAAAAGCTGCCAACGCAAAAACGGCTTGCCCGATTTGAACGAAACTTGGTATGCAGATCCCTCACTACTTGGGGTGATATGTTCTGGGGGTCTCGCGGCTCACCTGCACACGTGGGCGGAGCTACAAACAGAAATTCAGATTTCACCCATTCATGTCAATGGAAAAAATGTAAAAAGCTGCCAACGCAAAAACAGCTTGCCCGATTTAAACGAAACTTGCAACACATCTTCCTTTTCAGTTTAAGAGATTGCAAATTCCAGTGAGACTTGCATTCTCTATCACAATCAACAAATCACAGGGACAGACTATTACATACTGTGGAGTGCATTTAAGATCCCCCTGTTTTTCCCATGGACAACTCTATGTTGCTTGCTCAAGGGTGGGTTCACCCAAGAATTTATATGTTCTTGCTCCTGGAGGTGAAACTAAAAATGTTGTTTATAATCAAGTTTTGTGTTAGTTGTATTGTATTCATTTTGTCAAATATTTCACACTATAATTTGAATATTGTACTTTTTATAAAGCTGTAAAAAAATAATTTCATTCACCACCATAAAGTATCTTTATTTGAATCCATTTGAAGTGTTATTGCTATAATTAAATACCCGTGCAACGCCGGGGCATCAGCTAGTAAGATTATATTATGTGTATATGAAAAATGAATGGAATATAATTGGTACTATTATTATGGAGGTGAGGTCTTGGGCAATACTTGGATGAGGGTACTCAGTTGCTATTTGTTAGATTTAGGGGGGTACTTGGCTCAGTGGCGTACCTAGGGGGGTGCGGGGGGGGGGGGGGGGCGGTCCGCCCCGGGTGCCAGCTCATTAGGGGTGCTCGAGCCTTGGAGTCATGGCCCGGGAACTTCCCTGCTATGGCCCGACTCTAAGGCTTCCCCGAATCCCCAAAGTGATCCTGCCTGAGCCCTCTTAACTTCCATTCCCCCACGGCCACACCCCCCGTCGCCGTCGGAGCTTGGTCAGCAACTTCCGGTTTCCGGCTGGGTGGAAGCAAGAAAGGGAGCCCGAGCCGCGTGGGACACTGCAATTAAGGCAGGAACTGAGGGTGAGTATCGCTGGGCTGCTTGGCGGTGGTTTTATTGTTATTTTTTTTTTCTGCCCGAATCAATTTTTTAAAAACCCCAAAATCGGCCTCCCGAATCATCAACTGACCCTCCCCCCTAAAGCAGGATCGGCAACTTCCTCTTGCTAGCCGGCTCCTGCTTTAGAGGGCGAGGGGGGAGGGTCAGTTGGGAATTGCTGCAATGTCCTGCTTCCCCTCTGGCCTCCTGACCCGTACCTAATTGCATTAGACAGTACTAGATGGGGGGTGTAGGCCTTAAGGGATGGGGTGTAGGCCTTAAGAGGGAGGTGTAGGCCTTAAGGGGGGGGGACAGACCTTTGGGTGGGAGGTAAAGAATTTCAGGGGGGTGTAGGCTTTCAGGGGGGGGACAGATCTTCGGGTGGGGTGTACAGGCCTTCAGGGGGGGTGCAGGCCTTCAGGGGGGTGCAGGCCTTCAGGAGGTACAGACCTTCGGGGGGGGGGGGGTGAAGGCCTTCAGGGGTGCGGTTTAGGCCTTCAGAGGGGGACAGACCTTCGGGTGGGAGGTAAAGTCCTTCGGGGGGGTGCAGGCCTTCAGGGGGGTGCAGGCCTTCAGGAGGTACAGACCTTCGGGGGGGGGGTGCAGGCCTTCAGGAGGTACAGACCTTCGGGGGGGGGTGCAGGCCTCCATGGGGGTGCAGGCCTTCAGGGGGGTGCAGGCCTTCGGGGTGGGTGCAGGCCTTCGTGGTGGGTGCAGCCATTCGGGGTGTGTGCAGGCCATCGGGATGGGTGCAGGCCTTCGGGGGGGACAGACCTTCGGGTGGGGGGTACAATGCTTCGGGGAGGGTGCAGGCCTTCAGGGGTGGGGTTTAGGCCTTCAGAGGGGGACAGACCTTCGGGTGGGAGGTAAATTCCTTCGGGGGGTGCAGGCCTTCAGGGGTGGGATGTAGGCCTTCGGGGGGAGGACAGACCTTCGGGTGGGAGGTAATGTCCTTCGGGGGGGTGCAGGCCTTCAGGGGTGGGGTGTAGCCCTTCGGAGGGGGGACAGACCTTCGGGGGAGGGGGGTCCTGGTGTAAAAGTACACAGAGGGAGAGAGGGAAGGGGGGTTCAAAGATACGTGCATATGCCAGACTTTGGGGGTTAGAAATAATGGGTCTAAAAACAGAGGAGTGGGAGAGAGATGGTGCATAATGGGATTTAGGGAGGGAAGGAACAGAAAGGGAGAGAACTTGGAAACAGGGGATGGTGTGGAGGGGGGATAGAGATACTGGATAGGAGGATAGTTGGGAACAGAAAGGGAGAGATGGTGGATCCTGGGGTGGTGGGGAGTTGAGAAAAGGTGAATCTGTGGATGGAGACAAAAAAAAGGAAAGATGCCAGATCTCCGGGAGAGGGAAGGGAAATGGAAGGGGAGGACAGAGATGGCAGATGGATGGTTAGCACGGAGAAAGGAGACCCTGGCAAGCAAGACAACAAGAGCCTGGGACCAACAAGATTTGAATATTGACCAGAGAACAAAAGGTAGAAAAAATAATTTTATTTTCTGTTCTGTGATTACAATATGTTAGATTTGAAAAGTGTACATGAGACAGCTTGAAATGGGAACTTTTCTATTTTTGTGAATGGCAAGGCTGAGTTCAGTTAAAATATATGCTTTATAAGAAAATATAATAATGTGTTTTATAAAGTTTATAAGCATTGCTGGCATACTCGGTGAGGTGTTCCTAGTGTTGGTGGTGGTGGTAGCATGTCAGTGTGTTGAGAGGAAGAGGTAGTCTGGGAAATTCTGCTGAGCAAACTCTGGGCCCATTTCCACCCCCAGTTAGTCCACTCCACTCAACTGGTTCACACACTGAGTGGGTCTTTGGGTGTTATTTCTGGGTAGTTGTTTTAGAATCTCTTCCAGTGGTTTGTCAGTATCTCCTTCTGGTCCAAGGAAGGAAACTTTGTCAACCTTAGCATTGACCTTCAGAATATGTTTGTAACAGCGCTGCTTGTGTGGCATTAGGCTATGTAGTGATCGAAAGAAAAAAACAGACCTTTGCACATTTTTGCACTATATGGTGGGTGCATGAGGAGATTCATTTCCTGCACAGTTAAGTCCGTGTGAAGTTACCTTGTGCTGTATTTGACATCTAGCAAGGTCTCTGTTTGGAAGGAAAGATCTAAGCTTAAAAATGAAGTGGCCAGAAGTTATGTTAAAAGTAGATAGCGTAGCTGGTTTTAAGAAAGGTTTGGACAAATTCCTGGAGGAAAAGTCCATTGTCTGTTATTAAGACATGGGAGAAGCGTCTGCTTGCCCTGGATTGGTAGCATGGAATGTTGCTACTCTTTGGGTTTTCACCAAGTACTAGTGACCTGGATTGGCTACTAGTGCTGCCCGATTCACGATTCAAATCGGTTCACCAATTCGAATCAGGTGAATCGACGAGTTTGGACTATTTCACGCCGCCGGACTCTTCCCATCTAATGTAACTTCCGGTTTTGCGAAACAGTATATTACATCGGAAGAAACGAAAGGAGTGGGAGAGTCAAGCGGCGAGCGAGCGGACCTCGTGCAGCAGACCTCGGCACTCAGCAGCAACAAATACTAGTTTTGGCTGGCTCTTTCCCCGCATTTCTCCTCTCTTCCCCACGATTTAATATCCAGTTCAGGCAGTAAGTAAATACATCGGCCAGGGGGGGTCTGGTAAGTCTTGGGGGCTGGGGATGGAAGGTGAGAATCAGTTCTGTAGGCTATCAGAAATTTGCTTAATTATCTACTCACACAGAAAAGCAGTAAAGTCAATAGGTTCTCTGAGTGGGAACAACCTGTTTGATCTTGCACTCTTGTGATTGACCAATTGTTTATCACTGTTTAATTTATCACATTGATTAATTTGAGCACACCTGAGGTGTCCTATGATGGTGTGCACTGCAGGCAGAGGGTGATTAACCTGTGCCTTATTGTGTAAAGCGCTGGAGAATTCTCTCCTCTCGCTTACCTCTCACGCTGAGGACACCCTGCTTCAGTATAATCATTTATATGATTTATCTTATAAACATTATTACGTGGTCTTTTCCTCTAGTGCTGAGACATCAGGTTGTTCCCACTTGGAGAACCTATTGACTTTTACTGCTTTTCTGTGTGGCTTTAACATTTTTGCTATTCAGTATACCTAAACTATTATTCAGTAGAAAAAATTTGGTTTGTTCAATCAAATCCTGTGTGGACATTGGACTTCTATGAGTGAATGTTCTGCTTGATTGAACAAACTAAATTTTTTCTACTGAATAATAGTCTAGGTACAATGAAAGTAAATAGCAAAAATGTTTGAGTAGATAATTAAGAAAATCTTTTTCATATTGCTTGCTTATGGACTGGGAAAAAAGACTGTTCAAGCAAATGTCTCCAGAACTGCTTTAATGGAAAAATGTGATTTTTTTTTAAAGTACTTTGTGAAATTTATTGTTGTTGTGAAATTTATTGTTGTACTTTGTTTAAACTTAAAAAGCGATGTCATTAACAGTGAATCGAATCGAAAAATCGATTCAACAGGGTGAATCGAATCGAATGAAATATTTTTCTCTTAATCGGGCAGCACTATTGGCTACCATGAGAATGGGCTACTGGGCATGATGGACCATTGGTGTGACCCAGTTAGGCTATTCTTATGTTATATTCTCATCTGTAGGGGCCTTTGTTTTCACTTCTTATTTTAATGTATTTTTTTCCTGGGAACTTATCAGTGTTTTTTTATAATGGGAACAAAAATGGAAGAGAATTCTAAGTTGCTTTTAAGTTTGTTGTTTTAACCTTCTTACTCAGTCTCCAGATATGCTCCACTATCCCTACTAACCACTTCCAATTTTCCTGCCTACTATTTAAAGCAATAAACGGAGACAGCCCAGCCTATTGGAACAATCGACTAATTAAATCCACCTCAACTAGACATAGGAGAACTCACGCACCATTCACACACCCTCCAACCAAAAACTGTTCAACAACCTCCTAGCCATTCGAGCTGCAACTCTCGACCTCCAAATCTACAACCTATTGACTTCGACCGCAGACTACAAAACTTTCAAAAAATAAATGAAAACCCTTCTATTCAAAAAACACATAAAACCGAACTAACACAATCAGAACTGTCCCAAGCATCACCTGCAACTACTCCATATGTACTTCTGATGTCATGACAATTTAGACATAATTTATGTTATGTTATGTTTGGAATAATGGTTACATATATGAGGTTCAATAAAAGAAAATTTTCACTGCCTGTTTCTAGTCTGACCATTCCATTTCATGGTTATTGCAAAAAAAAAAATTTTACATGGGGGTGGGGGGGGGGGGGGTGTGTGTCAAAAAATGATGGGCCTCGGGTGCCACATACCCTAGGTACGCCACTGACTTGGCTTGAAGAAGTTGAGAAACACTGGTATAGAAAACTGAATAAAGCACGGTTACTTATCATAACAGGTTTTATTCAAAGGCTGAAAAATGAAAAATCAGTAAAAAAAAAAGAAAAAAAAATTACTGAAGAAAAAAAGAAATAAAGGAAAAATACAAACGGAATGGCACCTGACCTACCAAAGTATGACGCTAGAGAAAAACACAGCTTCTCAGCTCTGCAGAAAACTTGAGAATCGATGGTCCTGCAAGCCAACGTCGGGGGGGGTGGGGGAAAGACACCAGCACATGTATGGTACAGGCAGTCTCAAGACTTTTCAGTCTTTTAGAGTGATAGTGCACTTTTGCATGGTCCGTTCCAGGCTCCTTGGATGACACCACCCACATGTGAGAATATGCCTGCTTGTCCTAGGATAAATGTCAAGGAGGTGGGGGAAGAGAAATAATGGCCACCGCAGAGGGGTTGTGGGGGAGAGGGAGAGAAATGATGGATATAATGGGGGGAGGAGAGGGAGAGAAATATTGTGCAGGGTAGGTAATTACAGTCATGTAAAGGGATGAGGTTGAGAAAACCCTCAGTTTATATTCAAGTCAACAGTTTTCCCCTCTTTTTTTGGCAGGGGTAAATTTACCTCTTTTTATATTCAGATGGGATCACATTTGAGTTCATATGGGACCCTAATAAACTCAGAGCAAAGATCATCGGTCACAGAAAGCAGTATCCACATGAACTCACAGTAATGACAAACCATAATTTTCTTCTTTCAAAGAAAAGCCTTATTTCACAATTGTTAATGAAACACATACAAAACTATAATTAATGAAATAAATGATTTCAAATGAGTGTAGCATTATCAGGCCATCTCCTTTTTCCAGGAATTGAACATGCATTTTTAATAATTACATGGAAGAACTGCTCTATGAGCCAAGATTTTTTTTTAATTAAACTTTTCCTATGGAGATGAAAATCACTGTGTAGAAACATGGTTTTTCAGGTTGTCCATATAAGCATTTCCTGCTTATATTTGCACAGCTCATCTTTTTTTTTAACCTCTCTCCCCTCCCCCCCATTTTTATAGCAGTAGTAAAAAAAAAAAAAAAAGTGAAGCACACGTTTTATGAGTAGATTTAGAGTTATCCCTTACTGGTCATGAGTGTTTAATGTTACCTTTGATGATCTTTCCAAGTTTTGGTTTCATGCATAATGGGAGTAATTCTATATAATTGGTGTCCAAAGGGCGCCTCATTGGCGCAGTGTCTATAAAATAAGCACCTTCAAAATTACCCCCAACATTCAACATATACTGTCTGTATTAACCATAGCCTTCTTCAGATGTGGCCCAGAGGTACTGTGTGGGAGAACATTCATGTAGTCTCGTAGTTCATTCATAAGCATTGCCATTTTGGGTCAGATTGAAGGTCCATCAAGCTCAGTAAGTATCCTGCTTTCAACAGTGGCCAATTCAGGACACAAGTACCTGGCGAGATCCCAAAAGAGGAAAACCAGATTTTATGCTGCTTCTCCTAGATATAAGCAGTGGATGTTTCCCAAGTTCATCTTAATAATGGCTTATGGACTTTTCTTGTAGAAACTGTTCCAAACCTTTTTTTAAGCCCTGCTAAGCTAATAACTTTTACCACATTCTCTGGCAATAAATTCCAAAGTTTAATTACAAAATTGAGGGAAAAAATTTTCTCCAATTTTTTTTTTTTAGATGTACTACTTAGTAACTTCATTACATGCCCCTAGTCCTTATATTTTTGGATAAAAAAGCAAGCAATTTCACATTTACCCATTCTACTTCACTCAGTATTTGACATCATGTCTCGTGCTTCACACATTACTGGGCACACTAGATGGGTCATACTAGACTCTGCCTTCTGTCATCCCCACACCCTGCTTATTCAACCCGAGAAGAAACTTTAGCAAGTGCTAGGATACCTTCTACCAGCCCCTAGGAAAATGAAGTTACTGTAGCAACCAGCAGCGTTCATCCTGGGGGGTGTTGGGGAGGAGTGTCACTACAGCAGTGACCAGATGGGTTCCACTGATTGCCATAACAGATGGGGAGAAGTGATCCTGCTGGCCAGCAGTGCTCAAAGAAAGCAAGTGGCTGCTGTAGATGGCAAAATAGGTTGTGTAGGTCACTGCAAGAGAAAGAATGGGAAAGCACACAAGTTACCCGCCGTGACCTTCGATGAAGAAATGACATCTCCTTCCCATCCCCTGGTGCCTAGCATTTCTCATGACAAGCCTCACAATAAAGATTTCCAGTCCCACACACTGCTGTCACATTGTATAATTTATTTTTAAAAAAAAGGTCACATTTGTTTACAAAATTGTTTCCCCCTCCCCTTGCAAGCAAAAAATATTTTTATATATAAGGTCCATATCCAATTTACATAATGATCATTCAATTTTCATGCTGAAAGCCGTCTCTTGCTATTTCAGGGAATGTCAAAGGACTTGAAGGAAGAAATCCAGTACTGAATCACAATGGAGTGTATTAAATACTCCATTTCTCTGTTCGAGCCTCCACAGAGAGCACAAGACCCTCCCCCAAGGTTTCAAAGTCCTCCAAGATTGCCTCCACATTGGGAACCATTACAGTCTTGTTTGTTCTGAATGCCATCATTCTCCCTTTCACGTTGGTTGTCTGGAGAACACACACAAAATTAGTCACACTGATGCAGCATTTTGTAATTAATGAAACATCATATAACAAATAAGAGAATTGTCTTATGAATTTCATCTTCCCCCTCTGTTTAATAAATGTATTTCATCAGAACAGATTATACAACTTGGGTTGGAGTTTAGCCATGATATTAGAAGTGGTGACAGCCTAATGTCCATGAAAAGGTATCCCAGGATCTCTTGCTTAGTCTCCTGTAGCATCAACTCATTTCCACACCTAGCTGGGACTTACTCCAGCCCAGTGCTTCACCCCAAAAATAATCTGTAACATTTTGGTTTTTAAGGCACGTGTAATGTGTATTTAATGTTTTATAGAAATCCAGGGATAGCTTTGCACATGAGTTTCAAGTTTTATTAAAATTTTGATTTATCGCAATATCATTAATTCAAAGCGATTTACAATTAAAAACGCGGTCTTAATTATTAACTAAAATTAACACAAACGGACCTGACGTACCAATACATAAGGGAAGTAGGGAGAACTATAATAAGTATAATAAAGGATACATACAAGGAAAATACAAATGGAGGGTAAGAAAGTTTAAAAGTATTTATAAAAGTATAGTAGAAAATTAAGAAATTTTTTTTTTCAAATTCTCAGAGCCTAAGACAGAGGATTATTGAGTTTAAGCATCAAATGGGATTAATAACTTCAGGGCTCTGCACTGTGACTCCTTCCTTGTGGCTAGTGCTATAACAAGACTCCTGGCAGTAGCAAATTTATTGCCCTATCATAGCTCCTCCCCAAGTCTTTCCCTTCCTGTGCCCCCTCCCCCATCCCTCTATCACTTCTGCCATTTCCCAGGACTTCTCTCACAAACCCCTTCTTTCCTGGATCCTCTCCCTTTTTCCGCCCTCTCATATAGCCTTTTTCTGGGTCTTCCTCCCATCTCCAGTCCACTCCTCATTTTTAAGCTGGTTTGGCATCAGAAAGGAAAACCAACAAGGATCATGACAAATGAAACATGCTCACAGGCCCTAGACCTTGCAGGGGGATTTCCTTCAAAACCAAAAAGCTAAGGGGTAAGTGATGGCAGGTGTGCCAAAGTGCATCCTGTCATTACAAGTTATCAGCTGCTCTGGAGTGGCCGGCCAGCAGGCCCTCCTGTGTCTTTGAACCCCTGCACTCTCTGCGTGGATGGAAATTATGTCAGCAAGTGTGCTTTATTTCATTTTAAGGGTCCTCTTTTGCTCACACCTCATCAGGCATAGCTTCTGGCTGTGAACTAGAAGTGCCTGCAGGGACTTGTGCCTCCACCTTAAAGGAGCCATTGTAAAAAGTGCCACCAAAAAGAAACTCACCAGGGTTGTATGTCGCCACACACACACTTCCTCTTCCAGTGATCATATTTTGTTAAGAATACTCAAGAAAATATGGCACAGGTACTCATACAGCGTAAAAATCAGGCAGATCCAACTCATTACTGGAGTGGATAAATTATAAAGACAGCAGCTCTCCCCAGGCTGCTTTACCTTTTCCAGCATCTTCCTACTGATGTCCCTAAAGCAACTTTTAAGTCACCTGTGTGCTTCTTTTTATCTTTTCTTTGATTCAAAGCGTCTCTCCAAATTAAATTATCCACAGTTCAGCTCCCCCAGGATTTTGTTACAGGAATGGTTTGATTTTTGACTTGGAACAGAAATGGGATGAGTTCAAGGCGATGAAGGGGGAAAGGAGGGGATACAGCTTGGTCACACATCTGCTCTATTATGATCACAGCTTGTGCACTCGGTCATATTTTTAAAACCCATACAAGATGGTAAAGGGGATGGAGCTCCTCTCGTATGAGGAAAGACTGAAATGGTTAGGGCTTTTCAGCTTGGAAAAGAGACGGGTGAGGGGAGATATGATTGAAGTCTACAAAATCCTGAGTGGAATAGAACGGGTATAAGTAGATTGATTTTTCACTCCGTCAAATACTTTTAAAACCAATAGGAGGAAATTTTTTTTCACTCAGAGAATAGTTAAGCTCTGGAACGCGTTGCCAGAGGTTGTGGTAAGAGCGGATAGCGTAGCTGGTTTTAAGAAAGGTTTGAACAAGTTCCTGGAGGAAAAGTCCATAGTCTGTTATTGAGAAAGATACGGGGGAAGCCACTGCTTGCTCTGATCGGTAGCATGGAATATTGCCACACCTTGGGTTTTGGCCAGGTACTAGTGACCTTGATTGGCCACCGTGAGAATGGGCTACTTGGCTTGATGGACCATTGGTCTGACCTAGTAAGGCTATTCTTATGTTCTTTTTTGTTGAGGAATGCACTATGACAACCTGGCCAATTTTGAACATTGGACAGGGGAGCATTTCATGGAACAGGTATGGAAGGAGTCTTAGTTCAAACCCTTTCTATGATATCCCTATACACACTGAGCACCTTTACTGGAAAATTAGGAAAGACGTGACAATAAAGGGGAGCAAAATCCTGCCATCTCAGGTCACAACTTAATAAGGAAAGGATCCCAACGCACCCGAGGTGTGCTGTTAAATTCATTGCTAAGTTTTATTTTGTGTTCAGATTGGGAGGCAAGGATTAGACACAAATCTTGAATTTAAAGCGTTCTGGAATTGGATCTGGGTCTGCAGCTAATAAGTTGAAATTGAACATAAATAAGACGAAGGTTCTTTGGTTTCATAGTTCACTATCTTTGTTCCTTAATTTCTTACTTTACAATCAGGTACTACCCTGCAAGTAGATAAAACATCCAAAGTTGGAGGAAGTGACGGCATCGAGAAGTATGGCTGCTTAATTTCTGAGCTCTTGGGGCTCGAACTGTTCAGTATTATAAATACTTTCTACTGCGGTGCGCGAGCTCGTCTTTGGTGCCTGCATTCATTGAATGTATGGCGAGCAAGAAAAGGTTAGAAAAATTTCAGTTCCCAGGTGCCGCGAGTGTGAAAACCCGTTCGCAGGCTCATAGCTCCCTGACGACTCCGCACAAGATGGAGCAATAGCCTGCGACCTCACAGGTGGGATCTTTACATGCTGATTCTTTGTCTGGGGAGTGGCTGGTAGAGGGGAACCTTGAACGCTGGTTCCGGGAACTTAAGGATGAAATGGTGGGACTATGCTCTGACGTTAAGGCGGCCCTAGCAGAGATACGGGCGGAGGTGAGTGATCTGGGCAGCAGAGTTTCGGCCTCTGAGGGTCGGTTAGACCACGTGGAAACATGTCTGCAGGAGAAGTCCACAGCGATGGACGCGGCGGTGACACAGCTTGATGACTTGCGGCGGCAAGTTGAGGACCTAGAGAACCGATCAAGACGCAATAATTTGCATTTTTAAGGTATCCCTGAAACAGACCGGTATAAAGATGCAAGGGAAGTGGTGCAGGACTTTTGCAACCATTTGCTATCGGAGGAGGAATGGGCAGATCGGTGTCGCCTTACCCTACAGCGGGCCCATAGAAGCTTGGGACCAGCTCGTGGGGCTGGGAACAGAGACATAGTCGCCTGCTTTGGAGATTTTACGGTGAAGGTACGGAATTTCCAAGCTGCCCGGCGACATCCTAACCTTATCTGGCAAGGGATAGCGATCGGGGTGTACCAGGACCTGGCCACCACAACCCTGCAAAAAGGCGTTCTTTTCGGGAAGTTACTCAATTGCTGCGAGCTGAAGGATACCTTTTATCAATGGCTCTTTCCGTTTGGATTGTTATTCACTGTTAACGGGAAACATCGTAGAGTTGACACTGTGGCGGATGCCTGGATCGCCTTGAAAGAACTGGGCTGTCGAATGCCAGTGGATCAGTCAGAGCGGGGCTCTTCAAGCGCAACTGAAGAGCCGTGTGGTCGGGGCTTAGCAGGTTTGATCGAGCCTAACCAGCCATCCACCTCGGGCACTTGAACTGCTTCATCTCTACTTGATTTGTTTTTTCTTGATGATTGCTTATACTGGGGGCTATCCTGCTCATCTCCCAGCATCTGTTGTTTTAGAGCAGTGGTCTCAAACTCAAATCCTTTGCGGGGCCATATTTTGGATTTGTAGGTACTTGGAGGGCCCATTAACTAACTTTTTTTCTGCAGCCCTCACATTTAAAGTTTAATTTCTTTCTCAAAACCGACACATTTCAATCACTATATTGAAAATAAAATCATTTTCCCTACCTTTGTTGGCTGGTGACTTTATTTTTCTGTGCTTTTAACTATGTTTCCAGGGCCTTCTTGTCTTTGACTGTTTTTCTCTCTGTCTTCACTTTCTGCTTTGCATCCATCTTTGGCATTAACTTAATATTCAATTTTTCTGCTTTCTTTTCAAAATCTATGTTTTCATGTCTTCCCTTCCCTTCCTATCTCTCTCTTCTTCCGTCCTATTTCCATGGTCTGACATCTCTTTCCTTCCTTTCTCTGCCTCCCTCCTTCCTTTCCTCTGGTCTGGAATCTGTCTCCTTCCCTCCCCCCATGTCCTGGCATCTCTCCCTCCCCCTCCATGATCTGGTATCTCCTTTCCTTCCCTCCCTCTCATGAACTTGGCACCTCTTGTTCCTCTCCTCTCCCTTGTCTTCCTTCTCCATCCTTCCCTCTCTTTCCCCAATTGGGTGCAGCAGCAACAGAAGCAGCATTTCCCTTCCCTGTGTAGCAGAGGCATTTCTCTTCCCCCTTCCCTCCCTCTCCCTTTCCCTGTACAGCAGCAGCAGCATTTCCCTTCCCCCTTCCCTTCCTTGTGGAGCAGCAGCGTGTCTGGCCAGCTCAGTCGATCGTTCCGTTCAAAGCCGCGGGTGACGGCTCCTCGCGAGATCTGCGCCTGCGTCTGAAGCCTCTATGATGTTGTGACGTCAGAGAGGCTTCCGATACAGGAGTGGATAGCGTGAGGAGCCTCCACCCGCGGCTTTGAACTGAACGATCGACTGAGCCGGCCAGACACGCTGCTACTCCACAAGGAAGGGAAGGGGAAGAGAAATGTTGATGTGGATGGCGCCAGGAGCCGCCGGCGGCCGCAGCTTTGACCGGAAAAATCAACTGCAACAAGGGAGCAGTTGATTATTGTGTCCAGACTGCAGGCCGCAAAATAGCACCTGGAGAGCCGCATGCGGCTCACGGGCCGCGTGTTTGAGACCGCTGTTTTAGAGTGTTTGCACTGTTCTATTTACTGTTGTGGTTTTTATATGGTTCATATAGTAGTATGTTTTGCAGGGATTTCAGCACCCTACCTAACTGATCAACAGCAGCTATCTCAGTGCTTGGGTGCCTTGCATTGTTTTTAATGAGTGTATGGGGCAGTGAGAGCGCGGAATGGATGTATGGGGGGTAGGGATGGACAGAAGGAGTGCAGCTCTTTGAAACTTATGGGAGAGTCTCGGGGTTTAAAATAAATTTGGATAAGACGGAAATCTTGAATTTGATCCTGACGCAAATGGAGGTGGATGGGCTTAGGGGGCGTTTCCCTTTTCGATGGATGACCCATGGGATTAAGTACCTGGGCATTTATATCCCCAAGGATCTGACTCGGATGTATTAGAAGAATTACCCGCCCAATTATCGCCGCATATGATCCGACCTACAGCATTGGAACGGTCTCTGGCTGTCCTGGTGGGGTAGGATAGCCATTGTAAAGATGAATGTGCTCCCCAGGTTGCTGTTCCTCTTTCAGACGCTGCCTGTGCCAGTGCCTCCTGGGGAGCTGCAGGGGCTGGGAAGGGAGCTACGCAGTTTTATTTGGCAGCACAAGCCTCCCAGATTATCTCAATCTTTACTATGGGCAGCAAGAGAAGAAGGGGGCAGGGGGCTTCCTAATCTTGTGTGGTATTATCACTCGGCACAGATTAAACTGGTGCTTGATTGGGAGTTAGGGGAACATAAAAGTGGGGTACAGTTGGAACAGGAGTATGGGGGCCGGGAGCTGTTGAAGAACAGGCTTTGGGTGTCCGGTTCGCAGCGCCAATGGAGCCAAAGCATCAATAACCCCTTTGTACGACATTTGGCTAGGGTATGGACCCAAGTACATGCTAAATTGGGAGATGGAGCTTTAGTGTCCTCCCTGGCTAATATACAAGCGGAGCCCCAATTTCAGGTGGGCAGGGATAATCGGGTTTTTAATGGGTGGTCTCAGCAGGGGTTGCATGTCTTTAGAGACTTGCTGGGGACCTCTGGGATCCTTTCTTTTGCTATGCTCCAGAGGAAATTTGCCTTGCCTGATAGGGACTATTTGGCCTATTTTCAGATTAGACATTTTATGCAGGCTCAGGGTTGGGGTTCCCAGTCTCCACTCAAGCAGGAACACTTGGAGAATTTGTGGTTGCTTCTGCAGAAGGTTCCTAGACCGCTCTCAGTGGTGTACCAGTATTGGAGAGGTCATTCATCCACTCATTTCTCATTCCAAAAGCACTGGGAGGGGGGATCTGGAGTTGCATTTCACCACTAAAGAATGGGGGGTTATTTGTAGGGAGGTGTATAAGGCTTCCTCGTGTGCCCTGGTTCAAGAGAATGCTTATAAGGTCATGACTAGGTGGTATTATACCCTGGAACGACTGCATAGAATGTTTCCCGGAGTATCTGATCATGTTGGAGATGTGGTATGCATGTGGGGTCTTTTCTACATATTTGGTGGGATTGTGTGATCATTGGCCCCTTTAGGACAGCAGTGGTTAATACTATGTCTGCTTTTCTGGGGGACCGCGTTGAAGCGACCCCTCAGAGCTGCTTGCTAGGCTTACATAATAATCGGGAACATCTTTGGCAAACCAAACTACTTTGATGGGGTTTGGTGGCAGCAAAATGTTTAATAGCTAGTCATTGGAAAAATAGGGTAGCCCCACCGCATCTTGACTGGACCAATCGCTTGATATCCATGGGGAGGATGGAGATGGGGGTGGCTAAACGTCGCCACATATATACACTCCAAACCTCGACATGGAGCAAATTAGAGGCCCTGTTGGCCACTCTGTAAAGGGTCCATAGGGTCCCCCTGCCTCCTCCCCCTTACTTACGATGGCTGTGCATTCTTTTGAGCTTTACTACTGGATGGATGTTGGGGTGCTGTTATTGATTAGCACGTTCTTGTGGCGGCCCTTCAGGGGTCCTATCCATGATGGGTACTACTTTGGGCTGGTAATGGGTGAAAATACCCAAGAAAAGGACTTGGGGGTAATAGTGGACAACAAGAAAGGTATTACAACCAGAACGAAATAAGTTATCCTGCTATTGTATCGGGCGATGGTGCGCCCGCATCTGGAGTACTGTGTCTAATATTGGTCGCCGTATCTTAAGAAGGATATGGCGATACTCGAGAGGGTTCATAAAAGAGCGGCACGATTGATAAAAGATATGAATAACCTTTCATATGCTGAAAGATTAGAGAAACTGGGGCTCTTTTCCTTGGAGAAGCAGAGACTTAGAGGGGACATGATAGAGACTTACAAGATGATGAAGGGCATGGAGAAAGTGGAGAGGGACAGATTCTTCAAACTTTTGAAAACTACAAGAATGAGAGGG
The DNA here is from genome assembly GCF_902459505.1 of Geotrypetes seraphini. Lineage (NCBI taxonomy): Eukaryota > Metazoa > Chordata > Amphibia > Gymnophiona > Dermophiidae > Geotrypetes > Geotrypetes seraphini. Next base: position 105,337,645 of record NC_047084.1, read on the forward strand.
CATTCGGAAAAATTGAGAAGGGACAGATTCAGAACCAATGCTAGGAAGTTCTTCTTCACCCAAAGGGTGGTGGACACCTGGAATGCACTTCTGGAGGGTGTGATAAAACAGAGTACAGTTTTGTGGTTCAAGAAGGAATTAGATAATTTTCTGAAGGAAAAGGGGATAGAAGGGTATAGATAGAGGATTACTATATAGGTCCTGGACCTGATGGGCTGCCACATGAGCAGACTGCTGGGCCACTCATGCAGAGGCACTGCTTATGTTCTTATGTTATGATACTTTGTTGATCTGCTAGGTGAGGGGGGGAGGTGGGTATGGTGGAGAGCATTGGTTAGGGGATAATGTGTTTGGTGGGGTGGGGGAGAAGGAGGGTTCTGTAGGAAAAAATTGTAAGGTTGTTGTGCCTATTCTTTTGTATTTGCTGTTTCTTTGGCAATTGATGTGTTTGTTGACTGTTGAATTGTGTGTATCCTTATCTTACAAAATCTTTAATAAATATTTAAATATTAAAAAAAATCATCCAAAGTTTTGAGTATTCTTTTAGACTCTTCTCTTACATTTGAAGATCAAATTTTTAATTTATGGAGGAAGATTTTATATATGATGAGGAAACTTAGGCTAGTGAAGTTGTGCTTTTGTGAACATCATTTCGCACTGTTGGTTCAGACATTAGTGTTACCTCAACTTGATTACTGTAATTCTTTGTATTTGAATTTAACATCAAAACTGATCAAAAAATTGCAGTTTCTCCAGAATACTGCGGTTAGATTAATTTTTGGTCTAAAAAGATATGAACATGTTGCATTAGCGTATAAGAATTGCTTATCGATTGAGAGGCGAATTAAGCTTAAATCAGCTTGCATAGTTCATTGTATATTACAGACTGACCCTTCAGATAATCTGATTTTGCTTTTTTCTCATTTGCATTATTCTTCCACCAGATTATGTGGTACTTTATTACTACGTTTTCCCACAAATTAGAGGAGTACGGTATAAACGACAGCTCAACTCCTCTTTTGCTGATGCTGCCATTACAAGGACAGAAATTGCACGAAAAGATGGTAGCCGGTCCATTCAATGAAAACAGGAGGCAATAAATTCTGCTAACCACAGCTTGGCACAATCACACTTGAGCTGAGAGCAGGCTGTGATTGTGCCTCCTGTTTTCATTGAATGGACCGGCCTACCATCTTTTCGTCTCTCCAGTATTCTTTCATCTTTACTCCTGAAGAAGGTTGTGAAATGGGGCTCTATCGAGTGGAGATAGAGCGGTGAAACGAACTTGATGGGACTCAGCTAAGTTGAAATTTCTTAGCATTTTCTGTTTGAGTTTGATTTTTTTTCATTATATTATTTTGGAGTTGTGGTTCTGGGGGGTTTGAAGCGCTTCTCAGTCTTTTTGCTCCCACTTTTGAAATTATTCTCAGTGTTCTGGGCTTGTTGGTAGGAGTATTTATTTCTAATTGAATAATTTTGCAAGGATGGTATGATATACGGGGTGGAGCTTGTTTAGATTTCGGTCTGGTGCCAGCCATCAATAAATTTCCACCAGGGCTAAATTTGAACCGTAGGGTGGCCTGAGCCCGTACTGAAAGTCCTTTTAATAATTTCAATTACCATATTATTATTAGTTCTCCGGCGCTGGGGTAATTCCAAAAGGGAGTTTAAAAGCTCTCACCAATTTGTTTTTTGGTGTTGTGAAATAAGCCAGAAGTAGCTAGGAAATAAACAAAATAGATGAAACCCCCATGGAGGGATCTCCCAGGCAAGGAGCTGAACTCTTCCTAATTATTCCCTGCAGAGCTACCTGGTCTCAAATCCTTCCTGCTGCCCCCCATACTCCAACGGAGGACTAGTTCTTCAACTGGGCCCCGGAGTACCCACAAGATCAGTTCAAACTGCACAGGGTATGTGTCTTCATTGTCTGCTGGAAATACTGTACAAGCTGCACGTGGACTTTACAGTTCATGCAGAGCTCACAGCTCCTTAATGTGTTTTAATATGCTGCCTAAGGGGCACTAACTCATCAGTTCTGGGCTTGTACGATGGGTAATATCAAAACAAAGGTTTTGAGTAAAACCATTCTGCACCGTTTTCACAGTGAGGTGCGTTGATTCTCTGATGTACCATAGCAAAACACTGGTCCCAGGTGGAACCAGATCAGTCCATGATTTTTCACAGTAGCAGTTTTCCTTAAGCTAAGTGCTATTTTTTGATCTTGAATATTCATATGATCCACAGCAAAAGGAAGGTTTGTTTGCCTATGATTGACTAACAGTTTAGCACGTTTATAAGCAGAGGTGTAATAACTTTTTTTTCAGAGGCATTTTTTTCCCTTCCTATTCATGTTATAATCCTGAGACTCAAGATATTCATTTCAGTGGAAATGTTCTGACTTGTATTTATCTAGGATACAAAAAAATGCCAGCCTTCACCCAGAAGGGCTTAGCTGCTGTCTTTATCAACAAATACATTCCTCATATGAAGGGACAAGTTTGCTTCATATTAATCAAAGTAATGGCTTGAAAAATTGTAATTTAACTTGGCCTCTGTTTTATACTTTGTTACATGGATGAATGGTCCCCTGAGATGCGCAACTGAAAGTCAGAGAACGTGCACATTTTTGAAAGAATGTGTGTACCTGGTAGCGGAATGAGTGTTAAAATGGCAGTAAAAAAGCAGGAAGAGGTTTAGTGAACAAGAACAAAAGGCTTTTTGTAAGGCTTTATGATTACACACCAGTCACTCATCACAAGTGAATGGAATTGCTAAGTTGAATATAAGGAACACAAGGTTTTCTAACACTGATGTTAAGCAAGATAGAAATGTTTGTATTTTCCTCCTCCTTGAATGAGAAAAATCACAAGACTGCTCATACGGCCTGCAAGCAGTCGATCTGAATGCAAAAGTTCCCAGCTGCCAACTTCTCTCTGTAGTGCTGGTCTCTGATACAGAAAGGTTCATATGTTTTCATATCCCAATAAGGAAATGTGTTAAGGGATTACACACTGGGAATAAGCCATTTGGAAACAGGGAGGCTATACTTACTTTGAACGGCTGGGGCTCAAAGGCTAAAGGTTTCCAAAGGACTCCAATCACTTCTCCACCGTGGGCATCGTAGCAAAACAAGGCAAGCTCCCCAAAGGCCGCCTGCAAAAGAAGACAGGATCAAAAGTGTAGATTTAAGTTCTTAAATGGTAGTATCCTTCTCTCAGCTGTTCTCTTAAAGATTGTACAACCACACTAAAAATAGCCTGATAGCATTTATTCTCGTTGGAAATTTGTTCCTGTTCTGGTTTTATATGGGAAGTAATGCCTGGGGGAGGATCTACACCCTTATAACCCCAAGCTGAGGCAGCCACTAATGCCATCGTAAGGCCCTAGACTGGTCCTCTGCTTTGTCACGGGAGGGGGGTGTATAGTTATTGGGGGCTATGGTCTTCCTCTTATTTTGGAGGCAGGGCCTGAACTTCCTGCCATCATCATAGTTTTAGCCCACTCTTGAGAATCCTCATCACTAGGAGATGCTGCTGCACATCCAGTCGAGAATCTGGCAGATCTCAGAAAATCATCAATTACTTTGGCTGGTTTTAGGACTTGCCCACCTCTTTGTCACTCTTGAAAAACACCAGGGAAAGAAGAGAGAGAGAGAGAATGGAAAACTGAATGAAGACTACAAGGGGGAAGTATTTGCCTACTATATTCCCTCTCTCTCCACTGCCATTATCATTATATCCCTCATACTGGCACACTCCACCCACCCACACCTTCGTGATTCTCTATACAAAATGGTGACGGGATAATTGCACGCCAGATGCCAGCGCGCCGACAATTCGGCGGAAGACAGAAGTGTGCGGGGGAAAAAATAATTTTTAAAGAGCTTTTGCTTATGTTCAAGGATAAAAAGTCACAGGCACCCTTTTATCCAACTACTCTACTTCTGCCATACACTCCCCTACATAATTTACGCTCTTTGCAGGCTTCCCTACTTTCTCTAAGACTAGCTTTACTGGGTCAGACCAATGGTCCATGTAGGCCAGTAGCCTGTCCTCACAGTGGCTAATCCAGGTCACTACTACCTGGCAAAAGCCCAAAGAGTAGCAACATTGCAGGCTACTGACCCAGGGCAAGCAGTGGCCTCCCCCATGTCTGTCTCAACAACAGACTATGGATTTTTCCTCCAGGATATTGTCCAAACATTTCTTTAAACAAGCTACGCTATCTGCTCTTACCACCTAGAGCATAACATTACACAAGCCTTTAGCTATGTAGGACCCTACTAGTGGAAACTCCCTCTCATCTCATCTCTGCACTGAACTTTCATATCAAAAATATAAAACCACTCAAAACATGGTTATTCCAACTTTAAGCTTCTGGCTGAATATATCATCCTAATCTAATCTAATCCTTAGGTTTGTATACCGCATCATCTCCACGTTCGTAGAGCTCGACGCGGTTTACAGTAGGAGAAATAGGAAGGAACTACAACAGAGGGTTAGAGGTAGAAGTGTGAAGAAAATTTAGAGGACTTGGGATGCCAAGATATAAGAGTTTCCTTGATTCCTAAGTTGGAGGGAGACTTACATTTTTTGAGAAAAGCCAGGTTTTCAGATGTTTGTGGAAATCTTGGAGAGCTCAAGTTCCGAAGAGGAGAGGTAAGGTTGTTCCAGAGCTCAGTGATTTTGAAGTGGAGGGAGGTCCCTAGCTTTCCTGTGTGGGAAATGCCTTTTAGCGAGGGGAAGGACAGTTTTAATTTGTGGGAGGATCTGGTGGTATTAGGGTTTGAGGAATTCCAAGAAAGAGGGATAAAGGGAGGGAGGATACCATATAGGATTTTGGCAGTTTCAGCAACTTCCCTCATCTCCCCCTCCCCAGTTATCCCTTCCTGGTTCCCCTCTGTTACTCCACTCTTTTCCTTACCGCCTATCCTTCCATTTCTTTTTTTTTATTTAAAAGGTGATTTTTTTATTAAGCTGGTCAAACTTATTTAAACTGATTACTAGGCAAGTGACTGTTACTGTCAGAGTGTGGCACAGTGGTTAAAGCTACAGCCTCAGCACCCTGAGGTTATGGGTTTAAACACATGCTGTTCCTTGTGACCCTGGGCAAATCACTTAATCCCTCCACTGCCCCATTAGACTGGTTGTGAGCCTAGGGATCAACAGGGAAAAATGCTTGAGTACCTGAATAAATCCATGTAAACCGTTAGCGGTATAGAAAATTGAATAAATAGATACATTTTCTAATCTCTCTTTTTTTATTGTAATATGACTCACTGAGCTGCAGTGGTATATCCATCAACTATACATAAAAACTCTACTAAACTACTTTCCACCATGCCCCTCTCTACGGGGACATGTCTAAGTGTGCCAATGGATGTAGGTGAAATGTGCCGGCACGTTGCACTAGGTATGTTAAATTGTTTCTTTTCCTGTGCAACTGAACCAATCTTTATTGGGCTACAGTGCCATTAGCCTTCATTTCCCTCTCTCCTAAGTCGACAACTGCAGTGACATTCTTCAGACAGAGACTAGATAAGAAGAGCCACACTGGGTCAGTTTAATGGTCCATCTAGCCCAGGATCCTGTTTCCAACCTTGGACACAAGTACCTGGCAAAACCTAAATAGTAGCAACATTCCATGCTATTAATCCCAGGGCAAGAAGTGGTCCCAATAGACTATGACTTTTTCCTCCAAGAACTTGTCCAAACTTTTTTTTTTTTTTTTAATAAACTCAGATACGCTAACTACTGCTACCACATCCTCTGACAAGAAGTTTTGGAGCTTAACTATTTGTTGAGCGACAAAAAAATATTTCCTCCTATTTGTTTTAAAAGTATTTCCATGTAACTTCACTGAATGTCCCCTGATCTTTGTAATTTTCAAAAGAGTAAGAAAATGGATTCATTTTTACCCATTCTACACCACTCAGAATTTTGTAGACCTAAATCATATCTCCCCCTCTCAGCCGCCTCTTTTCCAAGCTAAAGAGCCCTAAACTTTTCCTCATACGAGAGGAGTTCCATCCCCTTTATCATTTTGGTTGCTCTTCTTTGAGCCTTCACCAAGTCCAACTTAAATGGACACATGCAAAGTCATGCTACAAGTCGTCTCATGTCTGCAGCAAAATCTTTCAACGTGGACTCCACCTGCAAGCTCATATTGCAATCACACAGGAGAAATCATACACAGGTGATCACTGCAGCATGTGCGTTGAAGACTAATTCACACCACCCGACGTCAATTCTAACGTCGGGGAGGAACTTCCGGGCCAGCCAGGCAGCAGTTGGCTGGCCTGGAACTTCCTCCCCTACATTAGAATTGACGTCAGGTGGCGAGAATTGATCGGCTCCGAGCTGGGGAAGATATGCAGGGAGAGCTAAGACCTCGGGCGCTGGCCTGTTCCCCGATTGCGGTGGCTTGGGGGAGGGCAGTGGGAAGGGAAGCAGATTGGGGACCCCTGCTTTAGGCGAGTACAGATTGCGAGCCGCAAAATAGTCCCTGGGGGGCTGCATGTGGCCCGTGGGCTGCGTGTTTGAGACCGCTGGTATAGTACATGTATCCTTCATTACAACATTTCCCCCATTTACTTATGAGATGCATCTGCATGGGGCACTACACCCTTTAACATAGTGATGTAACTTCTGATGAGAAAAGAAGAGAGGTAGATCTCCCGGGCAATCAGCGTTGTGTGTTTGGCAGTGACAGTGTACCACCAGCAAAGCCATTGGGTTATAGGTGGCCAAATTTTAATGCAGAAACCTTACTAGGGGAGTGTGTGCTGTAGTGGTTAGAGCTACAGTCTCAGCACCCTGAGGTTGTGGATTCAAATCCCATGCTGCTCCTTGTGACCCTTGGCAAGTCCCTTAATCCCCCATTGCCCCAGGTACATTAGGTAGAGTGTAAAACTTCCCCCCCCCCCCCCCCCACAGGACAAATAGGAAAAAATGCTTGAGTACCTGACTGTAAACCACTTAGGCTAAAAGTGGTATATAAATAAATAAATAAAATAACAAAATAAATGTTATAAGGAGAAACCCCCCCAAGACAGATTTATATGTCTATTTATTTAGTTTTCATTTAAAATTTCTTAGAATTCTATTGTTTAACTGTTTCTCTTTCCATTCTATTTATATGCCTTTCTCTACCTTTTCTTTTTTCCTCACTTCTAATGTTTATTTTTCTTTTTACATTTCTATATTTGATTTAATTCTTAAAATTATTTTCTATTTAATTAGTTTCTTTCCATTACATTATTATTTTGGAATCTACGTTTTGTTTTTTAACAGTATGATATTGAGAGTTCAATGTATTCTTGTTATGATGCTTCATATCTCATTTTTTTCCTCTATCTTTATTTTCCTCTCTATTATTTTGCTAATTTGTTTGTTCTTGGTACTTTAGTTAGATTGTGAGCCTTCGGGACAGTAAGGGAATTTCAAAGTACCTATTCTTTATTTAATTATCTTATTTTTATTGTATCCTTTAATGTATATTTCTCTGTAAACCTATATTACTTATAATTTTTATGCACCTTATTGTCTATTTTCTGTAAACCGCTTAGAATCCTAACAGAGTTTAGCGGTATATAAGAAATAAATTACATTACATTACATCTGCTTTCACTGCAGTTGCTCCAGTTAGTCAGTGCTGATTTATCAATAATCAAAACGTTTCTAAGCGAGAGGGACCCAACTGTCTCAGATCTTGGATATACTGTCTGCCAGCTCTAGGATTTCTTACTCTTAACTCCTCCAGGTAACTCTGGACTGGGTCATAATCCACCACAGGGAAGTAGAAAGACTTCACTGAAGCACTCTTCTTCAGCATTCCCCTGACAAAGGACTTCACTGGTTTATCCACAGCCTCTCGATGCCTCGGAATCTGTCTGGAATTTAGGTGGATCAGCACATCATAAAGATCCAAAGGAGGGCGAAAAACCATCTATAAAAAGGAAAAGGCAGGGGAAAAAAAGCAATGTTTATAATATCCAACTGGTTGATAAAGCTGATATGTACTATTGCACATCACTGAATCAAGTGCCTGGCACACTTGTAAGAAATCCCATTCAAATTAAAAACTTATTCATACTTTCTGCTTACTGCCCATCTACTAGTTAGATTGTTTGCAAATATGCCCAGTGAATGTTGCTGGAAAAAGCCTGAACCCAGGTCCGTCTGCACAGAATCAGGGTTCTGCACATTCTGTTCAAGAGAATGCATTAAAAAGTGCTACTTTGTGGATACCCTCAAAATCCAGCTAGTCATGTGACCCCCCTTCAGGAAGCCCAGTAGAGGAAGAAAAAAAATTCCCAATGGATTAATGTTACTGCAAGGAAAACTTTGCCACTTAAAAAAAAACATTCTGCTGCAGTTTGCTTCTTCATTTCAACTACCGTATTTTCACGCATATAACGCGCGCGCGTGCTATACACGATTTTACAAACCGAGCATAACCATGCGCGTTATATGCGTGAGCGCGTTTTACAATTTATTTTTTATATTGCTGGTTCTGGTTCCCCCCTCTGACGTCAGAGAAGGGGTGGGACCACGGCAGAGGAAGCAGCCCAGAGATGGGGCAGGACCGCGGCAGAGGAAGCAGTGCAGAGAAGGGGCGGGACCGCGGCAGAGGAAGCAGCAGGGCTCACTGGCATCACGAACCCACGGTAGGCTGCTTCTCCACTGCAAATGGTGCGGGGGGGAGCTGGGGGATGAATCGGACGTTGGGGGGTACGAGCGGTCCTTCAGGGTGGGGGGTCAGCAGTCCTTCAGGGTGGGGGGGCCAGCGGTCCTTCGGGGTGGGGCATCAGGCTTTCAGGGTGGGGCGGGCCTTCAAGGGGGGATAGGACTTCAAGGGCAGGGCGGCGAGAGGAGAGTCAGGGCGGCGATTCGGGGTAGAGGGGAGGGCAGCAAGAGGAGAGTCAGGGCAGCAAGCAGCATGCGCGGTATACATGTGCGCGCGCTATATGTCAAGTTATTTACATAAATGTTGTTTTCCCGCACGCTATACCCGTGTGCGCGTTTTACACAGGTGCGCGTTATATGCATGAAAATACGGTACTTTGCTTGTGTTCTTTTGGCTATGACAGGGCTGTTGAAAACCAGAGAGCAAGTTCTGTTCTATACTAGAGAATAACATGGGGAAAAAAAATCTGTCCCCGTCACTGGACCACCGTCCCCTTCACCGCCCCGTCCCCCCAGCATCCACCTTCCCTCTCGGCACCTCACTGCCCTTCGGCACCCTTCGTGCGGTCCGTGCATCTCCCTCCCTCCCTCCCTCTTACCTTCATGGCACGTTTTAAGGTTTCAGTCTTGTTGAAAGCCACCGGAGTGTTCGTGCAGTCGCGTGCATGGGCAGAAGCTTCTCCTCTGGCGCAACCGGAAGTTGCGTCAGAGGAGAAGCTTCCGCCCACACATACGCAACTGCATGAACACTCCGGCGGGTTTCAACAAGACTGAAACCTTAAAACGCGCCACAAAGGTAAGGGGGAGGGAGGGAGATAGATAGATTCGGGTGGGTAGTTAGGAAGGAGGGAGGGAGCCGCGCACGATCGGTGACCGCGTATGTTCCCTCCCTTAACTGCGGGGACAAGGCCAATTCACCGCTCCACGGGGCGGTAGGTGGCCTTGTCCCCGTACCTGCGGTGAGCACCTTTCCCCCCTCCACCGTTTTGGCGGGTTACCCGCAGCTACTCATGGGTAACATCCACCGTGTCATTCTCTATTCTATACTTCAAAGATCTTATAATTTCCACTGAAAAATGGCAGTTAGGACCTGAGGCAGTCTCACGAGACTACAACGGAAGGTCATAAGAACATAAGAAGTGCCATCTCTGGAACAGACCCTAGGTCCATCAAGTCCGGCGATCCGCACATGCAGAGGCCCCGCCAGGTGTACCCTGGCATAGTTTTAGTCCCCATATCACTCTAAGCTTCTCATAAGGAGATGTGCATCTAGCTTACCCTTACCTATGTCACCTAATGCCACTCATAAGGAGATGTACATCTAACTTGCCCTTAAATCCTAGAACGGTGGATTCCGCAATTACCTCTTCTGGGAGAGCATTCCAGGTGTCCACTATTCATTGCGTGAAGCAGAACTTCCTGATATTTGTCCTGAACTTGTCCCCCCTTAGCTTCAGTCCATGTCCTCTTGTCCATGTCACATTGGACATTGTAAATAATTTTTTTTCCTGCTCTATTTTGTCAATTCCTTTCCTATTTTGAAAGTCTCGATCATATCCCCTTGCAGTCTCCTCTTCTCAAGGGAGAACAATCCCAGTATCTTAAGTCGTTCCTCATATTCCAAGTTCTCCATGCCCTTTATTAGCTTCGTTGCTCGTCTCTGCTCCCTCTCGAGCATTTTTATATCCTTCTTTAGGTATGGAGACCAATGTTGGACGCAGTATTCCAAGTGTGGTCTGACCATTGCTCTATAAAGCGGCAGTATTACTTTCTCCGATCTACTCGTGATTCCCTTCTTTATCATGCCTAGCATTCTATTCACGTTCTTCATTGCCGCCGTGCATTGCGCCGATAGCTTCAGGGTCCTATCGATTAATACGCCCAGGTCCCTTTCACGTTCGGTTTTTCCCAGAGTTGCACCTGACATACTATACTTGTGTTCCTTATTTTTTTCTGCCTAAGTGCATCACTTTGCATTTTTCCACATTAAACTTCATCTGCCAATTATCTGCCCAATTCTCCAATCGGCTCAAGTTGCTCTAGAGTTCCTCACTGTCCTTCTGCAATTTGATTGTCCGGCATAGCTGGGCATAGCTTTGTGTCATCTGCAAACTTGATGATCTCCTAGCAGCCATTTTGAGATTAGAACCAACATGGATAGGACACTGTGAACTGCTCTTGCTCAAACTGGCTCCAATCTTAAATCAGCTGCTGGGACTGCTGCAAGAGATCTCGGCAGCCATTTTGTCAGCGGAATAGGGATCGCCCTCTAGACCACCAATGATATAGTAGACCGGAGGGTGCATGGAAGAGGGCTCATCGCTGTATGAAAAAAATATTTTAGGGGGTTCCACCATAGTAAAAAGGTCTTTGGAAGCGTGCCCATGTCCTGAAAAATGCTCATCCACTGCTAAAATTATACAAAAACTTTGACACCCACACAACCTTATAAGAATGTTTCCTATCACGTTATAAATCAGAAAATTTAACTATTTTGTCACTTTCTGATCATCCATCCCCTCTCCGAATTTCTCACTTCTCCTCCCCAATTCTACCTGTCCCTCGAGACTGTCACTGGAATGTTCTCATGTTTAACTTATATATTTTGAAGGGATTCTTCTTTTATCAGGCTCCTCTAATTTGGAACGATCTCCCTATTTTATTAAGATTTGTAGGCCAACATACTGTTTTTATTTATTTATTTATTAAAAAATGTATATACCTCACACATATATACCTGGACCAACTTCCCAACGACACAATGGTCAGACCTGGACCTGTTGTACAAAAAATACAGCAAATCCTCCTGTGATTTGAACAACTGTCCTCCTTACCTATTAGCAACAGCATCTACCAAATTCATTACTTGTCTCACGCTATGGTTGCAAACCACTCTCAAGGAAGGCCAATTCCCTCCGGAACTTGGAGAAATAATAATCACCCCCATACTAAAAGATCCCAAAGGCCCAATAGACAACCCAACAAATTATAGACCAATTGCTTCTATCCCACTATACATCAAAATCATCGAGGGTCTAGTTGCACAATATCTATCCAATTACCTTGAAGACCACAACATTCTACATCCATCTCAATCTGGTTTCAGAGCCAATCACAGCACAGAAACATTACTGGTATCTTTACTTGATATAGCCCGACAGCACCTCAGCAAAGGAAACAAGTTACTAATCATCCAACTCGACCTTTCAGCAGCATTTGACTTAGTAGATCATCTAATACTTCTTCAGACACTAGATACCATAGGAATAACTGGTAAAGTTCACAACTGGTTCCAAGGCTTCCTTCAAACAAGATCATATAGAGTTAAGTCAAAAGATATTTTATCTGACCCCTGGACAAACCCCTGCGGAGTACCACAAGGATCCCCACTATCGCCCATACTATTCAACCTCTTCATAGCTTCCTTAGGCACTGCCCTAGACGCCCTAAATATAACTTCTTTCAGTTACGCAGATGACATAGCCATCATTCTCCCATTTGACATACAAGACCCCAGCTCCAATGAACGCCTGATAACAACACTGGAAACTGTAGAAAAATGGATGAAGAACCATAAACTGAAACTGAATGCAGAGAAATCCAAATTCCTACTACTAGAGAAGGAACAAAAGCAATCTTTAACAGAACTGGAAGTAAATACAATCAAATATCCCTTACAGAGCACTCTAAAAATTCTAGGAATACAATTAGATAGACGCTGCACTATGCAGACACAGATACACAAAGTCATACAGAAGGCATTCTTCACCATGCGAAACCTAAGAAAAATAAGAAATTTCTTTACCAAAGAACACTACAAGATCATTGTACAATCCCTCACACTTAGTAACTTGGATTACTGCAACAGCCTCTACCTAACATGTCCTAACAATATGATAAAACAACTACAGACAGTTCAGAACACTGCCATCAGACTCATCTACTGTCTCAGCAAATTTGACCACATCACTCCCGCCTATATAGACTCTCACTGGCTTCCGATAAAAGCAAGAACTCAATTCAAGTTCTATTGTCTGCTGTTTAAGATAACCCATGGAACTGCCCCCTGTTACCTAAACAACTGCCTAAACCGCTACCTCTCATCCAGATCAAGAAGAACTCAAAACCTATTCACCTTCCCACCTAATAATGGAACCCGTCTTAAGAAACTATACGACAGCCTTCTAGCGACACAGGCAGCAAAAATTGACCCCACAATCACCAAACTAATAATCAATACAACAGACATCAAAGTATTTCGAAAAGAAATCAAAACATTTCTATTAAGAAAACACGTCATTACCAACTAATATCCTCCCTTTATGCACAAGCTCTCCCTCTATAGAATAACACATTAATCAATTCTTAAAACCTTTCCTATCATACATACTCTGATTCCTATATAAACATTTTCCACACTATCCAATAAACTTCTTATGACATTATTAGGTAACTTCCAATCTGTAAACCGTATATACTGATATTCTCCACTATATTCTCTTATCACTTGATTCCCTGATATGTAATTTTCATAATTGAATCCTCTACCACACCATGTAATGTACATGAATCACTGTTATGTAATTTATCTAGATAATCTTTATTACGCAATTCTTTTGGTAATGTCCAAATCTCCTATAATTTGTATTCCGCCTTGAACAATATATAATGTATAATGTATTCAAAATTAATTTTCCTATGAACTGTTTTCCTACCTTCTTCTACTCTATGTTTATAACCTAACTAATTTATTTTTCTCAAGTACTTTAGCAAGAATGTGAGCCTTTGGGACAGTCAGGGAACTCTAAGTACTCTCTCTTCATCTTAATTAATCTTACGTATTGCATTTCTTCTGTTTCTACTGTAAACCGCTTAGAACTTCACGGTACAGCGGTATATAAGAAATAAAATTATTATTATTATTAAAGACATTCTTGTTTAAAAATGTTTTATCTTGAAATTATCTTCTACAGTTAATGTTCTATTTGAATATTTGTCACTGTTTTATATTTTATTAGGTTTGTTCCCAGTAATAAAAACATATTGTTATCTGCCATGAACTCATTAAGGGCTTTGGTGGAATATAAGTCAGTGTAATTTGTCATCTTTTGCTCATCCCTGACCCTAGGAAGAAAGTTCTGCCTTCAAAATGTATTGTTAATAATAATACAGTGGAACCTTGGTTTACAAGCATAATTCGTTCCAGAAGCATACTCGTAAACCAAAATACTTATATATCAAAGCGAGTTTCCCCATAGGAAATAATGGAAACTCGCTTTGATACGTTCCCCCCCCCCCGAGGCCAGCGGCGCTGTTCCCCCCCCACTCTGCGTGAACCGGCACCCCCCCGGCCGAACAACTTAAACTTACCCCCCCCCCGTCTGGCACCGGCACGCAGCCCACAGGACGTGCCGGTGCCACTAGAAGATCTTCCTGCTTCTGCAGGCGAGAGGGAGAAGTAGAAGTCCTTGAGCATGCACAGATGCATGCTCAAGGCCGGCAGAAGCAGGAAGATCTTCTAGCGGCACCGGCACGTCCTGTGGGCTGCGTGCCGGTGCCAGACGGGAGAGTAAGTTTAAGTTGTTTGGCCGGGGGGGGGGGGTGGCAGTTCCCCCGGGGGGGGGAGCAACGCCGGTTCTTGGGGGGGGGGGGGGTGCTTGCAAATTGAGTCAACACTCGGTTAGCGAGACACATTTTGCGAGAATGTTTTGCTCGTCTTGCAAAACATTCGCAAACCGGGTTACTCGCAAACTGAGGTTTGACTGTAATTTATTTTCTTGTATACCGCCCTACCAACAGTTCTAGGTGGTTCACAACAGGGAACTGAACAGCTGAGCAGGAAACTGAAAATTGTCAGCAGAAAATACAATTTCAAATCACACTACTATATACAACCATCAATATAGCATTCATTAAAATACAATTTCAATGCATTACTATCGGTTAAGACATAAATTAAAATTGAAATATAAAAAACACCATCGTAGATATTAAAAGAATCAGCAATCATGTTTATCCAATAAGTAAGTTTTAGTGATTTCCTAAATGTAAAGAATAGGCATTAAGTTAGTCCTCCCTTTTATTTCTATTTATTGCCTTTAAGATGGACTAACAAAGCAGCCATGCCATTTTGCTGGGTACTGATAGCAGACTCACAGGTTTATAATTTCCCATTTTATATAGAGAAGTACAGAGACCATTTGCATAATTCTAATACAAACCTTCCCCCCCATAGAAAATCTACCAATTTCCTACTCCCTTATCCCCTGAACCTCTTTGCTCCTATACCTAAGCCTTTCCAATCACCAGAGATGTTGCACATATATAACACATTATATATTACAGAACTAATAACTGAAAGGTAAATATTAAGTAAACACACCGTACATGAGTGGTTGAAAAGAACTGAACCATGTTTCCCCAAAAATAAGGCACCGTCATATTAATTTTGGGCTCAAAAAATGCACTAGGTTTTTATTTTCGGAGTAGGTCTTAATTTGTTTTCATGTACAATGATCATCTCTCCTTTCCTCTCCTCTACCCCAATTCTTTCTATTTCCTTTCTCTTCCCATATGTGCAGCATCTTTCCTCCCCTCTCACCCATCCCCTTGTGTAGTATCTTTCTATCCCTCCCTCCCATCCCCCTGTGCAGCAGAACCCTTGAAGCTTCCTCCAATCCCTCCCCGTGCATCTTTCTATCCCTCCTATCCCCCTGCCGCTGCCACACACACACACGCACAACCCTTTCATCTCTCCCTCCCATCCGAATCCCGACCACGAGACCGAACTACCTGGTAACAAGCGGCAGCATCATCAGCACAGGCTGCATCACGGCCTTCTCATGCCCAGGCGTTCTTCTGCCGCATCACTAATGATGTCATCAGCAACACGGCACAGATTGCCCAGGCGTGAGAAGGCCGCAATGCAGCCTGTGCTGCCGTTTGTTACCAGGTATTTTGGTCTCGCGGTCATGGTTCGGATGGGAGGGAGAGATGGAAGGGTCAGTGGGGGGTGGGGGCGCACTACTGCCGGCGATTAGGGCTTATATTAAGACCTATCATGCTAGGGCTTATTTTCAGGGTAGGTATTATTATTTTGGGGGAAACACGGTATATATCAGAGGAAAATAATCAACTGCATAATGACAAATACAGTGGCGTAGTAAGAATGGGTGGCGGGGGGGTGGACCACCCTGGGCACCATCTTGGTGAGTGCACTGGCACCTCTCCACCCTCCCATGGCATGCTCGAGCCCTCTTTTCCCCGTCCCTCTTTAAAATCTTTGCCAACAAAAAGCAGTTACTCTAGCCTGCAGCTCGCGCTAGCCTGGCTCCCTCTGAAATCACTTTTGAGTCGCAGGGTCAGGAAGTGACGTGAGAGAGAAAGCTAACATCAGCGCGGCAGCAGGCTGGTGAAACTACTCACACTGGCAAAGATTTAAAGAGGTACAGGGTGGGATGGGAGGGCAAATATATAGACTATAATAGCCAATTGTTTGAGCATCTTTACAAGCAAATGTCTCATGGCCAAATGGTGAAGTCTCGCTTGATCTGGTTCTCATATACCAAGTTCGGAAAGGGGCCCAGATTTTTTTTCAAATTCCACCACTCATTCATATTTAAGGGCTATAAGTTTACTAAGACAGTGTATGCATCTGAAAGAGTGGACTATCAGTGGTCTCAAATTCAAACCCTTTGCAGGGCCACATTTTGGATTTGTAGGTACTTGGAGGGCCGCAGAAAAAATAGTTAATTTCTTATTAAAGAAAGGACAACTTTGCATGAAGTAAGTACCTACAAATCCAAATCTTTCCTTAATTGCTTCTGATAATTTCAGCTATACATAGCTGAAAGCAGTGCAACATGCAGAAAGTAAAAAACTATCAAAGTATCAACTGCAAGAGACAAGATTTTGGACCAACTATTTTGAGGCCCTCGGTATTATAAAGAATGATTCTTTATGGAAAACTTGTGCCTTACGTGTCCGGCGGTCAAGTCTGCAATCGCCGTCAGCTCTCACCTCCTTCAGCACTGGACACACATATAAGCTGCACTGCCTCCAATGGTTACCTTACGTTCTGGAACATTGCCCACCTCACTGCTGTAACCGCACGCAAGCGCTTTCCTGTGTCTGTACGTGATTGTGAGGTGGAGTGGAGAGGAAAGGACAATGGCGTACAGATGCAGGAAAGCGCTTGAGTGAGGTTACAGCAGTGAGGCGGGCAACATTATAGAACGCGACTGCCGGACACTTAAGGCACAAGTTTTCCATAAAGAATCATTCTTTATAATACAGAGGGCCTCAAAATAGTACCTGGTGGGCCGCGAGTTTGGAACCACTGCTCTACATGGTAGTAGTATTTTTACAGCATGATGTGGGAGAATCAATTTTGAACATACAATATCAAGAATTAATCTTGTACAAAAAATAAAATATTAGTTAAGAACAAATACAGTGAGAGGCACATCCTATAGGCAGTCAGCCAGTGCCAATGACTCTCCTCCTCGCCAGTATCTCTCCTCCTCCAGGATCCCCTACCGGTGAAGTGATAGGTTCAGGGTTGCAGCCGGAGGGCCTCCGTGCACACGCATGATGTCATCGCATCGATGTCCATGCACTTCTGGATGCCTTCCGGCAGCGGCACCGGTTTTAGTGTGCCATGACGCTGAAAAGTTTGCAGGACACTGCACTAGAGCATTCTCTGGTATAGCCAGTGGAAGTGTATGAGACAGATATGTTATGTTAATCAGGTTTTCTATTCCTGCCTTTACCTATTCAGTTCAAGGTCTGTTTATATTACAAGAGGTTGGGTCAGTTACCCAGAAGTTAGATTCAATATAGAGTTGCTAGTACAGGTAGATCAGCATAGTTATTAATACAGCTAGGTCATAGTTACAAATACATAGTTATAAGTTCAAGTAGTTCATCGTTGGCTCGTCGTTATGTCTCAGGGGTTGCATAACAATCAAGGAAGAAGCACCATTTTAGTCACTGCAATTCTGCCTAGCCATTTGTGTGTCATTTCATGCCATCTATCAATATCATAGGATGAACTCTTGCTTTCCAAAGTTTAATTTATACAGTCCAGAACAGATTTTCTCAACTTCTTCAAGCCAAGCTAGGTCTAACAAATATCAAGCGAGTACTCCCGCCCAAGCTCCGCCCCAGACTCCACTCCCATAATAATAGTACTAATTGTAATGCAATTTCTTCCAACCATTTTTACACACAATATAATCTTATTAATAAATAATGGTAACCACAAAATTTTTTTAAAAACCATAAATTACACTGTATTCACAGACAATGTTAATCATAATTTATATTCTTTTTTTTTTCAAAGAGGTCAAGGCAGATGTCACCTCAGTAACAACTATAGTAAAATAGACAAATATAGTGCAAAATATAGACAGCAGATATAAATTCTCAAAACTGACACATTTCAATCACTAAATTGAAAATAAAACCATTTTTCCTACCTTTTGTCTAGTGAGTTAATCAGTTTCTGTTTGCACTTCCTTCTGACTGTGCATCCAATATTTCTTTCTTTCTGCCTCCTGCACGCTTCCTCTCCTCCGTAATTCATTCCCTTCCCCAACCAACATCTCTCTCTGTTCCTCCAAGAGTCCAACTTTTCTTCCTCTCTCCTCCATCCCCATTGGCAACATGTCTCCCTCTCACTGTCCTTCTCTCATTCCCTCCCTTGCTGCAAAGGGAGTGGGTAAAAAGAAAGAGAGATCCAGGGTGTTATCTATCCCACTCCCTCTACTGTTACATCCAACATTTCTCCCTTATTTCCAGCAGTCCATGTGTACCATGTATTGAGATGGTGGTAATTTTTCTCCAACAAGTACCCTATTAAAATATAGGGGCCACTAGTCTGGAGAATGCTTTGTAAAATCTGGAGGACAAGCAATCTAGACTAGAAGATTTACAAGGTTTAAACTGTTTAATGGCTTCTTCAATTTCCTTAATCTGTGTATCCCCATCAAGGGCCTCCCACTATAAATCACTCAGACTAAGCAGTGAAGTCAATTGCAGATACTGCTGTAGATCAAAAGGAAAGCTTTATACTCAGTGGTATAAAGGGAATAATAAAAATACTGTATTTTTCGCTCCATATGACGTACCTGACCATAAGACGCACTCACCTCTAGAGGAGGAAAAACCAAGAAAAAAAAAATTCTGAACCAAATGGTGTGCCCTGTTCCCCCTCTGGTGGTCTAGTAGTAGGCCGGGACAGGGTACAGGGCACATCTATTGGTGGGCACATCTAATGGTAGGAAGCCCCAAGCCAGCCCGCCAGCTCCAGGCCAACCAACCAGCCAGCCGGCCCCAAACCATCCAGCCAGCCCCAGACCAGCCAGCTAGCCTCAGGCCAGCCAGCTCCAGGACAACCAGCCAGCCAACCCACCCCAGGCCAGCCAGCCCCAAGCCAGGCAGCCCCAGGCAAGCCCCCCCAACCCCACCCAGTACCTTTTTAAATTCTGCCCAGCAGCTCCAGCCGGCTTCTCTCCCTCCCTGACTTCGCTCTTCCGGGCTCCTCATTTCCCAGCCTTAATGGGTCATTTCTTCCAGGCATAGTGGGCAGCTGGATGAAAGGAAGGAAGCCTAGAATTGGCAGTGGAGGAGAAAGGTAAAGCTAAGAGCAGCTAATGTGAGGAAGGGGGGTTCTCCGGGAGGTAGTGAAGCAAATGGTTGCCATTTTGAGGGTGATTCTGCATGGAGGGGCAACTGCTTTTCGTGTACTGGAGCCAATGCAAATGGCCTCCTGGTCCTGGTGGTGCAAAAGTGTGTCAGCGGAAGGGCGCGCAGCAGCGTGTTGAGCAGCAGCAGCGGTAGTGCTTCCCACTCCGCTGCTTGTTTCCTGGGCTGTGAGTGAGGGCAGGAACAGATCAAAGAGGCAGCCCTCGCACGTAAGCAGAACCGAGGGCCCCTGGGACGACGGCTGTCTCCCGTCCTTTGCGCGCCAGACTCCTCCTCCTGGGGCTCAGCCCTTCAGCCCCATGCGTAGACTTCTTCTCCCTAGTCAAAGGCGGGGTTCTGCGCCAAAGGGAGGACGACGATGAAGGGGGACAATGACTACGGGCGGGCGAGCATGCGGGGCAGGGGTGTTTTTTTAAAAAAAGATGGTGTGGTGGTGGCGGCTTAAAAAGGTGGTACGGTGGGGTAAAAATATTTGTACCTTCGCTTCATAAGATGCACTGAAATTTCCACCCACTTTTGGGTGGAAAAAAAGTGCATCTTATGGAGCGAAAAATATGGTAATAAAAGGAAAGATTCTCTGATCTTGTCTGAAGTGTTCTGCAGCTGTTCATTGGCAGGTTTGTATTTCCCTGGTTTTTAACTGTTGAGCTAATAGTTTACTCACTTTTGTTTCCCTCTTCAAAATACACCCTCTTTGCCAGCATGATGTCATAAGCTACTTGCCCTGCCCAAGGGAGGAGCATGAGGGTCTGAGCCAATTAGGGCCTTAGGCCTCTCCTTGTGATTCACATGATGCACTGGGGTAGGGCCTAAGGCCCAGTGGTGTAGCAGGCTGGGCGGAGGAGCAGGAGCAGGAAGTGTTTGCAGTTCCTCCTGCTCCCAACAATCAAGGTATGAGGGGAGTGGGCATTGCGATGGCAGGCGGGAGTGGGCATCTCTCCTGTTATTTTGGTATGGGAGGTGTTTGGCCGGCAGGCGGGAGGAGGGGCCAATGGCAGGAGGGAGTGGGAATCCCTCCTGCCATATTTTTCAGCATGGGGGGAGCGTCGGGTGGCAGGAGAGAGTGGGCATCCCTTCTGCCATTTGTGGGCAACTGCGTGCCGAGGAGGGGGGGGAGCTGGTTTTTTGACATGTATGCCTGGTGGGGAGGTTCCTTTTTTTTAATGGGGCAGATATTTTGTGTGTGTGTGTGTGTGACATCGAAGGGAAGGCTTGTGGGTCAGCCATGTACAGTTAGCAAGAGCCGCTGCCTGCGTCCCTGCAAAGAACGTATGGCTGAAGGCAGGAAGGAGCAGCCCAGCTGGACAGCTTTGACGGGAGCGAGTGCGGCCCTGAAGGGAAAAACTAAGGGAGAGAGGGGATATGAATGTGGGACATTTTCTACAGATAGCTGAGAAAAAAGTTACAAAGTTCTACAGCAATAGAGCTTCCAGTTGGCCTCAGTAAACTCAAGCAAGATGGCTAATTCAGCGTAGATCCCAGCGAGACACAAATCTCAGTCTGGAATAAGCATGATACTACAAACTTGGTGGACTTTTAGGGAAAGACAGTCAGTATCTGACCAGCAAGACTGTTACTTGTCTCTCAGGAGATCCAACTGAATTTGAGAATAAAATGTAAAGTTATGTAAAAGCAAACAAAAAGAAGCTAGAAGTAGTGAGAGCTGTTGCTTAATTAATTAAATGCTTTATAGGCAGCCTGACAAGACACCATGTACAATATGAGGAAAGATTAAAGGAACAAACAGCGAAAGGGTGTGAATCAATTTGTCGAAATACTCCTGTCTCTGAGCTAATGAGATCTGTTTAACAAACATGTCAATACCTGTGAGCAAGAATCAAAGCAATTAGCAAAAGTTAACAGACATGCTTTTAAAGAATGGGCAAACAGCACAGGCCATGTTCTGGCTGGGCTGCAGAGCGCATAGAGAGAATCCTACTCAAGTGATAAAGAGTGCTGATGGGCCTGAAAAGGTAAAATCTAAAAGTCTACGAATTGGATCAGGACTTTCCAATCCAGCTCTCAGAACTCACACAGCCAATTGGGGTTTTGAGAGATCCACGACTAGGGTTACCAGATTTTCCAAATGGAAAATCCAGAACCATGGCCCCGCCCCCTTGCGGCAGGCCATGCCCTGTTCCGCCCAGTGTCAGTCCAGCCTTAGCTGTCAGCATTTTTTTTGGCCTTACCAATGTCAGCAAAGGCCTATGGGAAATGATATCATTCACCTCTGTCCTCCATCACCATTAATGGGACAACCTATTCCACACCTCTGGTAACTAATGTTTCTATGGACATTTCAGACTATTTCATATGCTGTGCATCCACTCCCTCTTGGTATGGGGAATGAGACAGTCTCAATTTTACAGAACTCCATGCCTGCATTGAACAAATTAAGTAAACCAGCCCCTCGACCTGCACGAGTGCCGTCGGAACTGCACGCGTATATGCCGTCCTGACTTCGCTCGTTGCCAGAAGCTTTTCAAAACCCGGACAAAGTGCCAGGTTTTGAAAAGCCGTCCAGATGCCCGGACATGTCTGGGGAAATCTGGACATCTAGTAATCCTATCCACGACCAATATGCATGGGATATGCTGTATGAAAACCTCATGCATGTTCATTGTGGGTTGCTTGAAAACCAGACTCACCCGAAGAGTTCCAAGAACCAGGTTGGACTTTTCTGGACTGGGCTGTTGTGGTGCAGTACTTTTTACTGCATTATTGAATGCACCTGTGAAATTATGGTTCACAAAATATGTGATTTGTTAGGAAATGCTTCTATGAGGATAAAGTTCTTAATTATCAAGGGAACCACGCACAATCCCTAACACGTCTATGCATTTCCTGGAGGGATCCCTTTGCATCAGTTTAGAGCAGTGGTTCCCAAACCTGTCCTGAAGGACCCCCAGGCCAGTCAGGTTTTCAAGATAGCCCTAATGAATATGCATGGAGCAGATCTACATTCCTGGCATCTCCATTATATGCAAATCTCTGTCATGCATATTCATTAGGGCTATCTTGAAAACCCGACTGGCCTGGGGGTCCTCCAGGACAGGTTTGGGAACCACTGGTTTAGAGCAAGGGGCTCAAAGTCCCTCCATGAGGGCCGCAATCCAGTCGGGTTTTCAGGATTTCCCCAATGAATATGCATTGAAAGCCAGTGCATGCACATAGATCTCATGCATATTCATTGGGGAAATCCTGAAAACCCGACTGGATTGCGGCCCTCAAGGAGGGACTTTGAGACCCCTGGTTTAGAGCACGTGTCATTCCATTAAAAGTATTTATAGTTTTGCTTTCTCCATTTGCCTCTAAAACAAACAGCACTGAAGGTCAGCAGAAGCAGACCAAGCTAATTATAAAGCACTGGTAAGCAAACTGACAGCAGCCAGAGGTGGAAAGAGTCAGGGTTCTCTGGGCCCAAACTACTACTACTACTATTAATTATTTTTATAGCGCTGCCAGATGTACGCAGCACTATACAGAGTCACAAAGAAGATAGTCCCTGCTCGAAAGAGCTTACAATCTAAACAAACAAATAGGACGTCATGGATACAGTTAAGAGGAACGGTTAATCTATTGGCTGGGTTGGAGGGCAGAGGGGGAGTACAGGACAATCAAGCCATTGTGACATCACTGATGAGGTTGGCTCTTATTGGTGGAATGAGGCATTATGACATCACAGTCTCAGCTCTGCTTCCCAAAGATAAACTCTTTACACTACTATGACTACTATGAATTAATTCTATAGTGCTACCAGACGCACGTAACGCTGTACAGAGTCACAAAAAAAACAGTCCCTGCTCTAAAGAGCTTACAATCTAAACAAACAGAATGTCATGGATACAGTTAAAGGAACAGTTAATCTGCTGGCTGGGTTGGAGGGCAGAGGGGAATACCGGACAATCAAGCCATTGTAACATCACTGGTGAGGTAGGCTCTTATTGGTGGAATGAGGCATTATGACATCACAAGCTCAGCTCTGCTTCCCAAAGACTGAAACTCTTTACACTACTATGAATGATTTCTATAGCGCTACCAAACGCATGCAGCGCTGTGCAGTCACAAAGACAGTCTCTGCTCGAAAGAGCTTACAATCTAAATATGAAAAAGAGAAATGGAGAAGTGGAACTGACAATATTCACAAGTGGAACTGGCTAAAGAGATGAACTACTAACAGAGGAAGCAAGGTGCCAGGATTCCTTGAGTCACACTTTACATATACCTACACCAATACCAGCCACCTACCCACTCCACCCATCACTGCTCTCCCAGGGGTGTAGCCAAGGGTGGGTCTGAATGGGATGTGGCTCCCATCACTTTGGATTCAGGCCCACCCAGTCAGCTATAGTAGCATTGGCCAGTAATAGGAAGTAGTGTCAACACCTGCACTGAGTGGTGCCCACCCATGGTAACCTAGCCCCACCCAAAAGGTTCTGGCTTTTGCCACTGCCCCCTCTAAGAACAAATGTAAGACACATTCATTCAGAACTCTTAACACACCCATTCAGGAGATAGACATTAAACATGTTTTTAAGTTGCCATGCAATTACATATCTGTTATGCTAAAGATAAATATGATGGAACTGTAGTTTCAGTTTCACCTTTTTATCCAGAAACTACAGGAAATAACTGAGCTACAGGATGCATGTCTGGGCAAACCATAGGGTGTCAGAAGCCTAATTAGATACTTCTGCTCACTGATTTTTGAATGAAAACCAACTATTAAATAAATATCAGTTTAGCTTTTGCAGTGAATATGACATTGAAATATTATTGATCTCATTATTAGATGCTATACACACTGGTTTTGATAAAGGTATGAGCTACATACTCGTATCTCTAGGCATTTCTTCTGCTGTTGATACTGTCAAACAGATAGCATAGCTGGTTTTAAGAAACGTTTGGACAAATTCCTGGAGGAAAAGTCCATAGTCTTATTAAGACATGGAGGAAGCCACTGCTTGCCCTGGATCGGTAGCATGGAAAGTTGCTACTCTTTGGGGATTCTGCTTGGAAGGGGTTCCAGAATCTTGCTATTCTTTAGGATTCTGCATGGAATGTTGCTACTCTTTGGGTTTTGGCCAGGTAATAGTGACCTGGATTGGCCACTGTGAGAACAGGCTACTGACCCAGTAAGGCTATTCTTATGCTCTTTTAATATTCTTTCATAAAGACTAAAAGGGCGGGTCAGTAGAGTGGGCAGACTTGGTGGGCTATAGCCCTTTTCTGCCGTCACCTTTCTATGTTTCTATGTTTTCTAAAGCAATAGACATAAATGATACAGTATATAATTGGTTTGAATCTTTAACCATGAGACAATTTGTGGTTTTTCATGGACATTATAGTTCATCATTTATGAATTATGTTTTCAGGTGTTCCTCAGGGATCAGCACTTTCTACTATTCTAATATTTTTTGAGAATAGACCAAAGTTAGACGTGCTGCTCCTTTATTTCCTCCCACACACAAACAATTAATCGAGAAAATTTTACTCAATTACAATCACTTTGATTTTGGATCTTCCTCTACTAATCCGTTGATTTTAGGTGATTTTAATATTCATTTCGACGAACTTAGCAATATTTATACTAAAGAAATTTTATCTTACATCAACCAACTTGATTTCTGTCCATTACTAACAGTCCCAACGCACCAAGCAGGACATACAATTGATATGGTTTTAATTCCTTCTTCTGCAACTGGCAATTACCTGACGGGACCTTGCCTCCCAGTCCCTATAACACACATAACTTCACTTTACAAAGTGCATAAAATTCCTCCGTTAAGTATAGAGATTTCAACAATTTGTCTTCACTCAATTATCTCAGTTTTTAAACTAAATCTTTCAGACCTAAAGGCCAATCTCCTATTCCAATGGAATTTATCCACAAAGCATCTATTAGATGAGTTAGCACCGACTCAAATAAGATTCATTTCCACTCGAAAACAATTAAATCCTTGGTTTATGGTAGATCTTGTTCTTATTAAAAAACAGCTTCGATCCCTAGAACGTAGGTGGAGAAAAGATAAGACCCAGATCAACCTTGAAAAATATAAAGAGCATTCTAATCTATATAAACTAAAAATAAAACAGGCAAAAATGAAATACTACTCGGGTCTAATTTTGAAAGCCCAAAACGTCTCTGCGCTCTACTCTATTTTAAAATCAATTACCAAAAAACAAAATCAAGTAACTAATACCCTGCCCACTGCCCAGGAACTTGCTACCTACTTAATAGAAAAGGTTAACAATATTAGGAAAAATCTTACTACGAATCTGCACTCCTATCAGATCAGGATCAAACTGATTCAAGATTTTCATTATCTTCAAAATGTTCTCAATTTAATCTACCAAATCTACTGGAGATTGAATTCCTTACCAAAACCATTAACATCAAGGGCTCTCAAGTTGATTCAATCCCCCCTTTCATTCTCAAGCGTTATATTACCATTTTCGGTCCTTTCATCCCTACACTAATTCATGAAAGTCTTCAAAAAAGTGTAATGCCTAAAGCATGGAAGGAAACAGTCATTCGTTCCATTATCAAGGACCAAAAAATTAGTTCTGAGGAAAAATCCAATTACAGGCCAATTGCAAATATCCCCTTCTTGGCAAAGTTGACTGAAAAGGTGGTATTTAATCAAGTATCTGAGTTCATAGAAAAAAATGAACATTTTACATCCAAACCAAATGGGCTTTAGACAGTATCATTCTACTGAACATTCTACTGAACATTCTACTGAACATCTGTTCTTTTGATCTCTCTTCTGTGTTTGATACGATTGACCACAACCTTCTTATAGATAGATTACAGTCGATAGGTATTACAGATCAGGTTCTCCTTTGGTTTAAATCTTATTCGAAAATCGCACTTCAGCTGTGTCTTTCAACAATACAACTTCCAAAAGTTTTTCAGTAACATATGGTATTCCACAGGGGTCCATTCTTTCACCACTTTTGTTTAATATTTTTCTTGCACCGCTTATGACCCTCTGCCAAGCCATTGGCTTTACCGCATTTGCTTACGCAGATGACATTCAGCTTTTACATCCACTTGACCCCACCAACCCCTTGGAAACAATAGCAATTAATAGGAAACTTGAGGAGATTCACCAGTGGCTCGATGCAAACAGATTAGGCCTTAATGTTAATAAATCAAACGTCATGTTTTTTCCTTGGAAAGACAGTTCCAAAGTTTCTTTTCCAATTTCTACTAAGGGTACTACTTTACAATTAATAAGTAATATCAAAATCTTAGGGGTTGTCTTTGATGATAAACTAACTTACCATAATCACATTAGTAATATTGTCAAATCTACCTTTTACAGACTTTGTCAAATCCGTTCACTATCTAAATTTCTATGTCCAAAGTCTCTTAACATTCTAGTTCATTCCCTGGTTATCTCAGAAATTGATTATTGCAATGCTTTACTCAAGGAAATAGCTCAAAATGAAATTAGACGTTTGCAGATCATTCAAAATGCCTCAATTAAACTTATAATGAAAGCAAGGAAATTTGATCACGTCACTCCTCTTCTTAAGAAAGCGCACTGGCTCCCAGTCACGCATCGAATACAGTATAAATTAAGTCTGCTTACCTTCAAATCCCTGTTATATAAAATTCCAGCTTTCATTTATAAATTATTGATTCCTTATACCCCAACCAGATCACTGAGGTCTATCGATCAACATTTATTAGTTACGCCCTCACTCAAAGTTATTAACACACGGTGACATTTTATTTTTTCTGTCACAGCTCCTCAAACATGGAACTCCCTCCCTATTTATCTAAGAGAAGAAAACAACTTAGATAAATTTAAAAGCAAACCAAAAAGCTTTCTTTTTAAAGATGCTTTTGATACTTAGGAGTTCCAGTTTATCTCTATAACCTCTTTCAAGGCTACTGTTTATTTCCCCCCTATTGTTTTTCACCATAATTGTCTTCTTTTCTATTAATCAATTTTGTATTTCTTTACCCATTCTTTCCCTATATTTTTACTGTTTATATTGTTAGTCATTAATTTGTTATGTTTGCCTAGTGTCTATTTGTTTTTGCTATCCCCTGTATTATTTGTAATTTTAAAGATATGTTCATCGCTTAGAAATTTGAGTAAGCGATTAATCAAATACACAATAAACTTGAAACTTGAGTTGAGTAAAGAATCTATGCTGATGATATTAAGCACTGTCTATTTTATTTTATTTTTTAAATCTTTATTGATTTTCAAGTAATAACAGTGCAATACATATGAATCTGAACATATAACAAATCAAGAAAAGCACTTTGAACCTACAAATATTCGAAAGTAATCTTTTCCTCCCACCCCCTTTACTTAATCAATAATATAAATGCAATTATTTTTCCAATAACCCACTCTTATCTAAAGTAGTAATACATTCCCACTCCTCTCCCTCCCACCCCGGATGTGTAAGGAAATCAGACAAAAATTAAAGAAAAATGACAACTATATAGAAGCATTAAAAGATGCCAATGGGCCCCACACCAAGTTAAATACATTATTACTACGCCCCAATATCTCAGCATTCATTTTTTTCATATTTGTAGCTGGAGCATAAGTTCGTCCACCAAAAAGGGAAGTTAAGGCGATCATAGTTCTTCCAGTTACGTGTTATCATCTGTATGGCTATTTCTGTCATAATTAAGAAAAGCCGGCGTTTATAACGATCCATAGGGTGTTTAACATGTAATAATGTTCCACATATTATGACTTCATAAGTCAATGGGATTGATGACTCAAGTACAACATTAATTTGACCCCATATCAACTTCCAAAAATTAAGTGTCAAAGGACAATAGAATAACAGATGATCCAAAGTCCCTATATCAAGATGACAATGCCAACATCTATTAGATTTAGAACTGTCTAACTTTTGCAACCGAACTGGGGCCCAAAAAATCCTATGCAACAAAAAAAAAAAACCAAAACATGTCTGTCTCATAAATGCTGACACTTTACACCTCATCCTCCAAGTCCAAATTCGTGGCCATCGAGACACAGAAATATACTGCACTGTATATTTTAAAGTAGAACAACCTTATTCTAAGGCCATACATTTTTTGATAGTGAAACAATGGTTATAAACTAACTGCTTACAGCTAAATATGGATAAAACTAGCATCATGTGTTTATGTAGCTATACTGTTCAAACTTTTCCTACATCTTAAAATACTAGGATGCAGGTTCTCAAAACTTACCGTGCCCTTAATGATGGTTGCTAAACCTGTACCAGTCGGTTTAGCGTGTACTTTTTTAGCAGCCGATTATCAAAACAGCTCACTGTGGTCTTTTCCGAGCTTTCTAAAAAGTCTCCGATTCTGCCAAGCAAATGTAGTAAAACGGCTCATCAATATTCAAAGAGCACCCTGGGTGATTCTCTATCTTCACCATGTGATTCACCAAGCATGGTGCTGGCTTTTTGCGACCAAAAGTCACCAACTGCTCCAAATGTGCCGGTACTGTGAAAATCGCATATCAGGCATATGTTTCTGGCCCTGCCTTTTTCTAACTGGTGATTTAGAGTATATGTTCATAAAATGAACTGCTTGAGCTTGGCACTTCCTTAAAGAAGAATCAAAAAGAGACTCTGGTCTATGAACACTTCAGATAAGTGTTTGGATAAATTGGATAAATTGCAAGCCAAATTAAGGGCTAATTACTAAGACTTTGAAGTATTAAATAGACAATCTCACCAGCTAACTTTAGATTCATTAAAGATAGCAACTCCATCGCTGTTGACCAATTTTTAAACAACGATTGATTCACTATTAAGTGTGCATGCAAATGATTTGTCTCAAGCCCCTCCCCTTCGGTGGGGGTCTTATTCATCTGAGCCAATCAGGGACTCTCTTAGGCTCCCTCTTGTATCCTGGATACAAGGGGGAGGAGCCTTAGCGCTCTGCCCAGTACTGTGCTTAGGTTTCATCTACTGGAGTCTCCATCAAAGCTCACCCCAGCCCATCTAAACCATCCCATCCTCAACTGAATGGCCATACACAGGACACAGGCTGTGAAAGTCTGCCCAGTACTGGTCTTAGTTCTTCAATATGTACCCATTATTTTCTGATTAGAGATCCTCTGTGTTCATCCCATGCTTTTTTGAACTCTGTCACCATTTTCCGCAGGAGCACATTCCAGGCATCAACCACCCTCTCTGTAAGGAAGAATTGCCTAACATTATTTGTGAATCTATTGACCCCCCCCCTCCCCTCACCACACACACACCTCAAATTATGCCCTCTAGTTTTACCATGTTTCTTTCTCTGGAAAAGATTTTGTTCTATGTTAATACGTTTCAAGAATCTGAATGTCTAGATCGTATCTCCCCTGTCCCTCCTTTCCTCTAGGGCAGTAGTCTCAAACTCAAACCCTTTGCAGGGCCACATTTTGGATTTGTAGGTACTTGGAGGGCCACAGAAAAAATAGTTAATGTCTTATTAAAGAAATGACAATTTTGCATGAGGTAAAACTCTTCATAGTTTATAAATCTTTCCTTTTGGCCAAGTCTTAATAATAATATTGTCATTTATAGCTAAAGAGACATATGATCAAGAAACTGTTTTATTTTACTTTTGTGATTATGATAAACATACTGGGGGTCTCAAAATAGTACCTGGCAGGCCGCATGTGGCCCCTGGGCCGCGAGTTTGAGACCAGTGCTCTAGGGTATACATATTTAGGGCTTCCAGTCTCTCCTCATAAGTCTTTTTGTGCAAACCTCCTACCATTTTCGCCACCTTTCTCTGGACCACTTCAAGTCTTCTTATGTCTTTAGCCAGATACGGTCTCCAAAATTGAATACAATACTCCAAGTGGGGCTTTACCAATGGCCTGTGCAGGGGTATCAATATCTTCTTTCTTCTACTGGTTACACCTCTCTCTATACAGCCCAGAATACTTCTGGCAACAGCCACCACCTTGTCACACTGTTTCTTCGCCTTTAGATCTTCGGACACTATCACCCCAAAGTCCCTCTCCTCATCCGTGCATAGAAGGCCTCTCACCTCCCAGCACATACGACCCCTTCTGATTTCTAATCCCCAAATGAATTACTCTGAACTTCTATGCATTGAATTTTAGTTGCCAGATATCAGACCATTCCTCTAACTTTTCCAGATCATTTTTCATGTTTTCCACTTGGTGTCTGCTCTGTTACAAAAAGGCAAACCTTTCCTTCTAACCCTTCAGCAATGTCGCTCACAAACATATTGAATAAGAGTAGATCAATATTTTTATTGCAATATAGTTATGATTTTAGCTTATCTTGTTTGCTCAGTAATGTAATTTGTGATGTCTAGACCATTATAATTAGAATTGTGTAGGTAAAGCTGTACTCTGCCTAGAGCAGAATATAAATATTGAATTAAATAAGCCTAAATGAGCATCTGTGGTTGCTGCACATGCCACACTTAATAGCTAAGTACCTTGTAACTCAGTGACATCTTAGAAGCTGGAAACATTAAAGCAATTGACAGCTAGACAGAAATATGAGAAATGTTCTCCCAAATAAAATTATTTGGAGGTTTCACCACAGACAAAGTTCTCTCTTGGTCCAGAGAGCACTACAGGAGGGATTTTTTATTTATTCGAATCAAATGCCTTCTATAAGCATAAGAATTCTTGTTTGAATAAATGATTGTTTGAATAAGCAAAGTTCGAGCAAAATACGTTTGAATACATTATTTTTGGTGGTGGACGCATGGATGAGATTCTCTTCATTGCTCTGAATGCAGTTACAACACTCCCTTTTTGCAACAAGAAAACACTGGTAGTGGAGCTACAATGGGGTGGCCAAATCTGGGGCACGTATTTATTAATTAAGGAATAATTTGTAATTAAGAAAGTTCATGAGCCCAGAAGATTGTTTAAATGGACACTTACGTCATTCATGACATCAGACGCTGACCCGTGGCCATCTTTGCTGCTGGGAGCAAGTGCGAAGTTCGTGCACTGGGACAGTAAGGCCCTGATTCTGTATAGGACGCCCAGGAGAGGTGTCCTATACAGAATCAGTCCTACACTAAACCCCGATTCTGTAACCGGCGTCCATGGTATAGACGCCGGTTAGAGAATCAGGTTAAATTAGACGCGGCCGCTATACTTATGGCAGCAAGGGATCTCCCTGCTGCAATAAGTATAGCGGTCGCGGACGCCTATCCCATCGCTGACAGGAGGATGCCCAGTCCTCCTGTCGGAACCCCCCTGGAACCCCCCTCCCCCCCAAACTGGTAATCACGGGCAGGAGGATGCCCAGTCCTCCTGCCAGAACCCCCCTCCCCCCCAAACTGGTAATCGCGGGCAGGAGGATGCCCAGTCCTCCTGCCGGAAAGCCCGACGACCTCCCCCCCAAACTAACCTTTACATGTTGGTCGGCTGGACGGGTCTTGCTGCCGTCCAGCCGACGGGCCTGCCTCGTGGAAATGAGACGGGCCCGCCCCTTCCCGGCCCATCCCCGCTAAATCTAAGGCCTGATTGGCCCAGGCTCTAGAAGCCTGGACCAATCAGGCCTTAGGCATAGCGGGTCCCACTAATCCTAAGGCCTGATTGGCCCAATATAGGCGGCCTGCCTGGGGAGCATTTAAAAAAAAAAAAACGTGCATCCCGATTGGCTAATTAGACAGCTGTAGGATGCCTACAGCTGCCTAAAATCGGGACGCACTTTGGAGAATCAGGCCCTAAGTGCTTTCGAGTTGCAAGGAGGATTTACAATTTTCAATTTCTTTTTTTTTTTTTGTTCACATTTTAAGGTGTATTTGGATCATTTGCCCTGACGCAGCCCATAGCAAAACACTGGCTAACCTTCGTCGGGGATGAAACAATGATCAGGCAAATATCGAACAGATGACACAACACAATCAAGGAATTTAAGCAAGATAAGTTTTGTTCCGGTGCATATCTTGTTACTGTTGAATGTGTGATGTTAATGGAAAATTTAAGATAGCATGGGTATGCGTGGACAATGTTTGAGTAAGGAGAATTTTCTGAGCCAATCTGAATTGCCTACAAGTAATTTTCTGGTGGCATACGGGGATCTGAGGATTTTTCCTCCTTTAAGATCTTCATTAGACTAGACATTATTGAGGAGAGTTGTCCCTTTACATCACGAATAGGTAATTAACAACAGGGGCAGTAAATATTGTGAGAAGTATTTTTTTTTTTTTGCTATTTAAATAGCAGGGTTCTCCAGGGGTCTGTGCTGGGACCGCCACTTTTGAACATATTTATCAATGATCTAGAGATGGAAATAACTAATGAGATAATTAAATTTGCTGATGACACAAAGTTGTTAAATCACAAGAGGATTGTGAAAAATTTAAAGACTTGTAAGAGTAGAAGACTGGACGTCAAAATGGCAATGACGTTTAATATGAGCAAGTGCAAAGTGATGCATGTGAGAAAGAGGAACCCGAACTATAGCGACGTGATGCTGGGTTCTGCGTTAGGAGTCACTTCCCAGGAAAAGGATCTAGGTGTCATTGTTGACGATATGTTGAAACCCTCAGCTCAATGTTCGGCGGCAGCTAAGGAAGCAAATAGAATGTTAGGAATTATCAGGTTTGGGGCCTGTTGGCATCATATGCTACTTCTATATAGCAGGACTCTGATTATAAGACAGTTTTTGTTTACTTACATGCACATCCAAGATAGGGTGGGAGGGGAGGGGGATATTTCTGTCCTAATTTGACCCTAGAGAATTTACATTTAGGGTGGGAGGAAGGGTGGGAGGTTAATATTAATCTGAAGAGGGTAAGGTTACTGGGGAAATAGATGTTGCTATGTTTTATTGAATAATCATTGAGTGGGGGGTGGGAGAAAATGAGGGGTTATATATATAATTGTAAGTTAAATGTGCTTAAATTGATGTATTTTGTGTTATATATTCTTGCATGGCACTTTTGAAGTATGGAAAATCAATAAGGATATATTTTTAAAAAAGGAATTATCAGGAAAGAAATGAAAAACAAAGATGAAATGTTATAATGCCCTTGTATCGCTCTATGATACAGATGAACCTCGAATACTGTGTGCAGTTCTGGTTGCCGTATCTCAGAAAAGATATAGCGGAATTAGAAAAGGTACAGAGATGGGCGACAAAAATGATAAAAAGGACGGGACAACTTCTCTATGAGGAAAGGCTAAAGTGGCTAGGGCTCTTCAGCTTGGAGAAGAGACGGCTCAGGGGTGACATGTTAAGATGTCTATAAAATAATGAGTGGAGTGGAAAGGGTAGATGTGAATCGTTTGTTCACTCTTTCCAAAAATACTAGGACTAGGGGACATGCGATGAATCTACTAAGTAGCAGATTTAAAACAAACAGGAGAAAATATTTCTTCACATAATGTGTTATTACACTCTGGAATTGGTTGCTGGAAAATGTGGTGAAATCACTTAGCTTAGCAGGATGTAAAAAAGGTTTGGATAATTTCCTAAAAGAGAAGTCCATAGGCCATTATTGAGATGGCATGGGGGAATCCATTGCTTTTTCCTAGGATAAGTAGCATAAATCTGTTTTGCTACTTGGAATCTAGCTAAGTGCCTGGCCACTGTTGGAAACAGGATACTGGACTTGATGGACCTTCTGTCTGTCCCAGTATAGCATCTCTTATGTTCTAATGCATATCCATGTCCACAGAGAACATCTTAGAGTACCACTGGACTGCCAACTTATATAGGAATACCATGGTCTCTAAATTTGTACCCAGATGGAATACATGCTGTAGAGTTTTGGATCAAATGAAGTCTATAAGGGAGTGTGTTTGAGGCATATCAAATGTAAGAGCTATCACAGTACAGCAACAGGGAAACGAGTGAAGCACGAAGACTGATCTCTCCAGACAACAGCATTATCATATTTGCCTAAAAGCATGGGAGGAACTTCTCGCTACACGTTATAACTCCAGATTAGTGATGAAATCACTCCTCAATTCCATCTAAAGAATGAAAACTAACATTACATTAAAGGATTATTCCCATCTATTAAACTTAAATCTGTTGGATTTAAAGCTAACTTATCTTTCAACACTAGAGTATAGAAATGGATGGAGGGGCGAAAAAAGAGTTTTGTGACTGATTTGAATTTGTTCCTGTATGATCTAAAAAAAACATTTGCCAGTTTCTGAAATGATCTGGTATAAATTTCAGAAAAATTTTCTGTGATTATACTTTAGCGGATTCAGAAGTCTGCATGGGAATGGGGATCGCGGGAATCCCGCAGGGGTCCCGCAGGAATCCCCCCCTAACTCACGTGACTCCCACGGGGACCCCCCTCTGGCCCACGGGACTCCCATGGGGACCCCCCACTGGCCAACAGGACTCCCACGGGGATGGAAGGCTTTGGAAGCAGGGTTCGTCCATATAATATAATGGACACGTCAGCCTTAGTAAAAGAGGGGGTTTATAAGTTAATTACCTGAACAGAAAACAAAAATAGGGTTCCACCAAGGAGATTCCACAAGGAAAACAGCAGCGCAAACACAAAAGAAACTGGAATTGATGATCCTGTCTGAAGTAATTGCTGCTTTTTATGGGGACAGGTGGGGATGGGGTAATTCCTTGCGGGGATGGGTGGGGACGGAGAGGATTCTAACAGGTGGGGACGGAGAGGATCCTGGTGGGGATGGAGATGATCTTGGCGGGGATGGGTGGGATTTCTGTCCCCACGCAACTCTCTATTTCAGACATTAACCATGAAAAACAGCTTATGGATCCCATTCTCTCTTCACTTACAAGATAACGATAGTGCGGCAATCCCTAAGGAAAAATGCAACGTAAGCATATAATATTGCAATGGCAGACCAATGGAAATGTAACTAACCCCTGGTGGATTAAAACTAGCCTGGCACTACAGTGCTGCAATCTGCTTAAACGGAGCTACTTTTATAGCTTACTCTGCCTCCATTTTGTTCATTTTTTCCCTCATAACTTTTCTTTTTTAAGTTACAAAAGATTTTGCTTGCGTTGTTTGTGCTGTTAGTCACAATTAAGAAACTCATCAGTCTAAATGTGATATCACTGTAGGATCAATGGAGGACAGAATTGCACTGTTAAGCAGTTAGGTTTCCATGCTCAGGTGAACTCACTCAACAGACGTTGGCGCAAAGCATATTAAAATGCATCGTAAGAAGCCTTTTAGTTAACCTGCAGAAAGCAAAAAAATCTACTACAGGGTCTGAGGTGATGAGAACCCCTGGAACCCAAACCCTTGCCTGCCCCTGGATAGCCTCCTCCTCGGCCCTCTCTCCCTTCCCATGACATAAGCCCCTTGCCCCAACATCTGTAAAACAATCCCTGGTAGTCTAGTGTCTCCCTCCTTCTCTCCCATATATTCAACCCCAATTTAACCCTCTCCACCCCAACACTGTAATAAAAATTCATGGTAGTCTAGTGGCCCCCCTACCCAAACCACCCCCCAACGCTAAAATCTCTCTAGTAGTCTAATGAGCCTCATCCCTCCCTTCCCCCATCAACAGAGCAGAAAAATTAAATAACAAAAGTTAGTAAGGGGGCTGATGGGAACCAAGAGCAAAGGAAGATAATAAAAGAAAAGACGGAAGTGATATGGAATACTGGAGGTGCATTTAGGAAGCTGATAGAATGTGGTGATGGTAGAAGCAAACAAAAAAAGGTTAGTCCAAAAGCATGTAAATGTATGTATCTGCAATAGAAACAGGGAATGCGCGTAAACAAGACAGAAGTCAGAGATATATAATGAGACAATTACAGGCTGTTCAAAATTTGGCAGTCAGACTTATTTACTCTTCACTTAGATATGGAGGCTCATTTTCAAAGCACTTAGACACTATTGCATGTCTATGTGCTTTGAAAAAAAGCCCATAATCATGTAATATCTTTACTGATTAACCTACACTGATCACCTGTGAAAACTAGAAGAAAACGTACGTGTGTGTTCAAGATCTACCAGGGCTCGGCTCCGCAATCTATAATAATAAAACCCTAGAGAGCGCATGCGCTGTTGAAACATCGTGATTCCTGGCGCCATGAGGTGGCCTCCGTGCCGAATTCGATTTTCGAACATGGAGGCAGGCCAGAACACGGAGCAACTCCCCCCTCGCCGTCACTCACCGCCAGAGTGTCGCCTCACTGCTGCCGCTGATTCGGAGGGGGGTCACAGGCGCACCTGCCAGCATCTTCTTCTCATCCTCCTCCCTCTTGCCTGCTCAGCCGCCCACCGTGGCTCCTCTCTTGAACAGGCCGGGGACCACGGGCTGGCGGCCCGCAGACAGGAGGCTGCCGAATCGCACGAAGCTTCCCCGGGGGGGGGGGGGGGGGGGGGGACGGCAAGCGACGGCGTGGAGCAGGCCGCAGAGGCTGTCGGTGCCTGCAGGCCGCAGCGGCTTCAGGCGGATGTCAGTGGAGGGCAGACAAAAAAAGAAAGGAGGTAAGGGTTGCTACTGGACATTTGAAGAGGTGCTGATGGACCCGGGGGGGGGGGGCAAAAAAAGGAAGGGAGGCCTACTGCTGGACAGGGGGAGCAGGAAAGAGGTGCTGCTGGACAGGGGAGAAGGGCTGCTGCTGGATAAGGGGAGCAGTGAAGGGGTGGTGGTGGACACAGGGGAAGAAAAAGGAAGGGAGAATAGACAGGGGGAGCAGGCAAGGGGTGGTGGTGGACAGCCGAGGAAAAAGAAAGACAGATAGAAAGAAATACAGAAATAGGCTAAGGAGAGAGAGAGAAAGAAAGAAATACAGACACACATATTCTAGCACCCGTTAATGTAACGGGCTTAAAGACTAGTATTTGATAAATTTGATGTTATCAATGGTTAGAGTTGCTAACTATGCTCTTACAAATCACATGAAACTAAATACCCTTAATAGATGGAGAATTAGTCCTCAATTCTGTACCAAGCAGCTAAAACCTTGAATGATCTGCCATTTTATGCGAGACAGACTTCTGATGCTCTTATTTTTAGAAAAAGGGTTAAAGCTGTTTTTTTTTTTTTTTTAAGAACTTAAGAATAGCCTTACTGGGTCAGACCAAAGGTCCATCAAGCCCAGTAGCCTGTTCTCATAGTGACTATCCCAGTTCTAACTTGGACATTCTTTTGAAAATGTTACCAACTTAAATTTTGAAAGGGGTTGAAAACCTATTTATTTTATTAAATATCTACAATAGAACTGAAAAATGGCTAATACTGTTAAGAACATAAGTGTTGCCAAACTGAGACAGACTGAAGAAACCCAATATCACGAAACCTGACCACGAGACCTACTACCTCCCTCCTCAGAGCAGCGTTGGCAGTACTCTAAACGGGCTATTTTCTTAGAAAAATGTGACACACAATCAAAATCTGACTATTAAGTCAATCTATCAAGATCTATACAGGCACTATCTATAAAAATTGAACCCCCGCTGCCCATCCCATCCTTCCATCTCTTCCTCCCATCCGAACCCTTCTGACCATGAGACCTACATACCTCCCTCCACAGAGCAGTATTAGCAGCCCTCTAAATAGGCTGCTTCATGGCCTTCTCCTACCAGGGCCTTCTATGCGCCACGTTGCTGATGATATCATCAGTGGTGCAGCAGATGGAATGCCCCGGCAGGAGAAGGCCATGAAGCAACCTGTTTAGAGTACTGCCGATGCTGCTCTGTGGAAGGAGGTAGTAGGTCTCGTGATATTGGCTTTCTTCAGTCTGTCTCAGTTTGGCAACACTTATGTTAACAGTATTAGCCATTTTTCAATTCTATTGTAGATATTTAATAAAATAAATAGGTTTTCAACTCCTTTCAAAATTTAAGTTGGTAACATTTTCAAAAGAATGTCCAAGTTAGAATTGGGATAGTCACTATGAGAATGGGCTACTGGGCTTGATGGACCTTTGGTCTGACCCAGTAAGGCTATTCTTAAGTTCTTTAAAAAAAAAAAAAAAAAAAAGACAGCTTTAACCCTTTTTCTAAAAATAAGAGCATCTGAAGTCTGTCTCGCATGAAATGGCAGATCATTCCAGGTCTTAGCTGCTTGGTACAGAAATGAGGACTAATTTTCCATCTATTAAGGGTATTTAGTTTCATGTGATTTGTAAGAGCATAGTTAGCAACTCTAACCATTGGTAACATCAGAGGGTTGGCGGGGTTCAAATGGGAGGGAGAGATGGAAAGATGGTAGAGTCAGTGGGGGTTTGGCTGCGCGGCAGGGGCAGAGATGCTGCTGCTGGCGAATCCAGGGACTAGGGCTTATTTTTGGGGTAGGACTTATATTAAGACCTACCCCGAAAATCATGCTAGGGCTTATTTTCGGGGAAACACCATAGTACTTATACAGATAAGCGTATGCTTAAATGCATTAATACTTTGTGTGCACTCAACATTATTCTATTATTTTGGGGCACAATTTACTTAGCATGCAAAAGCAAGGGAGTGTACATTTGGGTGCAGCATGGGCTCCCACTTACACATGTATCTTACAGAATACTTAAGTTGTGGACTGAGGGGCATGTGTACAAAGCAACGTTTCATTTAGACTGATTTTATCCAGTCTAAATGAAATGCTACTCTAAGGCCAATGCACATACATGGAAATAGTGACCAAAAGTCTCATTCTAATGAGCTGTTTTTATAAATTGTCATCATTTTCATGCTAATATACAGCCACTGTTAACTTTTGGCAGGTATGAAGTTGGATTAAATCTATTTCAAATGATCTGGTTCTTAAAAAAAAAAAAAAAAAATGTAAACAGGACTAATTAAAAGCTACTGGAAGAAGCAATGTTTCATACTTTTATGGCACTGAAATATTTAGCAGCACTGATGTACACAGTTAAAATTTTAAATGATCTGGTTGTCTTTTTCCTTTGTCACCAAAAAACATATGGTAGTTACCACAGAGTTGGGGGTTTTTGGGTTTTTTTTTAAATAAATCAAATCAATCACTAACAGAAGCCTAAAGCTCCCCAGGATATTGCTTTATTTTACTTCCCAGCTCTTAATAGCAATTTTTATTGTCATTTCCTCTTTTCTATGGATTGTCGAGGTCGGCATTCTTTAACACATGTTTTTGTAGATAAGAAAGTCGCCTGTAATGTAACGATTGTTTAACCTCTCTTGATTTCAGATTATATTCTGTATACAACAGCATTTAGTTTGTTCTTGGCATCCTTTGACTCCACACATGGAATGTCGATAAGTTTTCATAGCTCATATTGTTTGGTACTATGCTCACGTTTCATATTATGATTAAGCACTTGGAATTACATATTGATAACTGCTGTCTATTTTCATCAGTATAACTTGTTATAATAAATAGTTTATGTGATTTTTCTCTTCTTTATGGGGTCCTTTTATTAAGGCGCACTAACTGATTTAGTGCGCACTAAATGCTATATTCCTATGGGCATCTTAACATTTAGCTTGCGCTAAATCGGTTAGCGCACCTTAATAAAAGGATCCCTATATGTTTTACATTTTCCATGTTTTGTTGTCATAAGAACGTAAGACTGTGCTGGGGATAGCACTGGCCACCTTTTAGCCCAGCTTAGTAAAAGAGCTCTTTAATAAGTTAAGTGACAATGAAATACAGTTAAACCTCGGTTTGCGAGTGTTTTGCAAGACGAGCAAAACATTCTCACAAAACTTGTCTAGCAAACCGAGTGTTGACTCGATTTGCAAGCGAGCACCCCCCCCCCCCCCCGAGAACCAACATCGCTCCCCCCCACTCGAACCGGCACCCCCTGCCCGAGCAACTTGAAACTTTCGCCCCGTCTGGCACCGGCACGCAGCCCACAGGATGTGCCAGTGCCGCTTGAAGAAGTTCTTGCCTCTGCTACTCAGCGAGAGGGAGAACTAGAAGGCCTTGAGCATGCGCAGATGCATGCTCAAGGCCCAGCAGAAGCAGGAACTTCTTCAAGCGGCACCGGCACGTCCTGTGGGCTGCGTGCTGGTGCCAGACGGGGGGTAAGTTTCAAGTTGTTCAGTCGGGGGGGGGGGGGGGGGGATGCCTACTTGGCCTATTGGTTAATCCTGCCCTGCCCATTAGTACTAAAATGGTTAAGGGGCTGGAGGAGTTGCCGTAGAGTGAGAGATTAGAGAAACCAACTTTGCAATAACTGCACCCACATTATGGAATTCTCTTCCTCAATTTCTCCGCGACGAACTTCAATTACCCAAATTCAAGACTAAGCTTAAAACTTTCCTATTTCAAGACGCCTTTGATAAATCATAATCTAACCTTTTTTTTTTTATTTTATTCCTTTCTTTTTATTTTTTATATATTTTTCTCAGCCTTATCCTTATCAACCATGCACCCTTACCCTTCTCGTCTTATCCTTCCCCTTCTATCTCATTTCTTCTAAATTATGTAACTTTTCCCTTCCCCCCCACTTATCCTCATTCTCCAGTTTGTCAGTCTACGTCATTTATGTTCACTTCAATTACTTTTGCGCACTCTCTATTATTTCTTTCTAATTTTTACTCTCTTTTAAATTTTATTGTTAACCGGTCAGATATTTGTTTTATGATCGGGATATTAAAAACTAATAAACTTGGAAACTGGGCCTCTTCTCCCTTGAAAAGAGGAGACAGAGAAGACATGATCGAAACATTCAAGATAATGAAGGGAATAGACAGTAGATAAAGATAGGTTGTTCACTCTCTCCAAGGGGATAGATTCCGTACAAATGTAAGGAAGTTCTTCTTCACCAAGAGAATGGTGGAAAGCTGGAACGCTCTTTCAGAGGCTGTTATAGAGAAAACACCCTCCAGGGAATCAAGACAAAGTTAGACAAGCTCCTGCTAAACTGGAACGTACACAGATAGGGCTAAATCTTAGTTAGGGCACCTAGGGGCGTGAGCGGACTGCAGGGCACAATGGACCACTGGTCTGACTCGGCAGTGGCAATTCTTATGTTCACTGCCTGAAGGTTCCTTCTCAGCACTCTGGGCTGTTAAGGAGCCATCCACTCCAGCCCAAGTCTCTGCCAGTCACGGTGGTGGTATGAGGGATGGAGGAAACAAAGAGATATCAGATCCCTAAAATGCCAAAGCTCTTTCTTCTGCATTTAACACAGAACTCATGCCTCCAACCAAGCCCGACAGAGCTCCGACAGTAAACCTATCCAACGTTTGCTTCTGTTTGGTATGCGACATATCGAAAGTAGGAAAAAGTTCAATTAGCAGCAGCGTTCTTTACCCAAGTACACACAGTGTGTACTTGGGTAAAGAACGCTGCTGCTAATTGAACTTTTTCCTACTTTCGATATGTCGCATACCAAACAGAAGGAGAGATGTGAAGGTGCAGACACTGGTCACCCAGGCTTCTTCCCCTTTGCAGCAAACGTTGGATAGGTTTACTGTCGGAGCTCTGTTAGCAAAATATAAAACTCCTAATTAGGTCCACAGAAACACAACCTCATGACATTTCAGCTTCTAACACAGAATTTATTTTCGCCTGCCCAGTTTCAACACGTCACTGGAAAGCCACTGCTGAGTTAGAAGTCAAGGCACAAAGCCAATATCTATAGTCACAAGACAAAAGTACCGGTAAGCAGTGAGTGGAGATAAAATCTCTGAAAAGAGCACCAAGCCTCATGTCTGCTTAGAGATTAATACTGACAAATGACCAAAGTTTTGGCTTAAAACTGAACCATTAATGATCAGGCTGGTACTGAGAATATTAAGTGGTGCCCAGTTCCTCTAAACTTCAATTACCACAAAATTTTATATCTGCACTTGGGAGAGAACAGTTGTACGATTTTTGCCATTTTTTTAGTGTGTTTTTTGGCTGGCCTTTCTTGTTCTATTTCAATGTATGGATGATTTTATTTTAATGTGTATGGAAGGTTTAAGACATGATAGAAACCTTCAAGATCATGAAGGGCATAGAAAAAATAGACAGGGACAGATTTTTCAAATTAAGGGGATCAACAAGTACAAGGGGGCACTCAGAGAAATTGAAAGGGGAGAAGTTTAGAACAAACGCTAGGAAGTTCTTTTTCACACAGAGGGTGGTGGATACATGGAACGCGCTACCGGAGGATGTGATAAACAGGAGCACGCTACAGGGGTTCAAAGAAGCTTTGGATAGGTACTTGGAAAACAAAGGGATTGAGGGGTACAGATAAGAGTAGAGGTAGATTATAGGGATGGGATTAGAGGTAAATTATAAAATTAATCAGGGAAGTAAAATCTTCAGATCAAGAACCCTTAAACATTTCACAGATTTTAGAAACATCTGAGAAGGATTTAGCATCACCAGCCACTATGATTATTACTTTAGCTTTGCCAATTGATAAAACATGGTTGTTAAAACTTTACTTTAAAAATAGACAAAAAAGCTTTTTTGGTTATAAAATACAAATGTTCCCAGATTTGGCAAGGTATTGTGACATATCTGTTCCTGCTTGGACTGATGGAGCAAGGGAGTGCATTTGCATTTTCTGCAAATGTGAAAAGGTCTGTATGTTGTTGTCCCCTTCACTGAAACAGCTGATGAAGAACTGAAATGTTGAGGAACCATTTCTGCTGGTCGAATTGATGGCTATCTGATTCTCTTCCACAGGAAGGTTAACTGCTTATTTGGAGCACTGGAAAGAACACTAAAACAAAATTTACTTTTCGTCCTCCTGACACAGTGAAGTTGACCTTACTCCTCCTCATTTGTTCTAATAAAAATGATGAGCTTTTTTTCTAAAGGTTAAAAGTTTTGAGCCATTCTAGCCTTGTTGATAACTAATGTTGCCAAGCTTTGTAACATGCATCGATTACTGTGGCTGCAAGATAAGCAGATGTGTCATAAGTAGCAAGCCTTTGAATTAATAAATGATGATGGCGAAGATCTGAAATTGGTAAACTACGATCCTAAGATGTAACAGTGAACAATCTAGAACCCTTAAGGTCCTTATCTGGAGGAGCATAAACATTTAATTTTGAAGATTAAATCTGTTTAAAGCAGCCCCTGAAACCGATGAGTGATGAGGCCGAGGCAAGTTCAAGTGATTGTAGACTGGAATTGGAAAAACTCTATACTCCAATTCAAGGAGTCTTGATGTTGGATGACCAAAGAAAGAAGTTCTCTATACAGAAAGCTGCAGATCCTGAAGTACCAGATGGACTGGCAAAGAAATAATTTCCTTGGATGCCTAATGCCTTAAAGGCAAGAACAGACTAGAAATCATCTTGTTACTTGAGGCAGGCATAGAAGAAAGAGAAAGCCTTTGATATTTTTTCTAAAAACTTTGGATATGAATGTTCCTCTGTAGCTCCTCTAAAAAAGAGACTCAAGATACATTAGAGAATTAGGTGGACTGAGGGGATTCACTATGACCAGCAAGAGGTTCAAGTCATGGAACCAAGGTAGAATGAGAAAGAAAGAGGTGGTTTGTTGTGGTGATGCAAAGAAAAACATCCAGTGAGAAATGTTTGGGAACAAATGGGAGACTGGAAAGAAGTAAATGTTAACCAAAGTAAGTTGAGTGTCAGCTGACAGGGGTTTCTCAACAGTTCTGCCCTGAAGGATGGCAGCGGCATCTTGTGTGTAAGCAATTTTTATTTTCAATATGAGATCCAACCTACAAAGTACAATCAACTGTGAAGGAACACCAAGCAGGAATCAGAATACAAAGCAACTAGACTCCACCTGTCAACTT
This sequence comes from Geotrypetes seraphini, assembly GCF_902459505.1. NCBI lineage: Eukaryota > Metazoa > Chordata > Amphibia > Gymnophiona > Dermophiidae > Geotrypetes > Geotrypetes seraphini. Next base: position 105,381,663 of record NC_047084.1, read on the forward strand.
CCCCTGGCAGCGGCATCTTGAATGAACTTAGAAGCTGAACCAAAGCAGAATGGTCCAGTTGTTCACTTTTAGGTTAAGCAACTGAAGTTTGAGTAGTCTGAACTATCCTCTCTCAGCCTTTTGAGAGGATAGCCTGGAGGAAGAACAGGTTGGACTGTACTTTTTTTTTTTTTTTTTTAATCGAGCAGATTCAAAATTGTGTTTTCTTTTGTCCTGCTTGTTCCCCCCCCCCCTCCCCCACAGAGTCAGAGCTTCCACTGTTCTCTGTGGAGGACAGCATAGGTTGGAGAGAAAAATACTTCATCTTCTGTCCCCAAAGTGGCACTAGGAACCTTTATGGGGGTGGGAGAATTGAACAGCTGGGACCATATGCTCTCAAAAGAACCAGCCACTATCAAGAGAGAAGCTGTTCTTAATAAAGCAACAGAAGCTGCTGAATTTAAATTGTCCCCAGTAAGAGCCAAAACTGGCCCCTGATAGCAGACATGGTTATCTGCACCGCCACCACATAAAAAGGCAAGCCACCACATTGAAAAACGAACCAAAATCACCTCTGAAGTTAACAGTTGGCAGGAAATGCATAAATGGAGGCACAGCATGAAAAACTACTCTGAGAGACAGAGGAGGACTGTGTTCAGTCTGGTCAGCAGAAAAACTAGACTGGGTTCTGATAAAGTTAATATAGAAAATTAAGTGCCAGCTCGGTTAAAAAAAAAAATCATCTGAAGGAGGGGTCCAAGTACTCTGTCTTCATTGAATGATGTCACCAAAAAGGATGCCTGCACTTATCTGCAGAGAGATATTATAAAAGAACTTTAATAGAAACTTATTCTTTAGTTTCTCCAGGAAAACTGTCAAACTGAAACTAGAACTTACTGCTGTAGAACAAGTCAGATCTGACCTGTTGAAATTAAGTTATTACATATCAGCCAAGTGGTAGCAATCTGTGAGCCCACAAATTCAAATTAGACATAGATTGAAAGTGGTTCATGATTTGGAACAACTGACTGATCAACATAAGGGCCATTCTGACTGACTCATGAGGCACGGACTCACCTAGATCTTGTTCAAGATCTATGAAAATAAAATGGGACATCCCACCCCCCCCCCTTCTAAAAGAACAATGGGTGCTGCTAGTGGATTTAATTCCATTTCATATGAGGGCTCAGGGCATGGGGAAAAGCTGGGAAGGGTGTTTGTGGGTTTTTTTAATGTAAAATATTCAATAAAAATTAGATACAAAAAAATAAATTATGTGATTATCAACAAAAGAAATGAACACATCTGTCAGCAACTGCTCCATATAGTGAGTTAATGTTGGACATTCTCTGACAGATTAAAGCAGGATTCTGCTTTGTGCTTGCACAACAAATAATTAACTCCACATGATACTATCAGGTTTGTTCAGTCAGCAAGGGCTGCCACTCTCACTTTTCTTTGCTCTGCAGTGACCTGGAAGAGGTCATCCTCGCTTTCTGGGAACTGTGGCACTCTGCAGGCCAGGTCAGCCTTCGACCTCCTCAGGCTCAAAATTGCAGACAGTTTGAAACTTCTTTAGATTTTTTGCATCCCAAGTGTTCAGAATCCAAGGAAAAATATGGGAGATTATGAAATGTATGTTTGCTTGTCGGCTATCGAGCCGCATTTTGAATTAATTTGCACTCAAAAGCAAGCACATTCATCGCATTGATTATCAGCTCTAGTCTATCTACTTTAGTTTCACTGTTGTTATTATTATTATTACCCAAATATAGCTTAAAGAACTTAAAATAACTCTAAAATTTAATTTTTTGTTGGTTTTGCAATTTTATAATTTTAGTTATAATGTGCCCTGAAAAACATTTGCTCTGTTTAGTGTGCCGGAGCTAAAAATGTTTGATAAGACACTGTTGCAATGTAGAATACTATGCCATTCTTATTTGAATATTTTTACTGCTGTAATTGTCTATTGCCTATGTTTGACTTATTCTTGCTGTACATCGCCTTGAGTGAATCCCTTCAAAAATGTGGTAAATAAATAATATTAAATAGAGACAGACAGACAGCAGATAAAGACTTCAAGACAACTTAGTTTTGTACCTTTCCTTCCTTGACCTTCTCTGGCTTCACCTTCACGTCTTCAATAATTAAAGCTCCTCTGTACCTGTGCCAAGCGTTCCTGAATTCCAATACTTTTTCATTCCCAAAACAGTCACACTAAAATTTGGCTGAACTTGGAATAAGTAAACCTGAAGTTGGTGGGGCATATGGGGGAAGTACCTTCCAAATACATCAACAGGGACTTTTTCCTTCCCTGTTCTAGTGGTGTTGGATAAAATATTTGGAGGGCTCTTCTTGTAATTGGTAACATGGTTCATATGCAATGAGTTCATGTGAAATGGAGAGAATATGCTCTTGAAGTCCAAGCAAGAAGGGAGGAATGCAATATTAATGGGGCAATTTTCTAAAAGAAAAAAAAAAGAAAAAAATTTTGCTTCTGTTCAAATTGAGAAAAAAGTACCTAAGATTTTTATGAAGGCGACACAGATGGCTATGTTCCTTTATTTAAAAAAAACAAACAAAAAAAAACAAAACCAGGCAGCCAGATTAACAGGCAAGCATGCATGAAGAGCATCAAAATGCCCTACCACTAACATCACCAACTAAATTATGGAATGAACTTTCTTCTGGCATTATCCTTCAAAAACTTTAAAGTTCTTCCGAAAACATACTTTTTCCATCTCACCTTTGATTTAGGTAGAGCTATTTAGTTGCGATGCCTGCTTGCATTGGACAAGTGCTTTTCTGGGTGTCAGGTCAAAAGCGCGCCGGGACAAAGGTGCGAGCAGACAATTGAGCGCAGCGCGGAGGCGCACACCGAAGAAAATTACTGTTTTTAGGGCTCCGACGGGGGGCGTGGGGGGGAACCCCCCCACTTTACTTAATACAGATCACGCCGCGTTGTGGGGGGCGTTGTGGGGTTGTAACCCCCCCACATTTTACTGAAAACTTCACTTTTTCCCTGTTTTTAGGGAAAAAGCTAAGTTTACAGTAAAATGTGGGGGGTTACAACCCCCCAAACCCCCCCACAACGCCGGCGCAATTTGTATTAAGTAAACTGGGGGTGCTCCCCAACAAAACCCCCCGTCGGAGCCCCTAAAAACAGTAATTTTCTTCGGCGCACACCTCCGTCTTGCGCTCAGTTGTCAGCACGCGCCTTTGTCTTCCGCGTTGTTGTCTATGAACCGCTTTTCTGTCTTCTGAATGTGCATTTGTCCTAGCTGTAAATGGCATTACTTTCAGATCTTTTATTGTAGACTGTACATCGCCTTGACCGCCACATCAGCTAAGGTAGTACAGCAAATACAAAACAAACAAGCATAAAACTCTCCTCCCCCCTTGCAGTTTGGCATCTTCACCACACTTGTCCAGCATTTCTCGCCCCCTTCCCCTCCCAATTTACCATAAAAAGTAATGTCCCCTGTAGAGAGTGCCAGAAGCAGTAGAGAATTATATACACAGCCTGGGGCTAGCCTGGACTCTTCCCTCTGCCTCGTCTGATCCTGCACAATAGACATTTGTATCAAATGAAGGAGAAGCACACAGCAAAGGGCAAAGCACAGGGGCAGATTGAGAGTGTGAGCTGCAAATTAGCAATTTGACTGTTCTCCTCCTCCCTCCCATACTTGACACTTTCTGGCTTCCACTGTCATTACCTTAACATCATGGCTTCCTAATGGATCCATCAGCTGTTTCTCCAAAGTGTTCACAGATTCCAAGGAGAGCATGATCAGGCGTTGAAGAATCTGAAAGGGAAGACACAAGGGGAAATGCAAAAAGTATCAGACTCACTTCAAAATCACAGATTAAATGGATTATAAAATCTGCCTTATTTGTCAAATTGATAGGATTTCAACCAAGGGATTATTTGTAACAACACATTTTCAGGTACTGTCCTCCTAAGTACCGTCCTTGTTAACACCTTGTGAGAGTGAGAACAAGTGGATTAGGTTTTGTACACGGCAGCAAAGCGCCTCGTGGCAAAAAACAGGCTAAGGCCAAGAACCAGAACTATGAAAAGGTCCGACATACCTTGGCTAGCTTCAAAAAAAGATTTGGTTTCCAAGTTTATTTAATCTTTGATATACCATTTATCAAAAGCATACCTAAACTTTTTACAATTGTCAGTACTGTACCAAAGGTACAAATAAGAAGTGCGCAAAAGTTGTTCCCTGCCCACCTCATATTGATGGTGACATCATATTGATGGTGAGGGGGTGGGGATGGAAATGCTACTGGGTGAATCACACAGGGTACAACCATAGCTAAGTTATGGACCTGAACAATCTCGGTGTGTTCTCTGGGGTTCTTTCCCATCTGAAGCAACCCTGCTTCACTCTGGGTTTCAATTCTCTCCCTTGGGATCTACTCTTTCCTGACTTCTCTTCCTGTTAAAGGTTACTGTGTCTCAAGATGAGTTACACATAATCAGAACCTGCCATATTCTTACTCAATGCCTCTTTCAATCACACTTGTGGTTACGTTCACAAGGCCAGGGTGAGGTGGAAGGGAGGACCAGATGGCTGATAAGCACCTTTGTGGCATTTACAGACTTCTACACTTTCACCATATCATAGCCCAAACACTGCAGCAAACTCCAGGGCACTGGTCAGGTCCATTTACCGCATATACTCAAATATAAACCGGGATTTCTGGCCCAAAAATGGGGGTCCCAGTTTATATTCGGAATAGTGCCCCCCTTCCAGACTTATTGCAGGCCACTGCCAGGCTCTACACCCTGCCCCCTCCCTGCCTTGTCCGTCATACCTGCTCTGCCAATCCCTGGAGGTCCAGAGGTGCAGCAGGCAGGAGCAAGCTTTCTGCGCTCCTGCTCCACTGCTAACCCGGTTGTTCGGTAGCTGCCGCGAGTTCTGGTTTCTTCAGCCGCTAAGTGGCACCGAGCAGAAGCCACTCTGCTTAGAGCAGCAGTGCCAAAGCACGCTCCTGCTCAGTGCAGCTCAGCAGCGGAAGAAATCAGAACTCGTGGCGGTCACAGCAGCGACCGACCGACCGGGTTAGCAGCAGAGGAGGTATGACAGGCAAGGCCGGGAGGGAGGGTAGGGTGCAAAACCTGATAGGGGAGTAAGAAAAGGAAGAGGGATGGGTGCAGAGCCTAACAGGGGAGGGAGGGAAGGAAGGGGGCTGGGTGCAGAGCCTAACAGGGCAGGGAGGGAAGGAAGACAGTTTAAGTTTCAAGTTCATTTGGGATTTGATAAAATCGCTTTTTTCATAGATTACAAAGCGATAAACAATAAAAAATGGGTGAGACAATTGGGGGGGGAATCACAGACGTACTTTCGACAAGAGGGAAGTGGAGGGTGGAACTACAACTTAGTATAGAAAAGAGAACAAAGAAGGGATAAAACAGAAGGTCATTAGTTAGATCAATGCTTGCCTACTTCGAGTGGAGATGTCAGATGGACTCCAAAATTAGATTAATTAAAGGCGCCCTGTATAGATATTTTTTTTTAATTTTGATTTGAAATCTTTGAGGGTTTTTTTCTTCCCTTACCAGGGCTGGTAAAAGGTTCCAGATTTGGGGACCAGTAACTGAAAAAAGTGTGTGTCGCCTAGTATTTATAGTTCGTAGGGATAGAATTGTGAGAAGATTTTTATCCTCTGATCGTAAAATACGGAAAGGAAGGGGGCTGGTTGCAGAGCCTGAAAGGGGTTGGAGGGAAGAGAGCTGGGTGCAGTGCCTGACAGGGGAGGGAGGGAAGGGGGGCTGGGTGCAGAGCCTGAGAGGGGAGGGAGGGAAGGGGGGCTGGGTGCAGAGCCTGACAGGGGAGGGAGGGAAGGGGGCTGGGTGCAGAGCCTGACAGGGGAGGGAGGGAAGGGGGCTGGATGCAAAGCCTGACAGGGGAGGGAGGGGGCGCTGCATGCAGATCCTGGCAGGGCAGGGCACTTGAATATTAAGCCGACCATATTAAGTCAACCATTTTTCTTTCTTTTGGGGGGAAAAGGGGGTCTTGACTTATATTCCAGTATATACGGTATATGGATAAAGTTTAAATTAATATAAAAGTAATATATTGAATGGTATTGCTTAACATTGTTATGATCTTTTAATGAAAGCCTTTGCATCAAAACAGAAAAATAGGATACATCTATACAGCAAAGTCACTAATCATGTGATATGATAAAAACATAGAAGCATGATGGCAGAAAAAGGCCAAATGGCCCATTCAGTCTGCCTATCTCCTCCTCTCTCTAAGAGATCCCAAATGCATGTTCCATACTTTCTTGAATTCAATGTCAGAGTTACAATGGTATAATTAATATATAGTTATACAGAGGTTGAAGAGGTTAATGATACTGTCCTGGAGGACTGCAGTCAGCTGACAAAAGTATACAGTAGAATCTCAGCTATCTGGCTCCACTAATGATTGGTGGATACCGTATCACTGTATTTCTAGTTAATCGAGTGTGTTAGAAACTTTGTCTAACAGTCTCAATTTCCCCTCCCCCCCGAAGCACCAGCGCGGCAGCATTCCTGAGCCGCAAAGCCCTCCTCCCTCAAGCCCCTTTGTGGCAGAAGGCAGCAGTCCTGAGTGGCAAACTCCCTCACTCACTCCCTCTCTCCCTACCTTACTCAAAGCGCAGCGGTCAGAAGGAGGCAGTCTCAAAACAGGCTGCTCACAACCAGCCCTAGCAGGGCCTATCCTCTGATACGTCCAAGGAAACAAGTTCTTAAAAACAGACACTATTATTCCAAAATGCTGAATACTAGTACTGATGCGATGGAAAATATGCTATACTTTTACTGTGAGTTAAAAGAAAGATTTGCAGTCATCATACTATAAGACAGAAATTATTACACAGGAAAAATTTCTTTGAACACTTGTTTCTGATGAGATAGTGGATCAGATTCCTGACCCATGAAACAGTGAATGGCGTTGTCCCAGCAGTTAACTGAGGATTGTGTGGTCCAGCAGCCTCCTCCCTCGTTCCTCCCAATCGCGGTCTGGGTATCTCCCTCCCTCCTTCCCCTCGCTGGCATACTTTAATTTTCATCTTAACAAGCCGCTTAACAACTGGAAACAGGAAGTTGCATCAGAGGAGGACTTTCCGTCAGCCGCTTGCGACTTCAAGGCTCCAGCGGCTTGTTAAGATGAAAATTAAAGTAAGCCAGCAAAGGTAAGGGGAAGGGAGGGAGGGAGCAGCTGGATCACGGCGGGAGGGAGGGAGGGGGCTGTTGTACTGGGTGAAGGGGGGTGAAGAGGAACAGATGCTCTACATTTTGGTGGGGACAGGGACGGATCTCGCAGTGACAGGATAGGGATGGAGCTTGAAGTGACAGGAGGGGGACGAGCTCACAGGGACAAATTTTTCCCCCGTGTCATTCTCTAATTTGAGGTCAAAACTAGGGGGAAAAAAAAATTCCAAAATGTGATATGGATTGGTCCAATAAAAGAGGTATCACCCTCCTGGTCACTCCCTCAAGACCGAAACAACCTGCAAATGCTCCTACTCGCATTTCATGCCCAGACTATGGCACACCATCCCCCCATCTGTTAGAACACTAAATGAACTACAGAGCTTCAGGAAGGCTGTGAAAATCTTCCTCTTTAATGACATGCACCCAGAAACGTCATTCAGAGTCAATGCAACTGTGCCACCTACTCTCACCAGATGCTGCATAAGAACATAAGAAATGCCTCCGCTGGGTCAGACCTGAGGTCCATCGTGCCCAGCAGTCTGCTCAAGTGGCGGCCCAACAGGTCCAGGACTTGTGCAGTAATTCTCTAGCTATACCCTTCTATCCCTTTGTCCAATCCTTTCTTAAACCCCAGTACCTTACTCTGCCCTATTACGTCCTCTGGAAGCGCATTCCAGGTGTCCACCACACATTGGGTAAAAAAGAACTTCCTAGCATTTGTTTTGAATCTGTCCCCTTTCAACTTTTCCGAATGCCCTCTTGTTCTTTTATTTTTTGAAAGTTTGAAGAATCTGTCCCTCTCTATGCCCTTCATGATCTTGCAAGTCTCTATCATATCCCCTCTAAGTCTCCTCTTCTCCAGGGAATAAAGACCCAGTTTCTCCAATCTCTTCGCGTATGAAAGGTTTTCCATCCCTTTTATCAGACGTGTCGCTCTCCTCTGAACCCTCTCGAGTAACGCCATATCCTTCTTAAGATACGGCGACCAATATTGGACGCAGTATTCCAGGTGCGGGCACACCATCGCCCGATACAACAGCAGGATAACTTCTTTTGTTCTGGTTGTAATACCCTTCTTGATTATACCTAGCATTCTATTCGCTGTCTTAGTGGCCGCTGCACACTGTGCCATTGGCTTCATTGTCATGTCCACCATTACCCCCAAGTCCCTTTCTTGGGTACTCTCGTTCAATAACATCCCTTCTATCATATAGTTGTACCTCGGGTCCCTGCTACCCACATGCAATACTTTACATTTCTCAACGTTGAACTTCATCTGCCATCTCGTCGCCCATTCCCCTAGTTTGTTCAAGTCCCTTTGCAATTCTTCGCAGTCCTGTTTAGTCCGAGCTCTACTAAATAGTTTGGTGTCGTCCGCAAATTTTATTATCTCACACTTCGTCCCTGTTTCCAGATCATTTATGAATATATTAAATAGTGTAATATGTTTTATTTTGTCATGTCTTATTGCAAATTATGTTATCTCGGTCCTGTCTCAATCATATTGTGAATGTACCTTGTAACCTGCTCTGGGCTCCTCTGGGAGGACGGTCTAAATAACTGAGCAAATAAATAAATAAAATGTACAATTTTTATTCATCTACTCCAATGCACTGAAAGAGGCTACAAAGGCAACCATACCACTTTATCTAAGCAAAAACTAAACCTCAGAAACCACAACACTTCTTCATAAGTGCTGCAGCTCCCAGATCAGTTACTACACGTAAGACTGTTATTTTCTGTTCTACTAGGGATCAAGAATCTTATACTCATCTTGACTTTTGAGGTATATCTCATGACACTGGAGAAAAGCCCGAGAGACTTCTAAGACGAAAGCAACAGTTGACTCAACTATTACAATTATCAATAAAGTTTCCCCTGTTTGACCCACACTTGAGCAGGTGACATCTCACCCTCACGACTCCTGTGTTTGTTCTTTATATTTCATTACACCAGATTATTCTCATGGTCACCCCATTCACTACCCTAAAATCTGTACTGCAATACCAAAATAAGAATGAGAAACAGCAGACACCGTAAATGCTGAGAACAGACCAGACTGCTTTTCTTGTAAACAATATCTATGTCTCCAGCTCAGCACCTGGGTAAGGAAGTTTCAGCTGCCAGAAGAAATTATACGTTGATTGTAAATGACAAATCACTCTCTAGAGAGGTCTGAGGGGGCTCCAGGCCTGCAGTCTCTCTGGACTAATTCTTACATTAATCTAATACACGGGACCAGGTCTGATTTCCTACAGCAAGCCTCGTTACTGGGGCAGGTCATTTCTCACTGTTCTGCTCATGTACTTTTGTCACGCCAAGATGTGTACTACATCGTTTTCAAAACTACACCCCTGTTCCACCAAATCTTTACTGATATGGCAACTTAATTACATTTATTTATTTAATTTTCTATACTGTTCTCCCAGGGAAGCTCAGAATAGTTTACATGGATTTATTTAGGTACTCAAGCATTTTCCCGTCTGTCCTGGTGGCTCACAATCTATCTATTGTACCTGGGGCAATGGGGGGATTAAGTGACTTGCTCCGTCAGATACCAAGGAGCAGCGTGGGTTTGAACCCATAACCTCAGGGTGCTGAGGCTGTAGCTTGGACCACTGCACCATTCTAGAAATCAAAATGTAGTGAAAGTGAGCCAAGAATAGGACAATCAAGCCATAATGACATCACTGATGAGGTTGGCTCTTAGGCATTGGTGGAATGAGGCATTATGATGTCACAATGCCAACTCTGGTTATCAGAGGCTGAAACTTGTCGCGCTATTTATTTATTCAATTTTCTATACCATTCTCCCAAGGGAGCTCAGAATAGTTTACATGAATTTATTCAGGTACTCAAGCATTTTCATCTGTCTGTCCCAGCAGGCTCACAATCTATCTAATGTATCTGGGTCAATGAGGGGGGATTAAGTGGCTTGCCCAGGGTCACAAGGAGCAACGTGAGTTTCAACCCACAACCTCAGGGTGCTGAGGCTGTAGCTTTAACCACTATGTTGAATTGTAAACCGCCCAGAAATATAATTACATTACATTAGTGATTTCTATTCCACCTGTGCCTTGCGGTTCTAGGCGGATTACAATTTAGAAGATATCTGGACATTTCCAGTAGAATTGCATAACAGGAAGTGAGAATATTACAGGTTACGGTAGAGAATAATAACGGGAGGGAAGATATACATTAAGTTAAATAGCAGCTAATGTCAGTTTGATAGGTCTTAAAACATCCTCCAGATTATGGTCTCGTTTTTAAGAAAGTGCTGAAAACAATAAGTGGGTTGCCTTTAAGTTCTTCCCTTTTGTTACAAGCTCTCTGGTTTCAACTGGCTCTTTTCTTAGGGGTTGTACAGCAAGAGGCTCAAATTGAAGTCATTCCTCTCACAATTTTAGTGCTCCCAATGGCTGGTTTTTCTAGCAATATCAAAGAGTTCCATAGTTTGGTCTGCCTGATACATCTTTCCTGAGCACCTGAACTGCAGCATAAAAGGGGAGAAAAAGATCTCTGAATTTCACCATATTGGAGAGATCGATGTGCTCTCACCTTAAGCAGTGGAAAGAAGATGTACATATTACACGTTTGAGTCACTTTATTATGACCACCGCCTACCTCCGATGTCAGGAACGCACAACCAATGAACAAATGCATGTGCCATGCGCAAACTTTGTAGGTATATAATGTGGGATGTCAGTAAGTCCCCAATATAGCAATAGTGGTTGTCATGGGGAAAAAATGATCATCGGCTACTGGGACAAGAGTGGCAGCATTTTGGAAATGGAGGAGTTTGTGAACTGTTCATGGGCTGCTGTGGTTAAAGTGTATCATGAGTGGAAGAATGGAACCTTTTCAATGATCCAACGTGGTAACTGGGGAGCAGCATGAGGTCAGATGTACAGGCTGCTGTGAGCCAATCTGCATGCTACTATGGAGCAATTCACTGTCCAAACAAACCAAGGGGCTTCTAGATATGTGTCCAAAATGACTGCAGCGAACCATGTTGCAAATGGGGCTCTGGAGCAGACGGCTGGTGACTGCACCCATGCTCACAAGGGTTCATCGCAAAAAAATGGCTGCAACCTGCAAAGGAGTACCAACATTGAACTTGCACTGACTGGCAGAGGGTTGCCTTCTCCGATGAGTCACGTTTTGAGCTCCATAAAATGGATTGATATTGGCATGTCAGGCGTGAAACCGCCGAGAATACAGACCCAACAATCATTGTTGGAAGTACACATGCTGATGGTGGTAGCAAAATGGCCTGGGTCCATTGATACCGCTGGAAAGCACTCTCAACCGTTATGGGTCTCTCTCCATCCTTGCTGATCAAATACATTCTATATTTATGCAGATGACATTCAGCTCATTCTTCCTTTAGACACACATTCTCTTGCATCCTACTCAACCATTTCTGCAAGGTTGGACACTATTGCAGACTGGCTTACCGTTAAAAAGCTCAAGGTCAACTCTAAAAAGAGAATTGCTTTTCTCTTCAAAAACTTCACCAGAACACACTCTAAACTTCACTATGAAAGGAGTGCCTTTACAATTTTAATCTAAAACCAAAATTCTAGGCGTTATAATAGACAATACCTTAAGCTTCCATTCACACATTTCTAAGAAAGTATCTTCATCTTTCTATGCTCTCAGTCAGATCCAATCCATTCGCTCATTTCTTCAACAAAGCTCACTCCGCATTCTTATACATTCCCTCTTCTTGACCAAATTTGACTATTGCAATCCCATCCTCATTAGACTCCCAAAATATCAACTACATCGATTACAATTAGTTCAGAACACTGCAGTAAGATTACTTCACCACCATTCTAAGATTGATCACATAACACAGCTTCTAAAATCAGAACATATCCTCCCGGTGTCATATCGCATTCCTTTTAAATACAATATTCTCTCTCATCAGATTCTATCAAATGGTTTTCCCTCCTTTCTTATATAGTATCTTGGTACCATACTCACCACAAAGAACCATACGTTCTTCACAACAACAGTTATTAGTCGCTTCCTCATTTCGAATATTCTTCCTCAACTTTCATAGGAATTTTTAGTTCTCTGTCATGGCTCCCACTCTCTGGAACTCTCTGCCTCTCTAACTCCATTTAGAAAAATCATTTGTGACTTAAGATGTAATTAAAGACATACTATTTCTCCTTGGCTTTCTATTCTTAACTTTCTTTCTCTGCAATAGGCAACCTTTCTTTTCTGGCATTCCTGACCTTATCTAATCTCACTTAGTGTGCGCAGAAAGAACTTATTTTTCCATCCCAAACCACATCATTCATTCCTTCCCTCTCCCCAACCTTTTGCCAAATTGTTCGCATATGGTTCGCAGAGCATGGAGAAGACTTTCAGCTACTTCCCTGGCCTCCAAATTCCCCAAACCTTAACCTAATTGAACACATTTGGTACCACCTCAATCGACAAGTTCGATGACTAGATCGACCATCAAGCACACATTAGCAACTAGCAGACACACTGCACACTGCATAGCTCCAGAAATCTCTAGCAACCATCTAGCATCTTAATGAGGCACTCCCACAGCGTCTGGCTGCCTTCCATGCTTCCAGATGCGGTTATTCTGGATATTAGCAAGTGGTCATAATAATGTGACTTGACCGTGTATATTCTAGTAATAAGAATATTCTCCATCATTTTTATAGCACCAATGAATATTGCCTAGACCTCCTGGAGCCACAAAAATAAGAGCATCCTGAGCCTCTAAAGACTCTGAGTCTGCTGTCAGGCAAGGTCTTGGGTTGATGATCAACCACACATGACATAAGATCGTCCAGACCCTTTCCAAAAAATAACTGTACTTTAAAAAGGGACTCTGCTGAGAGTAACTTTAGAGGTGGAATTGCCAGCCCATTGCCTGATCCAGAGTATTCTATGTGCCGAGAATGAATAAGCCGATGCTTCATTCATGACATGAACAATATCAGAGAGCATCCGTCCTATAATCCACTCAACAAAAGAAGCTGAAGCACAGGATCTTCACCCTCGCACTCCAGAGTACTTAGCATGGACAGGCATGTGTCACAAAGGATGCCACTGAGACCACTCTGACACCAAAGCCAACATCTCAAAAAGTCTCTTGAGAACCACATCCACTTGGCGATCCTGCATATCCTTGAGCACTACTCCACCTTTGCTAGGAAGAGAAATGCGCTTAGTAACCTACACAACCAAAGAATCCACTTTTGGCTGGGCAAAAAGTTGCTGGCACTCTTGTGCCACAGGATTCAGCTGAGACATAGCTCTCACCACCCTCAGGAGAATCCCACTGCTCAGCGAACAAGATATTAAAGTCCGGATGCTAGGGAAGCAAGGAATACTCACTCCACTCATAAGGGAGGAGGAAGTAGAAGGAAGTGGCTGAGAGTCCAAATTCAGCTCACACAAGAACTCAGAAATGAGATCCATAAGGGCAGAGGGCTTAAAAAAGAACAGGACTGAAGGATCATCCCCAGGATGCAAAGTCAAAACAGGATTCAAAGCACCAGACTGCGGACCTGCATTCCCTAATGTATGAGATGTTTCCTGGGACAATAAGCGAACAGTGAGACTCGTCGTCATCTGTTTCTCTATCCAAAGGATCTCCCAAATCCTGGGCAGTAGTAAACTGTGAGGGAAATGCACCCAGAGGGGCTGAGCCATCACATACAAGGTCTGAAGCAGAGCCCACTTTTGTCTTGCTAGACTGGCTCTCCTGAAAAGGCTTTCCATATTAAATTCACAAATTCAGAAGAAAAGGCCATACAAGGCAGCATATAGTCACCCAAGGATGACTGTATTTTGTGGTCTCTTGGGTTCTGCTGCTTCGGTACCCTTTCGCAGAGGACAATCACTGATACCAGGGCCAGAAAAGAAAAACACCCGACCCACCAGGCTAGATGCCCTTCCAGCAGCCCTAAAACACAAGAGAGAGGCAAAGCCAGATGCTCCCGCCTCTATTTCATGCAGCGCAGCACATGGTGCAAGGATGATCCTGAGGCGCACAATTTGCACATTCCTGGCATGGATTGTAGTAAGAGCCCAAGGACTACATCTCAACAAGTTTTGAGGCAAAAATTGAAGATTTGGAGCTGCAGGAAACTTTTGAAAAAAAAAAAAAAAAAAAAAGATTGCTAAAATCCAAAATGGCCACCGTAAGGATTTTGGCACCAAAAAAAGCACTTGAAAATGGCAAAATAAAAGTTAAAAACAAATGAATTTAGGATTTTCTAGGAGGGTGAAGAAAGGGGAACAATTACCAATGCTTGAAATCTGGAATTTCTGACCCCCACCAACGATTCATCTCACAGGCTGTAACAGCCTTATTCACAGTGACCTGTGCTGAAGTGTGCCTCAGCTCTGTACACTAGCTGAAAAAGGAGAAGAAATCATTGCCTCATCCAGGTTTCCTCCAATGCTGATCTTCAGGCTGCCAGTTGGACATGGTATCTGACTGAAACTCCACCCCACAAACCAACGGATGCGCAACTTTAAGGGGGGGAGGAAAAAAACACAGCCAGCACCATGCGAGACACTACTGAGACTCCTACAGATGCCCGACAACCTGTGCTCAAACTCCTGCCAAGCAGTAGGTAAGCCATACTAACCGTGGACGGCCCCAAGCTCCAAAAATGCTTCTGCAGGCTGGCTAACAGGTACCACAAGGGATTGATCTGTCAGCTTCAGACCACCATTTACATCTTCTCACAGCTAGTAGAGCTGAACCCACAAAAAAGGAAGCTCCCAGCACCGAAAAACCGAAGAAAGACAAAAATAATTCAAATAAAATAAAGAAAGGAGCAGAACTGGAGGAGGTTCATGAGTGATGTTCCGCAGGGGTCGGTACTCGGACCGCTGCTGTTCAATGTATTTATAAATGATCTAGAAACAGGGACGAAGCGTGAAGTAATAAAATTCGCAGACGACACCAAACTATTTAGTGGAGTTGGGACTAAAGGGGACTGTGAGGATTTACAAAGGGACCTGAACAAACTAGAAGAATGGGCGACAAGATGGCAGATGAAGTTTAATGTAGAGAAATGTAAAGTCTTGCATGTAGGAAACAGAAACCCGAAGTACAGCTATACGATGGGAGGGCTGGTAATGGGTGAAAGTACCCTAGAAAAGAACTTGGGGTAATAGTGGACAAGACAATGAAGTCGTCGGCACAGTGCGCAGCGGCCTCTAAGAAGGCAAACAGAATGCTAGGTATTATCAAGAAAGGTATTACAACAAGAACGAAAGAAGTTATCCTGCCGTTGTATTGGGCGATGGTGCGCCCGCATCTGGAGTACTGCGTCCAATATTGGTCGCCGTACCTTAAGAAGGATATGGCGATACTCAAGAGGGTACAGAAAAGAGCGACGCGGTTGATAAAAGGTATGGAAAACCTTTCATATGTTGAAAGATTAGAGAAAATGGGGCTCTTTTCCCTGGAAAAGCGGAGGCTTAGAGGGGACATGATAAAGACTTACAAGATCATGAAAGGCATAGAGAAAGTGAAGATGGACAGATTCTTCAAACTTTCGAAAACTACAAGAACGAGAGGGCATTCAGAAAAATTGAGAGGGGACAGATTCAGAACCAATGCTAGAAGTTCTTCTTCACCCAAAGGATGGTGGACACCTGGAATGCGCTTCAAGAGGGTGTGATAGGACGGAGTACGGTATTGGGGTTCAAGAAGGGATTAGATTATTTCCTGAAGGAAAAGGGGATAGAAGGGTATAGATAGAAGATTACTATACAGGTCCTGGACCTGTATGGGCCGCCGCGTGAGCGGACTGCTGGGCATGATGGAACTCTGGTCTGACCCAGCAGAGGCACTACTTATGTTCTTATGTTAACAAAAGAAAATCTCCTTCCGGCTTGTGCAAGAGGGAAAAACTGTAGGTGGCAGTAGAGCTCTCACAGTGGAGGGATACAGAAAAAATCCAGAATGGATTCCTTCTGCAGATGGCTCGCAGCCATGGGAAGATAAACCGCTTGTCCAGAATGACACACCTATTGCACTGGAACACAAATTATGGAATTTGTTACTGGAAGGTGTGGTGAGAGTCGTTCATACAGCTAGGTTTAAAAAAAGTTTAGACAAGTTCCTGGAATAAAGATCTACAAACCATTATTAGTCACGTAGACTTAGGAAAGCTGCTACTTCCCCTATTGTCACTGAATGAAATTACTTTCTGGTATCCTGCCGGGTATGTGTCACATTGATTATCCGCTGTTAGAAATATCAGTTATTAAAATTTGATTTATTACATAACAAGGACAATGAAGCAGAGAACAATAAGCTGATGAAGTTCATCTACCTTTATGGTATTTACAGTATGTTCTGTATACTTTGGGACACGTCAATTTCATCTATATCCTTCCGGAGGTTAAGGTCTCAAAACAGGATACAATTAACTTTGCAGTTTTTTTTGGTACTGGAAGCTAGCTGCCAAGCAGTCATTTTCTGTCCTAATCCTTTCATAATACAATTCACAGATCTTTAATAGAACTGATCCCTGAGAAAGTAAATCAGACTTTTCTAAAAAGAAAAACAGAGCTGGGCAGGGGTAATTGCTTTTCAACTGGCTAGAGAAGCTAAAACTAATTATCAGCACTACTGCTGCTGAAAACTAACAGCAAATTGCTGGGAAAATGCACCTTTCTGTTGCTTTCAAAGCCAAAAACCAATTAGGAATTTGTTTAGCAAAAAATTAAAAAAATACATCAACTAGCAGGAACCATTCTTTCACTGGCTGTTACTGCAAAGTCAGGCTGCTCCCATTCCATATGGTGAAATATATCACTGAAGAACTTGCCAGCCCTGTGACCTATACGCAATACTGTGCATAGGGGAGTTGCCGACCTGGTGCACAGAACAACTCACTGTGTGTTTTTCCCCACGATCTGTTTTACAGAAATGATCACATATTCCTGGCACAGATTTTTTATATTCAAATTTTATTTAATATACTCCTGATTTAAGCAACTAGCCAATACACATTTAAATATTCAAATTTTATTTAATATACTCCTGATTTAAGCAACTAGCCAATACACATTTAAATATTCAAATTTTATTTAATATACTCCTGATTTAAGCAACTAGCCAATACACATTTAAATATTCAAATTTTATTTAATATACTCCTGATTTAAGCAACTAGCCAATACACATTTAAATATTCAAATTTTATTTAATATACTCCTGATTTAAGCAACTAGCCAATACATATTCAAATATTATTTAATATACTCCTGATTTAAGCAACTAGCCAATACATAACCATGCAAAGTTTTTTGGGGGGTGTGGTTTGAGGGGGGTTAATGGTTACCGATTTTAAAGTTTTTCTCTAATTTATAAATTAGAGAAAAACACACACAAAAAAATATTTTTTGTTTTGTTTTAATAAGCGAGTCCCTTAAGGTTTATTTTTCAGAACCATACGTTTTGCTTTTGGATTTTGTTTTGTTATTATTTGAGAGGGGGAGGAGTTGAGGTAGAGGGCTATTTCTTTTATTTTAACTCTTAGCTCTTCATGCTCTTTAATATTGTCAGACATCTAAGCCTTACACAATATCTTCTGCACAACTTGGTAAAGGGACAGGAGGGAGGCAACTAGGTAAACACAAATTTTAATTGTTCTTTCCCAGCAAAAACAACACCGTAGTTCTTTATAACAATAAAAAAAAAAAAAAAGCAGAAAAGGCTATGGCAACCTAACATCCAATTTATTTATCTGCTGCAAGGATGCATGTGAACCAACTCACCAATGCAGAGGGGCGGTCTCTGGTCCAGAATGAGTCCTTTCTATCCTTAGGGGTCGCAATGAACATCACAGGAAGGCGAGATCGGGCAGCCATAAAGTCATTCTTTATTTCTGCATAATCTATGTCTGCAAGACAAAAAGAATTGGTGGGGGAGTCAGTTTAGAAAGCAAGGCACGTGCTGTTCAATGTTTCAAGTCAACCCTGTGCTTGTTAAGATCATAAATCATGAAAGGCCTATTAGTTAAGCTTGCATTTTAAGACAGAATTTTATTACATTGTCTTCTGAAGCCATTAGCCTTATCTTAGGTTGTAGGTCGGCAAATACCCAACTGATCCACATTCCTCAGTGCAGCATCCATCACAGAGCCGAGTGGTAAGAGCAGATAGCATAGCTGGTTTTAAGAAAGGTTTGGACAATTGAGAAAGACATGGGGGAAGCTACTGCTTGCCCTGGATCAGTAGCATGGAATATTGCTACTCCATGGGTTTTGGCCAGGTACTAGGGACCTGAATTGGCCACCGTAAGAATGGGTTACTGAGTTTGATGGATAATTGGTCTGACCCAGTAAGGCTATTCTTAT
Source organism: Geotrypetes seraphini (assembly GCF_902459505.1). Taxonomy (NCBI): domain Eukaryota; kingdom Metazoa; phylum Chordata; class Amphibia; order Gymnophiona; family Dermophiidae; genus Geotrypetes; species Geotrypetes seraphini. Next base: position 105,400,224 of record NC_047084.1, read on the forward strand.
GTTCAGACTCATCCGGCCACACTAACTCTCCTGTTTCCTTTCTAATAGCTAAAAAATTGTTCCATTGTGTGCACTGGAGCTTTGGGTAGTGAGCCACCAAGCAATTGGCTGCCTTATTGTATTCAAAAAAATTTCTGTTTTTAGCAATTGTAAGCTAAATTGCATTGCCTCCAACTCATATGATTGCAAATGCCTATGGCAATCCTGTAATCTCTGCCTTATCCCACCATCCCAAGGCTGGTGCTTATGGATCTTTTCCATCTTCACTATTATGTGGCATAACCTCCTCACTTCTTCCTCCCACCGCCCCTTCCAAGAAACTGCCAGGGAGATGAGATGTCCCCACAAAGTAGTTTTCAATCCGTCCCAAACTGCCTCAGGAGATGCCTCCCTTCCAACATTAAAAACTAATGTATTCCTCTATCAGGGTCCCCACTTTAGTTACTGTCTCTGGGTCATCCAATAAACTGGAGAAAACCAAAAAAACTCTGTGGAGTGACGATGTTCCTAAATGGACTTCATTTGAAAGTGTCAAAGTTCCAAAGGTACACTGAAATCATCCACATAAAATAATTTCATCCACATAAAAATGAATCATCCACATAAAAGCCTTAAAGACCTAGTCCGCTAGGGATACAGGACCCAACACGGTCCGCGTTTCGACAAAAAGTCTTCTTCAGGGGTTCTATAAAGGTGAGTACGTGGGAAACAATTGTGTGGTGAGCCGGAAATGAGATGATTTATTTTTATGTGGATGGAATTATTATATGTGGATGATTTCAGTGTACCTTTGGAACTTTGACACTTTCAAATAAAGTCCATTTAGGAACATCGTCACTCCACAGAGTTTTTTTGGTTTTCTCTGGATTTTCTTCTTTGTGGATATTTCGGGGTCAATTCCTTTTGTTTTTTGCTTCATCCAATAAACTATCATTTAATCTCCAAAATGTAAGCCCCTATCTTCCTATAGGCTTAACTATCCACAACCAAATGGGTGCACGGTCTGACCAAGTTATTGGTTCAATTCCAGCCCGCATAATCTTCTGCAATAGTTCCTTATCTACCAACAAATAATCTATCCTGGAATAGGATCCATGAACTAAGGAGTAACGAGTGCAGTTCCGAGTCCCAGGATAGAGCCACTGCCACCCATCAACTAGATTAAGTCCCAAGAAAGTCCCGAAAAGCCCTTCTATCCCATTTACTATATAGAGCTCTACTCCCTGAATTGACAACACTGGGAAATATAGTCAAATAAAAATCTACTTCCCACGATGAAAGAGCCCTCCTGTTGGTGACATATGAGGGAACTCATTGTCCTCAAAAATTCCCCCTGGAGGCTTCTCACCCACGTGGCTCACAGTTTTCTCCATTTCGCCTTTCTTTCTAGATGACATGCCACACAATCGCCGAGACCAGCCACACAACATTGACGCCCTGATAATCAGTCCTTTATAATGGCTAGAGATAGAGCCTCGTGTTCAGGCGTCCATCTCTGCTGGTGATGTCACTTCTTCCTATATACTAACCCCAACTACAACCATAAAACCCCCATCCCATCCTACCCCTTCCTCTACTCCCCAACCATGCAGTAGTCAATCAGTTATAGTCCAGATTTTAAGGCATGCTTCCCACATTGCACATCCATGTTTCAGTCTGCAAGCCCCCATTTCACCTGTTGCCACTTCTAAAATGGCTTCCAAATCTTCTGAAATGGAACCATCCGGTTATGGTGCAATGCAGTCAATTTTCATGAACTTTTTTTTTAAGTCAAAATTTTCCCTAAAAATAACTCACCTTTTATATCACCATTCAAGTTAACAATTAGTGGATTGTTCTTCCAGTCAAACGTGGCCATTAACTGAAGAAAGCGCAGAAAACCAACCTGAGGAGAACTGGAGAATGTGAAAATACAAATCAATTAACCACCTTCCAGGAAGCCATAAAATACCACCACAGACAGACTGCAAAACCGCCTTGCATACATACTCACTCACATATTGATGGAATGAGGCATTATGACATCACAATATAAGCTCTAGAAAGCACAGTTACTTACCGTAACAGGTGTTATCCAGGGACAGCAGGCAGATATTCTTAACGTATGGGTGACGTCACCGACGGAGCCCCGGTACGGACACTTTTAAATAGAAAGTTCTAATTGGCTGCACCGCGCATGCGCGAGTGCCTTCCCGCCCGACGGAGGAGTGCGTGGTCCCCAGTTAAGATAAGCTAGCTAAGAAGCCAACCCGGGGAGGAGGGTGGGACGTAAGAATATCTGCCTGCTGTCCCTGGATAACACCTGTTACGGTAAGTAACTGTGCTTTATCCCAGGACAAGCAGGCAGCATATTCTTAACGTATGGGTGACCTCCAAGCTAACAGAGAGGGAGGAGGGATGGTTGGCCATTAGGAAAATAAATTTTGTAACACAGATTGGCCGAAGAGTCCATCCCGTCTGGAGAAGGCATCCAGACAGTAGTGAGTAGTGAACGTGTGAACTGAGGACCAAGTGGCAGCCTTGCAGATTTCCTCGATAGGTGTGGAGCAGAGGAAAGCCACAGAAGCAGCCATAGCTCTGACTCTGTGGGCCGTGACAGCACCTTCCAGTGAGAGACCGGCCCGAGCATAACAGAACGCAATGCAGGCAGCAAGCCAGTTGGAAAGTGTCCGTTTAGAGACAGGACGACCTAGACGGTTAGGATCGAAGGTCAGAAAGAGCTGAGGAGACGAGCGGTGAGCCCTGGTACGATCCAGGTAGTATGCAAGGGCACGCTTACAATCCAGCGAGTGTAACGCCTGTTCCCCAGGATGGGAATGGGGCTTAGGGAAGAAAACAGGCAATACAATGGACTGGTTGAGGTGGAAGTTCGAGACCACCTTAGGCAGAAATTTAGGATGGGTACGCAGAACCACCTTGTCATGGTGAAAAACAGTGAAAGGTGGGTCGGCAACCAGTGCATGCAGCTCACTAACCCTCCTGGCAGAGGTGATGGCAATGAGGAAAAGCACCTTCCACGTAAGAAATTTGAGTGAAGTTGTGGCAAGAGGCTCAAATGGAGGTTTCATGAGGGCTGAGAGAACCACATTCAGGTCCCAGACGACTGGAGGAGGCTTCAGAGGTGGTTTGACATTGAAGAGGCCTCTCATGAACCGGGAAACCAGGGGATGAGCCGTAAGAGGATTTCCGAGGATAGGCTCATGAAACGCAGTGATGGCACTGAGGTGGACTCTGATTGAGGTCGACTTGAGGCCAGCGTCGAAGAGAGAGAGCAAATAGTCCAGTACAGTTTCCACCGCCAGTGAGGTGGGATTGTGATGATGAAGGAGACACCAAGAGGAGAACCGGGTCCACTTCTGATGGTAACATTGGAGGGTGGCCGGTTTCCTGGAAGCATCCAAAATACGACGGACGGGCTGAGACAGATTCTCTGGAGAGGTCAGCCCGAGAGAAACCAAGCTGTCAGGTGGAGCGAGGACAGATTGGGATGTAGTAGAGACTGATGCTGCTGTGTAAGTAGAGTAGGAAACACAGGAAGAGGAATGGGCTCCCAGGAGTTGAGCTGAAGCAGGAGGGAGAACCAGTGTTGGCGAGGCCACCGAGGGGCGATGAGGATCATGGTGGCTCTGTCCCTGCGGAGTTTGAAGAGCGTCCGCAACATCAGAGGTAGGGGAGGAAAGGCATAGAGGAACCGATCCGTCCAGTCGAGCAGGAATGCATCCGGGGCCAGACGATGAGGAGAGAAGAGTCTGGAACAGAACTGGGGCAGCTGATGGTTGTGAGGAGCTGCAAAGAGGTCCACCTGAGGAGTGCCCCAGAGAGCAAAGATGGAGTGGAGTGTGGGAGGATCCAGGGTCCACTCGTGAGGTTGAAGGATGCGGCTGAGATTGTCGGCCAGGGAGTTCTGTTCGCCCTGGATATAGACAGCCTTGAGGAAGAGACTGTGGGCCGTGGCCCAGGTCCAGATGCGGATGGCCTCCTGACAGAGGAGGGGAGATCCGGTGCCGCCTTGCTTGTTTATGTAGTACATGGCGACTTGGTTGTCTGTGCACAGGAGAAGAACCTGAGGGTAGAGAAGGTGCTGGAAGGCCTTGAGAGCATAGAACATGGCCCTGAGTTCGAGGAAGTTGATGTGATGTTGATGCTCCTGAGGGGTCCAGAGTCCCTGGGTGCGAAGATCTCCCAGGTGAACGCCCCATGCATAGGGGGAGGCATCTGTGGTTATGATCATGGAGTGAGAGGGTAGATGAAAGAGTAGACCCCTGGAAAGATTGGAGGAGTTCAACCACCATTGAAGAGATTGCCGAAGAGACGATGTCACAGAGATGGGATGAGAAAGAGGATCGGTGGTCTGTGACCATTGGTTGGCTAGAGTCCACTGAGGTGTCCTGAGGTGGAGTCGCGCCAGAGGAAGTACATGGACCGTCGAGGCCATGTGGCCCAGGAGGATCATCATCTGCCGAGCTGGAATGGAGTGATGAAGGAGCACCTGACGGCAGAGGTGGAGCAGAGTTCGATGGCGGTCGGAGGGGAGAAATGCTCTCATTAGAGTGGTGTCGAGAACTGCTCCAATGAACTGAAGTCGCTGTGTGGGAAGCAGATGTGACTTGGGTAGTTGATCTCGAAACCCAAGAGATGGAGGAACGAGATGGTGTGATGAGTGGCTTGAAGTACAAGCGGAGACGTAGGTGCTTTCACCAGCCAATCGTCCAAGTAGGGGAACACCTGAAGGTCGTGAGACCTGAGGAAGGCCGCCACCACAATAAGGCACTTGGTGAACACTCTGGGCGATGATGTGAGGCCAAAGGGTAGCACTTTGTACTGATAGTGATGGTGCTGTATCTGGAACCGTAGGTAGCGACGTGAAGTCGGATGGATTGGAATGTGAGTGTAGGCCTCCTTGAGGTCTAGGGAGCATAGCCAGTCGTGGTGGGAGAGAAGAGGGTAAAGCTTGGCTAGGGAGAGCATTCTGAACTTCTCTTTGACTAGACACTTGTTGAGGTCCCTGAGATCGAGGATGGGACGAAGGTCTCCTGTTTTTTTGGGGACCAGGAAGTAGCGGGAGTAGAATCCCCGACTCCTTTGGTCCGGAGGTACCTCTTCGATGGCATTGAGGAGAAGGAGGGATTGGACCTCCCTCAGGAGGAGGGGGGTTTGGGAGGAGTGAGAAGCAGACTCTACGGGAGGATGGTCTGGTGGAAGAGTCTGGAAGTTGAGAGAGTAGCCGTGGCGAATGATGTTGAGGACCCACTGGTCCGAAGTGATGACCTCCCAACGGCTGAGGAAAAGCTGAAGACGTCCTCCGATAGGTTGAGGGAGAGGCAGCGATGGTGGGAGAATGGCTATGCTCTGGAGAAAAGAGTCAAAAGGGTTGAGACGGCTTAGATGAAGGAGGAGGTTTGGCAGGTTGAGTCTGTGGGCGAGCCTGAGTCTGATGTTGGTAGCGAGGACGGCGAGACTGTTGTTGAGGCGGATTGAGAGGTCTGGCCGAGAACCTACGCTGGTAAGAAGACTGTTGTCTGTAGGGACGAGCAGGTGGAGTTTTCTTTTTAGGTTTGATCAGAGTGTCCCACCTGGTCTCATGTGCTGAGTTTCTGGGTTGTTGAGTCCAGGGACTCTCCGAAGAGTTCATCGCCCAGACAAGGTGCGTTAGCCAGGCGGTCCTGGTGGTTAATGTCTAGGTCAGAGACTCTCAGCCATGCCAAACGGCGCATGGCCACCGCCATGGCAGAGGCGCGAGAGGTCAGCTCAAATGAGTCGTAGATGGAGCGAACCATAAATTTCCTGAGTTGGAGGAGGCTGGAAATTTGTTGCTGGAACAGAGGGACCTTACGTTCAGGAAGATATTTCTGTAAGGAGGAGAGCTGTTGCACCAGATGCTTCATGTAGAAGGAGAAGTGGAAGGTGTAGTTGTTGGCTCTATTGGCTAGCATGGAATTTTGGAAAAGGCGCTTACCAAATTTATCCATGGTTTTTCCCTCTCTGCCAGGAGGGGTGGAGGCATATACACTGGAACCCTGAGATTTTTTCAAAGTAGATTCCACCAGGAGGGACTCGTGGGGCAATTGAGGTTTGTCAAACCCTGGGATTGGGATAACCCGGTACAAGCTATCCAATTTACGAGGGGCTCCGGGAACAGTGAGGGGAGTCTCCCAGTTCTTATAGAAAGTTTCCTGTAAGATGTCGTGGACGGGCAACTTTAGAAATTCCTTGGGAGGTTGCTCAAAGTCTAGGGCATCGAGGAAAGCCTGAGACTTCTTAGAGTCGGACTCTAAGGGGATGAAAAGAGCTGCTGACATTTCCCTAAGGAATTTAGAGAAAGAGGATTGCTCTGGTTTGGAGGCGGTGTCGGTCATGGAGGGTACTTCGTCGGTTGACGAAGCGTCCTCTTCGGTACCGTGAGGGGAGTCTTCCCACAAGTCTGGGTCCCTAACGTCGGGGTGCGTACGTTTGGACATCGGCGTGGAGGGCTCGGCATGGCGGGTCTTTGAGAGAGATTTGCCTGAGCGCACCGAAGCGGTACCGGGTGAGGAAGACCGATGTCGTTCCTGGGACCGGACAAGGTCGGCAGTAGCACGGGTATGCACCATAGGTGTTTCGGCCAAGAGCACTGGCATGGAGGTATTAGTCGGTACCGAGGGGGTCGACACCGATGGGACAGTGCGAGGCTCGGACCGGTCCTGTACCGGAAGGTGCGGTGCCAGCAACTCCGGCAACAGTTGTTGGAGTTGTTGTTGCAGCTGCTCCTGTAACTGTGTTTGGAGTATGGCTGTGATGCGGTCATCCAGGGGAGGCACCGGTACCGCTTTTTTCTTCTTCGGTACCATAGGTGCCGCTCTACGCTCCGGCGATGAGGAGGCCAATGATGAGGCACTCACCGAGATCGGAGCGGAGCGTTTGCGGGGCCGGTGCGGCGCCGGAATGGCCGGTGTCGCAACCGTGGCAGGAGGGCGTTCGAGGGAAGTGGAAGGCTTCTTAGCCGGCTTACCTGGGCCCAATGACCCCGAGGAAGGGTCCGGTGGTGTCGATGTCGTCGGTGCCGACTTTTGTGGTGCCGTCGACGTCGCGGCAGGTTCCATGGCAGATCCGGTACCAAACAAAATATTTTGCTGGATCTGCCTATTTTTCAAAGTGCGCTTTTTAAGCGTAGCACAGCGGGTGCAGGTGTCAGCCCGATGCTCTGGACCCAGGCACTGGAGGCACCAATTGTGCGGGTCTGTGAGAGAGATCGGGCGTGCACACCGCTGGCACTTCTTAAAACCCGGTTGAGGGGGCATGAAGGGAAACACGGCCTCCGCAAAATCAAAGCCGGAGGCCTGTATGGTGACAACAGGCCCCGCCGGGGCCGGCTCGAAAAAATAAAGAAAACTCGACGAGTTTTTTTTTTTTTAAGGAAAAATAAAGTAATTCAAAGGGAAAAAAGGAAGAAATTCGGAAAAAATACGCGAGCGGGAAGGCAAACTAATGATTTCAACGGCCGTTGAAAAACATGCGACTTCTTCGCTCCACGGAAACGAAGAAACTGGGGACCACACACTCCTCCTTCGGGCGGGAAGGCACTCGCGCATGCGCGGTGCGGCCAACTAGAACTTTCTAGTTAAAAAGGTCCGTACCGGGGCTCCGTCGGTGACGTCACCCATACGTTAAGAATATGCTGCCTGCTTGTCCTGGGATAATGTTGTTACTCAAAGTTTCTGCCAGGTACTTGGGACCTGGGTTGACTACTTTTGGAAACAGGATACTGGGCTCGATGGACCTTCGGTCTATCCCAATATGGCAATTCTTATGTTCTTATGCAAAGTGCCAGATTCAACTCTGGCCACCTTGTTGGGCAGACTAGATTGACTCTATGTTACTATGTAACATGCAAATCACTTCAACACTACATCATTCTTTATGTAAATCTTTCCATTGCAAAGCCTTACTCAACCAGTCACTCACCCTTACCCAAACCTCGAGCAATACCTTTACCACATTCTCCTCAAATATATTCTAGTCCCATACTACTCTTCTGTGGCTGACGAAAGTAGCTCTTAACATCCTTTTGTGCATCCTTCTCTGACCAGCTCCTACATTTCACTATCGAACAGTGTTTAACATTCATGGTGCTGGGGTAAGGGTATAAGGGGGGGGGGGGTTTGCTCTTACCTTGGTGGTGTGAATGGAGCTGGATGCAGGAAAAGATAAGCCACAAGCAGATCCATGCACTCATCCGACATACCATCACTGAGCATCTGAGCGCAAATCCAGCGCTTGGCCAGTCGAGAGGTGCCGCTGAAGGCAGGATGCTGCTGCTGAAGACTGTAAGACAAACACAAAAACAAAGAAAATGACGACAGGAAAGACCGCATGGCCTCTCTCATTTGCATAACTGTACTATCTACTATCCCTTCTTCTTCCTTAATAATAATACAGTAAAACCTTGGTTTGCGAGCATAATTCGTTCCAGAAGCATGCTTGTAATCCAAAGCACTCATATATCAAAGCAAATTTCCCCATAGGAAATAATGGAAACTCAAGACGATTTGTTCCACAACCCAAAAACTTTAACACAAAATACTATATGTAATTGTATTGCAAGACCTTGCTCGTTTAGAACAGTCACTATACTCCTGCAGCGTCAGAGAGAGAAGAACCATCGGCTCAGTTGTAATGATGTGACGCGTGTATACTGTATGTACTCATATTGCAAGACTTTGCTTACTTAGAACAGTAACTACACTCTTGCAGCTTCAGAGAGAGAAGAACCATCAGCTCAGTTGTGATGATGTGATGTGTGTACTGTATATTGTATGTACTTGTATTGCAAGACATTGCTTGTATATCAAGTTAAAATTTAATAAAATGTTTTGCTTGTCTTGCAAAACACTTGCAAGCCAAGTTACTTGCAATCCAAGGTTTTACTGTAATTTATTTTTATATATCGCCATACCCGAAAGTTCTAGGCGGTTCACAACAATCAAGCACAGTACATACAATGCAATATATACAAGGCAAATGCATACAAGAGATTAAAAAGCTAACTATATAAGGAAATACAAACAATTTAAAATCGGATAAAAAGTTGGATTAAGAGAATAATCAACATTAAGATTCTAGCCTACTAAGTAGTTGTGTTTTTATCTGTTTCCTAAAGTCAAGGTAAGAGAAAGCTTCTAAAACAATTTTTGCAGGCCATATATTCATTTTGGCTGCCTGAAAGGAAAAGGTTCTCTCAAGGAACCTTTTATAATGACAGTTTTACTGAAGGATATGCAAACAGGTGTACTCTTTGGGAGCTCTTATTAGAATAACTCAAGGTAAAATGAGGGATGAGATAACCTGGAAGCATACCAAAAACTGCTTTAAAGCAGATACATGAGAACTTGAATAATACTCTGGATTCAAATGGCAATCAATGGAGCTTTCGATAGAAGGGAGAGATATGATCCCATTTTTTTAGACCGAAAATGAGGCGAACAGCCATATTCTGAAGGACTCTCAATTTATTGATAGTTTTCTTGAAAGCACCCAAATACATGATGTTACGGTAGTCTAAAATACTTAAAATAGAAGATTGGACTAACAAACGAAAAGAAGCTTCTGCGAAGTACTTCTTGATGGTACAAAGCTTCCAGAGCACCGAGATACCTTTCTTAAATATTAAATCGGAATGTTTTTCCAAAGTGAGGTATTTATCCAGGGTTATTTCCAATATTTTTAAGGACTGTTCGATGTTATAATCCAACCTATTCACATGTATGATTGTATCTTTAAATTTTGTCATTGGGAGTTACTAAGAAAAATTTTGTTTTTTCTGAGTTTAATTTCAATTTAAAAGCAGCCATCCATAGTTCGATCTGCCTTAGAGATCCTATGTGCTTGTCCCATGCTTTCTTGAATTCAGATAAAGTCTTTGTCTCCACCACCTCCGCCAAGAGGTTATTTCATGCATCCACCACCATTTCTGTAAAGTATTTCCTTAGATTTCTCCTAAATTTATGTCCTTTCACCACAAGTCCCTCTAAGCTGCTCCTTTTGGCAGGAAGCTATGCAGCCGTTCAGCCCCACCACGAAGCCGGTGGGGGCGGGGACCAAAACCTTATGCCAGTACTGCTTTCCTGAAGCAGCAGCATCAGCAAACTGAAACAGACTAGCAGCGGGACCTTCCCATGGCAGCCGGTCCGCCCTCTCTATCACTTCTTCTGGAGCAGAGCCAGCAGCCACAAATATGTAAGGGAAGGTCCCACAACTGGTTTGTTTCATTCTGCCACGGCTGCTTCAGGAAAGCAGCAGCAGTAGTGGGGATGCTAAGGGCCAGACACTGGTGGTTGTGGAGTGGGGGAAAAAGAGGGGGCAGATGCTGGTGGATATGGGGTGGGTGGAAGAGAGAGGAGGTTGATACTGGTGGAAATGGGGTGGGGGGAAAGAGGGGGAAGAAACTGTTCGATGTGGGATGGGTGAGAGAGAGAGAGGGGCAAATATTGGTGTAAAAAAGGGGTGGGAGAGAAGGGCAGCTCGTTGGAGATCCCGGCACAGAGAGGAAGTTTGGTTGATCTCCCTGGGCTTGATAAATCGCTGAGCCCTGACGACAGAGCGTCTCCCCCCCCCCCCCCCAGCCACAGAACGCTAGCTCTCCACAACATTGTCAGCAAATGCTCCTGAACCCGAGGCCCATGTTAAATAGGCTATGTATCTGAAGTCTTCCCGGTTAGAAAGGATGGTTTTAACATCTGATTCTGTAGGCCCCTTCAGTGACAAGAGTGGAAGAATGATGTCTACGCCATGTTACGCATGGAGCGTCTGGACGTCAAGAGAGCCTCTTCAGCCGCCTAGCGGTGGTTTCTACAGATTTGGTCCCCTGTGTTTGATAGCTTGTCTCCCAGAGCCCATAGCTACTTACTGAATATGTGATTCTGTATGTGTGTGTGTGTGTGTGGGGGGGGGGGGGGTCGGACAGTTGGGACTGGTTGTGTTGTTCCTGGGGCCACCATGAAGAATAAACATGTGTGGCCCACTCTGGTCTGTATTTTTGTTAAAATGTTAATATATAAAGTCATCTGGAAGCATTGGATGCAGGCAGGTGAAGGGACACATCTTGTAGTTTTCATTAGACTGTGTTTAAAGCTGTAAATCCAAACACTGTTTGCCTTCTCTTGCTGAAATACTGCAAGGCCATTTTATGTTTGAGAAGATGTGTTCTTATCTTGTTGTGAAGTGAATTCAATTGTTTTCATAGCTGTATTTGCAAGCAGCTTTAGATAAGACTAAGGCTCTGCTGACCAAGGCACCCTTTGGACTTCAGTCTTTAGATAGAAAAATGCTTGTTATTTCTTTTAAAGTTTCATGTGACCTGTGTCCATATATGGTTTGTATTTACGTCACATGCTGACAACACTGATTCATGTAAAATGATATAAAAGAGGTGTAAAGCTGACAATAAAGCGGACATGTTTTGGAGATTTCTTGCCTCTAAGATATGTCCCCAGATGCATCTGTCTTGCAAATGACAGGAGAGTGTGGGGCAGGAATTGGGACCTAATCCTTTTCAGCAGGTATATGTACATTAGAGGACGTGATATCAAATGGGAAGATGCTTGAGTTTTCACGACTGCAATAATCTTTTGGTATTTTCAAAGTCCCAAACATTTAAATGATTGCAGTTGAAGCAGGCTATTCAGAAGGGGTTCCCTGAATGGCGAAATTTAAAAGATCAGTATAGCTTGCCAGTCCTGTGCTTCCAGATGGATTTCCTAGGACATCAGGCTGCCCAGTGGTATAAATTTATATCTGAATTTTTAAATAAAAAGCCAAAAACTAGTCTTAAAGATATTTGGAGTATTGAGACAAAGCAGCAGATTTCTGCATCTCAATGGCCACAAATTTGGAATTGGAGGATGAGATGTACAGCATCAGCATCTATGAGGCAGACTTAGTTTTTCTTGTTACATAGATCTTTTTGGACCCGTTAGGTTGCAAAGGTTGGACAGTTCTAAATCTAATAGATGCTGGCACTGTCATCTCAATATAGGGACACTGGATCATTTGCTATATTATTGTCCCTTGATACTCAAATTCTGGAAATCCATTTGGGGTTAAATTATTATGATATTGGAAGTTCCATTATCGCTATCATATGATATAATACTAGTCGTTAAGCCCGTTACATTAACGGGTGCTAGAATATATGTCTGTCTGGTTTTCTTTCTGTCTCTCTCCCCCTCCATTTCCCTGTGCAGCGCTTGTCTCTGCTTTCTTCCTCACTCTGCACTCTCCAGCTGTAACATTACTGCTTCGCTTTTTCTCCCTTCAAGCATCTCTGCTCTCTTTTTCATCCCCAGTCTCTCTACTCTCCTTTCTCTCTATGTTCCTGATTCCTGAAAACCTCTACGCTCTCCTGTTTTCTCTGTATGCTCCTGATCCTGTGTTTCCCTGTAGGTGTCTCTTCCTTTTTTTTTTTTATTCCTTCTTCAGTCTCAGTTCTTCTTTCTCTGAACATTCCCTTCTTCAGTCTCTCCAACTGCAGCTCTCTTGCCCTCTAAGCCCCTGCTGCAAGTGGCTGTGCATGTCGCTCCTGATCCTCTTTCACTGACCCTTGAGACTGCATCCTTTTTGTTATGCCTAGAGAATGACACGGTGACGGTTTACCCGCGGCCACCGCATTTAAGCCGCGGGTCACCGCCGAAAACGGGGAAGAAAAATAGCAGTCGCTGCGGTGACGGGGACAAGGCCATTCACCGACCGCGGAAACGGTGAACAGGTTTGTCCCCGCGGGCCAATGTACCCCCTTCTAGGAACCGCTATTTCACCGTGCTCCTCATTTGTCATTTCAACCCTTCCTGCCAATCGCAGCAGAAGGGTACCCAACCCCTCCTGCCGGTCCTCCCAATGGCCTCCCCTAAGATCGCCGGCAGGAGGGTACCCAACCCCTCCTGCTGGACCCCCCCCCAACGAACCCTCCCACCCCGGAACCCCCTTAGTCTTACTTTTCAAGTTGGACCGGACAGCTCCTCGCTCGTCTGGCCAGCAGGCCTGCCTCCGTCCAAATGAGGCGGGCCCGCCCCTCCCCTCCCCTCCCCTGCCTCCCAATGGCCTCCCCTAAGATCGCCGGCAGGAGGGTACCCAACCCCTCCTGCTGGACCCCCCCCCCAACGAACCCTCCCACCCCGGAACCCCCTTAGTCTTACTTTTCAAGTTGGACCGGACAGCTCCTCGCTCGTCTGGCCAGCAGGCCTGCCTCCGTCCAAATGAGGCGGGCCCGCCCCTCCCCTCCCCTGCCTAACCCACAGGATCCTAGGGCCTGATTGGCCCAAGCACCTAAGGCCCCTCCTATAGCGGGAGTGGCTTTAGGTGCCTAGACCAATCAGGCCCTAGGATCCTGTGGGTTGGGCAGGGTAGGGGCGGGCCCGCCTCATTTGGACGGAGGCAGGCCTGCTGGCCAGACGAGCGAGGAGCTTTCCGGTCCAACTTGAAAAGTAAGACTAAGGGGGTTCCGGGGTGGGAGGGTTCGTTGGGGGGGGGGGTCCAGCAGGAGGGGTTGGGTACCCTCCTGCCGGCGATCTTAGGGGAGGCCATTGGGAGGCAGGGGAGGGGAGGGGAGGGGCGGGCCCGCCTCATTTGGACGGAGGCAGGCCTGCTGGCCAGACGAGCGAGGAGCTGTCCGGTCCAACTTGAAAAGTAAGACTAAGGGGGTTCCGGGGTGGGAGGGTTCGTTGGGGGGGGGTCCAGCAGGAGGGGTTGGGTACCCTCCTGCCGGCGATCTTAGGGGAGGCCATTGGGAGGACCGGCAGGAGGGGTTGGGTACCCTTCTGCTGCGATTGTCGGGAGTGCCGTTGGGGGGGTCTACAGGAGGGGTTGGGTGCCCTCCTGCCGTGATCGCTGGGGGGAGGGGAGACTTGCAGCCGTAGCCGCGGTCACTATGCTAATCACGGCAGCATTTAAAGTACATGTCGTGTTTGTTTTTGCATTGCTAGCCCCAGGGGTGGTGGAAGATTAGTGATTGAAAAACTGTATGAAAAATAACTATTTTAAATTTAGTGATCAAAATGTGTCAGTTTTGAGAATTTTTATTAATTAATTTTTTCTCTGCGTGTTTTGTTTTTGTATAGTTATTAACTAATATTTAACTAAGTTTTAAAGTTTTAAAGAATGTTTCCTTTATACGTAAATAAAGAAAAGTGAATGGGATTGCAGTGGCGGTGACGGGGCGGTGAATGGGGTGGCAGTGGCGGTGACGGGGCGGTGAAGAGGATGGTGAGACGGGGACGGGGCGGTGACGGGGTTGGTGAGACGGGGACGGGGCGGTGACGGGGATGGTGAGACGGGGACGGGGCGGTGACGGGGACCAATTTTTTCACCGTGTCATTCTCTAGTTATGCCGGCTGGGTTTCCATGGCAACCCTGTTCGCTAATGCCGCAAACTCGCGCTTGGTTTTCTCCTTGCTCGTGGTCTCCTTGCTCCGCCTTTTCAATGTCAACCGGGAGCCTGGACTCTGAGGCGAGAAGCAAGAGGAATCGTCGATTGCTCTCAATTTCTGCCATGTTTTGTGCTCCCTTCGACGATGACGGCCCTGCTGCTGCTGTGTGTGAGTGCAGGTAGGTGCTGGGAAGCACTTAGGTGAGGGTGACAGGCCCGAGCGCCGGCACTGCCGGCAGAAGCAGCAAACGCTTCCACACATCTCCCTTCAAATCAGCGCTGAAACGTGGGTGTTTAACCCTGCAATTGCCACAGCACTGCTGCAGAAGACAGTCCTGTGGACTCGCAGCTTATACCTTGGGGTCTGTGAGTGTGGGGCCGTTTTCTTATTTCCTTGTGGGAAACTGTTTTGCGGGCTAGTGGATGTGAGGAGCGGCCGGGATCGCGAGCAATGCCTGATGTTCTGTCGCCGACCGTTACAACTGGGGCCTCTGGAGCCATGACTCCCTTAGTTCTGGCCGAAGTTATTTTTAAGTTCAAAGCCGCTGCGGCGGCTCCTCTCACGATCCCCGCCTGCGTCGGAAGCCTTCTCCGATGCAGGTGCGGCTCGTGAGAGGAGCTGCAGCCGCAGCTTTGAACTTAAAAATAACTTCAGCCAGAACATTACCTTGGGGTCCGCGAGTGTGGTGCCATTTTTCTTCCCAAGCTCATAGAACCCTAAGCGTGCATGCGAACTCCTGCCTATCACGGACATACGGATCACAGAACACGCAGATAGGAGTGCTCATGCGCGCTTAGCGTTTTATTATAGTAGATTGTTTGGAACGATATTATTCCCCAAGAAACAAATCAAGACAAATCAGAATAAATTGCTCCTCATTATGACAGGAGTAGCCATGCAGCTGATAATGAAAAATTGGAAAATTTGGGATAACTTAACTTATAGTTTCTGGTGGGAATCCTTATGTCAGATTTATAAGTTTGAAAATATTAATTCTTTACAGAGGGGATACCATAGCAAATTTAAGGAAATTAGGGGCCCGTTAACAAAATATTGTAAGATATGAATGTGAATTATTAGCATTATTTCCTTTGATTCATGAAAGATTGCTATACATATCCAGGAGGGGCGGGGGAGGGCTAAGGTTGGGGAGGGGGGTTAAATAGCTGTATATTATTTATTATTATTATGCTATATTACTTGATTGTTCATATGTTTGCACTATGTATTTGATTTTAAAAATGAATAAAGAATATTACAAAAAAAAATTAGAAAATAAATGCAAATAAATTTTAAAAAAATAAAACATCTGATTCTGTGATGCCTTCAACATTTGAGAGGGAGATGGTAGACACCTCTGGAGGTATTGTGGATGATACTGTTTGGTGAGCAAACAACTATTGAACATTTGCCTCAATTTCTTTTGACCAAGCCACCTGAGATAACATTAGATTCTTTATGGATTTTAATTGCAAATCTTGGGAAATCTTTATGTCCTCAAATTCAATATCTCAATAAGGGGACAAAAAAATGTAAAGATTTGAAAACTCGGAGTCGATGTTGGAACTCTAAATACTCAAGTAGTTAATATTAAGGATTTGATTGAGATTCGCCAGACACAAGATGTCATGGTAAAATTACTAATTTGAGAAGAAAAATTGAAACATTGGAAAATAATTCTCAACGATTTTCTTCAATCCAGCACTTCACTTTTCCGGGCACTTGTTTGTTCCTTTTAATGCTGTTTGTTACAAAACCTTATCTACCATGGACCCCTGAAGAAGGCGTGTTGTTTGAAACACGGATCATGTCGGGTCCCCTGTTTGGTAATAAGGTTGTATATACCATTAAAGTTTGAAATAAACAGTGCCTGCATCTTGTACATAGTCTGCAGTTGTTTTTGGTTTTTTGCTTGCTGTTTGGTTTGCTGCAGGTCCTTGTTGGATTTTTTTGTGCTTGGGAACTCTTTATGTCACATTTATAAAATGGAAAGGATAATAGCCACACAGCAGGGGAATTTTAAAAAATTTCAGGATATTTGGGAGTCATTAATAAAATATTGTAATGACTGAATATTATTTTTCCCCTTAAATATGCATGTCCAAGGTGGGGAGGAGGGGTGGAAGGTTATTTTGGTCTGATTATTAAAATAAGGTATATGAGAATGGGGATTATTATATGTTTTCTTGAATTTAAAGACTGTTATTGATTAGGGGAGGGGGATAAATTCTGATATGGTAACAGAATATTAAGTGTTGTATCTGAGTTTAAAATGTTATATATGCTGTTACACTTATTGTAAGTTATTAAAAATGAATAAAAAATTTTAAAAAAAAAGAAAGAAAGATAAGGGAGATGGAGAACAGTCTTGTTAACCTGCCTTACCCATGAAGTGTGCCGCTCAGGTACGGTAAATGCAAGATCTCCATTTCTAGCTGCAAAGACTCCTCCGTGTCCTGGTATTTCATCATCCCTTCTGGAGTGATGGACTCCTTCATTAACAGAGGCTCTCGGTGGTAAGCCACTTGGAGACGGAAGACATAACCGTCCTTAAGAAGCCACAGAAACGTTAATAAGCACAAGAAATATAGGTGGCTAGGTTAAAGAGATCAGAAGCGATGTAAAACAAAAAATTAAAATATGCCCTATCCAGACTGCCCATTCATGCCATCTGCTATTCCCTCCTCACTGTTAGGGACTTTATATACTTATCCCAAACTTGCTTGATTTCAGATACAGTCGTCTCTGTCACCTCCACTGGGAGGCCATCCCATGAATTCACCTTTTCCATGAAGTATTTCCTTACGTTGCTCCTGAGTCTACCCCCTTTCATCTTCATCCTATGCCCCCCCCCCCTTCATTCCAGAGCTTCCTTTCATTTGAAAGTGACTTGTCACCTGTGCATTTATGCCACTAATGTGTTTAAACGTCTTTATCATATCTCCCATCTCTCACCTTTCTTCCAAATTGATATCTTTTACTCTCTTTAAGCAGAGGCTGTGGACGGGATGATTTTTCAGTCCCGCACCCTCCTCTTTGATTTCAGGTTTTGAGATATTTTGCTTAGATGTAGAGAAATGTATTTTATATTTTTGTTTTGCTATTCAGTTGTTAGTCGCTTCAGGCAATTTTTTTTAATCAAAAAGGGCCACCACAAACCCAAATGTAATGTAATCAAATAGCCTCTAACAAGTCTTTCATTACTGCTGTTAGGGGATGACTTTCTATTTCCAGAAAACCTCAACTTTGGCAGGAAAGGTGCAAACGATGAGGCTACCATGACTAGGTGAACTCACGCACTTAGTGCTGGAATAAGAAATTCAAAACTAAGTCTCCAGATTCAAAAATTTGCTCTCTGCAAACAGCAGCTCATTTGTCTGAGATTGGAAAGCAGTCATGTTTTTACTCCTCAAGAGATCTCTGTGCATTCACAAAACACAGACGGAAAAGCACAGTTACTTACCGTAACAGGTGTTATCCAGGGACAGCAGGCAGATATTCTTGACTGATGGGTGACGGCACCGACGGAGCCCCGGTACGGACAATTTTAGAGTGATTCCGTAGATGACGTCACCCACATGCGCCCACATGTGAGAATATCATGCCTGCTTGTCCTGGGATAAATTACAATATTATTATTAAGACTTAGCCAAAAGGAAAGATTTATAAACTACAAAGAGTTTTACCTCATGCAAAAAACTATTTTTTCTGAGGCCCTCCGAGTATCTACAAATCCAAAATGTGGCCCTGCAAAGGGTTTGAGTTTGAGACCACTGATCTTAAGGGAGGAGGCCTTAGAAATACCAGTAAAGCTTTCATAAAGAATTAATTTGCAACGGTGTGCAACAGTAGCCTAAGAGATACAACAGTAAGCTGAGATCCAGGAAAAGTCCAGATTCAAATCCGACTCTGCTGCTTGTGATCTTGGACAAGTTGCTTAATCCTCCATTGACAAGGGAACAAAATTTGATCAGGCCCTCTAGGAACAGGAAAAATAGATACCGTTCCTGAATTTAACTTGCATCAAGCTACTCTTGAAAAGACACGAGCTAAATCCAATGATTTTATGCCACAGGAGGGAGTAACGAAACCAAACCTGGCCCCATAACATTAAGAGGTGGTTAACCACAGAGTGCTAACAGGCATACACAATCACAAATGCAGCACCTGCCCTACCCCACCCACACAGAGAGCTGTCCCGAGCAACTTGCCTCAGTTTCCTGAGTCTCAGGGATACGACTCAGCAGGGTGTTCAGGTCATGGAGAAAGCCATCGATGCTCTTCTTCCTCTTCTCCTTCAGCTTCACCTCCGTTAACAACTCCTCAATCTACCAATGAATAAAGCACCAAGAGAACACTGTTAGCAACCAGGATCTTCCTAACACATACTGTTCTGTGTCTCCCCTGCCATTTATCCCAAGTCAAATTGTATTTTAAGTAAATTAGCCGTTAACACTATAGAATCCCTGTGGATGAACATGTTTGTAACAGTGGGGCACAACCTTATTAGCAAAATTAAATTTCCACTCTGTTCTCGAGAATAGCACAATTAGATATTTGTACGCCCAATACTGACAGCCTGAGGAGGGGGTTCTGAAGGGTAGGGGAAGGAGCATTTCCTCAATAAGTATTTCTGGTCTCTTTGACATCAGGATTAAGAAATACAATTTTAAATACATCACAAATGAGCTAATATTCAATGATTGTCTACCTCTGAGCAATGCTACTAAGTTACTGGTTTTCAGATATTTTCTATAGAGGAGGGTAGGAGGTGGGCAGGAAGGGAAGGAGAATGTTGAATAGGTTTTGAAACTGTGTTTTATTTCATGTTATGCATCTCAACGATATATAGCACTGTGTTTCAAAAATAAAACCATTTTGAGATAAAAGTACAGTATTATGGTACTTCAGTTTCCAAAGCTACCACCTTATCATCCAGCAGGTGGCAGCAGCACAACACCAGAGACTATGCAGTAGCAGCTTCACCGAGAAGGCCCAAGTCCTCCTCAGCACCACCCACAAACCCATCCCTGTGACTCAGCCACAACAGCTGCTTCTCTGCATCTGGGGGGAAACGCATGTTCACTTGGCTTAAGTAAAATTCCAAGCTCCGATTCCAGCTTTAAAATAAACGGTTTCTAAAAAGATTTTAAAAGATATGGGATTTCTGACCAACACAATGCTAATGTCACCTGGCTTTGGGTAGAACTTTCCCTTCCTCACAGCAGTCCCTGTATAAGAAAAAAAAGTGGAAGAGGAGCTAGCCAGGCTCTTGTAAAAAGTTCACACATTCAACGAAAACAATTCCTTATTCTCAGACCTACTGTCTACACTTTCTTTTTCAGAGAGGTTCTGGCGGGTCCTATTAAAGACTTGTTCAACATATCTCTGGAGACAGGAGTGGTTCCTGGGAATTGGAGAGCGGATGTGGTCCCTATTCACAAAAGTGGTCACAGGGATGAAGCGGGAAATTACAGGCCGGTGAGCCTCACTTCGGTTGTTGGAAAAATAATGGAAGTGTTGCTGAAAGAAAGGATAGTGTACTTCCTTGAATCTAATGAGTTACAGGATCCAAGGCAACATGGCTTTACAAAAGGTAAATTGTGCCAAACGAACCTGACTGAATTTTTTGATTGGGTGACCAGAGAGCTGGATCGAGGACATATGCTAGATGTAATTTACTTAGATTTCAGCAAAGCCTTTGATACAGTTCCTCATAGGAGACTGTTGAACAAACTTGAAGGGCTGAAGTTAGGACCCAAAGTGGTGAACTGGGTTAGAAACTGGCTGTTGGACAGACGCCAGAGGGGGGTGGTTAATAGAAGTCGCTCAGAGGAAGGAAAGGTGAGTAGTGGAGTCCCTCAAGGTTCGGTGCTGGGGCTGATCCTGTTCAATATGTTTGTGAGTGACATTGCTGAAGGGTTAGAAGGAAAAGTTTGCCTTTTTGCAGATGATACCAAGATTTGTAACAGAGTAGACACCGAAGAAAGTGGAAAATATGAAAAAGTTAGAGGAATGGTCTAATGCCTGGCAACTAAAATTCAATGCAAAGAAATGCAGAGTAATGTATTTGGGGATTAATAATAGGAAGGAACCGTATATGCTGGGAGTGAGAAGCTGATATGCATGGACAGGGAGAGGGACCTTGGGGTGATAGTGGCCGAAGATCTAAATGTGAAAAAACAGTGTGACAAGGTGGTGGCTGCTGCCAGAAGGATGCTGGGCAGTATAAAGAGAGGCGTAGCCAGTAGAAGGAAGATGTTGATACCCCTGTACAGTGAGGCCCCACTTGGAGTATTATGTTCAGTTTTGGAGACCGTATCTGGCGAAGGACATAAGACGACTTGAAGTGGTCCAGAGAAGGGCAACAAAATGATAGGAGGCTTGTGCCAGAAGATGTATGAGGAAAGACTGGAAGCCCTGAATATGTATAACCTAGAGGAAAGGAGAGACAGGGGAGATATGATTCAGACGTTCAAATACTTGAAGGGTATTAACATAAAACAAAATATTTTCCAGAGAAAGGAAAATGGTAAAATCAGAGGACATAATTTGAGGTTGAGGGGTGATACATTCACAAGCAATGTTAGGAAATTCTACTTTACGGAGAGGGTGGTGGATGCCTGGAATGCGCTCCCGAGAGAGGTGGTGGAGAGGAAATCAGTGACGGAGTTCAAAGAAGCGTGGGATGAACACAGAAGATCTAGAATCAGAAAATAATATAAAATATTGAAGGCCTGTACTGGGCAGACTTGCACGGTCTCTGTCTGTATATAGCCATTTGGGGGAGGATGGGCTGGGGAGGGCTTCAATGGTTGGGAGGGTGTAGATGGGCTGGAGTAGGTTTTGACTGAGATTTCAGCAGTTGGAATCCAAGCACAGTACCAGGTAGAGCTTTGGATTCTTGCCCAGAAATAGCTAAGAAGAAAAAAATGTAAATTTAATCAGGTTGGACAGACTGGATGGACCATTCGGGTCTTTATCTGCCATCATCTACTATGTTACTATGCAGCTGTTATAGATTGAAAAGAGCTATATGCCTTTTTTTAATGAATCAGAGACATTACAAAAAAAACACAAAACTGTATGAAGGCCTGTCCATGGCATCCTACCTAGAATTCAAAGAGATCTCCTCTTCATACTCACTTAACCCCTGCTATCACAGAGGACAATAAAGAATAAAAATTAAAAGGTACTGGGGCAGAGAAACATTGTTCACCACAAAGCTTTCATAGGATTAGCAGAAAGGGAATGTCCCATGGTGGCATCTGTAATGAAGATGAAATTGTGTCATTCCTGATCATTTCCTTTCCTTTAGTTGAGACTCCTGGACACGTGGGTATTATCCCCTCCTTGCCAGCAGATGGAAGTAGAGAAAAAAATAACTAATCTCTTCCAGTGAACTCACCAGTATAAGGGCTGGTTCTCAGTGGAAAATTCCAGTATGTAACTGCCAAAGAAACTGAAGGTCCCTTAAATACACACCCACGTCCCACCAACCACTACAATGGCAATGATCATCAAGTGATCAGTCATCACCACATCTGTAGCACTCACTACCTTGTATTTACAAATTCAATTCTTTCTCTCTCCTCATATATTTCTTTTACTGCATAGAAAAGAGCAGAGCATCCTGAAAGCTTTGGACCTTCCTCTTCCAAGGACAGGTCTCAGGATGGTACAACCTGACTAAAGAAAAGGAATTATCAGGTAGGACATAATTTCAACTTCCTTGTAATTTGAAGCCGTACCATCCTGGATAAGCTCTTAAAAATTATAAATCAAGAACAATACATTTCTCAAATTATTTTCTAATAGATGAACTTCATTTCACTACAATATCATTTCCCTACCAACCTTCCTCGTAGAATCTAATTTCTGCACACCACAAGTCTGATTAAAATGCTGCAGCTTTATTATATCCAACAGAGCCTGGAAATTCTTTAGAATCACCCGAATAGTATCCAAGCCAGAATATATGAAGGCGAATCAAAAATTAAAGGCAATTGTTAAATTATGCAATAACCGGAAGAGAGCTAGCAAAATGCAACATATGTACTCGTACTTTGCCTGCTGGATAGTGCTTGGCCTTTAGTTGTGTGGCAGCCACAAGGTCAGAAACATGGACACTCCATTGCAAGATCGCACCATCGAAGAACAACGTGCAGTAATGCACTTTCTTTGGGCAGAGGGAGTGAAACCTGCGGAAATTCACCATCAGATATTGATTCAGTATGAACATAGCACCACGAATCAATGAAAGGTTTATGAGTGGGTAAAAAGGTTTAAAGCGGGAAGAACAGGTGTAAACAATGAAGGTCGTTCTGGTTGTCCATCCATATCGCGCACACAAGAGCACACTGACAGGTCGGATGCCTTGATTAGAGAAGACCGACAGATATCGGTATCTCAACTGGCTGCAAATCTGGATTATCAGCTATGGATTTGCATTTGTCATAATTGCATGACGACTTGGGATACAGGAAAGTCTGCGCACGATGAGTTCCCAAACAGCGTCCCACCCCTCTTGGGTCTGCCATCCAGGTACAAACTAAGCTCTGTGTTCACTCCCATTGGGGTACAAATAGAACATTTATTTTGCTTTTAGAGTGGCATGTATTTAAAACTGTGATATTTGAAGCACACGCATTATTATTATTTCCATCTTCATTCATTCATTTATATTTCTCTTTATATAAATAAAATCTTTATTACTTCTACGAGGACCGATTGAAAGGTAATAAGACTGCCTCTGTTTTTCTTTCCATGAAGTAGACATGGCAACACTGTGCTGGTTCTTGTGACGCTCATACAATTAATGTTTCTGAATCTGAAGTTGGACTGCCGCAGTCGTTAAAAATTTTTGATGGAGTAAAATCAATCCACTTGTACCCATTCTACACCCTCAGCCATCTCTTTTCCAAGCAGAAGAACCCTAACCTTTTCTCAAACGCGAGGAGTTCCATCTTCTTTATCATCTTGATCACTCTTCTTTGAGCCTTCCAGTTCTGCTGTATCTTTTTTGAGATAAGGTGGCCAGAACTGAACGCAATACTCAAGATGAGGTTGCAACATGAAGTGATAAAGGCATTATAACATTCTTAGTCTTGTTTACCATCCTTTTTCTAATAATTGCTAGCATCGTTTTGCTTTTTTGGCTGACGCAACAAATGAGAAGGTTTCAGTGTATTGTCTACGATGACACCCAAATCTTTTTCTTGGGCACCGACTCCCAGTAGTCAAATAAGGATGCAAAAGCTGGACACTACGGAAACAAGACAGAAAGAAGATTGACTCTTGAGTTTTGGTGCTGGAGAAGGATTTTATGCATGCCGTGGACTGCCAGAAGAACTAACAAATCGATTCTGAAAGAGATCAAATTGGCTATGTCACTCGAAGCCCAAATGATGAAGTCACGACTGTCTCATATTTTGGTCACACTGTGAGAAGAGAAAGAGTATTGGAGAAGGAGAATGGCATTATGTTTGGGAAGATCAACCCATTCTCTCCCACTCTCCCATTGTATGAGCTTGTCCTTAGAAAACAATTTACACCAAATCCTTTGCACAACATGCAATTCACAAAGAATTGTATTAAACATATAACATAAATGATAGAACATATAAAAACAAGAAACAGAAGTAATATACACCCCGATAAAGGCAGAAGCAGAAACATACAACATTTAAATAAACCTGTGCCAGGTATATTTTTATGTATCTGTAAACTGAAAATCCCCTAGCAATATCATTTCCCTTTTTATCATAATTTTGTAGGTCTTACATTAAATATCCATTTCTTCTGGAATTCGTTGCTGGAGAAATCAGTTCACTCAGTGGGATTTTAAAAGGTTTGGATAGTTTCCTAAAAGAGAAGTCCTTAGGCCATTATTGAGATAGCATGGGGGAATCCACTGCTTATTCCTAGAATAAGTAGCATAAAAGCACAGTTACTTACCGTAACAGGTGTTATCCAGGGACAGCAGGCATATATTCTCACATGTGGGTGACGTCATCTACGGAGCCCCAGCGCGGACAGCTTTTCAAGCAAACTTGATTGAAGTTTCAAGTTTGCACATTGCACCACGCATGTGCTAGCCTTCTTGCCCACTAGAGGGCGCATCCCCACCTCGTGGTCCTCAGTTCCATATCATAGCAAAGAAGCCATCCCCGGGGAGGTGGGCGGGTTGTGAGAATATATGCCTGCTGTCCCTGGATAACACCTGTTACGGTAAGTAACTGTGCTTTATCCCAGGACAAGCAGGCATGATATTCTCACATGTGGGTGACCTCCAAGCCAACCAAAAAAGGGCAGGTGGGAGGATGGCAAATTAAGAAAACAGGTTACGTAACACCGACTGGCCAAACCGGCCGTCGCTTCTGGACAAAGTGTCCAGACAGTAGTGGGAGGTGAACGTATGAACCGAAGACCAAGTGGCAGCTTTACAGATGTCCTCCATAGGCGTGGATCGGAGGAAAGCCACGGAAGCTGCCATCGCTCGGACTTTATGACCCGTAACTCGACCCGAAAGCGGGAGATCAGCCTGAGCTTAGCAAAAGGAAATACAAGCAGCTAACCAGTTTGACAAGGTGCGCTTTGAAACCGGGTGTCCCAACCGATTCGGATCAAAGGACAAAAACAATTGAGGAACCTTCCGATAAGACTTGGTGCGTTGAAGATAAAAAGCCAACGCCCTCTTACAGTCAAGCGTATGAAGCGCCACTTCACCAGGATGAGAATGGGGCTTCGGAAAAAACACCGGAAGGACAATAGACTGATTGAGGTGGAAATCAGACACAACTTTAGGTAAAAATTTTGGATGGGTGCGAAGAACCACTTTATCATGATGAAACACCGTGAAAGGAGGATCCGCCACCAAGGACTGCAGTTCACTAATCCGACGAGCAGACGTGAGCGCAATCAAAAAGACCACTTTCCAAGTGAAAAATTTTAGATGCGACTTGTCAATGGGCTCAAAGGGAGGCTTCATCAGCTGAGCCAAGACCACATTAAGATCCCACACCACCGGAGGAGGTTTCAGAGGAGGATGGACATTCACTAAACCCTTCATGAAACGAGTCACCAGAGGATGAAGAGAGAGAGAACGACCCTCAAGGTGCCGATGGAATGCAGCAATGGCACTGAGATGCACCCGAATAGAAGTCGTCTTCAGGCCAGACTCAGATAAATGCAATAGATAGTCCAGAACCGAAGACACAGGCACCGAACTCGGTTCCAGACGATTCAAAGAACACCAGGACGTAAACCTGGTCCACTTCTGGGCATAACAAAGCCGAGTCGAGACCTTGCGCGAGGCCTCCAAAATCTCCCTCACGGACCGAGACACTGGAATCGAAGTCAGGGGGAGAGAAACCAAGCAGTCAGATGTAAAGACTGAAGATTGGGATGTAACAGCGAACCCCGACTCTGAGACAGCAGAGAGGGAAACACCGGCAGAAATAGAGGTTCCCTGGTACTGAGTTGAAGAAGCAGGGAGAACCAGGGCTGCCTGGGCCAACGAGGCGCAATGAGGATCATGGAGGCTCCGGTCGATCTGAGATGAACCAGCGTTCTCAAAATCAGAGGAAACGGCGGAAACGCATAAAGGAACCTCCCCTCCCATTCGAGAAGGAAGGCATCCGCCTCGAGACGATCCGGAGAGTAAATCCGAGAGCAATAGAGGGGCAGTTTGCGAGTCTCCGGAGAGGCAAACAGATCCACCTGAGGAGTTCCCCAGCGGTCGAAGACCTCGCGAAGTACTCGGGAGTTCAGAGACCATTCGTGCGGCTGGAGAAGACGACTGAGTTTGTCTGCCAGCTGGTTCTGCTCTCCCTGAATATACACCGCCCGCAGGAATATGTTCTGGGAGATCGCCCATTCCCAAAGGCGAAGAGACTCCTGACACAGAGGCCAAGAGCCCGTACCCCCTTGTTTGTTGACATAGTACATCGCCACTTGGTTGTCGGTCCGCACGAGCACCACCTGGTCGCGCAGCAGGTGGACAAAAGCTCGTGCGGCCAGAAAAATGGCGCGAAGCTCCAGCACATTGATGTGACATCGGCGGTCCTCTGCCGACCACAGACCCTGCGTCCTCAGGCCGTCCAGATGGGCTCCCCACGCGTACTCGGAGGAGTCCGTGGTCAGGACCTTGCTGTGAGGTGGAACGAGAAACAGCAAACCCCCGGAGAGATTGGAAGAGCCGGTCCACCAACGGAGCGATCGACGTAAACAAGGAGTCACTGATATCCGGGAAGACACCGGATCGCGATCCTGCCGCCACTGCGACGCCAGAGTCCACTGCGCGAGCCGTAGGTGCAAGCGAGCGAAAGGCGTGACGTGAACCGTCGACGCCATGTGACCCAGCAAAATCATCATGCTCTGGGCCGACACCTCCGACTGCCCTTGACAGTGGCGGCTCCACCGAAGCAGAGCCTCCCGCCGAAGCGGGGGGAGAAAGGCGCGGAGGCGAACCGTGTCCAGCACGGCTCCAATGAATTGAAGAGACTGTGCCGGGTACAATTGAGACTTGGGAAAGTTCACTTCGAACCCCAGGTTCTGCAGAAGACTGATAGTCTGTTGGGTCGCTAAGATAACCCCCTCCCTGGACGAGGCCTTGATCAGCCAATCGTCCAGGTAGGGAAAGACCTGTAGACCCCGCGAGCGCAGGGCCGCCGCAACCACGACCATACACTTGGTGAACACCCGAGGGGACGACGCCAACCCGAAGGGAAGAACCCGATACTGCAGGTGCAAATCCCCGACTTGAAAACGCAAGAACCTGCGGCAAGCGGGATGCACCGGAACATGGGTGTACGCTTCCTTCAAGTCCAGGGAGCACATCCAATCCCCCTCCTCCAATAGTGGATAGAGAACCGGAAGCGACAACATACGGAACTTCTCCCGGACCAGGAACTTGTTGAGCTTCCGGAGGTCCAAAATGGGGCGCAAGTCCCCGGTCTTTTTTGGGACTAAAAAGTAACGGGAGTAAAACCCCTGGCCCATCTGTTCGCGAGGTACCACCTCGACCGCTCGGAGGCTCAACAGGGCCCTGGCTTCCTCCAGGAGAAGGGCCAACTGGCTCCGATTGGGAGGGCAAGCTCCAGGAGGCAAGTCCGGAGGCGGACTGGAGAAGTTGAGCGAATAGCCCTCTGAGATTGTCCGGAGCACCCATGCGTCTGACGTAATCGCAGACCAGGCCCCGGCAAAAGCCATCAGCCGACCCCCGATGGGAAGGGGGGTGGCACGATGTCGCGGCGGGGGCCCGCCCCCGACCGCCCACCCCGTCAAAAGGACGGCGCGGCCTTGGCCGCCCCCTGCGCAACGGGCTTAGAGGGGCCACCTCTATTCTGTTGGGGTGGACGCCGTGGCGGCGGTCTGGAAAAGGCCGGCGTAGACTTCTGAGGGTACCTTCTCGGGGGCTGCCGGAAGGGACGCTGGGTAGGGGCCTTAGGCTTCGGGCGCACCAGAGATGCCAGAGAGCGCTCCTGTTCGGAAAGCCTCTTGGTCGCCGCATCCAAAGATTCGTCGAACAATTCCGACCCAACGCACGGCAAGTTAGCCAGGCGTTCCTGCAAATGCGCCTCCATCTCGAGGGTACGGAGCCACGCCAACCGGCGCATGGCCACCGCACAGGCCGATACCCTCGAGGCAAGTTCAAACGCATCGTAAACTGCGTGGAACAAATATAGGCGCAGCTGGGCCAGATTAGAGCTGAAGGTGGCAAACCTGTCCCTATGCGACTCTGGTATCACCTCACGAAAAGAGGGGAGGTCCTTGACCATCGTACGTAGGAAGGACGAGTACGAAAAGGCGTAGTTCAGGACCCTCGTCGCCATGAGAGAGTTCGCATAGAGACGACGCCCGAATTTGTCTAAGGTCCGGCCCTCCCTACTCGGCGGGACCGCGGCAGAGACCCTGGAGGGCTGCGATTTCTTAACCGCCGATTCCACTAGAAGCGAATTGTGAGAAAGTTGGCCCTTCTCAAAACCCTTGATGGGGAGGGTGCGATACTTCGACTCCATTTTTGAGGGGACCACAGCGACCGTCAAGGGAGCCTCAAGGTTCCTCAGGAAGGTCTGGCAGAGGACCTTGTTAACCGGAAGGCGCGGGGATTCCCGAGGTGGGGCAGGAAGATCCTGCTCCTCCAAAAACTCCTTGGTGTAAGTGGACCCTTCAGACAAGTCTACACCCAAAGCCGCCGCCATATCCTGCACGAACCTCGTAAAAGAGGAAGGTTTAGCAGGAGGAGAGGGAGATCGAGACTTCCCGGCGGAGCCGAAGGGAGAGGCCTCGTGAGAATATCTGGGCTCCCTACCAGACCCCGACCCCAACGAGGCACAGTCCTGCAACCTCGACGGAGTCTGAGACCGGGTGCGTCTAAAGGAACCCCTCGGGGATCCCCCCGGGGTCCTAGGCACCGAAGCCCGACCCTTCGGTCCCGGCGAGGAGGCCCGGGAGCTCTCCCTGGCCGGAGACCGGAATAAGACAGGGTTATCCACCCGCAGGTCTCTCACCTGCAAGGCCTCGGCCCCGGCCGGTGACGAGCGACCGCGCCGCCGAGGCGAGGCCCGAGACCTCTTGGCCTTCCTCGGCCGGCGCCTCGCCCGAGACCTGCCCGAGGGCGACGACCCCCGTGAGGACTCCGAGGACGAAGACGAGATCCTCCGCACCCGGCGCACCTTGTCTTTCGGGCGCACACTACGCTCCGGCGGATCCCGCGAAGTCGGGTCCGAGGGTACTGCCGAGGTCGAGGCCGTGGGCGCCTCGGGAGCCGAAGCCCCGGTACCCGAGGCCGAGGTCGTCAACTGCGGGGGCACCGAGGCCGGAGCAGCCGAGGCCGAAGCCTGCTGCAGATGTTCAATGGCCCCGGTGAGCTCCGAGGCGATTAACGCCCGGAGCAAGTCTTGAAACACGGGGATTGACATTCCCTGTGGCAAGACCTGCCGCTGCTCCTCGGAGGGCGACCTCGGTCTCGAGTATTCCCTCGGGGCGGCGGACGCGGGCATCTTGGGCTTAACAGAGGAGGACCCTCCCGCCGAAGAGCCCGAGGATGGCTTCTTGGACGATCCAGGAGCTGAGGAGGGAAGTGGAGACTTACCCGAGGCCTTGGATGAGGCCGGCTGCTTCGATGGCAACGAGGCCCGAGGCGAAGCCGATGGTCCCGAAGCTGAGGTCGAGGCCGAGGCCGAGGTCAAGGCCGGGGCCAAAGCCGAGGCCGAACTCGAGGCCTTCCCGGGCGGGGACTCGACCGAGAAAAGTTCTGCCATGCGGGCTTTGCGGCGTTTGAGTGCCCGCTTCTGGAAGGTGGCACACTTCTCGCAGGATGCTGTAGGGTGTTGGGGCCCCAAGCACCTCAAACAGCACCTGTGTGGATCAGTGATCGATAGGAGCCGTTCACAGCGCCCGCACTTTTTAAAGCCCGTTACGGGCCGGGACATGGGCCCAAGGGAGGCCGGGAACAAGCGAGGTTCCTCGGCCACGGCTACCGGGAGCCCCCGGTAGCGATAAAAATCGAAATTTTTTTTTTTTTTTTTTTTGAAACGAAAGGAAAAAAAGAATAAAGAATAAAGAAGACAAAAAAACGCAGCGACCGCGCGAAATACCCTACACAGCCGCGGCGACAGAAGGCACAAGAGCACAATTTTTTCCACAGGGCTTCTGGCTCCGCGGATGAAATTGAACTGAGGACCACGAGGTGGGGATGCGCCCTCTAGTGGGCAAGAAGGCTAGCACATGCGTGGTGCAGTGTGCAAACTTGAAACTTCAATCAAGTTTGCTTGAAAAGCTGTCCGCGCTGGGGCTCCGTAGATGACGTCACCCACATGTGAGAATATCATGCCTGCTTGTCCTGGGATAATCTATTTTACTACTTAGGATCTAGCTAGGTACTTGGAACCTGGGTTGGCCACTGCTGGAAACAGGATACCCGATTTGATGGACTTTCGGTCTGTTCCAGTATGACAGTTCTTATCTATTACACCAATATGAATCATATTCCATTCTTTCTTTCCTGATTATCCCACAGAGCCACTTCCTTATCTTATAACTCTGCAGTTCTGTTATCTTTATTGTTTATAGATAACATCACTCCTCCTTATCCTATCTTTCCTAAATAGATTATAGCCCAGTTCAACTATACCCTAGTCATAGTTCTTGGTATACGACAATTTTGTGGAAACTTTGAACGATTAAAAATTTTTTTGACAGTATATCATTTAGGTTATTAGTACAATCCTCCATTTTATCTGTTCTGGATTATTACAATATAACACATTTGGGATCTCATAAAAAGCTTCAAAAAAGAATGAGACTTATCCAAAACATGGTGGTACGTCTGATTTTTGGCCTGAAAAAGTATAACCATGTTACTCCATCTTATCAACAGTTGCACTGGCTGCCTTTTGAGTCTAGAGTATTGTTTAAATTTGGTTGTATTTGTTTTAAGGTCTTATTTGGTATGGCGCTTACTTACCTGTCCTCATGCTTTGAACGTTATAAACCTAATAGGATCACTCGAGGGCATTATTTATTTGTTCATCCGACTATTAAATCTTGCCGATACAAGAGATTTTTTTTTATAAATTAACTCGGTTATACCATGATTTCTCAGGCTCATTCATATATGTCCTTTAGGAAGCTGCTAAAAACTGATTTGTTTGATAAATTTGTAAACTGATGCTTTAGAATCTTGATTGGTAAATAGTACATTGTTTTTAACATTTGTTTATTTTAGTTTGATTTTAATGCATTTTAGTCAATTGTACTTTACTTACTGATTTCTAGTCAATTGTATTTTACTTACTGATTGCATAATTTTTTTACTGTATGTGAACCGCCTAGAACAATGTGGTATGGCGGTATACAAAAATAAAAATTTCTTACATAATATTTTAACATTATAGAATGCTAATTTCCTAATGAAATGTTAAATTTGATGCTAATATGCGAGTTAATCAAGTGTGTATCTTTAAGTTTTATATGAGTTTAATTGATACACTTGTTGTAACATACAAAAATGAATAAAGAATTATAAAATAAAAAAAATAAAAATTATTATTATCTCTATGCCTACCATTAAATTCAAACTAAACTTTTCCACAATTTCCTTAACATCCAAAATGTTATTTTTCATACTATGGGCACTAGCTTACATAGTTTTCCGAAAGGTGAGTGATCCCACCTTTGAGCCTGATAAACCAATTTTGCTCATTAGGTCCAATGCTACAGCATTTTATCAATCTCTTATGGTAAACCACAATATATGACCCATAGGAGCAATAATTAAATGTTTAACCATTTGGCATCCTAAATCCAAAGAGAAGAATCTCAGAGGAAAGTGAAAAATTTCTTCACAGAAAAAGAGTGGCAGATATATGGAAAAAGAGTGGCAGAGTCCTGCAATTCAAGAAAGTGGGGGATAAACTTGGTGAATTCTTGAACAGGAAAAGGTAAGGCTGGGATCAATTAGGATCTATGGTATTGCAACAAGAAGGAAAATTGAGGAAACTGATGATGACTCAACCACAATACAGGCAGTCCCCGGGTTAAGAACGAGTTACGTTTTTAAAGCTGCTCTTAACTCAGATTTGTATGTAACTCAGAACTTGTAGATTTTCAGATTCTTGCTGCTTACCTCTGCTCCCAGCTGACAAAAGGGCCAACTGTCCCCAGTGTTCCCTCTAAGGTACAGCAAGCACAACCACACACTGTTCTTAATGTGGCCATGCATCATTCCTGAATTTGTTACAGAAGTGTAGGAGTCTATGCCACTGGAAATTCTGCTCAGTGAAATCAAATCAAGATGCAGAAGAGAGATGTCTAGGTATGTATATGTTTGGATAGATTATTTTGTGGATATGGGGAGGGATGGGAGGTGGGTGGGGGGGAATTAAAATATGTATAATAACGTTGTTTAAGAATGTCAAGTGAGTTATGTGAATCATTTGTAATAGTATTGTACACTTGTTGAAAGAAATAAAATGAATAAAGATTTAAAAAAAAAAAAAAAAAGATGCAAACTCATTCCTAAGTACGAGTTGTACTTAAGTCGAGTGTCTGTAACTCGGGGACTGCCTGTGCCACAGACTGAGCCACACCCCTTCCTGTGGAGGAATATTTCTTTGTTCCCTATTCACCTGCATACGGAGGAGACTAGAATGGAAAAGGTTCTCCGTTTCCTTCAGCTGGTTCAACTCTTCGTTCGTTGGAGGTTTGTACAGCTCAGCCCTGCTCAGCTTGACAGGTCTCATCATATCACCAGGCAGAGCCTCTTCTCTCTTTTCTCTGAGCTTTGCTTTCTTAGGGGCATTCTGGCTCTCTCCTTTATCCTTGTCTTTGCTCTCTTCTTCTTCATTGTGCTCTTCCAACTCCTATAGTTAGAAAAAAAACAAAGATATATCTATTTACTACTATTACTACTAATCATCATTTCTATAACGCTATTAAACATACGCAACACTGTACATCAACACACAGAAGAGACAGTCCCTGCTCAAAAGAGCTTACAATCTAGTCAAGACAGAAACTGGACAAGAAGGTGCATCAATACACTGAGCTCAGGTAGGGGAATTACAAAGGGAATGATAAGACAGATATTGGTGCTTAGAAGGTGGGTTGGAAGGCAGCTTCAATGAATTGGGCATCGAGTCTGGATTTGAATACTGCCAGACGGAGCCTGATGTATCGAGTCAGGCAATTTGTTCCAGGCATACGGTGCAGCAAGATAGAAGGGATGGAGTATGGAGTTGGCTGTAGAGAAGGGTAGAGATAAGAGAGACTTATCCAATGAGCGGAGTGTCGGGGAGTGGTATGGGGAGAGATACTGAGGAGCTGCGGAGCGAATACACTTGTAGGTAAGTAAATTAATGAAATGGATTCACTTACTGGAACTTCCAGTATGTTCAGAACCTGAGTCCAGCTAAAAAGTAATCCATGAGCATGCAAACAAAAGATGATGAGCAGAAGATAGCCTAAAAAACTATTTGTTAAAAGTTACATTATCCAAACAAAAATCATTGAATATTAATTATTTAAGATGAATTTTAAGTAAACCGTTATTTCAAACAGTGGAGTGAGACAGATAGGAGGGACTTACTGGCTGAGCGGAGCTAGCGGGGGGGGGGAGACTAAGGGGGAAATAAGTGAGGGGCAGCTGAGTGAGTGCATGTGTAGTTCTTCAGTTCTATACAAAGTACTAGTTTTGAGTTTTGTACATTACTGTGAAGAGGCTCCTTTCACTAGGACTCAGGATCTTACACCTCCCCCCACCCAGACCATACCTTCTTCCATTGCATTCTGGTATTTGTAGTGCCAAATCCAATGGAAACCGAAGGAATACAAAACGCTTTTAACTCCTAATCCCAAATCGCTTGTAAAGCAGCCATGCCCGAGAAACTCCCTAACCCTCTACCTGTCCTGCTTGTCTGTTTGATTAGATTGTAAGGGCCCCAATCCAATTTCAGGATTTCCCCAATGAATAGGCATGAGATCTATCTGCATGCAGTCTCCCATTGCATGCAAATGGCTCTCATGCCTATTCATTGGGGAAATCCTGAAAACCCGACTGAATTGCGGCCCTGGTTGCCCGCCCCTATTGTAAGCTCTACTCAGCAGGGACCGACTCTTGGAATGTTTCTGCAGCATTTCTCAACTCGGTCCTGGAGTCGCCAGTGAGGTTCCCAGGATATCCACACCGGGCATGCATGAAAGAAATTTGCACATCATGGGAGGCTGTGCATGCAAATCAAGCTTATGCATATTCATTACGGATATCCTGACAACCCGACTGACAAGGGGGGGACTCCAGGACCGAGTTGAAAACCCCTGTTTAATGTACAACGCTACCTACGTCCAGCAGCGCTATAGAAATGATAAACAGTACAGTAGTAGTTCGGAAATTGAGGAAATATATTGACAGATGCAACAGGTAATTTGAAAATTGATTTTGAAGGAATGATAAACATTTATTAGAAGTTAATATGGTAAATTGAAATGTAATGACTATTTTACTGTATTATATTATTATGTATTTATTGCATTTCTTCAATAAAATTGTATCAAGTAAAACAAAAAAAACAAACAAACCCCGTATAGTGAAAGAAGCAGCAACAAAACCGAGGCAGCCGAGACAGCCCCGAAGCCGCCACGTGCAGCCTCCTCAACGGCCGGAAAGCGCGAGCCAACCAACTATGGAAACCCCCCCACACAAACCTTCCGCTCCGTTCCCGCCGGCGCGCCGTCCTCACGCGCGCCCGCGAGCCGCTTCTTCCCAACGCCCGCCACCATAGCGCTTCCACGTGCGTTCTCAAGCCCAGCCTCAGCGTCCGTCCTCTTGTTTCCACCCCGATTGGACCAACGGTACCGAGACGGCGGCTCATTGGCGACCCGACAAATCTCCCGCCCTCCCAGCAGCCGGATACGGTTTCAATTGGTCCCCTGTCGTGGTGACGTTTTTAGGCTCGCGCAAAGGGTTTAGGAAAAAAACAACTATACAGTAATGCTCTGCGCCGGGGGACGGGCTTGGAAGGTCGGCGTTTGCGACCTTTGGAGGCGGTTTACGGCGTAGCGTGACTTCCGTTGCAGCAGGGTCAGGTCTCTTAGGCTAGAGATTCGGGGGTCGTCTCTTGAAGGCCCTGATAGTAATGAGTCGCGTTCCCATGCCAGGGTATGTGCAGTATGATGTTACTCTCAAGTTTACTGCTCACGTTCGCAGAAGTACCGCGCCAAACAGTTTCTCTTTGGAGTTTATAAGGTGCAACGGGGAATGACACGGGGACAAATTTGTCCTCGCCCCTGCCCCATTCCTACAAGCTCTGCCTTCACCGCACAAGCCTTAGACACTTATGATTTTAAAACGTTTGTGGCTTGTGCAGATGAGGACGGAGCTTAGGCATTGGTGGAATGAGGCATTATGACATCACAATCTGAGCTCTAGAAAGTTGCTACTTTTGATTTTAAAGTGTTCAAGGCTTGAGCAAATGAGAGCAGAGCTTAGGCATTGGTGGAATGAGGCATTATGACATCACAATCTGAGCTCTAGAATGTTGCTACTTAGGATTTTAAAACGTTTGAGGCTTGTGCAGAAGAGGATGGAGCTTGCAAGGATGGAAAAATGAGTTCCCGCGGGGGGTAACCTGAGGGGTAATACCAGCTGTGCGTTTAAGTCCTCTTTGAATAGTCATTCCAGTAACCACACAGACCATTTAGTTGCATAGGAGTCATATGGAATGGGCCCCAAATGCTCTCGGAGAAATCTATGGTAAAACTTTAACAGAATCTGAGTTTGAGCAGAAAGGCACAACGCTTCCGAAAGGACCTCCTGGCTGAGGTTGGTAAGACGGCCCGCGGATCGGACCACACATAAGATGCCATCTGAGAATACACCAACCAATCAGAAGGATGCCAATGATATTCAGTTTGCATTACTGCAAAGGACGGCAGGGAGCCCTGAGAGTTGACCACCTGGAATAGATATTGCAAGTTTGTAGTTCTCCACACTGACAAAGGAAATTGTGAAGTCCCCGGGGGGAAGTCCTTGTTGTCCCAAAAAGGCAAATATGCCGTTGCAGAGGGCAATATATGCAATTGTTTACATAATCTCCTCCAAACCTGGCGAAGAGGTTTAAAGAGGATATCTCCCACTGGGGTGGGGCAACACAGAAGACGTAGGGTATGTAGAAGGTAACTAAAATGATACGGGGCACAAAGAGTAAGTTCAGAGTTAGTAGCAGAAAAATGAGGGGTTCCGCGGAACCAATCGTTCAAATGTCTCATTTGGCATGCTTGTGAAAATAACCTGAGACTATGCAGCCCCAACCCTCCTTGATCCCTCGGTTTCATCAACACTGACAGATAACCGTGCCCTTTTCCCATTCCACAAGTAAGCAGTTAAACATTTTCCAATTTCTATATCATGTTTAGCAAGTAACAGTATAGGAAGCATCTGAAAAACAAAGCCATTGAGGCACCAAGACCATATTATACAATGCTATTTTGCCCATCAAAGAAAGTGGAAACTCCCTCCAAAGACGCAACCGCTGTTTAGTGAGGGACAGGAGTGGAAGGACATTCAGTTGATATAATTTCATAAGATACATGGGGATTTGAATTACCAAATAAGTCAAATGATCTGATGCCCATTTTAAGGGAAAAGCCCCTCTCCATTGATTAGGAGTGTCTGGGAATAGAGGTAACACCATAGATTTTTGGAAATTAAGGACCAAACCTGAATACATACTAAACTCATCCAAAAGAGCCAAAACCCTAAGCAAGGATGGCTGCGGGTCCACCAGGGTCAGCAACATATCGTCCACAAATGCTAAAACACGCAGTTGTGCGTCCCCTTCCGGGAGACCTCTCAAATCATCGTCCCTCTGGAGAGTACGCAAAAAGGGATCTAGATAAAGCAAAAACAACAAGGGAGAAAGAGGGCTACCCTGTCTTGTCCCTCTCTCTATGGAAAAAGGCAACGTTCGTGTACCATTCGTCAAAACACAAGCCAATAGGATCCTTATACAGCAATTGAACCATATCTTGAAACCAGCCCGTAATGCCCATATGGGTAAGAACAGTAAACAAATAGTTCCAGTTAACCTGGTCGAAGGCCTTAGTCACATCAAGACTAACAAGTATACCAGCGGTATGAGTCGAGTCGGTTCAGCGAACGGCCACCAGGATGGTCTTGGGGCTCAAGGATCTCACGTATGAAGAAAGACTAAAAAAATTGAGACTGTACTCACTTGAGGAAAGAAGAGAACGGGGAGACATGGTTGAAACATATAAGTACATCACGGGATGTATAGAGTCGGAAGATGATATCTTCTGGCTCATGGGACCCTCGACCACCAGAGAGCATCCGCTGAAGATCAGGGGAAGGAAGTTTCATGGCGACTCCAGGAAGTACTTCTTCACCGAAAGAGTGGTGGATCATTGGAACAGACTCCCACAGCAGGTGATTGAGGCCAGCAGCGTGACGGATTTTAAGAGAAAATGGGATACTCACGTGGGATCTTTAAGGGAGTAAATTCAGGGGGGGGGGGGATACTTGGAATGGGCAGACTTGGTGGGCTAT
This sequence comes from Geotrypetes seraphini, assembly GCF_902459505.1. Taxonomy (NCBI): domain Eukaryota; kingdom Metazoa; phylum Chordata; class Amphibia; order Gymnophiona; family Dermophiidae; genus Geotrypetes; species Geotrypetes seraphini. The sequence continues at coordinate 105,437,688 of NC_047084.1, forward strand.
AGCCCTTTTCTGCTGCTTTTTTCTATGTTTCTATGTAAATTGCGCCGATAATTGCTCCATACTCGGGCTTAAAGCCTGGGAGATGAGGTGCTTCATCTCCGTCAGCGTCTCTGCGTGCGCACGCCACATGGGGACTCCGCCATCTTGTCTTCCCCCGGCTTACCCTTCTCGTTATCTTTTTTCACCGATTTAGATGATATGGCAGGGTGAGGTTTGGCCAAATATCTGTCCATATAGTAGTTCACCAAAATGGAATAAAACAGCGCTGTAGATCCCGCTAATGACCAATATGAGGGACAGGATTCCGGAGCTGGCAAGGCTAGATGCTCACCGGCTCACAGCATCACATGGTCTCTCTACGTCAGGGGTGTCCAACCTGCGGTCCAGTGAAGTATTTTGTGTGGCCCCGGTCGAGGGCAATGCAGTGTTTTCCTCTGCTGCCCCCGAGTGTTTGCCGGCTCCCTCCTCTGTCTTGCTGCATGCAGCATTTGCTTTGTGCGGCCCCAGAAACATTTTTTTCAGCCAATGCGGCCCAGGGAAGCCAAAAGGTTGGACACCCCTGCTCTACGTATTTATACTTATTTACGGTTTACTTATTATATGCTTAATTTTGTACCTGGAGCAGTGGAGGGTTAAGTGACTTGCCCAGAGTCACAAGAAACAGCAGTGGGAACTGAACTCAATTTTCCTGGGTCTGACGCTACTGCATCAACCATAGTGTACCCAGATACGTTGTATTATCAATGTTGCTACAATGTTGGAGACAGTCTAATAGGTCATTCAATGTCAAGTGATCTAGGCCTCCCCACCTGACCATCTCATAAGTTGATTAAGTTTTTAGTGGAAGTACAACAGGACATGCAATTAATATGTGTGAAGTCTTAGAACTGGATATCAACCTGTTCCAAAGTTAGGGGACTTGGTATCAAAAATTTAAATTGTCCTTTCTCAGTGTCGAAAGGCATTATCTACATTGTCAAATTAGGGAAATCTCTACTTTTCAAAATTACTGAGTTGTGGAATAATTTTCCTGTTCAACTGCGCAATCTGGACTTTCCAACTATTTTGAAAACATCTGAAAACTTGGCTATTTTCAAAGTTGTAAATTCCGCTCCTCTCCATACTATTACAAATTCATATTATACTTGTTCTGTCTTCTAATTTGTTGTAAACCGTGCCGAGCTCTACTGTTATAGAGAAGATGCGGTGTATAAGCCTAAGGCTTAGTTTAGTTATTGGGGCCACTTTTTTCATTCCATTGAAAGTAGTGCCAAAATGTCAACTTTGGGTTTAGATTGTAGAAAGTACAGTTGCTCGACCAAACTAAGAGTCATATTTCTAATACAACTGTTTGTGCTGAATCCAAATACACCCCTCAGATCATTGGTGCATGCTTTGTACTGATGTCACTGGGAGACCATAAAGTTGATGACACAACATGGCTCCTGAACAGAAAGCACAATAGGGCTCAGATTTAAAGAACTGGAAGAGATTATGGCCAGATACTGCACCAGTAAACTTTTATCAAAATGGAAAAAGCCTTCTCAAAATAGTAATGATGTCTATATGATCAAAAATTCAAAATATATATATATATACTTGGAGACTTGAAGGCAAAAACAAGGGGTGAACCCCAAGAATATTACCTTACCACCCAGTCATTGCATATAATTAAATTATGTGGAAAAACAATTTCTTTGCTGCTAATGCAGTCAACTTATTTCTTACAATTTATATGCACAGAACCAAGCACTTATCATGTTCAGAGGTTCTGACGTTGCCCGTTTCGATCCTGCGTCAGGGAACCAAGTTGAAAACTTTAAGTGAACTTTAAAGGTGGTTCAGTCTCAAAAGTTTGAAAACAATTCAAAAGCACAGGCTTTCTCCGCCAGATTCAAACACCGTTTGAATCTGGCAAAGAAAGCCTGCTTTTGAATCCATTTGAATCTGGAAATCTGAAAGTTCACTTCAGCCCGGCGGGTTTCTGAGTTGCAGGCGTTGTCATGCAGGGATCCTTTTTTGCGAATTACGGATTCTGGGGTGTCAGGACCGTACCATCATTTCTTCCTAAAGTGGTATCGACCTTTTATGTCAACCAGTTTCCCTTCCAGCTTTTTGGGAGGAAGACTGTGGGGGGGGGGGCATCTCTTCCCTACATTTGCTCGATGTGTGTAGGATTCTTCTACACTATCTGCAGGTTACTAACGACTTTCGGCGTTCGGATCACCTCTTTGTATTGTTCGCGGGACGCAGTAAGAGTATGGCGGCGTCCAAAGCTTCCATCACTCGATGGGTCAAGCAGGCCATTGCTTCCGCTTACTTGATGGCAGGGAAACAGTTGCTGGAAGAGTTTCATGCCCATTCAACCAGAGCGATAAGAACTGAATCCAACCCATGTCCTATTCCGGAAAAAACTGAAAACCTCACTCTTTGACAACTAATTCCTCAAAGTTCGCCTCACACACCTGTCCTTTCAAGTAATATGATTAGGATCTTCTTTCCTGTTCCCCCCTCCTCTTCTCTCTCCATCTTTACCCTCCCTTACCTTCTTCTGTCGCCTAGAGCCTGTTTAGGTGTGTGCGACGCACAAAGATTAGATTTCTTGGGCTGAGTCCAGAGGTTTTTCTTTAGAGGAGATTTGTCGTGCGGCTACTTGGCCTTCTAAGAACACTTTTTCTAAGCATTACCGATTGGAGGTGGCAGCGTGTGTGGAGGCTGCTTTTGGTGCTTCAGACATTGCGGAGGTGGTGTTTGCTTCCCACCCAGACTGAGGATTGCTTTGCTACGTCCCACTGGTCTCTGGATTCATCTGCTGCTGTTGCTAAGGAAGGAAAAATTCTGTTCTTACCTGTTAATTTTCTTTAGACGCAGCAGATGAATCCAGAGCCCTGCCCTTTCTGGATATTGACTGTCGGTTCATCTTTCGCAAGTTTCAGAAGTTTTGTTATAGTTGGTAGTTGTGTTCTGTATTATTTACCTTTGAAATTTCAAGAACAATTGAGTCTTTCAACATTTCCCTGAAATTATAACAACCGTCTGAAGTATGGATTTCTAAAGGGAAATTATTCCATGACTGCACTGCAAAATACATGTAGGAACGAGAACAAATTGATTTAAAGCTCACATTTCTGATTGATGAAAAATCAATAAGTACTTTGCCTCGATTCTGAAATGGAGCCTAATAGTTTTATCAATGAAGATAAACTCGTGAAAAAAATGTCATTAATCCCCCCTTTTTCACAAAGCCACGACAGCGATTGCTGTTCAGCAAACACTGACGCCCCTTAAATCTCCATGGGTGTCGGAGCGATCACCGCAGCAGCAGCCACTATTGCATTTTTGTAAAAGGAGCCCTAGGAGACTTATAAATCAGGCAATCAATTTTTTTTTGGGGGGGGGTTGTAAATCTTTATTAGTTTTCAATTATTAACAGTGCAATACAGTGAATTTAAACATAAATGAATCAAACAAAAGCACTTTAAATACACAAATATTTCAACAACAAACATTTTCACCCCTCCTCCTCCCTTTAACTAATGAAAATAAAACCACATGTATAATTTCAATAAAATAGATATAATGAATAATAATTCTAATGTTTTCCCATCTCCCTCCCTCCCACCCTGGATGTGTAAGGAGGACAGATAAAAAGAAAAGGTACATGACAGCTATTGCGACTCAATAAATGATGTCAATGGGCTCCACACCCTACTATATCCTCAAATTTCAGCATTCATTCTCTCATATTTATAGCTAGAACATAAGTTTGCCCACCGGAAAGTATAATTAAGTCGATCATAACTCTTCCAGTTGCGTGTTATCATCTGGATGGCTATTCCCGTCATTATTAAGAAAACCCGGCTTTTATAGCGATCCAAAGAAGGTTTAACATGTAATAGAGTATCACAAATTATGGCTTTGTAAGTCAGTGGTATCAATGACCCAAGTACTACATTAATTTGGCCCCATATCGACTTCCAAAAATTAAGTGTCAATGGACAATAGATCCTATATTAGTATGACAATGCCAGCATCTATTAGATTTAGAACTGTCTAACTTTTGCAAATGAACTGGGGTCCAAAAAATCCTATGCAGCAAGAAAAACCAAGTTTTTAAAATCAGTTTTAAAAATTATGCGAGCTTGCACTGAAAGCCAATGCAAATCCACCAGCAGAGGAGACACTTGGTCATATCTAACCCTAACCCTAACCTGGCTGCCATATTTTGGGGTAACTGAATCCGATCATTCAACTTAGGGGCAGATTCTCAAAACTAAAATCTGCCTTTAACGTGCTCGCTAAATGGTTCTAGATGATTTAGCGTGCATGTATTTTAACGGCAGATTATCAAAACAGCTTAGGGAGGTTTTTTTCAAGTTTTCTAGAAGTCTTCGATACAGCCATGCAAATGTAGTACAACCAGGTCAAAATGATCACTCTGAGCGATTCTCTTTAATCGCGAGTGATTCTCTAACCTCGTTGTAGCACATTTGCAGCCAAAATTTACCGACAGGTCTGAGCTGTCGTTGCCTTACTTTCTGATCAGTGCCTGAGCGCTGATTGGCTCAGGCACTGACAAGAAAGTAAGGTTTAACAGCACACACACAAATTCAATTTTTTTTTTAAAATCCAAATTGAAGATCGGCAAGAGAGATGCCCACTCTCGCCTGCCGCGTCGCATAATCACCCGATACTGCTAAGCCCCCACGCAAATTTAAATAAATAAATAAATAAACCCAAATTGAAGTTCGGCAGGAGAGATGCCCACTCTAATAACCCCATCACTAGCAATGGGCACATGCAAATTTAGCTAATCTTCGCTACTCTCCACCAACCTCATTTGCATGAGCATTTTTTGGAGAATGACTCGCTTTTTTAAAATCGCTACCATAACAGCTGTGACAGCGTCCCATCGCTGTTTTAATTCAAATTTTTGAGAATCTACGCCTTAGTGGCCATTCCTAAATATAGAATATTTCCATAGTCTAGCACAGTGGTCTCAAACTCAAACCCTTTGCAGGGCCACATTTTGGATTTGTAGGTACTTGAAGGGTCGCAGAACAAATAGTCAATATCTTATTAAAGAAATGACAAATTTGCATAAGGTAAAACTCTTTATGGTTTATAAATCTTCCCCCCTCCTCCCCCGAAGGCCTGTATGTTCCCCTCCACCTTATTTGCAGCGTCCTCCAACTTCCCCCCTGGCCTCCCGGTGTTAGTTTCAGCAAAATACCGCAGCCTGCAGAGAGGATCGCCGGTGCTATACTGTTCTTTGCAGGCTGCCATCGGCCTCTGCAGCACGTACCTCTGCCACGGTCCCGCCCCTCCTCTAACATCAGGGGCAGGATCGCGGCAGAGGGAACGTGCTACTGAGTCTGACGGCAGCCTGCAAAGATCGCTACAGCCCCGGCAATCATCTGAAGTGAAGAGCAGGAGGCCAGGGCAGAAGCTGGAGGATGCTGCAGAGAGCTGGCAGCACTAGTACAGACAGTATTGGTACAGACCGCGGGCCGCAAAATAGTACCTGGTGGGCTGCGAGTTTGAGCCCACTGGTCTAGAATAAACAACAAAATCGAAAGCTGAACTATAAGTCTAAAATGTTCTGGTAAAAACATAGGAATGCACTAAACGTTTAAAGTGAATTTTTCTAACCCTGTCATTTTTACCTGAGGCTCCCATGTCCTAAAACAGGGGTGTCAAAGTCCCTCCTTGAGGGCTGCCATCCAGTCGGGTTTTCAGGATTTCCCCCCAAGACTTATACCCTTAATGGTGAGATCCTAACTAGAATGGTAGCAGAACGAGACTTGGGGGTGATCATCAGTGAGGACATGAAGGCTGCCAGTCAGGTGGAGCAGGCTTCATCCAAGGCAAGACAGATCATAGGTTGCATATGCAGGGGTTTCGTAAGCCGGAAGTCATTATGCCATTGTATAGATCCATAGTGAGGCCCCACCTGGAATACTGTGTGCAATTCTGGAGGCCGCATTATCGCAAGGATGTGCTGAGACTGGAGTCGGTTCAGAGAATGGCCACCCGGATGGTCTCGGGACTCAAGGATCTCCCGTACGAAGAACGGTTAGACAAATTACAGCTATACTCGCTCGAGGAGCGCAGAGAGAGGGGGGACATGATCGAGACATTCAAGTATCTCACGGGCCGCATCGAGGCGGTGGAGGATATCTTCTTTTTTAAGGGACCCGCGGCAACAAGAGGGCATCCGTGGAAAATCAGGGGCGGGAAACTACGAGGTGACACTAGGAAATTCTTTTTCACTGAAAGGGTGGTTGATCGCTGGAATAGTCTTCCACTGGAGGTGATTGAGGCCAGCAGCATGCCTGATTTTAAGGCCAAATGGGATCGACACATGGGATCTATTCACAAGGCAAAGGTAGGGGAGGGTCATTAGGGTGGGCAGACTGGATGGGCCGTGGCTATTTCTATGTTTCTATGTAATATGCATGAGATCTATTTGCATGCGCTGCTTTCATTGTATGCTAATAGATCTCATGCATATTCAATGGGGAAATCCTGAAAACCCAACTGGATTGTGGCCCTCGAGAAGGGACTTTGACACCCCTGTCCTAAAAGAATCAAGGAGCACCCCCAAAACATTTGAAGTCCTTTCAGTTTTAAGTTGTAATCCATTTGAGGCAAACTGAAGTAGACCAGTCTTTAATTTTCTGGCCGCCCTAGCGGTTGTCTCAAGATATTGACTAGATAAATCTGGTAGAAAAATATCATTTGTGTGACACCCCCCCCCCCCCCCTGAAAAATGTCTGCTGTGGAGGGTTATTCAAGTAGTCACTGAATCTTGACCATGGCTAGAGGAGCTTTGTGGGTGTAGCTAGAGATTCCTTTTCCCAGGAGATGGGGGGGGGGAGAGGTTATAAAAGAGAAGGAGGGAATGTGATCCTGGATTTTGGTTGTTCCTTTCTCCCACCAGAACCCAAGACTGAGAGAGCCTCCCAGATAGAAATTTGGGAGGGGATTAACTAAGAATTTGTAAATACCGTAGGTTGAATCACTGGGAATTGGAAGTGGCATGGGGAAATCTACTGATAGAACCAGAGTGCCTGCCTTCCTTGCTGAAGAGAGTGTAAGTAATTGACTCTACCATGAACTGGAAGTGACAGGGGAAAATCTATTTGATGGAACCAGAGTGTCTACCTTTCATGTTGAAGAGACTATAAGCTTTTACTCCATAGTGTATTGGAGGTGACGGGAAATCTATTGATGGAACTAAATTGTCTGCCTTCATTGAGAGCTTGTAAAGAGTTAGAAGACTGTTCCTAAATTAACTTCAAATAAAGTTCCAGTTAGGTTCACTCATACCTTGGACTGAACTCTCATTTATCCAAATGGATAGTGAAGAGGTCGAGTGGGGTGAGTGAAACCCTGGAGTTGCCCATCCTCTGGCCTACTGGAGTTATCTGACCCTGGCCTATATCCAAGTTTAGGGTTACCACATGTCCAGATTTCCTTGGACATGTCCTTTGAGGACATGTCCAGGGGTCCGGACAGTTTTTCAGAACCCGGCGCTTTGTCTGGGTTTTGAAAAGCTTCCGATATCGGGACGGCATCCGCAAATGCACAAATACCATCCCGGCGCACGAACAGGTTAAGGGGGTTGGGGTGGGACGGGGCGTGACATGGACGGAACTGGCCAGGCCTTGGGGCGCAGCCATAGGTCCGGGTTTTCCTTCGGGAAAATCTGATAACCCTATCCAAGCTCAAGTGTGAGCTATGAGTCCATGAGGGACTACAACCAGCTGTGTGTGGTTACGAATTATGAATATCTTTTTTGTGAGCCCTGGTATCAGGCGGGTGACTCCCCCTCCCTGACCCAAAGAGGAGTGGCAAATAGCAGGGAGACCAGGGCTACGTAAAAATGGCACCCAATGAATTAATTCATATATAAATTGTACAAGTAGGTCTTAAGCAGTTTTCTAAACTGAAAGATGTAGAATTTAATTAAAAAGGCCATGAATTTCTGATTCCCAGCTTGTTGCCTAGTAAGAAAGCAATCTACCCTGAAATTTCTAAAACATATGCATCCTCTGGCCAGGGGAAAATCAAAGAGGGGAAAATTCTATATAGGATGCCGGTTTCTGCAGCCGCCTAAGAAGCGGCTGAGAATCACACACCGGCCTCCTATACAGAATCGCGTTTGCCCTAAGGGATAGACGCCTTACCACCCCGATTCTCTAAGTGGCGCCCATGTCACAGGCACCGGTTAGAGCAGTGTTCTTCAACCACCGGTCCATGGACCAGTGCCGGTCCACAGAAATTTCCTGCCGGTCCACAGGGCCAGCACGTGCATCAGGCCCAAAACAGTGTTCTTCAACCGCCGGTCCACGGTGCAATCGATGCGGCGTTATCTTCGAACCAGCTCCCTCTTCCTAACTGATTCAGTGCACAAAGCCACGGGCAGTGGCTCCTATGGGCATCCTGCGCCTGAACCGGAAGCCTTCTATCTGACGTGGCAACGTCAGAGGGAAGGCTTCCAGATGAGGCACGGGATGCTTCCAGATGAGGCATAGTACTATTATGGGGGTGGAGATTGGGTAGAGATGGACGGGGTCTGGCCCACGACTTAGCCCAGTATTCTTCAACCGCCGGTCCACGGACTGATGCCGGTCCACAGAATAATTCTTTTATTTCTGCCGGTCCATAGGTGTAAAAAGTTTGAAAAACACTGGGTTAGAGAATCGGGTTGCTGTTGAGCTGATCGTAGCAAGGGAATCAATCACCCTGCTACGATCATAAGAACATAAGAATTGCCCCTGTTGGGTCAGACCAGTGATCCATCAGGCCCAGCAGTCCACTCATGCGGCGGCCCTTAGGTCAAAGGCTAGTACCCTAACTTATCCAACCTTGTCTTGAACCCCTGAAGGGTGTTTTCCCCTATAACAGCCTCCGGAAGAGCATTCCAGATTTCATTCTCTGGGTGAAGAAGAACTTCCTTACGATTGTACAGAATCTTTTCCCTTCTAAATTTAGCGAGTGCCCTCTCGTTCTCTTCACCTTGGAGAGGGTGAACAGTCTCTCTCTACTAAGTCAATTCCCTTCAATATCTTGAATGTTTCGATTATGTCCCCTCTCAGTCTTCTCTTTGCAAGGGAGAGGAGGCCCAGTTTTTCTAGTCTTTCGTTGTGCGGCAACTCTCCCAGTCCCTTAACCATCTTTGTCACTCTTCTCTGGACCCTTTTGAGTAGTACTATGTCCTTTTTCATGTACGGCAACCAGTGTTTGATGCAGTATTCCAGGTGGGGGCGTACCATGGCCCAGTATAACTGCACGATAACCTTTTCAGATCTGTTCGTGATCTCCTTAATCAGCTGAGCAGCAGTGAACCCCCCACCCTCTCGACATCATCCGTGACAGGAGGGATGCCCAATTCCACCTGTTCAAAACCCAGAAACACCCCCCCAACTGCGATAGGCAGGAGGGATGCCCACTCCCTCCTACCAGCAGCCCCTCCCCAAACCTATGACCCTCCCCTAGACTCCAGCCCCCCACCCCGGCCACACCCATGGCCTTTGGCATCTGGCCAATGAGAGTTTTAGGCCCCTCCCCAGAGCAACCCAGGATGCAATGAGGCGGACCTATTGCAAAGAGGCGGACCTATTGGCCAGAGGGAGTAGGCATCCCTCCAGCCCGCCATACTACAAAAGACATGGAGGGGTCATGAGGGTGCCAGGGTGGAGGGTTCAGGACTGAGGGGAGGGTCATAGATTGGGGGGGTTCAAAGGGTGCCTGATGGCAGAAGGAAGTGGGCATCCCTCTTGCCTGTCACAGTTGGGGTGTTGTTTCAGGGGTTCTGGCAGGAGAAACTGGGCATCCCTCCTGCTGGGGACTGTCAGGCGGGGGTTCAGGGGTGACGGCAGGAGGGAGTGGGCATCCCTCCTGCCAGCTGACTTGCAGTGGGGTTCCCTGCTGCGGCCGCTCATCTGATCATGGCAGCGTCTATTTGAAATGTTGGCCAGCATCTTAATGGCCTACATTTCAGACGTCTGTCGCAGCTCTAGGGAGATGCCTAGGGCCGCTTTATCTCGCCCAAGGCTGCTTCTGGGTGAAACCATGCTCACATCCATCCTTGGGCAAGCTTAGGTGTTCTATGCGTCTCCCTAGAATACAATGTAGGCCATCTGCCTCGGGTAGGTTTTTCTAAAAACGGGCATCCCGATTGGCTGGTTAGACAGCGGTAGGACCAAGGCTGTTGAGTCTGAGACAATTTTGGGTACCTGGAGTCAGAGTCGATAAAAATGTACCAACTCCGACTCGTGATAAATTTAAATTATAATAAAAAAAATACAGCAATTTCACAAACAATCGTCATAATTAACACATTGTTTGCGGGCATTTTTCGCCGATCTACGCCGAAAAGTGGGCAAATTTTTTAAATGTTGCATGGGAAATTACGTTTCTTGTAAAATAGCTGTAACTCCTGAACCATTGCTTATTTTTGAATAAAACTTTGGGCTCCTTTTACGAAGCCGCTAACCCCCTTGCTAGCCGAAAAACTACCGTCTGCTCAAGAGGAGGTGGTAGCGGCTAGCACGGCTGGCGGTTTAGCACACGCTATTATGTGTGTTAAACCGCTAGCGCGGCTTTGTTTCTTTTCTTATATTGAATTCTTTATTATAATTTGAACACATTTTTTAATTATTTTGTTATAAACAATTACAGCATTCAAGGTTAATTTCAAAATTTTTAAAACTACTCTTTTATACTGAAGAAATTTAAGGAAAGACAACTGAATTTAAAGCTATTTTATTTACAATTTTGATCTCCTGACCCTAATTCCACGAATCGTCAGGTATCTCTTCACTGCCTAACTCTAACGATAGATAATGCGTAATTTTTAATTCACTGAATAGCCGTGTTTACACTTTTGCCGCACCCCAGCACTAATTTCTAGAAACTGAGTTTTGTTGGCTCCCGCTCTCTAGTGATAGTATGCAAAAACAGTGTTTACTCATTTCCCGCCAACAATGAATTAAGTCCTCCTCCTCATCATCATCAGAGAAGTACTTAATACGTGGATGTCAAAGTCCCTCCTCGAGGGCCGCAATCCAGTCGGGTTTTCAGGATTTCCCCAATGAATACGCATGAGATCTATTTGCACGCACTGCTTTCATTGTATGCTAATAGATCTCATGCGTATTCATTGGGGAAATCCTGAAAACCCGACTGGATTTCGGCCCTCGAGGAGGGACTTTGACACCCCTGTTCTAGAAGATTTTGAAATGAAAAAGGAACACATTCTATGTATTGTGACAGATCATGCTTCTAATATGCACAATTGAGAAAATGAAGGCAGTAGATGAAGAAAGTGACAGACAGATATTAGAGGAAGACAGTTCTGCAAGTATTGGAGAAAGTGAAAGCAAAGAGAATAGTGACATTTTGGATAACATTGTTGAAGAAGCATCTAAGCATTGTGCTATTCATATTCTGCAACTTGCAATAAGAGATGGATTGAAAGATCGTCATGCAGCATCTCTAATTGGCAAATTGAGGCAAGTAACTGTTGCAGCCAGGGCCCCTAAAACAGATGCCATTTTGAAATGACGTGCAGGAAAAGGAGCCATTTTGGATCAAACAACACGCTGGGGAAGCACTTATTTCAGGGGTGTCAAAGTACCTTCTCTAGGGCCACAATCCAGTCGGGTTTTCAGGATTTCCCCAATGAATATGCATAACATCTATTTGCATGCACTGCTTCCATTGGATGCTAATAGATCTCATGCATATTCATTGGGGAAATCCTGAAAACCCGACTGGATTGCGGCCCTCAAGGAAGGACATTGACACCCCTGACTTATATGATGGTAAAGCATTTGCTTGAATTAAGACTTTCTTGAAGAACTGGACAATGAAAATATTTTATTAACTGAAAGCCAGTGGGCACAAGTAAAAGCACTGGAAAATCTACTTTCTAATCCCTTTACTGTCACCAAGAGTTTGCAATCTGAAGATTTAACACCTGGTAAATTCTTCTTGAAATGGAAGAGCCTGATATATTGCCTGAACAAAAGTGGAGGGTTAATAGCTGATGGCATTGTATCTTCAATGAAGAAAAGAGAGAATCTCTTACTGGATAATCAAATTTTGTTAGCTGCTATTTATGTTGATCCAATGAGCCGAATTTTGTTGGACGATGACCAGACGGATACTGCAAAAAAGGCCCTCTATGATGTAGCAGTCCGCATGAAGCTCAGGTTCATCCTCTTCAAATGAAGAATTAGACTTTGATTTCTACTTGGACAAAATGGAACTTTCAACAATAAAGCGACGTCGCGTATGCGTGGAAGATAAACGACCAGAAAATGTCCAAATAAAGAGATTCCGGCAGGAGTTTTTTTTAAAGAATTAAAAGAAGTAGAAAAGTATGATCGCTCATCGAAACTGACTGTAGAAGAAGCCATCCTTGTTTAACCCGAGATTATTAGTGACGTGGCTAGAACCGTAACAGCAATGCCACCCACCTAAGTGAATGTTGAAAGACTATTTTCAGCTCTAAAAATAATCAAGTCAGATTTAAGAGCTTCTATGAAAGAGGATCTGGCGGAAGCAATTCTGTTTCTTAGGACGACACTACATTGACTTAGGGCTCCTTTTACTAAGGTGCGCTCTCGTTTTTTATGCACGCTACAATATCACACACACTAAACGCTAACGCCTCCATAGAGCTTGCATTAGTATTTTTCGTTTAGCACATGGTTAACGTGCGCTAAAAACGCTAGGAGCCCTTAGTTTTAGATTCCAAGTTTTTCCGGCTTTTGTTTTTGTTCATGTGGTTAAGCTTTGTTTTTGTTTTAAAACTACCAAAGAATATGGGTCATATTTTTAAACTGGCAAAGTTCCTGTTCCTGATTTTTATGCATGCTATGCTACTACTTTATAGCCACTTGATAAAAACAATAAATAAAACCTTTATTGGTTTTCATTTTTTTTGTCTTTTGTTTAAACTGGTCAATACAGTAGAGCAGGGGTGTCCAACCTTTTGGCTTCCCTGGGCCACATTAGCCGAAAAAAAATGTTTCTGGGGCCACACAAACGCTGCAGCAAGATAGAGGAGGGAGCCGGAAAGATAGTAAACACCCGGGGGCAACAGAGGAAAACACTGCATTGCCCTCAACCGGGGCCGCACAAAATACTTACTACATGGGGCCGCAGGTTGGACACCCCTGCTTACTGCATCAGATTCCTAGTCCTTAGTTCTATGGTTAAATGGCATGTATGTTGCCTTCCTTCAATCAACATGGGAAATACATTAGCATATTAAATACGGAGGAGTCGGAGTCATGGGTACCAGAAACTGATGAGTCGGAGTTGAAGGATTTATCTACCGACTCCACAGCCCTGGGTAGGACACCTACCGCTGCTCAAAATTGGGACGCCGTTTATAGAATCTGCCCCAGAATGCCAGATTTCATGAAGAGCTAAGAGAATTGTTAAATACAAAGAGATCCAGTAAATAGCCAGGCAATAAACCATGAAGTGCCTTATAACAAAAACAATCTAACAATGCATTCCACAGGTAACCAATGCAATGTACAAAAGAAGGTTGTAAATGATCTGATCTTAATAAATTGAAAATCAGATGAACTGCCATGTTTTGTGTCATGCAGAGCCTTCAAAGGTGCTTCTGGGTACCAAGTTTCAAGTTTATTAAAATTTTGATTTGAACGCAATATCAAATAATTCAATGCATTTAACAATAGTAATTTTAGGGGGACAAATAACAACCATTTAAACAATAAAAACATACAATCTTATCTATAGTTATTTAAAGATACATAAGAAATAGAAGGATAAATTACATTTGTTTAAAATAAAATAACCAAAAGAAAAAACATTTAGGGAAAAACAACATCAGGAGGGATATTAAAAGGTTTTACAGAAACGTGGTCTAAAAGTAACTGGTTTGTTGTTCTTTTTTTTTTTTTATGAAAGACGATCTAAAATGATAATAGAAAATCAAAAAGTTTATCTAATCTAGGTTTCATATGCATCTTTATAAAGATAGCTTTTTAGTTTGCTTTTAAATTTTTCTAAGGAAGTTTCAGCGCGCAAAAAAATTGGAAGTTTGTTCCAAAGCTGGGGTCCCAGGATAGAAAAAGTTGTGGTTCTTCTAGTGCCAATTACTTTCAGTGATGGAATGGACAGCAAATACTGATCAGCTGATCTAAGAGATCTAGCTGGGGAATAAGGTATTAAATATCGATATAAAAATATAGGAGTATTAGTTTTCTGAATTTTAAATGTCAATAGCGCAATTTTATATGTTATTCTGTGTGAAATCGGTAGCCAGTGTGCTTCTTGCAAGAGAGGAGTGACATGATCATATTTTTTGGAATTAGTAATAAATTTTTATTGCTGTGTTTTGTATTATTTGTAACCTTCGTATTTCTTTCTGTGTTATACCTTGGTACAGTGTATTGCAGTAGTCCAGCCTAGAAATTATCAAAGAGTGAATTAACACATTAAGGGCTTTAGGTTCTAGAACTTTGGCTAAAGATCTAATGAGACGTAGTTTATAAAAACAAGTTTTAACTACGGAACTAATCTGATCATGGTAGGATAGCTCGTGGTCCAATAATATTCCCAATATTTTAGTCGTTGTTACTTTTTGTAGTGGAAAATTATCCAAATAGACAATATAACTACCATGTTGCCCCGAAAATAACAAGGTGATACTCAAACACTGGCACGTAGCTAGGTTAGCTGTCCCTGATTGCCCTGAAAGATCGATATTCTCCTACAAACGCACCAGAAACATCGGGGAGTTGGTTAAAAGCAAGTTTGTTAAGGTGCCCCATAGTAGGGGAACCCAACTGGATGTGGTAGATGTCAATGGTGCAGCTAAACCATGACGGAAGTGTTGGGTTCATCCAGACACTGGGATCAAATATTATACCTATGTTTCCACTAATTGTGATTCCACTTGCGTGGTGTATTTGATCCAGTGCCCATGTAACAAAATTTATGTTGGGCGCACCATGCGCTCTATTAAGACCCGTTTAAATGAGCATAAATCCCGGGTTCGTACAGAATGGGATCCTGCCCCGTTGGTTAGGCATTGGCAGCTGATGGGGCATGAATGGTCTGACATTAAATGGAGAATTCTTGATTCTGTTATAGTAGGGTGGGAGGAGGAAATATTCAAAAGGCTTTGGCAGTGAAAGAGCAGAAATGGATATTCACGCTTAAATCCCCGGCTCCCATAGAATTAAATGAGGAGACTGAGTGGTTATCGATCCTATGAGGGCCTTTAGGTTATCAGTTCCGGTCCTGTTGGGGCTGAGCCTCGCACCAGTATGATGATGATGTCATATGTTGGCGGTGTGCGTCAGGCCAGCTGTATATAATGACCTTAATTACAAACCGCGGCCATGTTAGAATCCCGAGTTAGCTCCCTCAAATGGTAAGCGACTGTTTTCTTCTTCTTTGGGGGGTTTTCTTTCTCCTTTGGAGGATTTTATCACATAGTTTAGGCCTTTTCTGTTGCTAGTTTGTCTTTTAATTAAGAGAGAGTAAGGCATAGGTATTGGTTATTTTCCTGCAGTTTCCCTCAACCCTGAAGAAAAGTTTCACTATGAAACATGCATGTCGGGAGGGGTGAATAGAGGACGTGATCACTATAAGTTAAGTGACGTTCCTTTAATTTTATTATATAGAAAAATCTAAACAAAAATAATGTATGAAATTTACAAAATGAGCCATATAGGAATGATTAATAAAGGCTGGACCGGGAGCGTTGTGCACGGTGGCGATCTGAAGGTCCATACAATAAGAGAACAATATCTATGGGTTGTCCTTGAAGTGATATTAATAAGACTAAACAGTACCTGATTTCCCAGAAAATAAGACAGTGTCTAATATTCATTTTGGGTCCAAAATACGCACTAGGACTTATTTTCGGGGGATGTCTTTTTTTTTTTTTTTTTTTTCATGTACAACCATCATCTCTCCCTTCCTCTCCTCCACCCCAATTCTTAAGAACATAAGAATTGCCGCTGCTGGGTCAGACCAGTGGTCCATCGTGCCCAGCAGTCCGCTCCCACGAAGGCCCTTAGGTCAAAGCTCAGTGCCCTCACTGAGTCTAGCCTTACCTGCGTACGTTTTGGTTCAGCAGGAACTTGTCTAATTTTGTGCAGGATCTTTCCTCCCCTCTCACCCATCCCCTTGTGCAGCATCTTTCTATCCCTCCCATCCCCCTGTGCAGCAGAACCCCTCCGACCCTTCCACCATGAGATTGACATACCATACCTCTGAGGCCTCCAAAAACAGCAATGGCGGCAGCACTCTGAACGGGCTGCTTCACAGCATTCTCCACCAGGGTCTTCCCTCTGCTACGTCACTGATGACCCTCCCAGTCAAGCTAAATGAGAACAGCTTTTGAGATAAATTGATTCTTAAAATTTAGAATGGATATATATATATATACATATATTTATGCATGTATTTGAAAGTACTGTTTAAAAAATATTTATTAAATTGTCAAATTTAGAGTCTGAAAAGTCATTAAAAATATGATGAGCCAGTGACAATTTGACACATAAACCTTTACCCACTGTGAAAGTTTATTGAGCAGTAGAATGGTGCCGCTGAGGCCCAGCATAAAATATTTAAACTGGTGAAAGTTATTCAAATCACTTGGAGATGATAATTTTTGAGACTTCTCTCTACTTTCTGGCATAGTACTACTCGAAAGGGTCCAGAGAAGAGCGACAAAAATGGTTAAGGGACTGGGGGAGTTGCCATATGATGAGAGGCTAGAGAAACTGGGCCTCTTCTCCCTTGAAAAGAGAAGACTGAGAGGGGACATGGTTGAAACATTCAAGATACTGAAGGGAATAGACTTAGTAGATAAAGACAGGTTGTTCACCCTCTCCAAGGTAGGGAGAACGAGAGGGCACTCGCTAAAGTTAGAAGGGAAAAGATTATGTAATCCACCTTGAACTGCAAGATAATGGCGGAATAAAAGTCACTAATGTAATGTAATTCCGTACAAATGTAAAGAAGTTCTTCTTCACCCAGAGAGTGGTAGAAATCTGGAACGCTCTTCCAGAGGCTGTTATAGGGGAAAGCACCCTCCAGGGATTCAAGAAGAGGCTGGATAAATTCCTGCTGAACCAGAACGTATGCAGATAAGGCTAGACAAATAGGGCACTGGTCTTTGACCTAAGGGTCGCCGCGTGAGCGGACTGCTGGGCACGATGGACCACTGGTCTGACCCAGCTGTGGCAATTCTTATGTTCACCATTTGTGCTTTCTTTTTCCCTCTCATGTTGCAGTCAATTATTGCTATCACCAGAGGGCAGCAGAGGACACTATCATTTTATTCATTAATTTGGCAACTTGTACAGTTTCTCATGCCGGTAAAGTTTCTTCAGTGTGACTGACAGGCAAATTGTCCCTTCACCTACTCTTAGAAACAGATGGTGTCAGTTTATTGTGTGGGCCGAGTTTGATATTTTAGCTGGATTTGCTGAAGTACTACTGATACAGACTCCTGTGTCTAATTCACTGGTGCTTGATCTGAATGCATGCTTTGCCTGCTACCTAGTCCAGGGATGAGCCAACAGTAAGCAATTAGTAAGCCAGGGGCCAGCATACTACTGCTCAGTGGGAGGTAAGACTGACATCACTAGCTATGTGGGAAAATGCATGCTCAGAATTCCCACCTTCCTGTAGTTCCCCTACCGGCGCCGAACACGGGGTCGAAACCGGGACAAACGAAGCTGGTTTCAGTAGACCCCGAGCAGCAGGAGCAGTGGTGGGCTTCGCATGGGAGGGTGAAGCACCAGCCGAAGTCGAAGCTGAAGGGTCTTGCACAGCTTCCATCTTGAACATCGACTCCCACAAAAAAACAGCGACGCTTAAACGCCCTCGCTGTGAGTGTGGAACAAGGCCGGCACGATTTCGGGAAATGTTCTGGACCAAGACACTGCAGGCAGCGTCAATGCGGGTCCGTCAGCGAAATCGCACGCTGGCACTTGCTACACTTTTTAAAACCGGTGATTGGCCGGGACATAGGCCGAAAAAGCTCCGCCGCGAGATCGAAGGAGCGGGGCCTGAGCCACGCGGCCGACCCGGCCGAATTGCCGGAAGAAATTTTTTTTTTTTTTTTTTTAAAGAAATAAAACACACGAAAGAGTAAAAGAAACTCAAAACCGCGGCTATGGAAGGCAAAAGAACGGGAGTTCAATCAGCGCAGAAATGAAGAAAGACTTCTCAGGTCCACGGAAAGAAAAGAACTGAGGAGACACGCCCGGACCATCGGTGCGGGCATCTCAAAATTTCTGAATTTCTTCAAGCAAGACATGCTTGTGAGACGTCCGTATCGGGGCTCTGTCGGATGACGTCACCCACTAGTGAGAATGCCTGCCTGCTGTCCCTGGATAACAACTGTTACGGTAAGTAACATTGCTTTCCTGTAGTTCCCCTCATCCTCCATATTTTTTTTTTGTTTGCTTTGTTTTATTGTGTATTTATTTTCATGGGGGAGGGGCACTTTCTCTCCCAACTCTTTGCTCCCATTTCTTCTTTCATTTCATGTCAGCCTCTTCTCATCTGTCTGAAGCTCCCCTGAGTTGTGTGAGCCCAGCTCTTCTGGATAGTCGAGACAGTTCGAACCCTGGCTCATCCGTAATGTGAGTGGCAAAGGCTTCAAAGGCCTAGGCTCCAAGTAGCGTCTCCTCTTGGACATGGGATGGTGCTAAGTTTCATCTCTTAGGTGAGAGCTGCCGGGTTGTCCACTTTCAGAAGGGAGACAATGTGGCCATGCCTGGTTTAAAATTTACACTGCAAAGCAGTGAACATAAGAATTGCCGCTGCTGGGTCAGACCAGTGGTCCATCCTGCCCAGCAGTTCACTCACGCAGCGGCCCCCCAGGTCAAAGACCAGTGCTCTAAATGAGTCCAGCCTCACCTGCGTACGTCCCAGTTTAGCAGGAACTTGCCCAGCTTAGTCTTGAAAACCTGGAGGGTGTTTTCCCCTACAACAGACTCCGGAAGAGCGTTCCAGCTCTCCACAACTCTCCGGGTGAAGAAGAACTTCCTTACGTTTGTATGGAATCTATCCCCTTTCAACTTTAGAGAGTGCCCTCTTGTTCTCCCTACCTTGGAGAGGGTGAACAACCTGTCTTTATCTACTAAGTCTATTCCCTTCATTATCTTGAATGTTTCGATCATGTCCCCTCTCAGTCTCCTCTTTTCAAGGGAGAAGAGGCCCAGTTTCTCCAATCTCTCACTGTACGGCAACTCCTCCAGCCTCTTAACCATCTTAGTCACTCTTCTCTGGACCCTTTTGAGTAGTACCATTTCCTTCTTCATGTACAGCGACCAGTGCTGGACGCAGTACTCCAAGTGAGGGCGCACCATGGCCTGGTACAGCGGCATGATAACCTTCTCCAATCTGTTTGTGATCCCCTTCTTAATCATTCCTAGCATTCTGTTCACCCTTTTTGCCGCCACAGTGCATTGTGCCGACGGCTTCATTGATTTGTCGATCAGAACTCCCAAGTCTCTTTCCTCGGAGGTCTCTCCAAGTATCGCCCCGGACATCCTGTATTCGTGCATGAGATTTTTGTTACCGACATGCATCACTTTGACTAGTTACCGTTGATGAAACAATGTTACACCACCATGATCTTGAGACAAAACAGTCTATCTATGCAATGGCAGCACTCAGGTTCTCCAAGGCCAAGGAACTTCAAGACCCTAAAGTCAGCAGGAAGGGATATGGCCACAGTGTTTGGTATCAGGAAGATGGTGTACAGACTATCGTCCAAGAGGCCAAACAGGCCTAGATGTGGATGATCTGCAGGAACGCATCATTGAAGCTATAAACGCGATTATGCCGGATATGCTTCGGAGAGTCTGGTCCGAGCTCCGAGCACTTTTTTTTGCTACTTCAGCTTGTCTGTGGTGTTCTTTGCTCACATGTTTAAAGACAATAGACTGTTTTCAGTCCAATTCTTGGACCCCTGAGGAAGGCGTGTTCGCCGAAACACGGACCGCATAGGGTCCCGTTGGATTTTTACCACTGTATTTTTTATGATTGTACTTTTTTAATTGAATTTTCATGTTTTTATATGTCAGTGTATAATAAATTATCTCCAGAACGTCTGTATCCACAGTTTTTTGGTTTTGTTTTCACCGAGCACGATTATCACATCAATGTTTGCCAAGTAACAGGTGGGGCGCACATTGAGTGTATCGATACCATATGAAACTTTATGAGTTGATGAAACTGTAGCCTCAAAGATGAAAGAATATTTCAACAAATTTTGGTTTTGTAACCATTTAAAATCAAGGAGTGTTTTTGTGGGCCCCCTCTATTATGGAAAGAAGGTATAGATCAGGGGTGTCCAACTTGTGGCCCAGTGAAGTATTTTGTGCGGCCCTGGTCGAGGGCGATGCAGTGTTTTCCTCTGCTGCCCCTGGGTGTTTACTGTCTTGCCGACTCCCTCCTCTGTCTTGCTGCAGCGTTTGCACAGCCCCAGAAACATTTTTTTCGGCCAATGCAGCCCAGGGAAGCCAAAAGGTTGGACACCCCTGGTATAAATATTTCCTGATGTGGCTCAGTTTGCACAAAAGAGGCAGAGTTTTTCTGTCCATGAGGCAAGAGACTATTGCCTTGTGTGCAACCTTTATGCTACAATATCTGTACAGATGCAATATTTGGGAATTGGATACATGGTTTTTTTGGTTCCAGAACATCTACGTTCCTTCTTGGATATTAAGAAACTGGCATAAGGCCAAGCCCCTCAACCAGTGTCGGATGTTCCTTTGCGTGCTGGAAGTTAATGATACCCTGCTTAGATCTTGCTGCCTAAGAACTGTATTTTCAAATGGGTGGGTTTTTTTCTGAATGATTAATTCCTCCGATTTCTCTCCGTCCCTTCCTTTTTAATTGTGGCCTAATGAACAAAACTGGGTATTTTAATTTAACTACCTAAACTTCCTTGATTGTAATAATGTTATCCTTCACAAGTGGGTGCTTTTATATTAAGCTCTAAATTGCAATAAATACATTTTTTTTTTTAAAGAAAGGGAACATTTCAGAGCAGCTTTCCATCTGGGGAAAGGGCAGACAAGAGAGGACCATGAAGCAGAAGGATTGTCTGTCAGGAGCTTCTAGCACAAGAGAGGACCCTTAAAGCACAGAACTGTTAAATGTTGGTAGGAATTGTGACCTGATTCTGAATGATGTGGCCAAGCTGATCTTTGGCTTTCCTCATATCTATTAGAGAATGACATGGGGACAAATTTTTCCCTGTCCCCATGGGAACTCACTTTTCCATCTCGACCCGGTAAGTTCTTTTCCTGTCCCTGCCCCATTCCTGCAAGCTCTGTCCTCAACTGCACAAGCCTCAAACACTTTAAAATCCTAAGTAGCAACATTCTAGAGCTCAGACTGTGATGTCATAATGCCTCATTCCACCAATGCCTAAGTTCCGTCCTTATCTGCAGAAGCCTCAAATACTTTAAAATCCTAAGTAGCAACATTCTAGAGCTCAGATTGTGATGTCATAATGCCTCATTCCACCAATGCCTAAGCTCTGCTCTCATTTGCTCAAGCCTTGAACACTTTAAAATCAAAAGTAGCAACATTCTAGAGCTCAGATTGTGATGTCATAATGCCTCATTCCACCAATGCCTAAGCTCCGTTTTCACCTGCACAAGCCTCAAACGCTTTAACATCATAAGTAGCAACATTCTAGAGCTCAGATTGTGATGTCATAATGCCTCATTCCACCAATGCCTAAGCTCCGTCCTCATCTGCACAAACCTCAAACACTTTAAAATCATAAGTGTTCGAGGCTTGTGTGGTTAAGGCAGAGCTTACAGGAATAGGGAAGGACAGCGACAAAACTCATGGGGACAGGATGGGGAAATTGAGTTCCTGCGGGGACGGGGAAAAATTTGTCCCTGTGTCATTCTCTATTTCCAGCACTCAAAGGCTGAAGCAGAATAGCAAGACATAAGAACCTTTGATTCACTAGTCCATCTCCACAGCGAAAGTTACTTTGCGACCTTCAGCAAGTCCCCTAAACTCATTGTGCCTGTTTTTACTCAGTTTGCAATATTTTAATTGCCGAGTGTGATTGAATCTTGTAAATAAGCAATTCCTTTTCACAACTTTAAATGTTGTTTGTAAACTGCTTTGATCTGCCTGTTAGCAAAGGTGGATATATCAAGACACAAGTATACGTAATTTATTTCATGTCATATTTTCAGTGCATCTGAGAGCAATGTTTAAATAATATACATTCTAAGGAAAAGCAGCAGCGACAGAAAATAGCAGGTGTTATATCCTGTTTAGGATTATCACTGATTCCTGAGACCAAATCATGAGATGAGCTGCTGATGAAACAAACAGTGATATCTTCAAAACAGTCAGACACGCCAGCAGCAAAGCTCTTGTTTCACCATCACATGAGCCATTTAAATAACTCAAAGGTATAAATAATGCAGAAGCCATAGACCTTTTTCAGAGAAAAGAATTCTCTCTCTAAAACAAGACGTCACGAATAGGGTTGCATGGGGGCACCTTAAAAAGCAGGAAATACTTTGTTTTAAGGGAGAAAACAGTGGTGGATACATGCAGTGGATTCCTGGTGGATATGGGAGAGGCACAAACAGGGCTGGAATTCAAGAAGGCCTGGAACAAGTACAGAGGATGTGTAGCAATTGAAGAGCAAAGCATGGGATTACAGAGGATCCTTGAATGCAATAGCTATTAGAGAATGACACGGGGACAAATTTGGCCCCCGTCCCCGCAAGAACTCAATTTCCCCATCCCGTCCCTGCCCCATTACTGTAAGCTCTACCTTAACCGCACAAGCCTCAAACACTTATAATTTTAAAGTATTTGAGGCTTCTGCAGATGAGGACGGAGCTTAGGCATTGGTGGAATGAGGCATTATGACATCACAATCTGAGCTCTAGAATGTTGTGACTTAGGATTTTAAAGAATTTGAGGCTTGTGCAGATGAGGACGGAGCTTAAGCATTGGTGGAATGAGGCATTATGACATCACAATCTGAGCTCTAGAATGTTGCTACTTAGGATTTTAAAGCGTTTGAGACTTGTGCAGATGAGGACGGAGCTTAGGCATTGGTGGAATGAGGCATTATGACATCACAATCTGAACTCTAGAATCTTGCTACTTAGGATTTTAAAGGGTTTGAGGCTTGTGCAGATGAGGACGGAGCTTAGGCATTGGTGGAATGAGGCATTATGACATCACAATCTGAGCTCTAGAATGTTGTGACTTAGGGTTTTAAAGAATTTGAGGCTTGTGCAGATGAGGACAGAGCTTAAGCATTGGTGGAATGAGGCATTATGACATCACAATCTGAGCTCTAGAATCTTGCTACTTAGGATTTTAAAGTGTTTGAGGCTTGTGCAGATGAGGACGGAGCTTAGGCATTGGTGGAATGAGGCATTATGACATCACAATCTGAGCTCTAGAATGTTGCTACTTCGGATTTTAAAGTGTTTGAGGCTTGTGCAGATGAGAGCAGAGCATGCAGGAATGGGGCAGGGACAGGAAAAGAACTCACGGGGACGGGACAGGAAAATGAGTTCCCGTGGGGACGGGGAAAAATTTGTCCCCTTGTCATTCTCTAGCTGGAAGTTAATGCTACCCTGTTTAGTTACATCCTACTGCCTAAATGTGGCGCAGTGGTTAAAGCTACAGCCTCAGCACCCTGAGGTTATGGGTACAAACCCACACTGCTACTTGTGACCCTGAGTAAGTCACTTAATCCCCCCCCCCCCCCCCACACACACACACACATTGCTCCAGATGCATGAGATAGATTGTGAGCCTGCCAGGCAGACAGGGAAAAATGCTTAAGTACCTGAATAAATTAATGTAAACCAATGTATTGCAAACTGGATGGCTGTATGAGAAGGATGTTCTATTGCACTTTGCATAGAATTGCAGGAGATACGGAATATAAATTTTTTAAATAAATAAATAAACAAACTGTGTGCAGCGGTGAGGTTCCAGGTGTGCCACGAGATGCTGGCTGACTGCTTACAGGATATGCCACTCACACTGAGAGGCATGTCCTGTAGTCAGTCAGTCTTCGCCTCTCCCTCCTCACTGATGCCTCTCCTCCCTCAGCAGCCCCCCACTGGCATAGGCTCAGGGCCCCATCTGGAAGGCCTCCTTGCATTCACAAACATTGACAAGATGACGACATACATGGGTGTGACATCATCGCATCAAGATCCACGCATTTCCAGATGCCCTGCAGTCGTGGCCCCGAGATTAATGTGCATGACTATGAAATGTTTGCAGGACGCCGATGGGAACCGTTTTGAGCTCCCCTGGGAGAACGGTGTAGAAAATTGAACGAATAAATGAAGCTACACTTCCAGTCAAAATCAGGTTTGTTAGGGCCAGCTTTACCATTATGTGAACTACGGGTTTGTCTAGAGGAGGGGTTCTGAACCTAGTCCTCAGGGCACACCTACACAGTCAGCTTTTCAGAATAACCCAAATGAATATGCCTGAGATGGAGCTGCATACAAAGGCAACTCTATTCCATACATATTAGAAACATGGCAACATGATGGCAGATAAAGGCCAAATGGCCCATCCAGAGCATCCACTATCTCCTCCTCTCCCTATTGGCTAAGGCTATTAACATTTGCATCTCCTCTTCCTATAGGCTAAGGCTCTTTACACCTGTATTGTGAGGTCATAGAGCTTTATGGTTATAGAAACATGATGGCAGATAAAGGCCAAATGGCCCATCCAGAGCATCCACTATCTCCTCCTCTCCCTATTGGCTAAGGCTCTTAACATTTGCATCTCCTCTTCCTATAGGCTAAGGCTCTTTACACCTGCATTGTGAGATCATAGAGCTTTATGGTTATAGAAACATGATGGCAGATAAAGGCCAAATGGCCCATCCAGAGCATCCACTATCTCCTCCTCTCCCTATTGGCTAAGGCTATTAACATTTGCATCTCCTCTTCCTATAGGCTAAGGCTCTTTTCACCTGTATTGTGAGGTCATAGAGCTTTATGGTTATAGAAACATGATGGCAGATAAAGGCCAAATGGCCCATCCAGAGCATCCACTATCTCCTCCTCTCCCTATTGGCTAAGGCTCTTAACATTTGCATCTCCTCTTCCTATAGGCTAAGGCTCTTTACATCTGTATTGTGAGGTCATAGAGCTTTATGGTTATAGAAACATGATGGCAGATAAAGGCCAAATGGCCCATCCAGAGCATCCACTATCTCCTCCTCTCCCTATTGGCTAAGGCTCTTAACATATGCATCTCCTCTTCCTATAGGCTAAGGCTCTTTACACCTGTATTGTGAGGTCATAGAGCTTTATGGTTATAGAAATATGATGGCAGATAAAGGCCAAATGGCCCATCCAGAGCATCCACTATCTCCTCCTCTCCCTATTGGCTAAGGCTCTTAACATTTGCATCTCCTCTTCCTATAGGCTAAGGCTCTTTACACCTGCATTGTGAGATCATAGAGCTTTATGGTTATAGAAACATGATGGCAGATAAAGGCCAAATGGCCCATCCAGAGCATCCACTATCTCGTCCTCTCCCTATTGGCTAAGGTTCTTAACATTTGCATCTCCTCTTCTTATAGGCTAAGGCTCTTTACACCTGCATTGTGAGGTCATAGAGCTTTATGGTTATAGAAACATGATGGCAGATAAAGGCCAAATGGTCCATCTAGTCTGCCCATCCACAGTGACCATTATCTCTTTCTCACTCCCAGGTTTTCTTGAATTCAGACACAGTCTCTGTCTCCACCACCTCAACCGGGAAACTGTTCCACGCATCTACCACCCTTTCTGTAAAAAAGTATTTCCTTAGATTACTCCTGAGCCTATCACCTCTTAACTTATTCATTGTGGATATCCTGAAAGCCCAACTGTCTGGGTTTCTCCTGAGGACTGGATTGAGAACCTCTGACTTAGAGTGCCTCAGGCCAAGTCCTCCCACAGTGTTACACCTTGAACTACAAGTGCTACATTGTTCTGCATAATTCAAATTGTGACACAGCAGGCCTGGACAAAAGAGGAGGTTGCCAGATGAGCTGCTGCCCTGGTACTATAATCCTACCAAGCTGGGGCAGGAACTCGAGAAAGTTTAAGTAGAGGGATGAGGGGACAAGGGTAAGGGTTAAAGAGTTGCCATATGACTCCAGAAAAAGGACATCCAGCTTTTACTTCCATTGCTTTCTCTGGAAGTAAAACCCAGATGTCTCTGTCCATCCTCCTTACTTTCATTGCTTTCAATTCAAGAAGCTGATAAGAGATTGAAGGTGCCTGCTGTGGCGTAGTGAGGAGGGTGGGTGGGGTGCCGGGGTTCAAGGGAGCCCAGCAGCAGCAGGAGGGAGTGGGCATCCCTCCTGATTTTGGATGTGGAAGGGGCATGTTGGGGGTGTCAGGGAGGAGGGAGTGGGCATCCGTCCTGCCGATTTTTGATGTGGAAGGGGTGTGTTGGGAGTGTCAGGTAGGAGGGAGTGGGCATCCCTCCTGCCAATTTCAGATGTGGAAGGGAGGGTGTTGGGGGGTGTCAGGCAGGAGGGAGTGGGCATTCCTACTGCTGATTTCAGATGTGTGTGGGGAGTGGGCATTCCTCCTGCTGATCGGGGGGAGGGTCTCCTGTCCACCGCAGCTGGCTGAACTGAT
Source organism: Geotrypetes seraphini (assembly GCF_902459505.1). Taxonomy (NCBI): domain Eukaryota; kingdom Metazoa; phylum Chordata; class Amphibia; order Gymnophiona; family Dermophiidae; genus Geotrypetes; species Geotrypetes seraphini. The sequence goes on from NC_047084.1 coordinate 105,464,390, forward strand.
CGTGGCAGGGGAATTTCCCCCAATCAGCTGAGCCAGCACAGCTTTGGGAAGTCCTGCCAGCTGTGCTGATTGGGGATAAATTCCCCTGCCGCGATCAGCTTATGGCAACTGTGGTCTAATTTTAGGACCCTGTGGCAAAGATAGGTGGCTGAAATGTAGGCCTGGATTTTCTGGGCCTACATTTCAGCCACCTATCAGCATGAATCACGACTAGGTAGCCGCTGTAGCCCGGCTAATGCCACTTCTAGTGTTGGCCACATCTACTTTGGTGTTCCGCGGCCTAAAACAGCTATCTAGTCACGATTGTGGTGCCTTTTATTTAGCATCGGTAGGCACTTCAACCTTGTCATTTCTAATGGCGTTTTTCAATTAACTTAGGCGCCGGCAGGGCGCCTACCGAAGCATATATGTAGGTGCCAGTTTAGGATTTCTCCCTCCAATATATTTTGTGCAGCGTTTCAAAAATGATCCAAAGATGTGCAGTCGAATGTTTCGAGACATCGTTTTTAGCGCTACGGCTGTGGCGTTTTTCACTTCATCATCTGAAGAGAGCCTCTGCGCATGCTTGTAACATTTCAAGAGTTTCATTGTTGCTCTGTGCAAGTTTCGCACAAACATGGTTTTTTTTTGTTGCATAGAAGTTTCTGGACCCCTGTTCGTTTACAAAAATTAGACAGTTCTAACTCTAATAGATGCTGGCACTGACATCTCGATGTAGGGACACTGGATCATCTGCTGTTCTATTGTCCTTTGATACTTAACTTTTGGAAGTCAATATGGGGACAGATAATACCATACCGGAGGCATCAATTCCATTGACGTATGAGGTAGTTATATGCGGAACGTTATTGCCTATTAAGCCCCCCATGGACCGTTATAAATACCGGTTTTTCCTTATTATGACCGGGATAGCCATGCAAATGATTACTCGCAATTGGAAGAATTGGGATCACCTTAGTTTTCGTTTTTGTTGGGCGAGCTTATGTGTAACTTATAAATATGAGAAAATGAATGCTGACATGTTGGGGCATAATAAGATATTCAAATTAGTTTGGGGGTCCATTGACGTCTTTTGTAGATTTGCTATAGTTGTCCTTTATCTTTATTTTATGTTGTTTTTCACCCATACATCCGGGGGGGGGGGAGGAGCGGGAGGGGGGTATATCTTTTGTTTTGGTATTATTCCTGATGGTAATGATGGATGGGGGATGGAATTTTTATCTTTTGTATAGATACTGATTGATTATAAGTGCGTGGTTGATTATCATTATTTGTATATAAATTGTATTGCACTTTTTGTTGGCATTAAAAACTAAATAAAGTTAAAAAAGAGTTTCATTACTGCTCTTTCCATGTTTCACACAAAATTCAATCGCACACCTCTAGCTTACTCTCACAGACACGTCTTCCTCATCTGCCATGACGAAACGTACAAAGTTCTTCCTCTCGCTCTAACCCAACAACGAATACTAAAGCAGTCTAACCGCAGTTCAGAAATGTTGATCAATGAGCTTCGCAAGCGTGTACATCTTGGAAAGAGAAACAGAGGCAGTCTCATTACTTTTCAATCCATATACACAAACAAAAGCTCTTACATCAAATGTTTCCATTCAATATCCTATTTGGGTCTCTCTGCCCCCACCATGCCCTGCTGTCTTGTCTTTAGGGCCACATAGAAACACTTTTAGACACATCTCTTGCAGTGCTGTTGTAGCACACTTGGCCTAATTTTCTTTCAGAGACATGAGATGAGCAGAGTGGAGGGTTAGGGTAATGGTTATTAGAAACATGATGGCAGATAAAGGCCAAACGGCCTATCCAGTCTGCCCATCCGCAGTAACCATTATCTCCTCCTCTCCCTATTGGCTAAGACTCTTAACATTTGCATCTCCTCTTCCTATAGGCTAAGGCTCTGTGCACCTGCATTGTGAGGTCATAGAGCTGCCCATCCGCAGTAAACATTATCTCTTACTCTCTCTAAGAGATCCCACAAGCCTATCACACGCTTTCTTGAATTCAAACGGTCTCTGTCTCTACCACCTCCTCCGGAAGACTGTTCCACGCATCCACCACCCTTTCTGTAAAAAAGTATTTCCTTAGATTACTCCTGAGCCTATCACCTCTTAACTCCATCCTATGCCCTCCTATTCCAGAGCTTCCTTTCAAATGAAAGAGACTCGACTCACGCTCAATTACATTTTGTAGGTATTTAAACATCTCTATCATATCTCCCCTCTCCCGCCTTTCCTCCAAAGTATACCTTTAAGTCTGTCCCCAAAGGCCTTGTCATGAAGACCACCTACCATTTTAGTAGCCTTCCTCTGGACCAACTCCATCCTTTTTATGTCTTTTTGAAGGTGAGGCCTCCAGAATTGTACACAATATTCTAAATGAGGCCTCACCAGAGTCTTATACAGAGGCATCAATACCTCCTTTTTCCTACTGGCCATAGCTCTCCCTATGCAGCCTAGCATCCTTCTAGCTTTCACCATCACCTTTTCAACCTGTTTGGTCACCTTAAGATCATCACATCAATCCCACCCAAGTCCCACTCTTCTGTCATGCACTTAAGTTCTTCACACCCTAAACCAGGGGCCGCACAAAATACTTCAGGGGGCCGCAGGTTGGACACCCCTGCCCTAAACTGTACCGTTCCCTCAGGTTTTTGCAGCCCAAATGCATGACCTTGCATTTCTTAAGCTTTAAATTTTAGCCATATTTGATCAGTGGCTTTAAGTTTCAAGTTCAAGTTCATTGTTTATTTGATATACCACGTATCATTACGTCTAGGCGGTTTACAAAATATTTAAAAAGCTTATATATTAATAAAAATAATAGAAAAAAGAGTAGGTGTATTCAGTGAAGGAATTTGGGCAGAGAACAGGCAGCCTCACCATCTACCTGCCTTCTTTATACTGCAACATTTATGCCTGCTCCTTCAATCTAATTGGCTTCTGCTACTTTTGTGTTAGTATTTTATAAATGAATCACGAACTAGTGGAAATAACCACACCTACGGACCCGGATGCCAACAGTAAGATTAAGAAGAAATGTACACTAAGGCCCGGGAGGGGCGTCCTATACAGAATCGGGCCTACAATAAACCCGATTCTGTAACCGACGTCCATGTTACAGGCGCCGGTTACAGATCCGGTTTAGTGTAGACGCAGCCGCTACACCCATTGCGGCAAGGGATCTCCCTGTAGCGACAGGCATGTCCCCCCCCACCCCCCACCCGACGATCTTCCGTGGTTACCAGTCCAGCAGGAATTGGAATTTAAGATCCTAACTTGGATCTATAAAATTCTTCAGGGAAGGGCACCATCATACCCTATCAGTCTGGTATCTTGATATGTGTCTGTAAGGACTCTATACTACTATTAATTATTTCTAGAGAGCTACCAGATGTATGCAGCGCTGTACACAGTCACAAAGGCGACAATCCCTGCTCACATGAGCTTACAATTTAAACAACCAAGACGGACAAACAGGATGCCAGGATAGGGGTTACAGTTAGAGGGGATGGTTAAGCCGCTGGCTGGGGTGGTGAGCAACGGGCAGAGGGGAGCAGGGTTATGAGTTGAAGGCTGTCTCGAAAAGGTGGGTTTTTTTAGCCTACTTTTGAACAAGGGAAGGGGTATGACATGGCAGGTGGACAGACTCGGGTAGTTTATTCCAGGCACACAAGGCTGTGTGATGAAAGGAACAAAGTCTGGAATTAGAGGTGGAGGAGAAGGGTACAGATTATAAAGCAATTTGTTTGAGGAATGGAGTTCTTGGGGATGTGTATAAGGAGAGACAAGAGAGGAGAGACACTGAGGGGCTGCAGAATGAACATACTTGTAGGTTAGTAACAGGAGTTTGAACTGTAAGCAAAGGCAGGTAGGAAGTCAGTGAAGTGGTTCCTGGTAACAACGGGATCTGGATAATTCCGGTTGCCGCCCTTAACTACCCCCACCCCTAAACCCAATGCTCCTCCCACATTCAACACACACACAGATATGGAAAAATAGCTGCAGCTCTATCTATTGATCAATAATAATAAACCATATAACTTAACATAACATTGCATATATTAGCATGAATTAACAAATTAATCATAAATTAACATCACCAAGCTCCTCCCAAGCTACCAGGTGTACATTGCAAGATATTGCCCTCGACCCCGCCACATACAGCAAGAGTCTGAGGGGTGGCATAACCACATGCCCCTTTAACTGGGTCACCTGCTCATCGCCGGATGAGCCCCAACACCCAGTAGCTCCCGAGCTACTATCCACCATACAGCAAGGGTGGGCGGGTGGGAAAAAGCCACCCTGGAGGGCCCTGGAAGGAGCCGAGTCCTCCAAGGTCCCGGCTTTAAAACATCGCCCCCGCACTGTCACTCTCCGCCCTCCTCCAATCCACTAACCTCACTGCCGCGGGAAAAACCCTCTACCCAACCCCTTACCTTAACACTCCCCCCTCCCCCCACTATCTGCTTGTCTCCACGGGCGACACAAGGGCCTCCCAGCCCCATGTTACCATATGCCCATCGATGCAAGTTCTTGGGCTACATGTTATGCAAGACTGATAACAACCAGATCGCAAGCATTATCTTCCGGAGGACTCATCTGTTAGAATATTCTTCTCCTGAAAGTCAAATTGAGTGAGACAGACTGTACTCTTTTTTTCCGAAAACTTTGCAAGGCATGGTTATTTACAACAACGGATGACTAAGCGTCTTAACGAAACAGTGTTTTTCAAGTTTCAAGTTTATTAGATGATTTGATAAATCGCTTAATCAAATATTCTAAGCGATGTACACTTTAAATTTAACAATTAGTAAATATAAAAATAAAAATAAAAAAACAAACAATACAATACATACAATTATTAAATAATGGGTAAGAACTCATGATTATTAACATTGATAAACGGGAAAGAAGGGAAGAACTACAATTCATAAAGTAAAGAAGAAACATTGATGGGAAACACACAAGGAAATAATTAACACAGGTTTCATATAGAAAACGTAATACTAAAATTAAAATTATAATGTAAAAGCATCTTTAAAAAGGAAGGTTTTAAGTTCAGTTTTAAATTTTCCAAGTTCTTTTTCCTCTCGTAAGAAAATAGGAAGAGCGTTCCATGTCTGCGGTGCAGTACAAGAAAAAATAAATTGTCTCCTTGTATTGATAATTTTTAACGAAGGGACAGATAGCAGATTTTGTTCACTAGAACGTAATATTCTTTTTGTAGAATAAGGAACAAGAAAACGATATAAAAATGCTGGGGTTTTGTTGTTCAGAGTCTTAAAGATAATTAAACATAATTTATAAGTAATTCTGTAATTGACAGGGAGCCAATGAGCCTCTTTGAGGAGTGGTGTTACATGATCATATTTTTTTGCATTGGTTATTAATTTTATGGCTGTATTTTGTATGATTTGTAATCTTTTAATTTCATATAGTGCAATTCCTTTAAATAAGGAATTGCAATAATCAATTTTAAACATCACCAAGGAGTGAATAAGTATTGTAATTGATTTAGGACAAAGAAATTTTGAAATGGACCGAATTTTGCGTAACCTATAAAAGGTGATTTTTACAATGTTACTAATGTGGTCATGGTAAGAAAGTTTAGTGTCAAAAATTACTCCCAAAATTTTTGTATTTTTTACTACTGTAGGGGTACATTAAGAATAGAAATAGGAGCAACAAGAGGAAAACTCTCTTTCCACGGAAATAGCATAACATTGGTTTTATTGATATTAAGTGCCAATCTGTTTTTATCTAGCCAATGATGTACTTGATCTAGTTTTTCATGAATGACCAAAATTTCACTTTGATTATTATTATTTAATTGTTAATGGGAACTTGCTTTAATTGCTGGTTTTATTTTCTTGCAGTCATTATCAGGAGAAGTAAGTCGGCAAAAGAAAACTGGGATTTGCTACGTAAAATCTAGAATATCTATTTTCTCAATTGCCGGTTAGAATCTCTGGAATTCAGTTCCAGGTAGGATGAGATTATGCAAAGATCTTTCAAGAAATTGTTACAAACACAGTTGTTTGCGGACGCCTTTCTCTCCAACTCTGTGGTTATCATTTGTTTTAACTTTGACAGAACACAATTCCAGCTCTTGGTCCAGTCCCTAGTCCTGGGTCTTCTAGACTACTGCAACATCCTCTATCTCCCCTGCCCCGCAACCATGATAAAACAAGTACAAACAGTTCAAAACACAGTGCTAAGACTTATCTATTCTCTGAGGAAACACGACCACATCACGGCGGCACACCTCGACTCACACTGGCTCCCAATACAAGCAAGAGTTCAATTCAAACTCTACTGCCTACTATTTAAAACCATAAACGGAGACATTCCAGCCTACCCAAACAACCGCCTAGTCCAAACTATCTCAACCAGACATAGGAGAACACACAAATCGTTCACGCATCCCCCAATCAGAGACGTCAAACGAAAAAACTGAACGATGGCCTTCTAGCCACACAAGCAGCAAAACTGGACCACCAACTCTCCAATTTACTGATAACAACCCCAGACTACAAATCGTTCAGAAAAGAAATAAAAACCCTGCTATTCAAGAAGACAAACTAACACCGCAAGATTCGTCCCAATTCTCTGAAGCATCCCGCTCTGCTCTTCAATTCCTCTGGAAATGGCCAGATAACGCCTTTTGTAATCCGCCTTGAACTGCAAGGTAATGGCGGAATAGAAATCACTAATGTAACTTTGAATAATTCTGTATCAAGGAAATTTTGTGGGGGAGACTGACTGACTTGTTTACTGCATTTTCCAATGTTTGTTTGCGTTTGACATTGTGCATGTAAATGGTTTTGTGCATCGCTTAGATTTAATGAATTGGAAGATAGGCTTGAACTCTTCAAATTCTGTATAAGGTGAAGTCACAAAGATTTTCTTAACATAAGGTGGTGTTGTAAGTCACCCTAATTACCTTATACCCACACTGTTTTCACACTCTCAGCCCTCAGAGATGCCACCAGGGGATCAAATGATCATATCCTCTGGCTTTATGCACCTAATCGTCATAGGGTTGATACTATACTTTTAGGTATGTTTATAATTTTGTTATTTTTTTCTTTTTCTCTATATATATTATTCACTCTTATGATAATTTTAAAACAATAAATATTACTAAAGAGTATTGGTACTTAGCTTTATACGGAGTGGTTGCTGGACACCTCAGGACAAATTGACAACTTCCTCTCCTCCCTCTCCGACCTAGGATTCCACCAAGCTATAACCACCCCCACACACTCAGCAGGCAATATCTTAGACTTGCTCTTCACCCTCAGAGACCCAACGGCAGAGCCCCAGCAAACTTACACCTCCACACCTGTCCCATGGTCAGACCACCACCTCATTGAATTTGAACTCCCACTCGATACTGCCCTAACCCCACATAAAGATCCCACCCCCCCCACCCAACGTCAACTCCCTAATTCAGTCAACCCTCAAGATATGGCCGCAGGTATTCGCACCCTAAATAAATCTTGTACCCAACATCCCCTATCAATTGACCAAGCAGCCGCCACATGGCACTCTAACATCCAATCCCTCTATAACAACCTGGTCCAGACAAAAACAACCAAAATAATCACCAACAAACCATCTGCTCCCTGGTACACAAATGACCTCCGATCCATAAAACGATCCCTGAGAAAAGCAGAAAGGATCTGGGCCAAACACCCGGACAATGAAACCAAAACCCACTGGAAAAGCATATCCACCACATACAAAACTGCCATTCTAGAAGCAAAAAAGACCTACTACGCTCGTCTCCTACAACAAGCCCCTTCTAGATCTAAACAACTGTTCACCCTCACCAACCATCTCTTCACCAACGCCCAAAGGAATAATCAAACCAACCAAACAGAACTCGATAGCGAAACTCTCTCGGACTTCTTCCAGTCCAAAGTACAAAAAATCCGAGATAACCTCGACGTCAACACCAAACCCAATCCCACTCAGCTCCAGCCAATTCTATATACCCCTCCTTCCACCACTCTCTCCCAATTTCATCCTACCACTCATGCTGAGGTCCTCGAAACTCTGAGTGAACTCAAACCCTCCAACACCATCCTCGACCCCTGCCCGTCCAGCCTCCTACTATCTGCCGGAGACGCCATGGCAGAATCCATCCTCCCCATTATTAACACCTCTCTAACTACTGGAACTGTCCCCCTCAGCTGGAAATCAGCTATTATCAAGCCCACTCTCAAAAAACCCTCCCTTGATCCTAACGAACCTGGCAACTATCGCCCAGTCTCCAACCTCCCAATTGTCTCCAAACTCCTTGAACGACTTGTGCTCCACCGCCTACACCCTTTCATTGAAGAACAAGCTGCCCTATCCCCAGCCCAATCCGGCTTCCGTAAAGGCCACAGCACAGAATCAGTACTCCTTGATATCATCGACGACAGCTGGTCAATACTCGACAAAGGCAATGACGCCCTACTAGTCCTACTTGACCTTAGCGCTGCCTTCGACACAGTTGACCACCACCTACTCACATCTAGACTCCACGACCTCGGAATCAGAGACACAGCCCTCCAATGGTTCACCTCCTTCCTTCACCAAAGGACCCAAACTGTCCTACTAGGGACACATAAATCTAACCCTAAACCTATCAAATATGGTGTTCCTCAAGGCGCCCTTCTATCCCCCCTTCTATTCAACCTCTACATCAAACCCGTCATCGATATAGCGCAAAAATACAAAATCAAAATCCACTCTTATGCAGATGACATCCAACTGCTCCTCCCCTTAGGCGAAAACCGGCCATCCCAAATTGCCAACCTCGAACTCTGCCTCACTGACATGAAAACTTGGATGTCAAACAACAAGCTTCAACTTAACGCCTCCAAAACCGAACTCCTATGGATCAGAAACAAAAACACCAAATACCTACGACCTACACTAACATGGGATTCCACTCTACTAACAGCAACAGATCAAGTTCGCAGCCTGGGAGTAACCCTAGACGGACACCTATCCCTATCTGCCCACATATCCCAAGTAGTCTCCACCTCCTTCTACTACCTTCGCCAACTGAAAAGGATTAAACCCTACATCTCCACACCAGACCTCACCCAACTCCTATACGCATATGTCCTCTCCAGAATGGATTATTGTAACTCCCTATTTAATGGACTAACCAAAAATAATATCAAACGCCTCCAACGGGTCCAAAATGCAGCCATCCGCCTCCTACACAACCTCAACTACCACGATTCCATCTCCCCGGCACTCCATGCTGAACACTGGCTCCCAATTAGCCAACGCTGTACTTTCAAAGCCCTGACAATTGCCCACAAGAGAATTTATTCCACCACCCCCTCCTACATAAAATCCAAGCTACCCATCTACAACCCCACTCGCACCCTCCGCTCAAAGTCAGAGACACGCCTATGCACCCCCCCCGGAAGATCCCTGCTCACAGAAACAGCCCACAAACGATCCTACAGCCACTTCATTCCACACCTTTGGAACCAACTCCCCCCCCAACTTAGACAACAGAACTCATTATTAACTTTCAGGAAATCGGTAAAGACCCTCCTCTTCAACTAAAGATCTCCTCTGTCTTCTCCCCCCTTACGCCCCCCTCCATTCCCCTTTCTCCTCCCAAAACTCCAAGCTAACCCTCTCTTACTCTCTCCACCAACAAATTGTATCTAAACGCATATAACTTTCCTTAAACTAAACTACTGTATTTCCCCCTTCTCTCTTTCTGCTATACTCTCCCTGTACTCAATTCTCTCCAAAATCTATAAATCCAATTACTAAACCTGTTGTATTACTTATATATCTATTTACTCTCCACTATGTATGTTCATTGTAGACCGTTCTGAGCTACTGGGAGGACGGGATAGAAATCCAAATAAATAAATAAAATAAATAAATAAATAAATAAATAAATAAATAAATGGAAAGGGATAAACAAGCCAACATGTTTCACCCGTAAAGGGTGTTTCCTCAGGGCTACTACCCCTTTTTTATATTCGTTGTTCACGACGTGACCACCCGATCTTTAAAACTATATTAGGGTGACTTACAACACCACCTTATGTTAAGAAAATCGCTTAGATTTAAGGCATTCATACATTTCTAAAAATAAAATAACTAAATCACGTTGGCTTTGGCTCCTGCCTTTTCAATAGTTCAAGGTGAGTTAGACTAAGTTACTGTCAGTGCTTTCAGTTTCTTAGGGCAGTGATTCCCAACCCTGTCCTGGAGGAACACCAGGCCAATTGGGTTTTCAGGCTAGCCCTAATGAATATGCATGAGAGAGATTTGCATATGATGGAAGTGATAGGCATGCAAATTTGCTTCATGCATATTCATTAGGGCTAGCCTGAAAACCCGATTGGCCTGGTGTTCCTCCAGGACAGGGTTGGGAACCACTGCCCTAATGAATATGCATGAGAGAGATTTGCATATGATGGAAGTGATAGGCATGCAAATTTGCTTCATGCATATTCATTAGGGCTAGCCTGAAAACCCGATTGGCCTGGTGTTCCTCCAGGACAGGGTTGGGAACCACTGCCCTAATGAATATGCATGAGAGAGATTTGCATATGATGGAAGTGATAGGCATGCAAATTTGCTTCATGCATATTCATTAGGGCTAGCCTGAAAACCCGATTGGCCTGGTGTTCCTCCAGGACAGGGTTGGGAACCACTGTCTTAGGGTAACAAACCATATCGTTCTAAAGCATAGTAACAGCAAATGTCGGCAGATGGAAACCTGCATAATCCATCCAATCCGCCTAACAAGGTGGCCAGAGTTTTAACTGGCACTTTGCATAGGCTCCACTTCGTGATTATTAAAAACTGGCATCATAAACAGGGTAGCTGGCAACTCGCTGCCTTGCCAACCTAATATTGTTTTCAACCCTAAGAATGTCTTCCCTTCCCCCACAACTAACTAGCGTCACTTATTTGCCATGGAAAAGAAATAAAATGTCACCTAATGAACAGAAGTACAGAGAGACCACCTCTTTGAGAGTGCTTTCGACTCCTAGCTCTTCTCACCTTGAGTTCTGCATCCTCAACCCTACATGTCATGTCTGTCTGTCCAAGTTAGATTGTAAGCTCTTCTGATAAGGGACCATCTATAAATGTCAGCCCACCTCTTTGAGAGTGCTTTCGACTCCTAACTCCTCTCACCGTGGGTTCTGCTGCATCCCCAACCCTATATGTCATGTCTGTCTGTCCAAGTTAGATTGTAAGCTCTTGTGAGCAGGGACCATCTATAAATGTCAGCCAACCTCTTTGAGAGTGCTTTTGACTCCTCTCACCTTGTGTTCTGCATCCTCAACCCTATATAATAATAATAATAATAGTTTATATACCGCAGGACCGTGAAGTTCTATGCGGTTTACAATGATTAGAAATGTTACAGATTAAGTGAATAAACAAAGTACAGATTTAGCGACAGGTGGTTCTTGCGCTTGGTTGTTAAGGACTAAGATTGAATAGGTTGGTTTCCTAAGTATTTCAGGAATAGATGTCATGTTTGTCTGTCCAAGTTTTTTTTTTTTCTCTTTTTAAGTTCAGTCATCTCAACTCTGGTAAAAAAAAAAATAATAATAATGTTTTTTTAGTCTTCACATGTTGAGGAAAGTGAGATCCTGCTTCCGCCAACAACATTTTGCTGTCCTTCTACAATCAATCATTCTTTCCAGACTGGACTATTGTAATTCCATCTATCTAAGTCTAACCAAGAAAAGTCTTCAAAGATTTCAGTGGATCCAGAACACTGCAGCTAGGTTGATCTTTGCAAAAAGCAAATTCGATCATGTTTCCCCGCTTCTGTCAAAACTTCACTGGCTTCCAGTGATTTCTAGGATTCACTTTAAATGTAGCTGCCTAATTTTCAAGATCCTACATGGCATTCTTCCTCCCCTAATCCCACTATCCTGGAATTTTTCGAGACCCGACACTACCAGATCCGCCCACATACTCAAACTATCTTTCTCCTCGTTAAAAGGCATCATGTATGCAGGGAAATCAGGGAAATCCCTTTTCTTCAAATTCACTGAGCTTTGGAACAACATCCCTGCCCCGCTGCTGAACCTAGGCTCATTCCAATTATTCCAAAAGCATCTGAAAACCTGGCTTTTCTCCAAAACGTAAAGCTATCTATCCTCTTCATAAACTCTAATTTCTTATTATGTCCTTCCCTCATTTATTGAATTTACCTGTAAATCATGCTAAGCTCTATCTTTATGGAGTGAATGCGGTATATAAACTTAAGGTTTAATTTAGTTTCTCTTCCTTTCTCTCTTTTTTTTTTTTCTCTCTCTCTGTCTTCCTCTCTCCTTTTTTCTCTCTCTCTGTCTTCCTCGCTCTCTCTTTTTTTCTCTCTCTCTTCCTCTCTCTCTCTCTTTTTTTTTTCGCTCTCTCTCTCTCTTTCTCTTTTTTTCTCTCTCTCTTCCTCGCTCTCTCTTTTTTTCTCTCTCTCTCTTTTCCTCTCTTTTTTCTCTCTTCCTCTCTTTTTTTCTCTCTTCCTCTCTTTTTTTTTCTCTCTTCCTCTCTCTGTCTCTTCCTCTTTTTCTCTTTCTCATTAAAAAGCATCATGTATGCAGGTAAATCAGGGAAATCCCTTTTCTTCAAATTCACTGAGCTTTGGAACAACATCCCTGCCCCGCTGCTGAACCTAGGCTCATTCCAATTATTCCAAAAGCATCTGAAAACCTGGCTTTTCTCCAAAACGTAAAGCGATCTATCCTCTTCATAAACTCTAATTTCTTATTATGTCCTTCCCTCATTTATTGAATTACCTGTAAACCGTGTCGAGCTCTATCTTTATGGAGATGATGTGGTATACAAACTTAAAGTTTAGTTTAGTTTAATCTTTATTAACGTTTTTGCAACATACAAAGGTATACTGACCAGTTCCAATAAGTAATAACATGATACAAAATATATACGGAGGTTAACAGAACCAAAACTAATGCAACAATAAACCTATAACTAATACCTAGATCAGCCGTGAGTGAATACAGAGATTAATGAAATAGTACCAAGATAACATAATGTATTACATGTAATTACTAAGATAACATAACATAACATAACATAGTAGATGACGGCAGATAAAGACCTGAATGGTCCACCTAGTCTGCCCAACCTGATTCAATCTAAAAATTTGTTGGATTTTTTTTTTTTTTTTCTTAGCTACAGTATTTCTGGGCAGGAATCCAAAGCTCTCCCCGGTACTGTTCTTAGATTCCAACTACCGAAGTCTCCGTCAAAGCTCACTAAAGTCCATCTACACCAGCGGTCTCAAACTCGCGGCCCACCATGTACTATTTTGAGGCCCCCGGTGTGTTTATCATAATCACAAAAGTAAAACATAACAGTTTCTTGATCATATGTCTCTTTAGCTATAAATGACAATATTATTATTAAGACTTAGCCAAAAGGAAAAGATTTATAAACTATAAAGAGTTTTACCTCATGCAAAATTGTTATTTCTTTAATCAGACATTAACTATTTTTTTCTAATGCCCTCCGAGTACCTACAAATCCAAAATGTGGCCCTGCAAAGGGTTTGAGTTGGAGACCACCGGCTTAACTGTAACCATGACATCCTGTTTGTCTTTGGGAAGCAGAGCTGAGATTGTGATGTCATAATGCCTCATTCCACCAATAAGAGCCAGCCTCATCAGTGATGTCACAATGGCTTGATTGTCCTGTTCTCCCCTCTGAGGCCCTGAGGCCTATTTTTTTCTGAGTACCTACAAATCCAAAATGTGGCCCTGCAAAGGGTTTGAATTGGACACCACTGGCTTAACTGTAACCATGACATCCTGTTTGTCTTTGGGAAGCAGAGCTGAGATTGTGATGTCATAATGCCTCATTCCACCAATAAAAGCCAACCTCATCAATGTTGTCACAATGGCTTGATTGTCCTGTTCTCCCCTCTGCCCTCCAACCAAGCCAGCAGATTAACTGTTCCCCTTAACTCAGTGGTCTCAAACTCACAGCCCGCCAGGTACTATTTTACAAAAGTAAAATAAAACAGTTTCTTGATCATATGTCTCTTTAACTATAAATGACAATATTATTATTATTATTAAGACTTAGCCAAAAGGAAAGATTTATAAACTATAAAGAGTTTTACCTCATGTAAAATTGTCATTTCTTTAATAAGACATTAACTATTTTTTTCTGAGGCCCTCCGAGTACCTACAAATCCAAAATGTGGCCCTGCAAAGGGTTTGAGTTGGAGACCACTGGTCTACACCATCCCAGCCATTGAAGCCCTCCCCAGCCCAACCTATTTATGATGGATTTTAGTTCACTGAAGACTTTGAGATTCTTTTTAAACATTTGAAACGAAGCTCCATTCTAATCATATCTGAAAGCTTAATCAAACAACATGATTTTCCTTCTCTCCGGAAGGTTTGCAGTGTCTTCTATGGCTTTGCTTTACCAGAGGGAGAAATGGGCAGCGACATTGCAAATGAGGTTCAACGTGGAGAAGTGCAAAGTGATGCATGTCGGTAACAAAAATCTCATGTACAAATACAGGATGTCCTGGGCGGTACTTGGAGAGACCTCCCAGGAAAGAGACTTGGGAGTTCTGATCGAAAAGGGCGAACAGAATGCTAAGAATGATTAAAAAGGGGATCATGAACAGATCGGAGAAGGTTATCATGCCGCTGTACCAGGCCATGGTGCGCCCTCACCTGGAGTACTGCGTCCAGCCCTGGTTGCCGTACATGAAGAACGACACAGTACTACTCGAAAGGGTCCAGAGGAGAATGGCCAAAATGGTTAAGGGGCTGGAAGAGTTGCCGTACAGTGAGAGATTAGAGAAACTGGGCCTCTTCTCCCTTGAAAAGAGGAAACTGAGAGGGGACATGATCGAAACATTCAAGGTACTGAAGGGGATAGACTTAGTAGATAAAGACAGGTTGTTCATCTTCTCCAAGGTAGGGTGACCGAGAGGGCACTCTCTAAAGCTGAAAGGGGATAGATTCCGTAGAAATGTAAGGAAGTTCTTCTTCACCCAGAGAGGGTAGAAAACTGGAACTCTCTTCCGGAGGCTGTTATAGGGGAAAACACCCTCCAGGGATTCAAGACAAAGTTGGACAAGTTCCTGCTAAACCGGAACGTAAGCAGGTGAGGCTGAACTCATTTAGAGCACTGGTCTTTGACCAAAGGGCTGCCGCATGAGCGATGGACCAGTGGGCTGACCCAGCAGCGGCAATTCTTATGTTCTGTAGCTTTAGTGGACTCTGTAAGTGCTGATCACAGCACTGGTTTCCTTTTATTTTCTTTTTTTTTCCCTGACGTGTCTTCAGACCTTCCTAAAGTTCACCATCATTCTTGTCACTTTAGCATCGTTGCTGCATAGAACTTGGTAAGACTGATGTCATAAAGAGTGCTAAGGTGTGCACACCACTTAGAGCTGGGTCGTGCATACTTTTTTGCACGTACTATACAGTTTTGCAACTGATGTAGGAAAGATTTCCTCTTGCAAAAGATGTGCACGTAAAAATAGAGCTGCCTGTCAGCCGGGTGAAGGAGTGTCCGGTCCCTGTGCCCCTCCTGAGGAAGCCAATCGTGAAACCCGGGTTAGGGGGGGGGTTTAACAGCTTATGGCAGTTGCAATGTGTTAGTACTTTAAATATGTATCCAGAGCAGTGAAAGAGCAACAGCAGTGCCATCCTGCATTCAGATAAGTTACCTATCTTTTCCTTGTATGCAGAGACTGTGAACTTGCTGTGATGGTCTCTATTATAACTGACTCCGTGACTTTTCACTCGAGGTTGGTTATGGGTCTGAGCGTTCACTTAGAAATCTAGAGTCACTGAGTGACCATAAAAGTATTTGGTTGGTTGTTTATGTGGAAATAAGGTGATTATTTTTTGAATAGTTATATGGTAATCACCTTTGAAGAAACAAGGTCCCTTATATTTTATGTCTATGTTTCTATAACTATAAAGCTCTATGACCTCTCAATGCAGGTGTAAAGAGCCTTAGCCTATAGGAAGAGGAGATGCAAATGTTAAGAGCCTTAGCCAATAGGGAGAGGAGGAGATAGTGGATGCTGTGGATGGGCCATTTGGCCTTTATCTGCCATCATGTGTCTATGTTTCTATAACCATAAAGCTCTATGACATCACAATGCAGGTGCAAAGAGCCTTAGCCTATAGGAAGAGGAGATGCAAATGTTAAGAGCCTTAGTCAATAGGGAGAGGAGGAGATAGTGCATGCTGCAGATGGGCAGCATGAGGTGGAATAAACTGTTAACATTCAAGTAGCTTGTTGTGCCAGCTTCATATGCCAACATGATTTCCCCATGAGTCTTCTTCCTGCTCACCTGTCTCACTTAGATAAGGGAACCCCTCCCCCATATATTTAAAATAAGTTGTAGGGAAGATCCACATCTCCACCTCTCCATCCCTTAACTGCCAGCAGTGCTGACCAACCCCAGTGAAAATAGAAAAAGCTGGGGGACTGAATATTTATTTATTTATATGCGCCTTATACCAAAACAGCTTACAATAAAACGTATATAATCAAAAAATGCAAACTATCACATCGTCAACTTCTTGATGTCAGAAACACATTCTACTATCAGTAACTCTAAGGTTGCCAGATTTTCAAATCGGAAAATCCAGACCTGCTCAAGCCCGCCCATCTCTGCCCTGTAATGCCGTAATCCCCCACCCCCGTTGCCTGCTCTTGTCAGGCAGGGAGGAAGTCTGCGAGCGTGCATGTGACATCATCGCATGGCATCCGCGCATGTGCGGACTTCCTACATGCCCAACACGATTTTCGGAGGACATGTCCGGGGAAATTTGGACACCTGGTAACCCTGCTAGACCAGAACGTGCGCAGGTAAGGCTAGACTCAGGGCTCAGGTCCTTGACCTTTGGGCTACCACGGGAGCAGACTGCTGGGCACAATGGACCACTGGTCTGACCCAGCAGCGGCAATTCTTATGTTCTTATGTAACTCCACACTTCCCACCCTATTCCAAACACCAACTGGTCATGATACTCATGCACAGGGGAAAGCAGTACTTATTCATTCATTCAATTTTCTATACCCTTCTCCCAGGGGAGCTCAGAACTTCCATGAATTTATTCAGGTACTCCAGCATTTGTCCCTGTCTGTCCCGGCGGGCTGACAATCTATTTAATGTACCTGGGGCAATGGGGGGGGGGTTAAGTGACTTGCCCAAGGTCACAAGGAGCAGCATGGGTTTGAACCCACAACCTCAGGGAGCTGAGGCTGCAGCTTTAACCACTGCGCCACTCTAGAAATCAAAGTGAAGCAACAGTGAGCCAAGTATAGGACAATCGAGCCATTGTGACATCACTGATGAGGTTGGCTCTTATTGGTGGAATGAGGCATTATGACATCACAATACCAGCTCTGGTTATTAGAGGCTGAAACTCTTCACACTATTTATTCATGCAATTTTCTATACCCTTCTCCAGGGGAGCTCAGAACTGTTTCCATGAATTTGTTCAGGTACTCCAGCATTTGTCCCTGTCTGTCCCGGCGGGCTGACAATCTATTTAATGTACCTGGGGCAATGGGGGGGGGGGGTTAAGTGACTTGCCCAAGGTCACAAGGAGCAGCGTGGGTTTGAACCCACAACCTCAGGGAGCTGAGGCTGCAGCTTTAACCACTGCGCCACTCTAGAAATCGAAGTGAAGCAACAGTGAGCCAAGTATAGGACAATCGAGCCATTGTGACATCACTGATGAGGTTGGCTCTTATTGGTGGAATGAGGCATTATGACATCACAATACCAGCTCTGGTTATTAGAGGCTGAAACTCTTCACACTATTTATTCATGCAATTTTCTATACCCTTCTCCAGGGGAGCTCAGAACTGTTTCCATGAATTTGTTCAGGTACTCCAGCATTTGTCCCTGTCTGTCCCGGCGGGCTGACAATCTATTTAATGTACCTGGGGCAATGGGGGGATTAAGTGACTTGCCCAGGGTCACAAGGAGCAGCGTGGCTTTGAACCTTGCTCATGTAGCCAGCTTTCAATATCCATCTGTTTCCTATACCACAGCAATATTTGATCCCTTGTCAGTGAAGGGATCTCTCACTGCTTAGGAACAGTGAATAAATTCAAATGTATATGCAGGAAATTGTGCACACATTTTTCTGTCTGTCCACTTTTTTAATTTTTTTAACAGAGCAGTAATCTGGATACTATTAGTTTACTGTGTCAGGGATTAAGTGGGGTTATTCTTAGCCTGCGTTTAGAAATGGTGCAATTTTTCAACACACATTCTTAGCACGCGGCCTATGACAACAGCCTCTGGGAAAGATGAAATTACAGTTTGCTGCTGGGGGAATTCTTTGCCGGTCCAAATTCTGCACACACTATTGCAAAATGCTGCGTGTTTTATTTGTAAGACGAACGGAAGACAAGCACTGTCTGAGCAGGAAAAGGGAAGGGATTTGTAGTTACATATTCACAGCAGTTTACATATACTCTATACAGGTACTTATTTTGTATCCAAGGCAATGAGGATTAAATGACTTTAGCCAGAGTCACAAGGATTCAATCATAAGAACATAAGAATAGCCATACTGGGTTTGACCAATGATCCTTCAAGCCCAGAAGCCCATTCTCACGGTGGCCAATCCAGGTCCCTAGTACCTGGCCAAAACCCAGAATCTTAAAGAATAGCAAGATTCCGGAACCCCAGTGAGAGCAACATTCCAGAGCTGAGATTGTGATGTCATAATGCCTCATTCCTCAGTGCCTCAGTGCCAACCTCATCAGTGATGTCACAATGGCTTGATTGTCCTATACTTGGCAGACGAAAGAGCATTAGAACAGCCATACTGTGTTAGAACCAGTAGCCTGTTCTCCCGGTGGCCAATCCAGGTCCCTAGTACCTGGCCAAAACCCCAAAGAGTAACAACATACCAGCATCTCAAAGAATAGCAAGATTCCGGAACCCCAATGAGAGCATCATTCCAGAGCTGAGATTGTGATGTCATAATGCCTCATTCCACAGAGCCTCAGAGCCAACCTGATGTTACAATGGGTGTCAGGTCAAAAGCGCGCCGGGACAAAGGCGCGCCCAGACAATTGAGCGCAGCGCGGAGGCGCGCGCCGCTCTAAATTACTGTTTTTAGGGCTCCGACGGGGTGGGGGGGTTGTAACCCCACACATTTTACTGAAAACTTAACTTTTTCCCTGTTTTTAGGGAAAAAGTTCAGTTTACAGTAAAATGTGGAGGGTTACAACCTCCCAAACCCCCCATAACGCCGCCACGATGTCTATTAAGTAAACTGGGGGGGGGTCCCCAACAAAAACCCCCGTCGGAGCCCCTAAAAACTGTAATTTTGTGCGGCACGCGCCTCCGCACTGCACTCAATTGTCAGCGCGCGCATTTGTCTTTCGCGCCATTGTCTATGAACCGTTACAATGGCTTCATTGTCCTATACTTGGCACACATAAGAGCATAAGAACAACCTTACTGGGTCAGACCAATGGTCCGTCAAGTCCAGTAGCCTATTCTCACGGTGGCCAATCCAGGTCCCTAGTACCTGGCCAAAACCCAAAGAGTAGCAACATTCCATGCTACTGATCCAGGGCAAGCAGTGACTTCCCCCATGTCTTTCTCAATAACAGACTATGGACTTTTCTTCCATGAACTTGTCCAAACTTTTCTTAAAACCAGCTCAAGGTGCTAAGGCAGCAGCTCTACCACTAGGCCCCTCCAGTAACCTCTCCACATTGCAGTTTAATGCTGAATTAAAGATGCAGACTTTCCCCAAAAGTATTTTTACATTCCTTTTCACAAGTCTATCCTAGACATTTGTCATGATCAGCCTCTCTAAACCTAGGGTTTAAAAAAAAAAAAAAAGAGGACACCTGGCCCCGCCCCATTCCACCCTGCCCCCACACGAAGCTCATGTCTCCTTTCCCAAGCTCGGATCCATGTCTGCAGAGTTTCTGGCATGCATGGACATCAACGTGATGACATCACATGATGTGCGCATGCATGTGACATTGTCACGTCAACTTCTGCGCATGCGCAGAGGCCCCACCAGACATAGCCCCAAGCTCGGGGCCTTCCAAAACCCAGACAAACTGCCAGGTTTTTGGAAATCCCTCCGGGCACCCGGACAGTCCTCTAAAAAGAGGACATATCTATGTTTTCCCAGACATCTGTTTCAAGCCATTTTCAGGTTTTATGGTCATATTTTTATCTTTGTACCTTACATCATCTGGACCCCTGAGGAAGGCGGTGTAGGGTCCGTCAGGACAATCATAAGTGTATTACTAATTCAGACTTTTATTTGCATTTTTATTGTGAAGAGCGAATAAAAACCATCTTTCAGAACATCCCTTGTTTTTATCTTTGGATTGTTTTCACTGTGGATCATTGGGTCTCCCTTTTTGTTTTTTTTTTGGTTTTGTGTAACCCTATCTACATCACTCATTAGTTATGAATTGGGTGGTCTGCCTTCCCCTAGAAACATAGAAACATAGAAAGATGACGGCAGATAAGGGCTATCAAGTCTGCCCACCCTATTGACCCTCCCTATTAAGTCTAATGACCCCCTTGAGTATGATTGTATTATATTTCCACTCTACTGATCCGCTCTTTCAAGTCTATACCCTAGTGACCCTATCCCTTGGCATGACCCTCGTAGGGATCCCACATAGGTATCCCATTTTTTCTTGAAGTCTGAGATGCTGCGTGCCTCGATCACCTGCACTGGAAGCTTGTTCCAATGCTCAATCACTCTTTCCGTGAAGAAGTATTTCCTGGCGTCTCCACGAAACTTCCCTCCCCTGAGTTTGAGCGGATGACCTCTTGTGGTCGAGGGTCCCTTCAGAAGAAAGATATCATCTTCCACCTTGACCTGTCCCGTGATGTACTTAAATGTCGCAATCATGTCTCCCCTCTCCCTACGCTCTTCGAGAGTGTAGAGTTGCAATTTGCTCAGTCTTTCTTCGTACGGAAGACCCATTAGCCCCGAGACCATCCTGGTGGCCATCCGCTGAACCGATTCAATTCTGAGCACATCTTTACGGTAATGTGGCCTCCAAAATTGCACACAGTATTCCAGATGAGGTCTCACCATGGCTCTGTACAATGGCATCATGACTTCAGGCTTCCTATTGACGAAGCTTCTCTTAATACAACCTGTCGTGCTTTAGATGAAGCCTTCTCCACTTGAGTGGCTGCTTTTAAGTCAGCACTGATAATTACTCCTAAGTCTCGTTCTGCCATAGTCCTGGTTAAAGTTTCTCCATTCAGGGTGTAAGTTCTGCAAGGATTTCCGTTACCGAGATGCATGACCTTACATTTCTTGGCGTTGAAGCCCAGCTGCCAGATCGAGGACCAACTTTCTAAAGTACGCAGGTCTTGCTCCATAGCATCCTGTAGATTATAGCCGTTTACTATATTGCATAGTTTGGCGTCATGTCCCGCCACTGAATACTGAGGTCTACATCAGTCGGCAATGGTAAGCATTTTAAAAAACGCTGACAGCCACTGGCTGATTATAGGGGGGGGGCGGGGAGTTATTTTTATCTCTATCTTTATTAAATTTTTCAAGGCAATTTACATAAAATCACATCCATTGAATTCTGGTTTACAGGTTATAGAACACAGTCAGTTACGTGTGTAACTTAGGGCTCCTTGTACTAAGCTGCGATAGCGTTTTTAGCGTGCGCTAAACCCGTGCTACGCAGCTAGAATTATGCCACTCCATGCTGACGTTAGTGCCTAGCGCATGCGGCAATTTAGCGAGCGCTAAAACCGCTATCGCAGCTTAGTAAAAGGAGCCCTTAATGTTTTAACTAGGTACTAATTAGCATTAACAATCAATAATTGTCTATAATTGGGGCCAATTGGCACATTTGCAGTTACGCTCCTAACTGCATATACTTTTATTTATTCATTTAAAACTCTGCACTCTAAAAATATTGAATTGTAGTTCTTCCCTTTTTTTACCTAGTGTCTCGGTTGGTCTTAACTACTGTTTTAAAATTTTTAAACATTAGGTTACAATAAATGTTATTTTTTTTCAATGTTGTAATTCGCTTAGTAAAAATTAAATTAAGCGATTCATAGAAACATAGAAATAGACGGCAGATAAGGGCCACGGCCCATCCAGTCTGCCCACCCCAATGACCCTCCCCTACCTTTCTCTGTGAATAGATCCCACGTGTCTATCCCATTTGGCCTTAAAATCAGGCACGCTGCTGGCCTCAATCACCTGAAGTGGAAGACTATTCCAGCGATCAACCACCCTTTCAGTGAAAAAGAATTTCCTGGTGTCCCCGTGCAGTTTCCCGCCCCTGATTTTCCACGGATGACGGCAGATAAAGACCTGAACGGTCCATCCAGTCTGCCCATTAGTTATACCCATTACAAATACATGATTAAATTAACTTGGCTCTTCTTTGCTATTTCTGGGTCATAGGCTGTAAAGTCCACCTGGTATCGTCTTAGGTTTCAACTGCTGAAGTTGCATCTAATTAAGCCATTGTGACATCACTGCTGGCTCTTAGGCATTGCTGGAAGGAGGCATTATGACATCACAATCTCAGCTCTGGAATGTTGCTACCCTTTGGGTTTCTGCCAGGTAACATAGTAAATAGAAACATAGAAACATAGAAATAGATGGCAGATAAGGGCCATGGCCCATCCAGTCTGCCCACCCCAATGACCCTCCCCTACCTTCCTCTGTGAATAGATCCCACGTGTCTATCCCATTTGGCCTTAAAATCAGGCACGCTGCTGGCCTCAATCACCTGAAGTGGAAGACTATTCCAGCGATCAACCACCCTTTCAGTGAAAAAGAATTTCCTGGTGTCTCCCGTGCAGTTTCCCGCCCCTGATTTTCCACAGATGCCCCCTTGTTGCCGCGGGACCCTTGAAAAAGAAGATATCATCTTCCACCTCGATGCGGCCCGTGAGATCCTTGAACGTCTCGATCATGTCACCCCTCTCTCTGCGTTCCTCGAAACTTGCATACTCTCTCATTGGCCAAGCCAATCACGATGGTGTACGTACACAACAAAACAGAGTCAACACAAGGTCACAATTAAACATCCTAACAATCAGAAGGAAACAGGTCAAGTGTCAGACTCCTCCTAATTAACAATAAAGACACGTTTCCTTTAGCTAATCTAGGAGTTCTTTTACTAAGGCGCGCTAGCCATATTAGTGCACGCTAAATGCTAACGCGTCCATTGTATTCTATGGACATAGCATTTAGCGCGCGCTAAAACGGCTAGCGCGCCTTGGTAAAAGGACCCCCTACGTGTTAGCATTTAGCACGCGCTAAAACGGCTAGTGCGCCTTGGTAAAAGGACCCCCTACGTGTTAGCATTTAGCGCGCATTAAAACAGCTTGCACGCCTTGGTAAAAGGACCCCCTACGTGTTAGCATTTAGCGCGCATTAAAACAGCTTGCACGCCTTGGTAAAAGGACCCCCTACGTGTTAGCATTTAGCGTGCATTAAAACAGCTTGCACGCCTTGGTAAAAGGACCCCCTATGTGTTAGCATTTAGCGCGCACTAAAATGGCTTGCGTGCCTTGGTAAAAGGACCCCCTACGTATTAGCATTTAGCACGCGCTAAAACGGCTAGGGCACCTTAGTAAAAGGACCCCCTATGTGTTAGCATTTAGCGTGCACTAAAATGGCTTGCGTGCCTTGGTAAAAGGACCCCCTACGTATTAGCATTTAGCATGCGCTAAAACGGCTAGGGCACCTTAGTAAAAGGACCCCCTATGTGTTAGCATTTAGCGTGCACTAAAATGGCTTGCGTGCCTTGGTAAAAGGACCCCCTACGTGTTAGCATTTAGCACGCGCTAAAACGGCTAGTGCGCCTTGGTAAAAGGACCCTCTACGTGTTAGCATTTAGCGTGCACTAAAACAGCTAGCGCACCTTGGTAAAAGGACCCCTACGTGTTAGCATTTAGCACGTGCTAAAACGGATAGTGCGCCTTGGTAAAAGGACCCCCTATGTGTTAGCATTTAGCGCACACTAAAATGGCTTGCGTGCCTTGGTAAAAGGACCCCCTACGTATTAGCATTTAGCACGCGCTAAAACGGCTAGCGCACCTTAGTAAAAGGACCCCCTATGTGTTAGCATTTAGCGTGCACTAAAATGGCTTGCGTGCCTTGGTAAAAGGACCCCCTACATGTTAGCATTTAGCGTGCACTAAAATGGCTAGCGCACCTTGGTAAAAGGACCCCCTACGTGTTAGCATTTAGCACGCGCTAAAACGGCTAGCGCACCTTGGTAAAAGGACCCCCTATGTGTTAGCATTTAGCATGCATTAAAATGGCTAGCGCGCCTTGGTAAAAGGACACCCTACGTGTTAGCATTTAGTACGCGCTAAAGTGGCTAGCGTGGCTTGGTAAAAGGACCCCACATGTGTTAGCATTTAGTGTGCACTAAAACGGCTTGCGTGCCTTGGTAAAAGGACCCCCTACATATTAGCATATAGCACACGCTAAAACGGCTAGCGCACCTTGGTAAAAGGACCCCCTACGTGTTAGCATTTAGCGCATTAAAACAGCTTGCACGCCTTGGTAAAAGGACCCCCTACGTGTTAGCATTTAGCGCGCATTAAAACAGCTTGCACGCCTTGGTAAAAGGACCCCCTACGTGTTAGCATTTAGCGTGCATTAAAACAGCTTGCACGCCTTGGTAAAAGGACCCCCTATGTGTTAGCATTTAGCGCGCACTAAAATGGCTTGCGTGCCTTGGTAAAAGGACCCCCTACGTATTAGCATTTAGCACGCGCTAAAACGGCTAGGGCACCTTAGTAAAAGGACCCCCTATGTGTTAGCATTTAGCGTGCACTAAAATGGCTTGCGTGCCTTGGTAAAAGGACCCCCTACGTATTAGCATTTAGCATGCGCTAAAACGGCTAGGGCACCTTAGTAAAAGGACCCCCTATGTGTTAGCATTTAGCGTGCACTAAAATGGCTTGCGTGCCTTGGTAAAAGGACCCCCTACGTGTTAGCATTTAGCACGCGCTAAAACGGCTAGTGCGCCTTGGTAAAAGGACCCTCTACGTGTTAGCATTTAGCGTGCACTAAAACAGCTAGCGCACCTTGGTAAAAGGACCCCTACGTGTTAGCATTTAGCACGTGCTAAAACGGATAGTGCGCCTTGGTAAAAGGACCCCCTATGTGTTAGCATTTAGCGCACACTAAAATGGCTTGCGTGCCTTGGTAAAAGGACCCCCTACGTATTAGCATTTAGCACGCGCTAAAACGGCTAGCGCACCTTAGTAAAAGGACCCCCTATGTGTTAGCATTTAGCGTGCACTAAAATGGCTTGCGTGCCTTGGTAAAAGGACCCCCTACATGTTAGCATTTAGCGTGCACTAAAATGGCTAGCGCACCTTGGTAAAAGGACCCCCTACGTGTTAGCATTTAGCACGCGCTAAAACGGCTAGCGCACCTTGGTAAAAGGACCCCCTATGTGTTAGCATTTAGCATGCATTAAAATGGCTAGCGCGCCTTGGTAAAAGGACCCCCTACGTGTTAGCATTTAGTACGCGCTAAAGTGGCTAGCGTGGCTTGGTAAAAGGACCCCACATGTGTTAGCATTTAGTGTGCACTAAAACGGCTTGCGTGCCTTGGTAAAAGGACCCCCTACATATTAGCATATAGCACACGCTAAAACGGCTAGCGCACCTTGGTAAAAGGACCCCCTACGTGTTAGCATTTAGCGCGCGCTAAAACGGCTAATGCTCCTTGGTAAAAGGACCCCCTATGTGTTAGCATTTAGCGTGCGCTAAAACGGCTAATGCTCCTTGGTAAAAGGACCCCCTACGTGTTAGCATTTAGCGTGCGCTAAAACGGCTAACGCTCCTTGGTAAAAGGACCCCCTACGTGTTAGCATTTAGTACGCGCTAAAGTGGCTAGCGTGGCTTGGTAAAAGGACCCCACATGTGTTAGCATTTAGTGTGCACTAAAACGGCTTGCGTGCCTTGGTAAAAGGACCCCCTACATATTACCATATAGCACACGCTAAAACGGCTAGCGCGCCTTGGTAAAAGGACCCCCTATGTGTTAGCATTTAGCGCACATTAAAACAGCTTGCACGCCTTGGTAAAAGGACCCTCTACGTGTTAGCATTTAGCGTGCACTAAAACAGCTAGCGCACCTTGGTAAAAGGACCCCCTACGTGTTAGCATTTAGCGCGCATTAAAACAGCTTGCACGCCTTGGTAAAAGGACCCTCTACGTGTTAGCATTTAGCGTGCACTAAAACAGCTAGCGCACCTTGGTAAAAGGACCCCCTACGTGTTAGCATTTAGCGCGCACTAAAACGGCTTGTGCGCCTTGGTAAAAGGACCCCCTAATCTGGGATTTATGAGTCGCACTGTGCCTACAGAGGTTCAAGGCGACTTACAGTACAGTTTATGGAGAACAATTTAGAACAGTACAAGGATGTTCTAGAGACACATTAAAATCGTAGGGACTCTTTGAGGTGGAGATTGTCGTACTGAGCAATTAAAGATGTAATTCGGAAGAGAACATTTAGGGAAGGAATATATTCAGCTACAGAGCTGATAAGATTCGATGAAGCATGTCATGAGGGTAGATAGAGTCTGTTGCAGCCATAACCTAGTGTTTAGTAGAGCACTTGGTTCCATGGTGGTAGTAGGAGAAAGAGTGGTTCCATGTGTCTATTTCATAAGAACATAAGAACATAAGCAATGCCTCTGCTGGGTCAGACCAGAGGTCCATTGTGCCCAGCAGTCCGCACACGCGGCGGCCCAACAGGTCCAGGACCTGTGCAATAATCCTCTATCTATACCCTTCTATCCCCTTTTCCAGCAGGAAATTGTCCAATCCTTTCTTAAACCCCTGTACTGTACTCTGCCCTATTACGCCCTCTGGAAGCGCATTCCAGGTGTCCACCACTCGTTGGGTAAAGAAGAACTTCCTAGCATTCGTTTTAAATCTGTCCCCTTTCAACTTTTCCAAGTGTCCTCTTGTTCTTTTATTTTTAGAAAGTTTGAAGAATCTGTCCTTCTCTACTCTCTCTATGCCCTTCATGATCTTATAAGTCTCTATCATATCCCCTCTAAGTCTCCTCTTCTCCAGGGAAAAGAGACCCAGTTTCTCCAATCTCTCAGCGTATGAGAGGTTTTCCATCCCTTTTATCAAGCGTGTCGCTCTCCTCTGAACCCTCTCGAGTAACGCCATATCCTTCCTAAGGTACGGAGACCAATATTGGACGCAGTATTCCAGATGCGGGCGCACCATCGCCCGATACAATGGCAGGATAACTTCTTTTGTCCTTGTTGTAATACCCTTCTTGATTATGCCTAGCATTCTATTTGCTTTCTTAGCAAACTCCCTGGGAGTCTGTTGTGTTTGGATCTTGTTTGGCGTTGATGGAAGTTGGGCTTAGTTGCTGGTAGAGTCGAAAAGAAAGGTCTTTGGTTTCTTGTGAACCGTGGTGTAATTAAATTCCGTTCTGATGGTTGTTGGGAGGTCGTCCCAGGCTTTCACACCTGAGAACGTGAGCATTGAGTGGAATGTACGTTTATGTGGGGAGGTTCATCTGCATCCTGTCAAGATTTCTGGGTGATGCAGACCATGCTGAGGAGAACAGGTGAATTAGTGGTGTAGTAGAGCTTCCGTTGAGTATGTGGTGCATAATGCAGGATGTTTTGAATTTTAACTCCTCGGGGAGCTTATTCTACTAGCATTCTAGCAGTTCTACTACAAATTCCACGGCATGCAACTCCGAGAGGTAGGTGGATGTGTGAATGGAATGGGCAGGTCAGAGGTGTTCTCGGTGTTTATGTGCGAAGATTATAGAAAACTGCCAATTACGCTCAGATTTATACCAGACACCGAGCTAACGTAAGTGCTTGTGCCTAAATGTGGATTTACGCTAGTATTCTATAACAGAAATTACGTGCAAAAGAAGTTATCCTGCCATTGTATCGGGCGATGGTGCGCCCGCATCTGGAATACTGCGTCCAGTATTGGTCGCCGTACCTTAAGAAGGATATGGTGATACTCAAGAGGGTTCAGAAAAGAGCGATGAGATTGATCAAAGGTATGGAAAACCTTTCATATGCTGAAAGATTAGAGAAACTGGGGCTCTTTTTCCCCAGAGAAGCGGAGACTTAGAGGGGACATGTTAGAGACTTACAAGATCATGAAGGGCATGGAGAAAGTGGAGAGGGACAGATTCTTCAAATGTTCAGAAACTACAAGAACGAGAGGGCATTCGGAAAAATTAGGAGGGGACAAATTCAGAACCAATGCTAGGAAGTTTTTCTTCACCCACACGGGTGATGGACACCTGGAAAGCACTTCCGGAGGGTATGATAGGACAGAGTACGGTATTCAAGAGGGGATTGGATGCTTTCCTGAAGGAAAAAGGGATAGAAGGGTATAGAGAAATACTATACAGGTCCTGGACCTGATGGGCCGCCGCGTGAGCGGACTGCTGGGCGTGGGAGAGGGGAGACATGATTGAGACGTTTAAATTCGTCACCGGACGTATAGAAGTGGAAGATAACATTTTCCTTCTCAGAGGCCCCTCAACCACAAGGGGGCACCCGCTCAAACTCAAGGGCAGGAAATTTCACGGCGATACCAGGAAGTATTTCTTCACGGAGCGAGTGATTGATCAATGGAACAAGCTTCCAGTACAGGTAATCGAGGCCAGCAGCGTGCCAGATTTTAAGAATAAATGGGACGCCCATGTGGGATCACTACATGGGTCAGGGCAAAACATTGGCTAATCTTAAGGGGAGGGTCTATAGAGTGGGCAGACTTGATGGGCCTTGGCCCTTTTCTGCCGTCATCTTTCTATGTTTCTATGATGGACTTCTGGTCTGACCCAGCAGAGGCACTGCTTATGTTCTTATGATATACCATTGTACTGTACATCGTATAAACTGCTTTTTTCAGACCCCTGACGCAGGCTTCATGCAGAAACATGGGCTGTGTCAGGCCACATCAATTAAAGTCATATTTGTCCCTATTCTTCAGGCTGTTCGTGTTTGTTTGAATATCTGTGACCCCCCTCCCCCCAGTACTTTGCATTTTCTTTGTTGTTTTTGGCAATGGTAATTTGTGATGATCTGAGCACCTCCAGGCATTTTGAAAAGCTGGTTCATCTGCTGTGTGATCCATTCCACAGACTCTCCCTCTTACTAAAGGTACCTCAAGCTCTATGAGCATGAGCTCCGATAAACGGGAGATATGAAAATGAACCTTCCAGATTCCTCTTCTGATTTTCACTCACCCCCTCACAACTACAGAACTTGGAAATGAGCCTCAGATCTTGTATTCAGTTTCCCAGAACACATCACCACTCAGGTATGTTATCATTAAACTTTTATGCAGGAGAAATGCGATGCAAGCTCTAAGTATCTGTGTGAAGAACATCTGACACAAAGAATTTTCTTCTCTTCTGCAGCCTTCTGACCTCTCTTTAATCCTTTCTATCATTTTCTCATCAGAAATCCTTTGAGCATGACTTTCTAAAAGGTACCAGCATTTACCAATGATACAGAAATACAGATTATTTTAAATGGCAGTAGATCATCTGATTAAAAATGAGCCATGCTTTGTTTACTGTGCTTTACTGGCTTCTATCTGTATGAATTAAACCTGGATTTTATTACAACTAGTGAACAGCTTTTTTTTGTAAATGTATTATAGCTCTTCATAGTCTGTTATTGGGAAAGACATAGGGGAGGCCACTGCTTCCTTGGACCGGTAGCATGGAATCTTGATACTCCTTGGGATTCTAGAATGTTGCTACTAAGGTGGATTCCAGAATGCTGCTGATCTTTGAGATTCAGTATGGAATGTTGTTATTTCTTTGGAATTCCACATGGAATATTGCTACTTTTCGGGGTTCTAGAATGTTGCTACTCTTTCATATTCTGGAATGTTGCTACTCCTTGGGTTTTGGCCAGGTGCTAGTCATCTGCATTGGCCACCTTGAGAATGGGCTACTGAGCTTGATGGACCATTGGTCTGACCCAGTAAGGCTATTCTTATGTTCAAGACAGCCACTTCCATTGTAAAAAAAATTATTTGCAGTATCCAAATTTATGTATTTATTTTTTTTAGGTGGAAGCTAAAACGAAGTAGACCTTTATAAGAAAGGAGAAGCCTTTATTGATGTTCCTACATTAATGCCCAGCTCCTAAGTTCCAAATACAAGTGCCTGACATGATGCAGTGGATAAAGCTAAGGGCTTCGGCACACTGATTTCCCCTCAGTCTAGAAGAGATGCTGTGAAATGGAGAGATCATCACTGTTGTTTGCCCCTGATGCAGCCAGATTTGGCAAAATTTATTTATTCAGTTTTCCACACTGTCCTCTCAGGGGAGCTCAGAACGGTTTACATGAATTCATTCAGGTACTCAAACATTTTCCCCTTTCTGTCCTGGTGGTCTCACAATCTATCTATCTCATAGGCGTCGGAACGGGGGAGGCCACAGGGGCCTTGGCCTCCCCAAAAATTCTCGGTTGTTTTTTGTTTTCTTCTTCTTCTCTTTTTGCCCTCCCTTCCCGACTTTCTCCAAGGTGACTTGTTTAAATCCCGTTGGGAGTTTGCCGCACAGCGTAAGACAGCAGGCCTGCCCTGGAACCCTTCATTCTACTTCCGGGGGCAGGCCTGCTTGTGGAAGCTGTATGACGCCGGGAGGAGGTGGGTGGGAGACTCGGGAGCTCCTGGGCCCCTCCAAAAGAAGCAGCGTTCCCCTGCCTATGATCTATCTAATGTACCTGAGGCAATGGGGGGATTAAGTGACTTGCCCAGGGTCACAAAGAGCAGTGTGGATTTGAACCCATGACCCCAGGGTGCTAAGGTTGTAGCTTTACCCACTGTGCCACGCATTCTTTTACCTCTTTCTTCAGACACTGTTAATGCACCCTTCCCCTAGAACACAAGTTCTTAGCCCAGTCCTCAAGACCAAACCAGTCAGAATTTCAGGATACTCACAATGAGTGTACAGTGGAGGGAGTATCTGCAAATTTCGCTCACACATCCTTGATGTGGATATTTTGAAAACCCGGACTGGCTAGCTGTGCTTCAAGGACTGGGTTGAGAATTCCTGCCACAGAATGGGACAACACATGTCAAGATGGATCAGATTAGGACAGGGGTGTCAAAGTCCCTCCTTGAGGGCCGCAATCCAGTTGGGGTTTCAGGATTTCCCCAATGAATATGCAAGAGATCTATTAGCATACAATGAAAGCAGTGCATGCAAATAGATCTCATGCATATTCATTGGGGAAATCCTGAAAACCTGACTGGATTGCGGCCCTTGAGAAGGGACTTTGACACCCCTGGATTAAGATAACTGCGCCTCCAGTACATTCACTCACTTCCAGGCAGCA
Source organism: Geotrypetes seraphini (assembly GCF_902459505.1). Classification (NCBI taxonomy): domain Eukaryota; kingdom Metazoa; phylum Chordata; class Amphibia; order Gymnophiona; family Dermophiidae; genus Geotrypetes; species Geotrypetes seraphini. Next base: position 105,495,791 of record NC_047084.1, read on the forward strand.
CTTTAGGTCCTCACCACGGAGCAATCTGCTTTATTTTGCTTTCCGGTAGCACTAGCAGATCTTGAGGGTTGGTTGTTGGGTTTGTTTTTTTTGCTTTAATATTTATTGATTTGTATTTTCTGAAGGAGCATATGGTCCTGTGGATGTACATAAAATGGAAATCAGACAGCACGGAGCTAAAGGGGAGATAGTCAGATCAGCTGGGATTACAGGAACAGTCAGGCTTCATAGAGCCAGCATACAGGTGTTTGAAGGATTCGTTGGATCTGTGGAGAGTTTCACCAAGCTATTTCTGTATCCCCCACAGGAGTAATTTTATAAATGATCTGAACATGTAAATATTCAGGTACACACTTATAAATTTGCCCAGGAGTAGACATAGCATGAGCCCAAACTGGGTGAGATCAAAATTTTCTCTCCCCTTCACACTCCTCACCCCTTCTCCCCGGTGCTTTCCCAATGTGGGGAGTGTGTGGTGCAGTGGTTAAAGCTACAGCCCCCAGCACCCTGAGGTTGTGGGTTCAACTCCCGCACTGCTCCTTGTGACTCTGGGCAAGTCACTCAATCCCCCAGGTACATTAGGTAGAGTGTGAGCTCGCTGGGACAAATAGGGAGAAATGCTTGAGTACCTAAATAGTTTGTAATCCTTGTAGGAAATGTGGAATATAAATAATTACTTTTAAAATAATAATGCTAAAATTAGAAAGAGCTGACCTGGCAGGGATCCCCAAACTCTGCCAGCTGAATGCCTCCTCCTGGCTGAAACACAAAACAACCTGGGCATCTGATGGTAATGCCCCCAAGCTGATGCCACTTCCAGCCCCCACATATGCATAAAAACTAAGCATGTGCAGGGGAAGGCCAGAGGACTGGCAGAAGTGGCTTGAGGATACTGCCATTAGCTGCCCAGTGTAACCCTCGATTTTAAACATTATTTTTTAAGTTCCTGGGGGAGGACTGAGATTGGAGGCAGTCTGGCAGCAATGATGGCCATAAGTTCTGTCCAGGCAGTCTTGTAAAACTTTCAAATATCCCTGCGGTATGACTAAGTGTAGGTCGGCCCACATCCCGCCCTGGCCACTCCTCCAAAATCGTCCCTTTGAGCTCTGGGCGCACAGCGGGATTCAGAGACCTAAAAAGTCCCTGGATACGGCTAAAAACCCATTTCGATTATCGGCACTTGGACGACCTGTCTTTTAGGTTGTCCAAGTGCCGACTTGGGAAGGTTTTGGTTAGTTTATAAGCCCCATCGTGTTTTCTCTTTTGATTATTTACTAGCACCTTTCCTATTGGTAGGACTGTAGCAGGACGTGACTTGGGGGTGATCATTAGCGAAGACATGAAGACTGCCAATCAAGTGGAGAAAGCTTCATCCAAGGCAAGACAAATGATGGGTTGTATCCGTAGAAGTTTCGTCAGCCGTAAGCCCGAGGTCATAATGCCGTTGTACAGATCCATGGTGAGACCCCATCTGGAATACTGTGTACAGTTCTGGAGGCCACATTATCAGAAAGATGTGCGGAGAGTTGAGTCGGTTCAGCGAATGGCCACCAGGATGGTCTCAGGACTCAAGGATCTCCCATATGAGGAACGACTGGGTAAGTTGCAGCTGTACTCACTCGAGGAACGCAGAGAGAGGGGAGACATGATCGAGACGTTCAAATATGTCATGGGCCGTATCGAGGTGGAAGAGGATCTCTTTTTCCTTAAAGGACCCACGGCAACAAGAGGGCATCCGTTGAAACTCAGGGGTGGGAAATTTCATGGCGACACCAGAAAATATTTCTTCACCAAAAGGATGGTTGACCGCTGGAATAATCTTCCACTACAGGTAATTGAGGCCAGCAGCGTGCCAGATTTTAAGAAAAGATGGGATTGGCATGTGGGATCTCTTCATGGAGGTAGTTAGGGGGTGGGCCATTAGTGTGGGCAGACTAGATGGGCCGTAGCCCTTTTCTGCCATCATGTTCTATGTTTCTATGGTTTCTATGATAACAGAGATGGTGCCACTAGAAACAGTTTATCTGAGACCGAGCATGGGTTTAATGTCAGCAGTGGGATGAGTCCATATGTGCTTGATAACCTCCCCGCACCTTGAAGCCTCTGATTCAGTGAACAGAGGAATTCCCCCCCCCCCCCCTCCTCACACCAGACATGCAGTCAAGAGTACATTTCATACTGCAGCATCTGAAAGTTAACCCCTTACCTCACTCTAGATGATCACACGGAGTTATTGGTTAGAAAAGGCTTCTCGACATTATGGAAACTAAGAACCATCAGGAAGTACTTCGATGCAGCATCATTCCGTTTACGGGTGCAATCTTCTATTTTAAGCATGCTCGACTATTGCAACATCATTTATTTGGGGGTCTTTCAAGAAAACCATTCAAAGACTCTGAATTATTCAAAATTCGGCAGTTCAATTTATTTTTGGTATAAAAAAATGGGAACATATAACTCCCTATTATCAAAAACTTCATTGGCTGCCCCTGGAAGCAAGAGTTTTGTTCAAATTTGCTTGTCTTTGTTTCAAATCAGTGCTTGGTTCGGCCCCTTTGTACTTGGTTTCTCATTTTAATTTGGACTGTTCTCTTAGGCCTTCAAGTAGAGTTTATATGTTTCTCCATCCAACAATAAAGGCCTGCCATTATAAAAGATACCTGGACCGAACTCTTGCTTTCCAAGCAGGTCAACTGAACGATTGGCTGGGTAACATCATTAAGCTCTCCTCATCCTATCTAAATTTTAGAAAACTAGTAAAAACAAACTTGTTTAACCAATTTGTAACCTAATAACTCTTAAAGCCTTACCACTTTATTCTGCTTACATATACTCGATAACCTTACATTGTGACTATTTCTCTGATTGTCCAGCTCTTCTTATTGTGAACCGCCTCGAACTACTTGTAACCAAGAACTCTTAATGCCTTACCATGTACGCTTCCTACATGTACTTGATGCCTCTGCTCTGTGTCTATCCCTCTGACTTATTCCCACTCAACCTGTATCCGCCCTTCTCCACATGCACTCGATGACGTCATTGTAATTATTTTCGCTGATTGTCCAGCTCTTCTTGTTGTAAACCGCCTCGAACTACCATGGCTTTGGCGGTATATAAGAATAAAATTATTATTATTATTAAAGAGACCCCCCTTGCCCCCCAAAAAAGGGTTACAGAGATTTGACAGTTCCAGGCAGGCCTCCTGACAACTGACTTCATAGCACTTATGAGAACAGCAGCCTCGCTCTCAATGTCTGATTTGGTGGTTTATAATAACAGAGCAGGACATTATTATAGCAAGGCCTTTGCATTCTGACAAGTGATTGATGTGGAAGCGTTGTAATGTCATACTTGGGTGCACTTTAATGACTAGGTAAGAGCACTGGTGAGATTCTACAAACCTTTAAACTCAAATGCAATCATCAAAACCTTACAGAAATAGCACTGAGACATTCCAGGGTCATTATAACCCATCTGGGGAGCTGAAATCACTGTGTCTTTAACCTCCTACTTCAAAATGCCTCCGAGGCAGGTCATAACGCCAAGGTAATGTCAGCTGTGCTGTGTTTCTTGCTCTGTCGCTGACTATCATTATTCAGATTTTTGGGTAGGACAATGGCTTCTTGTTCCCGTTCATAGAACTGAGCACAAAATTATCTTAAGCTTCTCTACGTGAGCACTTCTCTCATTAGTATTTGCATTACGGGCCTTTCAGGGCCTAACACTAGGGTTATCAGATGGCTGGATTTACCCGGACACGTCCTCTTTTTAGATGACTGTCCAGGTGTCCGGACGGGTTTTCAAAACCCAGCATTTTGGGGTTTTTTTGTTGTTTTTTTTGGGTCCACCCCCTCCGACGTAACTTACTTCTTCCAGAGCAGAACCAGCAGACGAGTCATCGGGGGATCTTTCAGCATGCGACTGCCGAGTCCGCTCCAAAGCAAGTACGTCGGAGTGGGGTGGACTGGCAGCTGGCAGCTGTAGTCATTGCGGAACCTTGCTGCATGAAGGGAGAGAAAGGAGCAGGACTGCTGGAATGGAAGAGTGGTGGAGGGAAAGAAAGGGGGCAGGGTGGTATGGAAGGGTGGCGCTGATGGAATTGATGTACAGAGAAAGGGGAGAAACATAAGGGGGAAGGATATTGGAGGGAAAGAAAGGGGGAAGATGCTGATTGAAAAAGGGTGGATGAAGAGAGAAAGGGCAGACATTGGATGGTAGTGGGGAGCCTATGCTGGATGGAAGTGCAGATGGGAGAGATAAGGGAGCAAATGCAGGAAGGAAATGGGAGGAGAGAAAGAGGGGAGCAGACGCTGGATGGAAGTGGATAGAGAGAGGAGAAGGTACTAAATGGAAGGGTTAGAGAAAGAGGGTACATGATGGAAGGAGGGGATAAATAAAAGGCCACATGATGGGGAGAAAAGGATTGAGTTAGGGAAACACTGGAGGGGTGAGTGAAAGAGGTGGCAAGCTTTAGGTAGACAGTAAAAAAGGAAATTGATGAGAGGGTAGTAAGAATGTAATCTAGACAGATGCAGAAAATAAATTGAAAAGGAAAATGAGGGAAAAAGGGAAAGAGACTGCACAGGAGAGGTGTGGGAGAGGGAAGGAGAGGAGTGAGATGCCAGACCAATGGGGGTGAAAGGAGAGATGGAAGGGGGAGGCATACAGTTTCTGGAAGGGGCATAGAAGGAGAGGCCATATAGGGGAAGAGAGACGGCAGACAGTAGATGGAAGGAAGAGAGTAACAAGAAGATGAGGAAAGCAGAAACCACAGAAGACAAAGGTAGAACAAAATTTTCTATTTATTTATTGCTTTAGGAGACATGTGCCACTGTTTCTGTGGTGTATTATATGCAGAGTCCAGCTTCTTGCTGGTTCAATTTAACCTTTGTCTGTGTATTTCTATTTTATCCCCCCTTTTTACAAAACTGTGGAGCATATTTTAGCGTCAGCCATGGTGGTAGCAGCTCTGATGCTCAGAATTCTATGAGCGTCAGAGCTGTTACCTCCGTGGCTAAAATCCACTCTACAGTTTTGTAAAAGAGGGAGGGGTTAGTTTGTGATTACATATTCCATACTAGGCGAAGGTGTTTTGTGTGTTTGAAAGTCATGGTTTTTGTTAGGATTGACTGCAGGATTGATCTGTACTAGCACAAAAAGGGTGCCTCAGAAATCAACCTTTTTTTTTTTTTTTAACAGCAGGGATAACATATACAGAGTGCAAAAACTGACCAATGAATGGATAGCAGGAGGGAGAGAGGAAAACTGGAGTGCAAGTACCAAGACAAACAGCGATGTTAGCAAACACCGTCTCCATGGATCCCCAGGACCGATCCTGGCATACAAAGCTGGTCTGCCCACCAGGAAAATAAATTAGAGGGAACATCACTTGCGATTGATATCTTCATGGGGTGTTTTTTGTTTGGTTTTTTTTAGAGTTTTTATGTTTTGTGACTCAAAGCCCGGCATCATTGAAGGGAGGAAGCAACGAAATGGTTCTCTTTCACGGAGTGCCTGGTTAAACTCACAGAAGAACTTCGATTCTTGGTATCCCAGGCAACTACACCAGCTCCCAACTGAACCTTTCATGCATTTAATATTTGGCAGATAGCAAGAAGAAAGAAGGGATCTGAGCATGAATCTTTCCTCAGGTCATGTGAGGACAAAATCAGTGAGAAGTATGTTCCAGGTTTGTTGGCGACTGCATAATATCCCAAAGTGTCTGCCTCCATCTTATGGTTAAAGATATACATGTATACAGGCCTGGATTTTTATGCACACCTACTAGCCTTATGCCCAGGTTGTTAATATGTCAATTATTTGGGAAAGGGATAGCAATCTGCCAAAGCTGCCGCCTTCCACCACTGACGCCAGAGCCTTCACCTTTGCTGCTGCCAGAAGTCATGAATTCAGAGGGGGAGGTATCGACAGAGGATACATGAACGTGGACAATGGTGGCTATAGAGTTCTTGGCACACTAGCTAAGAGAGTCATTTGGGGTCCCCTTAGAAACCAATGTAACATTTTAATAAATACATACTTTTTTTTTCAGTGCCATAGCGATCAGCAAAATTAATTGAATATCTGGTTAACATTCTATGCATATTCAGTGGCACTGGTTAGATAGAAACATTGAGGCAGATAAAGGCCAAATGGCCCATCCAGTCTCCCATCTGCAGCATCTACTGTCTCCTTCTCTCCCTATTGGCTAAGGCTCTTAACATTTGCATCTCCTCTTCCTATAGGCTAAGGCTCTTTACATCTGCATTGTGAGGTCATAGAGCTGCCCATCTGCAGTAACCGTTATCTCTTTCTCTCTCTGAGAGAGCCCATGTGCCTATCCACAGTCTCTGTCTCTACCACCTCTTCCGGGAGACTGTTCCACACATCTACCACCCTTTCTGTAAAAAAGTATTTCCTCAGATTACTCCGGAGCCTATCACCTCTTAATTTCATCCTATGCCCTCTCATTCTAGAGCTTCCTTTCAAATGAAAGAGACTCAACTCATGCACATTTACATCATGGAGGTATTTATTTTCACACGATTTTTATTTAAAAAATCAAGAACAGCCAAAACACAGTCAACAATACAGAGCAAATCGGAATAATAGCTGTCTACAGAAAAAACTAAGACAAGTAATACCCCAACCCCTGCCCACCTGGAAAGCTCTTTCACATGTCCAAATGTTACAACCAACCCCAAGAGCTATCCCCCCCCCCCCCCCCCCCCCCCCCCCCCCCCAGGTACTCTCATCCCAATTCTACAGCAATCCAAACCAATCTTAAGACAACCACATAAGTATCGCAAGGACTGCAAATATGGTTCCCAAATACTCAAAAGAGAGAGTGGTTGATCATTGGAATAAGCTTCCAGTGCAGGTGATGGAGGCAGACAGCGTGCCAGACTTTAAGAATAAATGGGATACCCATGTGGGATCCCTACGAGGGTCAAGATAAGGAAATTGGGTCATTAGGGCATAGACAGGGGGTGGGTAAGCAGAGTGGGCAGACTTGATGGGCTGTAGCCCTTTTCTGCCGTCATCTTCTATGTTTCTAAAAATAAAAGTTTCCATTTCCAAGACCCCCAAGCATCCCTTGCCTCCCATGTAGCCAACTGATGCAATTGGTTCCACCAATGCCAGTACACCAGGATCATGTAAGTATTTAAATGTCTCTATCATATCTCCCTTCTCCCATCTTTCCTCCAAAGTATACAGATTGCGATCTGTCCCCATATGCCTTATCACAAAGACCATACACCATTTTCATCGCCTTCCTTTGGACCGACTACATCCTCTTTATATCTTTTTAAAGGTGCGGCCTCCAGAATTGTACACAATATTCTAAATGAGGTCTCACCAGAGTTTTATACAGGGGCATCAATACCTCCTTTTTCCTATTGGCCATACCTCTCCCTATGTAACCTAGCATCCTTCTAGCTTTCACTGTCACCTTTTCAACCTGTTTGACCATCTTAAGATCATCACATACAATCACACCCAAGTCCTGCTCTTCTGTCGTGCACATAAGCTCTTCACTCCCTAATCTGTACTGTTCCCTCGGGTTTTTGCAGCCCATATGCATGAACTTGCATTTCTTAGCATTAAATTTTAGCTGCCAAATTTCAGACCATTCTTCAAGCTTCCCTCAGGTCTTTCTTCATGTTATTCACACCATCTGGCATGTCTACTCTATTGCAGATTTTGGTATCATCCGCAAAGAGGCAAATCTTACCCGATAACGCTTCAGCAATATCGTTTATAAAAATGTTAAAAAAGAACAGGCCCAAGAACAGAACCTTGAGGCACACCACTGGTAACATCTCTTTCCTCAGAGCGATCTCCATTGATCACTACCCTCTGTCTCCTTCCGCTCAACCAGTTCTTGACCCAGCCCATCACTTTGGGACCCATCCCTAGGGCACTCAGTTTATTTATTAGACATCTGTGTGGAACACTGTCAAAGGCTTTGCTAAAATCTAAATACACCATATCTAACGCACTCCCTCTATCTAATTCTCTGGTCACCCAGTCAAAGAAATTGATCAGATTTGTCTGTCAAGACCTACCTCTAGTGAATCCATGTTGCTTCCAGTCCTGTAATCCACCATTCTCTATATTAAAAGTGTTTTCATTAATTTGCTTACCACAGAAGTCAGACAATACACTGAAATCTTCTTCCCAGTGTGCAGCGATGGCTAAATAAAGCAAGCAGTATGCCAGGAATTATTAGGAAAGGAATGGTACATAAGACCAAGAATATCGCTGCATGGCGTGACCTTACATTCAGTACTGTGTTCAGTTCCGGTTGCTGTATCTCACAAAAGATGTAGCAGCATTAGAAAAGGTTCAAAGAAGAGCGATCAAAATGATAAAGCATTTGAGGAAAGACTAAAGAGGTCGGGGCTCTTCAGCTTGGAAAACAGACAGCAGAAGAGGGATATTACTGAGGTCTATAAAATCCTGAGTGGTGTAGAACGAGTAAAAGTGAATTGATTTTTCACTTTCAGAAAGTACAAAGATCAGGGAACACTCAATTAAATTACGTGGAAATAAATTTTAAAACAAATAGGAAGAAATTTTTTTTTTCAAAGAATAGTTGAGCTCTGGAACTTATTGCCAGAGGATATGGTAACAGTGGTTAGCGTAGCTGGGTTTAAAAAAGATTTGGACAAGTTCCTGGAGGCAAAGTCTATGATTGAAACAGATATGGGGGAAGCCATTGTTTGCCCTGGATCAGTAGCATGAAATGTTGCTGCTATTTGGGTTTTTGCCCAGGTACTTGTGACCCGGATTAACCACTGTGGAAACAGGATACTGGGCTAGGTGGACCACTGGTCTGACCCAGTATGGCTACTCGTATGAAGTTATCAATATTTTCGTTGCCACCTTAAATCTGTCCAATATCTACCGTCTAAATATAATAAACCCAAGTGGTCAAAATATCATATACTCATATATAAAACATATACCACTTAGTAGCATAATCCTATTCAGGCCTCAGATTCGGAGCATACGCGTAGTCCTATCGTGGACTGAACGGTCAGCGTAATGTTACTCCAGTCATAGGCCAAACAACGTGGACTTATTGGCGATACCCTCTCTAAAAGCAATAGGAACAAGAAGAGCAGACATGTTTTCCGTAATGGGTCCACAATGGTGGAACTCTTTACCACACCATATCACAAACGAAAGAGATCTCCATTCTTTTAAAAAAAATTTTGAAAACCTACCTTTTTAAAGATGTTTTTAAATACTCATTATTAAAAATTTTTTTTATTTTTAACCTTCTACTTACCCCTGTTTCCTCACGTTTTTTTCCCATATTTGTTTTTCTATATATAACAGATGTAATCTTTCCCCCATTTTATCTTGTTTTAAAATTGTTGTTACTGAGTTTTTATTTGTATCTTTATATTTTACTTTTTTAGTTATGTACATCGCTTTGTAAATAGATTTAGCAATAAATCAAATATTAATAAACCTTGAACCTTGACTTAATTTTTTTGAAACTTTTTCTTAAGTGAAGCTTAAATAATGTGATTTAAAAATCCAATCCTATAAAAATTTAAACTTTTGAACTTTAAACTTTAAACCTATTCATAGTGCATTTCTCCCTTAATAGGCAGCTGAGTTACTTATCTCAAGCAGTTTTCATTGTTGCTTGAGCATCCCGTTCATTAAAGAAATTCTTTGCCCTTCTCATAAAAGGAACCCTAAGAGTTAAAACAGTTGCAAATTATTTTGAAATTATGTAAGAGATCTTGTTTATTTCCCGGACACCATCCAGCCGCTATTTAGTGGTATTTAACCAGCCAGTAATAGCGTTGACTGGCTAAATAGTTCTTAGCCGGCTAGATGCGAATATTCAGATTGAGACAACCAGTTATCTCTGCTGAATATTCCTTGTTAGTGGCACATTACCGGGTAAAGCTTTGGATTCTTGCCCAGAAATAGCTAAGAAGAAAAAAAATTTAAAAAAAAATTTAAATTGAATCAGGCTGGGCAGACTGGATGGACCATTCGGGTCTTTATCTGCCGTCATCTACTATGTTACTATGTTACTATTCTTTCTGCTAAGTTTGAGCACATCGAAGAGGCTTTTCAAGGACATACCAGCTGCGGGGGGTGCCAAATGTGCACAATAATGATGAACACAGATATTTTCACTAACTCCAGAGATAATAAAACTTAGAAATTAAGACACACTTCTAACTGTAAGACACAAGGGGTTGTCTACATCCTACAATGCCCCTGCAAACCTACTTTATGTAGGGCAAACTTCGAGGAAATTCAGCACCCGTCTGGTGGAACACAAGAGTAACATTAAAAATCAAAAAATAGGAGCCCCTTTAGCTCGTATAGATTGTATAGATAAAAATCATGGGTTTTTTCTCATTGAAAGGGGTTATCATTGAGGTCGTTACCCAGAGCAGTAGAGGGGGTGATTTCAAACGTTATCTAGCCCAGCACGAACAACGCTGGATAAATCGTTTAGGCACTGTAGATCCTGAGGGCCTTAATGTTAATTTAGAGTGGCAACATTTCTACTAGATGAATCGGCTACCTTGTAACTGCTATATACTTGTGCTAGTGTATCTTTTAACTAGTACAGTGGAACCTTGGTTTACGAGCATAATTCGTTCCAGAAGCATGTCGTAAACCAAATTGCTCGTATATCAAAGCAAGTTTCCCCATAGGAAGTAAGAGAAACTGCTTTGATTGGTTCCACCTCCTCCCCCCCCCCCCCCCCGAGGCTACCGGCGCTGCTCCATTCTCCCCCCCCTTGAGGAATTCAACGCTGTTCCAAACCCCTCCCCACGATCCGGCTTCCCCCCCCTGAGAACCGGCATCCTCCCCACACTCGCGTTGCCCCCCCTCCACCGCGATCCTACTTTCCCACCTTGAGCACGTCAATGACACTAACTTTACCCCATCTTGGCACCAGTGCCGGTGCCCGAAGATCCTCCCTCTTCTGGCGCGGCCTGGGCTGGGCAGTGCGTCGGAGATGCTCCCTCTTCTGGGCTGGGCTGGGCTGGACTGGCTTTGAGCATTTGCGCATGCTCAAAGCCTTTTGGTCTCGCTCTTCTGGACTGGCTTTGAGCGCAAATGCTCAAAGCCAGTCCAGCCCAGCCCAGACTCAGCTCAGGCCGCGCCAGAAGAGGGAGGATCTTCGGGCACCGGCACTGGTGCCAAGATGGGGTAAAGTTAGTGTCATTGACGTGCTCGAGGGGGGAAAGTAGGATCGCGGTGGAGGGGGGGCAACGCGAGCGGGGGGGGGATGCCGGATCGCTGGGAGGATGCCGGATCGCGGGGGGGGGGGGGGGCTCATACAGTGAGGCAAGCTCGGTTTACAAGGCACCAAGTTTGCAAATGTTTTGCTCGTCTTGCAAAACACTCGCAAACCGGTGCACTCGTAAACCGAGGTATCACTGTACTTGTATTGTCACTTTAATGCGTGAACGTGCTTGTGTTGCTACGTTGCCAGAAGTGTATAAATTGAACGCTGGTGCCATTTTGTCAATGTCTGAGAAAATTTGGCAGTTCTAGCACACAGTGAGTACTCTTCTGTTTTTCGTTTAAATTAAGTTTTCATATGATATTAACTATTCTATTTTGTTGTAGATGCCTTAATGTCCTTTGGCTACTGGCCCTGACGCAGTGGACTTAAAACGTTGTCCACGAAACGCTGGCCGCGTCGGCTCAGGCATTAAACAGGCAATCACACTAAACAATGAATGGGATGCTCAAGCAACAATGAAAACTGCTTGAGATAAGTAACTCAGCTGCCTATTAAGGGAGAAATGCACAATGAATATGTTTAAAGTTTAAAGTTCAAAAGTTTAAATTTTTCTAGGATTGGATTTTTAAATCACATTATTTAAGCTTCACTTAAGAAAAAGTTTCAAAAAAATTAAGTCAAGGTTCAAGGTTCAAGGTTTATTAATATTTGATTTATCGCTAAATCTATTTACAAAGCGATGTACATAACTAAAAAGTAAAATATAAAGATACAAATAAAAACTCAGTAACAACAATTTTAAAACAAGATAAACTTGAATTGGGAGGAAAAATGGGGGAAAGATTACATCTGTTATATATAGAAAAACAAATATGGGAAAAAAACATGAGGAAACAGGGGTAAGTAGAAGGTTAAAAATTAAAAAAAATTTTAATAATGAGTATTAAAAACATCTTTAAAAAGGTAGGTTTTCAAAATTTTTTTAAAAGAATGGAGATCTCTTTCGTTTGTGATATGGTGTGGTAAAGAGTTCCACCATTGTGGACCCATTACGGAAAACATGTCTGCTCTTCTTGTTCCTATTGCTTTTAGAGAGGGTATCACCAATAAGTCCAAGTTGTTTGGCCTATGACTGGAGTAACATTACGCTGACCGTTCAGTCCACGATAGGACTACGCGTATGCTCCGAATCTGAGGCCTGAATAGGATTATGCTGCTTAGGTAGTATATTTCCCATACTAAGTGGTATATGTTTTATATATGAGTATACAATATCTACCATCACCATGTTCCTCAGAATGCCACACAAATCTGTAAATATCTTAATTACTTAGTGTGGTAGCCATCCTCATAGGAACTTGTATACGGTGAACTTTTCTACTTGATAAGATAATATATTCACTTGGACATTCTTGTATTGATTGTGTCGATTTATAATAAAGTGCCAGTGCTTAATTATAAATAAATAGCCTTAACTTCATAGTAAACTTATTAAAGTGCCCCATAGCTTAGAACAGTTCTGCCTCAAACCCCACCGACGGGTTTCATTCTTCCTCAGGTCGGGGAAGGAGAATACTGCAAAATAACAGTCTTCGTTAGTTCTCCCTGTGAATCTAAGCAAGTAAAGCAATAACTAAATCACTAACTTAGCAGAACAGTTCAGAAATCTTAGCGTCTAGCTAAATCCATAATGTTCTCGCCGGGACTACAATATGGCCACGGCGTTCTAGGTGGAGCTAAAAAAAGAGGAATACCCCATGACGTACAAAGGCACCAACCAATCAGTGACAAGCAAGCCAGTCACTGATTGGTTGGTGCCTTTGTACGTCATGGAGTATTCCTCTTTTTGAACAGGATTCAGTTAAAGAATCATACTGCTAAAGTCATCCAATCACTCGTTAGGTCACAGGTGTCAAAGTCGGTCCTCGAGGGCTGGAATCCAGTCGGGTTTTCAGGATTTCCCCAATGAATATGCATGAGATCTATGTGCATGCACTGCTTTCAATGCATATTCATTGGGGAAATCCTGAAAACCCGACTGGATTATGGCCCTCGAGGAGGGACTTTGACACCCCTGCGTTAGGTTAAGCCCATGGGGAATCATAGTGTTCAATTCAAACATCCATCAATGTTCTTTAAGATTTAAAATACGCTCAATGTTGCCACCTTCCCACTCAACTTGTACTGTATCTATTATTTGCCATCTCAGGTCTGTAATTTTATGTTTAAACAGAGACCAGTGACGAACTAGAGGGGCTGTTTCAGACCCAGTAGTCACACGAGATTTATGCTCGTTCAATCTAATGTGCATTGGCCTGATTGTTCATCCTATATATATTTTGGGACATGGGCATTGAATCATGTATATAACATGAGTAAATTTACAGTCTGTTCTAGTCTTAGCACAATAGATTTTCTCTGATTGAGGATGTACCCAGCTATCCCCTGTCAAAGCGAACTCGCACCATTGACATCGACCGCAAATAAAATGGCCTTTTTGAGTGCAGTCAATATGACTTCTAGGGGGTTTTATAAGCTCACCCAGATTTTTAGCTCTCTTGTAAGCAAAAATCGGAACCTCAAAGTTGGAACCTAATACTAATTTAACAACATGCCAATGTTTCAAAATGATATTCCTTATATCCTAAGCCAGGGGGGAGAACTGTTGAACACAAATTAATCCATTCTCTTCTGTGGGGTTCTGATTGTATTCAAGTAACAACCTTCTGTGGGCATACTTTGCTCTTAGGTATGCTTGATGTATTACTTGCTGTGGATATCCTCTCTGTTTGAACCGATCCTTTAAAATTCGCGCTTGCTTCTTGTATTCCTCTAAAGAGTAACAAATCCTGCGAAGTCGCAGAAATTGGCTATGAGGCAGGCTATCCTTGAGTTTACGAGGATGGAAGCTATGATATCTAAGTAGACTGTTCCTGTTAGTAGGTTTGCGAAATATAGTTGTCAACATTTTCCCCTGAGATTTCATCATTTTTTGATCCAAAAAGGGTATTGCATGCTGATTCACAGACGTAGAAAATTGGATATTATTATCCATCTGATTTAACCATGTGATGAAGGCTGTTAATTTCTCCATACCAGCCTTCCAAATACAAAAGATATCGTCAAAGTACCGCTTCTATACAATTACATCCTGGAATCATTGGGAAGAGTATAGATAAGATTCCTCTAAGCACCCATAGCTATTCCGTGTATTTGTTGATAAAACACCTCATTGCACCAAAAGTAACTCTTAGTAAGTACTAAGGTAGCCAGTTCCATCAAAAAAAGTGGCAGGTATCCTACTGCAATAAGTTTGTTGTTCAAATATGTTTTTTAACAATTCCAAGGCTCCCTCAGTTGGTATCATTGTATACAACGCCTTCACATCTAAGGTTATCAGTAAGGCGGGAGAGGGGAGATATGATAGAGATGTTTAAATACCTACGTGGTCTAAATGCACTTGAGGTGAGTCCTTTTCAATTGAAAGGAAACTCTGGAATGAAAGGACATAGGATGAAGGTGAAAGGAGATAGATTCAGAAAGAACCTGAGAAAATACTTTTTCATGGAAAAGGTAACATAGTAACATAGTAACATAGTAGATGACGGCAGATAAAGACCCGAATGGTCCATCCAGTCTGCCCAACCTGATTCAATTTAAATTATTATTTTTTTTTTTTTTTCTTCTTAGCTATTTCTGGGCGAGAATCCAAAGCTTTACCCTGTACTGTGCTTGGGTTCAAACTGCCGAAATCTCTGTTAAGACTTACTCCAGCCCATCTACACCCTCCCAGCCATTGAAGCCCTCCCCTGCCCATCCTCCTCCAAACGGCCATGCACAGACACAGACCGTACAAGTCTGCCCAGTAACTGGCCTAGTTCAATCTTTAATCTTATTTTCTGATTCTAAATCTTCTGTGTTCATCCCACGCTTCTTTGAACTCAGTCACAGTTTTACTCTCCACCACCTCTCTCGGGAGCGCATTCCAGGCATCCACCACCCTCTCCGTAAAGTAGAATTTCCTAACATTGCCCCTGAATGCTTTGAATGGAGTGGAGGTGGTGGAGACAAAAAAGTGTCTCTGAATTCAAGAAAGCTTTTGACAAGTACATTGGACCTCTAAGGTAGAGGAGGGGGATTGTAGATGGCATGGGTAGGCCGGCTAGATAGGCCATACGATCTTTATCTGCCTTCATTTTTCTCTCTTTCTATATTGATACTAGCATTTTTTAGCTGCTGTTCCATCTAGATCAGCGGTCTCAAACTCAAACCCTTTGGAGGGCCACATTTTGGATTTGTAGGCCGCAGAAAAAAAATAGTTAATGTCCTTCAGGAAAGATTTATAAGCTGTAAAGAGTTTTACCTCATGCAAAATTGTCATTTCTGTAATAAGACATTAACTACTTTTTCTGCGGCTCTCACAGTTAAAGTTTAACATCTTTCCTTTCTCAAAACTGACGCATTTCAATCACTATATTGAAAATAAAATCATTTTCCCTACCTTTGTTGTCTGGTGACTTTATTTTTCTTTGCTTTTAATTATGGGCTCCTTTTACAAAGACGCGCTAGCGGTTTTAGCGCGCGCTAGCCGCTACCGTCTCCTTTTAAGCAGGCGGTCATTTTTCGGCTAGCACACGCTATAGCGTGCGCTAATCTTGTGCGTGCGCTAAAAACGCTAGCGTACCTTAGTAAAAGGAGCCCTATGTTTCCAGGGCCTTCTTGTCCATTGACTGTTTTTCTCTCCGTCTTCACTCTCTGCCTTGCGTCCATCTTTAAGTCAGACGTACAGAGGGAGAAGGTATACATATACCAATAATATTGCAAAAAAGGTAGCGAAATATGTTTTTGTGTAAAGAGAGAACACTCTACCCCTAGTTTCACTTACATAGTTGTTCAAAAGATGCTAGACATGTGTAAAGATCAGCTCAGAGACATGGAGGGGTTGTATTGGAAGGGAAAACCCCCCTATACCACCTCACCACCCAATCATTGCTAGATCTTTCATACTTTTAAGCATAAGATATAGAGAATGACACGGTGACAAAATTTATCACCGTTCCCGTCCCCGCGGATTACCGCAGGAAATAATCCCATGTCATTTTTTAGTGTCTATTTCAATCTCAGTCATTCTTGAGGGTCATTGGTTGAGGCCATTCATACTCTGATTCTTCCCTCTCTCCTTAAAGAATAACATGAAGATGGTTTCCTGCGGTTATCTGCGGGGACGGGGACGGTGATGAATTTTGTCACCGTGTCATTCTCTAATTAGATAGTGCCAAATCAGTGCCCAATAAACTATAAATCAATCAAAAGAATTTCAAAAAGTTCAAAATTTCTTAAGTTAAAGCTTGGTATTTTGGTTCCAACGTGAACACGTTTCATGCTCCTGCTTCAGGAAACCAAACAATCTAAAATTCAGCCACACTGAATAGAAAATGCTAGGTGGCAATAGGTGATTGGAATCTTTTAACAACTTGTATATTCGCAGGACACTCCCACAACTTTCTTCCGTCCATCTTTGGCATTAACATTCAATTTTTCTGCTTTCTTCTGAAAATCTACTTTTCCATGTCTTCCCTTCCCTTCCTCTCTCTCTTTCCCTCCCTATTTCCATGGTCTGACATCTCTCTCCTTCCTTCCTTTCCCCTGGTCTGGTATCTGTCTCCTTCAATCCCCCCCTCCCAATGCCCTGGCATCTTTCCCTCCCCCTTCATGGTCTGGTATCTCCTTCTTTCCTTTCCCTCCCACCCATGGACTTGGCATCTCTCGTTCCTCTCCTCTCCCTTGTCTTCCTTCTCCCTCCTTCCCTCTCTCCCCAATTGGGTGTAGCAGCAGCAGCATTTCTCTTCCTGTTTAGTTTCTGGCCGGCTCCCTTGCTGCACTAGTTTTTCCTTCAAAGCTGTGGGCGGCAGCAGCAGCGGCTCCTCGCACAATCTGCGCCTGCATCGGAAGCCTTCACTCTGACGTAGGCGCGGATCACGCGAGGAGCCGCCGCCGCCACCCACAGCTTTGAAGGAAAAATGAGTGCAGGAAGGGAGCCGGCCAGAAACTAAAGAGGCCATCATCGTGTCCAGACACTGGCCGCAAAACAGTACCTTGGGGGGCCACGAATATGAGACCACTGATCTAGATGGAACAGCTTGTTTAAGGCTAGTCTTAAACTTTTAGATAATGACACAGCGATAAAGTTTGTCCCCATCCCCGTGGGCTCTGTTTCCATTCTCACCCCGTGAAGGCTCTGTCCCAGTCCCCACCCTGTGAGCTCTGTCCCCATCTCCGTCCCTGTCCTCGCATCATTCTCTAGTCTGCTGCACCAAAATTTGGCTTTCTGCCTCTGGCACCTATTTGGGAAAACCCCTGTGCCTCCACTTCAGCGCACAAGAAACATACAAGTATGCAGAGATGTAGAGATATGCATAGAAATCCATGTGTCCTACCACATGTGGACATATTCTCTGGCCGCTGCATGCAAACAGACATTTTATAAAATGAACATTCACCTATGTGACTTTATAAAATATAGGCTTACATCTGGGTGGGACTATATTTGAGCCCTTTATAGAATTTCCTTCCATGGGTTTGCTGGAATAAAGCCAAGAAAGGGGTGGGGGGGGGGGCTGGCTGAGCCAAATGGCACATCTGGTTTTCTGACAAGACACACAAAAATTAGAGAACAATTAGAATCTGAGTGATGGAATTTCTGCATTGCTGTGCTTTTTATCGATATCAAATTCTATTAATAGTATTTGTTGCGTGACTGACAGCACACAGATAAACTCCCTTGCCTTTTTCCTATAAATATACTTCTCACTGTTCAGCCTCCCTCTAACATATGGTCATTCTAATTTTGTAAAGAATTGTAAAATCTTTACCATCCAAAAAAGCAACAGATTGTTCTAGGAAGATGAGATAATTGTCTGAATAGCCTGACAACTCATGCGGTAAAGAAAATGATATTCTTAGTTGCATCGCCGCTGGCTTCGTTATGATTCCTAGCAAGAGGGGAGCTATTATCAGGCCAAGATCTGGATCTGGCATTCACTTCAGGGGTCACAAGAGCCTGGGAATGCTGCAGAACCAGGGTTCACAACCTTTCAGGGAAAGATGGGGGGGGTGAGGAAGGGAGTTAAAGCCACCAAACAAAACAGCGACACCCACAGTGGAGATATAAGGTGCAATTATACTAGGCTCTGACATAGTGGTTGGTGGCTCTGTGCCGAGGATTGTTTCTATGACAGCCGAATTATAGAAACATAGAAAACAACAACAGATAAAGACCACGCAGCTTATCCATCCTTCTCATCCACATCTACATTCTTTTCTTTTCCCTCAGAGATCCTCTGTGCTTGTTCCGTGATTTTATTGATTTAGATATTATCTTCATCTCCACCACGTCCACTAAGTGGCCCAGCCAGACCGCCAATTTTGGGTAGCCCTGAACCCAAAGTGGCGGACACAAGATTATGCACAGAAATATGATTGGCAGATAAAGACCAACGGCACGTGGTTGGGATCCCCAAGCTCCATCAACGGAAGAAATCCTCCCCTAGCAGCCAAAACTCTTAATATGCTCAACAGTCGGCAAAAAATATGCCCGAGCTGCCACCACCACGCTGGGTTTTCATGCATGTGCAAAAACTGAGCGTGTGTGGTTCAGCTTCATATGGCAAAAAACTCCACTTATAGGACATGAGCAGGTAAAATCACCAACACACGTGTGGTAACTTATCAGCAGTGGGAAAAACACTGTAGCAGCCCTCAAGGGAACCGCCCCAAAATGATTAGCACGGCAATCAAGTTCAAAGTTACAACCAGAACAAAAGAAGTCATCCTGCCGTTGTATCGGGCAATGGTGTGCCCGCACCTGGAGTACTGTGTTCAGTATTGGTCACCGTACCTTAAGAAGGATATGGCAATACTTGAGAGGGTCCAGAGGAGAGCGACACGAATGATTAAGGGCATGGAAAACCTCTCATACACTGAAAGATTGGAGAGACTGGGGCTCTTCTCCCTGGAAAAGCGGAGACTTAGAGGGGACATGATAGAGACCTACAAGATCATGAAGGGCATAGAGAGAGTAGAGAGGGACAGATTCTTCAAACTTTCAAAACATATAAGAACAAGAGGGCATTCAGAAAAATTGGAAGGGGACAGATTCAAAACAAATGCTAGGAAGTTTTTCTTTACCCAGCGTGTGGTGGACACCTGGAATGCACTTCCAGAGGACGTAATAGGACAGAGTACGGTACTGGATTTCATGAAAGGATTGGACAAATTCCTGCTGGAAAAAGGGATAGAGGGATATAGATAGGGAGCTACTGCGCAGGTCCTGGATCTGTTGGGCCGCCGCGTGAGCGGACAGCTGGGCATGATGGACCTCGGGTCTGACCCAGTGGAGGCATTGCTTATGTTCTTCTGTTCAAATGTGTGAGCAAAAAAGGCAGTACATCCACAAAGTCTCAAACAATTTCAAAAGTGAGCAGAAAGGAAAACTTAGCTGCAGATGGTATCCAAGCTGTCTTCCTAGCACCCAAAAGGTACTAGCCCACCCGGCCCCTGCAGCCAGTCGTGCCCGACAGGGATATCTCCATTTCGCTATGCTGCATCAGGGGAAAAGGTCATCCAGCATCACCAGCAACAGTCGAGACCCACCATGTGCTGAGACGGCATCACACGGACAAACACGGACGTAACAACTTTGAAATTGACTGGCGTGCTAATCATTTCTGGGCGGTTCCCTTGAGTGTTTTTCCCACTGCTGATAAGTTACCACATGTGTGTTGGTGACTTTACCTGCTCTTATCTTATAAGTGGAGTTTTTTGCCATATGAAGCTGAACTGAGGCTTTTTCTCCACTTTTTTTCTTTGTGTGTTGATTGAGTGGGTGTGTACACAGTGTGTGTGGGTATGGTGCAGTGGGTGGACCTTGCAGTGTCTTGGGGGTTCCCTGTGGTTCCTGAAAGGACATAGTTTGAGAAACCTTGTGATTACATATGTCCTTTCCTTAGATATTTTGAGTAATTGAAATCACCCATTATTATAGTGTTGCCCATTTCTCCAGCTTTCTTAATCTCTGAAAACATTTCTTCATCTGCTGCTCATTTTGTCCCAGGGGACTGTAGTATAACCCAACCTTTATATTCCTTCCCTTCACACATGGAATTTCTATCCATACGGATTCCACACTGCTATCTATGTCATGCAGAATGTTTATTTTATTTTATTTGATTCAATCAATTCCCTCTTTAACATATAGTGCAATCCAATCCCCCCCCCCCCTTAGCCAATAGGGAGAGGAGGAGATAGTGGATGCTGCGGATGGGCAGACTGGATGGGCCTGTCATCATGTTTTGTATCCCTGGTAGCCACAGCAAAAGGTGCACCACAGATGGATGGGCCTGAGCCCAAAGTGGGTGGGTATCTGCTGACCCATGGCTACACCACAACTTCCACTGGGAATCCATTCCACACAGCCACCACCCTTTCTGTAAAGAAATATTTTCTTATAGTACTCCTGAATCTGTCCTCCTTCACCCTTATTCTATAACTCCTTGGTTTAGAGGTTCAACTGAAAGAGGCCCACCTCCTGTGTAATTATGCCATGGAGGGAAATGCCTTTCATATGTCCGTCTCCCTTGCTCCCCTACTTTACCAGTGTCTCTTAGCTTTTCCAGATATTGTTTCCTGCCTTTGTCTGTGATCTCTTGTCATTTATAAAGGCCAAGCTCTCTTCAAAAGTTGAAATGAACCAGACCAAGGACTGATTCCTGTGGCACACCGCTGCTAACGCTCCTATCCCTAGAGTAACATAGTAACATAGTAGATGACAGCAGATAAAGACCCGAATGGTCCATCTAGTCGGCCCAACCTGATTCAATTTAAATTTTTTTAATTTTTTCTTCTTAGCTATTTCTGGGCAAGAATCCAAAGCTCCACCCGGTACTGTGCTTGGATTCCAATGGCCGAAATCTCGTCAAAACCTACTCCAGCCCATCTACACCCTTCCAACCATTGAAGCCCTCTCCAGCCCATCCTCCCCCAAATGGCCATATATAGACCATGCAAATCTGCCCAGTACTGGCCTTAGTTCAATATTTAATATTATTTTCTGATTCTAGATCCTCTGTATTCATCCCACGCTTCTTTGAACTCAGTCACCATTTTCCTCTTCACCACCTCTCTCGGGAGCGCATTCCAAGCATCCACCACCTTCTCCTTAAAGAAGAATTTCCTTACATTGCTCTTGAATCTCCCACCCCTCAGCCTCAAATTATGCTCTTTGGTTTTATCATTTTCCTTTCTCTGGAAAATATTTTGTTCTTCGTTAATACCCTTCAAGTATTTGAACGTCTGAATTATATCTCCCCTGTCCCTCCTTTCCTCTAGGGTATACATATTCAGGGCTTCCAGTCTCTCCTCATACGTCTTCTGGCGCAAGCCTCCTATCATTTTTGTCACCCTCCTCTGGACCGCTTCAAGTCTTCTTACATCCTTTGCCAGATATGGTCTCCAAAACTGAACACAATACTCCATGTGAGGCCTTACCAATGACCTGTACAGGGGCATCAACACATTCTTCCTTCTACTGGCTACACCTCTCTTTATACAGCCCAGCATCCTTCTGGCAGCAGCCACCACCTTGTCACACTGTTTTTTTTGCCTTTAGATCTTTGGACACTATCACCCAAAGGTCCCTCTCCCCATTCGTGCATATCAGCTTCTCACCTCCCAGCACATACGGTTCCTTCTGATTATTAATCCACAAAGTGAACTCCATTTACCGTTACCATTTTTTGACTTCCACTCAACTACTTTCTGTCACAGCTAGTCACTTTACTGCTCAGTTTGCTTATGAGATGCCTAGATGGAGCCATATCAAAGACTTTGCTGAAATCTAAGCAAGCTACATCTCCTGATCCAATTCTCTAATCACCCAGTCAAAGAAATTTATACCTGCCTCTGATAAAAACCATCCTGTTTGAGATCCAGTAATTCCAGAAACTGCACTACCCAGTTTTAGCAGCTTTTCCATTAACTAACTCACCATCAAGGCCAGACATTACGGTCAGAATTTTTCCATTACTCTCAGATGTATCTCATTGAGCCCTATCACTTTGAAAACCATTAACATAGTAAATGACGGCAGATAAAGACTTGAACGGTCCATCCAGTCTGCCCATCAGTCATTCTCATTAAAAAATAAATGACCAATTTAACTTGTCTCTTCTTTGATATTTCTGGACCATAGGTTAAAATCCACCTGATGTCCTAGGTTCCAACTGCTGAAGCAGCCTATCCAACCATCCCGTTGTTTGCAGGATATCTACCGTAAAGTCTGGCCAGTAACGTCCTCGTGCTCCAAGTTAGTGGCGTTCCCGTTGATGCCCTCCTCAGCCCATTTATGGGACACAAACCGTACAAGTCTGTCCAATATCAGCCTTAGTTCTTTGATTTATACCAATTGGTTTCTAAGTAGAGATCCTCTGTGTTTATCCCATGCTTTTCTGAATTCCTCTCCACCACCTCCCTCAGCCTACCTCTGACTCCTTCCTACCTTGCTACTTTACTGAACTACCTACTGTATCTCTGACATATTTCCGGTTATACCTAACCTCCCTCGGCTTACTAATGTAATTGAAATCTGTTACCAATATACTTGACAATACTTTAAGTAACATCTCTTCCTCTGTAAACCACTCTGAACTGCTTGTGGTACAGCGGTATACAAAATAAAGTTAGTATTATTCGTATTTGTCCTCTGCAATCCTACTCCTGGGGCTTCATCTCTGAAAACAGAATGGAGATATCTGTTAAGCCATTTTGTTTATCCTTATCAGCTTCAATATACTCCTTTCCGCCACCTTTAAGTCTCACAGTGCCGCCTTTGCACTTCCTCCAATCACTAACTTATCTAGAAAAAAATGTCTTTTTCCCTTCATGGTGCATCTCTGTATACACAATAAGGCACCGAAACATTTGATGGGTAGCGTTCTGCCATACGAACCGCAGCGCATGTTGCATTCGGTGACTCACGATGACTTACGTATTGTGGGACCGGGATCCTGGCGAGGCCTAGTAACTCCACAGAATCCCAGTCTTGGCTCGAGCGTAACCGTGGTGGGCCACAGCTGGCCTGGTGCCTCCCATAAACTGCACACCACACTGGCCGGGTTTTTGTCCAAATATATCACTTTTATTTATCCACAAGAAAAATTTCCAACAAAAAAGGTCAAAATTTGGCATTCAAAGTAAAAACCCAAAACATTCCAATTTTCTCTTGTTCTGCTTTCTTTCTCTCATGTGCCAGTTCTTATCACTGCACCCTTTAGTGCTGGCCAATTTAAGTTCACAAATTAAGAACATAAAATACAGTTTCTGTTAGGTATTATTTCCACAAGCAGTGCTAGAACCGTACCTGCCTTGGCAATAGTTAGGCTACCTGGTTCTAGGCACTAATTAGGCTTCTGGTAGATTTGAGTGGCAGTTCCCTTTTCCTAGGAGCAGAGAGACTTGTACTCCCCCAGGTGTGGCCACTGTTCCACTTATCTAACCCAACAGTAAATTCAGCAGCTTCCAGCCCAGGTTGAAAACAGGATACAAAATCCTTCACAAAACATAAAACTCAAAAAGGAAGAAACAAAAACAAAAACCCTTTTTACCAAGGAAGAAGGACATTCAGGCTTTCCTAAACCTATTCCCATTCCATAGGGTGTTCTTCCCCAGACATAGCATTACTCTCTAACCAGTCCATGTCACAAACCTCAGATTGTGTTTCAAGGTTTTGCATTTCCCTATCCTGGTGAGAACTTCTGAAGGCTGGCCAAAAGTTAGCTGCTGTAGCTGGTTTCCTCCTCAGCTTCCCCTGAGCTTCCAGTCCCAGCTGTCCCTCCTCTCTCCCTGACGAGGGAACCTCAGAACAAGGGAGACTCGGCCCATAACCACGCCCCCTTACAGCAGCTTTAGCTAATTCCTTAAAGAGCCCTGTCCTTCCAGTTCCAGCCTGAGCTCTGTGAGCTTTTAAAGGGACAGGCTCTCTCTTAACCTTGTGCTCAGGATTTTCCCTATACTCAGGATATTTCTTCTCCTTAGTCCCTGGAACATTATTAATGCTTCCCTGAGCTTTTCCCTGGGCTTTATTAGGACTAGCCAGATCCCTGTCACAGTATCCCAACAGTGAACCATAGTTTTATAGTTTATTAAAATTTTGATCAAATGCAAATGGTAAAATGTGAAGCGTTGTACAAGTAAATAAACGCAAACAAAAGGTTGACCCTTGGTACTCCACAGTCTGACGAGAACAAAAACACTGTGGAAAAGATGATGTTCAAGATGCCGGCTTTATTGAAAGTACAGTCCAATAATCCTCATGAAGAGATACCTTCTATCAGTATAAATTTTGATTTTGTGCACAATTCATCCAACGATTAAAATGTTGGGAGTAATTTTAGACCAGCACCTTACAATGAAAGCTCAGATAGATGCTGTAGTATGTAAATGTCATTTTATGTTATGGAAATTACGAACAATTAGATCTTATTTTGCACCTACTGCTTTTAGATTATTGGTTCAATTGTTACTACTGGGTCTTCTCGACTGTTGTAATATCATCTGTCTGACAGTCACTAAGAAAGAATTAGCAAGACTTATAAGCGGTCAGAATGATTTATGGCTTGAAGAAAGCTAACTGAACAATCTAGCGCGGGGAGCATGAGTCGTATGGCGTAAGGGGGACTTTCCTTGATAAAGCCCGGATAGGGCGAAACATAGTTTCTATGTCAGAGTGCTGTCCCCACCCGCGTAGACAGAGATGAGTATGACTATTTATATTATATGAGCTAAATTAATCTCAGCGTGTCATTTGCCTGTATGGATGAAAGGTTGTTTTCATACAGTAGACACTAATGAGGTTTATAAAATCTTTGAAAATATTTAAGATGCACATTGGAGACCATATATACTACAAATAACTGCTGATATACCAGGTCTCTGGATATACCATTTGGAGTAATTCGGTTTGAAGAAATATGACCATGTTACACCCTTTTATTGTAAATTGCATTGGTTGCCTACGGAGAATTGGGTGTTGTTTAAATTAGGCTATTTCTTCTTTTTTTTTAATTGTTCAAATGAAGCACCCAAATTGAAAGGAGGGGGGAATTTAACAGCTTGCCTATGGAAAAAGGAACAATCATGGATATAGCATTGGCAAACGGTCATCCCCACCGGTTTGAACAGGGAAGTGGAGTGGTGGGCGTTCCTTCACAAATGAATGACAGCTCAGTTTGATGATAAGTCGGGACTACAGCTGTGAGTGTTGTCACATGAACCGGATATTAGAGAAGTCAGGAGGGCTTTGAAGGTATCCACCAGTAGCGCTGTAAGTTGCTTTGTTACATTTTTACCTTTCAAATAGTAACAAGCATTTTTTCTCTTCTTTTTTTCCCAGAATGCAGTTCTCTTTTCGATTGTCAACTTGTTGAAGCGGGTTCTCTGATGAAGCCGTCTTGGCAAGACGCAACAGACCCGGCTTTAGCAAGATAAGATTCTGCTTCAGAAAGATAACTTTTACTTACCTTGAGTTTTTTCAAAAAGGCTAAGTTCAAAGTTCAAAATATAAGAAAGCTGTTGTGAATCAGTGAAACACTTTTGCACTTCTATTTAAATTTTTTTTTACACAATATGAAACAACTTTATAAACAACTCCAAAAGGGAGCAATGATAGACATTTGAAACACTGGTTGTGTTCATTACACCATCTCATGGTTCTGAGCTCCTTCAGGCAGTTTATAAAGTAGTTTTAAGTTTATAGTGCTCCTATTTGTTGTTTTTGATGAATCTTTCAATAAAGCCAGCATCTTGAACATTATCTTCTCCACAGTGTTTTTGTTCTCGTAAAAGTAAATAAAACATTATAAAAAGGGGAGCAATCTCCCAATCACAGACAGGACTGAAAGAAGGCCATCCATTAAACAAAGAGAAAGCTTGCATACAAAAGGAGAGGGGAAGAGAACTACAATACTGTAAAGGAAAGAAGACACTAATGGAAGGAAACAAGGAGGGAAGGGGATGGGGCAGAGGAAAATTGCAGCAAAAAGTAGAAAGAAGAAAATGACTCATAAGCGTTCTTGAAAAGGAAGCATTTTAAACTACCCTTAAATTTGTGGATGCTTTGTTCAGCTCTGATATTAGATGGAAGCGAGTTCCAGATCAAAGGCGCTGTGACAGAAAAGATGGGGGAGGGGACACGACGGGTGCCGATAATTTTTAACGAAGGGGACATGAAGTGTTCATTGAGAAGCAGATCTTAAGGCTCTGGGAGGATCATCTGGAATCAACAGTCGGTCTAAGAACCAGTGACCTACATATTCCGACAGTGAAACAGCTGCGGCTAGCCGCAGCTAGAGCCAGCACGTTTCCGAGCGTGGGTCCTCAGGAGTGGAATAAGCTTCCGACATATTTATGACAGTAAACGAGTTTGAGTAGTTTTCAGAAAATGTTGAAGAAACACCTCTTCTGTAAGATGAAGTATGGGACTTGATCTATAGTTTTTTGATGCGAGGCACTGGTAATTTTAAAAAGCTTTACATTATCATTATTATGTTTTAATCATGTTCGATTTGTTGTACTGTATGTGATTCTGTTTGTGTACGTACTCTATTGCGACATATCAATCAAAAGCGTCTCCTACTTTTCTAGATATTGTTGCCGGTCTTTGTTTTTCTGCGATCATTTTTAATTTATGAAGGCTAACCTCTTTTTCCTTACCTTTTCAGCAACTTCTTTTGAAAATCACATCAATGTTTTTCTTCTTACTTTTATTTACTTTCGTAACAGAAAGTTTTGTTTTCCTTAAAATATCTGCTTTCAGTTTGGTCCGTTGCTTTTTTTTATTTCCCCCATCCAGCTAACTTATCAAAATTAGATTTCTTGAAGTCTTGAAGAATGAACCATCTGTTTTCTCATAATGAACCATTCCAGTTGATGATCACTGGATGCCAGATGACCACTTATTTTAACTTCAGAATAATCTCTCTGTTTGTAAGCATCAGGTCCAGTATCATCCCTTCCCTCATTGGTTCTATTACCAGCTGCTAGAACACATGAAGAAGGACACGGTACTACTCAAAAGGGTCCAGAGAAGAGTGACTAAAATGGTTAAGGGCCTGGAGGAGTTGCCGTACAGCGAGAGATTAGAGAAACTTCTCCCTCGAAAAGAGGAGATTGAGAGGGGACATGATCGAAACATTCAAGATACTGAAGGGAATAGACTTAGACAGGTTGTTCACCCTCTCCAAGGAAGGGAGAACGAGAGGGCACTCTCTAAAGTTGAAAGGGGATAGATTCCGTACGAATGTAAAGAAATTCTTCACCCAGAGAGTGGTGGAAAACTGGAACGCTCTTCTGGAGTCTGTCGTAGAGGAAAACACCCTACAGGACAAAGTTAGACAAGTTCCTGCTGAACTAGAACATAGAAACATAGAAACAATAGACGGCAAATAAGGGCCCACGGCAGGTAGGGCTAGTCTCAGTTAGGGCGCTGGTCTTTGACCAAGGGCTGCCGCGTGAGCGGACTGCTGGGCACGATTGGTCTGACTCAACAGTGGCAATTCTTATGTTCTTATGTTAACAGTTCAGGATCTCTGTATTTATACAACCAGGATGTCACAATCAACTTTCAACAAACTGAAATCGCCTATCAATAGAACTTTTTTCAAAACAGGAGAATTGGGACTTAATAGGTTTTAAAGTACCCTGTTGACTGGAAACAAAGGCCAATGGCACTTCAGCTTTAGGTCCACTATGAAAGATTGGACTAAACTCACCTCCCCCATCTTTTTGTTCTCTATTTCTGTGGATAACACTCTCCTCCTCCCTGTCTCGTCAGCTCCCAACCTCGGGGTGATCTTTGACTCCTCTCTCTCCTTCTCTGCTTCCTCCTCTATAATATTACCAAAATTCGACCTCTCCTCTCTGAACACACGACCAAAACCCTTATCCACGCTTTCATCACCTCACGCTTAGACTTCTGCATTGTATTTCTCTCAGGATTCCCGCGCAACCATCTCTCACCCCTTCAATCCGTTCAAAATGCTGCTGCACGACTCATATTCCATGAGAGCCGCTATTCTCACATTACCTCTCTCCTCAAGTCACTTCATTGACTCCCCATCTATTTCTGAATACAATTCAAACTCCTTTTACTGACTTACAAATGCCATCACTCTGTAGCTCCCCCCTGTGAACTCCGTTCTTCGGGTTAGTCTCTCTTATCTGTACCCTTCTCTTCCACTGGCAACTCCAGACTCTGTCCCTTCTTTCTTGCTGCATCGTATGTCTAGAATAGGCTGCCTGAATCAATACGTCGTATTCAAATCCAAGCTAAAAGTCTACTTTTTTGAAGCTGCTTTCAACTCTTAACTCCCACTCACTGCTGCCAGATACCTAGACCCATTGTATCATTTCCTGTATCAGAATCTCCCCATCCCCGAGACGTCCTGTCTGTCCAAATTAGATTGTGAGCAGGGACCGTCTATTGTGTTGAGTGTACAGCGCTGCGTACGCCTTTCGGCACTATAGAAACGATAAATAGTAGTAGTAGGTTCCAACAAGACTAGGAGAAAGAGATGATTTTTGGGTATACACTGGAACAAAGAGCACAGGAGGATTCTTCAGCATGTAATGGCATGCAAGAATACAACAGTAAACAGTGATGTCAACTTACAAAATGTGAGCCTCAGTTTCATATCACATTTTACTGCCCAGTGACTCAATATGTAATAATAAATGCTTCGATCGTGTTACTTCTCTTCTGAAGCAACAGCACTGGATATCAACTGTAAGGAAAATTAAATTTATGTTTAAAGATTTTTATTGAAATGCAAAGTGCAATAAAATAATACAAGTCAAGTACAACCACAATCCTATATATACGCACATTATCATCCCACCCCCCCTTTTCCCCCAACAAACCAGTCCAAGAGTACAGTGTTGAAATATTCCTTGTCACGAGTTCAATAACCGACTCCTAGCTTGAGGAGTAAGATCCATCCAAAAGTGTTCCCAATTCAAACAAAAGCGGCGACCCAGCCCAATGTCACCATCAGTACATTGCCTTTGTTCCAAGGAGGCATGTACTATCATCAACGATCTCCATTGGCTATACGTCGGAGGCTCATTAGTAATATAGTAGATGACAGCAGATAAAGACCCAAATGGTCCATCCAGTCTGCCCAACTTGATTCATTTTCAATTTTTTCTTCTTAGCTATTTCTGGGTAAGAATCCAAAGCTCTACCCAGTACTGTGCTTGGGTTCCAACTGCCAAAATCTCTGTCAAACCCTACTCTAGCCCATCTACACCCTCCCAGCCATTGAAGCCCTCCCCAGCCCATCCTTCACCAAATGGCCATATACAGACACAGACCGTGCAAGTCTGCCCAGTACTGGCCTTAGTTCAATATTTAATATTATTTTCTGATTCTAGATCCTCTGTGTTCATCCCATGCTTCTTTGAACTCAGTCACCGTTTTCTTCTCCACCACCTCTCTCGGGAGCGCATTCCAGGCAATCACCACCCTCTCCGTAAAGTAGAATTTCCTAATATTGCTCTTGAATCTACCACCCCTCAACCTCAAATTATGTCCTCTGGTTTTATCATTTTCCTTTCTCTGGAAAAGATTTTGTTCTATGTTAATACCCTTCAATTATTTGAATGTCTAAATCATATCTCCCCTGTTCTTCTTTTCCTCTAGGGTATACATATTCAGGGCTTCCAGGTATGCAGGCAGATTGACAGGCTTAAAAGCGACAAATCCCCAGGACCGGATGGCATCCATCCAAGGGTAATCAAGGAACTGAAAGGGGTTATAGCTAAACTGCTTCAACTAATAACCAATCTGTCAATCAAATTGGGAAGGATTCCGGAAGACTGGAAAGTGGCGAATGTAACGCTGATCTTCAAGAAAGGTTCGAGGGAAGATCTGGGAAACTATAGGCCGGTGAGTCTGACCTCGGTACCGGGAAAGATGGTAGAGGCGCTGATAAAGGATTGCATCGTTGACCACCTTGACGGACACAATCTGATGAGAACCAGCCAGCACAGCTTCAGCAAAGGAAGATATTGCTTGATGAACTTGCTGCACTTTTTTCGAGGGAGTTAACAGGCAGATAGACAAAGGTGACCCGGTTGACATTGTGTATCTGGATTTTCAGAAGGCGTTTGACAAGGTCCCGCATGAACGATTACTTCAAAAAATTGGGATTGAGGGTGAAATACACACATGGATCAAAAACTGGTTGGCAGATAGAAAACAAAGAGTGGGGGTAAATAGACAATACTTGGACTGGAAAAGCATCACTAGTGGAGTGCCGCAGGGTTCGGTGCTTGGGCCGGTGCTCTTCAACATATTTATAAACGATCTGGAAATTGGAACGACGAGCGAGGTGATTAAATTTGCAGATGATACGAAGTTATTCAGAGTAGTGAAGACACAGGAGGATTGCGAAGACCTGCAACAGGACATAAACACTCTCGAGAAATGGGCCGCGACATGGCAAATGAAGTTTAACATGGACAAGTGTAAGGTGATGCATATTGGTAACAAAAATCTTGTACATGAATACAGGATGTCTGGTGCAGTATTCTGAGAGACACCCTAGGAAAGAGACTTGGAGTACTGGTCGACAAGTCAATGAAGCCGTCCGCGCAATGTGCGGCAGCTGCTTAAAGGGCAAACAGAATGCTTGGAATGAGTAAGAAGGGGATCACAAACAGATCAGAGAAGGTTATCATGCCGCTGTACCGGGTCATGGTATGACCTCACCTGGAATACTGCGTCCAGCACTGGTCACCGTACTTGAAGAAGGATAGGTACTACTCGAAAGGGTCCAGAGAAGAATGACTAAAATGGTTAAGGGGCTGGAGGAGTTGTCATACAGTGAGAGATTAGAGAAACTGGGCCTCTTCTCCCTTGAAAAGAGGAGACTGAGAGGGGACATGATTGAAACCTTCAAGATAATGAAGGGAATAGACTTAGTAGATAAAGACAGGTTGTTCACCCTCTCCATGGTAGGGAGAAAGAGAGGGCACTCTCTGAAGTTAAAAGGGGATAGATTCCGTACAAACGTAAGGAAGTTCTTTTTCACCCAGAGAGTAGTGGAAAACTGGAACACTCTTCCGGAGGCTATCGTAGGGGAAAACACCCTCCAGGGATTCAAGACAAAGTTAGACAAGTGGACCGAATGCAAGTAGGGCTGGTCTCGGTTAGGGCGCTGGTCTTTGACCTAGAGGCCGCCACGGGAGCGGATTGCTGGGCATGATGGACCACTGGTCTGACCCAGCAGCAGCAATTCTTATGTTCTTATGTTTTCCTTATACGTCTTCTGGCGCAAGCTTCCTATCATTTTCGTCGCCATCCTCTGGACCGCTTCAAGTCAAGTCGAGTCTCTTTCATTTGAAAAGAAGCTCTGGAATGAGAAAGCATAGGATGAAGTTAAAAGGTGATAGGCTCAGGAGTAATCTAAGGAAACACTTTTTTACAGAAAGGGTGGTAGATGCATGGAACAGAAGAGAAGGAGGTAAGCTGGTTAGTTAGCTGCAGAGGTAAAGTAACCATGAGGGAGGGAGTGATCAGTAGTTCCTGCTCCTCGTATCACTGGACCACCAGGGCCGTACTGGAGCCCCACAGTGGATCCAGGAGAGGTGTGGCTAAATGGGACTTGAATATATTTCTGGGCCATTGTTTTGGCCCCAAAATCTCAGTTTATATTCGAGCATATACAGTAACAAATACAGACCTGAAATCTCAAAGCATGTTACAGAGAATAAAAATGATGACAAAGGGAAAGATCTGATAAATCTTAAAACTTCAAATATCAACACAATTACGTCAAATTGAATTGGCATTTACCGTATTTTCACGTAGATAACGTGCACCCGTGTAAAACGCGCACACGGGTATAGCGCGCGGAAAACACAAATTTATGTAAAGAAATTTTTATATATCGCGCTCACGGGTATACCGCGCATGCCGCCCCGACTCTCCTCTGGCTGCCCTGACTCTCCTCTGGCTGCCCTGACTCTCCTCTGGCTGCCCTGACTTTCCGTTCGCTGCCCCGACTCTCCATTCGCTGCCCCGACTCTCCTCTGGCTGCCCCGACTCTCCGTTCACCTGCCCCGACTTTCCGTTCGCTGCCCCGACTCTCCTCTGGCTGCCCCGACTCTCCTCTGGCTGCCCTGACTTTCCGTTCGCTGCCCCGACTCTCCGTTCGCTGCCCCGACTCTCCTCTGGCTGTCCCCCCTTGAAGGTCTGCCTGTCCCCCCTTGAAGTCCTGTCCCCCCTTGAAGTCCTGTCCCCATCCTGAAAGCCTGATGCCCCCCCCGACGCCCGATTCATCATCCGGAAGGACCGCTCGCACCCCCACCGCTCGCACTCCCACCCCGATGGACTGCTCGCACTTCCACCCGAAGAACCGCTCGCACCCCACAGTCTCCCCCCCTCCCCCATGGAGAAGCTGTCTACCTTGTTTCTGGATGCCAGTGAGCCCAGCTGTTTCCTCTGTCGGCGGTCCTGCCCCTTCTCTGAGCCCTGCGCTACGCTGCTTCCTCTTCCGGCGGTCCCGCCCTTTCTCTGACGTGGGGGTGCGAGCGGTCTTTCCGGATGATGAATCGGGCGTCGAGCGAGGTGGGAACTATGTAAAAAAAATTTTATATACCGCGCTCACGTGTATACCGCGCAAGGTTATGCACGGTTTGTAAAAACACGTATAACGCGCGCGTTATATGCGTGAAAATTCGGTAGTAAATATTAGTAGCCTTGATGCAGCATTTTGAATCATTTGAAAAGCTTTAATTGAATGTGCCGGGTAGCGCATCTAAACAGAATTACAGTAGTCTGAAAGTATTAATATCAAGCTCTGTCTTAAAATCATTCAGATCTAAAAAAGTTTCAACTTTCATAATATAAGAACATAAGTGTTGCCATACTGGGACAGATCAAAGGTCCATCAAGCTCAGTATCCTGTTTCCAACAGTGGTCAATCCAGGTCACAAATACCTGGCAAGATCCCAAAAGAGTAAAACAGATTAGCCTAGAAATAAGCAGTGGATTTTCCCAAGTCCATCTTAATAATGGCTTATGGACTTTTCTTTTCAGAAATTATCTGAACCATTTTTAAACCCTGCTAAGCTATCTGATATATATATATATATATATATATATATATGCAAAATAACAACTTATGAATAATGTGTAAAGTATGTGATTTAAGAAACAACTCACAATCAATTAAAATACCTAAGTCTTGTATATAGTAATCCCGTTGATTTGTTATGTTTTTTTTATTTCATATTTTTGTCTTTTTGAATATAAATTTCAAAAACCTTTCCATAAAAAACACAAATCCCAAATATGTAACTTCAAATAAGTAACAACATAATTCATACTACATAGTCTTTAGGGATCATGCTTGAAAACCCTTAGTTCAGTTTTGTTCAAGTTTGACTTAAGACTAGCAGCTTGTCAGATACAGCACAGATGCCAGAAGCCATCTGCTTCAGAGTACCTTTTAAATCTGATTCAGCTCTCGTGATCAACATATCATCATCCCTGTGCAATCTTTACTGTATGTTCAGTGTTTGAAATACAACACAGAAAAGATAGATGTTAAAAAGGGTCTTGATAGGGCTGATCTTGAGGAACGCCTCTATCAAGAATACTGTATATCCATTTGATTTCTCACTTAGGATACTGCTTTCTGTCAGAAAAAAATCCAAGGCTGTGGAGACATGCAGGAAGGCAACCACAAAGCCCATATAACCAGTTATCCAGTATACAGTAGGTGTAAGGTAATCAAGATTAGAGAATGACATGGGGACACATTTTTTTTTCCTGTCCCA
This sequence comes from Geotrypetes seraphini, assembly GCF_902459505.1. Taxonomy (NCBI): domain Eukaryota; kingdom Metazoa; phylum Chordata; class Amphibia; order Gymnophiona; family Dermophiidae; genus Geotrypetes; species Geotrypetes seraphini. The sequence goes on from NC_047084.1 coordinate 105,529,929, forward strand.
TCCCTGCAAATTTTGTTGCTGTTCTTGTCCCATTCCTGTAAGCTCTGCCTTAACTGCACAGGCCTCAAAAACTTATGATTTTAAAGTGTTTGAGGCTTGTGCAGATGAGGACGGAGCTTAGGCATTGGTGGAATGAGGCATTATGACATCACAATCTGAGCTCTAGAATGTTGCCATTTATGATTTTAAAGTGTTTGAGGCTTGTGCAGATGAGGACGGAGCTTAGGCATTGGTGGAATGAGGCATTATGACATCACAATCTGAGCTCTAGAATGTTGCTACTTATGATTTTAAAGTGTTTGAGGCTTGTGCAGGTGAGGACGGCGCTTAGGCATTGGTGGAATGAGGCATTATGACATCACAATCTGAGCTCTAGAATGTTGCTACTTCGGATTTTAAAGTATTTGATGCTTATGCAGATGAGAATGGAGTTTAAGCATTGGTGGAATGAGGCATTATGACATCACAATCTCAGCTCTAGAATGTTGCTACTTTGGATTTTAAAGTGTTTGAGGCTTGTGCAGATGAGGATGGAGCTTAGGCATTGGTGGAATGAGGCATTATGACATCACAATCTGAGCTCTAGAATGTTGCTACTTTGGATTTTAAAGTGTTTGAGGCTTGTGCAGATGAGGACGGAGCTTAGGCATTGGTGGAATGAGGCATTATGACATCACAATCTGAGCTCTAGAATGTTGCTACTTCGGATTTTAAAGTATTTGAGGCTTGTGCAGATGAGGACGGAGCTTGCAGGAATGGGGCAGGAACAGGAAAAGAACTTGCTGGGACAGAACGGTAAAATGAGTTCCCGTGGGGATGGGGAAAAATGTGTCCCTGTGTCATTCTCTAATCAAGATCTCTGTGCTAAATTGTCTAGAATGCCATTTTAGTTGGTCCTAGCAATTTTTGCAAAAAAAAAAAAAAATGGAAACCTAGAAATCGACCTATAATTATAAAGAACCTCTAGATTACCAGCTGTTTTATTCTTTTCAGCCCAAAAGAAGTTGGAACTATACCAAGTGCCCCACAATTTGCTCCCGCCTCCCAAAACTACTTCCCACACAACTGTCCCACACCCCTACCACCAAAATCTACATTCTGCAAAATACCTACCCCTATAAACTACCCACTTGAAATGGCCCTGTGATAGCGTAAGCGAGGGTTCAGCTGGACCAGGTAAATAATTTTTTTTTTTTTTTTTAATTCTTTTATTTTCTTAAACCAAAATATACTGCAGCCTGTTTACAGCACAGGCAAGCTGTCTTGCATATAAAGTCAATGAAAAGTCCTCCCAGGGTTAGCTTGCATCCCTGGAAACCGCCTGAGGACCCTTCTTCCCTGTTCTATTCTCCATCTAAGGATTTTAACTCTCAGTTTGGGCCCCACCTCCTAGCTCAGCCCAGGGAATTCATTGGAAGGTTTTTTGAGGAGGAAAGCACCCTTAGGGGGAGGCGGGGGGGGGGGGGGGCCTTGGATTTGAAGGTTGGGGATGTGGTTAGAGGAAGGGCAGGATTAATTTGTCGAGGGCCCCTAGGCACACAAGTACACTGGACTCCCTGCCCCGCCCCACCCCACCATGCACCCAGGCGGAAACAGGAAGCTGCATCAGAGGGAAGCTTTGGGCAAGCAGCATTGCTTGCACAATTACAGTTCTCGTTGCCTTTCTTACCCGCGTTGCTTGCTTGTCTTACTTTCCGTCGATGGGGGGGGGGGGGCTGTGTTGCCAATTGGGGTGGGGTCAGCGTTGCCGATCGGGGGGGCCCGCGTTGCCAATCGATGCTGGAGGAGCCCATCGCCGTTTGGAAAAAAACAATGTTGATGCCCTCCTTCATCGGGTCCTCCTGACCATTTCGGGCCCTAGTACTTGGCCTATTGGTTAATCCTGCCCTGGTTCTATCCTATATGGGTTTTTGATACTCTATGTACTGATCATCTTGGACCCCTGAGGAAGAAGTGTTTTTCAAAACACGGACAGTGTCGGGTCCGGTGCAAATGAGAACAAAGGCCAATTATTTGGATACATTTATTTTATATATATGTTTATATATGTTTTAATGACTTTTATTGAATAAATTCCTGCACCTTGTACACTTTTCTGCAGTTTTGTTTTTTTTCCACCTGGCAAGAAACAAGAACTTTGTCAAAAGACTGGGGGCTCCTTTTACTAAGTTGTGCTAGTGGTTTTAGCGTGAGCTTAGTGCGCGCTGCAATGCCGCGCACTAGACGCTAACGCCTCCATTGAGCTGGCGTTAGTTTTTCCGCGTAGCGCGCGCTAATCTGCAGCGCGTGCTAAAAACGCTATTGCAGCTAAGGAAACGTGAGTTGCACATGACAGCTTCCAACTGGTTTAAAGGGCCAGATGACCCTTTGCTCAATTATTTAATTAAACACGTGAACACAGAGGTATACGATAAGGATGTACGACGGCCTGCATTCATAAAATACTGGACCTGAAAACACTGAACACTCGCTACCTTTGGCAGAGACTTGGTTTAGATGGCAGCCTGAATGACACAACTGTAATGAGGATGGCATATACAGACAAGTCCCAGTTAATTTTAACTGGCACTCTACTGGCACAGGCTCCAGCACCTGTTCCTTTAACTCAACATCAAGGGAGTCATTTGAGGACCAATGCTAGGCCGTATTAGCAACCAGAGGTCCTCCAAATCAAGACCTGTCTGATCAATTTTGGGCAATATTAATGCTTTTTTTAAAAAAAAATATATCTTTAAGAAGCAGCATTAATTGTGGCTATTTTTTAGTGCCGTAATCAGTCCACAGAATTTTTTAAGGATGGTGATTCACTACTGTCTTACTAAAATGATATTGCTTGAAAGGGTGTGACTATTTTTGATGTAGGCAGTCCTTTGATTTGCATTAATTATAGGAATCTTAGTCATGTAGGTGTGATATGTATTTTTAGGATTAGTGAGATGGTGAGGAGGAGGAAAGGCAGAGGGGTGAAAGAAAACACGGAGGAAGAGAACAGATAGAAAGAAAGTTACTGTCAGAAGGAGCTCCTTTATCTCAATGACAGACTCTGAAAGCTGCAAAAGGGAATAAGAAGATAAGATTTGTCGCTGCTGGGTCAGACCAGTGGTCCATCGTGCCCAGCAGTCCGCTCATGCGGTGGCCCTTAGGTCAAAGACCAGTGCCCTATTTGAGTCTAGCCTTACCTGCGTATGTTCTGTTCCAGTAGGAACTTATCCAACCTTTTCATGAATCCCTGAAGGGTGCTTTCCCCTATAACAGCCTCCAGAAGAGCATCCCAGATTTCTACCACTCTCTGGGTGAAGAAGAACTGCCTTACATTTGTACGGAATCTTTTCCCTTCTAACTTTAGCGAGTGCCCTCTCGTTCTCTTCAAGTTTATTCATGGCTTGATACACTGGCCATCACAAGTATCTGGGCGGTTTACAACGTTAAAAATTAAAAAGGTCTAATATTATTTGTGATTTGGGTGGGGTAAAATAAAAAGAGGGTAAACCTATAACTATATCGAAATAAGATTGATTAGAAACGAGAGGTTTTGGGGGATAGGGAAGTTTTAATTACAATGATAAATGAAAATAAAAGAAAGGGTAGAGGGAAGGGAAGTAACGAGAGGGAAACAGGGATGTCGCTTCTTAAAAGCCTTTGACATGGTTCCTCATAGACAAACTCCATGGGCTGAAGTTGGAGCCCAAAGTGGTGAACTGGATTAGAGACTGGTTGACGGACTGATACCAGAGGGTGGTGGTTAATAGAATTCACTTGGAGACTGTGTTGTTAATGAGGAGGAGATGATGACAGTAAGGTGCTGGTCGCCTATGTACTTTATTTTTTGTATCTTATGCTCTGTTTTATGGGTGTATTTATTGTCGATCTTGTATGTATTTTTGTACATAATTTTGCATTTTTGTATGTAAGTTTGTAACCCGCTCTGGGTAAGGGCGGGATATAAACAAATAAACCAAAGGTGAGTAGTGGAGTGCCTCAGGCTTCGGTGCTGGGACCGATTCTGTTCAATATGTTTGTGAGCGACATTGCTGAAGGGTTATAAGGTAGCCCGGACATGGGCAGCTCCTTCCAGCCGGCCCATTGGAGAGTCCACAAACCAGGCAGAGAGAGGATGGGCAAACTCCAACTTGTAGCCATCCCTGATAACTTCTAGGACCCATTGTTCTGTTGTGATAGCTTCCCATGACTCCAGGAAGAGAACAACAGCGACAGCGCTCAACTTTAGAAAAGGGAACTACGATGCTATGAGGAAAATGGTGAGAAAGAAACTCAGAAACGACTCACGAAAGATGGAGACCATAGAGAAAGCCTGGTCCCTACTCAAGGACATGGTGCAAAAAGCACAGGACCTGTACGTCCCCAGGTTTAGGAAAGGGTGCAAAGAGAATCGAACAAAAAACCCGGTGTGGATAACAAAGGAAGTGAAGAAGGCGATAGGTAACAAGAAAACATCGTTCAGAAAATGGAAAAAGGACCAAACTGAGGAAAACCGGAAGGAACACAAAAAATACCAGAAAGAATGTCACAGAGTGGTTAGGAAAGCAAAAAGAGAATACGAAGAGAAGCTGGCTGGGGAAGCGAGAAACTTCAAACCGTTCTTCAGGTACGTGAAGGGGAAGCAACCGGCGAGGGAGGAAGTGGGACCGTTGGATGATGGAGACAGAAAGGGAGTAGTAAAGGAGGAAAAAGAGGTAGCGGACAGGTTAAACAAGTTCTTCTCATCGGTCTTCACGAGCGAGGACACATCCAATGTACCAGAACCCGAGGAGATCATAAGTGGGGATCAAGATGAAAAGCTGGAGCGAATAGAGGTAAGCCATCCTCTGACAGATAGATAGATTGAAAAGCGACAAATCACCGGGCCCGGACGGAATCCACCCAAGGGTACTAAAAGAACTGAGAAAAGAAATAGCAGAAACACCCCGGCAAATATGTAACCTATCCTTGAAAACTGGGGAGATCCCGGAGGACTGGAAAATAGCAAATGTCACGCCTATCTTTAAGAAGGGATCGAGAGGTGACCCAGGAAACTACAGGCTGGTGAGCTTGACTTCGGTTCCGGGTAAGATGATGGAAGCACTGATTAAGGACAGCATCTGCGAGCACATAGAAAAAAATGGGCAGCTGAGGGCAAGCCAGCTTGGCTTCTGCAAGGGAAGGTCATGCCTCACGAACTTACTACACTTCTTTGAGGGAATAAACAGCCAGATGGATAAAGGGGAACCCATAGACATCATTTACCACGAATTCCAAAAAGCCTTCGACAAGGTACCCCACGAACGGCTGCTTAAGAAGCTGTGGAACCACGGGGTGGAGGGGGAGGTATACCGATGGATTAAACACTGGTTGGTGGGCAGAAAACAGAGGGTTGGAGTGAAGGGCCAATATTCAGACTGGCAATGGGTCACGAGCGGAGTCCCGCAGGGGTCGGTGTTGGGACCACTCCTGTTCAATATATTTATAAACGATCTGGAGACGGGGACGAAATGTGAGGTTATCAAATTTGCAGATGACACCAAACTCTGCAGCAGGGTTAGAACCATGGAAGACTGTGAAGACCTGCAAAGGGACCTAACAAAACTGGAAGAGTGGGCAAAAAAGTGGCAGATGCGTTTTAATATAGAGAAATGCAAGGTCATGCATGTTGGGAAAAAGAACCCGATGTTCAGCTACACAATGGGGGGGATCATTGCTGGGGGTAAGCAACCTTGAAAGAGACCTGGGTGTGCTGGTGGATACAACAATGAAAGCGTCGGCACAATGTGCAACAGCCTCAAAGAAAGCAAACAGAATGCTGGGTATCATCAAGAAGGTATCACGACCAGGACGAAGGAAGTCATCATGCCACTGTATCGTGCAATGGTACGCCCGCATCTGGAGTACTGTGTCCAGTATTGGTCGCCGTACCTCAAGAAGGACATGGCAATACTTGAAGGGGTCCAGAGAAGAGTGACAAAAATGATGAGATATGGAAAATTTCTCATACGCTGACAGGTTGGAAAAGCTGGGGCTGTTCTCCCTGGAAAAGCGGATACTTAGAGGAGATATGATAGAAACCTTCAAAATCCTGAAAGGCATAGATAAGGTAGACAGGGACAGATTCTTCATACTGTGGGGAACCACAAGTACAAGGGGGCACTCGGAGAAACTGAAAAGGGACAGGTTTAGAACCAATGCCCGAAAGTTCTTCTTCACTCAGAGAGTGGTGGACACATGGAACGCTCTCCCGGAGGTTTTGATAGGGCAGAACACGCTACAGGGATTCAAAGAAGGTTTGGATAAATTCATGAAGGATAAGGGGATTGAGGGGTACGGATAGAAGTAGAGATAGGTTATAGGTAGAGTCAGGGACCACTTGACAGGTCATGGACCTGATGGGCCGCTGCGGTTGCGGACTGCTGGGCGCGATGGTCCTCTGGTCTGACCCAGTGGAGGCAACTTCTTATGTTCTCTGATCTTGTCCTGAGGGGTTGGGATTTCTTGGGCTGCCCACCTGGGTGAGAGGAGATCTGGGGCTTTGTGTTCCAGGTGAACCACTGCCTTGTGCTCTAATAAAAAAAATCTCAAGGACGAGGACCCAGAAGAGAACAGGCGTGAATGGAACAAGCCTCGAAAGGACCCAGTGGATTTTATGCAGTGTTTTATGTTCAATTAATTGTATTGCACTGTCAAAGTTTGAAAATCAATAAAGTAAAAAAAAAAAAACAACCAAATTCAGGCTAAATATCCACCTTTTTGAAGCTGCCTTGCATTCTTAAACCCAGTCACTTGTTCAGTACCCATCAGGATGGATAAAAATCAATGATTTAAAAAAAATGGAATAAAAAATTTTTTTAATTGGATTTCTATTTTTCATTTGGATTAATATGCACTTTCAGACAGCCTAACACACATGATGCACTACCCTGATGCGGTTCACCAGCTCCCACACCAGGAACAGTGTTTAACTACTCTGTAGTCGTAAGTAAAATCGGAATATTGCTGAAGTATCAGTTAAAGGAAATGATGTCTTGATAAAGTTTATGCACCCACATGGCCCTGCTAGTTCATTTTACTGGCCTGAAAGGCAAAACATTTGCTGGGTGACTAAACAACACCTTATTTCTGTACTCTCTACTCCATCAGTTAAATCATCTGGTCAACAATATCAGTTTCCAGAAACTATTTTGGCAAATGTGGTGAATAAATTCAATACAATGCAATGAATGAATAATAAAAGTAGTTAGAACATTGGCTTGGGAACCAATAGAAGATACCCACCCTAGGCTTGAGAACCAATAGAAGATACCCACCTTAGGCTTGGGAACCAATAGAAGATACCCACCTTAGGCTTGGGAACCTAGGTTAAGCTTCCCAATGATTGATTTGGGAACCAGACAGACACCCTCTAAAGGCTTTGGAACGTCAGTGAAGAAACCAAAACTACAGGCTTGAGAACTTGTACTAACCCATGGCTGGTATTGCACAGCTATCAGGCGGGGAAGAAGTTGCTGGTTCAAATTTCTTGAACTAGTGGAGGGTGTGGAGAGGGGTGGTAGAGGTTATTGAAATGTTCAAACACATAGTTGCATATAGATAAAGTGGGGGTTTATTGAAAGTTGAATTTGTCTTTTTTATTATGTATATTATATTATTATATTTGATGCATTATTGTTGTGCTTTGATGTTGTATTTGTTGTATCTGATGATGTTTGCATCAATAAAACTGTCTGAATCTAAAAAATGCAAAATGACAATATATAACTTGAAGAGCAGACCATATTTAGATGTTAATGTATGCCATTATTATGAAAACTTCTGTGACCTTTGTTTGCATTGGAAAACAAAACCAACTTTTTCAGGGGGTCTAAAACATGCTCTTTCTAATAGTTAGCTTGAAAATGTTTCCAGAATATTCTTTTTTGTAAAAGCTGGTTAAAAATACCAAATTTTTGACATTTTTTTAAAAAACACAAACTTTAAATTGAAATTATAAAGTAATATTAGCTTATACGTTGAAATTGTATTTTTGAGAACAAAGCCTTGCCACAAAATAACAAACTTTTACAAGGATGCTTCGTTATTACAGGAGCCACGAAAGACTAAACTTTAACATTTTTAACACCGTCCATTTTTTTCTACCCACTTTGAGGCGTTTTACTTACGTCAGTGTCAAAAAATGAAAATCTGCATTAGTTCCATTGAATAGATCATAAAAAAATTGTATAAGATGGCCAAGTTTCTTTTGTTTAGCTTCAAAACTCCAATAAATATTTTGACTCAAATTTGCCAAAAGTGTGCAGGGATACTGTATATGGTTGTGGTATGGTATCAAAGAGCTATATCTCCACAAGTATTCCACTGGCGGATCTTAAACTTTACCAGAGTTCATTTGGGTCATGTGAGATTCAGCATACAGTTTAATCAAAATCCATGATGGTGAGAGGAGCCCTAGACCACTTCACTTCAATGGCCCCTGAAGAAATATCTGATTTTTTTTTCATAGAGATACTGGTGATATGAAAGGATATGATAAAAGTGTGGAATTAGACCATAAACATGGCAAATGATGAAGATTTTGAGCTTGAGGGTGATAGAAGTTGTAAAGGATTTCAATCTCCTGGGCTCTTTTAAAGAAGCAACTAGCAGGGAAGAAATACTCCCAGAATAGCACTTGGTAACTGTTGAATTTGAAAGTATTCAAAAGCAAGGAAATAACACTCCAAACGAAGATCAGATTTGTCCACACACTCATTTTCTCAGTGGTCAATTATGGATGTGAAAGCTGAACACTGCCAAAGGAAAACAGAAAGATTGACTCATTTGAGCTTTGGTGCTGGAGAAGGATTTTTATGCATGCCCATGGACCGCCAGAAGCACTAAACAAATCGATTATGGAAGAGATCAAACCAGCTATGTCACTCGAAGCCCAAATGCTGACGCTAAGTTTGTTGTATTTTGGTCAGACTGTCAGAAGAGAAAGATCATTGGAGGAGGACATCATGTTTGGGAAGAACGAAGGAACCAGGCGAAGAGGGAGACCTGCAACCAGATGGCTGGACACGTCCAACTCCCTCAGCGGACTAGGTTCTTAAGGTTTTTATGTGGATTGCTATGTTGATTTTTTAATAAAGTCCATTTCAGGAACATTGCCTCTCCACAATGTTTTTCGGTTTCTCTTGGACACGTTGAAAACAACCATGGGGATGAGACTGATGTACCCTACTGGACTAGCACAAAACCAATTTCTTTTTAGATCTGTAATCCATCACATAAGAACATAAGAATTGCTGCTGCTGGGTCAGACCAGTGGTCCATCATGCCCAGTAGTCCGCTCACGTGGCGGCCCTCTGGTCAGAGACCAGCACCTTAACCAAAACTAACCCTACCAGCGCCCATTCTTCTTCAGCAGGAACTGGTCTAACTTTGTCTTGAATCCCTGGAGGGTGTTTTCCCCTATGACAGACTCCGGAAGAGCGTTCCAGTTTTCTACCACTCTCTGGGTGAAGAGCTTCCTTACGTTCGTACGGAATCTATCCCCTTTCAACTTTAGAGAGTGCCCTCTCGTTCTCCCTACCTTGGAGAGGGTGAACAACCTGTCCTTATCTACTAAGTCTATCCCCTTCAGTACCTTGAATGTTTCGATCATGTCCCCTCTCAATCTCCTCTGTTTGAGGGAGAAGAGGTCCTGTTTCTCTAATCTTTCGCTCCTCCAACTACTTAACCATCTTAGTCGCTCTTCTCTGGACCCTTTTGAGTAGTACCGTGTCCTTCTTCATGTACGGCGACCAGTGCTGGACGCAGTACTCCAGGTGAGGGCACACCATGGCCCGGTACAGCAGCATGATAACCTTCTCTGATCTGTTCGTGATCCCCTTCTTTATCATTCCTAGCATTCTGTTTGTCCTTTTTGCCGCTGCTGCACATTGTGTGGACGGCTTCATTGACTTGTTGATCAGAACTCCTAAGTCCCTTTCCTGGGAGGTCTCTCCAAGTACCGCCCCGGACATCCTGTATTCGTGCATGAGATTTTTGTTACCGACATGCATCACTTTACACTTATCCATGTTAAACCTCATCTCCAATGTCGATGCCCATTCCTCGAGCCTGATTATGTCACGTTGCAGATCTTAGCAATCCCCCTGCGTCTTCACCACTCTAAATAACTTCGTATCGTCCATGAATTTAATCACCTCACTCGTCGTACCTATGTCCAGATCGTTTATAAAGATGTTAAAGAGCACGGGTCCAAGCACCGAGCCCTGCGGCACCCCACTTGTGGCGCTCTTCCAGTCCGAGTATTGTCCATTTACCCCCCCCACTCTCTGTTTCCTATGCTCCAGCCAGTTTTTAATCCATATGAGTATTTCACCCTAGATTCCATGGCTCACAATTTTCCAATGTAGTCGTTCTTGCGGAACCTTGTCAAACGCCTTCTGAAAATCCAGATATACAATGTCGACCGGATCGCCCTTGTCTATCTGTCTGTTTATTCCCTCAAAGAAATGCAGCAAGTTCGTCAAACACGATCTGCCTTTGCTAAAACCATGCTGACTGGTCCTCATCAGCCCGTGACCATCAAGGTGATCAATGATGCTGTCCTTTATCAGTGACTCTACCGTCTTTCCCAGTACCGAAATCAGACTCACAGGTCTGTAGTTTCCCGGATCTCCCCTCAAACTTTTCTTGAAGATCAGCATAACATTCGCCACCTTCCAGTCTTCTGGAATCTTTCCCGATTTGATCGACAGATTGGCTATTAGTTGAAGCAGTTCTGCTATGGTCCCTTTCAGTTCCTTGATGACCCTTGGATGGATGCCATCCGGTCCCGGGGATTTATCGCTCATAAGCCTATCAATCTGCCTACACACCTCCTCTAGACTGACCATCAATCCTGTCAGCTTTCCGTCTTCATTTCCAGCACATAGCCTGATGGGTTCCAGTATGCTGTATACATCTTCTTTGGTAAATACAGATGCAAAAAATGTCGCTAGGACTGGAGCATGAGTTGATGGCATCTCACGAAATGTGATAAAAGTAAGAATAATAACCAATTGAGAAGAAAGTTAGGCATAGGGGACTCCTAGTGCCAAGAAACAAGGGAAGTGACAGGGATCAACTGGGTATACAGCAGATGAACTTAATGGTCCTATTCTCTGCTATTTTTTTTAAATTCAATTTTCAAAACCATTCTCCCAGGTGAGCTTTGAACAGTTTACATGAATTTATTCAGGTACTCAAGCATTTTTCCTTGTCTGTCCCAGTGGGCTCACAATCTATCTAATGTACCTGGGGCAATGGGGGGATTAAGTGACTTGCCCAGGGTCATACGGAGCAGCATGGGTTTGAACCCACAACCTCAGGGTGCTGAGGCTTTAGCTTTTAACTACTGCACTAGGTTTCAGGTTTCTGGTTTATTTAAAAATTTTATATACCGCCTTATTAAAATTCAAAGCGGTTTTACATAATATAAAAACAAAGTATAAAAAGAATGTACGTTAAAAACAAATTACAAATAATGCTACAATCAAACGCACTGACAGACATTAACTTACCGATACAGGATGGAGCAGGGCAGAAATACAATTTATATAAAGAGAAAGAGGGGGAGAGGGACAAAAACAAAAGGAAGGGGAACAAAATAGGAATAGTCTAGAATAATGTAAAATAAGCTAAAATGATTAAAAAATGGCAAGGAACAGATTTCCATTACCGTCTTTAGAAGGACTATTATACACCGAATGCGTCTTTAAAAAGAAAGGCCTTCAAGTTACTTTTAAATTTATCCAGGGATGTAATTTCTCTTATATAATTTGGTGCTGAATTCCAGATGGTAGGGGCCGTAACGGAAAAGATGCTAGTACGCATAGTGTTAATGTATCTTAAAGAAGGGATGGCTAGCAAGTTTTGATTAGATGAACGTAATGTGCGATGGGGGGCATGGGGGAAAAGTAGCCTGTTAATAAAATCCGGAAGTTTTGGTCTTGTAAGCCAGTAACATCAATTTATAGGAAGCCAGTGAGCATTGATCAAAAGAGGTGGGACACTCAGGGCAGGATTAACCAATAGGCCAACTAGGCACATGCCTAGGGCCCGAAGTTTTCAGGGGGGGCCCCGATGAAACAGAGGACTCGTTTTGGGTTTTTTTTTTCCCTTGGCAATGCGGGCTCCCTGGAAAAGATTGGCAGCGCTGGGCCCCCCCAGAAAGATCGCAAGCGCTACAGTTGATGTAGAGTGAGGCAGTTGAGAGGTGTTGTAAACTTGGTTATTAATATAGACTTATATTTTGGATAGTATTACTGCTTTACAAATATTTGAACACTTTCATATATGCATGGAAAGGGTTCAGAGTTAAATTCCTGGGTAAGTAGGTGGGTAGGGAAGGAAGGGGGATTTGTTCAGAGATGTTTGGGGGGGTTGCATAGAAGAAAATATGTGCACTGGTATACTAATCTTTGTTTTGAATTTTTTAAAAAAAGAAATACAAGTGGAAATAAAGAAGTAAAGAAGAAAACAGATAAATGGGGGCGGGGCAGGGTCAGGGGGCCCAGTGTACTTGTGTGCCTAGGGGCCCTCGAATTATTAATCCTGCCCTGGTGACACTCTCCCCTGTAACATTTGATAGCATTTATATACCACTAGTGGTGTACATTCAGGTACTCAAGCATTTTTCGGGCTCCGCCTCCCACTCGATGGGCCAATGGGGGATGAAGTAACTTAAACCCAAACACTCCCTACCCAAGCTTCTTTCGGAGCCAGGTGGGGGGCGGGCGCGCGCCGCCGACGCGGGGTGAAAGGGCGGCCGGAGGAGAGCGTGGGCCGTGGCGTGGCGTGGCGTGCCGACGCCGCCGGCGAGCGTCAACGTCACAAAAGGAACGGTGGGCAGGCCGGAGCGTGAGAAGAGACGGCGAGTAGGAGGGGCTTCCGTCACTAGAGGAGACAGCGGAACGAGGCCAGAGCCGCAGCGGCCGCCGCCGGAGCCGGCCAGGCCCCGGGAACAACCGAGCCGAGACTCCTCGCCCCCCTCCCTCCTCCCCTTTCCCTTCACGCTATCTCCCGCCCCTCCCCCACCTCAGCTGTTCAACGCACGGGACGTCCGCGGAGCTCCGGCCGTAACCGGGCTGCGGGCTCCGCTCCGTTTGTTTATTTCCTTTTTTTTAATTTTTTGTTTTCTTCCGCGCCGGGGACCCGGCGGACGCTCCCCCCTCCTTTCAGCGGCGGGGAGGGGGTAACGGTTTTCCAGTCGGCGGGGAGCGCGCGCTTACCCCCCTCCCCCCCAACCTTCTTCTCTCTTCCCCTCCTCCCCCCAACTTTTTTCTCTCTTCCCCCCTCCCGCCTCCCCAACCTTTTTCTCTCTTCCCCCCTCCCGCCCCCCAACCTTTTTCTCTCTTCCCCCCTCCCGACCCCCAACCTTTTTCTCTCTTCCCCCCTACCGACCCCCAACCTTCTTCTCTCTTCCCCCCTACCGCCCCCCCCCAACCTTCTTCTCTCTTCCCCCCTACCGCCCCCCCAACCTTCTTCTCTCTTCCCCCCTCCCGCCCCCCCAACCTTTTTCTCTCTTCCCCCCAACCTTTTTCTCTCTTCCCCCCTCCCGCCCCCCCCAACCTTTTTCTCTCTTCCCCCCTCCCGCCCCCCCCCAACCTTCTTCTCTCTCCCTCCTCCCCCCCCCTCGAGAGACAGCGGCGGAGGCGGCGGCCGCCCACCCCTCTCCGCGGGGCCAGGGGGGGTGGGTAGAGGAGCCGCGCGAGGGTCCCGGCGAAGCTTCCTCGCCTGGAGGAGGGCGGCCGGAGCCCCTGCCGCCTTCCTCCGCGCTCCTTTCCACTTTTTTCCTCCTTTGTGGGCCTCCTTGCCCCCCCTCCACACCCCCCACGATGGCCCAACAACAGATGACGAGCTCGCAGAAGGCCCTGATGCTGGAGCTGAAGTCCTTGCAGGAGGAGCCCGTGGAGGGCTTCCGGATCACCCTGGTGGACGAGTCGGACCTGTACAACTGGGAGGTGGCCATCTTCGGGCCCCCCAACACGCTTTACGAGGGGGGCTACTTCAAGGTAAGGGGGGGGGAGGCTCATAAACAAAAAAAGACGAAGGCTGGCTGCGTGGTGACAGCCCCGTCCTCAAATTCTGAGCTCGCGACAATATGCGTGCCTATATATTGGGGGGGGGGGAGTCACTGGTCATATTTAACTCCCGTGTTTGCGTGTTAAAGGGCTGCGTGGCAGACCAAACAAGTCTTGGAGGCGTTCACTCGGGCGCTATGTCAACAGGGACGGCGGGGTAGCGTTTTCCGGGAACGGAAGGCGCTTTAATTGAAACTTTGAAACAAGCACAAAGGGGCTTTGCTCGTAATTTTGTTGCACTTGGGGGGGGGGAGGGGGACAGTCTTGTTCAGTTCAAGTGCTCTACATTTATCATGGTCCGTTAGTCAGCTTTCTATTTCGCAGGTTTTTTTTCCTAACTGAAAAACAAGCATTTGGAGCCCTCATTTTAAGTGGGTTGACTGGCTGAGCTTTACTGTCTCATTTCTACTTTAAGTTTAGATGGTTGTTTGTAGAAACCAGTACTACTTTTTGTTAACACTAATTGTGTTAGTACATAGAGACAAGGAATTCCTTATGTGAATTTCCTGTTATGCTTCAAAGTGATATGCTCAAATCGTTTTCACTAGTAGTTCAAAGCAGGCTAAGATAACCAGCAAAAAATTTGCTTTACTCTTGGGATTTTATCTCCAACCCTATATGTCCTGTTTGTCTAAGTAGATTGTAAGCTCTTCCAAGCAGGGACTGTTTATAAATGTCAAAATGTACAGCACTGCATACATATTTCGGTGCTATATAAGTGATTAATAGTACTTGCGACCTGGACTGACCACTGTTGGAAATGGTCTCTGGATTTGATGGATTTTGGGTCTGCCCCAGTATGTTATGTATATTTGTTACTGTGCCCAAGAATCTTACCTAATACTGCTGCCTTCTAACTAAATGTGATGCTGGGAAAGAGAAACCTGCATTGAAAATGCTGTGATGTCTTAAGTATATTGGATGATTCACAATGTCAGATAAGTGAGACTCTACTGCAGTGGTCTTCAATGCAAGGCCTGCAAGTCAATGGCAGCCCTTCAAGACTTCTTGGGCAACCCACACAGCCTGTACAGAATTCTGTGCCCCCCCCCCTCCAGGCAGAATCGGGTACTTTCTTACCTTTCTTGTTCCTAGCACTGCACTCTTTGCATAGGGTTTATCTGTGTTCTGTATGTGTGACCAAGGCCAAGTGTTCTGGTAAGAATGAATATCGAGAAGCATTATTCTGTTATATCCACTCCTTATTCTGTACAATAGGTGTTCAATCCAAACTTGCAAACTGGGTCTTGAAGTTAAGCCAAAACTTTCTGCACCTCCCACTTAGCAGTAAAGTATAAGTACTTGCTCTGCTTTTCTTTCTTTTTGACTTGTTTTCTTTTATTTTTTCTGTGGCTTCAGTGCCATGAGACCCCTTATTTAGGGGATCTCTGCTGGGGAAAGGAAGCAGATCCCATGGAGCCGGACTGCAACTTCATAGGGCAAGCCTTCGGGTGGACCTGTGGGGCCAACCTGCTGTTTGAGCTCGGGGTCCAGCCTCCTGGAGTAAGCTTTCCCTCCGACACTTAGAGGGTTTAAGCGCAAGCTGTGGGCACTCTGAGTAAGAGCCCTTGGGGTATTGGAGTGCTTGCTGCATATTTCCCACCTCTGTCATGTGTTGAGGTAGAGGTCTTGGCTGGAGTCCATGTGACTGGCAACCCAAAGATTGGACTGTTTGGAGAAGTTTCTAAGGCAGAAAATCATTTATTTCCCATGGGGAAAATTAGGGAGGATCTAAAGTCATTTTGGGGGGGGGGTTCTGAGAGTAGGGTTCAGGACTCCCACCTCTAAAACCCCTATTTCTGTATCTTACTTTTTCATTTAGTCTCCATGGGTTGTTTTTGGCATAATTTTTCTGGCGGTGGCCATCTTGGATTTTAAATGATCTATTTTTCTAAATCTGTGTTCTATATGTGTGACCCAAGGCCAAATGTTCTGGTAGGAATGAATATAAAGAAGTGTTATTGGTGTCATGGCCTCAGTTAGAGAATGACACGGGGAAAAAATGTATCAATGTCCCTGCCCCATCCCCGCAAGCTCAAGCCCCACCCCCGCAAACTCAGTCCCTGTCCCCACAAACTGTCCGATCCCATCCGCACAAGCCTCGAATAGGTATGATTTTATACTGAGCTTATTTTATTAAAGTATAAAAAGAGACAATATTCTATACAATTGTCATTTTATAAACACAAATAATACAGAGCAAGGATCAACAAAACCCCTGTCTCCCCTCCCTTTCACAAATATCCCCTCCACTATTGTGAAAACTAAACAAACCAAATTACTACAGAATGCTACATAGAAAAATCAAGCTAACGGAATACTTTAATCACACATGACAAGAATAGTGTTGGGGGAGAGCAACTGGTCAGAGAGCCCTAAGCCAGCTGTAAGCTAAACAAGCATAGCCTGGGCTTTGCGGTCCCCAGTTATGTCTTATACCAGCTCTAGCAGGATACATATTTTAAATCTGAAATAGTCTAATCACACAATATAAAACTTATTTTTTTTCTACACGTTGTTGTCTGGTAATTATATTCTTCAAATTATATTGGTCTCAGGCTTTGGTTTTGGGTTCCTTCTTTCTTCATCATGGCATGGCTGGCTCCTGAAGGTAAAATAGGCGTAAGAGGAGCTGAGGAGGAGATGCTGAATCTGACACGGGCGCAATTTTTTTACCCTAGGAGCAAGACTTTTCACCGCTCCTGTGGGGCGGTAAAAGTCTTGTCCCCATTCCTACGGTAAACTAGTTGCAAATGTCTCCATTTCTGCGAATTTACTGCGATGACCACAGTTTACCGCAGTAAAAGGTCCCTGTGTCATTCTCTAGAACCAGAGAATAAGGAAGATATTTGCCAGCTCTCTTTCAGCCCTTTTGAATTCAAAACAGTTCTAACTTAAAGATAGTGAAGACCACTGTTTTATTGTATTTCCTTGACCCAGAGGGCTTAGTATGTTTGTATCTGTGGCAGTGGAGGGTTATTCAAGATCACAAGGAGTTGTATCGGCATTTGAACTGAGTTTCCTTGGTTTCTTAAGAACATAAGAATAACCATACTGGGTCAGACCAATGGTCATTCTAGCCCAGTATCGTGTTTCCAAAGTGGTCAATCCAGGTCAGAAGTACCTGGCAAAAACCCAAATAGCAACATTCCTTGTTTCTGATCCCAGGGCAAACGGTGGCTTTCTCCATGTCTTTCTCAATAGCAGACTATGGACTATTTCTCCAGGAACTTGTCCAAACCCTTTTTAAACCCTTCTAAGTTAACTGCTGTTACCACCCTTTGAGTAAAAAAAAAATAAAAAAATCCTTCTATTGGTTTTAAAAGTATTCCCCTATAACTTTGTGCCCCTAGACTTTTTATTTTATTTTTTGCAAATTTTGAAGGAAGTAAAAAAATCCAATTTTAGTTGTTTACCTCAATCATATACCCCCTCAGCCGTGTCTCTTCTAAGCCGAAAGCCTTAACCTCTTTAGCCTTTTCTCATATGAGAGTAGTGTCATCATCTTTATCATTTTGATTGCTTTAATCTTTTTTTGATTTTGCTCCATCTTTTTTTTTTGAGACACAACAAAAAAGAACAATAATCAAGGTGAGGTTGCACCTTGGAGTGATACAGAGCCATTATAATAATCTTAGGGCTCCTTTTACTAAGGTGCACTAGCGTTTTTAGCTAAATGAAAAATACGCAAGCTCTATGGAGGCGTTGGCGTCTGGCCTTATATAACTCTGATACTCAAGGACTGCTCTTTCCTGATGTGCTGAATTTCTAAATAGATGACAAAATTCTATCTAACCATCTATCTAGAGATAGAGAGAGGTTCATACGAAAAGCAATGAATGCATCATAAGAGGGTTCCCATTCTAATTGCTCTGTAAGGGGTACGTTTTCAAAGCATGAGTCGGGGTACGTTTTCAAAGCATGAGTCGGGGTACCTGTCATCTCCCCCTGAAGAAACTAACAAAAAGTCACTCATTCTGTGCAATTTCCTGCCCTGAAGGATTAACAGTGTCCTTGCAGGCATTTAATGGTGGAGGGATGTCACCTGGCTCTACCACACCTTACCCTGAATTTCTTCCTCACAATAGGTATCCACATTCCCTGTCTGCTAAAATTCCCTCTTCATAATTGTATCCTGATAATCGCTGGTGTCCGACTATTTTCAATGTAAAATAGTTAATTTCTTATAATTCAACCTATGTATAATTATCCCAGGACAAGCAGGCAGCATATTCTCACATGTGGGTGACGTCATCCACGGAGCCCCGACGCGGACAGCTTTTCAAGCAAACTTGAAAGAAATTTCAAGCTTGCTGTGCTGCACCACGCATGTGCATGCCTTCCCGCTCCACTAGAGGGCGCATCCCCACCTCGTGGTCCTCAGTTCTGTAGTTTCCGCGGAGCCAGAAGCCCTGTCTTGTTTTCTCTCCGTGAAAATTACCTTCTAGCACCGCGGCTTTGTTGTTTTTTCGGAGTCGCTGTGCATTGCTTTATTCTGTTTGTTGTTTGATCGCGTTCAAAACCAAAAAAATATATATATATTTTTCTTCCGTGTCGGCATCCAGGGGCTCCCGGTTTGCCGTAGCCGCTGGACCTCAATTGGTTGCGGCCTGTTGTTTTTTCATGTCCTGGCCCTTGTCGGGGTTCAAAAAGTGCACCAAGTGTGATCGGCTGCTGTCGATCACCGACTCCCATCGGTGGTGCCTGTTGTGTTTGGGTGCGGACCACCCGACGGATTCCTGCCCCCAGTGTGCGACCTTTCAACCTCGGGCCCTCCGCCGCCGGCGTGCACGTATGGCGGAACTTTTTGTGGTGGAGCCTTCGGCGGGACAGGCCTCGACGTCGGCTTCAGCCCCAGCCTTGACCTCGGCCTCGGTCTCCTCGGCCCCACCTCGCATGTCTTCGAAACCCTCATCCTCGGGCTCGAAACCGCCTCAGGGTAAGTCCCCGCTTCCCTCCTCAGGCGCCGTTCTGGCGAAGAAGCCATCCTCGGGGTCCTTGACGGGGGCGGGTGGGTCGACCTCGGCCCCGCCCCGGTCTTCTAAGTCATCTACTCCTCGGGAATACCTGTTACCGAGGTCGCCCACTGCGGAGTATCCAGCTGCGTCCAACATGCCGTCTATGATGGCGATCCCGGTTTTCCAGGACATGCTCCGGGCGCTTATTTCCTCAGAGCTGTCCTCGGCCTTAGCCCATTCCTCGGTCCCGGCCCAGCTTGAGCGTAGTGTCCGAGTGCCCCGGGACAAGGTGCGCCGGACTCGCCGGCTCTCTTCCTCGGACTCCTCCTCCGGGGCCTTGGGGGGTTCCTCGCCCTTGGGTTGGCCTCGGGCGAAGCGCCATTCTAGGAGGCCAAAGCGTTCTCGAGGTTCTCCTCCGAGGCGTGGTCGCTCCCCGCCGGCCCGGGACATCGAGGCACTCCGGGTTTCGGAGCTTACCCTCTCTAATCCGAGGTTGCTTCGCTCTCCTCCTCAGAAGGGTTCCCCCCGGGGCTCCCGGGATTCCTCTCAAAGGCGTCGGAAGGTTTCTGTGCCCCGTACCCCAAGGTCTTCAACGAGGGGCTCCTCGCGACCTCGGAGGTCTCCGACCCCGGCACATTCCCTGGGCGCTGTTTCTTGGGGGTCGGATGTGGGAGCTGGCCGTGAGCCTCACTATTCCCGAGAGGCTTCGCCGTCCTATTCGGCGGCTCGTGGTTCTCGCTTGCCTTCCCCGGAGGATGACCGGTCCGGTCTGCGTCCCTCCTCGTTTTCGAGGTTTGTTCAGGACATGGGGAAAGCATTGGATTTGGACCTGTTGGCGGGGTCCCAGTATTCCAAGGAATTCCTGGCAGAGCAGGATTTGCCTTCCCCGCCTAGGGAGTCTCCTCGCCTCCCGTTGAACCTGGTTCTTCAGCAGGCTTTTTTGCGCAATCTGGAATCCCCGTATGCGGTGACGGCTGTCCCCTCCAAAATGGAATCCAAGTACCACACAGTACCTTGTAAAGGATTTGAAAGGGCTCAGTTGTCCCACCAGTCCTTGATGGTGGAGTCCTCCCTCAAGAAGTCCCAGCCTTCTCGGGTGTCGGCTGCGGTTCCCCCGGGGCGCGAGGGTCGCACCCTCGATAAATTTGTACCAGAACTCCATGATGGCGAATTGAGTTTTAAATTATGCCTTTACATTCACCTCTTACCTTCGTCACATGGTGAAGTCTACGCCGAACTTTCACAGGGTCTTGCCGGCATCTCACAGAGACGAGTTTGGGAAGCTGATTGATGGTCTCTCCCAACTTCGTGTCTATCTGTTTCATGCGACCTATGACGCCTTTGAACTGACCTCCAGGGTCTCTGCGTTTGCAGTCGCTATGCGCTGCCTGACGTGGCTCAGGATCGTTGATATGGATCCTAACCTGCAGGAGCGTCTGGCCAATCTGCCCTGTGTGGGCTCGGAGCTCTTTGACGAGTCCCTCGAGGCGGCCATGAAACGCCTCTCGGAGCACGAACAGTCTTTTGCTTCCCTGGTGCGCCCCAAGGCGAAACCATCGGCTCCTAAGACCTACAGGGTTTCGCCTAGGCGCTACCCGCAGAAGACCACGCCGGCTTTCTCCAGGCCCCCGCCTAGGAGACCTCCTCAGCAGTCTTGGGCGCAACAGCAGAAGCCTCAGGCGCAGGGGGCGTCTAAGCCCGCCCCGTCCTTTTGATGCCTTGGGCGGTTGGGGGCGGGCCCCCTCCGCATTGTCAACGACCCTGCTGCCCATTGGGGGTCGTCTTCGCGCTTTCTATCACTCTTGGACCCTTCTCACCTCGGATGCTTGGGTTCTCCAGGTCGTGTCCGAGGGTTATTCCCTCAACTTCTGGGAACTTCCTCCGGACAGTCCGCCCAGCGCGTGTCCTTCCAACAGGTCGCAGCTCCCCCTTCTCCTGTCGGAGGCCAGGGCCTTGTTGCGCCTCCGGGCGATGGAGCGTGTCCCCCCCTGTCAGCGGGGCACGGGGTTCTACTCCCGCTATTTTTTGGTCCCGAAAAAGACCGGGGACCTGCACCCCATTTTGGACCTCCGGCGGCTCAACAAGTACCGTATGCTCTCCCTTCTGGTTCTATACCCGCTGTTGGACGAGGGGGACTGGATGTGGGTATAAGCCTCCCTCGACCTCGAAGCCTCGAAGGAGGCTTATACCCATGTTCTGGTGCATCCCGCCTTCCGCAAATTCCTGCGTTTTAGGTGGGGGAGTTGCACCTTCAATACCAGGTCCTCCCCTTCGGATTAGCTTCGTCCCCTCGAGTCTTCACGAAGTGCTTGGGGTGGTCGCTGCAGCCCTGCGGTCCCGAGGGCTGCAGGTCTTTCCTTACCTGGACGATTGGCTGATCAAGGCCTCGTCCAGGGAGGGGGTTATCTTAGCGACCCAACAGACTATCATCTTTCTTCAGCGTCTGGGGTTCGAGGTGAATTTTCCCAAATCCCAGTTGTGCCCCTCTCAATCCCTACTGTTTATCGGGGCCGTGCTGGACACGGTTCGCCTCCGTTCGTTCCTTCCTCCTCCTCGGTTGGAGACCCTGGTCCGCCTGAGTCGGCGGGTTTTGCTACTGCCCTCGGTCTCGGCGAACCACCTGATGATTCTACTGGGTCATATGGCGTCTACAGTCCATGTCACGCCGTTTGCCTGCTTACACCTTCGGATCCCTCAGTGGACGTTGGCCTCTCAGTGGCGTCAAGATCGGGACCCGATCTCCACTCATGTGACGGTGACTCCCTCTGTGAAACGCTCGCTCCTTTGGTGGACCAACTCTTCAAATCTTTCCAGGGGTTTGCTCTTTCTCGCCCCTCGGCACCAGAAGGTCCTAACCACGGACTCCTCAGAGTACGCTTGGGGGGGCTCATCTCGACGGTCTCTGCACTCAAGGAATGTGGTCGGCGGAGGACCGTCGTTGTCAAATCAATGTTTTGGAGCTTTGAGCCATTTATTTGGCGGCTCGGGCCTTCCGCCACCTGCTTCACGATCAGGTAGTTCTCGTCCGGAAGGACAACCAGGTGGTGATGTATTATGTGAACAAGCAAGGGGGGACTGGCTCTTGGTCCCTGTGCCAGGAAGCTCTTCGTCTCTGGGAGTGGGCGATTTCCCGAAACATCTTCCTTCGAGCGGTTTACATTCAAGGAGAGCGGAACTGTCTGGCAGACAAACTCAGCTGCCTCCTCCAGCCGCACGAGTGGTCGCTACATTCGCAGGTCCTGCGACAGGTGTTTGACCGGTGGGGGACTCCTCTGATAGATCTGTTCGCCTCCCGGGTGAATCACAAACTGCCTCTCTATTGTTCCCGGATATACTCCCTGGGTCATCTCGAGGCGGACGCCTTCCTTCTCGATTGGGAAGGGACATTCCTTTATGCGTTCCCCCCTTTTCCTCTGATCCTGAGGACGCTGGTACATCTCAAATCGGTACGGGCCACTCTGATTCTAATTGCGCCTCGTTGGCCTCGCCAGCCTTGGTTCTCCCTGCTTCTTCAACTCAGTGTCAGGGAGCCTCTACTTCTGCCTGTTTTTCCCTCTCTGCTGTCTCAGAGTCGGGGTTCGCTATTGCATCCCAATCTTCAGTCCTTACATCTGACAGCTTGGTTCCTTTCCCCCTGACTTCTGTTCCCTTATCTCAGTCAGTCCGGGAGGTTTTGGAGACTTCTCGCAAGGTCTCGACTCGGCTTTGCTACTCTCAAAAATGGACCAGATTCTCATCTTGGTGCTCCTCTCATCATCCCATGTGTCGGTTCCTGTGGCTTCGGTCCTGGAGTATTTGCTTCATTTGTCTCAGTCCGGTCTGAAGACAACTTCTATTCGGGTGCATCTTAGTGCAATTGCTGCTTTCCATCGGCATCTTAAGGGAAAGTCCCTATCCCTTCATCCTTTGGTTTCTCGTTTCATGAGGGGTCTTTTGAACGTCCATCCTCCTCTCAAGCCTCCTCCTGTGGTTTGGGATCTCAATGTGGTGCTGGCTCAGCTTATGAAACCACCCTTTGAGCCTATGGATAAATCTCATCTCAAGTTTCTGATTTTGGAAGGTGATCTTTTCTACTTGCGCTCACTATCTGCTCGGCGGATTAGTGAGCTGCAGGCCTTGTAGCGGATCCACCCTTTACGGTATGTCGTCATGACAAGGTGGTTCTCCGCACTCATCCTAATTTTTGCCTAAGTCCTGTCTGATTTCCACCTCAATCAGTCCATTGTTCTTCCGGTGTTTTTTTCCGACGCCCCACTCTCATCCCGGCGAGGTGGCGCTTCATACGCTTGACTGTAAGAGGGCGTTGGCTTTTTATCTTCAACGCACTCAATCTCATCGGAAGGTTCCTCAATTGTTTTTGTCCTTCGATCCTAATCGGTTAGGACATCCTGTTTCCAAGCGCATCTTGTCCATCTGGTTGGCTGCTTGTATTTTCTTTTGCTACGCTCAGGCTGGTCTCGCGCTGCTTGGTCGGGTTACGGGGCATAAGGTCTGAGCGATGGCTGCTTCTGTGGCTTTCCTCCGGTCTACACCTGTTGAGGATATCTGTAAAGCTGCCACTTGGTCTTCGGTTCATACTTTCACCTCCCACTACTGCCTGGATACTCTGTCCAGGAGCAACGGCCGGTCTGGCCAGTCGGTTTTGCGTAATCTATTTTCTTAAATTGCCATCCTCCCACCTGCCCTTTTTTGGTTGGCTTGGAGGTCACCCACATGTGAGAATATGCTGCCTGCTTGTCCTGGGATAAAGCACAGTTACTTACCGTAACAGGTGTTATCCAGGGATAGCAGGCAGATATTCTCACAACCCGCCCTCCTGAGGACCACGAGATTGGGATGCACCCTCTAGTGGAGCAGGAAGGCATGCACATGCGTGGTGCAGCACAGCAAGCTTGAAATTTCTTTCAAGTTTGCTTGAAAAGCTGTCCGCGTTGGGGCTCCGTGGATGACGTCACCCACATGTGAGAATATCTGCCTGCTGTCCCTGGATAACACCTGTTACGGTAAGTAACTGTGCTTTTTCCTTTCAACCACCTTGTATTCATCTACTGTAATTCGCTGATTGTACAGCTCTTCTTCTTTGTGAACCGCCTAGAAGTCGCAAGATTATGGCGGTATAGAAAAATAAGTTGTTTATTATTATTATTATCATCCCATACTTATATATAAAAAGATTCCTAAGCAACAAACTGATCAAGAGGCAAATTTTCAATATAGGGGTCCTTTTACAAAGGCGCGGTAGCAGTTTAACGCGCGGAATACCACGTGTTAAACCGCCTGCCGAGCTAGTACCTAACGCCTCCATTGATGAGGCGTTAGGATTTTAGGCTGCCGCGGGGGTTAGCGCATGATGAAATGTCCACGCTAACCCCCATAGCGCACTTTGATAAAAGGAGCCCATAGTTTTGTAATTGAACATAATCAAACTGCATCCCTAAAGTCTTCTCTATTCCCAGCTCATAAAGTCATTTCATAGAATCACTGGGGAACAGCAAGTGTTCAATCGAGTAAGCCCCTTGCTCTCCCATAGTTTAAAAATACCACTGTCTAAACCTGGTGGAAATTGGGAATTCCCATGTATGGGCAATAAATTGGAACAAACAGACTCTGCCCCTTAGCATTTGGTAAGCTCATAATGGTGACAGAAGAACACTGTCTAAGATGCCATAGCATCTGTTCTCTGGGGACCTGTAAAAGGAAAAAAAAAATCCCAGGGAGCAAAATAGTCCTGCCTCCCCATAATACAATCGCCTAAATACTAAAGAAGGCAAGCCGGGTTATATCATTTGATAACAACAAAGAAAATGACCCAAGTTTCCACAGAGAAAATGGCAATCCAAACAAAGCAAAAGATGTGGAAACCAACAATGTTCAAAAACTATTTCTTCGGAGGAGAACTAAAAAATTACTGTCCACATTTGTGTTTTATGGACCCAACACGGGCCGTGTTTCGGTAAAACACCTCAGGGGTCCAATAGAAAAAGAGGCACATTCTGTAGGCAGTCAGCCAATGCTAGTGTCTCTCCTCCCCGGTGTGCCATGGTACACCTGAAATCTCAGGAAGCACACTAGTGTGCCCCAGCACACAGTTTGCGATACACCGTATTAAGAGTATATGTGGTGAAACACGTGGTGTCTGAAATCTTAGGGAGATCCAGGTTTTCCAGATACATATGGCTATCTAATTGTTTCTCCCCTAACCCGGAATCTAAAGTTTCATAAAACTGCTTAAAAACCAAGTTTATATTCTGATCTGTTGAGCAATCTGCATTCCCTATTCCACCTTGAGAATTTTGGAAGGTTGGTCCCCTTTTGTGTCCGAATTAAATTAGCCATTAACTTCCCCTCCCTTATTCCCAATGCACAGTAAATATAGTTGATATTTATAATCATGGGATTTTCATGCTCTTTGAAAAAAGCTTATTCAATTCCAATTGGGGTAGTCAAGGATTCTTTAAGAGCTGCAGTCAAATGTGTTCCCAGCGCAGATCCCTCTGAATTTTCAATATATATATATATATATAATTTTTTTTTCCTAGCAGTATATGCATTAGTCTTTCCTCTGAGCACCACCTTTGCCATGTCTCAGAATAAGGGTGATGTGTTCCACATTATGAATTTTATAATTCCTCACACTTTTGTTTGCTAACTCTTTTTAAATCTCTGTCCCAATAGAGCTCCAGTGGTAATCTCCAACAGCTGTACAGAAGGCCCCATATTGAACTGAATCCAGATAAAGGCAATGATCAGAAATCTCACGATGGCTCAGTCTCTTCTATAGCCAAACTGGTAAACGTGCTGCAGGAGTAGGACGAACCCCTAATAAAACTTAGCCATACTTGAGAACTGGATGTGAACTTATATCCATGCTGGGGGTCATAAGCCATGTATAAAGTCCCCTCTTCCCCTCCCCAAGTTAAGAGGACAATTTGTTTATTAAGAAATCAAAAAAGTGGTTATCCAATACATCAGGTGCATATTAGAGTTCTAATAGGATGTCTATCCAATGCTGTGCAATGACATATCTTACCCTGGCCAGCAAGTGAACTTGGAGAGACAGGCTCTTTCGAAACTGAATCGGAACCCTGGCTCTGCGATTAATTGCAGGCACCTCTATGATGTCCAACCCACAATTTACAAAATTTATTATGTTCCAGTGAGGACAAGCGAGTTTCCTACAACAATGCAGCATCGATATGACAACGTAATTAATAATAATAAAACCCTAAGCGCACATGCTCTGTAGCTCCATGGCAGAGAAATGTTAAAGCGTGCAGTGTGTGCACACATTTGGCGTGTGCGAGCATGACGGTTTGCTACAAGTGCGCACGTAGCTGTTTCCTGTATCCTGCAGCGGTTACTGTGCACTGGTTGCCCTTTCCACTGTATACAATACAACGTGATTTTTTTTTTTTTTAAGAAAAAGGTAGATGGGAGAAGGGGCACGATAAGTCATAAATAAAGACAACACACATAGTAGGCCAGGGGGAGAGATGGAAAGAAAACAAACAAACCAGACAGCGGCCAAGAAGCGAGACAAAGATGGACGCATCTATTCTAGCACCCGTTAATGTAACGGTCTTAAAGACTAGTGCTTATAATATTTGTCTTTTTGTGGGTGGTGTTACTCCACCCATATTCCAAGAAACAATTTTAAGTGATCCCATCCCATAATCAAAACCATGAAGAATATAACAGAGCAGATCAATAGGCCCTAGCCTTCAGGGCCTCCTCCTAAAAATGCAGCCCAACTCTGCCTGACCAGTCCTCAAAGTAACTTCAATCATGAGAATAAACAAAAAAGTAATATACACAGGAAGAATATAAAAGAAAAGAAAAATACAAAATTAAACACCATATGTTGGGGAAAAGAACTCCACCCCATGATTCCTCCCTTCTTGCCAACCCGGCCCTTCTCCCTCCCCCCACCCTCCCCTCCATAAGAAGAGCCAGTGTCCTCTAGTACAGTGGTCTCAAACGCTTTGCAGGGCCACATTTTGGATTTGTTAGGTACTTGGAAGGCCTCAGAAAAAATAGTTAATGTCTTATTTAAAAAATGACAACTTTGCATGAGGTAAAACTCTATAGTTTATAAATCTTTCCTTTTGGTTAATTCTTCATAATAATGTGATTTATAGCTAAGAGACATATAATGAAGAAGACTTGTTTTATTTTACTTTTGTGATTATGATAAACATAACTGATGGCCTCAAAACAGTAACTGGCAGGCACGCATGTGCCTCAGGGCTACGAGTTTGAGACCAATGCTTTAGTAGGACCAAGATCACTGCAGTTTAAGCCTAAATACTGACCATCACATTGAAAATCCAAAAATGTATCTGCTAACAGCATGGAACCAAGAAAGCAAGTCTGATCAGCCTAGTATAGTGAAAAAAAGGATACTAAGTTTATCACAAGATCAGTGCAGTATTGGCCAGCACAAGTACTCCAACCACCACCCACTTCCAAACGCTCAAATGACCTGTTGAACACAGAAAAATCTGAACGTAAACCATTAGACCTCCAGTGAATACAGAACTCCAGAAACAGTCACAGGGCCCCCACTGGGGCCAGGAGTTGTTGAACAGTACTGCTTTACCATCTTTGAAAAATCGGAGTTGACCTTGGTGTTGGACCCGCAGCTTAGCTGGGTAAAGCAAGGTAGAAGCAATTCTTTGGTGTGAGCACCTGGCATTTTGTAGAGACGGCACTGGAAAAATATGGAATCTTAGAATATGCTTATTGTCATATTAAAGAGGGCCTCTGAGCAAGTAGCTAGAAATGTATCCTTGTGTGCCAAATTCAGTAATTTCAAAATATTGTGGGGCCTTGTTTTCCCTTCCCGAGGGTAGCCCAGTCTGTGCACTCACTCAATATGAAAGTCTCCTGCCAGTGAACCAAGGTGCAGAGTTTTGAGGTACCCATTGTTTAAAAAAAAACAACAACCAAAAAACCTCCCCAAAACACCAAAACAAAGCTCAGCCTCTTAAACTCTGGAAGGCTCACCAGTTGCAAGTTTGCCTGTCTGGAACAGTTGTCCAGATCAAACTTGTTTTCAAGTTGTTTGACTTCCTTTGGGGTTTTTTTGGGTTTTTTTTTTTTTTTGGGGTGGGGGTTAAAATCTTGTTGCTGAGTCTCATGTCTCTGTACAGTATCTTCTATATTTGAAAGCTGTTCCTCATAAGAACAAATTTCTTTTTTTTTTTTTAGGGCTTATCTTGTGTTCACCAAAGCCAAGTTGACTTTAATATTCTGCAGTTGCTTAGCAATTGAGGATTCCAGCAGCGTTTTTACCTCCATTACAATTTCTGCCACCCATGCAGAGCCCACTGAAGAATGTCCAGCCATTTCCTCCTCTGGCATATTGCTCTCCCCAGCATGGCTACGTTCCTTGTCTTTTCTCAGCTGCTTGGAAGTCTTAATGAGAAAATAGTACCGCTAACTATCCTAGGTTTTGTATGCCAAGAAAACCATGAGTGCTTGTAAAGTCTCTTGGTCTCTGTTGTTGCGAATGTGATGAGGGCCTAGAAGCTCAAACTGCTGACACCTGCTCCCTAGCTCTGCATCACATGATCTCCTGTTTTGATTACATATAAATTCCTCCAGCACGAATTAAAAAAAAAACAAACCTCCCCCCAATCCCCCTTCGTCCCCTTCTAGTTGAGCCCTCCAAAACACCCTCACACAAACTTTCTACCTCTACAGCCTAGAACTGAAAGGTATTGGCAGGATAGAAGACACTAATGTAATGTAATATAACTTGCAGATCAGCAGGAGGGATGCCCACTCCCTCCTACTAGCAGGCCCACCTCTTCGAAATGGCAATCCTTACCCTTCCCAGTGCATCCCAGGATGCACTGAGCAGGGGCCTAAGGCCCAATTGACTCAGGTATGTAAGGACCTTCCCTTGGGAGAGGCCTTGGGTGCCTGAGCCAATCTGTGCCTTAGACCCACTAGACCAGCAGATGCCTATTTTCAGAGGGTGCTTGACATGGGGGGTGTCAAGCCTTGGAGTTAGTGTGAGGTGGGGGAAGGAGGCATTTTTTCGCCTGCTCCCTGCTAGTCAATTTGCTGAGCCAGCAAGATTCCTCAAAGCTGCCAATCAGAGGCTTCCCCTACTGCTTAGCTGTTTGGGCTTACCCTGTTGGCTTAGCTGCGCAGCAGGGGAAGCCCCAAAGCAGTCCTGCCTGTGCTGATTGGCGGGCAGGGAGAACAGCAACAAAAAATTAATAGGAGGGATAGGTAGAAGGTTATCTGAGCAGGTGCCAGGCACAGTTCCTTCCCCTTTTACCAGCATGGCGCCACACAATTGTGTGCTTATAATTTGCATGTTGTTCATGTTGAGTATTAGCTATTGGAGAAAAATCACTCCCAGGGTAATTTTTACTGTGGCGGAGTGTTGTGCATTGGGCCTGATCCAATTAGGCTTCAAAACTCTGCAAGATGTAAACATTTTCATCAGCTGTTGAATCATTCAGTTTTTCCTAGAATTGCTGATCTGAGGTTTTCTGCTTGTTCGTTTTGTTTGTTTTGGGGGGGAGGGGGGGCACTCTCTCGATTACAAGCTAATGTTCTGCAGCTTAAGTTTCTCGCATTGTCCTTATGAGCCAAGTCTGTAGAGCACAAAGTTGTCCCATCTATTCCACTTGAGTAGATTTTCCTTTGCAGTACTATTTTTCACTTAAGTAGTTGCTAGTCGCAGGAGGAAAAAATCTTAACATAAGGGAATTGGAAGGCATATTCATTGTACATCTATTGAATTATAGAGGTTTACACTGTGTTTTGTTTTGTTTTTTTTGTAGGCTCATATTAAATTCCCCATTGACTATCCATACTCGCCTCCCACCTTCAGATTTCTGACCAAAATGTGGCACCCAAACATTTATGAGGTAAGGTACTTAATTTTTCTTTTTAACCTTAAGCATCTTCACCTTTCAGCCTATCTAGTCAGGTACGTTAGCTAGATTGTGAGCCCACCGGGACAGAGAGGGAAAATGCTTGAGTACCTGATTGTAAAACCGCTTAGATAACCTTGATAGGCGGTATATAAAAATCCTAATAAACTTGAAACTAATGTATTTTAGTCATAGGCTTAGGTTTTATAGAATTTTCCTTTACTAGACTGTTAGTCTTAAAGAAAATGATTTAGGTGAGTAGCAGTCAGTGGTGGGCAGGGTGGTTTTGATTTGAATTGGTAGTCGCTTGATTCAATTATGGTTTTCTACAGAAAGAAGCATTCCTGCTGGTATAATAGTAATCACAGAAATTGAAAAAAGTGGGGATGGAATTGTACACATCAACCAGAGCTAAAATAAATTAATATACATTAAAAAGCCAATAAAAGTCTATCAAATATTGAATTCAGTCTGTATTGTGGACCCAACATGGTCTGTGTTTGAAATATTGATAATGTCAAATATTAGCAACATAATGAACTAAATTGGTATAATCAGAAATATAAAAAAAAATGTAAAGTAACATACTATGTATATCATTGAACAATGGATAATATACATGACTACATGAACATATACATTTGAGCAAAAAAGTATACATATAGCAAAACATTCTTTCAAAAGAATAACCCAAGTGAAATTTGAATGAAGATAAATTGTGAAGTAAGTTGTAAATGAAAATTGTGTATATTCATATTTATAAAATGTGTGAATCTGTAAAAATATATTGTATGGCAACAAAATACATTTGATGCACAGCATGAAGGATCAAACATTTGTTTTGGACTAAGTATAGCAATGACAATTAAGGCACTATTTGTGTGGATATATGAAGTTGAGAGGTATGTCCATGCATATTCTAAAAATGAAAATATGCACTGTGATTTAATTGCAGCTTTATAATTCAAATGGTAGGGCATTTTCAACAATGTGTACACAACTCTTGATTTAGACAGTTGGTTTAGAGTTGGGAGGTGTCTTTACACATGTGGGTTTTCATCACTTTCCAGAAGTTTAATAAACCTACCAGTGATCTAATAGTACTAGAAATACATAGTTCACTTTGCAATTTTTTATCTTCAGTTTAATAGGTTAGTCGTTTATATTTGGACAACTTTTCTGTTGTACTTTTTTTGAAAGGAGAAATACAGTGGTACCTCGGTTTACGAGTGCACCAGTTTGCGAGTGTTTTGCAAGACGAGCAAAACATTTGCAAAATCGGTGCCTCGGAAACCGAGCATGGCTCGATTTACGAGCGCCCCGCCACGATCCGACCCCCGCGACACGATTGGGCACCCCCTCCACCACGATCCGACCCCCCCCCCCGACACAATTGGGCCCCCCCCGCCGCTTCTTACCCTCATCTGGGCACTCTTGAAAATCGGCCTTCTCCTCTGCTGGGCCTTGAGCATGCTCAGATGCTCAAGGCCCAGCAGAGGAGGAAGCTGATTTTCAAGAGTGCCCAGATGAGGGTAAGAAGCGGCGGAGGGGTGCCCAATCGTGTCGGAGGGATGTTGGATCGTGGAAGGGGGTGCCCAATCGTGTCGGGGGGGGGGTGCCGGATCGCAGAGGTGGGTGCCTTCGAGGGGTGCAATGCTGGTTCTCGGGGGGGGGGGGGGAATGCATCAAAGTGAGTTTCCATTATTTCCTATGGGGAAACTCGCTTTGATAAACGAGCAAGTGAGTTTCCATTATTTCCTATGGGGAAACTCGCTTTGATAAACGAGCATTTTGGATTACGAGCATGCTCCTGGAACGGATTATGCTCGTAATCCAAGGTACCACTATATAATCATTACCTTAACAATTTTTAAATAGTTTTATTTAACCAAAACAATATTATTATAACTTATGTATGTATTGCTAAACATCCTTGTTAACTTAGGTGGTTAAACAAAATATCTAAAAAAAAAAAAAAAGACTATCAGCTAGGTCCACACATGAAAAACTTAAATACGGTCTTCTGTAGCTCACTCGCCTTCATCTTCTTATTTGTTCATAATCTGTAAAAGAAAACTAAGCTTTCCTGCTTTATTGGGTCCCAAACGTTATCCCAGGACAAGCAGGCAGTATATTCTACATCGGGCGGGAAGGCACTTGTGCATGCATGTGTGGTGTGGGCTATCGCAAACTTTCTGAAAGTCTTAAAGTGGCGATGCACTTTTAAAGTGTCCATACTGGGGCTCCGTCGGTGATGTCACCCACGTGTGAGAATATCTGCCTTCTGTCCCTTGATAATGCCTGTTACTGTAAGTAACTGTGCTATTTCTGTTTATAATGAATGGGTCCAAAGGGAGAGAATATTCTTACTATGCTCTAAAGTTGCAGAAGAGGTCACTTAAGGCTAAGAAATCTGGGTTTTTGTCAGGTACTTGAAAATTGGTCTGACCCAGTAAGGATATTATGTTCTAACTAGTCTTATAGCCCGTTACATTAACGGGTGCTAGAATATATGTGTGTGTCTCTCTTTATTTCTTTCTCTCTTTCTCTCTCTCTCCTTAGCCGCTTTCTTTCTTTCTGTCTTTCTTTTTCCTTGGCTGTCTATCACCACCCCTTGCCTGCTCCCCCTGTCCATTCTCCCTTCCTTTTACCTCCCCTGTTTCCACCACCACCCCTTCACTGCTCTCCTTATGCAGCAGCAGCCCTTCTCCCTTTGTTTTACCTCCCCCCTGTCCAGCAGCACCTCTTTCCTTCTCCCTCTATCCAGCATTAGGCCTCCGTTCCTTTTTCTTCACCCCCCCCCTGTCCATAAGCAACTCTTTCCCTAGCAACAGCAGCAGATGAATCCAGAGACCAATGGGATAGCTCACATCTACCAGCAGGCGGAGATAGAGAAACTGATTAACAGGTGGTCCTATTGGCTAGCACTCCTCCTGTTTATCCAGTATTCTCTATCTCCCAGCAGGAAAAGGTCGCTATTCAACTAGCTCCTGAATTCTGGCTGTGGCTGGAACTTTATTTTCTCCTGTTGAGGTTTCTCTTCAGTGAGACTGCCATTCTGTTTCTCCTGTTGAGGTTTCTCTTCAGTGAGCTGGCAATGCTATTTCTCCTGTTGAGATTTTCTCTTCAGTGAGACAGGGGTGTCTGGCTGAACGGTGCCGGCTTTAGGGGTTACACCTGGGCCCCCCCAGGTCCCTGCCTCACCCTCCCTCCATTGCTAGAGGGTCTGACAGGGTCTCAGTTTTTTTCTTCTTTCCCTTCTCTATAAAAAAAAAAAAAAAGAGACCACAGTTGCTACATTCTGCCATGCTTTTACTGCAAACTGGGTTCAACCGGCCCTAACAACTAGCTTGTGAGTATGTCTGGCTTTTACGGTTGTTTGAACTTCAGGTTCTGTTTGGGAGTCTTAGTACTGTGGGTTCGGTCATCGTACATTTAAGGCATGGATATTTTATTGAGGCTAAGTTTTATGACTAAAAATCCATGGAGGAGGGAGCCGGGACTTCCCGTCCTTTGCATGCACGCGCTTGGTTTCCTTGTTGGTTACAGCACGGCAGTAGCGGTGCGATTTCTTGCTCGCACTTGTTCTCATTTTTGGGTTTCAGTGCAGCAGTAGTCCTGTTTATTCTGAGGCTCTCTTTCATCGGTGTTTGTTACGGCCATGTGCAGCTGTTTGTGCAGGTGCCGGTTTATAGCAGCATGAGATGGGACATGTTTTTTCCGGCGCTGTGGGCCGTTCTTCTGGTTATTCCCTGAGTCTGATTTATTTCTATGCAAGCCGCGGCAGGGTAAATTTTGCGGGGCTTGAATCCAACTATGTTTCTAGGAGCGTTGATGCAGCGGCCACGTGTCAGTGAGAATCCGGCGTGCACTTGGGTCTCCAGCGATGGCGGGAAAGCTGCAGCGTTCAGGTAGTTTGTTTCCAGCTGACTTTGGTCAGGGTATGCCGGGGCTTCTCTCCTTTCCAGTTCAGACAAGTTGTATGTGTGTCACCAGCTTTGGGACAAGCTTGGGCAGCTTTATATGTCTATGTCTGTGTTCCTGCTGTACTCCCTTGAAGGAAGCTGCTTGTTTAATCGGACTCTGGGGTTAGCACTCAAGGGGTTTACCAGAGACACTCTGCCCTGTGCTAGGTCACCCAGTCTCGGTTTGTCTCCGGACTGGGGCGACATACAGCAACTCACGGCACGGTGAGATCAGCAGTAAGATAGTGCCCTGTATTTCACACAGGTATCTCATTGTCTCTCTTGGGGTCCCTGCAGATTGAGCCTTTGTCTATTGGTAACTGTCCTTATTTGGGCCTCTGTGCTGAGCTGCATGTGTCTAGTAGTGGCACAGGATATATATGCCTAAAGGTAGTACAAACAGTTTCCAAGTTCGGGCTGTCTCTATGGGCATAATGACACTGCGCATCTTCCTGCGACCAGGACTCTCTTTCTCTATTTCTGAGGGGGCCCGGACTTCAGATTTCCATGCTTATCACGCTGGTTTCTCATGTCACCATTTTCTCATGGCACATGCTAGAAGGGCCCCCCGACCAGACAGGAAGGGCTGTACAGCTCCTTTTAACCAGGAGCCAGTTACCTATTCTATCAAACCCGTGGAGGATCACGCACTATGTGGCTGTTAGCCTCATCCCTGAAGCTCTCATTAGCGATGTGAGCTTTGTCTGATACCTGTAAGGATGCTGTTGTTTTCCACGGGGCGGTAGATGCAGCATCTTGATGAGTGTAGTATGTATTCACTTTAAAGGACATACGTATTTTGCTCATGTTGCATGGGGTTAGTACTGTTTTCATGGTTCCAGTATATTCCTCTTTACATTGTGAAACTTGAATTTTCCTAGGAGAATCTTCTTGCAGATCCTACAGTCTCATCCTGCCATTCCCTGACCTTCTGCACTTCATTCTGAGGGGATCTTGACTTCTTTCAATGACTCTTCAGGCTTTCTCATGAAGGAGAAGACGCTATAATGTCAGGTCAGGGGGCTGTGAAGATTTTTCAGGATGCTT
Source organism: Geotrypetes seraphini (assembly GCF_902459505.1). Lineage (NCBI taxonomy): Eukaryota > Metazoa > Chordata > Amphibia > Gymnophiona > Dermophiidae > Geotrypetes > Geotrypetes seraphini. The sequence goes on from NC_047084.1 coordinate 105,564,893, forward strand.
GCATCTTTGCATCCTCCTCAGGTTTCCAGTTCGTTCTTGGAGTCTCTATGTTTTGTGTTTCCCTTTTCAGTGTTACTGGTCCTCAGGACAGTTCTTGTAGTTCTTCGGGAACTAAGGGACGTTGTTCCACTTACTGCATGGTGCCCGAGACGGGGGCATTGGGCAGGCTGGATCCCATTCTTCTGAATTAGTTTCTCGGGGTTACACATTTCTGCAGACAACATGGTAGTATATTTACATTTTTCTCTATGGACTCTGAATCGGCACTTGGTTTGCCTGCCTCCCCTGGAGCAGCGCTTTCGGTTTTGGCACATGCCAAAGCCTACCCAAGGCTTAACGAACGTTTTAAGTGATGTGGGCGGTGGCTTAACAAACATTTTAGGTGATGTGGGCGGTGGTACCGTTTTGGCGCTACCAGGCGATTCATCTAATTTCTTCTTGACTGCCTGCTTGATTCGGACGACTTCCAGTTGGGCCATTTGACTGACATGAAAAGGGTGGTATCTTTTCCTCAGTTCTTTACACGTGCATCTTCAAATTTGCACAGCGCTCTTTTCTCCTGTACTATTTATAGGTATATCGGGGTAATGTTTTTATTCATATAGGAGAATCAATGAATTCATATAGGAGAGACATGTGTTTCTTTCCGGAGACTTGGGCGTGAGGTCTCGGTCTCAGATTGGTATTCTTCTTCGCTTACCATGACCAAGAGTATGGGATTCTGTACAGTTTCTGTGATCCATATTGCTGACTCCACTGGGAACTTCGGCTTGCTTTCCCCTTCTTAAGCTACAGCAGTCGCTTTTGTTCTGGTGGTTCCCGGTATCTCAGGGCTCCAATTATTTGGTATGCTCCTCCTGCATCGCTCTGTATGATTTGGTGGCTCAGCGCAATTTCTCTGTTCAAGGCATGACTAGCTCATGACCACCCACCATCCCGGGCTGTCGGGTTGGGGAGCTCGGTGGCTTCCATCCTCAGCTCCAGGAGTCTGGTCTTCAGAGGCGACTTGTTCATTCTTCTACTCTTGAGCAGGGTCAGGCTACCTTTCTGGAGCTTCAGATCATTCTTCCGGATTGCCGCTGAGGGTCCTTTTGGTCAGTATTATGATGGGGGTATTTCTCTACAGCTTGGGCAGTAGGTGTTGTGCTCAGTTGGCAGGTGAAGTTGGTCTGCTTCAATAGGTGGACTCTCATCTTCGTCTTCTGTTGGCAGATCCTTTTATGGATCAGGATAAGAGTTTGGATAGACTTTCTCTCCCCGGAATCTGAGCATGGCCCATTTCTTATATGTTACAGTGTACAGCGCTGTGTACACTCTGGAAAGTGGGCATGTTAGTAATAGTGTAATCTTCTGCATCCTGGATATTGAGATTTGTGGGTCAGGCGTTCTCGCTCTTTTTATGGACGCGAGATCTCCTTGACCTAGACCTCATGGCCTCGTCTCTCAATTCTAAGCTTCCTAGCTTCTTCGGCGGGCCCAGGAAGTGGGAGTTAGAGGGGGTAGCTGCATGGCTCCTTTCTCGCCTCTGCCTTCTCTTTTTCAGTGTTTTCCGCTGGCTGATGATGGCTTGGATTTGCCATCTCGAGCTCACTTTCCGGGCACAGTATTTGTAGAATCTCTGGATTGGCGGCGCCATCCTTACTATGCGGATTTGATGAGTCTTTCGACAGCCGGACTAAGAAGTTTCCTGGTATCTCCGGCTTTTTCTCGCCTAGGGTCCGATCAACATGGATATTTATACTACTTTAGTATTACGACCTAGTTTTTTGAAAAATCTTGGTTGACGTGTAAGGGTTATGCGAAGCAGGTTGTTTCTTCTCTTATCCAGGTGCTATGGACGTTTTCTCCTGTGGCTTCTGCTTCCTTTTGGAGGTTTTTCCTTTCTTGGGTGCGTTTTAACGTTTGAAACACTCCAGAGTTCCTTTTTGGCACAAGTGTATTGCCGAGGGCTTAGCTTTCAATTCCCTTCAGCTTCTAGTGCCATTCTTGGCTTGTTACAAGGGCTAGGTATATTGCTCTTCACTTACTTCTCAGCTTCATGTAGTTCAGTTCCTAAACAGAGTGCGGTATATTCATGCGCCTCTTAGAAAGCCCGGTTTGGAGTACAATCTTCACATACTTCTTCTCAGTTTACCGAAGGCTTCATTTCATCCTTGACTTTTGGGACTCTAAAGGGCTGTGCCGTTGAACATGGGGTTTCTTGTGGCCATGGCTTCAGCTCTGCAGTTTTCTATGTTGCAGGCCTTGTTTAACGGGGATTCCTATTTCTGATTTCCGAAATATGGGGTATCAGTTCGGATGGTACCACTATTTCTTTCTAGGGGGGTGTCATCCTTTCTTTTATGTCATGCTCGCTTTTCCTTCCTTCTTCCTGGGAGGAGAAATTGGGAGCAGTGCTTTTATCCACTGCATTTTTTGATGCGTACGTAGTGTTCTCCGCGAGCTTGGTTTCTAACGACTTTTGTTTATGTCTCCTTTTTGTATTCTTCAAGGGACGCCTCAAACATATGGTGGTGTCCGAAGTCTCCATCACTCAATGGGTCCAGGAGGACATTCTTTATGCTTGCTTGCTGGCAGGGAAGCGGTTGGCGAAAGAACTTTATGACCATTCCGCCGGAGCGATGGCTACTTCTTGGGCTCGGCCCAGAGGTTTTTTCCTTGGAGAAGATTTGTCTCGCGGCTAATTGGTCTTCCGAAAGTGCTTTCTCTCCGCATTTCTGCTTGGATGTGGGGGCGCATGTGGTAGGGGCGTTTTGTGCTTCGGTTGTTGCGGAGGCGGCGTTTGCTTCCCACCCAGTTTGAGGATTGCTTTGCTACATCCCATTGGTCTCTGGATTCATCTGCTGCTGTTGCTAGGGAAGGAAAAATTATGTTCTTACCTGTTAATTTTCTTTCCCTTAGACGCAGCAGATGAATCCAGAGCCCCACCCTTTCTGGATATTGTCTCTCGGTTTTTTCTTTTGCAACTTTCGCAGTTTGTTATTATGGCGGGTTGTTTTCTGTATTATTGCATTTTGAGATTTGTTATGGGAAAGAAGTTTTTTACGTGCTATGCCTATTGATGGTTACGGATGCTTGGGCAAGGAGCTATACTAGATAAACAGGAGGAGTGCCAGCCAATAGGACCACCTGTTAATCAGTTTCTCTATCTCCGCCTGCTGGTAGATGTGAGCTATCCCATTGGTCTCTGGATTCATCTAAGGGAAAGAAAATTAACAGGTAAGAACATAATTTTTCCTTCCTTTTCCCCCTGTCCAGCAGTATGCGTCCCTTCCTTTTTCTCCCCCCTCCTCCTTCTTATCCCTATGATACACTTACCTTGCTCTGCCCCTGATCAGAGGTTCCCAACAGCCGCCCAGTTGCACCCATTGGAAAAGGTCCCTCTGCCGCATCCCGCACCCCTCCTGACGCGACTCCCGCTGTCTTTCTTTCTGTCTGTCTCTGTCCCTGGCCCCCTTTGTCTGTCTGTCTTTCTGTGTATCTCCCTGCCCCTGTCTGTCTTCTTTTCTTTCTGTCTCCCTTCCTCCCTCCCTCTGTCTGTCTGTCCAAAGCAGCATTCCCTCCCCCCACACCAATTCTCTGTGCAGCAGCATTAGCGTTTCTTCTACCCTCCTTTCCCTTCCCGCGGTCGAGACTACAAACGCGGTCCCGAGTCCTTTGCCGCTCCCCCTTCCCTTCCCACGGGCCCGACTACACATGGCGATTCAAGCAGCGTGTGCAGCAGTCTTCACACGCTGCTTCGGGTCCTTCTGCCCTGATTTACTCTGGCACGTCCCTGATGACATCATCAGAGATGCGGCAGAACAAATCAGGGCAGTAGAAGGGCCCGAAGCAGCATGTGAAGACTGCTGCACACGCTGCTTAAATCGCCAGTCGGGCCCGCGGGAAGGGACGGGGCGGCCAATGACTCGAGTTCCGGGCAGCGGAAAGTTGCTGGGCTTCTCAGTGGAGGCACTGAGCGGCTGCGATTCCCCCCCCCACCTCCCCCCTGCTAGAGGAACAGAGATCGGCGTCTTCTATCCACTGCGGCCAACCCTAGCGGAAACAGGAAGTAGTTAGAGGGCGGGCCGCAGTGGACAGAAGACGGCAAAGCCAGCGTTAGCACGGTGCAGCGCTTTTCTCTCCATTTAAAGGCGGGTGAGCCGGCGAGAAGGAGGAGGTGGTGGTTTTGGCGGTGTGGGAGGGGGGAGTCGCCGGCTGTGCTGTGCTTTCCCGATCTGGCTGCCGCATACGCACTGTGACCATGGACCTACGGATCACAGATCAGAGATCACACAGGTCTGAGTGCGCATGCGCTGCTAGCGTTTTATTATATAGGATTGCAGTTTGAATATTTTTTCAAGTCTACTTCAACTACATCAACTATGGTTGGAGACTCCGCTGATCAGAAACATCAATAGACATTGGCATCAACTACAGTACTGATGACACCTGTGCTGGAGAATTTCTTAAGGCTAAAAAGCATAAACATCTTTTCCCCTCTGAACAGGTATCATCCCAGACATCACAATCGACGCACTTCAAGCAACAATTCAAGATCACTGTCATTTGGTGTCTCCTCTGAAGCATTCAACATTGAGGTCCCCAATGCTTTGACTGTGCCTACTGTACCCTTGACAGTATCGGTACAACTACCATCTCTGCAGGATCAGCTCAGAGAGCTGTTGCAGAAGGAACTAACTGGGTTGCTTCAGTCACATTTGATGCAAAAATCTGCTTCAATGCACCTTGCCTTTTCCCAGGTCAAACACCACCCTTGTACTCGGACACCACAATGGGTCAAGTGTAAGACAAAGGGGATGTCCATCTTCTAGGGGGCACCGTTCATTTCGACACTTTACATCTACAAGGGCTCACATCGAGAAGGGCTGACATCGAGGAGTATGACTCGGACCTGTCACTAAGCTCATCTTAGCGACTACACTGACTTGACTGTAGATGAGTCCTATGGGATTCTGTCTGATCCATTTCCTCCACTTCTTCGATGAAGGTTGCCTCCAGAGTCTTTTTACAAAGTTTCAGAGAAGTGGCACTTTCTATTAATATGGAATCTGAATCAGAGCCTCAAGCAGAGCTTATGGATGTTCTTGACTACAAAGAGTAGCTTAAGGACTGTATTAAGGTTCTTTTATACAGTCTTATGAAGATGCTGTATTGTTTTTAAACTGAAAAACTCCACTTTCTGTCCCAGTAGCTCCATGAAAGTTGAGTACACTCTACAGAATACAGTTGTGCCCAGGCTTTGACAAACCACAGTTGCAACACCAATCTTTGGAAATCAGAAATCAAACAGATGGAATCTAGAACTGAATTCCACAGTAAAGATCCAGTTACTTGGAACATACGTGATCAATTTACAAACTTCAGGGACAGAACAAATTGTAGGAACAACTAAGAAATCTGTCCTGTGATATCAAAGAATGAGAGGGTATATATATTTGCAGAAGAGAAGCAATCATCTTTGACAATAGGTTATGTACAGATTTGAATACCAAAGTTAAAAGCTTGAATTGTATTCTCCATATAATTGGCAACCAGTGACGTTCAGCAAGTACAGGTGTGATGTGGGACTAGCAGGGCAATATAGCTATTACCCTAGCAGCGGTATTCTGAGCCACTTGAAGCGCTCAGAGTGATGTCTTCGGCATGCCACAAAAGAGTTACAGTAATCTAGGTGTGGTAAGACAACTCTGTATAACTAATCTAAAGTTTGCAGCTGACAGTAAATCCCATAATTTGAGTACCATCCTAATTTTGAAAAAAAAAAGTCTTGACTACTGAAGCAATGTGGCTATGAAAACTTAAAGATGTATCTAGAATTGCTACCAAACTCTTAATTTCTTGCGGTCAAGAACCATTATATCTGCTGGAATTAGTCTCCTTATCTATAGGTAAATCAGGACATGCTTTAAGGAAGCAGTTTTACCTTCAATTTCCTTCCCCAAAACAAATTTTAAGTCCACTTATGCATCTTTTTATTAGGTACCTCCTAATCTGGAATGATTTATTGTTTTTAATAAGTTGTTTGTTATAAGGTTTTTAGGAAGCTTTTAAAATCATTTTGTTTAAGGAATTTATATCTTGAAATTGGTATGATTTGTGTTTGTATTTGGTAGTACTGTATATACTATGTTTAACTGGGTCTGTTTCCAGTAGTTGAATTTGTTGTGATTCGCCATGATCTCTTAAGGGCTTTGGTAGCATACAAGTGGTAATGAAAGATGGTGGAGGGGAGGGGTATTTGGTGCATGGGGGGAGAGAGGTAGAAATTTTAGATAAGATGGTGGAAGGGAGAGAGATGTTGGACCCAGAGCACAAGGGAGGGAGAGAGAGAAGTTGGACATGGGATTGAATGAGAGAAGGAGGAGATGGTGAGGGGTTAATAAGAAGCTGTGAGTGAGGGAAGAGAGGAATGCTGGACCTTAGGAGAGAATGCAGGAGGGAAGAAGAGACGGGGAGATAAAAGGCTATGAGGATGAGAAAGAGGGAGCAGATTTTGGTAACCCTTGTGGCTGAAGACAGAGCTGGTAAATCCCTAGACTGAGTCCAACCCCAGGCAGATGTACTGCCACACAGAAGCTACATTTCACTGTACCATTAATCTCTTTCCTTATCTTCTCAGCTATTACTTTTGAGAACCAAAGCAGCCTTGTTTTCCTCTAACAAAATGGTTGGTTGCCCTTAGAATAGCTGCTTTCAGTTTTGCCTGCTGCTTTCCTCCTACTTCCATATGTTCCCATCCAGACAACAGTTTCTTGATGTAATTCCCCCATCTGAACAAAAGTTGTGTGTGGGTTTTTTTTTTTGGTTTTTTTTAAAGTCTAGAACCTTCCCTTTCAAATGAGCCATACATCTAATATTTATGTGCAATTCTGGTTGCTGTATCTCAAAAAAGATATAGTGGAATTAGAAAAAGTACACACAAGGGTGGTGAAATTGATATGAGGAAAGGCTAAAGTGGCTAGGGTTCTTCAGCTTGGAGAAGACAGCTCAGGGGTGATATGATAGATTTATAAAATACTGAGTGGAGTGGAAAGGGTAGTCAATTTCTCAGGTTTGTCATATTTTCTCCGGTTAGTTTTAAATCTACTACTTAGTAGCTTCATTGCATGTCCCCTAGGTTTAGTATTTTCAGAAAGAGTGAACAAGCAAGTCACATCTATCCTTTCCACTCCATTCAGTATTTTATGGTTTATTAAATCCAAATATCATTTAATTAAAGATGTGATTATTCAACAATCTTTTGACATTCTATGCTTAACTGAAACGTGGCTCTCAGAAGGTGAAGAGGCCTATCTTTCCTATGCTTGTCCCCAGGGATTTTCATTTTTTTTACAATCACCATAGTAATAAAAGAAGAGGGGGATTGGCAACAATCTTTCGAGAAGCTTTATTATTACATACTGATAATTCTTCACCAAGCTCCTCTATCGAGTTTTTACAATTCTCTGTTAACTAAACCAAAAACCGATATACTTTTAATTTACTTACCACCCCCAATTTCCTCTGACAGTATCACGCAACTTCAATCCTTACTTTTTGACTTTGGCAGTTCTACTCTAAATCCTTTAATTTTGTGTGACTTCAATGTTCATGTTGATGACCTCAATAATAACTATATAAAAACTATTCTTTCATATATAAAACAATTAGATTTATATCCACTAATAACTCTTCCAACTCATCAGGCAGGCCATACAATTGATATGGCCCTAATAACTGCAAAGAAACTTGTTACTAAACAATTGCCTACCAGTTCCCTGGTCTGATCATTCTTTAATTTCATTAACATATACCACTTTACATAATCTAAATCATAAAAAGCAACAAAACAAAAAATTTTAGAAATTACAACAACCTCTCTTCAGATTTAATTCTCTCTTCATTCAATTTAGATTTTACTAAATCTGATACTAATTCTTTGGATGATTTAACTAACCTTTGGAGTACTGCCATAAAATCACTTTTGGACAAACTTGCACCGGTACAAACTAAGGTAGTCTCCGCTCGTAAAATTCAGAATCCATGGTTCACAGCCGAACTTTCTCTCATTAAAAGACAAGTAAGATCTTTAGAACGCAAGTGGAGGAAAGATAAAACTCAAACTAACTTACAAATATTCAATGAGCAATCTAAACTTTATAAAATAAAAATTAACCAAGCAAAAATGAAATTCTATTCAGATAAAATATTTAAAGCCAAAAATTCATCGGCACTTTATACAATACTAAACACAATAACTTCAAATTACAAACAACACTCTGAAGTGATTGATTCTATTCCCTCTGCTCAGGAACTTGCGGATCATTTCATTGAAAAAATTAATAACATTAGAAAAACTTTTATAGTAAACCAATATGTAACAAATGATCATGAACGAACCGATACAGAATCATTAATTTCAAGGTGCTCTAAATCTAAGCTACCTAGTTTAAAAGAAATTGAGTCCACTCTTAAATCTATCAATTTGAAGGGCTCTAAAGCTGATCTAATTCCGCCTTTCATTTTAAAGCATTACTTTCATATTTTTGGACCTTTTATCCATACTTTAATTACTGAGTTTGAGTCAAAACACGGTACCAATGACGTGGAAAAAATCAATTATTCGTCCTATCATCAAAGATAAGAATGTTAGTATTGAAGATCTATCTAATTTTAGACCTATAGCTAATATACCTTTTCTGGCAAAATTGACAGAAAAGGTAGTTTTCAATCAAATTTCAGATTTTGTAGAAAAAACTAATGCTCTGCATCCTAACCAAACTGGTTTTAGACATCACAATACTGAACTTTCATTGATTGGTATGACCACTTCTATTCAATACTTTTTAGATCACCATCAATCGACACTGTTAATCCCTTTCTGCAGCTTTCGATACGATCGATCATCAACTCCTTCTTGACAGACTTCAATCTATTGGTATCTCAGACTAAGTTCTTTCTTGGTTTGCATCTTACCTAACAGACCGCACTTCTACCGTTTTCTTTAAAGACTCAATATCAAAATCTTCATTAACTACTTATGGGGTTCCTCAAGGGTCTATTCTTTCTCCGTTATTATTTAATATTTTTCTTGCCCCTCTAATTACCTTATGTCAATCTGTGGGTTTTCAAGTTTTTGCATATGCAGATGATATCCAGCTTCTGCATCCCATAGATACTAATAAAATGTCTGATATTCAAGAGATTAGTGAGAAACTTGATCTAGTTCATCATTGGCTGAACACAAACAAACTGGCACTTAACACCAAAAAAACTAATGTGATGCTTTTCCCATGGAAAGAAAATCTCAATCTTATTGCTCCTATTACTATAAAAAAATGTCCCCCTACAAATAGTTAAAAATATAAAAATTTTAGGAGTTATTTTTGACAACAAACTGAATTTACATGATCACATCAGCAATATTGTTAAATCCACCTTCTATAGATTACATAGGATTCGATCAATTTCAAAATTCTTATGTCCAAAATCACTAAATATTCTTATTCACTCTTTGGTGATTTCTAAAATAGACTATTGCAATGCTCTCTTTAAAGGAATATCATTGAATGAAATTAAACGTCTCTAAATTATTCAAAATGTCTCCATTAAACTTAACCAAATCTAGAAAATTTGACCACGTTACACCTCTTCTAAAAAATGCGCATTGGCTTCCAGTTATTCATCGGATAACATATAAACTTTGTCTGCTTACCTTTAAATCTCTTCTCAATAAAACTCCAGCATTTATATATAAATTATTAATTCCATATCATCCAAACAGAACTTTAAGATCCAATGAACAAAATTTATTAACTATTCCTTCGCTTAAGATTATCAATACTAGACGGCAGTTTATTTTTTCAGTAACCGCCCCACAGACTTGGAACTCCCTCCCAATTTATTTACGAAAGGAGCAGGATCTAGGAAAATTTAAAAGTAATCTAAAAACATTTCTTTTTAAAGATGCCTTTGGTACTTAATTTAATAATCCTTAGGCTAAAGATTTTATTGTATTAAATTATGTTTTCACTTGTCTCCCTCTTGTACCTTTCCTTTGTATTGCTTTTCTATATTGAATTGTATTTCATAATCCCTTTTTACCTTGTGTTAACAAAATGATGTTAGTTTTTAACCCAATGTTATTTAAAGTTTGTACTGTATTGTTTTCTATTGAATGTATTTTAAATTGTTCATCACTTGGAAGTATGATTAAGCGATTAATCAAGAGAATTATTAAACTTGAAACTAATCTATACCACTTGTTCATTTCACTGGTCCAAGCGGTTTACAGAATACAAATAAATAAAACAAATTTGAAAAAGATATGATGGAGGTCTATAAAATACTTAGTGGAAAGGGCAGTCAGCAGTTTGGTGAAATTTTAAAGCTAAGGGTATTTTTATGACTTTATTTAGGAATGAATGCTTTTTGTTTTGGTGGTTGTTTGTATGGTTAGATTTATCTGCTTTGGAATGTTTCTTAGTATGTTTGCTGTTTGTATGAAGTGTCGAAGTGGAAGATGATATTTTCTTTCTCAAGGGACCCTCGGCCACAAGAGGGCACCCGCTCAAACTCGGGGGCGGAAAATTTCATGGCGACACCAGAAAGTATTTCTTCACAGAGAGAGTGGTTGATCATTGGAACAAGCTTCCAGTGCAGGTGATCGAGGCAGACAGCGTGCCAGACTTTAAGAATAAATGGGATACCCATGTGGGATCCCTACGAGGGTCAAGATAAGGAAATTGGGTCATTAGGGCATAGACAGGGGGTGGGTAAGCAGAGTGGGCAGACTTGATGGGCTGTAGCCCTTTTCTGCCGTCATCTTCTATGTTTCTATGTATGGGTTAGGTCTATCCTATTTAATAATGGAATATATAGGATAGACCTGACCCATGCAAACATACTAAGAAACATTCACTTCCAAAAAAAAAAAAATTCACTTCCAAAAAAAAAAACACCTCCATTGTTGAGCAGGCTAAATCAATGAGCGGTATAACAAGATTAATAAACCATAAAATACTGAGTGGAGTGGAAAGGGTAAATGAGGGCTATGAAATACTGAATGGCGTGGAAAGGGTAGATGTGAATTGCTTGTTCACTCTTTCTGAAAATACTAGACTAAAGCACCATGCTGAGTCGTGTCCCCATGGTGCGACTTTACAACCATGGGCTCTTCATAGACGGGTGGCCAAGATTCTCCAACTCTTTATCCTCATGGATCCTGCGGGACTGGCCTCAAGCTCAGCCTTGATGCCCTCGTTGGGCTTCTCGGTCTCGAAGGCTCTGGCCTCAGCCCCTTCTGCTAATCCGGCTTCGGGTAAGTCTCCTCTTCCCTCCTCGGGTATGCCAGCAAAGAAGCCTACCTCGGAGTCTCATGTTAGCGCCGCCTCGTCTGTGTCTTCGAGACATCAATCTAAGCGTGCCTCCTCATGTAGCGAATACTCTTCCTCGAGGTTGCCCCCGAAGGAGCGTACTGCTGCACCTCCGACCCACCTACCTTTGGTCTCTGTGCCTATATTTGAGGACATGCTTAAGGCTATTGCCACAGTTTTCCTCGGTGGTAAGCCAACTAGTCCCGACTTCGACACCTTTGACCTTGGTCTCAATCCAGTCGCGGTCTGACCAGCCTAAGCGTCCCCTCATCTCTCGAGGCCTCAACCGTAAGACTCGTCGGATTCCCTCAAGCGAGTCTTCCTCTCCTGAGTCATCGGTGACTTTTCGGGGTCCAAACTTTTTCCCCCGCTACTGCAGTGAGGCTCGCCTCTTCTAAAAGGCCCCGGTCTTCCCCGCCTTGTCGGGGCAGGTCTCCGACCTCGAAACCGTCCAGACACATGCTTGTCCTCGAATTGGACTCTAGTGTTCCTCATCGAGGCGCTTGCCGGCTTCTAAAAGGGACTGCTTCAAAGCCAGTTGTGGATTTTTCCTATACCCCGTCTTCCTCTGTGATTTCCTCGGACCCCGGGGTCTTCCCCATTCCATCTGGCGCAAGGCCGTTCCTCAACACCCCCTACATGCCTTAGTCGAACCTCTTTGGTCTCCCGTTCATGGGACTCTGAGACTCCAGCTTAATATTCCAGGGAATTTTCTCCCTCTTTCTCGACTGCACCCCACTCTCGGTCGGAATCTCAACTGGAGGATGAATCTTCTTCTCGGACCTCCTCCTTTTCTCGTTTCATCTCTGACATGAGCAGAGCTTTGAACTTGGATCTTCAGGCTGACTCCCGCTTTACACAGGAATACCTGGCGGAAATGGGAGTTGACAATACGCCTCGCGAGGCGCTTCGCCTCCCGTTGCATCAGGTTCTCTGGCAGACGTTTCTCCGGAACATGGAGACACCATATCCTGTCATGGCTATTCCCTCCAAATTGAAGTCCCATTACCGGACTATCCCGGTTAAAGGGTTTGAAAGTGCTCAGCTTTCCCACCAATCCTTGGTGGTTGAGTCTTCCTTGAAGAAGTCTAACCCCTTGAAGGTTTATGCTGCCGTCCCTCTGGGCAGTGAGGGCCATACGATGGACAAATTTGGTCGCCGCCTTTATCAGAATTCGATGATGGTGAACTGTGTCCTTAACTACAATCTCATCTTCACGTCCTACCTTCGGTTCTGTATAAATGCCCTCCGCTCGTTCCGGGAGGTCGTGCCAGAGCCTCGACGTCAGGAGTTTCGTCTCCTCAAGGAGACCCTCTCCCAACTCCACCTGTATATGTTTCAGGCCTCTTACGACGCCTTTGAATTGTCCTTGAGAGTTACAGCCTTTGCGATCGCCATGCGTCGCCTCGCTTGGCTCCGGATTGTGGAAGTGGATATGAATCTACAGGATCGCCTTGCCAATCTCCCATGTGTGGGTCATGAGCTCTTGATTCCATCGAGGCGGCCACAAAGCGCCTCTTGGACCATGAGCGGTTCTTTGCGTCCCTGGTGAAACTTAAGCCTAAGGCCCCTCCAGCTCGTCCATATAAAATCCCTCTCTAGAGGTATCCACAAAAATCCACTCCTGCTCTCTCTAGGCCTCCTTCGAACCAGCCCCTGCAGCAGCAGCACCGTCTACCTAAGACTCAGCTGCCGGCCCCGGCGAAGACTGGGCCGTCCTTTTGACAATTCCAATCCGAGCCTTTGGGCTCCCTTCCTCCTGGAGCCTTCCCCCCTCCCCATCGGTGGTTGTCTCCATCATTTCTATACCCAGTGGGAGAGTCTTACCACCGACAGTTGGATCTTGTCTATCATCCGGGAGAGGTATCCCCTCCACTTCAGTCGCATACCCACAGACTTGCCTCCAGAAGAGTTTTTCCTTCTGCTCAGTCTCGGCTTCCCCTCCTCCTACAGGAAGCTCAGGCTCTTCTTCGCCTTCGGGCGGTCGAGGAGGTTCCCTGGAGCAGTGGAACTCCAGATTTTATTCCTAGCACTTTCTGGTACTCAAGAAGATGAGGGATCTGCATCCGATCCTGGACCTCCGTGCTCTGAACAAGTTTCTGGTCCGGGAACGATTCAGAATGCTCACCCTTCCCACGTATCCCCTTTTGGACGAGGGGGACTGGCTGTGCTCATTGGACCTCAAAGAGGCATACACACACATTCCGATAAACCCGGCCTCTCGCCAATATTTGAGATTCCGGATGGGGGATCTCCATCTCCAGTATCGTGTTCTTCCCTTCGGCCTGGCGGCCTCTCCGAGGGTTTTCATGAAATGTCTGGTTATGGTAGCTGTGGCCCTGCGCCTCCGCGGCCTGCAGGTGTTTCCCTACCTCAACGACTGGTTAATCAAAGCGTCCTCTCGCACCGAGGTCCTGCGAGCAATGAGACAGACCATCTTGCTCCTTCAGAGTCTCGGCTTCGAGGTGAACTTTACCAAGTCTCACCTCTGCCCGTCCCAGTCTCTCGAGTTCATCGGAGTGATGCTGGATATGGTTCGTCTCCGCTCCTTCTTGCCTCAGCCTCGTTGGGAAGCCCTGATCCATTTGTGCCGAAGGGTAACTCATCTGCACTTGGCGCCGGCTCGGCTCATGATGGTCCTCCTAGGTCACATGGCCTCCACGGTTCACGTGATTCCTTTTGCCAGACTTCACCTCTATGTTCCTCAATGGACTCTGGCGTCCCAATGGAACCAGGGTCGGGATTCTCTCTCGACGCATTGTCGTGACACTTTAGCCTCCATATGTTGAGGAAAGTAAGATCCTGCTTTTATCATTCTCATTTCACCATCCTCGTTCAATCCACCATACTCTCTAGACTAGACTACTGCAACTCCATCTATATAAGCCTAACTAAGAAAAACCTTCATAGACTTCAGCTAATTCAGAACGCCGCGGCCAAGCTTATTTTTGCAAAAGGCAAGTTCGATCATGTCTCCCCACTCCTCTCCAAGCTTCACTGGCTCCCAGTATACTCCAGAGTCCTCCATAAATGTGCCTGCATAGCCTTCAAGATTCTACATGGTGTCCTTCCTCCCGTTATCCCACTCTTTTGGAATTTGGAATTCCTCAAACCCACTCTCCAGTAGATCCTCCCAAAAACTGAAACTATCTTTCCCATCTATAAAAGGTATATCCCGCGCAGGAAAACGTGGAACATCCCTCCCCTTTAGAACCACAGAACTCTGGAACAACCTCTCATCCCCGCTCAGAAATTCTAGCTCCTTCCAATCCTTCCGCAAACACTTGAAAACTTAGCTCTTTTCAAAAATCTAATCACCCCCCGTTCTCTAGTACCCTGTCCCTATCTATCTTCTCAGTACCTCTCCTATATCCATCTTTGTAGTTCCTTTCCTCTCAACTTCTGTAAACCATGCCGAACTCTGCGCTTGCGGAGATGGTGCGGTATACAAACCTAAGGTTTAGTTTAGAAGTCTCTTCGTTGGTGGATGCTCTCTTCAAATCTGTCCAGAGGTTTTCTGTTTCATGCTCTTCCTCCGCAAAAGGTTTTCACGACGGACTCGTCGACCTATGCTTGGTGGCTCATCTGGACGGTCTGCGCACCCAGTGTCTTTGGTCCCATGCCGACCGCCTTTGTCACATCAATCTTCTGGAGCTTCGAGCGATTTTCCTCGCTCTGAAAGCCTTTTGTCACCTACTTCGCGACTGGGTGGTGCTAGTTCGCTTGGACAACCAGGTCGCCATGTATTATACCAACAAACGGGGGCATGGGGTCCAGGTCCCTGTGCTAGGAGGCGATGTGGCTCTGGGATTGGGCCATTCGCCGCGACATATTCATTCGAGCTGTCTACATTCAGAGCCAGCGGAACTGTTTGGCAGACAAGTTGAGTCGTCTTCTGCAGCCTCACAAGTGGTCCCTCCATTCTGTGACCCTGCGTCAGGTGTTTGCTCGTTGGAGGACTCCGAACGTCAATCTGTTCGTGTCCCCTCTCAATCACAAGTTGCCCTGCTTCTGCTCCAGGGTTTACACTCCTCTCAGGATTGAGGCAGATGCCTTCCTTCTGGATTGGACGAACAAGTTCGTGTATGCGTTCCCTCCATTCTCTCTGATTCTGAAGACTCTCGTCAAGCTCAAGTCTTCGCGTGCCACCATGATTCTGATAGCTCCTCGGTGGCCCCGACAACCTTGGTTCTCCCTTCTGTTGCAACTCAGTTCCAGGGAGCCTCTTCCTCTGCCCATTTTTCTTTCTCTGCTTACACAGTCAGGGTTCTCTGCTTCATCCCAACCTCAAGTCTCTGCATTTAATGGCTTGGTTCCTCGAGACTTAATGCCCTCGTTCCAGTTCTCCCAGCCTGTGCTGGATGTCCTGGAGGCGTCTCGGAAGTAGTCCACTCGCCAATGTTACCATCAGAAGTGGACCCGCTTTTCTTCCTGGTGTGCTACTCGGCACTGGAGCCACTATCCTGGATTATCTGTTGTACTTGTCTGGTGCTGGCCTCAAGTCCTTTTCAGTTAGAGTCCACCTTAGTGCCATTGCTGCTTTTCATCAGCCGATTGACGGGAAGCCTGTCTCTGTTCATTCTGTGGTTTCCCGCTTCATGAAAGGCCTTTTCCACGTTCATCCGCCAATCAAACCTCCTTCGGTGGTTTGGGATCTTAACGTAGTCCTTGCTCAATTGATGAAACCCCCGTTCGAGCTGCTAGTGCGGGCTCACTTAAAGTATCTTACTTGGAAAGTTGTGTTTCTTATTGCTCTCACTCCTGCCTGTCGGGTCAGTGAGCTTCAAACTGGGTAGCAGACTCACCTTTCACTGTCTTCCATCACGATAAGGTGGTTCTCCATACCCATCCTAAGTTTTTGCCTAAAATTGTTTCTGATTTTCACATCAACCAATGTATTGTTCTTCCTGTGTTTTTTCCGAAGCCCCATTCTCACCCTGGGGAAGTGGCTCTACATTCTCTTGATTATAAGCGTGCGCTGGCCTTCTACTTGAAGCGCACCGCTCCTCATCGTTCTGCTCTCCAGCTGTTCCTTTCTTTCGATCCTAATAGCTTGGGTCGCTCTGTCTCTTAAGTGGACCATTTCTAACTGGTTGACCGCTTGTATTTCTTTCTGTTAAGCTCAGGATGGTCTCTCCCTGCTGGATCGAGTCACAGGCCACCTCTCACTACTGTCTGGATGCTTTCTCCAGGCGCGACGGCCACTTTGGCCAGTCTGTTTTGCAAAATCTGTTCTAAATTGCCAACTCTCCCTCCATCCCATTCTGGTTAGCTTGGAGGTCTCCCACATGTTGAGAATGTGCTGCCTGCTTGTCCTGGGATAAAGCACAGTTACTTACCATAACAGGTGTTATCCAGGGACAGCAGGCAGATATTCTCGCAACCCACCCACCTCCCCATGGTTGGCTTCTCTGCTAGCTACCTGAACTGAGGCCACGCTGAGGAGATGCATGCCCTAGGTCGGGCGGGAGGGGCATGCGCGAGCCAATCGTAAGCTTGAAGGTCTTCAAGCAAGTCTGCTTGTGAAAACGTCCGCTAGGGGGCTCCGTCGGTGACGTCACCCACATGTTGAGAATATTTGCCTGCTGTCCCTGGATAACACCTGTTACGTTAAGTAATTGTGCTGTCCCTTCACTCCCTTTGTCCTCTCCTACCCACACTGGTGCTGTGGTGTAAACAAAATAAAGAAAGACTTCCTCTCTTAAATCCTAGCTCATGTTCAGTCTCACACCACCTCTGGCAGGATACACATTTCAAATCTGACATTGTAATCACAAAAGAGAAAATAAAATTATTTTTTCTACCTTTTGTTGTCTTGTTGTTCAAATCATTTTGGTCCCAGGCTCTGGTTGTCTTCTGATAACTCGCTTACCAGGGTCTCCTGCCCATTTGTCATTTTCTTCTTTCTCTGTGCTAACCATCCATCTTCCATCTCTGTCCTCCCCTTCCCTCCTCCAGAAGTCTGGCATCTTTCATTTTTTTTTCGTCTCCATCCGCAGATCCACCTTTTCTGAACTACCCTTTCATCTCTCCCTCCTTCCCCATCACCCCAGGGTCCACCATCTCTCCTTTTCTCTTCCCAACTACCCTTCTATCCAGTATTTCTATCACCCCTCCACACCATCCCTTGTGTCCAACATCTCTCCCTTTCTGTTCCTTCCCTCCCTAAATCCCATTGTCCACCATCTCTCTCCCTCTCCTGTTTTTAGATCCATTATTTCTTCCTCCCCAAAGTCCAGCATATGCACGTCTCTTTGAACCCCCCTTCCCTTCCTCCCTCCATGTACTTCTACACCAGGGCCCCTTCCCCTGAAGGCCTGTCCCCCAAAGGCCTGCATATTCCTCACTTACCTCCCACACATCCATTTACCTAATGCCAGCAGTGGAGCATCCTGCAGAGGATCACCGGTACTTTAGCCATCCTTGCAGGTTGGTTGCCATAGGCCTCAGGTGCCGTCATCCCTCTGCCACAGTCCCGCACCTACTCTGAGATCGGAGGCAAGATTGCGGCACAGGGAAGACAGCTCCTGAGGCCTATGGCAACCTGCAAGGATTGCTAAAGTACAAGCAATCCTCTCTGCTGGCTGCTTCCTGCTGGAATTAGGTAAATGGATGCGCGGGATGCCAGGGGGGAAGCTGGACACCGCAGCACTTCCCGACTGACCCTCCCCCTTCGCCCTCTAAAGCAGGAGCGGCAGCGGCCAGCCAGCAAGAGGCAGCATTGCCGATCCTGCTTTAGGGGTTGAGGGTGGAAGGTCAGTCACCAAATCAGGAGGCTGATTAGTTTTGTTTGAATCAATTTGAACCGATTGACCCGAAGTGAATCGATTTGAACCGGGCGGGTTGTGGGATGGGTTGGGATTTGGTTGTTTTGGGGTTGGAGCTTTTTGAGATGATTGTTGTTGGGTATTGTTTGTAGGGGATGTAGCGGGGTGGGGTGGGGTTGAGGAGCAGTTTTCAATAAAAATTGTTGCATCAAAGTTAAATGTTGTATTGGATTTCCTGTATGAACTTATTCCAGGGATTATATCAAATGTGATCATTATCACTTATCAAAATGGCCCTTGCACCATTACCTCATGCACCAATTCATGAGAATAACGAGAACAAAGGTGTGAAAAAGTACAAATTGCATACAACACAAATTTAAATCCAACTATACTGGACAGGCAACTAATTAACAATAGGCAGTACGTGATTACATATACTATTGCTCGATTCTCTACACCCATGTATCACATAGGCTAGTATAACTTAGTTTTTAAATTCCTGTATACCATCCAATATGGAGTCACAATGCATTATTCCACCAGGTGTTACCAGAAGTTACAAGTGATTCAAGTAGATGAAGATTCCGATGACGGTGAATCAAAAAAGGGTTTGGGCATTCTTCGCTTGATCAAAAAAAATGCATATGATAGGCATGTGAAATTTGATTATCCCACCAAGCTTCAATATGAATTGAATCTGTTTTTTATATAGCGTGAAACAAATAGATGTAAAAGCTTTCCATTGCTGTTGTACCCGAGATGATTAATCCTAAAAGCAGAGGACTGGTTTTTGTTGGTAGAGTAAATACTGACCTGATCAAATAGATTGCAAAATCCATTGTTTGAAGTTGAGTATTCTGAAAATCGCTACTTGACATCTAATGGCCTCTTCACAAGTCCCCAAGTGATTGGCCTCTCCACACAGAAATTTGTGAGTGTTCAGTAAGCACCAATGTTGTAGGGATCCATGATTCCAGAAATCCTATACGATCTTTATCTAAAATCGTTTCTGGTAATCCCACCAGTCGCAGACTATTTCTGTGTGATCAATTCTCCAAATCCTTGATCTGTTCCAGCTCTAGAATCTTCTTTTGTAATGTTTCCTGAGTTTGCAGTAGTGTTGTCAAACGATCCTCCAGGGCAATGGTACGTTGTAGGCCCGCATCCAGTTCTAAAAAACTATCTAGTCATGAGCTCCTCGTTCTGTCATAAATTCGTTGTAACTTTTTGTCCAGAGTGGCTTCAACTGCTGCAGTATATTCAGCTGTGATTTTTGGTAGTCCAGGCTAAACTAATGGAGGGACTCAGTGGAGCTAACTATTCCACCATTTTGGTATCTGCTGGCCGCAGCTTTTCCTTTTCTTTATTAAGCAATTTAGACACTGTTAAATAGCACTCCTTCTCTCGATGAAAGCACTGCTTATGTTATTATAGATCAAGTTTATTTATAGCACAAGTATCTGGTCGGTTTACAATAATAGAAATTAAAAAGATATTTAAAATATTTAGAATTGCTTAAAAGAAAATAATAAATTGAAATAATAAAAAAGAAAAAGGGAGGATTGAGGCCAAGACAAGTACATAATTGAGACGGGTAGGTGCCGAGAGGGGAAAGGGGGAGAGGAAGATTTTTAATTGCATTATGAAAATAAAAGGAAGGAAAAAGGGGAGGGATAAAACAAGAGGGGAAGGGGAATGTCGTTTCTTGAAAGCATTTCTCAGTTTTTATTTTCCCTTTTTTGGGGTTCTCAATTGGAATTTAGATAGGCGTCTTTGAATAGAAACATTTTAAGGTGTGTTTTAAACTTGTTTAGAGAATTTTCAGAGTGAAGGCATGACAGCAGAAAATATAGTGTTTCTAGTATAGTATAAGTCCTTGATTGAGGGGACTGTCAGTAAGGTTCTAATAGTCTAGATTAGTGGAGAAAATCCAGGCCAAATAGGGTTGTATAGAGCTCAGTTCAACCATTGCTGCTCTGTAGCATGGCAATACATGACCTCTACCTCAGATAAGACAAGTGCCAAGAGTCTTTCAGCATAACTATCCAGGAATTTTCCTTATCTTATATACTCCCCAACTTAGTCCTAGAACCCATTCAGTCTTGGATCCTAAAGTCACAAATATTTGAAGGCCTGTGAAATGGATGACTTAAGCTGGTATCTAAACCCAGGTTCCCTGTATGGTACTGCAATTTAAGTTTTACTGGATGTTGGACATCATTCTCAGATTTCTATTTGACCTTGAAACTTTCTGATAGTGATTAAATTTACTGCAAATTAGATTTTGGAATCTAAAAATCCACTTTACATTAATAATCCTTGTGACATCCTTCAAGTCATTTTATCTCCCATTTTCTTCGGGTACTCCAGTTTTCTCAAATGCTTACAATTTAATGTACTTGAAATAGTGCAAGCCACCTTGAACTTACAATTTCTGCTACATCCTAGAAAATGAAGTGAAATCCCTTAACTTGCTAATTTCTGTTTGAATAAACCGCACTGAATTCAGGCAGGTATTTTATTTTTTTACAACACGTCATGAACTTGCACCATTCACTCTGGTCCTTCTTGTATAGTGCCTAGTTGTGGAACCTCAAACTGGAGAAAACTCTAGGTCAAACACATGCTACTGAGTAGTGTAGCTTGGACAGAACAGATAGGAAAGATCTTGGATTTTTGATTCACCAGCATGAATTTTTAATGATCTGAGAACTCAAGCATTTTATACCTGTATTGTGGACTTTTTTTTACAGTAGCTCCCCAATAATACTTTTTAATATATTTGTTTTAGAATGGAGACGTATGCATCTCAATTCTTCACCCACCAGTTGATGATCCACAAAGTGGAGAGCTACCGTCAGAAAGGTGGAATCCCACACAGAATGTCAGGTAATGGTCTGAGCAAAGTGTAAACACATGTGGTTGAAAATCAGTTTGATGCTTTAAGGATGATCCACTGAGTTCTTGGGCCTAATACTCTGAACCAGGTAGTCCTCTTTTGCTTCCTTTTTTAAAAGACTGAAAACACACCTTTTTAATATAACCTTCAATCCATAACCCCACTGCTCACCACCCTAGTCAAACTATATCCCCCACCCTGGCATCCTGTTTGTCTTGTCTATTTAGACCAGTGGTTCTTAACCTGGGTTCGACCGAACCCCAGGGGTTCGGTGAGTCAGTCTCGCGGGTTCGGCGGAGGTCAAAACACAGCTCCGACTCATATAGCGCTTCGGTCACGTTCAATCATCTATCAGTTATTCAGTGATTTTGATCAATACTGATCGTGTACTCGGTTTCTTGATCTATCAATCTATAACTAACACCTTGTACATCAATCAATTCCTGATCAAAATTTGTGATTTAACTGATAGATGATTGAACGTGACCGAAGCGCTTATGATTCGTGATACGCCCTGCTTGTCCATAATTGGCTGCAGGTGATCACGCAACATCGCTTGGCCTATCTGTGCTGCAGGGGATTTGATGCGCACAGTAGTCAAATTGTAACTGTTGTGATGGTACGTCGTGTGATACCTATCTTAATATTTTAATCCTTTACTAACTATGTCGAGCAAAATACGAAAGTGGTCGGAACGTGATGGGAGTCGGCGTCCTAATTGCATTATTATTCGAAATGTAGGAGAACTTTTTTGTTTTCAAAATTGATATTATTTTTTCCCTCACTGTATACCTATGTTTTGAATTTGTAAAAATCATATTTTATTTTTTCCAATAAAGAAGGGTTCGGTGAACACGCATTTGAAACTGGTGGGGTTCTGTTCCTCCAACAAGGTTAAGAACCACTGATTTAGACTGTAAACTCTTTCAAGCAGGGACTCATTTGTGATTCTGTACAGCACTATGTACGTCTTAGCAGCACTCTAGAAATAATTAGTATGAGGCTAAATCCTTACCACATCTTGTCCAATATTTGGATTCAAAGACCACTTTCATTGTAGTTTTAACTTGTGCATTGGAGGCAGTCGTAGTGGGGAGTGTGTTGTGCAGTGGTTAGAACTACATCCTCAAGACACTGAGGTTGTGGGTTCAAATCCCCCATTGCCCCAGTTATATTAGATAAAAAGTGTGAGCTTACCAAGAAGATAGGGAAAATGCTTGAGTACCTGAATGTAAACCACTTAGGCTATAAGTGGTGTATAAATACTAAATAAATTTTAAAACAACTTTACTGTGCTGCTTTACATATTATTAAAAAAAAGAAGCTTTGATCCATTTAGTTTCAGGTTAAATATATCCTAAGCAATTCTTAAATATTTCATTTGCAGCTGCAGTCATGCAGTTATTTAAAAATGAGTGTAGAAGGGCTACATAGGAACTAAGATCCAGCAATGAGATGTTGTAAAGAGTGGCACATTATCAAAAGTAGAAACGCATGAAGTGGAGTCTAATGGTATTTCAATCATGGTAGTCAAAAGTACTTAAGTCCAATAAAAGTCTCTATTTTGAAGTTTTTGTGCTTCAAGTAAAACCTTTATTAGGATGACCCTTTTAAGATACGAAACGTATGACTCGAGTCATAGTAATACCTAGGTATTTTAATTTAACTGTGGACCATTGAAAGTCCTGTACACCGACTTCTGATTGTAGGTGAATTTATTCAATGGCGTCAATTCTGTCTTGGCTGTATTAAGCTTATAACCCAATATCTTAGAGGTATGCTCTGCAAGCGTACTTACGCTCCAATACTACAGTGAACAAAACCCCAGATCTCATGGCCATAAGCGACTTAATATCTTTCAAGAAAAAAAGAGGCATCTCAGCGGTATAAGGCTCTTAGATTGAAAAGGGTCCTGAGGCTACATGTGGTACAGACATGATGGAATGAAGAGCTGCAACTTGATGTCTCTGATACTGCATGGAAAACAGTGTGGTCTCGTACCTCTAAAATATGTAAATCAGCATCATTTCAACAGACTTCATTCTTGCACAGCGCTTATTGGACTGCTCTGCACAAAAAGGGATGCAGAGCAGAGACTGCGAATTACCGACCAGTGAGTCTCACATCAATTGTGTGTAAACTCATGGAAACTCTACTTAAAGGTAAATTAGACACGATTTTGGATGAGGGAGACCTAAGGGATCCCCGTCAACATGGATTCACTAGGGGTAGGTCATGCCAATCCAATCTTATCAGCTTCTTTGATTGGGTGACGGGAAAGCTAGATCAAGGAGAGTCTCTGGACATAGTATACTTGGATTTCAGCAAAGCGTTTGACAGTGTCCCACACCGCAGACTATTAAACAAGATGAAATCGATGGGTTTAGGCGAGAAGCTAACTGCATGGGTCAGTGATTGGCTGAGTGGAATACTTCAGAGGGTGATGGTCAACGGCACCCTCTCTGAGACATCGGAGGTGACTAGCGGAGTACCGCAGGGCTCAGTCCTGGGACCATCCCTTTTCAACATATTCATAAGAGACTTGACCCGAGGGCTTCAGGGTAAAGTGAAACTGTTCGCCGACGATGGCAAACTGTGTAATATAGTAAGTGAAAACAATCTTGAGGATAGTATGACGCAGGATCTGATCATGTTGGAAAACTGGTCTTCGACATGGCAGCTGGGCTTCAACGCTAAGAAATGTAATGTCATGCATCTCGGCTGCGGAAATCCATGCAAAACTTACACCTTGAATGGAGAAACACTAGCTAGGACTTCAGAAGAACGGGACTTGGGAGTAATCGTCAGTGCAGACATGAAGGCTGCCAAACAAGTGGAGCAGGCCTCATCCAAGGCAAGGCAAATGTTGGGATGCATCAATAGAGGCTTCATCAGCCGCAAACCTGAAGTCATAATGCCGCTCTACAGAACCATGGTGAGACCTCACCTGGAATACTGTGTGCAATTTTGGAGACCGCACTACAAAAAAGATGTGCTTCAAGCTGAATCGGTCCAGCGAATGGCCACTAGAATGGTCTCCGGACTCAAGAGTCTCCCATACGAGGAAAGACTGGACAAACTGCAGCTCTACTCTCTTGAGGAACGTAGAGAAAGGGAGACATGATTGAGACATTTAAGTACATCACAGGTCGTGTCGAGGCGGAAAGCGATATATTCTTCCCCAGGGGACCCTCGGTCACAAGGGGGCACCCGCTCAAACTCAGAGGAGGGAAATTTAATGGTGACACCAGGAAGTATTTCTTCACAGAAAGGGTAGTAGATCACTGGAACAAACTTCCGGTGCAGGTGGTCAAGGCCACCAGTGTGCTCGACTTTAAAAATAAATGGGACATCCACGTGGGATCCCTACAGGGGTCGAGCTAAGGAACTGGGTCATTAGCACTCAGACTTGATGGGGTGGGTCAGAAGAGTGGGCAGACTTGATGGGCTGTAGCCCTTTTTTGCCGTCATGTTTCTATGTTTCTATGAGTCGTTTGGCGAAGCTAGCTCCGAAAGAGAATGGCAGTTGTTGGTCCTGTAAACACTCAACAGGCACGTTGTGGCACATGATTTTTGATTGTCCTCTAATCCAGGATTATTGGAATTGAATTTAGACAGACATTTGTGCCCTACTACAGATAGACAATCCTCTTGTCGTGTGCGGTCCTCATTATTGGAGGTGTTGAAACTCAAATCTCCCTCACTGAAGAAAACAATAACCTATTACATATACTGATCCTCATTGCAATTAAAATCATACTCTCCAATTGGAAAAACTTGGAATATGGTCTGTTTAGTAGCCAAATACGAACGCATGCAGAGAAGTTGGGGTCGATTTAAGAAATTTGAAAAGCTCTGGGCTCCTCTTTTAGACTACTCCGCTACACCTCATCAATCTTAGGATTGATTCCTTGGTTCTTAAAAAATGGGTTGACTGAAATTTTTCAACATCAAATTTTTTTTTTATACCGCTGTGTTGTCCCTGTACTGAATACTATTTTCTCATTGAGTCCTTCCTCTAGTGTATGACATCCAGATAATGCCTTTTATTTTCACTACTTATATCATACATAATGTCTTTTGGCTCATCTCATTTGATTTGATCATTATTTCATATTTTCTTCTTTTTGGTAATGTATTGAATGTTGTGCATGTGTAATCGCTGGTGTGCACCATAAGTTTTGTTCTCTATGTTCTGGTTTTAATAAAACATTTTTGAACTAAAAAAGTCATACTAAGTCATATCCTAAAGGGTCATTCTAATAAAGGTTTTACTTGAAGCACAAAAATCTTCAAAATTGAGTCCTTTTTATTGACTTAAGTACACCTGACTACCATAATTGAAATACCCTTAGACTCCATGTGTTTCTACTTGTAGTTTTCTTGTATTTTGTTTGTTGGTGTTTGTTCCTATGGTTTTCAAGCATTATCAAAAGCACAGGAAGGGGGAGTGGTCAAGATGGCAGTATGGTATGAGAAGCCGCGAGGAAGGTCTGGTGTTTTGCAGCGTTTCCTCTTACCTCTTTTCCACTTATGCCACATTCAAAGAGAAAAGTGGTGATTAGGTCCATACCCTCGCTGGCCCTTTCATCTTCTCCCGTCCAGCAAACTGTCGATCGTTTCTTTGCAGCGCTGCCTTCCGCAGTATCCAGAGAGGTCGACCTGGCTTTGGAGAGCCTTCTCTCCTGGGGCTAGAAACATCTCTTTCTCCTCCAGCACCCATAATTCCTCCGTGTCTAGCTACTGCTGGGGCTCTGGAGCAGGAGACATACGATCCCTGAAGTGGAGGTACATGGTCTTCCATCGAGGGCCCAGCATCTGTAGCAGAGGAGCTGAAGATTCAGAACAAGTGACTGGGAACTCTGCCTACTCAGAGGCTTCTTCAGGTTACTGCTTCAGTGTTTGGAGAGTACAGTAATGGTCATCAGAGGAGATAACAAATATAACTGTTAAACTTGATAACCTAACTAAAACGGTTGACTCTGTAAAAATGGATCTTACTGACCGAGTCGAGCAAACTCAGGAAGATATTCAACATTTACAACAATTCAAGGTAGCAATGATAAAAAATAATCCTTAAAATACATAGAAAATTGGAACAAATGGAGAATTTCAACCAACGATTAAATCTTAGATTTTGGAATTTTTCATTGACCCCTGGAACATTGCCTATAGATCTTTCCAAACAATATCTAATTGAGAATTTAATTTTAACAATTTTTATTGATGACTCTAATTGAGAATTTAAAGATTTACTCTAACAATATTCCCCAAGTAAATAAGATCTACCTGCCAAATAAAAATCCTGAAAAAATAAATGGAAAAGAGATATACAGATTGATTTTGAAAATGTTTCTGATCTTTTGGAACAAACTATAATTGAAGCTACTGAGAGATCAACGCTCTTAGTATCCTTTGTATTTGAGCAGGACTTGAATATGGTTTTAAGATTATATCTTAAAAATTCTCAAAGGATTTGGGGGAGCCAAAGAATTTGGGTTTATCCGGATGTTTCAAGATCTACACGAGAACAAAGAAAAATGTTTTTCGTTAATACTAGAGACTATTTGGGTGCTACCTTTCTTCTAGCATACCCTTGTAAATGCTTGGTCCGCATTTGGAGAACTAAGTATACTTTTTTTTCTCTCCAGACCATTTGAAGGAGTTTCTAGAAGTTAAGATCATCATCATAGAATAACTTTGGGAACTAGAATGTGAAGAAGATTGTTCACACTATTGCTTTTCCTTTGGAAAGCTACCTTAATTGTCTCCAACGTTAGGTTTTGTGTACTCCATAAATAAGGTCTATTGTACTTTATTAGTTTCCTTAAAATTATTTGTGTATCTGTTTCATGTAACAAGATTTTCTCTTGTGACTTGTATTTGAAACTTGATAGATAAATAAAAAAAAGCACAGGAAAGGACAAATATGGTCAGCCTTGCCCAGGGTGGATTTGATTGAAATCAAATATGATTTAAATCAGTATTTAGAAAGAATCATTTCTATAGCGCTACTAGGCGTACATAGCACTATACACAGATACAGGTACTATCTCACTTTAGTGGGCTCACAATCTAGGTTCTTACCTCCTATAAGAGCCATACAGCAAGGAATCTCTTCCTGGCTTCTGAAAAATTATAAGTGAAATATGCCAGGAAAATGGCAGTTGTGGAAGGCCTTTTAGTCCATTGAAAACTTTCAGTAAAATGAGCCAACATTTATAGAACCTGTATTGGGGCCTGAGGTCTTTAATGGTCTCTTTCACTTCCTTTAAAGTAATCTGAGTAGAAAGCCCCTCTGCATCTGATAAGGATGGGTAAGTCCACTGTATCTAAAAAGGTAATGTCTGGAGCTATATCAGGTGTGTACAACTTGAGTATAGTATTGCAAGAACACATATTGTATGGATTGTGTTGTAGAACATAATTCTCAGTCTCATCTCAGATTGCAAGGATATAGGAACATGATGGCAGATAAAGGCCAAATGGCCCATGCAGTAACCATTATCTCTTCCTTTCTTTAAGAGATCCCACGTGCTTATCCCAGGCTTGCTTGAATTCGGACATGGTCTCTGCTTTCACCACTCTTCCGGGAGACGTTCATGCATCTACCACCCTTCTGTAAAAAAGTATTTCCTTTGATCCTGAGCCTATCACCTCTTTACTTCATCCTATACCCTCTCATGCCAGAGTTTCTTTCAAATGAAAGACTTGACTCATGTGCATTTACATCACATAGGTATTTAAACGTCTCACATTTCCCCTCTTCGCCTTTCCTCCAGAGTATACAGATTGAGATCTTTTAGTCTGTCCTCGTATGCCTTATGAAGACCACGTACCATTTTAGTAGCCTTCCTCTGGACTGACTCCATCCTTTTTTATATCTTTTTGAAGGTTCTGCCTCCAGAATTGTACATAATATTCTAAATGAGGTCTCGCCAAAGTCTTACACAAGGGCATTAATACCTCCTTTTTCCTACTGGCCATACCTCTCCCTATGCACCCTAGCATCATAAGAACATAAGAAATGCCTCTACTGGGTCAGACCTGAGGTCCATCGTGCCCAGCAGTCCGCTCACGCGGCGGCCCAACAGGTCCAGGACCTGTGCAGTAATCCTCTATCTATACCCCTCTATTCCCTTTTCCAGCAGAAAGTTGTCCAATTCCCTCTTGAACCCCAGTACCGTACTCTGCCCTATCACGCCCTCTGGAAGCGCATTCCAGGTGTCCACCACATGCTGGGTAAAGAAGAACTTCCTAGCATTCGTTCTGAATCTGTCCCCTTTCAACTTTTCTGAATGCCCTCTTGTTCTTTTATTTTTTGAAAGTGTGAAGAATCTGTCCCTCTCTACTCTCTCTATGCCCTTCATGATCTTGTAAGTCTCTATCATATCCCCTCTAAGTCTTCTCTTCTCCAGGGAAAAAAGTCCCAGTTTTTCCAATCTCTCAGCATATGAAAGGTTTTCCATCCCTTTTATCAGACGTGTCGCTCTCCTCTGAACCCTCTCGAGTATCGCCATATCCTTCTTAAGGTACGGCGACCAATATTGGACGCAGTACTCCAGATGCGGACTCACCATCGCTCGATACAATGGCAAGATAACTTCTTTCGTTCTGGTTGTAATACCCTTTTTGATGATGCCTAGCATTCTATTTGCCTTCTTAGCAGCCGCTGCGCACTGTGCCGACGGCTTCATTGTCAAGTCCACCATCACCCCCAGGTCCCTTTCTTGGGTACTCTCATCCATCGTATAGTTGTACCTCGGGTTTCTGTTTCCCACATGTAATACTTTACATTTCTCAACATTGAACTTTATCTGCCATCTCGTTGCCCATTCCCCTAGTTTGTTCAAGTCCCTTTGCAGTTTTTCACAGTCTTCTTTAGTCCGAGCTCTACTAAATAGTTTAGTGTCATCTGCAAATTTTATTATCTCACACTTCATCCCGGTTTCCAGATCATTTATGAATACATTAAATAGCAGCGGCCCTAGTACTGAGCCCTGCGGGACCCCACTCGTGACCTTCCTCCAGTCCGAGTAGTGGCCCTTCACTCCCACCCTCTGTCTCCTACCCGCCAACCAGCTTCTGATCCATCTATGTACATCTCCTTCCACCCCATGGTTCTTCAGTTTCCGGAGTAGGCGTTCATAGGGCACCTTGTCAAAGGCTTTTTGGAAATCAAGATATATGATGTCTATGGGGTCTCCATTGTCCATCCGTTTGTTAATTCCTTCGAAGAAGTGCAATAAGTTAGTTAGGTAAGATCTTCCCTTGCAGAAACCGTGTTGGCTGGTTATCAGAAGTTTGTTTCTTTCAAAATGTTCATCAATTTTTTCTTTTATCAATGTTTCTGCCATTTTCCCCGGTACCGAGGTCAGACTCACCGGTCTGTAATTTCCTGGGTCACCTTTTGATCCCTTTTTGATCCTTCTAGCTTTCGCTATCACCTTTTCAACCTGTTTGGCCACCTTAAGTTCATCGCATTCAATCACACCCAAGTCCCGCTCTTTTGTCATGCTATGATTTTGAGATGTTTTTGCAATTTGGAGGCTAAAAGCCAACTGGCTGTAGTTCCAAACTCAAATTTGGATTGTTGCATCTTTTTGTAAATGTTTTGCTATCTCCTCTACTCGGAGTTCTGCAGCTTTAATCTCATTTTATGAAGTTGTTCTGTCAATGCAGAGGTATGACCCTGAGTTTTAGACTAGAATTCCAGAGTTGCCAGTTGAGCTAGGAGTTAAGACTATGGCTTTATGATCTTACTTATGTGCCTGTAGTGCTATTATCCTTAGAATTGCTTTGAATCCCTCCCAAAGAATGTCCTGAGTAACTTCACCATTATCATTAATCTGTAGGTAAGTATTTTATCTTTCTCAATTTGGGGATGACATTCAGAGTTTCATAAAAATGAATCAACTAATTGCCACCAACTCCAAAATTATAACCAATGGAGCATGGTCCCACCAAGTACCGTGTTTCCCTGAAATAAGTGTCTTCTATTAATTTTGGGTCCAAAAAACACACTAGGGCTTATTTTCAGGGATGGGTTTTTTTTGGGTTTGTGGTTTTTGTTTTTTTCAGGTACCATGATCATCTCTCCCTTCCTCTTTCCTTTCTGTCCCCCCACATGTGCAGCATCTTTCCTCCCCTCTCACCCATCCTCTTGTGCCTTCCCTCTGCAGCATCTTTCTTATTTTTTCCTTCCTCCCTCCCTCCCTACCACACGACTGACGTACCTCCCTCCAAACAGCAGTATCGGCAGCTCTCTAACAGACTCCTTCGCATATGCCACATACCTTCTCTTAGGAAGAGAGGTTCATTACTATCATGGTGTGCATAAAACTAATCCCCTGAAACATCACCCTAAATATGCATATTGTTATAGGTTCTTTTAAATTTAAGTTTTTCCTTCTCAAAAATTCATAATTCAAAATTCAAGCTAAAAGCAGGTAATTGTGATTTAAATTCTGTTTATCGAGTCAACAAGAAGAGCATTCCATAAAACAGGAGCATACAGTGTAAATGTTCTTGTACACCAACCTATCCCAATCAGATTTTGCTTAGTCGCTTTGAAACAGTTCAGTTATAAATTCAAACCTTGTTTTCTAATTGTCAATTTGTGTTATATAATTTGACTCTCCCCCCCTCCCAAAACTGTTTATTGCTGGAGGAAGTGACGTCACCAGACCTAATGGCTGCTTGAACGCTTGGCTCTAAGCAATCCATAACTTAATCTAGCTTATATTGCAGCAATCGGAGCTATCTAGCTTTGGAAAACTTAGTAGCAACTGCACTAATAAGACTCTGACAAGGAAAATTCAAGTTCTTGACCTTGGGAAAAGTCCATAGTCTGAGAGAGACATGGGGGAAGACACTGCTTGCCCTGGTCAGTAGCATGAAATATTGCTACTCCTTGAGTTTTTACCAGGTACTAGTGACCTGGATGGGCCACCGTGAGAATGGCCTGCTGGGCTTGATGGACCATTGGTCTGCCCTAGTAAGGCTATTATGTTCACAGAGGGAAGCAGAACAAGAGTTGGGGAACAAAAATGATTACCGTAGATAAAATTCTTACCTTTTTTGTTTAATAACTGAAACATGTAAATCCTCAGAGCTGACATCTGATGTCTATTATGCAATTGTGCGATTAAAAATTTTAATTGATGTGCAGGCCTAGTTTTTGCACATCATAAAGATATTTCTCAAATGTGTACACCTAATGCTGCCTTTGCATGAGTCCACATGGATGTGGGTGGAAATGAGTTGGCCTACAGATTGTAGGTGATGGCCTTTATATTGGGCCAAATTAACTCAAGTTAGTCAAAATGTATTACCTTCATCAGGCCAGTAAAAATGGCACTGTTATGCTGGATTTAAATAATGGATTTTGTTGCCTGTATTTGTCAATACAGGTCAGTTAGGGACATTGGAGGGAGGGATTTTGAACAAGTAGATGACAGCAAAGTATCTTTTGGTATTTTTGTTAAATCATAACTAATTTCAAATGTTTGTCCTTTTTGTATATATGCAAATGAACTAATACAACAAGAATGGTGCATTGCTTAATGTATAAGTTTGTGAAACGTTGGAACTCACGTTTGTATTTTTATTTTCAGGACTATACTGCTGAGTGTTATCTCCTTGCTTAATGAACCCAACACCTTCTCTCCTGCCAATGTGGATGCCTCAGTAATGTTTAGAAAATGGAGGGACAGTAAAGGAAAAGACAAAGAATATGCTGAAATCATTAGGTAAACTGTGCAAGATAAATAGGAGCATGGATGCTTAAAAATCAGGTGTATTTATCCTGCATATTGACCACAGCAATTGGTACTTCAGTTTTTGTATTTGTTGGACCGTTGAGTACCAAAAACAGTAAATTCTGAACTGATTTTAAACTTACATATGGTGTTTTGGGACCATATGTGTAAAAGATGAGCCAAAAATCAGTTAAATGTTTAAGTCACTTTACATCTTTCATCCTCTTTACCCAGCTATGTTAGGTAATGGTTTTCTCTTCTCAAATAGTAAAACAGCACAGAACTTCTCCTCACCTTGATCACAAAAACCAAACAGCTACTCAGTACAGGAAGTCAAGCAATACTCCTCCAATTTGACATCTCAGCAGCCTTTGATTCAGTAGACCACCACCTACTAATAACAGAACTGTCAGAAATTGGCATAACAGGCACAGTGCTAAGATGGTTCTCAGATTTCCTGAAAAACAGGGAATACATCGTCAAACTGAACAGAGAGATCTCCAACCCCTGGAAAGCTTTTGTGGTGTGCCACAGGACTCCCCACTCTCCCCCATCTTCATGAGCTCTCTCGGTAACATTAAGTTTGAAGACAAGAGCATATTATCCTACGCAGACGACATCTTTCTCCTTATTCCCATAACCAACAATCACTTGGACATCACCAACAAAGTCTCACATAATACTGAAAGAATCCAAATCTGGGCGACTACCAACAAACTAAAATTAAACACAACTAAAACCAAAGTTCTATACTTCAACACACCCCAACAGACAGTACCAACAAGCATTACTCTTCGATCAGGCAAGACCCTTCCTGTAGAAGAATCCTCCAAAATCCTAGATTGCATCTTGGACTCCACCCTTACCATGGAACCACAAATCTCCAGTCTCCGAATGAAATCCCTCTATACCAGGGCTGCCCAAGTCCAGTCCTCAAGATCTACTGGCAGGCCAGGTTTTCTGGATATCCACAATGAAATATGCATAAGAGAGATTTGCCTGCACTGCCTTCTTGGTATGCAAATCTCTCTCATGCAGGTTCATTGTGGATATCCAGAAAACCTGGCCTGCCAGTAGATCTTGAGGACCGAACTTGGGCAGCCTTGCTCTATACCTTGAGACAACTAAGACTAATCGGACCATACTTTCACCAACACCACTTTGCCTTAGTTGTACAGCTGATGATACTTCCACAACTTTGACTACTGCAACTCCATCTACATGGGAATCAACACCACTCTGATTCACAAAATGCAACTCATCCAAAACACTGCTGTCAGACTAAACTTCAACCTGAGAAAATATGACTCGATTTACAGCCTTCATCAGGCAACTGCACTGGATACCCATCCCGTCACGAATAACCTTCAAAACTTCATGCATCATTCACTGTATTCTTTATGGAAACTCCGCGGCTCTTCTCCAAGGCATGGTCTACTTCCCGCAGAATACTTCTAAATCTCCCTTCCACCAAAAATCTGCAATACAAACATGTTTTCCACTCCATGCTCACCTTTCTAGGCGTGAAAACTTGGAATGACCAGGATGGAACCTAACCACACTAAATTCCAGAAGAAACTGAAAACTCATCTATTTGGCACCTAATCACTTGTATCTTCCTGCCCTCCATTGTCCTCCCTACCCTCATCTAACCCTTTCCTCTAGTGTCGCCAAGAGCTTATATAGGTATGTGTGACGCACAAATGGAAGAAATAACTAAATTAGCTGTTATGCCAACTGCCTTTAAACAGAACCTAAATCTATATCTGCAAAGTAGTGATGCAATTTGGTTTGATCAGAATGATTTTAAAGAAAATATTTAACTTATGAATATTGCGCTCTGATCTATTAAACGGATGCTTAATATGGGCCATTCTGTGTGGGTTTCATATGCTTAGGCACACTGTTCAAAATTGTGGCCAGTTACTTCATATCATTGGTTTAAAAGCAGTCTGAACAAGATACATACGTTTAAACATCTATAACTTTATTTCCAGGTGTTCTTCTGGACAAGTGGGTAATCTTCCCATGGCCTCAAACCTTTAAAACCTATCTCTTTGACAAATTCCTCTTTGACTCCTTCCTGCCTTGTAACTTCCCTGAAACACTTTCGGACAGACTAGCTACTCCCAGCTTACCAGTGATAACTAGAAATTTTTCTCTGTAACATCGCTGTCTGTATACAGTCTCTTCCTCTGTAAACAGCTCTGAACTGCTCGTGGTATTACGGTATACAAAAATAAAATTTATTATTATTACATAAGGGACCACTGCTCAGGCAATAGGCCTGATGGGCCGCCGCGGGAGCAGACTGCTGGGAGAGATGGACCTCTGGTCTGCCTCAGCGGAGGCAACTTCTTAAGTTCTTATACTAAATAGCAGTGGCCCGAGCACCGAGTCCTGTGTATTCTGTTCTCCTATATCAAGAAAAATATAGCTGCACCAAAATGATAAAGGGGATGGAACTCCTCTCGTATGCGGAAGACTAAAGGTTAGGGCTCTTCAGCTTGGAAAAGAGATTGCTGAGGGGAGATATGACTGAAGTCTACAAAATCCTGAGTGGTGTAGAATGGGTACAAGTGGATCGATTTTTCACTCCATCAAAAATTACAAAGAGTAGGACACTTGAAGTTGCAGGGAAATACGTTTTAAAACAATAGGAGGAAATATTTTTTCACTCAGAATAGTTAAGCTCAGACGAATTAATTCATTGAAATGAATTGATTCGAATCAGTGCATCAGGCCGCACTAGTTCAAAATGTTGAACATTCACTTTCTGTGATGTGGGGGGCAATTAATGTGTATGGCCTAAGCCACTTGCACATTGTTGAGGGGACCATGTGGCAGGACCAGAAGGTTCTCGAAAGACAGTTACCCGAAATAGAAGCTTAGTATAGTGAAACCTTGGAGAAAGATCTTTCTCAAGACAATGCCCTCTGCTATACTGCTAAGAAAATTAAGAACTTGGCACAAAAAGAAGTGACATGTCATGTCTGGATTGGCCAGGAAATAGTGCAGACCTGAATCCTGTTGAATGGCTGGAAGATCTTGGTGGATCAGATGCACGACTGCACTATTACAAACAAACGGCAACTAATGGAGAAGCATAGCACACCTTAGTAAAAGAGGGGGGGTTAATCTTTGATCTATTCAAAGAGTTCCAATTCTGCCCATGCTGTGTCAGCCTCTGTTTTGTCACTGAAGAGTTCTTCCCCCAGGCATAGAATGTTGGCTAAACAGTCTTGAAGATTAATATCCATGTCGGAGACTCTAGCCAAGGAAGACGCCTCACAGCAACAGACATGGCAGATGCTTTGGATGACATTTTAAAAGCATCAAATGCTGTCCATGCTATATATTTTCTGGTTTATAGAAGTCTTCAGTGATCTGCTGAAAATCCACAAGATGTTCTGGGGGAATATACTGCTCAGTCAGCCAATTTCTTTACAAGATGTTTAAAATAAAATGACACGTAGAAGTTGTAATTAAGCACTCTGTTGGCCAACATAGAATTTTGGTAGAGATGGTGACCAAATTTGTCCATAGTACAACCCTCACATCCCAATATGCAGAAGCATAAACTCTGGTATTGGAGGATTTTTTTTTTTTTTTTTTAAAGGGTCAACTCCACTAGCAACAATTGGTGTTGTAATTGTAATTACAAGAAATTATTCTTTAGAATGAATCAATTTTTCTTGGGGCTGTAGTAACAGAAAGAAGTCTCCCAGTTTCAAGAGGGCCTCCTTAACATGATTATGCAATGGTAACTTGAAAAGTTTTTTTAGGAGGTTTGTCATAATCTAAGATAGTGGGTCTGAACCCTGTCCTGGAGGACCCCCCCCAGGCCAATTGGGTTTTCAGGATAGCCCTAATGAATATACATGGAGCAGATTTGCATGCCTGGCATCTCCATTATATGCAGATCTCTCTCGTGCTTATTCATTAAGGCTATCCCCAAAACCCAACTGGCCCATTGGTCCTCCAAGACAAGGTTGGGAACCACTTCTGTAGTGAATGCAAATCTTTCATACATATTCTTTGTGGATATCCTGAAAATCTTGATTAATAAAGAGATACTTCAAGACTGACTTGGGGAAACACTGATCTAACCCAACAGCTCTAGTAGACTGTTGTAATTGCAATTGTAATTGCTTTTTCCCCCCCCCCCAAAAAAAAAAGCTGCTAGTTGGAATGATGGTGATCAATTGCTGAGAGAAGTCAGATGTTAGATTAGCTGTGTGACAGAGCATTAACTATTTTAAATAAGTTTTGAATCTAAAGAACTTTATCAATTGCAGGGTAGGAAGCCTCAGTCATTGAAGACTGCAGCCCAGTTGGGGTTTTCATGATTTCCTCAATGAATATACATGAGATCTTTATGCATAAAATAGGCAGTGCATACAAATAGATCTCATGAATATTCATTAGGAAAATCCTGAAAACTCAACTGGGTTGCAGCCCCCAAGGACTGAGGTTGCCAGTCCTGTGATTTATTGTAAACAGAAGGTGTACTTAAGGAACTATCTAATTAAGCTTGGGGATTAATGATGTTTCACTCTAGTTGAGCTGTAAGGGACAAATGGCAAATATTCTGGTGTTTAACAGCTGTTTTCTTTTTTGGCTTCCCTCCTAGAAAACAAGTTTTGGCTACTAAGGCTGAAGCAGAAAAGGATGGTGTGAAGGTTCCCACCACCCTGGCTGAGTACTGCATCAAAACTAAAGTGCCTTCCAATGATAACAGTTCAGACTTGCTTTACGACGACTTGTATGACGATGACATTGATGACGAAGATGAAGAGGAGGAAGATGCTGACTGTTATGATGATGATGATTCTGGGAATGAGGAGTCGTGACCTGCTGAGAACGGGCCCTTCCCCCAACCTTTCCCCCTTCTCCGCGCCCTGCATACTCAGGCCGAAAAGGAGTAGCAGTAACCTAGCAACAGTCCAGCAAAAAAAAAATATATATATGGAGATAAAAACAGAACAAACTGTTTGCTGCTGTCTCCTGTTGTGTGAGATTTCAGTTTGCTCCTTTTTTTATGGACCTCTGATGGGGAGCACGCCAGGAGGTGGGGGAATGCTCTGCAGAATGTTAATGAATTCTTTGCATTCTTTAACCCTTTCATCACTGTATTATGATTCTTTTTGTTTTGGGGTTTTTTTGTTTGTGTTTTTTTTTTTTTTAAGAAATTCTCCCTTTCCACTTTCAAAAAAAAAAAATTGCACAGCAAAAAGTGGAGGTCTTTGAGGTTTTTTGTGTTAGAGCCGTTGAGGGCCTGAATGCTTGCATCCCACAGTAGAATGTGTACTACAAGCATTTTGAAGCTGAGAGCCCACATGGAGGCTGGGTCTAGATCCTTTGTGCAACATTCAGTAGCAAAAAAAAATAAAGCAGGAAATTGCCAAGGTTTAGGTGATCCTTTTACTATAACAGTGTGCTCATATTTTTTAAACTAGTGATGGTGAATGTTTTAGGGGTGTTTCTGTTTCTCCTTTAAGATGTGGGGTGGAGAATGGTAAGCTACTGTGTTAAGCATAATGGAATGTGTTACTAGAAGGTACAGTATTCCTCCTTTAAACATATGCATATATATCTATGCAAATAGATATATATCTATATCTACATATTTCAGCTACAGTTGAGGCCCAGAGAGGTAATGCGTTTTTATTTAATGTTTGTAATGATTGTCAATTTGAGCCCTGAATAAAACATTTGATACTTACTTATTTTCTCCAGCTGAGCCCTTTGCTTGCTATTTGTCTTGAGTTCCCCCCCCAAAAAAAAAAAAAATCTGTGCTGTTATAATGCTCCTGAAATATGCCCTAACTTGAGTCTTAGTTGGCATTTCAAAGATGTGCTCTTAAACTGTATCTGGGAACGCAAGAGCTTTTCTTTGATTTGTATAGAAAAGAGCTTGGATTCTTTAGCTAATGTCACAAGGAAAGCTTAAGGCGCTGTTTCTAGGAGCCTTTATTATGTACCCTAGCAGCAAAATTTAGATGGGTGCTCTTAACCAGGAATGTCTTTAAGGTGTAAGAAATACTAAGTTCCTGGCTGGAGCAGACGACTGAAGCTAGCTAATATTGAGGGAGTTGTCTTCCCCTTTCCCCCATCTTATTAGTATAATGGATGGATTATGTGCACAGTAAGTAGCCAGGTATTTGGCTCTGGGATTCTGTGTATGAATTTGCAATGATAAAAACAAGGTTCAGAATTGGGAAGGCTTTGAAAGTTGCTGAACTGTGAAGGACAGGCATTAATAGACTGTTAAGATATGGGGAGGAGAATGTAAAGACAGTTTAAATTTCTGTAACCTTTACATTCATCTGCTTGAAATCCTTAGTGGATGAGGCAGTAGGCTCAAATCTATGAAAATGCCTGTGGCTTTCTTTGTGTGGACAACATGCTTTTTGCTCTGCCAGCATGAGTACAAACAAGTAGACTGGACAGGAAGTAGTCGAGTCAGCAATTTGGCAGATTCATAGAGCAATAATGAACTGCTAGCCAACTCTAGAAGTTGTCAAGCAGACAGCGCCAAGGCAAAATGAGGAGAATGTTAAACCCCTTTGAAACTAAAAGCATCTGGTTCAAGCTTTGCATTGCTACTGCTCCTTAAGTCCTGTGGTCCTGAAACTTTTCTGCATTTGTGCATGCCAAAATGCAAGTCCAGTGGAGAGATGCTGTCTTCTATTAACACTACAGCTGCTGTTCTGTCAAAGCCCATTCTTCGGAATTGCAGCTTTATTTTCAGTATTTCACTGGATAGAATCTCCTGCTTAGGAAATGAGGTGTATGTTTGTTCCAACAGGTTTACCTTTAATTGAAACTTGTCTTTCTCCATACATTAAGATCATACAGTTTTGTAGAACTACTTTTAGCATATGATGATCTTGTTTATACATGAGATTAAATTTCCAGCTAAAATGTATTCAAATCTATACTGACAGCTGTAAGGGCTTCATTGCAAGGTTTTGTCTTAAAGTTAAACAATAAGGAAAAAAAAACTGTCTTCATGAAAGATTGTAATATAAGGGCATTTGTTAATGGTAACATACCTTGGTGCATATGCAGACTTTTGGGTCTGAGACTTGCTTACGTATTTTAGTATACAGTATTTCAGAAAAGGAACACTTTTTTAAAAAATCTGCCCTTAGGAATCCTGTCCTCCCATCATATGTTTCCTGTGTTCAGTGGAACAGTTGTCATTTGGCAGATTTTTGGTTCTCCCCAATTGGTAGTTATGTAACATTTTGCAGCAGTAGGGGGATGATTACATTGGATAGTAAATGATTCCCCACAACTAATTTTGCTGCTGTATCTATGGATGACAATTCATATTTTCAACCTTGCAAAATATTCTGAATTGTCAAGTACCAGATATGTATCCCATTAAGGCCACATGGAATCAAAAATAGCAGAAGAATTTGATAAACATGAACTAGACTTTACTTTAGTATCCCTTTGTCTACAATTGCCACTTTAACCCTAGTACAGATTGAGGCATTTGTTTTATTGCTTATATATATAGAATTGAAGCTCACAAAGTATATTTTAAGATTCAATAAACAAAATTCTGATCAAGCGCCAAGCTCTTGGAGTCATAAAAGAGCTGACACGATAGGCAGCCCTATGGGCTGTATACCTGTGCACATATCCTGAACCTTCGGATTTTGTTACTGATGGCCTTGATATTTTGAAGTAAGAATGCTGACTCCTTCAGGGTACATTTCCCTTCTAGCATGATGCTTCTTTACTTTCAGGTTGCTTCTATTTTCAAACTTTATCATGGGATCCTTCCGGGTGGGGGGTGGCTTTGTTTAAAGAAATATTACTCCTCAAGCTAGCTTCCCCTTTTCTCCACGGACAAGCAGGTATAGTATTCTCACATGTAGTTCATCAGTCCATGGAGCTGAGAAGCTGTCTTTGGTGTTCTCACTGCAAATATTTTCAATATTTTTTTAAGGTGCTTTCCCATCATTTTTAGACATAATTCTTTGTTTTCTTCATGTTCTATTTTTTCCAAGTTTTTCATTTTTACCAATTTTACCTGTTTTTGGTCTTTGGGCCACTTTAAGCCCTTTTTTTTAATCCCAGGAGCATCGACCATTTTCAAGTTGTTTCTACTCAAGCTCTCTGGACCATTGAGTCCTTTGACTTTGCATCGGGTGTTTTCCCTTCCATGTCAGTACCGAGCAGCTTCAGAAAAGGCAGTATGAAGCTGCAGCTAAAATCAAGAAACAGAGAAGATAACTTAAGATGCAGACCTTTCATCCTTCATCATCCAGGAGATATTCCACTTCTAGATGTTCTTATTACAACCCTAAATGTTGCTAGAATAAGTCTTCCTCTCCATCTAGATCTTCCCCACAATGGTCCTACTTAAAACAGACAAAAAAACCTCAACCTGTCAAACAGCAGCAGTCCTTTTCACTCCTTTCTAGAGAGCATAGCCAGCATTTCTCTGCTTCTTCCTCAAACTCTCCTTATAGGAGGCAGACTAGAAATATGATAGCAGATAAAGGCCAAATGGCACAGCCAGTCTGCCCAACTGCAGTAGCCATCATCTCTTCCTCTCTGAGAGATCGCACCTGCCTATCCCAGGCTTTCTTGAAATCAAACTGTCTCCATCTCCACCACCTCTACCAAGAGACTGTTCCATGCAGCTACCACTCTTTCTGTAAAAAAAAGTATTTCCTTAGACCACTCCATTTTTCCCAGTGATGGACTCATTTCAGACCAATGTGTTCGTCTGATAGTAGCTCAAGCCTATGCCCTGTGCTTGCTAAGAACACTTTCAAACTAACCAGCAAGAGTGATTTTCAACTCCCTTGAGAGTAGAGAGCTGCACAGAAACAGGGGCAACAGAAATCCTCTAGAGCAGTGGTTCCCAAACCTGTCCTGGGGGACCCCCAGCCAGTCAGGTTTTCAAGATATCCCTAATGAATACCTGTCACTTCCATTATGTGCAAATCTCTCATGCATATTCATTAGGGATATCTTGAAAACCTGACTGGCTGGGGGTCCCCCAGGACAGGTTTGGGAACCACTGCTCTAGAGTTTGTGGGAATCCCCTCCAGGTCCTTAAGGGTCCCCTACAGAATCATAGGGATGGGACTGGTTTGTTTGGGGGCTTACATGGGGTGTGGTACCCTCCTCAGCATCGGGTTGTATCCAGCTGCACTTGGGCTCTTTCTAAACATCTCTTTCCCTCATCAATCCCCAGCCTACTGCCTTTCTCTTCAAGCTTCCAGGAGCATTTGTCCATGCTGCTAACAGCTGACCTGGAAGACTTCTGACATGTTTTGTTTTGGAGGGAGGGCTTCCCTCTGATGCAAAACATGTCAGAGGGGATGGCTCCTGGGTTGTGTGCCCGAAGTGTGGAGGAGTGAAGGAATGCTGCCACTGAGCTGAAGAGGCTGCTAAGACATTGCATGGGCTGGGGGTGGGTGGGAAGGGAGGGAAAGAGATGCTGCGTGGGCTGGGGGTAGGATGGTTGGATCTAGTGAAGAGAAGGGAGGGACAGATGGAAAGGGATATACAAGGAAGGAATGCGGTATGACGCTGGAGGGGAATAATAGGAGAAATATGTGGGGCTGGTGGAGAGGGGCAAAAGCTACTTTGGGCATGGGGCTGGAGGAGAGGAGGAGAAATGCTGTGCAAGGGTGGGGAGGGGGGAAAAGAGGGAGATAGAACCAGGGGCAGAAGAGAGTGAGGATGCTGTACAGTGGGAGGGAAGAGAGGGAGAAATGCTGGACCATGGTAGAAGAAACTAATGGGCAGTAACTGAAGAATTTGCAGAAGACAGGACAGCAGAACAAAAGAGAAACTGGAACTAACTTAAAGGAAAAATAAATATCTAGATGACAAAGGTAAAAAAAGGAATTTATTGACTGAAATAAGTTGGCTTTGGGCAATGTATAGAGCAGATGTCTTTGTATTATGTTCAACAGAAAAGGACTCCGGTGTTAAAATTTGC
Source organism: Geotrypetes seraphini (assembly GCF_902459505.1). Taxonomy (NCBI): domain Eukaryota; kingdom Metazoa; phylum Chordata; class Amphibia; order Gymnophiona; family Dermophiidae; genus Geotrypetes; species Geotrypetes seraphini. Next base: position 105,606,658 of record NC_047084.1, read on the forward strand.
TGTTGCTGGTGGGGATTCCCAAGCACTGTCGAGGACCTCCTCCAAAGCTGGCCAGAATTCCCTTCTAAAGCATAACAGGTGTTGGTAGCAGCTGTGGCTTAGGGATGTTGCTGCTACTGCTGCTTGCCAAGTTTGGTAAAAGGGATTTTGGGGCACCTTTTATAGGAAGCCTTCAGCTGACATAGCTTGAGGGTCCTCATCAGCTGGAGTATTTATATTTTATATTTACATTAGAGGCTCTGGCAGAGACCCATTTACAAAGTATGTCTTCCAATTTCATATTTCAAAATTGATAGCGTCTTTGCTTATTTGTAAATGGGTCTCTACCAGAGCATCTAATTCAGTAGCATAATTAAATGAAATAACCACTTCTGAAGTAGATGGGGACAGGTGTGGATGTAAGGTCTAGGACATGGCAACTCAACTTCAATGCCAAAAAATGCAAAGTTATGCACCTGGGCAGCCAGAATCCATGCAAGTCTTATACCCTTAATGGCGAGATCCTAGCAAAAACGGTAGCAGAACGAGACTTGGGGGTAATCGTCAGTGAGGACATGAAGTCTGCCAATCAAGTGGAGCAGGCTTCGTCCAAGGCAAGACAAATCATGGGCTGCATACGAAGGGGTTTTGTCAGTCGTAAGGCGGAAGTCATTATGCCATTGTATAGATCCATGGTGAGGCCCCACCTGGAATACTGTGTGCAATTCTGGAGGCTGCATTATTGCAAGGATGTGCTGAGACTGGAGTCGGTGCAAAGAATGGCCACCCGGATGGTCTCGGGACTCAAGGATCTACCATACGAAAAATGGCTTGACAAATTACAGCTATACTCGCTCGAGGAGCGCAGAGAGAGGGGGGACATGATCGAGACGTTCAAGTATCTTACGGGCCGCATCGAGGCGGAGGAAGATATCTTCTTTTTCAAGGGTCTCACGACAACAAGAGGGCATCTGTTGAAAATCAGGGGCGGGAAACTACGAGGTAACATCAGGAAATTCTTTTTCACTGAAAGAGTGGTTGATCGCTGGAATAGTCTTCCACTACAGGTGATTGAGGCCAGCAGCGTGCCTGATTTTAAGGCCAAATGGGATCGGCACATAGGATCTATTCACAGGGCAAAGGTAGGGGAGGGACATTAAGGTGGGCAGACTAGATGAGCTGTGGGCCCTTATCTGCCATCTATTTCTATGTTTCTATGTTTAAGAGATTACAGTTGGAGACGAATTGGATTCCAGAGAGGATAGCCAGGGCTAGGTTGGATTTCTGTCCTCACAACTCTAGAAGACCCTCCTTTTCCAATAACGCTCAGCCTTTTTATAGCTAAATGCAATAGAACTTGTTCCTCTGCAGGAAAAGGGACTGGGAATTCCAGTACAAGCATTTCCTAATACCAAAAAAGTCATAGCCCAGTATCCTGTTGCCACAGTGGCTAATCTTCCTTTCCATGTGTAATCTGTATGGTTTGTCTTTAGTTTGAAGATATTTGTGTTTGAAACTATTAAACCCCTATTTTTATCAATATTGTACTTTTGCCTATAATTTTGATAGGTGTGTAATCAAATTTTAAATAAACTATGAAACTAGTAACATTCCATGCTACTGATCCCAGGGCACTTTCATGGGTTTTTTTCCCTATCTGGGTGATCAAGGCTTCATCACTTCTAGCTTAGAATGCCATCAATTCCACAGTTCGTCTTTTAGAGCTGCTGGGGTTTGCTGTAAACTACCCAAAATCCCATCTTCACCCATCTGATACTGGAGTTCATCTGACCTCTCTGGGATACAACCCAAGATCAAGCTTTTCTACCGAAGTAGAGTCATCAGTCTCATTCAACAGTGGCAGCAAGTCTCTACTTTGCCATTCATAATGGCACAACAGTTGCTATGTCTTCTAAGCCATATGGTCTCCATAGTACACATCACATGTCTCCACCTCAGAATACCCCAGTGTTTTTATCAACTCAATGGTCTTAAGCTACATGGTGATTCTCAGCTCCATTCTGCTCAGGCATTCCCTCCAATGACGGATGATGTTTTCCAACCTCATTTGGGGACTTCCCTTTGTCTCCTCCCCATCAAAACACCTAACCTCAGGTGTGTCGATGGTAGGCTGGGGTGCTCATGTGGACGGTCTCCACGCTCAAGGACTATGGTCCCCTCACAAGCAAACACTACATATCAACCTTCTCAAACTTTGAGCCATACAGTGTGCTCGGGACATTCCAAGAGAGACTGCTCAGCAAATGTCCTCATTCTGATTGAAAATCTAAGTTACCATGTTTGTCTGAATAAGATGGTACAGGTTCTCACCCTCTTTGCATGGAAGCAATAGAGATTTGGACTTGGGTAATTGCTAATGGAATTCTACTCAGCAGTTTAGTGGGAAAATAAAATGTAAGACACTCAGAAGACTCATTCAACCTCACAAATGGTCTCTCAGCATAAGTCTTATGTCAGATTTTCTCCAAATGGAGGACTCCAGACTCTGCTTCCATCCACAACCACAAGCTACTACTCTTTTGTTCTAGACTGTATACCCCCAATTACCTGGAGTCATATGCCTTTCTCATCCATTATATGAAAAGATTTCTCTGTGCATTCCCTTCAATACCTCTCATCAGGAGGACTCAAATTTTGTGAATAGCTGGGCACCATGATCCTCATAGTACCATTATAGCCACATCAAAAGTAACCTTGAAAAAGACTTGGGTGTGCTGGTGGATACAACAATGAAGTCAACGGCACAATGCGCAGCAGCCGCAAAGAAAGCAAACAGAATGTTGGGTATTATTAAAAAGGGTATTACAACCAGAACGAAGGAAGTCATCATGTCACTGTATCGTGCGATGGTGCGCCCGCATCTGGAGTACTGTGTCCAATATGGTCACCGTACCTTAAGAAGGACATGGCGATACTTCAGAGGGTTCAGAGAAGAGCGACGAAAATGATAAAAGGTATGGAAAACCTTCCATACGCAGACAGGTTAGAAAGGCTGGGGCTCTTCTCCCTGGAAAAGCGGAGACTCAGAGGAGATATGATAGAGACTTTCAGGATCCTGAAAGGCATTGAGAAGGTAGAGAGGGACAGATTCTTCAGCCAATTGGGAACCACAAGAACAAGGGGGCACTCAGAGAAATTGAAAGGGGACAGGTTTAGAACCAATGCTAGGAAGTTCTTTTTCACTCAGAGGGTGGTAGGCACCTGGAATGCGCTTCCGGAGGTTGTGATAGGACAGAGTACACTACGGGGTTTTAAAGAAGGAATGGATAAATTCCTGAAGGATGCGGGGATTGAGGGCTACAGATAGAGGTAGCTATAGGATTATGAAAGGGTATAGATAGAAGCATAAAGGGTTTTAGACAAGGATCACCTTACAGGTCATGGACCTGATGGGCCGCCGTGGGAGCGGACTGCTGGGCGCGATGGACCTCTGGTCTGACCCAGCGGAGGCAACTTCTTATGTTCTTATCAGTCTTGGTTCTCTCTCCTAGAGCTCTCGACACAAGACCTGTTCCTTTTGCAGCCTTTCCTAATGCTATTGATGTAGAATGATGGATCTCTTCTCCATCCAAACATGATTTCTCTCTCCAAACAAGTAAATGTCTTCACCCTATGTGAAGCAGTATCAGGTTTCCTGAATGCTTGAAGGACCTCAATCACTCAGCATTGTTTTAGTTTCAAATGGATTCTATTCTCTGCTTGCTGTGTACTTCACTTTCTTGAATCTGTCTCATGTCCACTCCCATTCGTTCTTGACTATCTTCTTCCACTCTCTAATTTAGGCCTCAAGACTAACTCTGTTCTTGATGCCATCACTGTGTTTCACACTTCCTTGGGCAACAAGCCTCTCTTCTTTATCACTTGGTATCCAGATTCATGAAAGGACCTTTATCACAGTAAACCACCTATCAAACCTCCACTTGTCACCTGAGGTCTCAATGTGGTTCTTATAGAGTCCCTTTGAGCCTCTTTCAGTCTTCTCCCTCAAATTTCTCACTTGGAAAGTTCTCCTAATAGCCCTCGCTTCTGCACACTGGGTAAGTGAGCTTCAAGCACTGGTATCGGATCCACCTCATACAAGATTCTACCATGACAGAGTAGTCCTTTGAACTCATCCAAATTCCTGCCTAAAGTCATGACAGAATTCCCTCTCAACCAATCTATAGTTCTTCTCAAAACCACCTACTCATCCAGGTGAGGCAGCTCTGCATACCTTGGACTGCAAGCGTGCTCTAGTGTATTACCTAGATTGGACCAAACCCCAAAGATGATCCTCCCAGTTCTTTCTGGATTTTGACCATAGCAAACTTGCAGGTTGCTAGCCAACTTGAGATGGTTCTCTTACATAAGAATAGCCTTACTGGGTCAGACCGATGGTCCATCTAGCCCAGGGGTGTCAAAGTCCCTCCTCGAGGGCCGCAATCCAGTCTAGTTTTCAGGATTTCCCCAATGAATATGCATGAGATATATTTGCATGCACTGCTTTCATTGTAAAATCAGCTTCTGGCTTCGGCATAACAAACTTTCACTGAACATCCTTAAAACTACTACTGTCCTTTTCTCGCTCTCTCCCGATTATGTTTACCTATCTGTATCGATTCCTCTTCAATTCAAACGGATAGTAAAGTCAAACTTCTTGGAGTCATTTTAGACAAGGACCTCACCTTTCACCAACAAATTAGTGCAGTTATGCAGAAATGTTTTCATAAGCTTAGGCTCATCCGCTCTATTTCTTCTTTTCTTGATTCCCCCCGCTCAATATTCTAATTTACTGTTCTTCAACCGCCGGTCTGCAGAAAATTCCTGCCGGTCCATGCAGGGCCAGCGAGATCGACGCCGTTAAATTTCCTGCCCCGGTGGTGGCGGAAATCTGCTGTTGCTCCCAGCCTCGGGTGATCAAGACAGGCTGCCAACATCGAGCATTCCCTCTGTGAGTCTCACCTATACGGAAACAGGAAGTTGAAACAAAATAGGCGGGACTTGGAGCGGGAAGGTCCCGACATCGGCAGCCTGTCTTCATGGCTGCCCCTGCCGAGTCGCCGAAGAGGGCCGTGGGGAAGGTGCAGGTAGAAGGGAGATGGTCAGCGTGCATGGGGGGAGGGGGGTCAGCGGGTGGCCATCAGCAGCGTCTGTGCTGAGAGTCTGCCCACATGCAGGATGCGGTGGGTAGGGGCCTCCGGCTCATCTTGGGCAGCAGGGCCTGTGGTGCAACGCTGTTTTTGCCAGCTTGAGGAGGGGGGGGGGACGCGAATGTGCAGGGCACGCAGGAGCAAGATCATGGGGAGCCTTCAACAGTGGCTGTCTCCCCTCCTAGCAGCTCTCGTACTTGCCAGGGCAGTGATTCACTTCGGCAACTTCCCCTTTCCTCAACGGACCCAAGGCTGCTTAAGTATATCACTGCTGCAGGCAAGTACTGAGAGCTGCTGGAAGAAGAGGAAGCCACTGTTGGAGGCTGGGAAGCTGCTGGATAAAGGGAGAGCTGCTACTGGATCTGGAGGGAGATAGGAGATGGGAATGGATGGGATGGGAGGAGGGAAAGGGATGGGAAGAGAATTAATGTTGGATAGGGGGAGGAGGGAAGGGAGAAGGAAAAAAGGAAGGAAACAGCTGGCAGGGAGATTACAAGAAGGGAAGGGGTCAGGGTGGAATGGAGAGATCAGATGAGGGAAAGGGGAGAGAAAGAGGAATGAGAAAGTAGAGAGAGATTGATGCTGGAAAGGGGGTCAGCAGAGAAATGAGAGGGATAAAGATGCTAGATCTGGTGGAGAGATAAAAATGAAAGCAGTGAAGCTGGAATGAATGATGTAAAAAGGAGAGAGGAGGCACAGGCTGGATGGAAAGGGGAGAGGGGCATAGAAAGAAGGGGGCAGACAGTGGATGGAACGAGCATATGCTGGATTGAAGAGACAGGGCAGACACTGGAAAGAAAAGAGTGAAAAGAAGATGAAAGCATAGACCACAAAAGGTAGAAAAAAATAACTTTATTTCTATTTTGTCATTAGAATATATCAGTTTGAAAGATATATCCTGCTAGAGACATAACTGGGGACTGCAAAGCCCAGGCAGTGCTTCTTTAGTTTCCAACTGGCTTAGGGCTCTCTCTGACCAGGGGGCACTCCCCTAACACTATTCCTGTCATGTGTGACTGCAGTATTCTGTTAGCATGATATTTCTGTGTAGCATTCTGTAATAATTTGGCTTGTTCAGTTTTCTTGATACCGTGTTTCCCCCATTATAGGACCTCCTCCTTTAGTAAGACACCCCCCTTTTTTTCCCCACCTGGGAAATATAAGGCCCCCCCCCCCCCGAAAATAAGGCACTATTTGGCAAGCATGTCTTGGCGATCCAGAGTACTGGTACAATACCGTATGCGGTCACACAACTTCCTGCTTCCGCTGTCCAGGAAAACAAGCCCAGGAACAGCCTCTGTACACCGAGGCCCTGATTCTCCAAAAGTGCGTCCCGATTTTAGGCAGCTGTAGACGTCCTACAGCTGTCTAATCAGCCAATTGGGATGCACGTTTTTAAAAAAAAAATGCTCCCCAGGCAGGCCGCCCGGGAGAGGCGTCCTATACTAAACGCCGATTCTGTAACCGGCGTCTTTAGAGAATCGGGTTAAATTAGACGCGGCCGCTATACTTATGGCAGCAAGGGATCTCCCTGCTGCAATATGTATAGCGGCCGCGGTTGTTGCGGCCGCCTGTCCCAACACCGACAGGAGAATGCCCAACTCCTCCTGTCGGAACCCCGGAACTCCCTCCCCCCCAAACTAGTAATCGCCGACAGGAAAATGCCCAACTCCTCCTGCCGGAAAGCCCAACGACCCCCTGCCCCAATTAATCTCCCTCCCCCAACTAACCTTTCAATGTTGGTCAGCTGGACGGGTCTTGCTGCCATCCAGCCGACGGGTCTGCCTTGTGGAAATGAGACGGCATGCCCCTTCCCGGCCCATCCCCGCTAAATCTAAGGCCTGATTGGCCCAGGCTAGGCACCTTGGCCAATCAGGCCTTAGGATTAGTGGGGATGGGCGGACCCGCTATGCCTAAGGCCTGATTGGTCCAGGCTTCTACAGCCTGGGCCAATCAGGCCTTAGATTAGCGGGGATGGGCCGGGAAGGGGTGTGCCGTCTCATTTCCACGAAGCAGACCCGTCGGCTGGACGGCAGCAAGACCCGACCAGCTGACCAACATTGAAAGGTTAGTTGGGGGAGGGAGATTAGTTGGGGCGGGGGGTCATTGGGCTTTCCGGCAGGAGGAGTTGGGCATCCTCCTGTCGGCGATTACGAGTTTGGGGGGGAGGGGGTTCTGGGGTTCCGACAGGAGGAGTTGGGCATCCTCCTGTCGGCGATTACGAGTTTGGGGGGGAGGGGGTTCCGGGGTTCGGGGTTCCGACAGGAGGAGTTAGGCATCCTCCTGTCGGTGATGGGACAGGCGGCCGCAGCCGCTATACTTTATTGCAGCAGGGAGATCCCTTACCGCGATCAGTATAGCGGCTGCGTCTACTTACAATGTAGACCAGCATTTTGCTGGCCTACATTTTAAGCGTCTCTTCCTCTACTAGGGAGACGCGTAGGGCCGCCTAAGTTCGCCTAAGGCCTGTAGGCGAACTTAGGCATCTTGCGGGTCTCCCTAGGCTCCTGGAGGCGCCTTCAGGCCTGCCTGGGGAGCATTTTTTTTTTAAAAAACGTGCATCCCGATTGGCTGATTAGACAGCTGTAGGACGTCTACAGCTGCCTAACATCGGGACGCACTTTTGGAGAATCAGGGCCCAAGAGCGGAGATGAACTTACAGGTACCCACTCAATGTTAAAAGCAGCCGGCAAGCTCTTTCCTACCTCCTCCTCAAGTCATCTAATCCTGGCTTTAGGCAGCTGCGCCCTGTAGTTCATTTTCTGCGTAGTTCGTTACCGTACCTTTCATTGCTACGTACTACTGGTATTTACTTGTAGTGATACCGTAAATAGTGATGCTGCCATCTAGTGTTTTAAAAGCAAACTGCAAATCTGTATCTGATCTGTACGGTATGTGGAGGATGCTGTTTTCTAACAGATTTGAAAGCTGATTTCAAGTTCAAACTTTACAAGTGTACATTTACCGTGTTACAGACACATTTCCAAAAACGTTAGCTTGCCATGTAAAAGGTAAATAAAAATTGGCATGCAAATCCTTTAAACCAGATTGTTAACTGTAAAATAAAAAATCTGGTTTAAAGGATTTGCATGCCAATTTTTATTTACCTTTTACATGGCAAGCTAACGTTTTTCTCTCCATACTGTTAAGATGGTAACTGCCCATCCCCCTGATTCTCTTGTGCCATTTTGATTCCCCCCTCTGATGCCCTCTGTATCATTTTAAAAGATCACCCCCCCCCCCCCACCCAGGATACCCTAGTGCCATTTTTTATTCTTTTACCCTTAGGCATGGCCACAAAAAGAAAAAGCTACTCTGTGGAGTACAAGAGGAGAATCGTGGAAGATTCTTGGGGCCAAAATCTTGCTGCTTTCTGCAAAGAAAAAATGTTGAATATACGATTGCTCCGCAAGTGGCGAGCAGAGTATGGTAAACTAGTTGAACAAGTGGAAAAGGGAAATTCTAACAAACGCAAGTGTGGATCAGGTCAGAAACCAATATTTTCTGAGCTGGAAGATCTGATCTGTGAATGGGTTGTTGACAGGAGAACAAAGGCTTTGGTTGTGAATAGGGCTCATATTCAAGAATTCGCCCTTGCAATGGCGCGCCACAGTTTAACATAGCCTCTGAAAATTTCAAAGCATCACAACACTGGCTGGATAATTTCCTTCAGAGAAGTGAATTGTCTTTAAGAAGATCCACGACATTGTTTAGGCTGGAAGATGCTCAAGTGATTAAGCGAGCACTTGCATTCAAGTCCTTTATTGATGAGATTGACTTCTCTAAATACAAGCTTTCCAACATGATTGCTATGGATGAAACTGCAGTGTTTATGGGCCAATCATCTCAAACAACAATTGAACAGCGGGGTGCCTCCTCAGTGTACATTCCCTCCACTGCTTATGAAAGTGCACGTGTGACCTGTATTTTGGCAATTCGTCTGGATGGCACTAAAGTCCTACCTCTAATAATTTCTAAGGGCAAGAAAGAAAAGATTGAACATGTTTCAGGAATTTTTGTCCTTGAAACTGAAAAAGCCTGGGCCACACAAGCTGTTATAAGAGAGGGGGTAGATTTAATGCTGCCACTTGTTATGCGAGGAGGTCAAAGAGGTCTGCTAGTCTGGGATGCAGCTAGCACTCACCGTGCTAAAGATATGAAGTCATTTCTTCATGAAAGAAAAATAGATCAAATAATGATTCCTGCAGGAATGACGGCCTATCTCCAGACCCTTGATATTGCAATCAACAAGCCATTCAAGGACAATCTGCGCATGGAAATTAATGACTACATTGAAAATAGAATGGAGAGAAATCGGCGTGGAAACTTTGTGAAACCTAAACTGCAAGAGGTTGTGACTTGGGTGAAGAATTCATGGGATAAAATCACTGACAGTTGCATTGAACATGCATTGAACATGCAAGGAAGCAGGCTACCTTGATAAGAAGTACTCATTTGAGGACACTGCTATTGCTAAACATGAGAGATTTGGTCCACTGATTGTGAAAGAAATGGAGTCCCAAGTAATTGACCTGGAACCTCAGGGTGTGAGTTATTATGATGATGTTCCAGAAGATGATGACTTGATTGTCATTGATTAAATGTGTAAATGTATCATACTGTAAACTGTTATACAGTAAATGTTTTTCTGGTTTGTGATACAGTTTTTTCTGGTTTGTGATACAGCTTTTCTGGTTTGTGATGACCTGTACCATATACAGGTAATACATGTCTTTTTTTCAGCAATAAATGTGTACTGTATTCTTCTTCATGGAAAAATAAGACATCCCCCTGAAAATAAGACCTTGTGCATATTTTGGAGTTTTTAAAAATATAAGACAGTGTCATATATTCGGGGAAACAGGGTAGTAGAGGGGATATATGTGAAGGGAAGAGGAAACAGGGGTTTTGTTGGTCCTTGCTCTGTATATTTATATTTATAAAATGACAATTGTACAGAATATTGATTCTTTTTATACTTTAATAAAATATGTTCAATATAAAATTATAACTGAGGCTTGTGCGGATGGGATCAGATGGTTTGTGGGGACCGAGCTTGCAGAGATGGGGCGGAAATGTGTTTTTTTTTATTTCGGTCTTAGTAGTTTGCCGGTCCACAAAATAATTCTTATTTCTGCCAGTCCATGGGTGTAAAAAGGTTGAAAAACACTGTTCTAATTCACTCTCTTGTAATTTCAACCATTGATTATTGTAATGCTCTTTATCAAGGTATAACCCAGAAAGTACTCCATCGTCTACAACTATTGCAAAACACTGCTGTCAAATTAATCTTATGCAAAAAAATTTGATCATGTTACATTATCTACCTATTACTCATCGTCTCACTTATAAAATACTCCTCCTCACCTTTAAAACAAAAAAACTAACCAACCAGCATTTATAAATAAACTTTTGATCCCACACTCATCATCTAGGACCCTCCGATCTAACAATCAAAACCTACTTTCCATACCGTCAATACGCGAACTGTTTTACGATACTACTCCTAAATCCATTTTTTCAGTCACTGCCCCTTCATTGTGGAATGCCCTCCCATTAGATGTTCGATTAGAGAACTCGCTTGGAAAATTTAAAACCAAGCTCAAAACTTTTCTCTTTAAAGATGCCTTTACTCTTTAGTACCAGCTTCCGCTTCTCAAACTTTTAATTTCTGTGAAGCTCTGAAACATCAAATGCTTCTAATGTCTTGCCACTCCTCTTTTACCTCCCCTTTTTAAATTAATTTTACTTCGATGTATTTTAAACAACTTCTCCTTTCCCAACTTCCCTTCTGTCTCATGTACGTTAATGTGAATTTGCCTAGTATTTTAATGACAAAATATTGTTTTTATTTACTCATTTTAACAGTTTTCTACAATTTTTTTTTAATATTATACACCATTTAGACATTTGTTTTGATAGATGGTATATCAAAAATAAACTTGATTGTATGCTAATAGATCTCATGCATATTCATTGAGGAAATCCTGAAAACCCGACTGGATTGCGGCCCTCGAGGAGGGACTTTGACACCCCTGATCTAGCCCAATAAGTCATCTTCACCGTGGCCAATCCAGATCACTAGTACCTGGCAAAAACCCAAACAGTAGCAACATTCCATGCTACTGAAACAGGACATGCAGTAGCTTTCCCCATGTCTGTCTCAATAACAGACTATGTACTTTTCCTCCAGGAAATTGTCCAAACCTTTCTTAAAACCAGCTATGTCAACCACTCTTACTACAGCCTCTAATTCATCCCAGAGCTTAACTCTTCTCGGAATGAAAAAAAAATTCCTATTGGTTTTAAAATTATTGTCATGTAACTTGTGAGTGTAACCTAGTTTATGTAATTCTTGATGGAGTAAAAAATTGATCCACTTGTACCTGTTATACATCACTCAGGATTTTATAGACTTCAATCATATCTCCCCTCAGCCATCTCTTCCAAGCTCTAATCTCTTTAGTCTTTCCTCATACGAGATAAGTTCCATCCCCTTTATCATCTTGGGTGCTCTTCTTTGAACCTTTTCTAGTTCTGCCATATTTTTTTTGAGATAAGGTGACCAGAATTAAACGCAATACTCAAAATGAGGTCATACCAAGGAGCTATGATACAGAGCCATTATAGCATTCTTAGTCTTGTTGACCATCCATTTTATAATAATTCCTAGCATCTTGTTTGGCCACTGCCACATATTGGGTGGAAGGTATAACGTACTGACTACAGTGACACCCAGATCTTTTACTCAGGTGTTGAATTTCAAGGTGAACCCTAGCATTTGGTAATTATGATTTGGGTTATTCTTCCCATGTGCATCACTTTGCATTTGTCCATGTTAAATTTCATCTGTCTTTTGGACACCCAGTCTTCCAATTTTCTACGGTCTGCCTGCAATTTTTAACAACTTTGAACAGTTTAGTGGCATTTACAAATTTAATCACATCACTCGCTATTCCAATTTCCAGATCATTTATAAATAAATAGCACCGGTCCCAGTACAGATCCCTGTGACACTCCACTATTTATCCACTTCCATTGAGAGAAATCGCCATTTAACCCTACCCTATGTTTTCTTTCCAATAACCAATTCCTAATCCACAACTGAACATTGCCTCCTATCTATCACATGACTAATTTTCTCAGGAGCTTCTCATGAGGAACTTTGTCAAATGGTTTCTGAAATTCTAGATACATTACAACAACCGGCTCACCTTTATCCACATGTTTATTCACACCTTCAAAGAAGTCAAGCATTTTGGTGAGGAAAGATCTACCTTGGCTGAACCTATGCAACTCTGTTCCATTAAATCATGTTTGTCCATATGTTCCATAATTTTATAATTGTTTCCACTATTTTGCCTGGCACTAAAGTCAGGCTTACTGGTCTGTAACTTCCCAGATCTAACTTGGAACCCTGTTAAAAATTGGCATTACATTGGCTACCTCCAATCTTCAGGTACTACAGACAATTTTAGTAACAGGTTACAACAGGTCAGCAATTTCACGTTTGAGTCAGGGTACTGATGATTTTATCAATCCAGGTGATTTTATCAATTTTTAATTTGTTAATTTGGCTAAGCCCTAAACGGAAATGGACCAAGCTATCTGAGCAACTGCCTAATCAGGAATAGCACATCCAGACCAAGGAGAAGTCAAGCACACTTTACCCACCCCCCAATCAAAGGCATGCAAAGCAAAAAAATATGACGGTCTACTAGCCACCAGACCAGTGAAAATTGACCACCACCTCTCCAATCTGCCGACCACGACGCCCAACTGCAAAACATTCAGGAAAGAACTTTCAAGAAATTTGTCAAATGATCTAAGCCTGATCAACCCTCCCCAGATCCCGATGCATACTATATCTATCAACCTTGTAATCTCCCTGGGAATGCCCAGGCCAATTCTTCTTGTAAACTGCCTAGAACTGATTTCTTTCAGCTCCTCCGCATCACCCTTGAAACCCATTTCCAGTTCAGTTAGATCTCTTACATCTTTTTCCATAAAGACCAAAGCAAAAAATTCATTCTGTCTCTCCACTATGGCTTTGTTCTCTCTGAGAGCCCTTTTGCTCCTTGATCATCCAGTGGTTCCACCGATTCCCTCACAGGTTTTCTGCTTCTAATGTACCTAAAAAAATTGTTAAGATGAGTTTTTGCCTCTTTGGCAAGTTTCTCTTCATATTCTTTCTTAGCTTTCGTTATCAATGCTCTGCATCTAACTTGCCAATGCTTATGTCTCTTCTTATTTCTTCATTTTGGATTATTTTCCCATTCTTCAAGGATGGATTTGGGGGTGGGATTTTTTTTGGCTCTAATAGCCTCTTTCACTACATCTTTTAATGATGCTGGCTTGTTTTGTATCCTCCTTGGTAACTGGAACTCCAATTTCCTTTAAGTATACCTGGCTTGGCAGATGCTGCAGGGCCATGTAACAGCCCACAATACCTGAGTTATGGCTACCTCAGCAGTTCACTTTTCTTTACACACAGGGGTGTCCAACCTTTTGGCATCCCTGGGCTGCATAGGCTGAAAAATTTTTCTGGGGCTGCACAAACATGCAAATGCTGCAGCAAGACAGAGGAGGGAGCCGGCAAGACGGTAAACACCCGGGGGCAGCAGAGGAAAACACTGCATCGCCCTTGACCGGGGCTGTACAAAATACTTCACGGGGCCGCAGGTTGGACACTCCCGCTTTACAGCTATTGAAGACATTTGCAAAGCAGTCACTTCGTCCTCAGTCCATACTTTTACCTGTCACTACTGTTTAGATCAAAACTACAGAAGACAGTCGGTTTGGGTAAGCTGTACTGCAAAATCTTTTTACTTCCCAGATGTCACCTTCCCCTCCAACCCACTTGGGTGTTGCCAGGCTCATGTTTATATATAAATTTTTCTCCTCCAAACTTATGATCCCGGCAGTTTAGGAATCCCATGTGTGAGAATTATTGTACCTGCTTGTCCTTGGGGTAAATAACTATCCCCCTCCTTTACAAAGCCATGCTAGCGATTTAGTGCCGGCTGTTACGGGCTGGTGCTAAAAACGCAGCTTTGTAAAGGAAGGAGTATGCTTTTTCCAAGGAAAGCAGGAATACGAGTATATTCTCACAACCTGCCTACCTCCTCGAGTTTGCTTCTTAGCTTTTCTACTGCACTGATGGTCCCGCAAGCAGACGTCGGGCGGTAAAGCACCAGCACATGCGCGGTACAGGCACTGCCTTAAATTGTAAAGTGCACTTGGTAGTGTCTGTACCAGGTTCTGTGGATGTTGCCTACATGAGAATATAGTTGCTATCCTGTAGCAGACATTCTCTAAAGCAGTGGTTCCCAACCCTTTCTTGGAGGACCACCAGGCCAGTTGTGTTTTTGGGATAGCTCTAATGAATATGCATGAGAGAGATTTGCATATAATGGAGGTGACAGGCATGCAAATCTGCTCCATGCATATTCATTAGGGCTATCCCAAAAACACGACTGGCCTGGTAGTCCTCTAGGACAGGGTTGGGAACCACTGCTCTAAAGCAGGGATCTCAAAGTCGGTCCTTGAGGGCCGCAATCCAATCGGGTTTTCAGGATTTCCCCAATGAATATGCATTGAAAGCAGTGCATGCACATAGATCACATGCATATTCATTGGGGAAATCCTGACAACCCGACTGGATTGCGGCCCTCAAGGAGGGACTTTGAGACCCCTGCTCTAAAGTAACTAACTATGCTTTAGAGCAGGGGTGTCAAAGTCCCTCCTCGAGGGCTGCAATCCAGTCGGGATTTCAGGATTTCCCCCAATGAATATACATGAGATCTATTTGCATGCACTGCTTTCATTGTATGCTAATAGATCTCATGCCTATTCATTGAGGAAATCCTGAAAACCCAACTGAATTGCAGCCTTCGAGGAGGGACTTTGACACCTCTGCTTTAGAGTCATTTCATTTTTTGCTGGTTTCCTTTGAGCATAATATAAAAACCCAAATATATTTTGAACCTATATGTTTGAAATCTCCCTTCCAGCATTAAAGAAAAACAAAGTTAGCATTTTGGTTCAAACGAATTCAAATGCATTTTTTTTCCTTGGGAACAAAAATTACGCTCTCGTGACATTTTGTTTTCTTAACTGGATTTCCAGATCCTACCTTTTTTCATGCTTTATTTAAAGCATTGCCTAATTTGTGTTGCCTTCCCCTGTCTGTAGTTTTATTTTGTCTGAATTGCACACTTGTCTAATGAACTGTGAAATAAAATATTCCTGTATAATATGTTGTTCTTGACAATCCAGATTTATTTTTGGAAAAGGTAACTGCAGAATGGGCTACCATGGCCTTTGATTTGTCAGTCTGTTTTTGTAGGTTTCACCCCTTTTCAGAGTATGTTACCATCCAAAATTGCTTTGTTTATTTTGAAGTTGATGTTTCAGATTGTGCAGTCGTCAACTCCCTTTATCCTTGGTATACAGATTGGTTTAAATTCTTAAATGTTCCTAATAAATTCTAATATTTCTATAGTCAATAAGAACTTGAAAGGATTCATAGCAGTTAATGTTATGCTTTGTATACATGACTTTGGGCCTGTTTTACAAAGGCACGGTAACGGCTCTGAAGCCCATAGAGATTTAAAAGGCTTCGGGGCTTTTGTCGCAGAGCAGCCGCCAGTGCGGCTTTGTAAAACAGGCCTTGTGTGTTAAAAAAAAGTTAGATCATAATGTGCCTACCTGACTACTGAAAAACCTTGTACATGTGCTCAGCACTCATTGAATAATTATGAAAAGCACAGCTGCACCTTTACAAACAGTGCAGCTACAATCTTCATGCAGGATGTAATCTTCAGCAGCCTCAGTGGTGACAAGTTTTGCATGAGCCACTCTTCCCATGATTCACCTAACTCTTCCTAGGCTTCAAACATTATTTTGTTAAATACGCATGAAACACGCATGTCTGAAAAAAAACTTACACTTGCTCAAGCTAAGTACCTTTTTGGATATGGATTATTGTGAATCTCTTATTAGTGACTTGGGCCAGATGGCCTGATATGGGCCATGTTTCGCTTATGCTATATCAAAGGTTGGTCCCAACATTCTGAAAGAAGACCTAAACGTCTTTCAGAATGTGGGGACCAGCCTTTGACACAGAGTGAGTGAAAGATGGCCCATGGCTTCTGAAGATTGTCCTGCACGAAGATTGTAGCTGTACTGTTTCTAAAGGTGTAGTTGTGCTGTTCATAATTACACATTGAGCAGTGAGAACATGTACAAGGTTTGAAAGTAATTACTGCTGTTGGTAAGAAAAAATTCTTTGACCAGATCGACTTAATACCTGACTACTGAAGGCAGAAATTCTCAGTCTTATTTGATTAAAATGTGGCTCTCAAGCAGAGGGGAAACTAGATGGTTCTGAAATGGTGCTTTAAAAATAGTTTAATCTGACTTCTGGAAAAGTTAGCAGTGCAGTGGGACAAAGGATACCTTGATAAAGCATGAGGCAGCCTCCCTCCCCATCATAAAAGGAACAGCAGAAAAATGCCCCGTGTTGCAGAAGATGGAGTGCGTGTACAGTATAGAGTTGGTACTAGAAACTGTATCACAGGTATGAGGGCTGTTAAAGTATCAGACCTTTAGTATTAAAAAAATACTCATATTCAGATACATTACATTGGTGTCTTCTATCCTGCCAATATCTTTCAGTTCTAGGTGGTTTACAACAAGAAATTAGCCTGGGCATTCCCAGGGAGATTACAAGGTTGATACCTATAGTTTGCGTCGGGATCTGGGAAGGGTCGATACAGTTTGGTTAGATCATTTGACAAATTTCTTGAATAGTATGATTTTCAGTTCTTTCCTGAATGTTTTGTAGTTGGGCGTCGTGGCCAGTAGATTGGAGAGAGGTGGTGGTCTATTTTCACTGCTCTGGTGGCTAGTAGATCGTCATATTTTTTTTGCTTTGCATGCCTTTGATTGGGGGGTGGGTAAAGTGTGCTTGACTTCTCCTTGGTCTGGATGTGTTTTTCCTAATTACGCGGTTGTTCAGATATCTTGGTCCATATCCATTTAGGGCTTTGAATGGGGTGCAGTAGAAATTGTTTTTGCGTGCTTGTATTGGAAGCCAGTGTGAATCTTGAAAAGCTGAGGTAAGGTGGTCATATTTTTCAGCAAGTATATTAGTCTTAGGGCTGTTTGTAATTGTTTTAGCATGTTGGCAGGGCATGACAGGTAAAGTATGTTACATGAGTCCTAGGATTAGCGCTTGTACTATGAGTTTGAATTGTTCGTTGTTGAAGTATTTTTGGATTTGTCTTAAGTTGCGCATGGTTGAACATAGGAACATAAGAACTGCCATCTCCGGATCAGACCTTCGGTCCATCAAGTCCGGCAATCCGCACACGCGGAGGCCCAGCCAGGTGTACACCTGGCGTAATTTTAGTCACCCATATCCCTCTATGCCTCTCGTAAGGAGATGTGCATCTAGTTTGCTTTTAAATCCTAGAAAGGTGGATTCCACAATAACCTCCTCTGGGAGAGCATTCCAGGTGTCCACCACTCATTGCGTGAAGCAGAACTTCCTGATATTTGTCCTGGACTTGTCCCCCCTTAGCTTCAGTCCATGTCCTCTTGTCTGTATCACAGTGTAAACGGCAAAGAAACAATAACCCGCAGTGGTTCTCTGTGGAGATCTCAGAACTCATAAAAAAGAAAAAAAGAGCGTTCATCTTCTACAAACAATCAGGGAGGCAGGAATCTAGGGAAGACTACCTGGCCAAGTCAAAAGCCGTCAAAACAGCAGTCAGAGAGGCCAAATTCCAAATGGAGGAGAATCTAGCAAAGAACATCAAGAGAGGCGATAAATTCTTCTTCAGGTACATCAGTGACAGAAACAGAAACACAGATGGGATAGTACGCCTTAGGAAACTCAATGGGAACTATGTAGAATCGGACTCTGATAATGCCAAACTTTTAAATGAATACTTTTGCTCAGTCTTCACTTGCGAGGCGCCGGGATCCGGCCCTCAGCTGCAGACAAGGGTAAGCTCGGAAGACCCGTTTCGAAACTTCGAGTTTACGCCCAGCAGCGTCTACTTCGAGCTATCAAATCTCAAGGTTAGCAAAGCTATGGGGCCGGACAAACTGCACCCTAGGGTGCTCAGGGAGTTAAGTGACATCTTGGCAGAACCATTATCCGCGCTCTTCAATCTTTCCCTAAGAACAGGAAGAGTCCCGTTGGACTGGAAAACGGCTAACGTCATTCCACTCCACAAAAAAGGATGCAGGACGGAGGCTGCGAACTACAGACCGGTGAGTCTCACATCGATAGTGAGCAAACTTATGGAGACTCTAATCAAATACCAATTGGATACAATCCTGAATGAGGAGAATCTACAAGATCCCCATCAACATGGATTTACAAAGGGAAGGTCCTGCCAATCTAATCTGATCAGCTTCTTTGACTGGGTTACAAGGAAGCTGGATATAGGGGAATCCCTCAACATCGTATACTTGGACTTCAGTAAAGCATTTGATAACGTCCCACACCACAGGTTACTGAGCAAGATGAGTTCGATGGGATTAGGTGACCCATTAATTGCATGGGTTAAGGACTGGCTCAGAGGCAGAACTCAGAGGGTAGTGGTAAATAGCACCCCTTCCGAAATAGTGGAGGTGATCAGCGGTGTGCCGCAGGGCTCGGTCCTGGGCCCGATCCTATTCAACATCTTCATAAGAGACTTGGCTAAGGTGCTTAGAGGCAAAATTACGTTATTCGCCGATGAAGCCAAATTATGCAACGTAGTAGGCAAGAGCACAACAGACCAAAGCACAGTGCCTAACAAAAGCTCAATGCCCGACAATATGATGCAAGACCTACTCCTACTGGAGCATTGGTCCAGGACTTGGCAACTAAGTTTCAATGCCAAAAATGCAAGGTCATGCATCTTGGCAGCAAAAATCCATGCCAGACTTACTCCCTAAATGGAGAGACCCTAGCAAGGATTGTAGCAGAACGTGACTTGGGGGTAATCATTAGTGAAGACATGAAGACTGCCAATCAAGTGGAGAAAGCTTCATCCAAGGCTAGACAAATCATAGGTTGTATCTGCAGAAGTTTCGTCAGCCGGAAGCCCGAGGTCATAATGCTGCTGTACAGATCCATGGTGAGACCCCATCTGGAATACTGTGTACAATTCTGGAGGAGTCATGATGGAAAACTGTGAAAGGTGGATCAGCAACTAAAGCTTGCAGCTCACTGACTCTTCGAGCAGATGTGAGAGCAATGAGAAACACCACTTTCCAAGTGAGATATTTCAGATGAGCCGTAGACATTGGTTCAAATGGAGGCTTCATCAATTGAGCAAGAACATTGAGATCCCAAACCACTGGAGGCAGTTTGAGAGGAGGTTTGACATTGAAAAGTCTTTTCATAAATTTGGAAACCACCGGAAGAGCAGAGAGGGGTTTCCCTTCAATAGGCTGATTGAAAGCAGCAATTGCACTGAGATGAACTCGGATAGATTTACACTTGAGGCCAGAGATAGATAAGTGCAAAAGATAATCCAGAACAGAAGATAAGGAGGAATCTTGAGGCTCCTTGTCATGAGAGATGCACCACATAGAAAATATAGTCCATTTTTGGTGATAGCATTGTCTAGTGGCAGGCTTTCTAGAAGCCTCTAATATGACTCTTACAGGTTGAGAAAACTGAAGAGGAGTTATGTTGAGAGGTACCAAGCTGTCAGGTGTAGAGACTGCAGGTTGGTACCTAGCCAGTCGGGTTTTCAAAATCTCTGCCATCCATTTTCATTGTGGATATCCTGAAAACCCAACTGGCCAGGTGGTCCCTGAGGACTGGGTTGAATACCACTGATCTAGAGAACATAACCAATTGTTTGGATCTAGAAGGGGATAGAAGGATGACAGGGACAGCATGCAAAATTTTTCTTTGATTAAAAATTTGTTGAGAGCCCTAAGATCCAGAATGGGTCACAGATCGCCCATCTTCTTTGGCACTAGGAAGTAACGGGAGTAAAACCCTCTGCTCTGCTGTTCCAGAGGAACTTCCTTGATGGCACGGAGATGAAGCAGAGCTTGAGCTTCCTGAAGAAGGACGGTCTGGGATGGATTGGAAGGATACTCTTTTGGAGGAAGCTCTGGTGGAACCTGAGTGAAATGAAGAGAGTATCCTTCCCTGATTATTGACAGCACCCAGAGGTCTGATGGTCTCCCATCGATGGTAAAAATTATGGAGACGACCTTCTATGGGAAGAGGAGAGGATAGAGGGAGAATGATGGCGGTTATGCTCTGTTTGAGACAGTCAAAAAGGCTGTGCAGCCTTAAGGGCAGTGTAAGGCTGAGGTTTCTGTTGCTTCTGCTGCTGTTTCTTGGAAGGTGATCAAGTGTAAGGAGCCGCCCTTGGAGGATAATGCCTCTGGAAGGATGGAAGAGGTCGAGAAGTTTTTGCAGGAGCTGGCTTTGACTTTGGTCTGACAATTGAAGCAAAAGATTTTTCATGCTCAGACAACTTCTTGGTGGCGGGATTCATCAGAGGTCATTGCCCTCACAAGGAATATTAGCCAGATGGTCTTGAAGATTGGGGTCCATATCAATGGTGTGAAGCCAGGCCAGGAAGTGCATCGCTGAGAAAGCAGTGACCCTGGAAGAAAGTTCAAAGGCATCATAAGATGACTGGAGAAGATGTAACCGGAGAGGAAGAGGTAGAGGGTGGAGAGGGACAGATTCTTCAAACTTTCGAAAACTACAAGAATGAGAGGGCATTTGGAAAAATTGAGAGGGGACATATTCAGAACCAATGCTAGGAAGTTCTTCTTCACCCAAAGGGTGGTGGACACCTGGAATGCGCTTCCAGAGGATGTGATAGAACAGAGTACGCTATTGGGTTTCAAGAAGGGATTAGATGATTTCTTGAAGGAAAAGGGAATAGAAGGGTATAGCTAGAGGATTAACATAAAGGTCCTGAACCTGATGGGCCGCTGCGTGAGCAGACTGCTGGGCGCGATGGACCTCTGGTCTGACCCAGCAGAGGCACTGCTTATGTCCTTAAGATAGCAGTGAGTTCTAGAAACTCTACGTCTATGTTGATCCAGGTTTTTCATAAAACCTGGAAGATGATCAATCAGGAACTTAAAATAAGTAGTGAAGATAAAATTGTAGTTGAGGACTCTGAAGGTCATCATGGAATTCTGATAAAGGCGATGGCCAAACTTGTCCATGGTCTTACCCTCTCTTTCAAGAAGTACTGTGGCATAGACTCTGGAAGGATGGGTCCTCTTCAATGAGGATTCCACAAGGAGGGATTGGTGAGATAATTGTGAATTCTCAAAACCCTTGCAATGTAGAGTTCTATACCTCAATTCCAATTTGCCTGGAACAGCAGGTATAGCATGAGTATCCAGATTTCATTTGAAAGTTTGAGACAGAAGCCTGTTAAGAGGAAGCTTGAGTGACTCTGCAGGAGGTTGAGGCAGATGCATTTCTTCTAAATACTCCTTAGAGTATTTAGAACCAGTGTCCAATTTAATATCTAGGTCGTCAGCCATTTGACGAAGAAAGGAAGAAAAGGACAATTGATCCGTCAGAGCCTGGCCTCGAGAAGGACTCAATGACCTCGAGGCACCTCTAGTGGAGAACGAAGGCGAAGCCTCTCTGGAGTATTGGTAATCCAAAGAATAGACAGAATTGGAGGATGCACTGAAAGCAGTTGAGTCCTCGGGTCTGCAATTGGTGACCTCGATCGAGGAGTTGGAGTTCTCGAAGAGCTGTAAGGCCTGGATGGAGGCCTGCACGAGGAAGGCTTTTCTGTGGAAGACCTGTGCCTCAATGAAGGCCTCGATCTATGATGAGAGTACTACCTGGAAGTAGGTCTTGGGTGAGATCAAGGCGATTTCGCCCTTTGCCTGGAAATGGGCAGTGCTGCTGGTGAATGAATAGGGCTAGAAGCTGTAGATCAAAACCCCACAGATTCAGTGGTTTGGACTGAAGAATCTCGAAGCACTCCCAAAGATTTGGCTCCTGTATGGAGTGTGAGAATTCCTGTCGAGACACTCATAAAGACTCGACTCCTTGCATGGAGTGTGAAGATTCCAATCGAGACACTCGCAAAGACTCGACTCCTTGCATAGAATGTGTAGACTCAGCTCGAGGCACAGGCAGGGACTCGACCTCGCGGGAGACTGCTGATTGCCCAGGCTGGACTGCAGGAAGCAGAGTCGAGGCAGGACCGTATTTGCTCAGTAACTGAACAAATTGCTGCTCTAACATGGTCTGGAGAGAAGCCTGCAATTGTGGATCCAAGTCTGAAACTGGATCACTTGCTGAGGCTAAAGGCTCCAAAGGTGGCAGTAGAAGCATGCTTCGGCTTGGAGGATTGATGCTTGGATAGCTTGAGGACCATCGCAGGAACCTTCTGCTTAGGTATCTGACCCGAGGGAAGCTCAAGGGAAGATAAAGCAGGTGTACTTGAGGCCAAAGACGATCCAAACAAGGAAGGTCTGATGAGACTTGAGGTCAGAGTTGTGGAAACAGGATGACCCCCGGTTGAAGTCTTGACCAAGTCAGAAATCAAGGTCGAGGTTGTAGCTGAAGAGTCCATCCTGTACAGCTTTTCCACTTGAACCTGACGACGTTTAAGGGCTCAAGGTTGAAGAATAGCACAGCACTCACACGACTTCGGACTATGGTCAGGCCCGAGACAGCGAAGACACCAGCGGTGTGGGTACGTGAGAGAAATCACACGCTGGCACTGGCTACACTTCTTGAAGCCTGTGGCACAGCTGCCGCGAAGTTGAAGCCTACAGGCTGCGGGTGCGTGAACCATCCTGCCAGTCAGCTGATGAAAAAATAAAACTTTTTATTTTAAAACTAATAGAAAGAAAAAAGGCACAGTGATTCGGCTAAAAGAAAATAAACACAAACCGCAGTGAAGAGAAGGCACGAAGCGAACGAAGTTCAGCGCAGAACGTCAAAGACAGACTTCTCGGCTCCGTGGAAAACTGAGAACTGAGGAGACTCGCCCTGTGCTGGGCGGGGGGAAGGCACTCGTGCATGCGTGGTGCGGCAGACTCGAAACTTCTGAGTTTCTACAAGCAAGTTTGCTTGCGAGGCTGTCTGCATCCGGGCTCCATGGATGACGTCACCCATATGTGAGACTAGGCTGCCTGCTTGTCCTGGGATAATTAAAGTTACATAGTAACCCATGGAACTTTGTAAGTCTAAATGCTTTGAAAAAGAGTCCCACAAGAAAAAAAGGGCAACCAAGGTGATAAAAGAAGCCAAGTGTGTCAAAAAGGGCTTGGAAAGATGAGAGGGATAAGAATTTCACAATCATTTTAGTGTGTGAAAGGTTAAATAATTATCTTTTGTCCCACTCAGAATTTTATAATAAAAAAGAACCCCAGTCCATTGAAAGCAACATAGAAATCTGATGGCAGATAAATGCCAAATGGCCCATCCAGTCTGCCCATCTGCAGATTCCTCTATCTCCTCCTCTCCCTTAAGAGACCCCACATGCCTTTCCCTCACTTTCTTGAATTCAGGCACAGTCTCTGTCTCCTCCACCTCTTCCGGGAGACTGTTCCATGCATCTACCACCCTTTCTGTAAAAAAAGTATTTCCTTAGATTACTCCAGAGCTATGTATGTTAATGCACACAGTTTGGGCAACAAAATTCTGGAATTGGAGACTGAAATAGTGAACGCAGACCTAGACGTGGTGGCAATATCTGAGACCTGGTTTATGGACTCGCATGGGTGGGATATGGTTATACCGGGCTACAACCTGCTTCGTCGAGACAGAGAGGGCAAGTTAGGAGGAGGGGTAGCACTATACATTAAAGAAAACATCAGAACTACCAGAATCACGGATGTTAGATACTCCGGGGAATCCCTCTGGGTGAACCTGGCCAGAGGGAATGAAAAATGCCTATACCTTGGTGTTGTATATAGACCTCCAAGAGAACAGTAAGACAAAAATATAGAACTGATCGAAGATATAGAGAACATCACTTTGCGTGGGGACACAGTTCTGCTAGGGGACTTCAACATGCCCGATGCAAATTGTAACACACTCTCTGCGACGGGATCCGGAAGGTTCGCCCCCCACATTTCGCCCCCAGCAATTCGCCCCCCACATTTCGCCCCCAGACACATTTCGCCCCCACACATTTCGCCCCCACACATTTCGCCCCCCGGATGTTTCGCCCCCACACATTTCGCCCCCACACATTTCGCCCCCACATTTCGCCCCCACACATTTCGCCCCCGTCTCGGAGCGCAAATCCTTACCTCGGAGCGCAAATCAGTCCAGCTACTGTTGTGAGCGCGAGAGAAGCCAAGGGGGATCGAGGCTTGGCCAAGATCGAGGCTTGGCCAAAGCGAGACAGCGTCCCGCGTCAGCTGTGCGCGAGCGAAGCCAAGGGGGGGAGGGAGTTGTGAGCGCGAGAGAAGCCAAGGGGGATCGAAGCCTGGGGATGAAGGGGGATCGGGCCCAAGGCTAGAGCGAGACAGCGGAAAGGGATGAAGGGGGATCGGGGCTTGGGCCGAAAGGGAACATGAGCTGTGCGCGAGCGAAGCCAAGGGGGGGTAGGGAGTCGAAGCCTGGGGATGAAGGGGGATCGGGCCCAAGGCCAGAGCGAGACAGCGGAAAGGGATGAAGGGGGATCGGGGCTTGGGCCGAAAGGGAACATGAGCTGTGCGCGAGCGAAGCCAAGGGGGGGTAGGGAGTCGAAGCCTAGGGATGAAGGGGGATCGGGCCCAAGGCCAGAGCGAGACAGCGGAAAGGGATGAAGGGGGATCGGGGCTTGGGCCGAAAGGGAACATGAGCTGAGCGAAGCCAAGGGGGGGTAGGGAGTCGAAGCCTGGGGATGAAGGGGGATCGGGCCCAAGGCCAGAGCGAGACAGCGGAAAGGGATGAAGGGGGATCGGGGCTTGGGCCGAAAGGGAACATGAGCTGTGCGTGAGCGAAGCCAAGGGGGGGTAGGGAGTCGAAGCCTGGGGATGAAGGGGGATCGGGCCCAAGGCCAGAGCGAGACAGCGGAAAGGGATGAAGGG
Organism: Geotrypetes seraphini; assembly: GCF_902459505.1. Taxonomy (NCBI): domain Eukaryota; kingdom Metazoa; phylum Chordata; class Amphibia; order Gymnophiona; family Dermophiidae; genus Geotrypetes; species Geotrypetes seraphini. The sequence goes on from NC_047084.1 coordinate 105,631,833, forward strand.
GGATCGGGGCTTGGGCCGAAAGGGAACATGAGCTGAGCGAAGCCAAGGGGGGGTAGGGAGTCGAAGCCTGGGGATGAAGGGGGATCGGGCCCAAGGCCAGAGCGAGACAGCGGAAAGGGATGAAGGGGGATCGGGGCTTGGGCCGAAAGGGAACATGAGCTGAGCGAAGCCAAGGGGGGGTAGGGAGTCGAAGCCTGGGGATGAAGGGGGATCGGGCCCAAGGCCAGAGCGAGACAGCTAGATTTGGAGTTGTTGCAGTTAGTTTCCTGCCTTGCTACAATCCCTCATGCCATGCTTGCCACACAATGTTTAACGTTCCATGTGTGCATGACACACATAGCACGGAGCTCTGGCCCAAGCCCCGATCCCCCTTCATCCCCAAACTTCGACTCCCTACCCCCCCTTGGCTTCTCTCGCGCTCACAACAGTAGCTGGACTGACCTACCCCCCCTTGGCTTCGCTCGCGCACAGCTCATGTTCCCTTTCGGCCCAAGCCCCGATCCCCCTTCATCCCCAGACTTCGTCTCCCTACCCCCCCCTTGGCTTCTCTCGCGCTCACAACAGTAGCTGGACTGACCTACCCCCCCTAGGCTTCGCTCGCGCACAGCTCTCGCGGGACGCTGTCTCGCTTTGGCCAGGTGCTCCTGCTTGGATAATCACTGGCGTGTATGGGGGGAGGGGAAAGTAGCCGTGTTCAGCACACACATCCCACCCTTCTCTAATACAGCTGTCTAATGCTGCAGTTGATTGCATCTCTCCAGAAGCCTCGATCCCCCTTGGCTTCTCTCGCGCTCACAACAGTAGCTGGACTGATTTGCGCTCCGAGGTAAGGATTTGCGCTCCGAGACGGGGGCGAAATGTGTGGGGGCGAAATGTGGGGGCGAAATGTGGGGGGGGCGAAATGTGGGGGGGCGAAATGTGTGGGGGCGAAACATCCGGGGGGCGAAATGTGTGGGGGCGAAATGTGTGGGGGCGAAACATCCGGGGGGCGAAACATCCGGGGGGCGAAATGTGCGGGGGCGAAATGTGAGGGGCGAATTGCTGGGGGCGAAATGTGGGGGGCGAAACTTCCGTGAACCCTCTGCGACTACCTACAGCAGCAGCAGAATATTAACCTCCATAAAGGGTGCATGACTCAAACAAATGGTACAGGAGCCCACTAGAAACCAGGCGATACTGGACCTGGTACTCACCAACGGAGACAGCGTCACAGAAGTTTCGGTAGGCGATACGCTGGCCTCCAGCGACCATAACATGGTATGGCTTAACCTCAAGTGGGGTTTCTCTAGATCAAATACAGTGACGAGAGTCCTCAACTTTCGAGGCGCAGACTTCGAACACATGGGAGATTTTGTCCATCGGGGGCTGCAAAACCAAGCACAAACTGACAACGTGGAGAATATGTGGTCAACTCTGAAATCCACCCTGCATGAAGCAACAAATCGCTATGTAAAAACAGTCAGCAAAAGTCGGAGAAACAAAAGACCCCAGTGGTTCAGTACTGAAATTTCGGACCTCGTTAAGGAGAAGAAAAAAGCATTTATTGCCTACACACATTTAGGAAAGCAGGAGGCAAGACTATCTGGACAGGTCTAAAGCTGTCAAAAAGGCAGTCAGAGAGGCTAAGCTCCGAATAGAGGAGAATCTAGCGCGGAACATTAAGAAAGGGGATAAATCCTTCTTTAGGTATATTAGTGACAGGAAAAGAAACAAAGATGGGATAGAACGACTCGGGAAATCGGATGGGAATTATGCAGAATCGGATTCCACTAAGGCCGAACTACTGAATGAATACTTCTGCTCGCTCTTCACCTGTGAAGCGCCGGGATCCGGTCCACATTTACGGACAAGGGAAAGCCAGAAAGACCCGTTTCAAGACTTCAAGTTTACGCCCAGTAGCGTTTACTGCGAACTTTCAAGACTCAAAGTAAACAAAGCCATGGGACCAGACAACCTACACCCCAGGGTGCTCAGAGAGTTGAGTGAAGTCCTGGCGGAACCATTGTCCGTGCTCTTTAATCTCTCCCTAAGCACGGGAAGAGTCCCCTTGGACTGGAAAACAGCTAATGTTATTCCACTCCACAAAAAGGGCTGCAGGACAGACACGGCGAATTACAGACCGGTGAGTCTCACATCCATAGTATGCAAACTCATGGAAACACTGATCAAACAGAAACTTGACACAATCCTGGATGAGGAAGATCTACGTGATCCCCATTAACATGGATTTACCAAGGGCAAGTCCTGCCAATCAAATCTGATTAGCTTCTTCGACTGGGTAACAAGACAACTAGATGCTGGGGAGTCCCTGGACGTAGTGTATTTGGACTTCAGCAAAGCTTTTGATAGCGTCCCACACCGCAGGTTATTGAAAAGCTGAAATTGCTGGGATTAGGGGAAACACTAGCTGCATGGGTTAAGGATTGGCTGAGTGGTAGACTTCAGAGGGTGATGGTAAATGGTACCCCATCCAAAACATCGGATGTGACCAGTGGAGTGCCATAAGGCTCGGTCTTAGGCCCAATCCTATTCAACATATTCATAAGTGATATGACCCAAGGGCTCAGAGGAAAAATATCATTGTTCGCCGATGATGCCAAACTGTGCAACATAGTAGGTAAAAGCACTATGCCTGACAGTATGACGCAGGACCTACTACTATTGGAACAATGGTCATCGACTTGGCAGCTCAACTTCAATGCTAAAAAATGTAAAGTGATGCACCTGGGTAAAAGAAATCTGTGCAGGACTTACACGTTAAATGGTGAGACCTTATCTAGGACCACGGAAGAACGGGATTTAGGAGTAATCATTAGTGATGACATGAAAACTGCCAATCAAGTGGAAAAGGCTTCCTCCAAGGCAAGGCAAATGATGGGTTGCATCCGTAGAGGTTTTATCAGCAGGATGCCAGAAGTCATAATGCCACTGTACAGATCCATAGTGAGACCTCATTTGGAATATTGTGTTCAATTCTGGAGACCACATTACCGGAAAGATGTGCTGAGAATTGAGTCAGTTCAGCGGATGGCCACCAGGATGGTCTCGGGGCTCAAGGATCTCCCATATGAAGTAAGGCTGAATAAATTGCAGCTGTACTCACTTGAGGAACGAAGAGAGAGAGGGGACATGATTGAGACATTTAAATATATCACGCGCCGTATCGAGGTGGAAGAGGATATCTTCCGTCTTATAGGACCTTCATCCACCAGAGGGCATCCGCTGAAAATCAGGGGAGGGAAATTTCATGGTGACTCTAGAAAGTATTTCTTCTAGGGTGGTCGATCATTGGAACGAGCTCCCACTGCAGGTGATCGAGGCCAACAGTGCGGCAGATTTTAAAAATAAATGGGATATTCACGTGGGATCTCTGATGATGTAAAGGCAGGGGGTGGTGAGCAAAATCAAGGCGAAGGGTCACTAGGCAGACTTGATGGGCTTTGGCCCTTTTCTGCCGTCATTTTTTTATGTTTCTATCTTCATCCTATGCCCTCTCATTCTGTACCTTCCTTTCAAATGAAAGAGACTAACATCATGTGCATTTATGCCACATAGACATTTAAACGTCTATCATATCTCCTCTCTCCTGCCTTTCCTCTAAAGCAGTTCTTCAACCTTTTTACACCTATGGACCGGTGGAAATAAAATAATTATTTCGTGGACCGGCAAACTACTAAGACTGAAATTTTTTTTAAAAAACCATCGCCGCCCCGTCCCCGCGAGCTCGGTCCCACAAACCATCTGATCCCATCCGCACAAGCCTCAAATAGTTATGATTTTATATTGAACATATTTTATTAAAGTATAAAAAGAAACAATGATGGGCTACATATTACTACAGCAGGAAAAAGAAACCTTGCAGAGAAATTTAGACAATATTTTTCCAGGCATTTAAACTAGAAGGTGGGGGTGGTGTATGTACGAAGGACAATTATAGAGACCACCCCCGGCAAAAGAAAAGATGTGATAGTAGTAAAGGCTGCAACATAAGCAATATCAGCAACTCATTTCTTAGTATTGCAACGGAAAGTGAAACGACACAAAAATCCATACGAAAAAGGAGATTATTGCTGAAAAATAGCTGGAAAGCGATGACCACAAATGCTCGCAGTCTAAGCAACAAAGTTCATGATCTGCAAGCCCTGATATTAGAGGCAGATCTAGATATTGTTGCTATCACAGAGACATGGTTCAGTGAATCACATGGATGGGATGCAAACATACCGGGATATAATCTTTTTAGGAAGGACAGAGATGGTCATAAAGGTGGAGGAGTAGCTCTCTATGTAAAGATCAATATCCAAGCGACCGAAATGCAAGGGACCTGGGGAGAGGAAGAAGCGATATGGATTGCTCTGAAAAGAGAAGATGGAACTTCTATCTACGTGGGTGTAGTCTACAGACCTCCGACTCAATCGCAGCAAATTGATAAGGATCTGATTGTGGATATCCAAAAGTTTGGAAGGAAAGAGGAGGTTCTGCTGTTAGGAGATTTCAACCTGCCGGATGCGGACTGGAATGTTCCGTCTGCGGAATCGGAAAGAAGTAGGGAGATTGTGGATGCCTTTCAAGAGGCTCTGCTCAGACAAATGGTGACGGAACCCACAAGGGAAAAAGCGATATTGGATCTGGTCCTCACAAATGGAGAGAGTATCTCTAATGTTCGAGTGGGTGCTCACCTGGGTAGTAGCGATCATCAAACGGTTTGGTTTGATATAACGGCTAAAGTGGAGAGCGGCCGCACGATACTTAAAGTCCTAGATTTCAAACGTACGGACTTTAATGCAATGGGAAAGTACCTGAAGAAAGAGCTGTTAGGATGGGAGGACATAAGAGAAGTGGAAAGACAGTGGTCTAAGCTGAAAGGAGTGATAAAAATGGCTACGGACCTTTATGTGAAGAAAATCAATAAAAACAAAAGAAAAAGGAAGCCGATATGGTTCTCCAACCTAGTGGCTGAGAAAATAAAGGCGAAAGAGTTGGCGTTCATGAAATATAAAAAAACCCAAGAAGAGGAGAGCAGAAAGGACTACAGGGTGAAACTGAAAGAAGCCAAGAGAGAGATACGTTTGGCAAAGGCACAGGCGGAAGAACAAATGGCTAAAAATGTAAAAAAGGGAGATAAAAATTTTTTCAGATATATTAGTGAAAGGAGGAAGATAAAAAATGGAATTGCTAGGCTAAAAGATGCTGGGAACAAATATGTGGAGAGTGATGAGGAGAAAGCACATGTGCTAAACAAATACTTCTGTTCTGTGTTCACAGAAGAAAATCCTGGAGAAGGACCGAGATTGTCCGGCAAAGTTACACGAGAAAATGGAGTAGATTCTGCGCCGTTCACGGAGGAGGGTGTTTATGAGCAACTTGAAAAACTGAAGGTGGACAAAGCGATGGGACCAGACGGGATCCATCCCAGGATACTAAGGGAACTCAGAGAGGTTCTGGCGAGTCCTATTAAAGACTTGTTCAACAAATCTCTGGAGACGGGAGTGATTCCTGGGGATTGGAGGAGAGCGGATGTGGTCCCTATTCATAAAAGTGGTCACAGGGATGAAGCAGGAAACTACAGGCCGGTGAGCCTCACTTCAGTTGTTGGAAAAATAATGGAAGTGTTGCTGAAAGAAAGGATAGTGTATTTCCTTGAATCTAATGGGTTACAGGATCCGAGGCAACATGGCTTTACAAAAGGTAAATCGTGCCAAACGAACCTGATTGAATTTTTTGATTGGGTGACCAGAGAGCTGGATCGAGGACATATGCTAGATGTAATTTATTTGGATTTCAGCAAAGCCTTTGATACAGTTCCTCATAGGAGGCTGTTGAACAAACTTGAAGGGCTGAAGTTAGGACCCAAAGTGGTGAACTGGGTCAGAAACTGGCTGTCGGACAGACGCCAGAGGGTGGTGGTTAATGGAAGTCGCTCGAAGGAAGGAAAGGTGACTAGTGGAGTCCCTCAGGGTTCGGTGCTGGGGCCAATCCTGTTCAATATGTATGTAAGTGACATTGCTGAAGGGTTAGAAGGAAAAGTGTGCCTTTTTGCAGATGATACCAAGATTTGTAACAGAGTAGACACCGAAGAGGGAGTGGAAAATATGAAAAAGGATCTGCAAAAGTTAGAGGAATGGTCTAATGCCTGGCAACTAAAATTCAATGCAAAGAAATGCAGAGTAATGCATTTGGGGATTAATAATAGGAAGGAACCGTATATGCTGGGAGGAGAGAAGCTGATATGCACAGACGGGGAGAGGGACCTTGGGGTGATAGTGTCCGAAGATCTAAAGGCGAAAAAACAGTGTGACAAGGCAGTGGCTGCTGCCAGAAGGATTCTGGGCTGTATAAAGAGAGGCGTAGTCAGTAGAAGAAATAAGGTGTTGATGCCCCTGTATAGGTCATTGGTGAGGCCCCACTTGGAGTATTGTGTTCAGTTTTGGAGACCGTATCTGGCGAAAGACGTAAGAAGACTTGAGGCGGTCCAGAGGAGGGCGACGAAAATGATAGGAGGCTTGCACCAGAAGACATATGAGGAGAGACTGGAAGCCCTGAATATGTATACCCTAGAGGAAAGGAGAGACAGGGGAGATATGATTCAGACGTTCAAATACTTAAAGGGTATTAACGTAGAACAAAATCTTTTCCAGAGAAAGGAAAATGGTAAAACCAGAGGACATAATTTGAGGTTGAGGGGTGGTAGATTCAGGGGCAATGTTAGGAAATTCTACTTTACGGAGAGGGTGGTGGATGCCTGGAATGCGCTCCCGAGAGAGGTGGTGGAGAGTAAAACTGTGACTGAGTTCAAAGAAGCGTGGGATGAACACAGAAGATTTAGAATCAGAAAATAATATTAAAGATTGAACTAGGCCAGTTACTGGGCAGACTTGTACGGTCTGTGTCTGTGTATGGCCGTTTGGAGGAGGATGGGCAGGGGAGGGCTTCAATGGCTGGGAGGGTGTAGATGGGCTGGAGTAAGTCTTAACAGAGATTTCGGCAGTTGGAACCCAAGCACAGTACCGGGTAAAGCTTTGGATTCTCGCCCAGAAATAGCTAAGAAGAAAAAAAAAAAAAAAAAAATTTTAAATTGAATCAGGTTGGGCAGACTGGATGGACCATTCGGGTCTTTATCTGCCGTCATCTACTATGTTACTATGTTACAATATTCTGTACAATTGTCATTTTATAAATACAAATAATACAGGGCAAAAGTCAACAAAACCCCTGTCACCCCTCCCCTTCACATATATCCCCTCTACTATCAAGAAAACTGAATAAGCCAAATTATTACAGAATGCTACACACATATCATGTAACAGAATACCACAGTCACACATGACAGGAATGGTGTTAGGGGAGTGGAACTAGAGCAACTGCCCCCTGGTCAGAGAGAGCCCTAAGCCAGCTGGAAGCTAAAGAAGCACTGCCTGGGCTTTGCACTCCCCAGTTATTACATTACATTACATTAGGGACTTCTATTCCGCCTGTGCCTTGCGGTTCTAGGCGGATTATGTCTAGCAAGATACATATTTCAAATCTGATATATTTGAATCACAAGATAGAAATAAAATTATTTTTTTCTACCTTTTGTTGTCTCTGGTTTCTGCTTTCATTGCCTTTTCACTCTCTTCCAGCCAGTGCCTGCCCTAAGAACATAAGAATTGCCACTGCTGGGTCAGACCAGAGGTCCATCATGACCAGCAGTCCGCTCACGTGGCGGCCCTCTGGTCTAAGACCAGCACCCTGAAACTAGCCCTACCAGCACACGTTCTTGTTCAGCAGGAACTTGTCTAACTTTGTCTTGAATCCTTGGAGGGTGTTTTCCCTTATAACAGCCTCTGGAAGAGCGTTCCAGCTTTCTACCACAGAACTTCCTTATGTTTGTACGGAATCTATCCCCTTTCAACTTTAGAGAGTGCCCTCTCGTTTTCCCTGCCTTGCAGAGGGTGAACAACCTGTCCTTAGCTACTAAGTTTATTCCCTTCAGTACCTTGAATGTTTCTATCATGTCCCCTCTCAATCTCCTCTGCTCAAGGGAGAAGAGGCCCAGTTTCTCTAATCTTTCGCTGTATGCAACTCCTCCAGCCCCTTAACCATTTTAGTCACTCTTCTCTGGACCCTTTTGAGTAGTACCGTGTCCTTCTTCATGTACGGTGACCAGTGCTGGACGCAGTACTCCAGGTGAGGGTGTACCATGGCCCAGTACAGCGGCATAACCTTCTCTTTCTCTTCAGTCCAGCATCTGCCCCTTCCATTCACTGTCTGAATTTTCCCTGCCATCTCTCCTCCTGCCTCCCCCCCCCAATTTGGTCTGGCATCCATCATCTTCCTTCTGTTCCCCTCATGATCTGGCATCTCTGTCCTTCCCTCCCCCTGTGGTTTTTAGCATCTCTCTCTTCTCATTTCCTCCACTCAGATCTGATATCATTCTCTGCTCTCTCTTCCCTTTTCTTCTCTGGTCTTCTTTCTCTATTTTCTGCCTCCATCTAAATTAAATTCTTTCTTACTATTTAGTCCCGTTTCCCTCTTTTCACTGTGTCTACCCACAGCTTGTCACCCCTTTCCCTCACCCCTCCATTATCTTACTATTTCTTCCCCCTTTATTTATCTCTTCCTTCCATCCAGTATGTGTTCTTTCCCCACTTTCATTCAGCATCTGCTCTCCCCTCTCAACTGACATCCATCTGCCTTCTGCTCTCTCTCCCTTCTTCTCACTTCCATCATCTGTCCCCTTCTCTCTCTCATCTCCTCCATTCCATCATCTGCCCCTTTTCTCTCTCTCCCCCCCAACTTCCATCATCTGTCCCCCTTCCCCTCACCTTTGCGGATCACTTTCTTTCCCCTGAGGGTAGCTTATGTCAGAGGGGAAGCTTTGGCCGAGCAGAACCGCTTGCAAGGAACAGTGGAACTTACTTGATTGATGTCAATGCTGGGGCCCGTTGCCGTTTGAAGGAAAAAAAAAAAGGGACCTGCAAAGGCGAGAGGAAGGGAAACCTCCAGGATAGCTGCTCTTTGCCCTCCTTCAGCCGCCCAAGAGTCCAGACCAACAGCGGCAGCTCTGTGTACTTTTAACTTCGGCACAGAGCTGCCCCTAAGCAGTAGTTTAGCGCGGTTTCATGAGGCAGCCTCAGGGCCTTTGCTAGGCCGGCCCGCTTCGATGATGCAATGTGGGCCGGCCTAGCAAAGACCCCGAGGCTGCCTCATGAAACCGCGCTAAACTCCTGCTTAGGGGCAGCTCTGTGCTGAAGTTAAAAGCACACAGAGCTGCCACTGCTGGTCTGGAGGTGCGGAGACAAGGCAGGAGGCAACCGCAGTGGAAGGCAGGAGTCCCGGCACAGCGACTGCAACAGAAAGTTGCAAGTCAGCTGACGCCGGCCTTTCGTTGTGGCGGGGACCGAATCCTTCGTGGACCGGCAAGATTTTTTTGCGGACCGGCGGTTGAAGTACTGTGCTCTAAAGTATACAGATTGAGATCTTTAAGTTTGTCCACATATGCTTTATGATGAAGACCACCAACCATTTTACTAGCCTGGACTGATTTCATCCTATTTATATCTTTTTGAAGGTGCAGTCGCCAGAATTGTACACAATATTCTAAATGAGGTCTCACCAAAGTCTTAGATGGGCAAACTGCAGGGTTTCATACAGCATGTAATTACAGATGTAGAATTTGTTGGCAGAGGCAACTAAATTTGCACAAATTATTGGAGAGAAAGGTCATGATTTTTATTTATTCATTCATTGTTCTATACCATTCTCCCAGAGGAACTCAGAACAGTTAACATGGATCTATTCAGGTATTCAAGCATTCTTCCCTGTCTGTCCCAGTGGACTTACAATCTATCTAATATACCTTTGGAGATGGGAGTGGTTCCTGGGGAATGTAGAAGAGCAGATGTGGTCCCTATTCACAAAAGTGGTCGCAGAGATGAAGCAGGAAACTATAGGTCGGTAAGCTTCGGTTATTGGAAAAATAATGTAACGTTGCTGAAAAGATAGTGAAATTCCTATAATCAAATGGGTTACAGGATCCGAGGCAACATGGTTTTACAAAAGGTAAATCATGCCAGATGAATCTGATTGAATTCTTTGATTGGGTGACTGGCGAATTGGATCAAGGGCATATGCTAAACATAATTTACTTAGATTTCTACAAAGCCTTTGACATGGTTCCTCACAGAAGGCTCTTGAACAAACTTGACGGGCTGAAGTTAGGATCCATAGTAGTGAACTGGATTAGAAACTGGTTGACGGACAGACCCCAGAGGGTGGTGATTAATGGAATTTGCTCAGAGGAAGGAAAGGTTAGTAGTGGAGTCCCTCAGGGATCGGTGCTGGGGCAGATCTTGTTCAATATGTTTGTGAGCGACATTGCCGAAGCGTTAGAAGGAAAAGTTTGCCTTTTTGCGGATGATACCAAGATTTGTAAGAGAGTAGACACAGAGGAGGGAGTGGAAAACATGAAAAAGGATCTGTAAAAGTTAGAAGAATGGCAACTAAAATTCAATACAAAGAAGTGCAGGGTAATACATTTGGGGATTAGAAATCGGAAGGAGCCCTATGTGCTGGGAGGTGAGAGGCTGATATGTACGGATGGAGAGAGAGACCTTGGGATGATAGTGTCTGAAGATCTAAAGGCGAAGAAACAGTGTGACAAGGCGGTGGCTGTTGCCATGAGGATGCTAGGCTGTATAGAGAGATGTGACCAGTAGAAGAAAGAAGGTGTTGATGCCCCTGTACAGGTCGATAGTGAGTCTGTTTGTGCTAGAAGACATACGAGGAGAGACTGGAAGTCCTGAATATGTACACCCTAGAGAAAAGAAGGGACAGGGGAAATATGATTCAGACATTCAAATACTTGAAAGGTATTAATGTAGAACACTACTGGGCAGGGCTCTGGGTTTCTGGCCTAGAAATATCTAAGAAAAAGGACCATTTAAATTAAATTAATTTATGGAGCATGTATGTTTGAGTAGACTGGATGGACCACTCGGGTCTTTATCTGCCATCATTTACTATGTCACTATGTTTTTCAACTTTTTGTTGTCTAGTAATTATTCAAATCATATTGGTCCCAGGCTCTGGTTGTCTTTTGGTAACTCGCTTGCCAGGATCTCCTTCTTTCTTCTTGCTAACCATCCATCTTCCAACTCTCTCCCTCCCCTTCCTTCCCCCAGAGGTCTGGCATCTTTCCTTTTAGCCCAAGATTTGGCCCTCTGTTCCTTCTCTCCCTCCATCCCAGCTTCCTGGTCTCACATTAAAGCAGCCTGCAGAGGATCACCAGTCAGCTGTAGCAATCCTAGCAGGCTGCCGTCAGCTCTGTAGCACGTTCCCTCTGCCGCAGTTCCGCCTATCCTCTGACAGACGGGACCATGGCAGAAGGAACGTGCTGCTGAGGCTACGGCAGCTTGCTAGGATCACTACAGCCGACCTGCAATCCTCTGCAGGCTGCTTTAATGTGAGACTGGGAAGCCGGGATGGAGGGAGGGAAGGAACAGAGGGACAAATCGCGGGCCAAATCTAATTACTCTGTGGGCCAAATTTGGCCCGCGGGCCTGAGTTTGACACCCCTGCACTAGACTGTTCAGGTCTTTATCTGCCGTCATTTACTATGTTAAGTTATGAGTTCTAGTACCATATAACTGCATGTCAGATTTCAGTCAACAAAAAGGTTTGCTAGATACTAATATGACATTGGAGTATTGCTGATAGAAGACTAGCCTTCCAGAGTTTTGACAACCATAGTCAAAGGGACCCAGGAATATGAAAGTGCTACACAGAAATTCAACATACTGCTTTAGTTTCATTTCAGCACATTGGAAGGAGATAAACAAAGTAATGAACATGAGAAAAAAGCAATTATACACAAGCAGTACTCTTTAACCTCTCAGAATTTTATTTGTGGTGTCAGGGATATAAAAGAAATTTAAGTTCTAAAATATTCACCATGGATTGGTGCAAGGTATTAAGAATAGATGATTTTTTTAAATCTCCATAGTAGTTTTTTTTAATTTTGATTTTTAAAATATGGTCACTGATTAATTCCCATTCAATCAGGTTGGATGCTGTCGATAAGAGGGAAATGGGCAGGAAGAGATACAAGACTGCATAATTTTGTTTACATAACTATTACACAGTTCCAGCCATTCTCTGATAACATTATTCCAATTTTTATTAATCTTCCTTCTCCCCCTCCCCCCCAAAAAGGGTCAGTCTAAAGTCTTCAGCTTCGGAAACAAAAAAGGAGTAAAGCTTTATTAAAAAAAAGATTGTATATATAGTGACGTATCTGCTTTGTGAACACATTAACAAGGTTATCATCTATTTCTGTACATCCACAAAGGGGCTTTCTCACAGGAGCAAGATGATCTGGGTGTGCCAGGCATAGAGAAGCATCTACATTTTGAAAAGAAAAAATTATATAAGACTGACACTGTGATTTTTTTTATTTTTCTCTTCTCAGACTGGCCACATAAATCTGACCTAAAGGTAGGGTTTAAATAGAAAGGCTCCAGAGAACATAAACAGCATTTCCCTCCCCCCATTCAGTCATACAAAATACAGAAATGAAAATATGCACTGCCTGGATGATAAATTCCCCTATAAATCAAAAAAGGAGAGCTGCAAAATGGAGAAACCACATTTAGGCTCTTTTACATTTACAAATACATACATAAATATATTACATAGAACAGCAAACCAAAAATGAAGTGTTCTCTCGCCCTCCCAAACAATTTGGCTAAATACCATGGTTTTATTTCCAAAAAGAGATCTGTCTAATAATTGGTGGCTTCCAGGAATAGACAACAGCAGTAGTCTCTTCTATCATTATTTGATCTCTTTCTCATCCGTTTAAATCTTCTCTCTCTCTGTTATAGGCTTTAGTTTGTCCAGTAGGGGGAGCTGGCATAGGCAGCTTTGTTGGCCTGAGACTTCTGCTGAAGAGCATTTGGTTGACTGCGCTGTCCAGATCCTCCCTGGAATTTCATGATTTGTAAAAGGAACAAAAGATACAAAAAGAAAAAAAACAAATCTCATGATTTTTTCGATATATCTTTACAATGTTTATTCACAGTATTCTTTCAGTAACATTCACTTCAACGTGCATCTTAGATCCACTAATTTATTTATTAATTTAGTTCTCTATACCAGTGTTCTTCAACCGCCAGTCCATGGACTAGTGCCAGTCCGCAGGAATTTCCTGCCGGTCCATGCAGGGCAGGCACGTGCGTTGGGCCCAAGGAGATCAGTGCACAAAGCCGTGCGTGGCAGCTTCTACGCGTGTCCTGCGCCTGAACCGGCAGCCTTCTCTCTGATGTCGTAACATCAGAGGAAAGGCTTCTGGATGAGGTGCGGGACGCACGAGGAGCCACCGTGTATGGCTTTGTGCAAACTGCAGCATTGAGGAAGAGGGAGCCGGCCGTGCATAAAATGGCCAGGTGGGAGCACTGGCATGTTTATTGCAAAGAGGGAGGAAGACAAGAGAGACAGCTGGCTTTCTCAGGGTACTGTTTGTAAACAAGAGAGGGCAGGAAACCCAGCCTCATACAACTGCCGTGATGAAGCGATGGCATGTTGACAAGGCGGTCAAAGAACATCTTTGAGTTACCAGTAATTACTATATTTTTTTCTTTTGAGCATGATAAAATGTACAAGTTTTTAAGGTATGGTATTCTTCCTTCTTCTATTCCCTGTGTGGGCGCACTGTACGTGCTAACTATTGAGGGATGTTCATGGGGTATTTTTGGTTCCTGATGTGTGTTTGTTTTTTTCTTAAGGGGGAGGGTCTATTGCAGGGGTGGGCAAACTTTTTGACTCGTGGCCCACAATGGGTTCTTAAATTTGACAGACAGGCCGGACCAAGAGAAGATGGTTGGAGTGTTTGTGTGAACTAATATAAATTAAATGTAAATGTTATAACGTAAAAAATTTTGGTCTTTAAAAGGTAGCAAAGCACGAAAACGTAAGGCTTATTGTACAAAATGAATGTACATGATCATCTCTCCCTTCCTCTTCTTCACCCCAATTCTTCCTCTTTCCTTTTTCTCCCCCAGCATCTTTCCTCCCCTCTCACCCATCCCTCCAATCCCCCTGTGCAGAACCCTTGCCCAGCTTCTATCCTTCCTTCCCTCCCTCCCAACCCTTGCCCAGCTTCCCTCCTTCCCTCCTATCCCTCGTGCAGAACCCTTGCCCAAGCTTCCATCCTTCCTTCCCTCCCATCCCTCGTGCAGCAGAACCCTTGCCCAGCTTCCGTCCTTCCCTTCCATCCCTTGTGCTGCAGAATCCTTGAGCACCTGCTCCCGCCGTGCAGTCGAATCCCTGCTGACCCTCCATCCTTCCCTCCCATCTGAACCCCGCCGACCGTGAGCCCTACACACCTCCCTCCAGAGCAGCGTAGGGCCAGCAGCACTCTCAACAGGTTGCTTCGTGGCCTTCTCTCGTCGAAGGCCTTCCGTGTGCCGCGTTACTGATGACATTATCAGTAATGTGGCAGAGGGAATTCCCTGATGAGAGAAGGCCGTGAAGCAACCTGCTAAGAGTGCTGTTGGCCTGATGCTGCTCTGGAGGGAGGTATGTAGGGCTCGCGGTCGGCGGGGCTCGGATGGTCGGCAGGCTGGATTAGAAAACTAAATAGGCCGGATGGCCCGCGGGATGTAGTTTGCCCATGTCTGGTCTATTGCCATAACTTTTATTGCAAAATATTTACTGTAATATTTACCTTTTGATCCTAAATGAAAAAATATGGTCACCTTTGTTGATGTCTCATGACAAGTCACCTAAAATTACTATCTATAGCAAGCTAATATTTCTTTGGACCTAGATTTTGTTTTATAGAAGCACCCATACACGAGAGATGAGGCCTCGCATGGTGATAGCCAAACTTTTAAATTACAATCACAAAGTGGAAATATTGCGCAAATATAAACAACTCCGAGAGACTTTAGCATTTGAGGAATCAGAGGTGCGCATCTTTCAAGATTATTCAGCAGCACTGACTGAGCGCAGGAAGCAGTTCTATCCCATCTGTTCCTCTTTGGCTGAAAAAAAAGTACGTTTTCTCTTTTTGTACCCGGCCACTTTGAAAATTCACCACCAGGGACAATGGCAAGTTTTCGAGGCAGCAGCGGAGGCAGCTCTCTACGTAAATACCCAGGTGCTACCCCAGTCGGACCCAATCTGACCGAGCACGTGGTGCGAGCCGACCTCGGCTTGTTACCTCTTAGGTGACTTTGGATTTGCAGCTGATGGACTCCAGGTTCTTCTGATTCGGGGGAAAGGCTGCATTTCATGGTTTCGGCTGTAATGTTGCACTAAGATTCCAGTTTGTTTGCATTCTAATGTTCTTTTGATCTAGTTCAGGGACTGGTATATATAATGTGGTTGGGGATTTTCCCAATGTGTTTTATTCTTTAGGCGACAAATATGTAAACTGTTTTCTAATTGTCTGGGGGACTCGGGACCCGGAGTGGCATAGTATTGTGATCCCTCACACCTTTGGGACCGCCTTTAGACGGCCCTAGGGCTGTGACCACAACCATGCGAACAGGGGGTAGGTGGGGAAGGGAGGGGAGGGCGGGTGGGGGTTCAAGGGGAGGAGTCCTTTGCCACTATGGATGTTGTTGGCATTTGTTGAGTTACAGGAGAGTATGGGTTCTGCAACGGCAGTGAGACTACAGTTAATTGCATTTTCTATGGTACCACTGACGCTCGGGCAGGTCCTGAGCGCCACATGGCTACCCTGGGTGTGGCTGGGAGCCCGGGGTGGATCCTATTTACACATTCTATCTTCTCTATTTACACATGCCTTACTGATGCCCGCTGGCTAGCAGTTTGAGATTGGTTTCTTGGAATGTTTCGGGTATTACCTCCCCTATTAAAAGAACGAAAATTTTAACACAGCTCAAACGTCATAAGGTTGCCATAGCCTGTCTCCAGGAAACCCGATTGACGGAGTTAGAGCATCAGAAGTTGAGGAGGTCCTGGGTGGACATGGTGTATGCGGCCTCCTCCACGCATAAGCGTGCAGGGGTAGCGGTATTAATTAGTAAGACCTTACCATATACAGCAAAAGTGATAGCCTCTGACCCGAAGGGCAGATATATATTGTTGCAACTGACAGTAGGCACATATTCTTTTTATCTCATGAATGTGTACGCACCCAATACCTATGACCATTCTTTTTTTGAGGGCATTACAGCACTGCTTCTTGGGAGAGTTACTGAACCGGTATATGTAGCAGGAGATTACAATCAGATTCTTGACCCAACCTGTGATCGCTCCCAGCCGGGGCCCAGCACCAATTCATCCCAAACCAGAGGCATTCCTTATCTATGCGCCACTCTGGATTTAGTTGACCCATGGAGAATTCTCCATACCTCGGAACGGGATTACACTCATCGCTCCAGGGCCCATAACACCCAATCTAGAATAGACTATATTCTTACCACGCGTAGGGCCTTCCTAAATGTGGATGCAGCGGTCATAGGCCCGGCTGTGATCTCCGACCACGCGATGATTTGGATTGATGTGAATGTGGGCTTTGGCTTACGGGGACCTGCACGCTGGCACTTCCCTAGTTATTTGTTCTCTGATGAACATTTCAAAACATACTTAACATCTAAGTGGGATGACTTCCTAGACTTTAATGGTCAGCATTGCAATGATCCGCAGTTGTTTTGGAACACTGTCAAGGCAGTGCTCAGAGGAGATTGCATAGCCTACGTAATAGCGCGCAACCGCCGTCTATCACGGGGAATACTTCGGTTAGAAAAGGAACTTGCCCTAGCTAAACGTCGTTACACCCACAACCCAACCCGAACCTCTAGAGAACACTTGATCTCGGTGGAAACGACCCTTAATTCCTACATACATGAGCGCACGGTGAAAATGCTTTTGTACCAAAAATATCACTATCATCGCTATGGTAATCGCGCAGGGAAGTTATTAGCCCGATTGACCTCCCAAGCTAGGGGTCATCGCTATGTGTTGGGGTTGCGGGATAGCCTGGGTTGTCTCCAACATACTACTGGCCAAATTGCACAGCTTTTCATGTCCCACTTTCGGGGGATATACGGTTGCCAGGACTCGGGGGCAGAACCCCTTATTAGGGATTATTTAGTGGATTCTGGATTACAGCCGCTTTCTGATTCGGATGTCGAGTTTCTTAACGCACCCATCACCCCTAAAGAATTGCATAAAGCTATCCAGAACCAACAAAACTTTTCTGCCCCAGGGCTGGATGGTTTCACGGCAGAATTCTATAAATTATTATCAGGGCAGCTGAGTCCCTATTTACGGGACTATTATTCGCAGGTAATTCATGATGAACAATTTCCTGTAGGCTCCAATGAGGCACTAATTACGCTGATTTTGAAACCTGGCAAAGACAGTACTGCTCCCGAGTCCTATCGCCCAATTTCTCTGCTAAATGTGGATATTAAAATACTATCTAAAATATTAGCTGATAGGCTAGCGACCCTTCTCCCCAACATTATAGCATCAACACAGGTGGGATTTGTAAAGGGTCGTCAAGCGGTACACAATGTACGTAAAGCACTGTTGTCCTTAGCTCACACCCAAGTTAATAACATTCCGATGCTCTTGCTTAGTTTAGATGCGGCACAGGCATTTGACCAGGTCAATTGGAAGTATCTTTTTGAGGTGTTGAATTATATGGGTATATCTGGATGGTTTGCCGCGGCGCTACGCACATTATATTCGACACCTACAGCAAGATTACTTGTCAATGACATTATTACTGACCCAATTTCTATAGAGCGAGGCACTCGACAGGGATGCCCCCTGTTGCCTCTACTATTTTTGTTGTACTTGGAACCATTTCTTCGTACAGTGTCTTTGGACCCTGACATTGTGGGTGTGAACATTGGGAACCACTTGCTCAAAGTGTTAGCCTTCGCGGACGATCTCCTCTTTTTGCTCAGGGATCCCCATCATTCTGTCCCGCATTTATTGCAAGCGCTTGACGAATTTAAATTCTATTCGGGTTTTACGTTGAATTACCAGAAATCTTTGGCTTTGGCCAGCCCACTGACACTGCAACAGACATGGAGCAGCCAATTTCCATTTGCATGGGCCGTGAGCTCGATTCGTTATCTGGGGGTTTGGATTCCTAGAGACCTTACGACCCTATACGACAGCAATATCACCCCACTGCTTCGTGACACCACACAACATCTGCAGAATTGGTCCACTTTCCCATTATCGGTGGCAGGCCAGGTAGCTCTCTTTAATATGGTGCTTTTTCCCAAATGGTTGTACCGCTTTCAGGTCCTGCCTCTGCTCCTATCTTACGCCCATAACACACGATTAACGAAAAATTTACAACATTTCCTCTGGGGCGGTAAGCGACCCCGTATGACATTTCTTCGGATGTGTCTGCCTAGGGATAGGGGGGGTTATGGTTTATTACACATACGTTGGTATGCTATGGCCTGTCAGATGCGACATATTAATGATTGGTTTAGAGGGACCTCTGATTTTTCTGCTACACCACTGGAGCTATCTTTATTGGCTCCGTTTCATGTGAGCTATTTCTTGCATGTGGCGGATCCAGGGATCCGTCCTTTGGTGTCGCACTATCCGATCTTTGCGCCAGCTCGGCGAACCTGGAAGTGGGTCTGTAAAACTGCTATACTGCCTGCTGGGGTGTCATTATATTTACCTATACAGGGCAATGGAGCTTTTCGGTCGGGATTGCAGAATGCCGCCTTTCCTAGGTGGAGGGAAAAGGGACTTCAATATCTTTTTCACCTGTTCTCGGAGGAGGGGAACTTGGCAACATTTGCGGAGCTACAACACACCTTTGACTTACCGCCTACTGATCTATTTGCTTATTACCAGATTCGACATTATATCCAGTCTTTACCAGTGACCGTTCTCACAGAAGACAGCAGGGATGCACTTTCCGAACTCTTTAGTCTCTCAGCCCAACAGCGGATTCCACTGCGGTTTCACGTGGTGGGGATCCGGGACTGTCAATCGGGCACCAATCTGGACATTTTGGCGACGGCATGGGCCGAGGACCTGCAGTGTACATTAACAGTCCAGCAGCTACAGCGGGTATTGAAGAACATTCAAAGGGTGTCTCCTAACATAACCCACTGGGAAATGCAATTGAAGATTGTTCTGAGACTTTATATTCCACCGGAACGTGCTGCCCGGATGGGAATTACGACATCTCATTCCTGCCCGAAATGCAGCCATGCTCACGCTTCTTTGAGCCATATGTTTTGGGCATGCCCCAAAATTCAACAGTTCTGGAGTCACCTGGGACGCTATGTTACGTTGCTTTGGGGGAGGCTTTGGCTCCCACAACCGAGAGCGCTATTTGGTTTTTATAACATAGCCACGCCCAAACCCAGGGGAATGTCAGCTTTTATCACCAGAGTGCTTTTACTGGGGAAGAAAACTATCCTTATTAACTGGCTTTCGCCTGATCCTCCGACCTATGCACAATGGAGATCCCTGATGATAATTCATGCCACGCTGGAGCGGAGACTGGTGGGTGACTTGGAGCATGGCCCGGGTCGTAGATTTTGTCAGACTTGGGAATACTTTTGGCAGGACCTTACACCACGTGCTCGCAGTAGACTTTTGAACCTTTAAGGTTATCTCTCAACTTTTGGCATGGCTTTGGACTCCCGGGATGGGGAGGGGTGGGGGGAGGGGGGAAATGTTTGTACTGTTACTTCTGATTGATGCTCTTTCTTGTTCTTGCCTATTATACTTGAAATAATAAAAAAGCATTTGAATATAGAAGCACACATGACCGACTTGGTTATATGTTATTTGCTTATTCCTGTTTTTGTTGTTCTTAAGTATATTGACCTTGTATACATTCCTTTGTAACATATCTGTCATAATGGCCAATATCTTTTTATTTGTTTTTAAAACTCAATAAATAGCATTGAACTAAAAAACAACAACAACCCCCCCCCCCTTTTTGACCTTGCCCCAATGTGCTGCTGATATTGCAAACCAATATGATAGAGATGCCTGTCATTGTAAGGTAGCAAAATACAAACTCTCCAGAAACCTGCCAGAGAAACTTGAGAAAGAAACCTACCTAGAGGCAGCATAGATCATAAGGTTCTAAGAGTGGCGACTCAATGACCAGAACAACTGTGAACACACGCTAAATAACGTGAATGCTATGAAATTTAATATAATTTAAGTGGAGTACCCTCAGTGTGATAGGGCAGCGAAGGGAGCTATACTCCAGCGCTTCACATAACGACCAACAAGCCCCTGCCCCCACACCATCATAGGGTACCTCCTTGTGTGTAATAAATCAAAAATAGTGAAAAATAAATCACTACCAACCAGTGAACACAAGTGAGGTCAATTAAGCAGCCACTCTGAGAACCTCCCCAACCAGTTCCCACAATAGAAATCAAAAACCGACTTAGCTTAAGATGTTCTTGGAAAGTTGTCAAGACAGCAGCGACCCACAATAAAGCACTGCTGTGTCATTTCCAAAATTGTTAACAGAAAAGAGTGGTACTCTACCCCCTTTACAAGCTCTGGATGGCCTTTGGGCTAAAGTGGAGGTCAGGGATAGATTTGTATACTGCCTGAATCAGACCAAACTTCATTAAGCTCAACATTCTTTCTCTACCAGTGTTTGGGGGTCACAAGTACCAGCAGATCTCAAACCGTAGACCTCTCTCATAGTTCAAGTCCAAGAATGAGCAGTGGCTCTTCTAAGTCTAAGTTGTGATATTACATGTCAGTGAATTGGTCTCACAGTGTCTGAAATAAAAGAAACTACTGATAAAATATTTCAATCAATGCTCTAGTTTTTCAAAACAGAAAGATCTT
Organism: Geotrypetes seraphini; assembly: GCF_902459505.1. Lineage (NCBI taxonomy): Eukaryota > Metazoa > Chordata > Amphibia > Gymnophiona > Dermophiidae > Geotrypetes > Geotrypetes seraphini. The sequence goes on from NC_047084.1 coordinate 105,652,662, forward strand.
TCTGCACTCTGGCTTGGGCAATATGCAAACCCAGGGTGAGTCAAGAACAAATATGGTAATACTAGATGGCCCTGTCTACAGCATATCTGGGGGACATTAAGGAAACCAACTTTTTCCTTCACAGTTTTTTTTGTGTGTTTTCTGTTAGGAATGGCTAGTCTTGGTGGAAAGCAAAAATGGATGTCATATGATGCCGGATTTAAATTGAAAGTCATGTTGAGAGCAGAAGAGAGCAATAATTCATTCACTTGCAAGCAGGGAATTTGGTATTAATGAAAGGCAAATAAGAGATTGGAGAAAGCAGAAGGCTGAATTAGAGAAGATGCCAAAATCCAAAAAGGCTTGCCGAGGTTTAACTACACCCTTATCGGTTCTTGAAGATGACTTGAATAGCTGGGTTCTAGAGTGCCGGCAAAATGAATACTGCGTTACATGTACAGGAATTCTCTTACATGCCCTTCAAATGGAAAAACAGGATAAAACTAAAGGTACAAACAAATTTGTTGCGTCTGCAGGCTGGTGTAGCAACAAAAATTTCTCAGAAACTGCCTCAGGATATTGAAGAAAAAGTATCTTCATTTCATAAATTTATTATAAAACAATTACAATTTTACAATTTTGAGCTTGGAGAAATTGGAAATATGGATGTAACACCGATAACGCTTGACCTTCCCAGCAATAGAACTGTGGCAAGCTTAGGTGATAAAACCATTTTTTAAGAACTGGGAATGAAAAGAACCATTTTACTGTGGTTCTCTCTTGTTTGGCAAAAGGAATCAAATTGAGGCCTGTAGTCATTTTTAAAAGAAGGACATTGCCAAAAAATGTCATATTTCCACCATGAATTACTGTGCGTGCACATGCCAAAGGCTGAATGGATGAAGAAGGAACCAAAATATGGCTTGACAAGATTTGGAATAGACGACTGGGGATTGCTTTGAAGAAAAAAACCATCATTGCTTGTTTGGGACATGTTTAAAGCCCACATATCTGAAGACATCAAACAGAAGGCAAAGTTTCTTCAGACTAACCTGGCAGTTATACCAGGAGGTCTTACATCTGTCTTACAACCTCTAGATGTTTGTTTGAATAAACCTTTCAAGGATTGTGTGCGAAAAGATGTGGCATGAATGGATGTCATCTGGTGAAACACACTTGACAAAAGCCGGTAATCTGATGAAACCAGATATCAAACTGATTGCAAAGTGGGTCAGGGATGCTTGGGAAGACATTCCAGAAGATATGGTTCAACATGTTTTCAAAAAATGTGGTATAAGCAATGCCAAGGATGGCAGTGAAGATGATGTGCTGAATGAGAGCAACAACAGCAGTGATGACAATGATGACATTGATGACAATGTCTATGCTGATGACATCACAGAAACTGACTTCCACTGTCTGTTTGGGAATTCTGATGATGAGGAATGTTTTGAAAAATTTTAAATGTTAAAACTTTGGGAAGATGGGGATAGGGGGTAGGGAACAGGGGGATTGTGGTGGGAGGGATTTTTATCTAAACAGATATTGTTTAAACTGATGTTATTGTAAATGTTGTGTGGTTTTACACTAATAAAAATATTTAACGTTAAAAGAAATTTGTGTTAAAACTTACAGCAAGGATGTCTAGTCTTTGTAGACTGGCTCACCAGGATATTCCAAGTTACTAATCTCGGTTTATATTCGAGTTAACCATTTTTCTTCCCTTTTGGGGGGAAAATGGGGGTCTCGACTTATCTTCGAGTATATATGGTACCTATTTCAAAATAAAACATAAAATTCTGTTTATAGCTGTTCTTAGTGTTACCGACATCCTCTGAGCTTTTTGAGGTGTTATTTATGGTTATTGGCAACTCAACCTCTCTACTTGTGTTTTGGGTTTCAAAATACAGCTTTTTAAAATATATTTTTCAAACTAAATTTTTCAAACTTACAGATCCATACGGCATATTACACTGGTGATTTTTTCAATACATTTCCATACAGGTTAGACATTTTCATTGATTCATATTTTGTGAGATTGTATATTTGTGAGATTGTATATTTGTGTGTGTGTATATATATATATATATGTATATATATATTTGTGTGTATATATATATATATATACACACACACACACCGTGAACTGAAAAAAAACCATACATCAAACTGTTCCGTATCTTCCGCTGAACTCGGCCAAGTCATATGAAATTTAGTGTGTCGTGTCTTGTATGAAGTTGATGTAAAATGTTGTAAATGCGCTCCCGTTGCATGAAGGCACATCCTCAGCCTTGGATGCCACCGATCTATGGACTTGTCAACGATGCTCTGCTTAAGCTCAGCCCAGAGATGAGGTGCTGTTTAAGTTTTTGACATCAGATATCACTGTCTTGTAGATGTGTTCCTGTATCAGCCCCCAGATCCGGTAGTCAACTGGGTTTAGGTCTGGTGAATTCGCAGGTCAGAGGTCTGGACCACTGAAGTCTGGGGGTCTCCTGATGTAGCATTTCTACAGTGTCCTTTGCCCAAGGTGCTGGGGCATTGTTCTGTTGGAAGATAAAGTAGTCTCCTGACATGTGATGGATCGCTGGAAGCAGCTTCTGTGTCAAGAGGATATCCTGTTAGTGTACACCATTGATCTTAACTTCAGGATCGATGAAGAACAGATCTGTGAATCCAAGTTTCAAGATTGCAACTGAGACCATGACTGATTGGCTGAAGGTCAGGGCAGGTCCATAATAGGTGTTTGTCATTAACCTTACACTTCAGTGTTGTTGAAGGCACAGACAGGAGATCATTCTGTGTGTTAATCAGTGGAGCTACTGTAAATATTTTTTTATCTGTAAACCAGATGAAGCTGACGCAGTGCTCCAGGTACTTGGTCAAAAGTTGTTTGCTCAATTTCAAGCTTGTTTCTTTGTTGTGTAAAGTTAACTCTCAGATACAACACTTTTTAAGATACTTTAATTTCAGATGGTCATGAATTATCCTAACCATAGTTGTCTGACTTAATCCTGCTTCTCTTGCTATTTGGCAAGTTGTTCATTGTGATTGTGGCATGCCCTCCTTGCTCAGTACAAGATCGTGTACAAAGTCAATGTGTTCTTTTGTGCGAATCAAGCACAGTCATCCACTTCTGGGTTACGGTCCACAGTGCCCATAGTCTCCTTTTTAAAAATTAAATGCTGTTCTATTAGATTTCTGGTGTGACCTTATTCCAGGGATTATATCAAAACTGATCATGTTATGATCACAGTTATGAAGGGGCCCCAGCACCATTACCTCCCATAGCAATTCATGTGCTCCACTAAGAACTAGATCTAGAATTGCTTTGCATCTTGTTAGTTCCTTAACCAGCTGCTCCATAAAGAAGTCCTTGATTTCATCAAGGAATTTTATCTCCTTAGCAAGCCCTGATGTTAAATTTATCCAGTCAATATCGGGTAGTTGAAATCGCTCATTTTATTGTGTTACCCAGTTTGTTAGCTCCCTAATCTCTGACAACATTTCAGCATCTGTCCGTTCATCATGGTCAGGTAGACGGTAATACACTCCTATCACTATCCATTTCACTTTTACATATGGAATTTCTACCCATAGAGAATCCAAGGTATATTTCTGCTCCTCTAGAATTTTCAGTACATTTGATTCAAGGCTCTCCTTAACATATAACTTCATATGATACTATTGGAACGACTCGCTGACATTGGACTGGGGGGAACAGTACATGTATGGTTCAGTTCAATCTTGAATGGTAGGAAACAGGAAATTTTTGTTAATGGCAAAATGTCAGGTCAAAGGGAAATAAAACCTGATGTTCCCCAGAGGTCAGCCCTCTCAGCAACATTATTCAATATTTACATCCGTCCATTGTGTGTATTACTTCATCAGTTGGATGTCTCATACAGGTTGTAAAAAAAACAAAAATGAAATTGTCCAGATCAGAATGATATGCACTAAAAAAGTGTCCTCCAACTCATCTGGTAATATGAAGATCGTTATTCCTCCAATATCACAATGATACATTCAACAACTCAATGACTCGACATGTACATGCTTCGGCCAACAGGCCTGTCTCAGGAGTCTTAAAAATCACGGATGGTGATATTCGAAGAATTCTACCACTCACGTAGATTTAAACAAAATTCAAAAAAGGAGTATCATATCTCGTGTACTAGTTGGCTACAGTTGGAATACACGAGACATGATACTCCTTTTTTGAATTTTGGTTAAATCTACGTGTGTGGCATTATTCTTCAAATATCACCATCCGTGATTTTTAAGATTCCTGAGGCAGGCCTGTTGGCCAAAACATGTACATATCGAGTCATTGAATGCATCATTGTGATATTGGAGGAATAAAGATATTCATATTACCAGATGAGTTGGAGGACACTTTTTTAGTGCACATCATTCTGATCTGGACAATTCCATTTTTGTTTTATTTGTATTTGTGTTTGTGGTTTTGTTTTTCCCTGGTCTGTTCTTCATACAGGTTGTATGCAGACGACATACAGCTGATTTTCCTGATTGAAGAATCATTGGTAAAATCTATTGGGAGGTTAGAAACAGTGGCAAATCCAGCAGTTGTCTTAGAAATCCAAATGTCCAAAAATTCAATACATTGTGAATGGCATTTAATTATAAACTGAAGGTGAGGAGGATTTGTGGTATAGATATTTGGATGCCATTTTTTTTTTCTTATGGCGAGGTACAAGGGAAGAACTGGAGAGTTTGATCCTCACCTTCAGTTTACAATGAAATGCAATTCACAATGTATTGAATTTTTGAACATTTGGATTTCTAAGACAGCTACTGGATTTGCCACTATACTGTACAGGAAACCTGTTGCAAGAAACACGTTACTGAACTATAAAAACCTTCACCCCTATAAATTAAGATTTAATCTCCCGATTTGGCAATTTCTACGCCTCGTTGGATTTGCTCCTCGGAAGAGGAATTCAAGTTGCAATCTACTGATCTGGAAAAAGATTTTTTGACAGGGGATAGTGCAGTCTGGAGAGCTTTTTTAAGAGCACGTTTTGCTCAACTTGAACTAATGCTTACATCTACTCCTCACAGGGAAGTAGGGAACGACCAATTAACCTGTGTGCTGCCTTTTTCCCAAGCAGCAGAACATTTGATCAGACTGTTGCGGACTTATTGGCCAGTTTTGCACCTCCACCAGTCTTTAATAGAATTCCCAAGATTAGCCTATAGTAGGGAAAAAACTATAGGCCAAATGTTTAATTTTCAAAAGTTTGGAAAAGGAAGAAAGATAAAAGGGGTTCATAAAAGATGTGGTAGATGCCAGTGGTGTTCCTTAACAATTGAGAGAGAGGTTTGGAAGATTCCTGGCAGAGAGATGACTATCTCCTCTTGGACAATGACTGATTGTAACAGTAGAAATGTGATTTATGCCATCCTTTGCCCTTGTAACCAACGCTATAATTCCCCCCCAAATACTGCTGAGATACTTGAAAGATAATCCAAAAATCATTTGTAGTCAAAATGAGTTCTCAAAGGGGTAAGAGACCATTTGGTACAGCACCTGGACCAGTGTTCCCTCTAAGCTGCGCTGGCGCACAAAATATTGCATCGCAGCGCACAAGTTTACGTCACAGCGCACGGCGTACGGAGATGGCAGGCCGCGGCGAGAGGAGAATCGGGCGAGTTGGCGCTGGCGCCCGATATTTGTAGCGCACAGCGAAAAAACTTTTGCCCACAACACCCGCCCGCTTAGAGGGAGCACTGACCTGGACACTATCAATTTCTATAAAAAATTAATTTAAATTTAGTGAATAACGGGGTGTCCTCAGTGTGTAGAGACAGCGATAGGAGAAGACCTCCGGCGCTTACCAAGAAAGGCATGGGTAGTAAAACCCCTGCCAGCACACCATCACTGGATACCTCATGTGTGCTTAACTTAAATAATAAAGTGCAATAACACCGAGTGATGTGATACTTTATAAATCATACAGGTGCTATAACAAGCGGAATGACACACTGAGAGAACCCCCCAGCCCACTCAGGCTTCTGAATATATCTACCACTGGTTTTTCAGGACACTCTATGATTATGGTCTCCTGCTGGACTATGGACGTTTGAATCTAACATCAAGCTAAGTTCTTTTTTCATCTTGCCTGAGCGGGCTGGGGGGGTTCTCTCAGCGTGTCATTCCGCTTGTTATAGCACCTGTGTGATTTATAAAGTATCACATCACTTGGTGTTATTGCACTTTATTATTTAAGTTAAGAACACATGAGGTGTCCAGTGATGGTGTGCTGGCAGGGGTTTTACTACCCGTGCCTTTCTTGGTAAGCACCGGAGGTCTTCTCCTATCACTGTCTCTACACACTGAGGACACCCCATTATTCACTAAATTTAAATTAAATTAATTTTTTATAGAAATTGATAGTGCCCAGGTGCTGTACCAAATGGTCTCTTACCCCTTTGAGAACTCATTTTGACTACAACTGCTTTTTGGATTATCCTCTGCTCTTGTGCATTAGTATATATTGGCCGGACAAGCAGACCGGTCAAAGTTCGTCTAACTAAACATAAGTCCTGGATTTTGACAGAGTCGTTCCAGACTCTCCTAGTCAAACACTGGTGCAATAAAAATCATAAATTGGAAGATCTTAGATAGTGTATTATAGATCAAGTAGAAGGGTGGGCGGGTGGTAATGCAGATAGATATTTAAATTTCCTTGAACAAAGATGGATTTATAAGCTTAATGTAGTTGAGCCAAAGGGTTTGAATGGGGAATTAGACTGGGCATCCTTGTTCTGAACGAGGTTGGTTTGCAGCGCTGACATCATGAGTCAGCTATTTGGAAGGAAGTAGAAAAGTGAATACAAGCCGCCGCCGCCGCCTTTGACACTGTGTAAGTGAACGGTTGGATGACAACAGCATGGTTGAGGTGGGTGCTGACAAAATTAAAGATAAAAGGAGAAATTAGGTTCTTACCTGCTAATTTACTTTCTTTTAGCTTCTCCAGACCAGTAGAGGTTAATCTTTACCAATGGATATATATCCAATCATGACCAGCAGGTGGAGACTGAAAACAAAACTGTGGGACAGTATATAATATACTCCCTTCTCTATTTACGTCAGTCTGCCGAATAGCCAAGCAGAACCAAGAACTGGAAAACAGAAAGAAAACAATACTCCGAACAGGAGTAACAACTAACATACCCAAATGCTGTTGGAAAATGCAGAGGAGAAATACCCGAAGGAAAATGTCCCCACAACTCGCCAGCTAAGCCAGCCGAGCCACAGCCGCTGTTCTTTAATTCTCCCCGGCCCTAGAAAAATACTAGAACCCGCAGCAAAAAACAAAAACTGCCCGCGAAACAGCCCCAACAACACAACAATAACAACAACAGACAGGGTGGGGACCTCTACTGGTCTGGAGAAGCTAAAAGAAAGTAAATTAGCAGGTAAGAACCTAATTTCTCCTTCTTTAGCACTCTCCAGACCAGTAGAGGTTAATCTTTACCAATGGGACGTACCAAAACAGTCCCTCTCACGGGCGGGACCCCCGCAGGGCCGATACCAGAACACGCTCACCGAACACCGCGTCCCGACGCGCCTGAACATCTACCCGATAATGTCTAACAAAGGAATGCAAGAAGGACCAAACCGCAGCCTTACAAATATCCACTGGAGGCACGAGCGACGACTCAGCCCTAGAAGCTGCCTGACCCCGAGTGGAATGAGCCTTGAGAAACTCCGGAACAGGCTTCTATCTCAGAAGATAAGCGGAAGCAATCGTCTCCTTGATCCAGCGCGCAATAGTAGCCTTAGAAGCGCCAGCCCCCCGACGAGGACCCGTCAGAAAGACAAAGAGATGATCGGATTTCCGGACTTCCTGGGTCCGCTGCACATAAGAGCGAAGGACCCGACCGACATCCAACTTGCGCAGCTGCCGTTGCTCAGAAGAGCCCTCCCGACTACCCAAGACTGGGAGGACCACTGATTGATTGACATGAAAAGGAGAAACTACTTTCGGCAGAAAGGAAGGAAGGAACAGGCCGCAAGACAACCCGCTCCCTAGAAAACTCCAAGAAGGGAGCCCTACAAGAGAAAGCCTGTAGCTCAGAAACACGCCTAGCGGAAGTAATGGCCACCAAAAAGACCGCCTTCAGAGTAAGGTCCTTCAAAGAACAGCCATCCAACGGCTCGAAAGGCGGGAGCACCAAAACAGAGAGAACCAGATTGAGATGCCAAGAGGGAACAGAGAGCCGTAGGGGAGGCCTGAGCAACTTGGCCGCCCGCAAAAAGCGAATCACATCAGGAATGGCCGACAAACGCTAACCTGTCACCAACCCTTGAAAAGCCGACAGGGCCGCAAGTTGAACCCAGAGAGAAGACCAAGCCAGGCCTCTATCCAGGCCATCCTGCAAGAACTCTAGAATGGTAGGCAGGGAAGCGCAAAAAGAGACCACTCCCAGCGCCCGGCACCACCCCTCAAAGAGACGCCAAACCCGCACATAAGCCCGAGAGGTAGAAAGCCTCCGGGACCCTAAGAGCGTAGAGATCCCCTTATCTGAATATCCCTTCTTACTAAGGCGACCCTTTTCAAGAGCCAAGCCGTAAGACAAAATAGAGACGGGTCGAACATGGGAATGGGACCCTGCGTCAGAAGATCGTCCAAGAGAGGCAGAGGAAGAGGATCCGCCACCAGAAGCCTCACCAGATCCGCATACCACGGACGTCGAGGCCAATCCGGAGCCACCAGAACCACCAGACCCGGATGGTGAACAATGCGAAGAAGTACTCTGCCCACTAATGGCCAAGGAGGGAACACATACAACAGCCCCTCCGTTGGCCACGGTTGGACCAGAGCATCCAGACCCTCGGCCAGACTGTCCCTGCGATGACTGAAGAAGCGGGGCACTTTGGCATTGCCACTCGTGGCCATCAGGTCCATCAGGGGCTGCCCCCAAGCCTGCACTATCAACAGCAGCAGCCTCGAAAAAAGCCAACAGGATGCTGGGCATCATAAAGAGGGGCATCACAACCAGGACGCGGGAAGTCATCATGCCATTGTATCGAGCGATGGTGCGTCCGCATCTGGAATACTGCGTTCAGTATTGGTCGCCGTACCTCAAGAAGGACATGGCGGTGCTTGAGAGAGTCCAAAGGAGAGCGACGAAACTGGTAAGAGGGCTGGAACACTGCCCATACGCCGAGAGGTTGGATAGGCTGGGGCTCTTCTCCCTGGAAAAAAGGAGGCTCAGGGGAGATATGATAGAGACCTTCAAGATCATGAGGGGCATAGAGAGGGTGGATAGGGACAGATTCTTCAGACTGAAGGGGACAACAGGTATGAGGGGGCACTCGGAGAAACTGAAGGGAGATAGGTTCAAAACAAATGCAAGGAAGTTTTTTTTCACCCAGAGGGTCGTGGACACTTGGAATGCGCTGCCGGAGGAAGTGGTCGGGCAGAGTACGGTACAGGGATTCAAACAGGGATTGGATGGATTCCTGAGGGACAAAGGGATCGTGGGATACTGAGAGAAGTATCCAGGAAATAAGTATAGAAACCCGACCAGGTCGTGCATGTGCAAAACCGGAGGGTTAGGACTTCGATGGGAAGATAGGACTTCAATGGGAAACCAGGGTGGCAAGGGGGCCCCTTCTGGTGATTCAGACAGGTGACCTGTTTGGGCCGCCGCGGGAGCGGACTGCTGGGCATGATGGACCTATGGTCTGACCCAGCGGAGGCACTGCTTATGTTCTTATGTTCTTAACTGAAACGCCACGGAGCCGAGACACCACTCTCCTGGATCCAAGAAGTGACGACTGAGGAAGTCCGCCTGAACATTTTCTACCCCAGCTATGTGAGAGGCCGAGAGGTCCAGAAGATGGGACTCCGCCCAAAGCATGAGCCGAGCCGCCTCCTGCGCAACCTGAGTGCTCTTGGTGCCCCCCTGACGATTGACATAAGCCACTGCCGCGGCATTGTCCGACAGGACTCTGACTGACTTGCCCAACCAAAGGGAGCGGAAAGCGAACAGCGCCAGACGGACCGCTCTGGTCTCCAACACGTTGAACGACCAGGAGGCCTCCTCCGTGGACCAGGTGCCCTGAGCTGAGTGACCCAAACACTGAGCCCCCCAACCGAGGAGACTCGCATCCGTAAGGAGCACCGTCCACTGCGGGAGATCCAGACCCACCCCCTGAACCAGGTGAGGGGTCCGGAGCCACCAATGCAGACTGCAGCGCGCCACGCCTCGCAGGGGGACAGGAACCTCCAAACCGTGCCTCTGGGGTGACCACCTCCGGAGCAGAGCATACTGAAGAGGACGCATGTGGGCCCGCGCCCACCTCACCACGTCCAGGGACACCGCCATCGACCCCAAGACTTGGAGGAAAACTCGCGCCCGAGGACACCGGGACGCCAAAAGCAGGCGAATCTGAGATTGCAACTTGCTCACCCGGGGCCCTGGAAGGAAAACCTTCCATAAGGAGGTGTCAAACAGAACCCCAAGGTACTCCAGACGCTGAGCCGGGACCAACCGACTCTTGAAAAGGTTGACCACCCAGCCCAGCGACCGGAAAAACTCCACCACCCGAGCTGTAACCCGGGAGCTCTCCTGCAACGACTTTGCCCGAATCAACCAGTCGTCCAGGTAGGGGTGCACCAGAATGCCCTCCGAGCGCAAGGCCGCTGCGACGACCACCATCACCTTGGTGAACGTCCGGGGAGCCGTGGCCAGACCAAAGTGAAGCGCACAGAACTGATAGTGCCGACCCAAGATTGCAAAGTGAAGGAAGCGCTGATGAGAGGCCCGAATGGGAACATGCAAGTAGGCCTCCGTCAGATCGAGAGAAGTGAGAAACTCCCCCGGCTGAACCGCCAGAATGACCAACCGCAGAGTTTCCATGCGAAACGAGGGAATCTTGAGAGCCCTGTTGACCCCCTTCAAATCCAGGATGGGCCGAAAGGTCCCCTCCTTCTTGGGCACCACAAAGTAAATGGAGTACCTGCCGGTGCCCCACTCCGGAGGGGGCACTGGAATAACTGCCTTGAGATCTAGCAAGCGCTGAAGGGTCTGGCGAAAAGCCTGCATCTTCCAAAGAGTCTGACATGGAGAGGCTAGGAAAAGGTCCGGCAGAGAGCGGGCGAACTCCAGGGCATAACCGTCCCGCACCACCTCCAGGACCCACTGATCGGACGTGATCTCGGCCCATTTGGGGAAAAAGTCGTGCAGCCGGGCCCCCATCGGAACCAAAGGGGGCGCCGGCAAGGAGTCATTGTGCAGGACGGGAAGCGGGGGAACCGGCGGAGGGATTCCCTGCCCCCCGACAGGCCCCGCGAAAGGGCTGCATGCGCTGGAAGAACTGACCCCGGGAAAACCCTGGAGCCAGGAAAGAAGCAGCCCCACGCCCAGGGCGATACTTGCGAAACTCCCGCAAACGCCCCCGGGCAGTGCCACCCCGAGACGCAGGGCGGGCACGGTCCTCAGGCAGACGGGGCACCTTTGAGTCCATCAGAGTCTGAAGCAACTTATCTAATTCCTCCCCAAACAAAAAAGACCCCCGGAAGGGAAATTTAGTAAGCTTAGCTTTGGACGCAGCATCCGCCGACCAAGCGTGCAGCCACAAAATACGCCACGCGGCCACGCCAAAGACCATAGACTTAGCCGAGATCCGCACCAAGTCATAAAGAGCATCTGAGAGGAACGAGGCAGCCATCTCAATCTTCGCCACCCCCTGATCCACTAAAGACCAGTCATCAGACTCCCGATCCAGGACACGCTCAGCCCACCGAAACACGGCGCGAGCCACCAGCCCCCCACAAATAGCCGCCTGGACCTCAAAGGCAGAGACCTGAAAATTTTGCTTAAGAATGTTCTCCAACTTGCGCTCCTCAGAGTCCCGCAAGGCAGAACCGCCCTCAACAGGCACGGTATGCCGCTTAGAAATCGCCGAAACCACCGCGTCTACGACTGGCGATGTTAAAGTAGCCCGATCCCCCTCTGGGATGGGATACAAACGAGCCATGACGCGTGCCAAACGAAACGGCGTTTTCCACTGTTCCAGTACAATATCCCGAATATCCTGATGCATGGGAAAAGAGCGGGAAACGGTACGGATCCCCCGAAGCAGAGGGTCCCCCACACGCGGAGTCTCCGGCGGCGCATCCTCAAAACGCAACACCAAAGAAACCTGTTGAATCAGGTCCGGTAGCTCATCTCTCTGAAAAAGGCGCACCACGGACGCCACTTCGCCGGAGGACGGGAAACCCGACAACCCGCCGCCAGCGGCCATCCCCTCGAGAGGGTCCTGGAAATCCTCAAAAGGGTCCAGGTCCTCATCCAAACCGACACGCTCCTCAGACCATAAATCCTCATCCCAAGACACCCGCGGACGCTTGGACAAGGGAGGAGGAGGAGGGGACGCCACAACAGATGAGAGAGGCAAAGCCGCAGGGAGTGCGGAGGAAACCCCACTCCCCGAAACCCCCTGGGCGCATCCGGGACCCCCAGCTGCCTGAAAATAGGCTCTGCACAAAGAAAAAAAGAAATCAGGGGAAAAACCCCCCGAGGGTCCCAAGGGACTCCCTGCCACAGCAGGGGACCCAGCAGAAACCTGCCCCTGTTTTTCCAATACAGGGGGAAGGTCATCTGAGGTGGAAGACAAAATGGAGGGGCCAGACTGTGAAAATGGCGACTTTCCCGCCAAAAATGCTCCCTCCATAGCCTGTAGCGGCTGAGAAGCCTGAACAGTCCCAGCCGCTAAAACAGGCAAGTCGGCATCAGCTGTCAAAAAATCAGCTGAGAGGGAATCCTTCGGGGAATCCCTCCGTGGGCGGTTGGGGAAGACCGGGCTTCCCCACTGCTCCCAGCCAACTCGCAAGGCACCATCGGCGGGGAGCTCTGGGCGCCTGCAGCCGCTGCCGACGGAGCTCCACCACATCACCGGGCCAAACTACCGAGTTCAGTCCGGCCGCGAGTGCCTCGCGGCTGGACCTAATTGTGTCCCACTCCCCTGGAGAAGGGCACAATTGCTCCATACGCGACCTAGCTATAAAAAAGTGCCGGTTAGATGAAAAAATACAGTAAAATACAGTTTTCTTAAAGGGAAACAACCCTCCAGACCAGCACTACCTCAGGATTTTTTTTTTACAGAACAGACTCCACAGGCTCTCGAAGCAATATGCCTTGCTTGATTTAGGGGGCAAGGCTTACTGCTGAGGCTCCTCTAGAAAAATGTGGGGAGGTGGAGGAAGTGGGGGGAGGGACCCCGCTCGAGACCCGCCGGGTTTGACACCCCCGAGGTCGGACGGACCCCCAAACAGGGCCCGCCCAAGCTCCGTCCGGCCAAAAACAGGGACTAGAAACTCCCTAAACAAATTCCAACAGCCCTACCAAGGGAGATGGGTACAGATCACTCAACACCTGCTGGAGACTGAAAGAAGACTGAGGTAAATAGAGAAGGGAGTATATTATATACTGTCCCACAGTTTTGTTTTCAGTCTCCACCTGCTGGTCATGATTGGATATATACCCATTGGTAAAGATTAACCTCTACTGGTCTGGAGAGTGCTAAAGAATATAGGATTTAATATAATAACAAGATTTTAATTTGACTGTTTGGTTATGATTTGTTGCAGGGAAATGAGCTAGCTGCTATGATCACACTTTGAGCAGCGAGCTGTGTTTCTGAGATCTGAGTCAAGGTGAAAACTTATATAAGAAAATAAGAATTATATAAGAAAATAAGAATTACAAAAAAAATCTAAGTTTTTTAATATTGACTTGGGAGTGGTGATTAATTAAATATGCATGACATTATTTGCATGCACTACCTCCATTATATGCAAATAGATCTCATGCATATTCATTGTAAAAATCCTGAAAACCTGACTTTGCATGGTATGTTGTTGTTCACCCCTGGTTTGGCTCATGTGCTGAATCTCCTGCCATAAATGTCTCCATATGTTACTACTGCCTAGTTTAACACCTCATTAATCCAACGTACAGAAATAAACTTTCTGCTTACCTGACCATCCTGCTGAAGGTGATGATGCAGAATCTGGGAATGAGGCTGCTGATGTGCCGGCAGGATGTGAAGGAATGGGGCTGGAGCATAGCCAGCAGCAGGGCCAGGATTCAGCGGTCCAGTTGATCCAAGAGCAGATGGCAGGCTGAAGGGGGGTGGTGTAGCAGCATGGAAGCCCTGCTTATCAAATGTCTAAAAAACAAGAGAAAACAGAGAGATTTTTATGAGTTCTGTACATATTCAATTGAAAGATTTTTTCCCCTTTTTCTCTGAGGCAAGTTTAATGTAAATAATCTGCCAAGGGCATAATATGAGGTTGAGGGGTGGTAGACTCAAGAGTAATGTTAGGAAATTTTTCTTTATGGAGAGGGTGGTTGATGCCTGGAATGCACTCCCCAAGGGAGGTGGTGGAGAGGAAAACGGTGAGAGTTCAAAAAAGCATGGGATGAACACGGAGGATCTCTAATCAGAAAATAATGGCATATACTGAAGAACTAAGGCCAGTACTGGGCAGACTTGAATGGTCTGTGTCATGTATATGTCCATTCAGTTGAAGATGGGCTGGGATGGTTTATATGAGCTGGAGTGAGCTTCGAAGGAGACTCCAGTAGATCCACAATACTGGGCAGAGCTCTGGGTTTCTGGCCCAGAAATATATAAGAAAAAGAACAATTTAAATTAAAGCATTAAATTATAAAGATTGTATGTTTGAGCAGACTGGATGGACCATTCAGGTCTTTATTTGCCATCATTTAATATGTTACTATGCTATTTTTCAGTGGCTGCACTTGCTTTCATTAACTAGTTTTATAGAATTCCATAATTCAGCTATTGCAGCGACAGTTCTTGGCCAAAAACCACAGACTGTAATTCCCTCCTTAATCCAGTATGTATGCAACATATTTCCAGTCAGCAATGACTTAGACTCCCTGTTCCCCCCTCCAAGTTGAAAAATGTTGCTCCCATAAGAACATAAGAAATGCCTCTGCTGGGTCAGACCCGAGGTCCATCGTGCCCAGCAGTCCGCTCACGCGGTGGCCCAACAGGTCCAGGACCTGTGCAGTAATCTTCTATCTATACCCCTCTATCCCCTTTTCCAGTAGGAATTTGTCCAATCCTTTCTTGAACCCCAGCACCGTACTCTGCTGATTAGCCTAGGGAGAAGAAGTCAGTTTTTGGAATAAAACTTGAATCTTCTGTAACGGTATACATCACTGCTGCCAGCATCAGATCTATGCATGGGCAGGACTAGTTTTTTTGTACATTGCTTTGCTCTGATGAAGAGCCCCACTTCTGCTGTAACCTTCTGTTCCCAGTCAAGCATTACCTCTACTACCTAGCTCAGAGCACCTACTGAAAGAGTTACACTGGCTCCTGATTGAAAGCAGGGTGAAATTCAAGATCATGTTGCTGACGCACAAAAACATTAATCTTTCAGAACCGCAATACCTAGCAAACAGAATCAACAACCGTAAAGCAAGCAGATATTCTCACATGTGGGTGACATCATCCACGGAGTCTAGTATGGACAGTGCAAAAGTGTAGTCACTTTAAGCTTTTGAAGCTTCACGACTGCCTTCCTGCCTGATGTTGGCTCACGGTTCCTCAGTTTCATAAACAAGCTAAGAAACCAACCAGGGGAGGTGGGAGGGATGTTAGAATATCTGCCTGCTGTCCCCAGATAACACCTGCTATGGCACAGTAAGTAACTGTGCTTTATCCCTGGACAAACAGGCAGCATATTCTCACATGTGGGACTCCCTAGCTTATTAAAGAGGGATGGAGGGAGCATTAGCAATTAGGAAGAAAATTAATTATGTAGTACTGCTTGGCCAAATTTACCATCTCATCTGGAAAAAATTTCCAGGCAGTAGTGAGATGTAAACGTGTGTGCTGAGGACCAAGTAGCTGCTTTGCAAATATCTTCAATGGGAGTGAAACATAAAAAAAAGTCACAGATGCTTCCCTCGAGCTGCAGTCCAGACTGAGCATAGCAGAATGAGATGCAGGCTGCTAACCATGTGGAAATAGTTCTCTTGGTTACAGGGAAGCCCAATCTGTTAGGATTAAAAAAAGAGATGAATAGTTGAGGCGAACACCTGTGTGGTTTAGGCCTTTGTAAATAGTAAGTTAAGGCACACTTATAGTGTATGAAGAGTTGTTTCTCCAGGATAAGAATTAAGCTTTGGAAAGAAAACTGGCAATGCAATAGATTGATTCAGGTGAAAATCCATGACTACCGGCACTTTGGGAAGAAATTTCAGATTCATTCTGAGAATCACCTTGTCATGATGAAATACTGTAAACAGTGAGTCTCAAACAAGTGCTTGAAGTTTATTCACTTGATGAGCAAAAGTGACACAGATTAAGGAATTTAAGATGAGAAGATGCCAGAGGTTCAAATGGAGGCTTCATCAGACTGACAAGAACCACATTAAGATCCCAGACCACTGGAGGCAGTTTTAGTGGAGGTTTGGAACTGTAAAGTCCTTTCATAAACCGGGCAACAATTGGATGAGTGGTGAGAGGTTTATTATTGAAAGGAGTATGGGAAGCACTAATAGCACTGAGGTGAACTGTAACTGAAGTAGTTTTTAGTCCAGAATTAGCTAAGTGGAGAAGGTAGTCTAAGACAGAAAGAATAGATGAAGTGGATGGATCCAGATGGTGTAGCATAAACCACGCAGTGAAACGGGTCCACTGAAGTCGATAGCATTATTGAGTGGAAGGCTTCCTGGAAGCAGTTATAATGGTTTGCACCAATTCATAAAGTCTGATGGCGTTAGGTGCACAGATACCAAGCTGTCAGATATAGAGATTGCAGATTGGGATGCAAGAGAAATCTTTGATTCTGAGAAAGTACAGATGGAAAGATCATAGAAACATAGAAACACAGAAGATGACGGCAGAAAAGGGCTACAGCCCATCAAGTCTGCCCACTCTGCTTACCCACCCCCTGTCTATGCCCTAATGACCCAATTTCCTTATCTTGACCCTCGTAGGGATCCCACTTGGGTATCCCATTTATTCTTAAAGTCTGGCACGCTGTCTGCCTCGATCACCTGCACTGGAAGCTTGTTCCAATGATCAACCACTCTCTCTGTGAAGAAATACTTTCTGGTGTCGCCATTAAATTTTCCGCCCCTGAGTTTGAGCGGGTGCCCTCTTGTGGCCGAGGGTCCCTTGAGAAAGAAAATATCATCTTCCACTTCGACACGTCCCGTGAGGTACTTAAATGTTTCGATCATGTCTCCCCTCTTCCTACGTTCCTCAAGAGTGTAGAGCTGCAATTTGTTCAGTCTCTCTTCGTACGAGAGACCCTTGAGCCCCGAGATCATCCTGGTGGCCGTCCGTTGAACCGATTCAATTCTGCGCACATCTTTACTGTAATGTGGCCTCCAGAATTGCACACAGTACTCCAGATGAGGTCTCACCATGGCCCTGTACAACGGCATTATGACTTCAGGCTTTCGGCTGACGAAACTTCTATTGATACAACCCAATATCTGCCCTGCCTTAGATGAAGCCTTCTCCACTTGATTGGCAGTTTTCATGTCTGCACTGATGATTACTCCTAAATCTCGTTCTGCTGAAGTCCTAGTTAAAGTTTCTCCGTTCAAGAAGTACGTCCTGCATGGATTTCCGCTTCCGAGGTGCATGACCTTACATTTCTTAGCATTGAAGCCTAGCTGCCAGGTTGAGGACCAACTTTCCAATGTAAGCAGGTCCTGCGCCATATAATTCTGTAAACTGCATTCACTTACTATATTACATAGTTTGGCGTCATCGGCGAAAAGTGTTATTTTACCTTGAAGCCCTTGAGTCAGATCCCCTATGAATATGTTGAAAAGGAGTGGACCCAGGACCGAGCCCTGCGGCACTCCACTGGTCACCTCCGATGTTTTAGAGAGGGTACCATTAACCACCACCCTCTGAAGTCTGCCACTCAGCCAATCATTGACCCATGCAGTTAGTGTCTCTCCTAACCCCATCGATTCCATCTTGCTTAGCAGCCTGCGGTGTGGGACACTGTCAAAAGCTTTCCTGAAGTCCAGGTACACGACGTCCAAAGACTCTCCCAAGTCCAACTTTCTTGTTACCCAGTCAAAGAAGCTGATGAGATTGGATTGGCAGGACCTACCCTTGGTGAATCCATGCTGACTGGGATCCCGAAGATTCCCTTCATTCAAGATCGTGTCCAATTTGCTTTTAATTAGTGTTTCCATGAGTTTGCACACTATTGATGTGAGACTCACCGGTCTATAATTCGCAGCCTCTGCCCTGCAACCCTTTTTATGCAGAGGAACGACATTAGCTAATTTCCAGTCCAGGGGAACTTTCCCCTTACTTAGGGAGAGATCTATAAGGGTATTGGATCTTTGGCACTCAGTTGAAGTAGAAGGGAAAACCATGCTTTCCTGGGCCACCGAAGAGCTATCAGGATCAAGGTGGCTGATTGTAATTTGAGCATGATTAACATCTTTAGGATGAGAGGAATTGGTGGAAAGGCTTAAATCTGCGGCGGTGGCTTAGGGGGCACGGAGAGAGAAAGAAAGGAGGGGCAGGGAGGGAGAAAAAGAAAGAAAGAAAGGGGGGCAGGGAGAGAGAAAAAGAAAGACAGAAAGAAAGGGGGGCAGGAAGAGAGAAAAAGGCAGAAAGAAAGGGGAGGCAGGGAGAGAGGAAGAAAGACAAAGAAGGGGGCAGGGAGAGAGAAAGAAAGACAGAAAGAAAGGGGGGCAGGGAGAAAGAAAGACAGAAAGAAAGAAGTGGCAGGGAGAGAGAAAGAAAGAAAGGGGAGGGGGCAGGATGAGAGGAAGAAAAAGTTGGGGGATGTGTCGGGTGGCAGGCAGGAAGAGAGGAAAAAAAAGTTACACTCATGGAGGGACATAGACACATGTTAGTTGGGAAATGGAATGAGGTCTGGAGGAGAGGAAGCATGCAGGAGGCAGAAAGAAGGGAAGAAATATTGGGATGCACAGTCAGAAGGAAGTACAACCAGAGACTCATGAAATCACCAGACAACAAAGGTAGGAAAAATGATTTTATTTTCAATTTAGTGATCAAAATGTGTCTGTTTTGAGAATTTATATCTGCTGTCTATATTTTGCCCCCTTTTATTAAACCGCAATAGTGGTTTTTAATGCAAAGGGCCTATGAGTGTTGGGAGCTGTGTGGGGCATTTAGTGCAGCTTTCTGCGCTACAAACCGATATCACGGTTTAGCAAATGGGGAAGGGGTATATTTGTCTATTTTTGTATAGTTGTTACTGAGGTGACACTGCATATTTTAAAGTCATCTGCCTTGACCTCTTTGAAAAAAACCCCAAATATAAATGATAATTAACATTTTCTCTGCATATAGTATTGCTTTGTGTTTTTAAAAAAATCTAAACTAAACTACTAAACTAAACCTTAGGTTTATAAACTGCATCCTCTCCACAATCGTAGAGCTTGGCACGGTTTACAGGAGCTGGGATAGAAAAGGAACTCCAATGAAGGGTTATAGGACTTAGTATAAAGAATGTTTAGAGGGGCTTAGTATATCAGAGAGGGAGGAAGTATTATATTTTTTGAGAATAGCCAAGTTTTCAGATGTTTACAGAAAAGTTGGAGGAAGCTCAGACTTGGTCATTTTAAAAGTAGCTAGCAAGCCAAAAAAGTATAGGCACCCCTGTCTTAGAGAGAGCGGAAGAGATAATGGTTACTGCGGATAGGCAGATTGGATGGACCATTTGACCTTTATCTGCCATCATGTTTCTATCTATTCCTAGTTACCGTCCATCTCTACTTCTCCCCATTTTTATCCTTCACATAGTCCATCTCTCTCCCTCCCCATTTTTCCCCTGCACCAAGTCCATTTCTCTCTCTTCCCCTTTCATACCCTCTCCTATCTCTCCCTGATCCCCTTTCACACCTTTTGCCATCTCTCCCTCTCCTGCCCTCTGTTCTCTCCAAGTCCATTTCTTCCTGTTCCCCTTCTATCCCTACCTCTTTGCCATCTCTCCCTGTCCCTCTTCTAGCTCCTATGCCCTCCCCATCAATCTCCCAAACTTGTCTATATTGAGCTCTGCCCTTTATTCTTTTACTTGTCGGCTCTCTCTGCCGCACCCCTTCCCGGCTTCTAATTCTTTCATCCTTCTCCCCCAAAACAGCATTTTCCCCATTCCTCTGCCCAACAATATCTACCTTTCATTTGCAGTAAAATTTGTTGGGTGGTGGTAGCGATTCACAGAGCTACCCTGTCCCTGGTGACTTCTCTCTCACTGTGGCCCACCCGCTCTGACAACTTCCTGTTTCTACTGGGGTGGACCCCAGTGGAGAAAAGACACCGGGACTGGGGGCAGGGTAGCTCTGTGACTCGCTACTACTGCCTTGCAACTTTTACAGCCGGCAGCATGGGGAGGATGGGAAAAATTCCATGCAATGTAATTCAATTTCCTTCAAAACAGGATAAAGTGCTGAAGTTTTAAATCAATGTAAATATAAAGTGTCATTAAAAATATGACTATTTATAACAATTACATATCAACGAATCTTAGATATCAAAGGTTTTTACTTACTAATTTTTACGGGATAGACTTATGCTAAATTTCCAACAATCATTTAAAATTTTTACTCATGAATTGTTCACTGTTTATTTTTATCAATGAATTTTGATTAACAAGCATGTGCAAGTTTAAACTGGCTATTTTGGTTTGATTGATGTCATTGACTTCCACTGCACATGCATCGGCGTGCTTAGTAGTTATAAGCGCCATCTTGTATTGAATCGGATGTGAATAGCATAAGTCTATCCCGTAAAATTAGTAAGTAAAAACCTTTGATATCTAAGATTCTTCTGCGGTTCTAATCCTGCTACAGAGTTTGGTGTCATCCGCAAATTTTAAAACTTCACACTTCGTCCCCGTTTCCAGGTCATTTATAAATACATTGAACAGCAGCGATCAATGTATTTATAAATGACCTGGAAACGGGGAAGAAGTGTGAAGTTATCCCCTCTAAGTCTCCTCTTCTCCAGGGAAAAGAGACCCAGTTTCTCCAATCTCTCAGCGTATGAAAGGTTTTCCATCCCCTTTATCAGACGCGTCGCTCTCCTCTGAACCCTCTCGAGTAACGTCATGTCCTTCTTAAGGTACGGCGACCAATATTGGACACAGTACTCCAGATGCGGATGCAACATCGCCCAATACAATGGCAGGATAACTTATTTCGTTCTGGTTGTAATACCCTTCTTGATTATGCCTAGCATTCTGTTTGCCTTCTTAGTGGCCGCTGCGCACTGTGCCGTCGGCTTCATTGTCATGTCCACCATTATCCCCAAGTCCCTTTCTTGGGTACTCTCATTTAATAACATCCCTCCCATCGTATAGTTGTACCTCAGGTTTCTGTTTCCCACATGTAATACTTTACATTTCTCAACGTTGAACTTCATCTGCCATCTCGTCGCCCATTCCCCTAGTTTGTTCAAGTTCCTTTGCAATTCTTCGCAGTCCTCTTTAGTGCGAGCTCGACTAAATAGTTTGGTGTCGTCTGCAAATTTTATTATTTCGCACTTCGTCCCTGTTTCTAGACCATTTATAAATAAATTAAATAGCAGCAGCCCGAGCACCGAGCCCTGCGGGACCCCACTCGTGACCCTCCTCCAGTCTGAGTAGTGGCTCTTCACTTCTACCCTCTGTTTCCTACCCGCCAACCAGTTTCTGATCCATCTATGTACGTCTCCTTTCACCCCATGGTTCTTCAGTTTCCAGAGTAGGCGTTCATTGGGCACCTTGTCAAAGGCTTTTTGGAAATCTAGATATATGATGTCTATGGGGTCTCCTTTGTCCATCCATTTGTTAATTCTTTCAAAGAAATTCAATAAGTTCATTAGGCACGATCTCCCTTTGCTGAAACCATGTTGGCTGGTTATCAGAAGTTTGTTTCTTTCAAAATGTTCATCGATGTTTTCTTTTATCAGTGCTTCCGCCATTTTCCCCTGAACCGAGGTCAGACTCACCGGTCTATAGTTTCCCGGGTCACCTCTTGATCCCTTTTTAAAGATGGGCATAACGTTGGCTATCTTCCAGTCCTCCGGGATCATACCTGTTTTCAGGGATAGATTGCAAATTTGCTGCAGTAGTTCTGCTATCTCCTCCTTTAATTCCATCAGAACCCTTGGATGGATTCCGTCTGGACCCAGGGATTTGTCAGTTTTTAGTTTTTCTATCTGCCTGCATACATCTTCAAGGCTCACTTCCATGGATGTTAATTTTTCTGCTTGATTTCCATTGAAGAATTGCTCAGGTTCCGGTATGTTGGATGTGTCTTTGTTTGTGAATACGGATGAAAAGAACATGTTAAGTCTTTCTGCCACTTCTTTCTCCTCCTTCACCATTCCCTTCCTGTCTCCGTCGTCCAGTGGTCCCACCTCCTCCCTAGCCGGTTGCTTCCCTTTAATATATCTAAAGAACGGTTTGAAATTTCGTGCTTCCCTGGCTAGCCTCTCTTCATACTCTCTTTTGGCTTTTTGAACCACTCGGTGACATTCTTTTTGATACTTCCTGTGCTCTTTCCAGTTCCCCTCAGTTTTGTCCGTTTTCCATTTCCTGAATGAATTTTTCATATTGCCTATCGCTTCCTTCACTATTTTAGTTATCCACGCCGAGTCTTTTGTTCGACTCTTTTTGCACCCTTTTCTGAATCTGGGGATATACAGATTTTGCGCCTTGCTCACTGTGTTCTTGAGAAAAGACCAGGCATGGTCTACTGTTTGCCATTTTTTGGAAGTGTTCCTAAGTTTCTTCCTTACCATTTCCCTCATTGCTTCGTAGTTTCCTTTCCTGAAGTTGAAAGTTGTCGCTATGGTTCTCTTTCCTTTCGGTATTCCTACCTCAACCTTGAACTTGATCATGTTATGATCGCTGTTTCCCAACGGTCCCACTACCTCTACTTCCTTTGCAGGTCCCCTTAATCCATTTAGGATTAGGTCCAGAGTGGCATTTTCTCTTGTTGGTTCTCTAACAAGCTGCTCCATGAAACAATCTTGTATAGCCTCCAGGAATTCTGTCTCCCTACATGTTTGCAGGATTGGTTTTCAATGTAGATGTAGATGTTGAGGTCTCCTAGGATTAGGTTGTAGGTTGTCGTTAATGAGTTTCGATATATAAATTCTTCAAATAATGGTTTTGCTGTGATCCAATTACTTGGGGTTATGTAGCAGAGTATGCATGTTAGTGTTCCTTTGAGTGATGTGCTTGAAAGTTGACAGGCTAGTAAATCCATGTATGGATTGGTTGTTTAGTCTTGTATTTTTAGGTTTATTGTGCTTCTGGCTATGATGGCATTTCCTCCACCTCTTTTATTTTCTCTGCAGACCATTAATAACTTGTGGCTCTTTGGGCAAATTTCAGTTATTCTGGAGTCCGAGTCCGAGGTAAGCCAGGTCTCTGTGAGGAAAAGGCAGTCTAGGTTATCTTCTTCTATCCAATTTTTTATACGTTCTGTTTTAGGGCCTATGGCTCTGTTCACATGTGCACATTTGAGGGTGGTGTAGTCTGTTGGGAGTTGTTTTTGGGTATATGAGTGATCTTTGGTGGGGTTGCTTTTTGATCTTATGTGGGTTTGTCGGTTTTCTTGTTGATTGTGGGGTGGGGTGGGTTTGTAAGTGTAAGTCTGATAGATTGAGTTTCTGTCTGTTGTGGGATGCCAGGTTGGTTGGGTGATTCCCTTGGAATTTGCTATAGTTGGTATTGGAGAGATGTAGTTTGCAGTTGCTTTCCAGTTGGTTAGGAGCAGGGTTATTAGTAGGATTGCTTGTGGGTATTTTGGTGGTGTGGTTCGCATGTTGGTGCTAAGTGTGGCGACTATTGTAGTTGTGGATAGAGGCAGTGCTCTTCCGTGCCCGAGATCCGTCTCGGTCCGTCGATGGTGGCGGGTTGAGGGTTCGGAGAAGGCTTAGTGACTAGTAGCGGTGGGGAGGGAAGGTTTGAATTTGAGTCGCTGATCCTTCCAATTGGCTTGGCAGCTAGTGGTGGTGGGGAGGGGCGAAGTGCTCTCCCACGCCCTGGTCCGTTGATGGAGGAGGGTTGTAGGGTCAGGAGAAGGCAGGAAGTGTTCAAATTTGAGCTGCTGGGGAGAGGCGGGGTACTCTCTCACACCCAGGTCCCGTCTTGGTCAGTTAATAGGAGAAGGTGGCAGGGTCTGGAGAGGTAAAAAGGTTCAAATTTGAGTCGCTGGGCCTTCCAACTGGCTCAGCAAATTTGAGCTGCTGGTGAGGGGCGAGGTACTCTCCCACGCCCGGGTCCCGTCTCGGTCAGTCAATGGGAGAATGTGGCAGGATCTGGAGAGGTAGGAAGGTTCAAATTTGAGTTGCTGGGCCTTCCAACTGGCTCAGCAACTAATAGTGGGGAGGGGCAGAGTGCTCTCCCACGCCTGAGTCCCGTGATAGAGGAGGTAGAGAAAAAAATAAAATAAGAAAATAGATAAATAAAATAAATTGAGTTAAAGTGAAAATATTAGAAGGAGATGGTAGAAAAAAGATTCTAGATGCAGGTGATAGAAAAATAATAAGTAAATTGGTAAATAGTTTGAAGTTTCCAAGTTTAATAATTGTTTTGATTAATCGCTTAATCATATTTCAAAGCGATGAACAAATTAAAATTACAATTTCTGGGAGGTAATACAAAACAGAACAATACATATTAACTAACAATATTTAAAAAATTACGATTACAAACTTAAAATAAAGTTAAATAATGTATAAGTTCGAGGTGGTTTGGTCAAGTAAATGAGTCCTGGACTGTGGAGATGTTCCGATGCTACTTCTGCAACATCGATTGGGCCTCCTACAGGTTTCGTCTCCGAGGTGATGGGCAGGGGCTGTTGCCTCAGTCCTCCTTCTCTCCCCTGCGAAGAATTATTATTATTTTTTTTTTTAGTGGAGATCTCCCAATTCTAGAGCCACCAGAACGTCCCTAAGTTCCTTCAGCAAATTTCAGTGCACATGCACAAAAATACTGCAGTTGTTGACTAGTCCAAAATGAAAACAAATAAGCAAAGTTTGTGGTTGTTAAAGCCTTTCTTCAGTGTCGTCTCTTGTTGTCGAGTACAGCTTGGATTCGGGCAGGCATCAAATGGCATAGTTGCATTCCGGTGTGATCTGAGTTGTCCACACCTGTTTTATTTTGTTCTCCAGATCTTCTAATGATGTTGGATGCATGTCAGCCACAGCTCTCTTCATTATCACCCATGCATTCTCGATTGGATTGAGATCGGGAGAGTTTCCAGGCCTTGGAGCCAGTAAATGATATCCAGATGACGCTATCCATGCTTTAACTGTTTTACTTGAATGGCATGGTGCTCCATCATGCTGAAAATGATTGGTACCATACATGGACATGAACACTGGTAACTTGTCTTTCAGAACCTGCAGGTAAACTAGTCCTGTCATGGTCATGTTTCTAGGCATCATCCAGATTCCAGCTCGTCCATGTGCTGAAATTGCACCCCAAACTATCACTTTTCCACGCTGCTTTACTGTAGGCACCATCCAGGGCAATCTCCTGTTTTCGACGGGCTTGACTTTTTCTCAATTTCGGCGTTGGGCACAGTTGGGCTTGACTTTGTTGGAATATGTACTTCGTCCCGATGGTACCCTTACTCCCTGGTGGGATTTTCAACTATGGGATGGGATTTGAGCCACTGATTTCTTTGAATACTTGCAACTAGATCATTATGTGCGATCTTTGTTGGGGGAGGGCTTACGGTTGGATCTGGGGCATAAACTTCAAACTTTCTTTGCCTAGTTCGAGGATGAAGGTCTGTTTCGGAACCCCACAAGCCTGTCTGCTTTCTGATGCCGCCCAAGTCTTGGGCGGCATCAGAATTAGGTCTGTTGCCGACTGATCTTGACACAGGTTGTCTTATTAATCGGATCCCATCCCTTGTGGGCAATGCTTGTGGAGGGATGGTACTCGGAGTGCAGGTGGGGGGGATTTCAGGTGTGCACAGAGTTGGTTAGCTTCTTCTAAAAAGCCACGGGGTTCAGCTGGGAGGCCCTGGAGTGGCTGGAGTTTGTACTTTTTAGTCTGACTTCTCTCTTTATAGGGGTGAATATGGCTGAGCTTAAGGCGACCACATTTAACGTGGATAATATTGAGTCACCAGTAAAGAGATCTAGAGTTTTATCCAGTCTTCACGAAGTAGGCACTGATATTGCATACCTACAAGAAACATCTCTCTTGGCTGGAATATGCCAAACTTAAACGTAGCTGGGTGGGGGAGGTGTTCTTTTCAGCTTTTGAGGGCCGACAGAGGGGGGGGCGTGGCTTAACGCGAGCACGAATGGAAGCGTAATCGCAAAGCTCCTCTACAGCTAGGCAAAGAATATAAAATAAAAATTCCCTTCTATATAATTTTCATCAAAGAAATGAATACAAAAGAAGCGGAACACAAGACAATTCAAAATATCTTCTTTTGATAAAGCTGAAACGAAACCCGAGTAAGTTTTGAGCTGAAAGGCAGATTGCCGTTTTCTCTCTTCAACGGTTTTTAGAAGACTTGATTACAGCGCTGAGATCGTGAAGCGTGAGTTAATAAAAAGCAGAAATAGAGGTACAGATTTAAAGGAAGATTGTGCCCTGATACTGTTTAATATAATAAATGAAAATTAAACCGTTAAAGGATACCAGCCAGTGACGAAACTGAAGAGGCTTGAAAGGGAAAAAAACTAAGAGAGGAATGGCGGCGAATTAAATTGTGAGGCGCCAAGAATAGATGAAAATTAAATGCTTGTGAGAGTATTAAAGTAAAAGAAGATTATTGAAGTGAATATAGCTCTCCTCTATCGTAGCTGCGATTGGGCTTGTGAGAGGAGAGCCAGAAGAAAAGTTTGCCGTTTTTTTTTTTAGCGCTAAAACGGCAAGAATTTGAAGCTAAGTGACTGACAGAGCTAATAAAATAAATTAGAAAACATATTTGAACTGCCATACCTGAAATCGAAAAGAAGGGAAATTCAGAGAAGAATAAAACTAAGACAATTTGAAACAGACGCTGAACCCTGAGGAAAAAAAAAATTGGAGAAATCTCCTTTTACTAAAAAAAAAAAAAAAAAAAAAGGAAGATTGAAGAGAAGGTTTATTGATGTGAGGATAAAAACTTAAGGTGAATTATACCTGCCTAATATTAAGTTTGTTCACCTAAACATTTCCTTCATATTGAAATCTGACTAGTGGTAGAAAAAAGGGGAAAGCTGATCTTGTTATGCGACTGCTGTTGACTGACTTGGGTGTTGATACTGAATTGGAGCCTTAAAGATAGAGAACTGAAGAAACTAATTTGCCTTTGTGCTGATTTCTTCTTGTGAACTTATATTAATAAAAAACTTCTGTCTGTTAAAAAAAAAAAAAAAAGGAGAAGATAAAAATCCTAACCTTAAAAATTAATTCTGGAAAAAAGAAAAAGTGCATATAAACCAGATATAACTGAAATAAAAAAAAAAAAAAAAAGCTGAATTGCTATAGCTGAAGTGAGATATGTGCTGACAAGAGTCGGGAAGGCAGAGAGCCGTTAGTATTTTCGGCGGTTTCATTAAACTTGAATGCAGCGCTGAAACCGCGAAGTACATGTGAGTGATCAAACAGTTTGATTGGAGAAATTGTGAAAGAAGTTTGTGTTCCGACCAGATATATTGAAACCAAAAGAAGGAAAAATATTATCCTTTGATAAAAAGGGGATTGAATAAAGAAAATTGAGAGAGAGGAATACCGGCATTTTCTCTCAATAATTAAGTGCCGAAGCGCTGAAAACAAATAAATATCAGCTTACTAAAATAAATAAAAATACTGAATTGAATACTACTTTCCTCTGACAAAGCTGCGATTGGGCTTGTGAGAGAGGAGACAGAGAAAAGGATCAACGGAATTTTAAAAAACTGAAGCAGCAAGACATCGAGGAAATTGAGAGACGCTGAGAAAAAACAGAAGACAATTGCTTCAAGTTGGTCAAAATAAGGGAAAATAACTCTATAAAGTGTTGCTCTCCTCAATCAAAGCTGCGATTGGGCTTGTGAGAGGAGAAAAAAAAAAAAAAATACTAAGAATTTTTTTTTTTTTTTTGTCAACGCTGAAACGGTGTCTCATTGAGAGAAAGAGTGAATGTCAGAGATAGTGAATTAAAACTTGTGAAAGGAATTGACTAATCTGAGAGAGATCTAAGGGAAGGAAATGTTGTTGGACTGAAAGTTCCCCTCCTTCATTGAAACAGTGAAAGTGAGAAAAGTAAAAGAAAAAAGAAAAGAATTTTCAAACTGACATAGGTAAAGGAAAAAAAGAAGGGGGAAAAAAATCAAAAATAACCATCTAGCTAATATTAAAGAGATAAATAAACTAAAAAAGGAATATTCAAGATTATGACAGATAACTGAGGAAAAGAAAAGGGCTTAAAAAGAAAATTTCTACTTCAAAAGATAGAACTAAATCTTGGAAGAAAAGAGATTAAAAACCTAAGAATACCAAATTTAAGAGACTAAATATAAGAAATAAGAATAACCAAGAAAAAGAAAACAATAACATGGCAAGTACCAGACAAAACAAAAATGAGGCAGGTACATCTGCAAAAAGACAGAAACAAGACCAAATAACACCAAGCAAGATACCACTTCCTATCGAAGAATCAGACATATTAAGCAAAGCAGAAGTTATGGAAGAACTAAAACAAATCAAACAAATGCTCAAGGAAACTATAACTAATATGTCGGAAATGAAAGAAGAAATTTTAAATATTCATAGACAAATGGAAGTTAACAACAAAAGAACAACTGAACTAGAATCAAAAATGGAAACTATAGAATGTGAATCAAAAAGATGTAAAAACGACAGCCTGGAATTAAATAAATTAAAAGATCAACTGGAGGACTACGAGAATAGAGGAAGAAGGAAGAACATCAAACTTTTTGGAATACAAGAAAATTTAGAGGGAAAAAATACTATCCTTTTCCTTGAAAATTTAATTCCAAAAATACTACAGTTAGACTTGAAACAACCAATTGAAATTGAAAGGGCGCATAGAATCCCAATTAAAAATTTAGAAAACAAAAACAGACCAAGACCAATAATTTTCAAAATGCTGAGATACCAACAAGCACTAGAGATACTAAATGCTGCAAAAAAAGATAAAAACCTAAATTATAAAGGATCAAGATTATGGTTTTTACCAGACTTCGCCAAAAACACAGCAAATAAAAGAAAAAGACTACTAGACATGAGACCTCTACTAAAAGAAAAAGGATTTAAATATGGTCTATACTACCCGGCGAAAATGAGAGTATCATCTGGAGACAAATCCTTATATTTTGAGGATCCCGAAAAACTAAAAGATTTTCTCTCTAAACCAGAACCTATGATATTTTAACATAGAACATTAAGATGGTTTTGAAGACTCTATGAAAAATTAGAAAATATGACATATCGAAATATCTGAAGAAATGGAGGAAAACAATACAAAGAAAAGACAATAATAATTATATGAAAGAAAGAACAAAATATAGGAAAATTATTAAATAATACACTACATATATGTTTAAAATAATTATATGTTGAAATCATAATACTAAGGAAATACAAATTAACATATTGTTAAATGGATAATGATACATTAATGAAATGTTATGGAAAATGATTAAAGATATAAAAGATCAATATAGATAGATAGAAGGGAAATTTGTTTAAATATTGAATATTGATTGCCTGGAATGGGGAGAATGTTTGGATTACAGTTCCAATGTGTATCCTTAAGCAGCCAATGTACTGGGTGGGAAAGGGAGGGACAAGGAGAATATTTACTAGAATAATTAAGGGAGATACATTAGGGTTAAATATGTGTGTCATGAAGAAAATTTTTTGGATATTAAATATGAAAGAGGAGAGGAAGAATAAGATAATGAAAAGTATTAAAATGTATAATGTCTTTTAAAATATATTCTATTAATGTCAATGGCCTGAATCATGTAATTAAAAGGAAAAAAATATTAACATTTTTAAAAAAGCAAAATGCGGATATTTACTGTCTGCAAGAGACCCATCTTAATATGAAGGAATCACAGAAATTATCAGGTGGATGGATAAAGGAATGTTTTTTTGCTCCAGCAGTGGGTAAAAAAGCAGGGGTTGCAATTCTTATAAATAAAAAATGTATGGCCAATATAAAGGTAAAAAGTTCAGATCCACATGGAAGATGGATACATATCGATATAGGTATGGGAAATGATACCCTGACGTTATTTAATATATATGCCCCTAATTCGAATCAATCAGAATTTTTCAAAAAGCTACAAAATATGTTATTACCACTGGCTGCCTCTAATTTAGTGGTGGCTGGAGATTTTAATGCTGTAATGGATCCATTATTGGATAAAAAACCAGGTAAAAATATTAAATCTTTAGGTCTAGATAATTTAGTTCGATCATGCGATTTGAAGGATATATGGCGTATTCTTCATTTTAATGATCAGGAATATTCATTTTGTTCACAGGTTCATAAATCATTTTCAAGAATAGATTATATTTTTGTTTCAACAAATAAAGTGCAACAGGTGATTAAAGCCTCCATTGATCCTATTATCATTTCGGATCATGCGGGAATATGGATAGAATTACAATTAGATCAATTAGAAAATAATAGACCTCTTTGGAGATTTGATAATGCATTGCTTGTGGATGACAAATTTTTGGAAAATTTTAAAACACAAATTAATGAATTTTTTCAAACAAATTTAGTGGAAGATACATCTATAGAGAATGTATGGGATGCATTTAAAGCAACTATGAGGGGTAATATTATATCATATTCAGCTTTTATTAGGAAACAAATTAAAAAACAATATATAGAATTAGAAAAAGAAATAAAAATATTAGAAGCTAAATTGATAAATAAATGGGAATATGAAGTTTTGCAAGCTCTTTTGAAAGTAAAAGGTAAATATAATGAATTAACTTCAAAAATGATAAGAAAAGATTTGTTTTCCAAGCAAACAGTGTATTATGGAAGTTCTAATAAGGCGGGAAAATTATTAGCAAATTATCTTAAGGCAAAAAAAAGGAGAACTAATATTAATGGAATAAAAGATGATAATGGTATAATAACAAATCAAACAAATATAATATTAAAACAATTTTTAAATTTTTATAAGGATCTATATTCTTCCGAACCTTATTTGGAGAAACAAAAAGATGGAAAAAAATTTTTAGATTTAATTAATGGACCTAAAATTCCTGATCATATAAAACGAAGTTTAGAAGAACCTATATCATTAAAAGAATTAGAAACAGCATTGAGATCTCTTAGAGTTGGATCCGCTCCAGGTGGTGATGGTTACACAGTAGAATTTTATAAAACATTTCAAAATATCCTCTCCACACATTTATTAAAATTATATCAGACACAACTTATAAAAGGTAATATAAAAGGTACTATGGCTGAATCAATAATAATTGTTTTGCCTAAGCCAAATAAAGATCCTACTTTGGTTTCGAACTACAGGCCTATATCTTTGATAAATGTTGATAATAAACTTTTGGCGAAAATTTTGGCTTTGAGATTAGCCAAAGCTCTCCCACATATTATAGATATGCATCAAACGGGTTTCGTTGCTAAAAGACATTCCTCCAATAACTCTAGACTATTATTTCACATGCTAAACTTATTAAAAAAAATGGATGAACCGGCCTTTACAGTTTCATTAGATGCCGAGAAAGCATTTGATAGGATAGAATGGAATTTTATGTATCAGGCTTTAGAATGGTTTGGTATAGGTTCTGGATTTATACAAATGGTAAAAACATTGTATAGCTTCCCGATTGCAAGATTAAATATTAATAATATGATATCTGATGGTTTTCAATTGCAGAGGGGAGTTAGACAAGGCTGTCCTTTATCTCCTTTGTTATTTGATGTTGTATTAGAACCCTTATTGTTAGCAATACAGCAAACGAGGGAGATACAAGGTATTCCATATTCAGATATGGAATATAAAATTTCGGCTTATGCGGATGATATTTTGCTTTATTTGAGAAATCCAGAGTCTACCTTATCTTCTTTATTGGAATTAATTGATAAGTTTGGCAAATTTTCAGGTTATAAAATTAATTGGAATAAATCTGAAATTACACCCTTGAATGTTTACTGTGTAAAAGGATTATTTGATACTTTTCCATTCATATGGAAAGAAGAAGGATTTAAATATCTAGGCATTCAAGTTAAAAAAACAATTGAAGATACTGTAAAAGAAAATGAAAAATATGTATTAAAAAAAGTAACGGAGTTATGTGAGCAATGGAACCCATTACATATTTCTTGGTGGGGAAGAGTTCAAACTATAAAAATGATGATGTTGCCTGTGGTTTGCTACCAAATGAGTATGATACCTATTTATTTTCAGGGGTCCTTTTATAAAAAGCTTAATAGAATTTTAACAAAATTTCTTTGGCTTGGTAAAACACCTAGAATAGCTTTAGTAACCTTACAAAAATCAATTAAGGAGGGAGGGGTAAATTTTCCAAATTTCTATAGGTACCATCAAGCCTATATTCTACGTCAGGGTATGTATTGGATCCTCCCAGAACTTATAGATAATGCACCAGATTGGTTATATTTGGAATGGCGCCTTATGTTTCCCCTAAATTTAGTTCATCTACCAAGTATTAATATACCTAAAAGATACAAAGAAAATAAAATAATAATGGATACTTGGAAAACATTGAGATTTATTGATAAATTAACACCCATCCCAATATACAAATCAACTAATCAATCCATATGGATAAACTCCAAGATCAAAATTGGCGGAGCTCAAATCCTTTGGAAGAACTGGATTAATGCAGGCATTAGAACTCTAGATGATATTATCTCAGAAGGTAAACTGCTGGATTTTCCACAATTGCAACACAGATTTGGTTTCAATAAAACACAAAGTTTTAAATGGTTGCAATTGAAGCAGGCCATTCAGGTTGGGTTCCCTGAATGGAAATCATTAAACAATCAATATAGTTTAAAGTTCTTATGCTTTAAAGCAGACTTCCTAGGACATCAAGCCGCATTGTGGTATAAATTAATATCTGGATATTTAAATAAAAAACCAAAAAATGGTCTAAGAGACATTTGGAGCATTGAGATTGGACATCAAATTAATGCATCTCAATGGCCACTAATTTGGTCTTGGAGAATGGGATGTACAGTGTCAGCGTCTATGAGACAAACATGGTTCTTTTTATTACATAGAGCTTTTTGGACCCCTACTCGTTTGCAAAAATTAGACAATTCTAAGTCTAATAGATGCTGGCACTGTAATCTAGAACCAGGGACATTAGATCATTTATTATATCATTGTCCTTATATTAAAATTTTTTAGAATTCAATTTGGCCACAAATTAATAAATTAATGGAAAATCATATTGCAATATCATATGATACAATTTTATTTGGAACAATGATGAGAATAAAAAGTCAAATTTCACCAGAAAATAATAAGCTTTTATTAATTATGACAGGGGTTGCCATTCAACATATAACTAACAATTGGAAAAATTACAACAACCTAAATTACACATTTTGGTGGAATACAATATGTCATATTTTTAAAATGGAAAGAACAATAGCAATACAAAAGGGGACATATAATAAATTTATAAAAATATGGGGGCCATTGACAAAATACTGTAATGAATAAATAATATGATGTTTTCTTCTTCTTTTCTTCTTTTAAGGATTTTTTTTTATGACACACATAAAGGGGGGGTAAGAAAAATTAATTTATACATAGTATGTTATAATATATTATACAAAATGTAACGTATGAATAAAAGGTAATAAAAGGGTGAGGGGAGGGAAATGGGACAAAAATTGTTTAGATTATATTGTATTAGATATAAAAAAGTTATTGAATATTTATCAATTGTATTCTAATATGTTGTATACTTTTTATAAAAATTTGAAAATTAAAATATTATATTAAAGTAATGAAAGGGAGGGGGGAGGGTGAGGGGGAAAATCAAATTCAGATATATAATGTATTAGATATAAAAGTGATAATATGCATTTATCAATCGTAATTTATTATTATGTACACTTTATGAAAAATTTAGAAAATAAAAAATAATGGGAAAAAAAAAGAGGGCCGACAGAGGGGGGTTGCCATTCTCCTACATAAGAGTCTCCCTTTTCATCTTCATAAACAAATTCAAGATAAAGAGGGCTGTTTTATCATGGTTCTGGGAGAGTTGTGGGGCCTTAAGTTGATGCTGTGCAACTTGTATGCTCCCAATGTTTACAGTCATAAATTTTTCTCTTCTGTTCTGGCCTACATCTCTCAGCACACAAACTATCATTTGGTTTTGGGTGGGGACCTAAATATCACTGCAAATCCAGGGGTGGATTGTAAGACACCAAGGGCGCACATGAGGGATCATGATAATCGGAGGGTAAGCTTTCTTGCCCAGCATTTGGACCTGGTAGATGTCTGGCGCTCCCTGCACCCTTATGACAATGACTTCACTTTCTATTCACATGGTCACAAGGTGTATGCTAGGCTGGACTATATATTCTTCTGGATAAGCATCTATTCTCCATGGCCACCCACTCTGAAATCTGAGAGCAGCATTTCTGACCACACACCAGTGGGACTCCAGTTGAGCATAGCCCCTACGGGTCAGACCTCCTCTTGGAAATTGCCTCCTTATCTGTATCATGATCCAGACTTCTGCACTTTTTGCTTGTGCGTTGGGTAGATTACCACCTTATGAACGACACGCCCGACGTGGGCCCTGTAACTTTCTGGTATGCCTCTAAGGCAGTATTCCGCAGGCACATTATCACCTACCTTGCTGGACAAAGGAAGAAGAGGGAGGGGGAGCTTTTACAGCTGTCTGGGAGGCTTCATGATCTTCGGCGGTCCCATATTAACACACTGTCGGAGGCGGATCGCGTGAACTCCAAGAGGTTTGGCGTCAACTGGAGGAGCTTCTAAACAAACGCGGGTTCCCTATACTATCAGAGGTACCAGCTTTACCGATGAGGCAATAAAACGGGGAAACTGTTGGCCAACCTGATCTGCCCACACAAAAAATGACAGATCATTACCACTATTAAGGATTCCAGGGGTGTCCGCCACATGGGGGAGCGTAACATGCAAGGTCATGCACCTCGGCAACAATAATCCATGTAGAACATACACTCTGAATGGCGAAACCTTGGCTAGGACTGCAGAAGAGCGGGATTTAGGGGTAATCATTAGTGGAGACATGAAAACAGCCATTCAAGTGGAGAAGGCTTCATCCAAGGCTAGACAAATGCTGGGTTGTATCCGCAGAAGTTTTGTTAGCCGGAAGCCAGAGGTCATAATGCCATTGTACAAAACCATGGTGAGACCTCATCTGGAGTACTGTGTGCAATTCTGGAGGCCGCACTACCGTAAAGATGTGCTGAGAATTGAGTCGGTTCAGCGAATGGCCACCAGGATGATCTTGGGGCTCAAAGATTTCTCGTATGAGGACAGGCTGCACAAATTGCGGCTATACTCTCTCGAAGAACATAGGGAGAAGGGAGACATGATAGAGACATTTAAGTACATCACTGGTCGCATAGAGGTGGAAGACATTTTCTTTCTCAAAGGACCTTCGGCCACAAGAGGACATCCGATGAAAATCAGGGGCAGGAAATTTCATGGGGATACCAGAAAGTACTTCTTCACAGAAAGAGTGGTAGACCATTGGAACGAGCTTCCGGAGCAGGTGATCATGGCCAGCAGCATACATGATTTTAAGATAAAATGGGATGCCCACGTCGGATCTCTATGGGAGTAGAGTAGAGGTGATGCCACCTACGGGTGACCCTTGGAGGGCAGTTTGGGGAGGGTTTATAGAGTGGGCAGACTTGATGGGCTATGGCCCCTTTCTGCCGTCATTTTTCTATGTTTCTAACATAGCCTTGCAATTTGTCCAATACTATCAGTCTCTGTATGGGCGTCAGTTTCTGGATTGTCGGCTTCTGGATTGATTGTCGGCTTCTGGATTGATTATCGCAGATCTCGGGCTGCCAAGGTTGGCTGATGAACAGGCAGCGACTTTGAACGCGCCCATAATGGCGGACAAGATGTCTACTTTGATAGGTTCCCTTACTCTGGCCAAGACTCCGGGTCCGGACGGCTTGGGTCTGGAATACTATTGGATGCTACGGGACTTAGTGGCTAGCCCGCTTAGTCAGATGTGTAATGAGGTAGCAGGAGCTGCAGGTCATTTTCCCGAGAATCTGGTGCATATTGTGCTGCTGCTTTAACCAGGAAAGGACCCTGAACTGGCTCTTTCCGACCCATATCTCTCCTGGACCAGGATGTAAAATTGTTGGCTGTGACATTGGTGCGGCGATTTAACTGTTTTTTAACAGACTTGATCCAACTGATTGATAAGCGTCGATGAACTTGCTGAAAGTATTGGGGGGTCATACACGAGCATAAGGGTAAGGGGAGGCAATCTGCAGTGGTTGGATTAGATATGGAAAAAGCATTTGATAGTGTTTCTTGGGAGCCAGATCTGATGGCCATGGGTCATACCCAATCTTCAGGAGAACTTGGGGAACCTAGTTCAAATCCCACTACTGCTTCTTGAGATCTTAGGCAACAGAGAATTAAGAAACTTGGCCCATGTACAAACTCAGATTATAAAGCCTTCAGGGAGAGCAAAATATCTTCTAAATCTGAATATACATCCCTTTAATAGCTTTTGGGCTTGTCGTTATACTGTATATGAAAATTAATTAAAACAAATCTCAATTTTTCTCATATCAAGTCCCAGACTCACACCTATGAGAGCCAGCAATAGATCACCTTAATAATATAATTTGGTTTCTTAAGCAGGAGCAGTCTGATGATATCAGTACAAAATTTTATCATCCTCCACATACATATATACATAACACACACAACATGGACTACAGCCTGAATCTGTGGAATCAAGGCTGGTATAAAGATCCCAAAAGCAGCACCCTCTAATACTAACAACTTGAAAACCCTTAACTTTTCTTTTGGAGAGACTACATCACAAAGATATCTTATCTGTTTTTATAACAGGTTTGCTTACCTGAGCCTTGTTATAGACTGTGCCACTGATATCAGGCACTCCGGTGTTACTTGAGGATACTGAAACTCCTATAATAAAAAGTCAGAAAATATATTTCTCATCACTGCTCTGTTTATATTTGTTCAAAATCCAATTTCATCCTGAAATTTCTTCTAAATCATTTTACAATATGTGGATTCAGCCCACTGTATAAAACTATTCCATTTTCCTTCCAATGCTTCTTTTGCTGAAAACTCATATGAAATCAAAGTCCATTAAGAACCAGATTTTGTAATTGGCGACTAAAAAAGACAGGCACCTATTACATGACAATCACACTTAGGCACCCGTTACAGAATCATGTTTAGTGGCGCCCAACTTAAAACTTAGGCACCTGTAATGTTGGCCAGGGTTTTAAAGGCACATTGTCCAAATTCAAACCTCCCTCTCTAGCAGATCTATTTAAAGTTATTCCGTCCATGAATATCTCCAACAACCCTACAGAGAATATCCCAATTTTCTATAATGGGTCCCTTCTTCTTAGAAATGATAACCAAAAGTCTCTCAACCAACGTTGTACCAAAATTTTGGAAATTCTCCCTAGTTTTCCCCAGACTAAAAGACCAAAATTCAGATGAAACCCCATGCTTTAATTACCAACCTATTGTCAACCTACCTTTCATTGCCAAACTCACTGAAAAAATAATGTTCAATCAACTCTGACTTCTTTGAGAAAACAAACGCTCTTCACCCAAACCAAATGGGTTTCTGTATAAATCATTCTACAGAACTGTCTCTTCTCGGTCTCACTACCACCATCTGTTTTCACGACCACTGCAGATCCCTTGATCTATTGGCAGCATCTGACACGATTGATCACGACCTGCTCCTCCATCGCCTTAAAAACAGTGGAATTTCAGGCTCCGCTCTCCACTGGTTCTCCTCCTATTTTGCAGATTGGAATTTCAAAGTCTACTCCAAAGGAATGTCCTCCTCCCCAATTGCCCTAACTTACGGTGTTCCACAAGGCTCTATTCTCTCTTCTCTACTCTTTAACATCATTTTAGCTCCTCTACTGACTCTAGCACAATCAAATGGATTTACCACTGTCGCCTATGCCGATGACATTCAACTTCTTCACCCCATTAACCCTACAAATATCAATGACATTCAGGAAATCAATACCAAACTTGACAAAATTACTCATGGCTCTGAACCAACAGACTTTCTCTTAACATAGCCAAATCTCGAGGAATACTATTCCCAGTTAAAAACAATGAAACACTAAAAGGATACATATGTATCAAACTAAAATGACTAGGAATCATCCCTGACAAAGATCTCACCTATCACGACCAAATCAGTTCATTGACCAAAAATGCTTTTATAAAATTCAACTAATCCGCTCTATAACTTCTGTTCTTAAGCCTGCTTCTGTCCAAACCTTAATTCATTCCCTGATCTTTTCACACATTGAGTATTGCAATTCTTTATACCATGGAATAACTCAAAAGGAAATCCGCCGACTGCAACTGATCCAAAACACCGCCATCAAACTTATCTATAAAGCTAGAAAATATGAACATGTCACCCTGCTAAGAAGCATACTGGTTACCAGTCTCCCATCGAACAACATATAAAATACTACTACTCGTCTTCAAAATTAAACTTACCCATTCCCCAGCTTTTCTAGACAAACATCTTATTCCATATACATCTTCCAGGGCCCTTAGATCCCCTGATCAGAATTTACTGATGGTGCCCCCCACCCCCGATTAAAGAACTTTACTATACCAGAAACACCATCTTCTCTGCCACAGCCCTTGCCCTTTGGAACGCAATGCCATCGCTTCTCCGCCACGAAAATTCTCGACAAATTTAAAACCAAACTTAAAACTTTTCTATTTCAAAACGCTTACCAAAATACCAGATAAGATCCTCTCTCCATCTATCTCCTACAAACAATGAGAACCGCTTTTAAGAAGCAACTCCCCTTTTCCTCTGTATATTCCCTTCCCCACTTTAATTTTTATTTTTTGATGTAATTTAAATCTTTCCCTCCCCCAGCACCTCTCATAAGAACATAAGAAGTTGCCTCCGCTGAGGCAGACCATAGGTCCATCCTGCTCAGCGGTCTGCACCCGCGGCGGCCCATCAGGCCCATTGCCTGAGCAATGGTCTATACCTATCTATACCCCCCAATCCCTTTTTCTTCTAGGAATCTATCCAAACCTTCTTTGAAACCATTTAATGTTTTCTTGTCTACAACAGCCTCTGGAAGCGCGTTCCATGTATCCACCACCCTCTGAGTGAAAAAGAACTTCCTAGCGTTTGTTCTAAACCTGTCCCCTTTCAATTTCTCCGAGTGCCCCCTTGTACTTGTGGCCAGTGTTCCCTCTAAGCGGGCGGGTGTTGTGAGCAAACTTTTTTCACCGTGAGCCAAAAATATCGGGCGCCAGCAAGTTATGAGCCAACTCGCCCGATTCTCCTCTCGCCGCCCTGCCATCTGCCGTACGCCTCTTCCGATCGTGCGCTGTGACGAGAAACGTGTGCGCTGCGATGTAATATTTTGTGCGCCAGCGCACGCCAGCGCAGCTTAGCGGGAACACTGGTTCAAATGGTTTTATTTATTTCCCCAAATTTATTTTTGTTATACGCATTGAAAATATTTGATATTGCGTTTAAATCAAAATCTCAATAAACTTGAAACGAGTGCCCGTGAGATTGTGGGAGGGTTAAATACTCAAAACTTAGAAGTTTTTGCTACGCCAGCTTTCTGGTATCTTTACATACAGTGGCGTACCTAGCATATGTAACATCCGGGGCCCATCATTTTTTGGCACCCCCCCCCATCTGTAAGAAAAACATGATTTTTAGTAACAAACCACACGTCACACATGAGTACCTAGGAAAAGGCAGCATCTTACATATTGCAGTGAGCAGTACATCAATACACCCATTGTAAAACTAAACAAGCCAGACCAGCACAGATCAATCCTACACCGTCAATCCTAACAGAAAACCATGTCTTTCGAACACACAGAACACAGAAAACACCTTCGCCTAGTAAGGAATATGTAATCACAAACTAACCCCTCCCTCTTTTACAAAACTGTAGTGTGGATTTTAGCTACGGAGGTAACAGCTCTGATGCTCATAAAATTCTGAGCATCAGAGCTGCTACCACCAAGGCTGGTGCTAAAAACGCTTCACAGTTTTGTAAAAGGGGGGATAAAATAAAAATACATAGACAAAGGTTAAATTGAACCAGCAAGAAGCTGGACTCTGCATACAATGCTTCACAGAAACAGTGACACATGTCTCCTAAAGCAATAAATAAATAGAAATTTTTTTCTACCTTTGTCTTCTGTGGTTTCTCCTTTCCTCATCTTCTTGTAACTCTCTTCCTTCCATCCACTGTCTGCCGTCTCTCTTCCCCTATATGGCATCTTCTCTCCTTCTATGCCCCTTCCAGAAACTGTATGCCTCCCCCTTCCATCTCTCCTTTCACCCCATTGGTCTGGCATCTCTCTCCTCGCCTTCCCTCTCCCACACCTCTCCTCATAGTCTGGTATCTCCCCTTCCCTGATTCTCTGGCATCTCTCTCCTTTCCTTTTCTTCCATCTTTCGCTCCCCCTCCATGCTCTCACATCTCCCCCTTCCTTTTCCCTTAGACTGGCATACCTTCCTCCTATGCTCCAAGCCCTGGCATCTCCTTTAATTCCCTCCCTCATCTTCCTTCTCCCTCCAGCTGGGTACCGTAACACTCTTCCCTGCAGCTCTGCACTTCCCCACAATTGCCATGCTTCGGTTCCTCTTCTTCCTTCCTTCCTCCCCCCCCCCCGCGGGACCCTGCGGCACCATCAACTCTTACTCCCTCTAATGTCGGCCCTGCAGCTCCAGACTTCCTCGCACCTTCTCCCCTCCCCCTTTGGATCGCTATTATTTTAAATGTTATAGCCGCGGAGCTGTATCCATCAGTGGAGATGTCTAACCTCGGCCTGCCCCGGAACTCTTACTGCAGCAGCCGCCCGTCTAGGCAGGAACAGGAAGTCACTGTTGCAGTAAGAGTTCCGGGGCAGGCCGAGGTTAGACATCTCCACTGATGGATACAGCTCCGCGGCTATAACATTTAAAATAATAGCGATCCAAAGGGGGAGGGGAGAAGGTGCGAGGAAGTCTGGAGCTGCAGGGCCGACATTAGAGGGAGTAAGAGTTGATGGTGCCGCAGGGTCCCGCGGGGGGGGGGGGGGGGGGGAGGAAGGAAGGAAGAAGAGGAACCGAAGCATGGCAATTGTGGGGAAGTGCAATCCCCCCAATGCGTCCCCTTACCTTACCGACGCGTGTGTGCGCTGTGAAGAGAAACTTTGCGCTGCGATGTAATATTTTGTGCGCGAGCGCAGGCCAACGCAGCTTAGCGGGAACACTGCTTGTGGCGCCCCTTAATTTGAAAAATCTGCCCCTGTCTATTTTCTCTATGTCTGTCTCCGTCCTTGTCCTGTCAACACTTTGCCCTATCTTATTTTATAACTAAAATTTTAGTATTGTAAACCGACCAGATACTTGTCGATGGCCGGTATATCAAATTATAAATAAACTTGGATTATAGGCATCTAAGTCCTAGCGGTGCCAAAGTCTTTCTCCACCCCTAGACACGCCTACTTTGGTGTTAGGTGTCACTAGGCACCATGCAATAGGCACCTATCTTTTGTAGAACTTCGACTAAGAAGATAGGTGCTTATTTTTTCCCCCAATTATGAGCTTGTTAAAGGAGAAATTAGGTTCTTACCTGCTAATTTTCTTTCTTTTAGTTCCTCCAGACTGGCACAGAATGGATGGTTTACGTTCCTCTGCCAGCAGGTGGAGACTGAGACACATTGACTGTGCAGTCCCATCTACAATCAGTCAGTCGGCGGGTTACCCATGGCTATCCATGGGTAAAAGCTACCGTGTCACTCTCTAGTTACACATTCAAAGCGGTTTACATATATACAGGCACTTCTTTTGCACCTGGGGCAATGGAGAATTAAGTGACTTACCCAGGGTCACAAGAAGCAGCACTGGAATTTGATTTCACAACCTCAGGGTGCTGAGGCAGTAGCTCTACCACTAGGCCACTCCTCACCTAAACATGTCTATCTTAATATCAGACTATGGACAGAAAGGAATATCAGATGAAACTGAAATAAGTCAAGAGAGAAATACGTCTGGCGAAAGCGCAAGTGGAAGAGCAAATGGCTATAAATATAAAAAAGGGAGACAAATTTTTTTTTAGGTATATTAGTGAAAGGAGAAAGACAAAAATTGGAATTACGAGACTGAAAGAAAATATGAACCACTATGTGGAGAGTGATGAAGACAAAGCACGACGGACCACTGGTCTGACCCAGCAGTGGCAATTCTTATGTTCTTATGTATTCAAAGAAGAAAAACATGGAGAATGACTATGACTGGATAGCAAAGTTACACCTGAGAATGGAGATGATACTGCACTGTTCATGGAAGAAAGTGTTTATGAACAACTTGAAAAACCTAAGGTGGACAAAGCTAAGGGACCGGACGGGATCCATCCCAGGATATTGAGGGAGCTACAAGAGGTTCTGGCGGGTCCTCTTAAAGATTTGTTTAATAAATCTTTAGAGACGGGAGAGGTTCCGTGGGACTGGAAAAGAGCAGATGTGGTCCCTCTTCACAAAAGTGGTTGCAGAGATGAAGCGGGAAATTACAGACCGGTAAGCCTCACTTTGGTTATTGGAAAAATAATGGAAACGCTGATGAAGGAAAGGATAGTGAAATTCTTAGATCTAATGGATTACAAGATCCGAGAAAACATGGATTTACTAAAGGTAAATCGTGTCAAATGAATCTGATTGAATTCTTCTGACTAGGTGACCAGAGAATTGGATCAAGGATGTGCACTACATGTAATTTACTTAGATTTCAGTAGAGCTTTTCATAAGGTTCCTCATAGAAGGCTCTTACACACCCTGGACTGAAGTAGGGTCCAAAGTCGTGAACTGGATTAGAAGCTAGTTGATGGACAACGCCAGAGAGTGATAGTTAATGGAATTCGCTCAGAGGGAAAGTTGACTAGTGAAGTGCCCCAGGGATTGGTGCTGGGACTGATTCTGTTTAATATGTTTGTGAGTGACACTGCTGAAGGGTTAGAAGGTAAAGTTAGCCTTTTTACAGATGATACCAAGATTTGTAACAGTGGACACCCCGGAGGGAGTGGAAAACGTGAAAAAGGATTTGCAAAAATTAGAATGGTCTAACATCTGGTAACTAAATTTCAATGCAAAGAAGTGCAGAATGATGCATTTGGGGGGTAGAAATCCAAGGCAACCATTTGTACTGGGAGGTGAGAGGCTGATAAGCACTGACGGAGAGAAGGACCTTGGGGTGATTGTGTCTGAGGATCTAAAGACATCTAAACAGTGTGATAAGGCAGTGGCTGTAGCTAGAAGGATGCTAGGCTGTATAGAAAGAGAAATAACCAGCAGAAGAAGGGAGGTGTTGATGCCCCTGTATAGGTCATTGGTGAGGCCACTCTTGAGAGTATTGTATTCAGTTTTGAAGGCTGTATCTGGTGAAAGATATAAAAAGACTTGAAGTGGTCTAGAGGAAGGCGACGGAAATGGTAAGACCTACATATGTATACTCTGGAGGAGTGGAGGGACAGGGGAGATATGATACAGACGTTTAAATACTTGAAAGGTATTAATATAGAACCAAATCTTTTTCAGAGAAGAGAAAAAGGTAAAGCTAGAGGGCATAATTTGAGGTTGCGGGGAGGAAGACTCAGGAGCAATATTAGGAAATTATTTTTCACACAGAGGATGATAGATGCCTTGAATGCCCT
This sequence comes from Geotrypetes seraphini, assembly GCF_902459505.1. Lineage (NCBI taxonomy): Eukaryota > Metazoa > Chordata > Amphibia > Gymnophiona > Dermophiidae > Geotrypetes > Geotrypetes seraphini. The sequence goes on from NC_047084.1 coordinate 105,696,603, forward strand.
CCCGAGGGAAGTGGTGGAGAAGAAAACGATGATGGAATTAAAAAAAGCGTAGGATAAACATAGAGGATTTACATAAGAACATAAGCAGTGCCTCTGCTGGGTCAGACCAGAGGTCCATCATGCCCAGCAGTCTGCTCATGTGGCGGCCCAACAAGTCCAGGACCTGTATAGTAATCCTCTACCTATACCCTTCTATCCCCTTTTCCTTCAGGAAATTATCTAATCCTTTCTTGAACCCCCAATACCGTACTCTGTCCTATCACACTCTCTGGAAGCGCATTCCAGGTGTTCACCACCCTTTGGGTGAAGAACTTCCTAGCATTGGTTCTGAATCCGTCCCCTCATACATTCAAGGTGATGAACAATTCTAAAACAATTTATAACAACGTACAGGGAAACAAAAATTCATATACCAAAAACATGTCTTACCAGACAGATAGAACCAATAAGGAATGTAGGGATGGAAATACAATAATTGAAAGCAAAAGAAACAATCAAGGGAAACTACAAAAGGAAGGGTTTTAAAGAAATCAAGTCTTCAGCAGGGTTGAAGGGATTAGGTGTCTAAACTGATTTGTGCGATCCTAATTTGCGCTGTCTAGCAGTCAAAAGCATCTTTAAAAAGAAAGCATTTTAACTTGCTCTTAAATCTATCAATATTTTGTTTTCCCCTTAAATAAATTGGTAAGGAATTCCACAGTTGAGGAGCCATAACCAAAAGATGTATTGTCTATGCGTATTGATGGTTTTAAGTGAAGGAATAGTCAGCAGGTGTTGGTCATTGGATCAAAGTATTCTAATAGAAGTGTAAGGAATTCCATGAATAGTTAAGCTCTACACTAGAGAGTTGTGCAGGGACAGAAATCCCACCCGTCCCCGCCAGGATCCTCTCCATCCCCACCCGTCCCTGTCAGGATCCTCTCTGTCCCCACCCATCCCCGCAAGGAATTATCTCCATCCCCGCCCGTCCCCATAAAAAGCAGCAATTACTTCTGAAAGGATCACCAATTCCAGTTTCTTTTGTGTTTGCTGCTGTTTTCCTTGTGGAATCTCTTTGGTGGAACCCTTTTTTCTTTTCTGTTCAGGTAATTAACTTATAAACCCCCTCTTTTACTAAGGCTGACGTGTCTATTATATTATATGGATGAACCCTGCTTCCAAAGCCTTCCATCCCCGTGGGAGTCCCGTTGGGTTAGAGGGAGATTCCCACGGGATTCCCGCGATCCCCTTTCCCGTGCAGACATCTACTCTACACCAATGAAGGAACACCTCTGACATACAGGATGCTCTAGTCTACACTAAAGCACAGTTACTTACCGTAACAGGTGTTATCCAGTACAGCAGGCAGATATTCTTGACTGATGGGTGACGGCACCGACGGAGCCTCGGTACGGACAATTTTAGAGTGATTGCACTCTAAGAACTTGGAAAGTTCTAGCAGGCCGCACCGCGCGAGTGCCTTCCCGCCCGACGGAGGCGCGCGGTCCCCAGTTAGGATAAGCCAGCTAAGAAGCCAACCCGGGGAGGTGGGTGGGATGCAAGAATATCTGCCTGCTGTCCCTGGATAACACCTGTTACGGTAAGTAACTGTGCTTTATCCCAGGACAAGCAGGCAGCATATTCTTGACTGATGGGTGACCTCCAAGCTAACAAAAAGAGGGATGGAGGGAAGGTTGGCCATTAAGAAAACAAATTTTGCAAAACAGATTGGCCGAAGTGTCCATCCTGTCTGGAGAAAGCATCCAGACAATAATGAGATGTAAAAGTATGAACTGAGGACCAAGTAGCAGTCTTGCAGATTTCCTCAATAGGAGTGGAACGGAGGAAAGCTACAGATGCTGCCATAGCTCGAACTATATGGGCCGTGACAGAACCTTCCAGTGTCAGTCCGGACTGAGCATAACAAAATGAAATGTACGTTGTCAAATTGGCTTGCAGCGTGCGTTTAGTAACAGGACGTCCTAATTTATTCGGATCAAAGGACAGAAAGAGTTGGGGAGATGATCTGTGGGGCTTAGTACGCTCTAAATAGTAAGCTAGAGCCCGCTTACAGTCCAAAGTATGCAGAGCCTGTTCTCCAGAATGCGAGTGAGGTTTCGGAAAGAAGACAGGCAGAACAATAGATTGGTTGAGATGGAATTCAGAGACAACCTTAGGGAGAAACTTTGGATGTGTACGCAGAACCACCTTGTCATGATGGAAGACTGTAAAAGGTGGATCCGCAACTAGTGCATGTAGCTCACTGACCCTCCTGGCAGAGGTAAGAGCAACAAGGAAAAGTACCTTCCAAGTGAGAAACTTGAAAGAAGCGGTAGCCAAAGGTTCAAATGGAGGCTTCATTAAGGCGGAAAGAACTACATTGAGATCCCAGATAACAGGAGGGGCTTTAAGAGGTGGTTTCACATTGAAAAGACCCCGCATGAATCTGGACACCAAGGGATGAGCTGAGAGGAGTTTTCCATGGACTGGCTCATGAAAAGCAGCAATAGCACTGAGGTGGACTCTGATGGAAGTAGACTTGAGGCCAGAGTCAGACAAAGAAAGAAGATAATCCAACAACGTCTCCACTGCAAGGGAAGTGGGATCAAAATGATGAAGAAGACACCAGGAAGAAAATCGAGCCCACTTCTGAAGGTAACATTGCAGGGCTGAGACAAAAGAGTATCAGTCGAAGTCAGCCCGAGAGATACCAAGCTGTCAGGTGCAGAGACTGGAGGTTGGGATGTAGAAGGGTCTCCTGATGTTGTGTAAGCAGAGAAGGAAACAGTGGAAGAAGAAAGGGTTCCCTGGAACTGAGTTGAAGTAGAAGGGAGAACCAATGTTGCCTGGGCCACCGTGGAGCAATCAGAATCATGGTGGCTCATTCCATCTTGAGCTTGAACAAGGTTCTTAACATGAGAGGCAGAGGAGGGAAAGCGTACAGGAACAGATTGGACCAATCGAGGAGAAATGCATCCGCTGCCAGACGGTGAGGAGAGTAGAGTCTGGAGCAGAATAGGGGCAGCTGGTGATTGTGAGGAGCTGCAAAGAGGTCTATCTGAGGAGTGCCCCACTGAGCGAAGATGGACTGCAGAGTTAAAGGATTGAGTGTCCACTCGTCAGGCTGGAGAATTCTGCTGAGCTTGTCCGCCAAGGAATTCTGTTCTCCCTGAATGTAGATAGCTTTCAGGAATAGATGGTGATCTGTGGCCCAAGCCCAAATCTTCTGGGCTTCTTGGCACAAGAGGCGAGAGCCTGTCCCACCCTGCTTGTTGATATAGTACATCGCAACTTGATTGTCTGTGCACAGCAGGAGGACTTGAGGAAAGAGAAGTTGCTGGAAAGCCTTGAGGGCATAAAACATTGCTCTGAGTTCCAGGAAATTGATGTGATGCTTCATTTCCTGAGCTGTCCAAAGTCCTTGAGTTTGGAACTCGTTCAAATGAGCTCCCCAGGCATAAGGGGAGGCGTCGGTGGTGATGACAAGTTGATGAGGAGGTAGATGGAACAGAAGACCTCTGGAGAGATTTGAGGATATCAACCACCATTGTAGAGACTGACGAAGAGATGATGTTACAGATATGTGACGTGAGCAAGGATCCATCGCTTGGGACCACTGGGTAGCTAGGATCCATTGAGGAGTGCGCAGGTGAAGACGTGCAAGTGGTGTGACATGAACTGTGGAGGCCATGTGACCCAAGAGTATCATCATTTGCTTGGCAGAGATGGAACGTTGTGGAAGCACCTGCTGACATAGAGATTGAAGCGTTTGAAGACGGTTGGACGGCAGGAACGCTCTCATGAGGACTGTGTCCAAGATTGCTCCAATGAATTGAAGTCTCTGAGTGGGGATGAGATGAGATTTGGGTAGATTGATCTCGAACCCCAGCAAACGTAGAAATAGAATGGTCTGGTTGGTGGCCTGGAGTACTGTCTGAGATGAATTGGCTTTTATCAACCAATCGTCCAGGTAAGGAAACACCTGAAGGTGGTGGGAACGTAGAAAAGCAGCCACCACAATCAGACATTTGGTAAACACTCTTGGAGAGGAGGCAAGACCGAAGGGTAGCACCTTGTACTGGTAATGACAACGATTGATCATGAAGCGTAGGTACTGTCTGGAGGCCAGATTGATCGGTATGTGAGTGTATGCTTCTTTGAGATCGAGGGAACATAGCCAGTCGTCTTGATTGAGAAGAGGGTAAAGAGTGGCTAAAGAGAGCATTCTGAATTTCTCTTTGACCAAGCATTTGTTGAGATCGCGAAGATCTAGGATGGGTCTGAGATCTCCTGTTTTTTTGGGAACTAGAAAATAACGGGAGTAGAATCCCTGCCCCTTTTGATCTGGAGGAACTTCCTCTATGGCGTTCAGAAGGAGGAGGGATTGAACCTCCTGAAGAAGGAGTGAAACCTGAGGAGTGTTCAAAGCAGACTCTCTTGGCAGACTTTGGGCAGGAAGTGTCTGAAAGTTGAGAGAGTAGCTGTGGCGGATGATGTTGAGGACCCACTGATCCGAGGTGATGGTTTCTCAACGGCTTATGAAAAGAGTAAGGCGTCCTCCTATGGGCTGCGGAAGGTGGGCGGCAGGATGGAGACTGGCTATGTCCTGGAGAACCAAGTCAAAAGGGTTGAGTGGATTTCTGTGAAGGGGGAGGCTTCACCTGTTGTTGCTGCTGTGCTGGTCTAGCAGCTTGCCTCTGTTGCTGCCTCTGACGCCTGGGTTGCTGCGGGGCCTGTGGTAAAGGACGAGCCACAAATCTACGCTGGTAGGCCGACTGTTGGCGAAAAGGCCTGGTAGGTGGGGTTTTCTTTTTTGTTTTAAGGAGAGTGTCCCACCGAGTCTCATGAGCTGAGAGCTTTTGGGTAGTGGAGTCCATGGATTCTCCAAACAGCTCATCCCCCAAGCAAGGTGCATTGGCCAGGCGATCTTGGTGATTGACATCGAGTTCTGAAACTCTAAGCCAGGCCAGTCGCCGCATAGCCACTGACATAGCCGTGGCCCTAGAGGTCAGCTCAAAGGTATCATAGATTGATCTGACCATGAACTTACAAAGTTGTAAGAGCGATGAAGAAGTTTGGCGAAAGGCAGATCTTTTACGGTCAGGGAGGTATTTCTTAAAAGTTGACAAAGTTTGAATGAGATGCTTAAGGTAGAACGAAAAATGGAAAGCATAGTTCCCAGATCTATTAGCTAGCATCGCATTCTGATACAACCGTTTGCCAAACTTATCCATGGCCTTACCTTCTCTGCCAGGAGGGACAGAGGCGTTCACACTAGCCCCCGTGGATTTCTTTAAAGTAGATTCTACCAGTAAAGACTCATGGGGGAGTTGCGGTTTGTCAAAGCCCGGAATAGATATGACCTTATATAAGGAGTCCAGTTTGCGAGGAGCTCCTGGAATGGTCAAAGGTGTCTCTAGATTTTTATAGAAAGTCTCTCGCAAAATATCATGGAGAGGCAATTTTAAGAATTCCCTTGGAGGCTGGTCAAAGTCCAGTGCATCGAGAAATGCCTTGGATTTTTTGGATTCAGCCTCCAAGGGAATAGAGAGAGAGTCGCACATCTCTTTGAGAAAAGAGTGAAAGAAGTTGCATCAGGTTTGGAGGATGGATCTAAACCAGAAGGATCCTCGTCCCCTGACGAACACTCTCCCTCAGAGAGGAAAGGCTCCTCTGAATCACCCCACAGATCAGGGTCCCTCACTTGAAAGCTATGGTCCCGTGACTCCGGTGTGGAGGGTTCTAGGTGTCGAGTTTTGTGAGTCGACTTACCAGACCTCTGAGAAACGGTACCGGGAGATGTCATCGGGCGTGCCGGTGCCGAAGTTTGCACCGCCTGGTGTAAAGACCTCGGTTCCGGAGCTAAAACTGGCATGGATACCGAGGAAGCTGTTTGTACCGGTACCGACAAAGTGGATGCCGATAAAAGAGGCTGTTCCACTGCCGGTACTGGTAGCTCAGACCGGACCGGGACTGGAAGGCTCGGTGTCAGAAGAGCAGGCAGGAGCTGCTGCAATTGCTCTTTGAGCTGTACTTGCAGGACGGCGGCAATTTGCTAGTCCAGCGAAGGCACCGGTACCGCTTTTTTCTTCTGCGGTACCTTTGGTGCCGCTCTACACTCCGAAGAGGAACCCGAGGTCGAAGGGCTAACCTCAATCGGAGCGGAGCGCTTCCGCGGGCGCCTCGAGGTCGGCAGGATTGGGCTCGCTGCCACTGAGACCGGAGGACGCTCCAGCGGGGAAGGCTTCTTAGCCGGCTTACCTGAGGGATGCGACGCCAGCACGGTGTCGCGCGGCGTCGATGAGGTAGGTGCCGACTGTGTCGGGGCCGAAGTCGGGACCGGTGCCGCCGAATCCGACATCTCAGTACCAAATAAAAGTTGCTGTTGGATCTGGCGGTTTTTTAACGTTCTCTTTTTTAGAGTGGCACAGCGGGTGCAGGTGGACGCCCGATGGTCAGGACCCAGGCACTGTAAGCACCAGTTGTGCGGGTCAGTGAGGGAAATGGGCCTTGCGCACCGCTGGCACTTCTTAAAACCAGGTTGGGGGGGGCATGAACGTGAAAACGGCTTCTGCCAAATCGAAGGCCGAGGCCTCGATGGTGGCAGCAGGCCCCGCCGGGGCAAACCCGAAAAAGAGAGGAAAAAAAAAGAAAAGAAAAAAGGGGAATACAAATTCCGAAAAGGTTTACGCGAGCGGGAAGGCGAATGAGAAAAAAGTTTTCAACAGCCGTTGAAAGTGCGTCTTCTTAGCTAAGAAACTGGGGACCGCGCGCCTCCGTCGGGCGGGAAGGCACGCGCGTGCGCGGTGCGGCCTTCTAGAACTTTCCAAGTTCTTAGAGTGCAATCACTCTAAAATTGTCCGTACCGGGGCTCCGTCGGTGCCGTCACCCATCAGTCAAGAATATGCTGCCTGCTTGTCCTGGGATAATAAAGGAATATTTCTGATGTACAGGATTGTTCAACTATGAAAACGTTTAGAGCCATAGTGGATTCTTCGTGGTCAACTGAAATCTGGAAATTCTGGCAGGCAAAGAAATGGAATATACTGTTTGAAACCAGCCAAATTTTGTACAAGCTGTTTGAGAGAAAATGACAGAGAAGTTGAAATGGAGAACCCTGTTAGCTAACATATAGGTCTGGCAAAGACAGCATCCAAACTTAACCATAGTCTGGCCATCAAGTCCTGGTGGTGTAGTGACAGATTCTGGAGCTGGAGGCTTCCAACTGGATTTAATCAGCAAAGACTAATACAAAGGGAATTGGGACTTGAATTCCACCTTTCCAGGACAAGATTGTATTTTGCTGAGGTAAGACCGGTACCGAGGTAGACAATGGAAGTACAGGTACCGATTGTTGAAAATACAGGAGCAGCAATAGTACTAGGGTAAACATAGCGTTGGTATTGAGGCTCAATGCTGGTAAACAATACAGAAATTCACACTATTCAGAAAAAACCCAATATAGGGAACTCTCAACTAATATCCCTACAAAAACGCCTAGATGCCCCAAAATGGAAAATAAAGAAATTTACTTGAAACTGTAAAGGATTGAAAAGAAAAACAACAAGAAAGAAAGAATGAAATTAAGGAAAAATACAAAGCAGGAAGGCAAACTCAACGAGACAAAATTTAGATACATGTTCTTCACTCTGTGGAAAACGAAAAACTGATGACCTCATGAGTGGCGTCAAGTAGGAAGGCACTCGCGCATGCGCAGTACGGGCAGTCTTAAAGCTTCTAAAGCTTAAAGTGACAGTACACTTTTACTTTGTCCATACTAGGCTCTGAGGATGACATCACTCACATATGAGAATATGCTGCCTGCTTGTCCTGGGATAAACAGCCTATTAGTGTGGTTCACTAAGTGATCAGTGACTTAACTTTCATGCCTTATTAAAAAGAGTACACAAAAGGTACAATGAAGGTTTTCAATAGTTTTAAAAAGTGAAAACACAAGGTATGCAACATTAAAAATATTTTCCAAACATGACTGAACAAATTCATTTTCAAAATGGCTTTTCTGGTACTTGGATTTTTTTCCTTTTTGCCATTTTGGAATTATAGCATGTTAACAACCAAAGCACCATTTTAAATGTCATGCCTTTGTCTTCACTCTTAAATTGTCTTGCCCCACAGTAGAATTTTTGCATTTCCTTTTTGTAAGTGTTACAGCTAAAATCCATCAGTGTTTAGCCAAACCAAATCTCATCTTCACTACCTTTCCCAGGTCCAGTACCAGCAGATTTGTTTTGTGCTTGAGATGACCCATTGTAGCCTCCTTTGCTGTAATCTCCAGCTGCAGTTCCCTGTGTTAAGTCGTCGTAACCTGCTGGCACATCAAGAAACATAGAAAAAACCCCACCAAATTTAGCACAGCTCAACAGAAAAGGCAGATTAAATCAAGGAAAAGCGTATATAGCAAGTACTATACCAATAATCTTACCTGCTCCATAACCATGTTGGCCATAACTACTCGCCTGTTGAAAGGGAGTGGAAGCTGTGTTCAAGGTCACCCCATGCTGTTTGGCTGATGCTGGAGGTACCTGAGGATCAATGTTGAAAAGATGAGTATCAACAATGAGAAGCTTTCAACAAGCATACTTGGCTATATTTTTTTTAAATAGATGTTCAAATACACTCACTGATTTGTTAAAAATACCAGTAAAGAAAGACCTTATTTACTTTCTACTGTAGTTGTGAAATTTACTGAAGACAATGAATGCTTACTGTCTGATGTTTGTTTACCATAAAATATAACAGGTCAGCCAAGACAGCCTGATATATTTCATGGTTGGCTGAATGTTCTAAATATTTTTCAAGTGAGATAGACAGATCATGTAAAATGACTTCCGATATTACCTAGTTATGAGAATATTGCAGTCTGAGTTGTTTTTTTTAAACTAAGAACATTAATAAAAGAATTAAAAACAAAACAAAACCTATAGTGCCACATGAGAATAATCATACATAGAAAATGAAGGTAGATGAAGACTATAGGGTCATTCCATGTCAAGTGGTCTAAGCCCCCCACCTGACCATCTCAGAAGTTGATGAAATTTGCAGTGGAAATAGGACATGCAATGTCTTCCAAAGTTAGGGACCACGTTATTGGGGCCACTTTTTTCATTCTATGGAAGATAGAGCCAAAATGTCAACTTTGGGTTTAGGTTGTTCAATCAAGCTAAGAGTCATATTTGAAGTACAACTGTTTATGTTGAATCCAAATATACCACTCGGATCACTGGTGATGTTTTGGTGTATCACTGGGGGATCACAAAGTTGATGACAAAGCTTGTCGTGGAAATCACAGCCAAATATTTGACACTATATAGCTCCTGAACAGAAAGCGCAATAGGGCTCAGATTTTAGGAACTGGAAGAGATTACAGCCAGATATTGCCCCAGTAAACTTTTAGGCACACTGCACTTTTCTTTTCTGAGATAAATCTTTATTAAGATCAATGAAACATTTTTATGCAAATTTTTATATTTAGGGCTCCTAAGGTGCGCTAGCGTTTTTAGCGTGTGCACTAGCTGAAAAATTACCGCCTGCTTAATAGGAGGCGGTAGCGGCTAGTGCAATTTAGCATGCGCTATTCTGCGCTTTGAGGCCCTAACGCATCTTTGTAAAAGGAGCCCATAACTGCAATCCACTAAGAGTTCAGTAATATCACAACTGTACATCTTCCAATGTCCCTCTTTCTTGAACCATCTGAAAAAGCAATTCTTTGGCTAAAAAACTCACCAAAGTATTCTGTGCGGGAATGAAAAAATATCAAAAGACCACAGAAAATTTATTGAATAAACACAACTTCTTCCGTGTACTGAATGAATCCAAACAAACTCTACTTGATAGAGGCTCAGAATTGTGTAATTACCCTATAGGGGAACCTACCATAAGAACATAAGAACATAAGCAATGCCTCTGCTGGGTCAGACCTGAGGTCCATCATGCCCAGCAGTCCGCTCACGCGGCGGCCCAACAGGTCCAGGACCTGTGCAGTAATCCTCTATTTATATCCCTCTATCCCCTTTTCCAGCAGGAAATTGTCCAATCCTTTCTTAAACCCCTGTACTGTACTCTGCCCTATTACTCCCTCTGGAAGCGCATTCCAGGTGTCCACCACTCGTTGGGTAAAGAAGAACTTCCTAGCATTCGTTTTAAATCTGTCCCCTTTCAACTTTTCCAAGTGTCCTCTTGTTCTTTTATTTTTCGAAAGTTTGAAGAATCTGTCCTTCTCTACTCTCTCTATGCCCTTCATGATCTTATAAGTCTCTATCATATCCCCTCTAAGTCTCCTCTTCTCCAGGGAAAAGAGACCCAGTTTCTCCAATCTCTCAGCGTATGAGAGGTTTTCCATCCCTTTTATCAAGTGTGTCGCTCTCCTCTGAACCCTCTCGAGTAACGCCATATCCTTCCTAAGGTACGGAGACCAATATTGGACACAGTATTCCAGATGCGGGCGCACCATCGCCCGATACAATGGCAGGATAACTTCTTTTGTCCTCGTTGTAATACCCTTCTTGATTATGCCTAGCATTCTATTTGCTTTCTTAGCGGCTGTTGCGCACTGTGCCGTCGGCTTCATTGTCATGTCCACCATTACCCCCAAGTCCCTTTCTTGGTTGCTCTCATTCAATAATATCCCTCCCATCGTATAGTTGTACCTCGGGTTTCTGTTTCCAACATGCAATACTTTACATTTCTCAACGTTGAACTTCATCTGCCATCTCGCCGCCCATTCCCCCAATTTGTTCAAGTCCCTTTGCAATTCTTCGCATTCCTCTTTAGTCCCAGCTCCACTAAATAGTTTTGTATCGTCCGCAAATTTTATTATCTCACACTTCGTGCCTGTTTCTAGATCATTTATGAATATATTAAATAGCAGCGGCCCGAGCACTGAGCCCTGCGGAACACCACTCGTGACCCCCATCCAGTCCGAGTAGTGGCCCTTCACCCCTATCCTCTGTTTCCTACCCGCCAACCAGTTTCTGATCCATCTATGTACGTCTCCGTCCACTCCATGGTTCTTCAGTTTCCGGAGTAGATGTTCGTGAGGCACCTTGTCAAAGGCTTTTTGGAAATCAAGGTATATGATGTCTATGGGGTCTCCTCTGTCCATCCGTTTGTTAATTCCTTCGAAGAAGTGCAATAAGTTCGTTAGGCACGATCTCCCCCTGCAGAAACCATGTTGGGTTGATTTCAAAAGTTCGTTTCTTTCCAGATGTTCATCGATGTGTTCTTTAATCAGTGCTTCCGTCAGTTTCCCCGGAACCGAGGTCAAACTCACTGGTCTGTAGTTTCCCGGGTCACCTCTTGATCCCTTTTTAAAGATGGGCGTGACATTGGCTATCTTCCAATCCTCCGGGATCATGCCCGTTTTCAAGGATAGGTTGCAAATTTGCTGCAGTAGTTCCGCTATCTCCTCCTTTAATTCCTTCAGAACCCTGGGATGGATTCTGTCCGGACCCGGGGATTTGTCAGTTTTAAGTTTTTCTATCTGCCTGTGTACATCATCAAGGCTCACTTCCATGGATGTTAATTTTTCTGCTTGATTTCCATTGAAGATTTGTTCAGGTTCCGGTATGTTGGTTGTGTCTTCGTTTGTAAATACAGACGAGAAGAACATGTTGAGTCTTTCTGCGACTTCTAATCACTGAACATGTGTTGTTATAAAAAAAAATAAATAAATGTGAATTTTAAATCCAATGAATTTCATTTGCTTCTCAGTTCTTTTAAACCTATAATATGTAGTACACTTATTTTGAGAAGATTTCAGGGTCCCGGATCCCAATGCGTACTACATTTTGTTTCCTTTGTCAGGAGACCTGATACTTGGCTTGGCAAAATCCAGGACGGATTTGCAGTTTTTTGACACTTAAAATATTTAGTGATTTTCTCGAATTCCAGTATGGCCATTCTCAAACCTAGATTCCTGAATAGGTCTTAATTTCTCAACGTCTTCCTTTGAGATGAATAAGAATTTGACCCCAGTGGATCTAAGAAAGATACGAGGATTATTTTGTCTTCCCAGATGTCGATCCTCACTACCAATGCGCTACCGGAGGAAGTGATCAGGCAGAGTACGGTACAGGGATTCAAACAGGGATTGGACGGATTCCTGAGGGATAAAGGGATCGTGGGATACTGAGAGAGGTGCTGGGATGTAATACAAGTATAGAAAGCAAACCAGGTAATAAGTATAGAAACCCAACCAGGTCGTGAATGTGCAAGACCGGAGGGTTAGGACTTCGATGGGAAGATAGGACTTCAATGGGAAACCAAGGTGGCAAGGGGGCCCCTTCTGGTGAGTCAGACAGGTCGTGACCTGTTTGGGCCGCCGCGAGAGCGGACTGCTGGGCAGGATGGACCTATGGTCTGACCCGGCGGAGGCACTGCTTATGTTCTTATGTTCTTACCATGGAAGAAGATGCAAAGAAGGAGCATGTTTACATCCAATAATTTCATCCCTCTAACCAAGAGACTACCTGCTGTATTTTCTATGAAGGTATACTGGAAAGGATTCCTAGCACAGCCATCAGAGGATTAAAATATTAGCCACAAATTCAGTTGCTATATATGCTGTTAACAAGCAAGTGCGCAACTATTTCTTTATCAACTTTCAAGCTTTTTTTTTTTTTTTTAAACCTTAACGGTAGTGAGAAGGCAAGCCAAAATAATTGTCTAGTAATTGTCTTGACTGATTTCTCAGCTTGTTTTACTACCAGCAGGATGACAGTGGGTTACTGCTGTGCCAATTTTTTTTTTTTTTTTTTTTTTGCAGTAAAAAAACCAAAACTGGCATCCTGAGGTTGTGGGTACACAGGCATCTGCTTCTCCATTGCCCCAAGTATATTAGATAGACTTTACAGGGACAAACAGGGAATAATGCTAGAGTACCAGAATAAATTTATGTAAACCGTTCTGAGCTCCCCTGGAAGAACGGTATAGAAAATTGAATAAATAAAAATATTTTCTTCATAAAAGCTAAACAAATCATTTGAAGACAAGATCTGATTTTCCAGAAGCAGCTGCAAGCTGTCATTAACAGCAAGTCATTTTAGAATTCCCCTAATACCATTACAGGACGATTTTCCATCTAGTATCAAAAAAATTCAATTCAGCAGAAATTGCAAAGTCTTTGTAATGGCAGCAAAAATTAACAAAACTTTTTGAAATTTTTGTATTGTGCTGCAGATCCATTGCTATTTTTATTCCAGGAATAAGTTGGTTCATAAAAGCAATTAAAGCTTTCATAAAGGCATGAACTGCAACAGTATCATGTTGTAAGTAGTCACTAATTATGCAGAGACCCAAATTCTAAAGTTCTGAGTAGTGCTGCCTGATTCAGGAAAAAATTTTTTTGAATCAATTCAGCCTCTTGAATCGATTTTTCGATTCGATTTGATTTTCCTGCCCAATTGGGTGTTTTGGGTTTTTTTTCCAAACATCCTGGAGGGTTTATTTTATAGCCTGTTCACCCACTGCACCCCCTTTGCCCTCTCCCACCCACTGGCAATGTGGTGTAAACAAAATAAACAGACAAGACTTTTCCTCCCTCTGTTAAATCCTAGCTCACGTTCACGGTCTAACACCACCTCTGGCAGGATACAAATTTCAAATCTGACACATTGTAATCACAAAACAGAAATAATTTTTTTTTCTACCTTTTGTTGTCTGGACATTATTCAAATCATTTTGGTCCCAGGCTATGCGACAAATGTCTTCCGATAACTCGCTTGACAGGGTCTCTTGCCCATTTGTTGTTTCTTCTTTCTCCATGCTAACCATCCGTCTTCCATCTCTGTCCTCCCCTTCTGTTTCCCTTCCCTCCCCTGGAGGTCTGGCACAGAGGACAACCGCAGCAGCCACAGAGGACAGCCACAGCAGATGCAGAGGACAGCCACAGCAGACCGGCATGTGGGCAGCAGACAGAAGCAGGAAGTTGAGCTACCCAGTTTTCTGCACCGTCTTCCATATATATGACTACCTCTCCTCTGGGAGGCAGTCTTATGTATGCACTCAATGCAGGGAACTGGAGAGCCTTAAGAAACAAGTCAGACTCCTGGAGGGCAGAATACTGGAACTGGCAGCACTTCAAGCAGTGGAGGAGGAGGACAGGAATGCAGAGAACGTCGAGACAGAGGAAACCATTGAGGAAGAAGTTCGGGAGTTAAAGAAGTTCATCGAAGAGGCATACAGGGAGGCCGTGGAAAATCACCAGCAACAGTGGAACTGCCGAGATATAACCTACAGAGAGTGAGGACCATCTGAGGACAACCACAAGGAAGAAAAGGGTGACACAGCAGTGAGATCTGGAAACAGCGGAGGGAACCCACAAGAAGACGAGTCCGGTGCAAGCCAGCGCCAAGATGAGGGAAGATGGAAGTGCACAGAGGACACAGACCTAAGGCTGGCGAGATGGACATACACCAGAGACACGGACCTGCAGCTAGAGAAGCAAGAGAAGATAGAGAGGACAGCAATCGTCATGGGGGACTCCATCATCAGACAAGTCGACAGCCATATAGTGGAAAGAAGACAGGATCGGCTGGTGACCTGCCTACCGGAAGCCAAGGTAATAGACATAGTGAGCTGCATCGACAGGATCATCGACAGCATGGAAGAAGAAGATATGGCGGTGGTGATCCATGTGGGGACAAACAACGTGAGCAACAGGAACTATAACAAGGAAGTACTGAAGGATCAGTTCCGGATGCTAGGAAGGAAACTGAAGACCAGAACGCAGAGGGTAGCGCTCTCAGAGATCCTGCTGATACCCAGGGCTGATGAGAAGAGGCAGACGGAGCTGCATGCAGTCAACGCGTAGATGCGGCGCTGTTGTGAGGAAGAAGGATTCCACTTTGTGTGCAACTGGACGATGTTCTGGGGGAAGAGCAAGCTATTCAGGAAGGCTACTTGCAGGCAACATCAAGAGAGAAATTGAGAAGTTTTTAAACTAAGAAGGGGAAAGCCGACAGTTGACCGAGTGTTGATGGTTCAGGAACCGGTATACCCAGAGGATACCGTGCAGAAAGACAGCGGGGAAGACTCACCGGATCATAGGCAAGACAGAAATCCTGACGGATCGAAAGGGACACAAGAGGGAAGGAAATGCAAGAAAGTAACAGGCCGCAAACTCAAGTGTATGTACACAAACGCAAGGAGCCTAAAGAATAAGATGGGTGAATTAGAAGCTATGGTACAAAAAGATAACCTTGACATTATCGGCATCACGGAAACATGGTGGAATGAGGAAAACGTCTGGGACACTGCGCTACAGGAATACAAGCTATACCACAGAGACAGAGTGGCTCAAAAAGGTGGGGGCGTTGCCCTATACGTCAAAGAGGGAATTGAGTCTACCAGAGAGAACATGAAGAATAAGTTAGAGTCTCTAAGGGTCAAAATTCCGGGAACAAATGGAATTGAAACGAAGATCGGCATCTACTACCGACTCCCAGGGCAGTCCGAAGAAATTGATGGAGAAACGACAGATGAGATTAAACACAACTGCAAGGGAGGCAACGCAGTTATCATGGGTGACTTCAATTATCTGGGGATAGACTGGAACCTAGGCACCTCTGGCTGCGGTACGGAGACCAAGTTCCTGGAAGCTGTAGGTGATTGCTTCCTGGAACAACTTGTCAAGGAAAATATGAGAGGAAACGCAATTCTGGACTTAATTCTAAATGGACTACGAGGACTGGCGCAAGGTGTAGAAGTAGAGGAGACGCTGGGAATCAGTGATCACAATATGATCCGCTTCGACCTGGACACAGGGGCAAAACATTAATCCAGAACGACAGGCACGGTGCTGAACTTCCAAAAAGGGAATTACGAAGGGATGAGACTCATGGTGGGGAAAAAGATTACGAAGAGGATAAGCACTTTAAAAATGCTAGAGCAAGCTTGGTCCCTTTTTAAGACACGGTTACCAGGACACAAAATATATATATGCTGCGTATCAACAAGGGATCCAAGAGGAAAAAGAACAAGGAACCGGTGTGGCTCACTGTAGCAGTGAAGAAAGCAATCAGAGACAAGAAGACTTCGTTTAAAGAATGGAAAAGGTAAAAAACGAACAAAAACTGGAAAAAGCACAAACAGCATCAAAGCAGCTGCCATAAGACGGTAAGAGGGGCCAAAAGAGACTACAAGGAAAACGTAGCCATGGAGGCAAAAAACTTCAAGCTGTTCTTTTGATATATTAAGGGGAAACGACCTGCGAAGGAAGCGGTGGGGTCATTGGATGACCATGGAATAAAGGGAGTGCTAAAGGAGGACAAAGCCATCACTGACAAACTGAACACATTTTTTGTGTCTGTGTTTAACGAAGAGGATATGACAACATACCGGAAGCCAACAGGCTATATGTGGGAAACGAAGACGGGAAACTGACAGGGTGGATGGTCAGTCTAGAAGAGGTATGCAGGCAGATTGATAGGCTTAAAAATGATAAATCCCCAGGACCGGATGGCATTCATCCGAGGGTAATCAAGGAACTGCTTCAACTAATAGCCAATTTGTCAATCAAATCAGGAAGGATTCCGGTAGACTGGAAGGTGGCAAATGTTACACCGATCTTCTAGAAAGGTTCGAGGGGTGATCCGGGAAACTACAGACTGGTACTGGGGAAGATGGTAGAGGCGCTGATAAAGAACCGCATCATTGAGCACCTTGGTGGACACAATGTGATGAGGCCAGCCAGCACGACTTCAGCAAAGGAAGATCTTGCTTGACTAACTTGCTGCACTTCTTTGAGGGCGTAAACAGGCAGACAGACAAAGGCAACCCGGTCTACATTGTATATCTGGATTTTCAGAAGGCGTTCGACAAGGTTCTGCATAAACGACTACTTCGAAAATTTGCGAGCCATGGAATTGAGGGTGAAATACTCACATGGATTAAAAACTGGCTGGCGGATAGGAAATAGAGAGTGGGAATAAATGGACAATACTCGGACTGGTAAAGCGTCACCAGTGGAATGCCGCAGGGGTTGGTGCTTGGGCCCGTGCTCTTCAACATATTTATAAATGATCTGGAAATTGACACAACAGGACCTGCCTCAGGGACTTCGAGGTAAAATTTGCCGATGACGCTAAATATGCAACGTAGTGGGCGGAGTTACCGGGCCCGACACTATGACTCAGGACCTACTTTTACTGGAGCAATGGTCTACTACTTGGCAACTGAGTTTTAATGCCAAAAAGTGTAAGGTTATGTACCTTGGTAGCGGAAACCATGCAGAACTTACACTCTGAATGGCGAGACCTTAACAAGAACTGTTGCAGAACGGGACCTGGGAGTAATCATTAGTGAAGATATGAAGACTGTCAATCACAAAGAGAAAGCTTCATCCAAGGCTAGACAATTGCTGGGTTGCATCCGAAGAAGTTTTGTCAGCCGAAATCCTAAAGTGGTAATGCCGCTGTACAGGTTCATGGTGAGACCTCATCTGGAGTATTGTGTTCAATTTTGGAGGCCACATTATCAAAAGGATGTGCTGAGAATAGAATCGGTTCAGCGAATGGCCACTAGGATGGTCTCAGGTCTCAAGGATCTCCCATATGAAGAACATCTAGGTAAGTTGCAGCTATACTCTCTCGAGGAACGCAGAGAGAAGGGAGACATGATAGAGATGTTCAAATATGTTACTGGCTGTATTGAGGTGGAAGACGACATCTTTTTCCTTACAGGACCTATGGCGACAAGAGGGCATCCATTAAAAATCAAGGGTGGGAGATTTCATGGTGACATTAGGAAGTATTTCTTCACCGAAAGGGTGGTTGATTGTTGGAATGATCTTCCACTTCAGGTAGTTGAGGCCAGCAATGTGCTCGATTTTAAGAAAAAATGGGATAAACATGTGGGTTCACTTAGAGGAAGTGCTTAGGGGAAGGGTTCATCGAGTGGGCAGACTTGTTGGGCCGATGGCCCTTTTCTGCCGTCATACTCTATGTTTCTATGATACTAAGTTATTCAGAGTAGTGAAGACGCAGGATTGCGAAGATCTGCAACGTGACATAAACATGCTCGAGAAATGGGACGCAACATGGCAAATGAGGTTCAACATGGATAAGTGTAAGGTGATGCATGTCGGTAGCAAAAATCTTATACACGAATAAAGGATGTCCGTGGCAGTAAATGGAGAGACCTCCCCCAGGAAAGAGACTTGGGAGTACTGGTCGACAAGTCAATGAAGCTGTCCGCGCAATGTGTGGCGGTGGCAAAAAGGGCAAACAGAATGCTAGGAATGATTAAGAAGGGGATCATGAACAGATTGGAAAATGTTATCATGCTGTTGTACCGGGCCATGGTACGCCCTCACCTGGAATACTGCGTCCAGCACTGGTCACCGTACATGAAGGACACTGTACTACTTGAAAGGGTCCAGAGAAGAGCGACTAAAATGGTTAAGAGGCTGGAGGAGTTGCCGTACAGCGAGAGATTAGAGAAGCTGGGCCTCTTCTCCCTTAAAAAGAAGAGACTAAGAGGGTACATGATCAAAACATTCAAGATACTGAAAGGAATAGAATTAGTAGATAAAGACAGGTTGTTTATCCTGTCCAAGGTAGGGAGAACGAGAGGGCACTCTTTAAAGTTAAAAGGGGATAGATTCCATACAAAACTTAAGGAAGTTCTTCTTCGCCCATAGAGTGGTGGAAAAATGGAACACTCTCCCGGAGGTTGTTATAGAAGAAAACACACTCTAGGGATTCAAGACAAAGTTAGACAAGTTCCTGCTGAACTGGAACGTACGCAGGTAGGGCTGGTCTTATTGAAAAGCCGCAGTTGCACTGAGATAGACTCTAATGGATGTTGATTTGAGGCCAGATTGAAATAAGTGAAACAGGTAATCCAGAACTGAAGACAAGGAGATAGACTGAGGCTCCTTGTGATGAAGGGCGCACCATGCAGAAAACCTAGTCCATTTCTGGTTGTAGCATTGCCTAGTAGTAAGCTTCCTGAAAGCCTCTAAAATGTCCTTGACAGATTGAGATAACTGTAGATTGGCAGTTACGTTGAAAGGTACCAAGCTGTCAGGTGCAGAGACTGCAGGTTGGAATGAAGTAGAGAACCCTGACTCTGTGTAAGCAGAGACGGAAAAACTGGTAGAAGTAGTGGCTCCCTGCTGCTGAGTTGAAGTCGAAGGGAGAACCAAGGTTGTCTGGACCACCGAGGAGCTATCAGAATCATGGTGGCATGTTCGTATTTGAATTTGACGAGTGTCTTGAGAATTAGAGGGAATGGAGGAAATACATACAGGAATCTGTTCGTCCATACTAGGAGAAAAGCATCTGCCTCCAGGCGGTGAGAAGAGTAGATCCTGGAGCAAAACTGAGGCAGCTTGGTGTTGTGAAGAGATGCAAAGAGATCTATCTGAGGGGTTCCCTGCTGAGAAAAAATGTGATGGAAAGGGATGAATTGAGCATGAGGTTGTAGAAGGCGACTCAATCTGTTCGCCAGAAAATTTTTCTCTCCCTGAATTAAGATGGCTTTCAGAAAGATGTTGTGAAGAATTGCCCAATTCCAAACCTTCTGAGCTTCCTTGCAAAGAGGGAGTGATTCTGTTCCTCTCTGCTTGTTGGCTACTTGATTGTCTGTATGAATGAGGACTACATGATCATGAAGATGATGTTGAAAAGCTTTGAGAGCATTGAAAATTGCTCTGAGTTCCAACAGATTTTTGTGACACCGACGATCTGTGCTGGACCAATGCCCTTGAGTACGGAGACCATCGAGATGAGCTCCCCCCCAAGCATAGGTCAAGGAATCTGTCATGACGACCTTCTGATGTGGGGGCATTTGAAACAGTAAACCTCTGGAGAGATTGGAAAAAATCCACCAGTGGAGAGACTGTCTCAGTGAAGGAGTGACTGTAATGTGCTGAGAGTGGGTCGGAAGCCTGTGCCCTCTGAAATGTCAGGGTCCACTGAGGAATTCTGAGATGAAGTCTGGCAAAAAAAGTCACATGAACTGTAGAGGCCATGTGACCTAGGAGAAACATCATGTGTCTCACTGAAAGTGAAGTGAGGGATGACACCTTGAGACAAAGCTGTATGAGAGTATCCTGACGTTGTTGAGGAAGGGATGCTCTGGGTTGCACAGCATCCAGTACAGCTCCAACGAACTGTAGAGTTTGAGAGGGTTGTAGCTGGGATTTTGGAAAGTTTATTTCAAACCCCAAATGTTGGAGGAACCAAATAGTCCGTTGGGTCACTACAATAACCCCCTGAGATGTTGAATCTTTGATGTGCCAGTCGTCCAAGTACAGGAAAACCTGGAGACCATGGCTGCACAGAGCTGCTACCACCACCACTAGGCACTTGGTGAAAACTCTTTGAGATGATGCCATAAACCTAATAAAATTGCCAGTCACTTGTAATTTGGGGAGGTTCTTGGTTGGTATTCTGTCAGTTAGCAGAATGCCAAGAACTCCCAAGGCCTTAATGTTTAAACCACACATTGTGTCTGGTAGGTTTTTTTCCCTTGGTCTCCTCCAGAGATGGAAGAAAGGGCTGAGGGATATGAAACCTGTTCTTGTAGTTATTCAAAGCAGAGGATCTATCTCTGGCGGACACCAACAAATTTATATTCAGACCATGGTCTGTAGTTTGTGGTTGTTTAAAGAAGCATGTTGTGGGAGGAAGTGACATCATCGCTGTGGCCAGATGCTCGGGTCTGAAGTTCCGTCAGGGCTGATGCTATAATTGACTACATTACCCTCCATATGTGGTATTGCAACCCCAATTCAGCGCTCACCCTCCTGTGAACAGCGCCACCACTCGGCGCAAATTGGAGGCATATAAATTCACTGGGAGCAAGCTTAGTGTGTCTCCCAATCCTATGGCCAGCCCTTTGGGTAGCAGCAAGATGGCGGCAGCTGGTGGTGGAGTTGCTGCTGCAAGCGGAGGCAATGTAGACAAAGGGCCGGAGGATGGGATGTCAACTGTGGCGGCACCGGAGAGCTTATAAGAGTTCAAGAAAGACATAAAATCGGAACTGCTCTCCTTCCAAACAGATATTATCCAGGCAATGTATGATTTGCACCAGGAAATGGTTGATCTGAGCACGAGGCAGGAAGAGATAGTGGGCCAGTTAGATTTGATAGCAGAGGATCTAATAGATGCGCAGCAACAGTTAGTTGGCTTAAGCAAGACGGATGAGATCTTCTTGGATAAGATAGAGGACCTTGAGAACAGGTCCCATAATGCAACTTGGGGCTGTAGAGCCTCCCAAAGGATGAGGCACACCGTGATGTGCAGAAGGTGACTTTGGACATTTGCTTGGATCTCTTGAAATTGGCATGGGGAGAGGGCAATGAGCCCTCAGAGATAGGGCTGGAGCGGGCGAACCGAGCGTTAGGACGCCTGCTCAACAATAAGCCTAGAGATATTGTGCTGTGCCTTCAAAACTTTAAACTGAAGGAAGAAATTTTTCATGCGGACCAGTTTAGGAAACGCACACAGTTTAGGAAACAAGATCCTGGAATTGGAAACAGAAATAAGGAATGCCGACCTGGATGTGGTGGCGATATCCGAAACCTGGCTCACAGACTCCCACGGGTGGGACATGGTCATACCGGGTTACAACTTGCTTCGCCGGGACAGAGAGGGTAGGAAGGGAGGGGGTGTAGCATTATATACTAAAGATGACATTAAGGTCACGAGAATCTCAGATGTCCAGTATACTGGGGAATCCCTTTGGGTTAATTTGGCCAGAGGGAAGGACAAATGCTTGTATCTTGGCGTAATTTACAGACCCCCAAGACAACAGGATGACCTGGATATGGAAATAATCGAAGATATAGAAAATATCACTTTGCGTGGGGACACAGTATTGCTAGGTGACTTCAACATGCCTGATGTGGATTGGGTTACACTTACCTCTGCTTCCGGCAGCAGCAGGAGGCTATTAAACTCTATGAAAGGAGCAAGCCTCAGGCAACTGGTGTTGGAACCGACAAGGGATCAGGCAATACTGGACCTGATACTTACCAATGGAGAAAGTGTCACAGAGGTCTCGGTGGGCGACACATTGGCTTCCAGTGACCACAACATGGTATGGTTCAATATCAGGAAAGGTTTCACTAAATCTACTACACTAACCAAAGTCCTCAAATTCAAGGACACAAATTTCAAAGAAATGGGAGACTTCGTTCACCAGGCGCTACAAAGCCAAGAAGAAACCGATAACGTGGAAGACATGTGGTCGACTTTGAAAGCAACC